>NC_141241.1:19515769-20863269 GCF_054856555.1 Leptonotus elevatus | reverse complement strand
TTACAAGTATTTTGTGTGACATTCTTTAACCTACCTGTTACTGTGTGCCAACCGTCAGTCTCTGTCTCTCTGTCTCTGTCTCTGTCTCTGTCTCTGTCTCTCTCTCTCTCTCTCTCTCTCTCTCTCTCTCTCTCTCTCTCTGACAGCCAATCAGCACACTTGGTTATAACTGTGGGAAG
Source organism: Leptonotus elevatus (assembly GCF_054856555.1). NCBI lineage: Eukaryota > Metazoa > Chordata > Actinopteri > Syngnathiformes > Syngnathidae > Leptonotus > Leptonotus elevatus. Next base: position 20,863,090 of record NC_141241.1, on the reverse strand, counting down.
TCTGTCAGCAAATCAAAATATCACATGCAAACTGTGGTCCTATATCATAAGTTTGACTGATCTTTCTTGTAGGTTTTTTATGTCAAGAAATCCCTCATTCCTGTCCCAAATGCTAAAACACGGAGATCTGCCTGAAAATGAAAGAGCCTGCAGTAAAGCACTTCATGATGCCAGATGGTCTCTGTGAAATATAGGACAGGTGGTCTAGAAAAAAATGTTTAGCACATTACACATAAGCTATATTATGTTCTCGTAGTTTTTCAAAATAAACACAGATCTTGGCATTGTAATCACATTCATTTGGATTTTAGATCAACATCACATATTGTGTGCCAAACATTTTGTAATTTGTAATTATGGTGCAAAATGTTAACCTTGGCTTTCATGGGACAGCTCTGATGTTTTCTTTGTAAGACAAGGCTTCCGTCATGCCACCCAACTCCCTAGTCTAGATACATAAGGAAGACAAGAGATTGTTGTCACATATACAGTACTAAACAGCCAGTGCTTGCCAGAAATTCCTCTAGGGAGCCTCCCTGACCAATTTTCTTCTCATCTTTTCCTAACTTTGAAGGAACATCTAGTTCTTATAAAAGTCACAGTTGTAACATATTTCTTCACTTGATGATGACTGTCCACACTGTGTTCAATTACATTTATCGCTTTGAAAATTCTGTTGGACTCTTCTCCTGACTGATACCTTTGCATAATGAGATCGCTCTGATGCTGTGGAAGCTCTCTGCAAACCATGGCTTTGCTATAAGAAGTAACTGTCAGTCAGGAAAAGTATACTCGAACCTCTGAATTTTACTTGGGATTAGAGATTAGATTTTATGTCCAAACTGAATAGTCAGAGAATCAGAGTCCCCCCCCCCCCCCCCCCTTGTTTTTGATGCTTCACCTACAACCATCAGAAGCTACTGCCGAATTTAAAGTTAAGCTTAAAGTACCACTGACTGTCACACCCATCTAAGTGGGGTGAAATCTGTTCTCCACATTTGACTCATCCACTGAGGGGGCGGTGAGCAGCAGCAGAGGCTTGTGCTCAGGGATCATTTGGTGATCTAACCCCCCCAATGCCAACCCTTAATGCTGAGTGCCAAACAGGGACACACTCTGGCGCGAGGCCACTGAGCTGGTTAATGCCTCAACATGGAGCTGGCTGTAGCCTCCCAGGTGAAGAATGCATCCAGGAAAAGATTGAGAGGGGCAAAAGCTGAAGCTAAAGCAAAAAAAGTCAAGTGAGTGAGAGAACTGACTGTTAGAAAATTGCACACTGTAAACAATGGCGAGTAATATTTACTTGAAAAACATTTTTTTTCATTCAGAAATTCTGAGTAAAGTTTTGAGTACATTTGACTAGTTTATTTAATAACAACAACAAAAAAAATGTTATGCAAGCATTGAGGAATGAACTCATGACTTTCAGTTTGGGAGACAGACATGCTACCACCTGAGCCATGCCACTCCTGCTGTTTGCCACTATACTGCATTGCTGGTGTGCCAAAATGAGACCAAAACCGGTCTCTTGGAGGTACGAGCTCCAGCAATATACTAACATACAGAAGGAGTGGCATGGCTCATATGGTAGAGTGGATGAAGCCTGTCACCCAAGCTAAAGGTCATGGGTTTGTTCCTTAACTCTTACATTGACTTTTTTTTATTTAATGAACTTGTACTCAAAACTCTCCTTACAAAAGTTACTTAGAATTTCCAAGTTAAAGCAACATTAAGGAACTTTCAGTTTACGCTGAATATGGCAGCGCCATATGGACAAAAGCAGTATTGTTATGTCTGAAGGAAGACCACATTTCCTATGAGGACAGGCGTATTGCGTTGTTTTTTTAGCACACGCCAGTGAATGAAATCCGGGCCAATGTTGATCCTTGACTGTCCTTTTACCCAGGTAGCTTTCCTTTTCCTTTTTATTTTTTGGTCTCCTGAGACAAAACATTTCAGTTGTTTTGCAGCTTCTGCCAGGAAAGCAGTAATTGTGCGTCGACATTCAAATTGACTTCTTGAAAAGTACTTTAGTGCTACTTTAAAAAAAAAAACTTTACTAGGTTTTTTTCAAGTAAATGTTAATGTTTTTGTTAATGTTAATGTTAATGTACATTCGACCATTACCTGCAGCCAGTGCATTGAAATTGTGCATGTTATGATAGCAGACTACAATTTCAACATCCCGTCATGTTAATACTGGTCAGTGGAGACAGCCAGTCATGATTCTCTCTCTCATCTACCAACAACTTTGCACATGTAGACATTCCAAAGATGAATCGAATTATTTCAAATTTGAAATATGAAAATCTGAGTAACTAAATGCCCAAGGAAATTAAAATTAAATTGACTACATGATGATAGATTGTTTAACCAAACTCATAAAGCTTTACAAATGTTCAATATGCACTGCCTGTGACATGACACAGTATGCAAAGTCATTTGTCAAGCCCTTTCTGAACACACTGTGGCATGCGTTGCACTTACCACTGGCAAGTCTTGGCCTCACAGAGCGGGGTGAGCAGCGTCTCACTTGTATGACACAGAACCGCCCCCTCAAAACAGGCTAATTTCAGCAAGTATTACAACTGAGGGTGTAAAGTGTTATGTAATTCTTGATCTTTGGAGCTTTTTTAGGAAAGCAAGTCACAGACGTTCAGAAAAATGGGAACTATTTTAAACTATGGTGCAAAAAAAATGCTAAATATATCTCCTCTAAACCTAGTGAAATTCTTAAAAAATTGAGGTCATCTGAGCCAAAATTGCCTATTAGACAATTGGGGGGGGGGGGCACCCTTTATAATCCATAATACATTGTGATTTATAATCCCTGAGAATGACAATTACGCAGAGTTTTCTTTTTGTCAACAACACATTTAAATGAGTCAAATTAATCATAATGCACATTTAGTGCATTAAGAGCAGTTAAAATTGTTTGGCTCAAGTTTGTTTTTGTTTTCAGCTGTTTCCCAAGTAGTACCAGATAGAAGCATAAGATTATTATACTTCCAAAATGTATTCTCTTTACAGAGAGTATGCAACCCTATACCATCAGAGATGCAGGCTTATAAACTGAGTGCTGATAACAACTTGGGTTGTCCTTGTCCTCTTTAGTCAGTATGATATAGCGCCCCAGTTTTCCACAAAGAACTTCCAATCGTGATTCGTCTAACCACAAAACAGGTTTCCACTTTGCCGCACTCCATTTTAAATGACCTCTGGCCCAGAGAAACGCCTGCGCTTCTTGGTCTGCTTTAGAAATGGCTTCTTCTTTGTACTGTAGAGTTTCATCTGGCAACGGCGGCTGGCACGGTGGATTGTGTTCACCCACAATGTTTTCTGGAAGTATTGCTGAGGCCTTTCTGTGATTTCCCTTACAGTAAGCATTCCTGTTTGCGGTGCCCGAAGATCATGGGCATCCAGTATCGCCCTTGACCCTTACACACAGAGATTGTTCCAGATTCTCTCAATCTTTGGATGATGTTATGCACTGTAGATGATGATTACTTCAACCTTTTTGCAAATTTTCGCTGGTAAACACCTTTCTTATATTTCTCCACTATCTTTCTGCGTAACATTGGAGGAATTGGTGACTCTCTAGCCATCTTCGCTTCTGAGAGACACTGCCACTCCGAGAAGCTCTTTTTATATTCCAATCAAGTTTCCAATGGATCTCATTAGTGGTAACTGGTCTTCCAGCTGTGTGCAATTGACTTAGCCTCTTATTGCTACCTGTCGCAACTTTTTTGAGATTTATTGGCACCATGACATTTACAATCAACATATTTTTCCCTTAAAATTATAAATCTTCTCAGTTTAAACTTTTGACCTGTCATTTATGTTCTATTCTGAACAAAATATAGAAATTTGGCACTTTGACATAATTGCATTCAGTTTTTATACACAATTTGTATAGTGTCCCAACTTTTTGGGAATTGGGTTTGTAAAAAATCAAAACAATAATAAACATTAAGCAAAGGTGTGTTTCTGTAAGAGGTGTCAATTTGTGAAATCATTTTGGTGCTGATCTGAAAAGATGCAAGTCACTTGTTGAGTTTAAAAAAAATGTTTAAAAACAAAGTTTAGGAAAATGATTTAAATCAGACTTGAGCTGGCAAAACAGCAGAAAGTGTGTCATTTCTTTCAGTGTATCAGTATGAGTGTAATGAAAATTGTATATGTGAATATGAGGATGAATTAATATGGTGTATGCCTCTGAATTACATGTACTTGTGCTACTGGCAAATGTACGTACATGTCAAACTGCAATTGTATACAAGAAAAGGTTCATACATTTTCTTTCATTGAAATATATTAACCTATTATTGTATCTATCGAAATAAGTCAAAACATAAGTGGTGGGACTAGATACATTTTTAACTTCTTCCTAATCCCTTTTGAACATGTAAACTCTTTTCTTTCTTCCTATTCTTGTTTTTTCTTTTTTACTTCAACTTATATTTTATACTTGTAATGTGCTTTGTTTTTCTATGTTTATATGTTCAATAAACCAACCAACCAACCAAAAAGTTCTCTGTTATGTTGAAGTCTGGCCATGTATATGACTATGGCGTTGTTCCACGCCAACATTCACTTTTCCCATTAAAATACATTAATTAATAGCTATTAATAGTGTCATGTTTCCACCTCCTCCCATTTTGTAACCTATCTGTGTTTATTTATTTTGAAACCTGATCGCGAAGCGAATAAAACTCTAGCAAACATTGTAATGTTCTTGATCGAGCAGATGTGCCATCATTTTCTTACAAGGAACATTGACATGGCAAGCACTATGTATTATTTTCATTTTACTAAATTATTTCCCATCTCAAAACAGAAGCTTTTTTTTTAATAAGCTTTTTTAAATTCTTTCTTGCCACACTTAACTTGACAACCCTGGTTTTGTCTAGCATATGAATCACAGTGAAAATCTCTTGAATTGTTGAACAAAACACAGAGCGAGAGAAATTTAGTTGCTTCTTTATGCCTCGTTTTGGGTTGCTAGTCACTCGTCTGTCAAAATGTGCACTATGAAGTGACTCTATTTTCCTTCTTTCTATCGCTTCCCAACGTTCCACTGGGATTGTTGGTTGCGCTGCTGTGCTCGCACAAATCCCAGACTGCTTTCTGGGACAAACTTCAAGCAGCTAGACTGGAAAATAGAAGGAAGGGGAAAGATGGTGGCGACAGCGAGTGCAAAGAAGGAGAGGATCCGTCGGCACCACGGAGTCTCTTCAATTATTCAAATGGCCGCCGTCCCACTGCGCTTGTTCTCTCTTCTTGGTTTGAATACTGAAATGGGTAAACCCAAAGAGACAGATATCCACCAGACGAGTCCCGCACAGCAAGTATGTGATGTGTACTTGACTCCTCGTAGCCTCACCACAAAAGTCGATGAAAGGTAGACATGGAAAGAAATTGACTCGAAGGGAGAAAACATTGCTGTCTCATTTGACCCAAATAGCATACCGGTTTCTTTATATTTTACTTCTTAAATGATATTCACCGTACTCAGCATGAGCATTGAGATGGATTTTGAGTGACCAATATTGCCACAATGTGAGGGAACGCTTCGACATGTACAAGTCATGTCGTCGGAAATATGACCCCATTAAGTTGAGGAAGCAGTTTTAAACAGGTGTGTTTTGAGCTGTGATTACAATCAAATCTCAGGACTAAACAAGTCAACATTACTGATATTATAATATAAATATTTCATATCAATATTCTTTAAACCCTATAGGCCGCTCCTCCTGGCTGACGAATGGCAGAGTACACAGTACTTCATTTTGCGTTTGTGGTTCAGTTAAGTGAGGACATTTTCTCTCCACAGTCCAGAAATGTATTAATTTGCCTGCTATTTTGCTGTGAAAAGTTGAATAGGCTCTGCTTTAACGCGGTTCCTGACATGTATCTGTGAAATCATTCAAGCACTTATGCTGCATTTGAAGAAGGTGGGAAGTCGGACAAATCCGTCGTGTAATCTCCCAGTTCTAACCTCAAAGCGTTCAAAGCGAATGCAAACAACAACGATGGCTGATTCCGATTAATTGTTCTTTGTTCTGGTTAGAACAGTCAGTCGAAATCACGGGTGACTTAAAGTTTTTGGATAACAAAATTAATGTTATAATAAATAAATAGATAAATGTGTTTATAAGTGTGTAAATTGTTTTGCCATTCACGGTCTTTATCTCTATGGGGTTCGCCATTGTTGAGTGACGTCAGATTTAAACCGGTAGATGAAGTCAGGGTCCTTTTTTTTCTATCAGAGGAGAAGGAGGAGCATCTTTTTCTCTCCAAATGAGACAGCTAAGTTAGTATCTTGCTGTCAAACTCACAAGAGACGCGAGGGGCGAAGCAACATTTTGTCTTCGGTCTGAACGTAGCAAACAGTCAGACTGTAAAATTGTTATTTTCACTTTTTAAAGAATCAAAATTTACTGATATTTTGTTATTCTTTTGATGTTTTTCAGTAGAGCTTGGCTTCACATTGAAATGTGAAGTTGTCCTGTTGCCTCCAGGAGCAAGAATTGTTCCTGTCATCACAGCTAATTCTCTCACTGAGTTGTTTTTCTTTAATCCACAAACGGGCTTTCGTGTAATATGCATATACAAAAATGCCACTTCAATTATCTGGAACTGTTTGTAATAAGAGGAAAGCACTGTCCATTAAGGTTCATCCTCCCACACTGTTTACTTTGAATGCTACTTTAGAAAAATAAATAAATTAATAAATAAACGCATTGAATTCACATTCTCTTCTATCCTTCCTCTCACAGTGTTGCCTGAATCTTGCAAATTATACTGCTTATTATTCAATGACATATCTCTAGGGGGCAATTTTGGGTGAGCTACTTACTGGCCAAAAGGTTGATCATTCTATAAAGCTGTTATGATAGTTTTTGTTTGTTTGTTTGAAACGACCACTAATTAGCTAGCATCCATTTCCTAGCATGGTATTACCCAGGTGACAACTGTAAACTATTCAGTAACTGTTCAGTATTGATATTATGAATCAACACTAAGATGAGACATGTCTACTGCAAATGTCATGAATGTCCTTGTATTTTATTTTCGTTATGTGTGTGTTCTTGTTTTTGTCACATAGTGGGGCCAACATTTTGGGATTTCACAGAGTTGTGGGGCCCACCCGTCTATGTGTTTAGGTTTGAATTGGGTTATGGTTAAGGTTAGGGTAAGGAATAGGAGTAGGCAATCATTTTTGATGGTAGGGGTTAGGGGAAGGGGCTAGGAAATGCATTATGTCAATGAGATGGCCCCACAAAGATAGTAAAACAAGTTCATTCCTGACCTTTCCTGATCTTTGACTCTCTTCACTGTAGTATTTTCCAACAAGTTACGGAAGAATGACTGTCAAATTGTTTTGATGATCTGTCCACTAACTTCTCACATACAGTATTGTTGATCACTATCCGTTGGATAAAGATATCTTTTTGTGTCCATACAACAAATTCACAGTAGTCAACATTAGCAACATTGATATGAGTCTGTATTCGTGAATAGTATGCATGGGTTTCCTTCAGTTTCAGCCCTGCAACTGTTTCCTCAAGACAAGATCCATGCCCAGGTCTGACATTCTCATCCCTCATGCAGAACAAGCATTTCACTTCCAGACATCCTCTTCCTCAACAATCGCATTCCACTATGCCATCTGGTGAAGCACCGAGGTGAGGAAATTTTTTGTTGAGGAACCATCCACATGGTTTAGTCTTAAAATTGACATGTTTTTTTCATGAATACATCAACATACTGTTTCCTGGAACATCCTCATGGTCACATCGCCATTGTATTGGAATATTTGCAAACTTGTGTTCATGTGGAAAACAAATCTGTTTCAGGCTGTATGATGGTTCTTCACATGATGTTGCACAGGCTGCTTTTATCCTTGATGATGTTATATGTCCTGAAAATAAACCAGAGTTTGCTTTTTTCTTGTTGCCGGGTGGCGGACTCGACATTCATCGCTTCTTCTTCAGTAATCGCAATACTGGGAAGTAATGTGGTGCAGTGTTTCGAGAGTTCGTCACGAGTTATTCCGTCACATTTTTCATCCCTCAGTTCACTTAACACTTTCGGGAACTTGGCCTGAAGACTGTCAGGTACAAAATCCAAAGAGTACCCTTTCTTCACAGCTAAAAAAAACTGGCTTGTCTTCCTTAAATGTCTTGAAGAAAACATCATACCGTGCTTGGCTTATGTTAACTGACATTTTATTTTCCTGGGTTTCATTCCTATTTACATATTTGTTGGAAGAACCTATCTGGTTATCCAGTTGTTTCTTGAGTGTCTTTGTAGATGTAAAGTCAATGATATGTAGGGGAACAACGGGCACAATTTGAGGCAAGTAACATCCAATATGAGTGAGTTACTGTTGTGACCTCCCTCAACCTCACTGTTGTCTCTACATAAAACAAAACAGAAGCTACATGGGAACAGCATTCTCCCAGTCCTGTCTTGCAGTCACAATGAGCTGAGATCACGTTCGCCTCGTTATCTGTAATAATCCAGGGTATCAAACTTGGGTCAGACAGCTTTTGAGAATGCATTACTCTTCCCTTGATAACACAGTGTCCACTTGGTTTATCTCGGTACACATAAACGTCACAAACCCATCCACAAACAAACCGGTTATAGCTTTCTAGACTCTTGTAATTCTGAAAGTCCTTCAAAATGTAAAATGGGCTGGGGTGAAAAAATGAGATAATTTACCAAGTTTGGGTATGAAACTGCTGGAAAGCTGTCGTGCTAATTGCTCCACTCAGACTTGTCGATCTGATACGGATCTTGACCCCCGATCACAGCGATTTTCTCCTTGTATATCTTAAAAAAAAAAAGCCTTCTTGTCGAGTGAGTCGGAATATTTCTCCATTGTACTAAATTCAATGACGTTATATTTTGCCTGACTACGCGTGCTGCGTACCTCTCGGAAAACAGAGCCTCTCAAATGGACGACCGCATGGGATTGTGGGATATGTTACTATTTTTAGCACAAAGGGCAAATCCCTCTATTTGGCTGCCTAACGCCTCACCGTTGGCCATCTGGGGCTAGGTCCTCGATGTTGGCCTCTCATGTGGTCCTAACAACAAATGAAAGGGAGTGTGCGAACATGGATTATGGTCGGACCTGATAAAAGAACTAGCTTAGTGCTAGCTAGAACAAAGCTACAGGCTAGCACAGCACTAAGGGGATGGTTTTAAAGTGAGACCAAAGAAAACCTTTGGCCAGGGTACAGCACGGGATTGTGGAGGTTAAAGTAAATTATTTTAAACTGAAAAGGTAAACCTTTCCATGGGTGGATACTGTTGGGTTGTGGTGGTTGAGGACCCAGGTGCAAGAAAGCAGAGCAAAGGAGCAGAGGAATGGAGTCCAAAAATGTTTTAAGTTAAGTTCCAGTCAGAGCAGGTGAATACTCCCGGAGTGCTCCGTACATTTGGATTTTTTTCACAACAATTTTTTTCGACATGGGCCCAAAAAAAGAAAACGTTTAGGAAGGAGATTATCTCGCCGTTGTAACTAATTCCGAACTACTTCCATAAATACTAGCACAGGGACCCCCTCTTAGCTGTTCAACAACGTGCCTGATGCTAAACAGTGCACAAGGACCCCTTGGTAGTCTAACAATATGCCCAATGTAAAATACACTAACTCAGCACTGAATTTAAGCATACATTCATTAACATAGCATTTTTCATCCACTGAGGCCAACATAAAAGGTAAGGCATTTTTATTTATTTAAATACTGTACAGTTTGTACATGTTTTTTTCTTTTTACTTAAATAGAAATTAAAATAAGAATTTTCTGTTTTTGGAGCTTGAGAACAGATTTATTGCATTTACATTATTTCCTATGGGGAAAAAAAATGTTTCGGAGGTTGAACAATTCGGACTTTGAACACTTCACAGGAACAAATTCTGTTCAAACTCTGAGGTACCACTGTAAATGGTAAACTACTGAACTGTATAGAATGCTTATGAAATAAGATACATACATGGATGAAGAAAAATTGCGAGAAGGCAAGTATGCAGGAGGTCAAAATGTGTCTTGAGGACCAAAATGAAAAAACAATTTATCACTATCTGCCATTTTAGTTGTGTACTTTAACCTGGTGTTTTAAGTGGAAAAAAATAAGTCCCCTAGGACTTCTGCTTGGGACCATTGCTGGCCACTCATGCTCAGTAATTAGGCTGTTACTGACAAATTATGTTGTTGTTTTTCGCCAACAACACTCATCATTAGCCGGCTTTACGTGGAGACTATTTAGTCATTCCGATTGAAATAATTCCGAATAAAGATCTCTGGTCACTTGTTTACATATGACGTGATCCATTCCGATCTGCCCTTTATATGCTCCCCTCCTTTATTTGGATCAGCCCCGCGGCAGCTGCGAGAGGCATGGACATTATTCATGTGATTTATCAAGATGGAGTTTATTTGTCATTTAGCACAGTAGTTGTGATAGTGTTAACACTTTTATTGAAGCAAAATCTTGATAAGAACAAGTTTAAAGTACTTAAAAACAAGTAGACAAGCTCTGGGGAGACGCCACCATTTTGGTGGGTGGAAACGACGACGTCCTGAATCATTTACATCCAGAGCGCATGCGCGTTGCCGCACGCAGCCTCGCCATTCCGATCGAAGTGTTCACATGACGCTCGTTCGGATTGACGAAAGGAATATACCACCCCTGTCATCCCGAATGAAATTCCATTTGGATTCAGCCTTTTAATTCCGATTGAGGTGTTTACATAGAGCATTTTAATTCCGTTTGGCCGTTCAAATTCATTCTATTTGGGATACACTGCTCCATGTAAACCAGGCTAGTGGATGTTTTACACCAGGATCCCTGTATGGGATGAGAGCTTAGCAAAGAATGAACTTCATTGTTTGCATCAACCATTCAGTGTATTATCTCGGTTTTGTGAATCGTGACTTGCAGAAGTTAGGTTAACATTTCACAGCAATTGTGTTTTTCTTGTGTGCTTTGTTTTCATTTCTGATAACATGATGCAGACCAATCTTTCAGTAGCACTCGGAAAAATATGAGAGAAAATGTATATTCACATTCTTACTGATGAAATCTGCATTTAGAGCTTCTCCCACACTTGATGGTACAACCGTATGCCACACACTGTGGTACTTTCGCTGTAGAGGAAGAAAATAACGTGAAGTACGCAGCGGAAAAGTCAAGTTTTCAACTCACTGTAGGTGTGGCAACGCAAGATGGCCGCCGCCGGCTTTGCTTCTTGCTACAGCATGAGTAGCCCAGGTTATTTTTTTACGTCCGTGCTGTAACAGCCTGTGAATCCACCCCAGAGTCTGTGGTCTTTTTTTAAGCTTTGAGCCAGGACAGCATGGTAGCGTTTTCAGTTTATTTTCTTAACTCAAGAACTATTGTGGTACACGTGCGTTCGGGTCGGCTAGCATCGAGCTAGCATCACGTTTACAGCGATTTGAATGACGTAGGCGCGCTCCTGTTGCAAAGCACAGATCTATGTTACCACTGGAGTAAGCGATTGATGTGATGAGCGCAGGACTCCCATACTATATGTGAGTCCAAGTATGAGCGGTGCTCGCTGAAACTGCTTTTTGGGATCAAAACATGCATTGTCAAGCATACCGGAACGCAGACAGTATGTTCTTTGCACGTTGAGAAGTACCTGAATGCTCAAGAGAGACTTTTAGAAGTGCCGGAGCTCTGTACGGGTGCTTTCCGGCCCACTTAAAACACTGCTTTAGCCTCAAAAACTTTCAGGTCAGAACTGGAAAAAGCCAAGTGGGATAAATCCGACTTTGAAGTATCTGAGGGCACTGATTGGTTGACACACGAGGAAGGGCAGGCAAACACAGGTGGGCAGGATTACACATAATGAGACCAATAGAGACACACAAGGAAAACAGAACACAACAGATCATGACAGAAACTAAAGTAAACAAGAACACCAAAAAAACATTGCCAAAACCCAAATCATGACAACAAAACCAAACCCAGACCAAGACATGATACGCTGTCAATGGCCAGTGAAGGCTACACTCCGATATGTTTGAATGAGTGGATATGGCTGTGTACATATGATGAAGATAAAGCGCTATATACACCATTTAATATTTTCATCAAACCCACATTCTGAGAACTCACCAGTCTAACGAAAACTGTTTTCTATATCAAATTAAGGAGAACAGATACCCAATATACATGTTTGTCATTATGTTTGAGAATATTAGCATAAACACAAAAATTGAGACTTCCAAAACGACTGAGGTGTATTATCTTGAATCTGGTAATTTTCCCAACAGTTTTACTTCCTCACATGAACCAGCAGCTCTGCAAACCTAAATGTATGAAGAGTGACAGATGCAAATGCTTTGGGCAATGTGGAGTGCAAGGACACTAGTTAAGGGAAATTTAGTGAGTCCTGTTATTTTGTCATGAATGCTGCACATGTCAAATAAAGTAAACCCTGTGAATTATGATGCTTCTATGTGCTTTCAGTGCTTCCAGCACTGAGAAATGCCAAAATCAATGCATGTCTGTAGTGTTTGATGTAGTGAGTGTAATTTGAGTCAGATACATAAAACATTCACTGGACGCACAATTAAACAAACCTGGAATCTAGGATAAGATGTGAACATTATTTTCAGTAGGATGGAACTGCTCAGTTTTGGGGTGTTGTGTGTTGGTTACCTTATTTAGGAGGAGTAAAAACGAACTCTTCTCACTAACTCGTTAAAACACAGTGCACTTCCACATATATGCGAACTACAATAATTAGTCCTCTGACACTATCATTCAAAACTGAACATTTTTGTCTTTGAAAAGACAGAAACATCAGCAACAGATACAGTCTTCATAAGATTGTCATTGCATATCATTTTTGGAGGTTGTACATCAACACAATGGGCTCTATTTTCTTGAGAATTTGGTTAATCTCTGCTCTAATCAGGTCTTCTTGCAGTTCATTATACATTTATTTTGCGTGCCTCGATAGGCAGCAGGACTCAAGGAAATTAATGTCTTCTTCAGCCATTTCTCTCATGCACCGTATTTAGAGAGAATGAAAGGAACTGCTTTAAATGATGGTGAAACAAGTATTTGTAAAATGTATCATGCTACATGGGCTTGCCCACGGCTATAAAAATACCAAAAATAAGTCTTGCCTGTCCCTACGCAGATTTACGCCGCGTCTCATGCCAGACTTGCGCTGGGAACGAAAATATTGTCGTCCTGCATACCGCAGTGGAACAGTGTCCCTTTTTGCCTGGGGATAACTAGGACTGCTCATGTGCACTGGTTTGCCAACGGTTTGAAGTTGCTTTGAAAATCCTTAAATGGTTTCATACATACAGTATGTTGCAAAGTGTCTGCTTTTAGAGATTCTGAGTCTTTCTCCTTTCATTAGAAGGCCAGGATGACCAACATGTAAGTCCATCCTGTTTATGCTTTGACGTGGTATTTCTCTTGCCAACCTGTAAGACAAAAGTTCTTTATTTTTCTGATTTTATTTCCTTCTGCCTTTTGTCAAGCAATCACAGGGAGACAGGATACAACAGGTGTAGCAAACACTGGTACTCGAGAGCCACTGTCCTGCCTGTTTTCTATGTCTCCCTTCATCAACACACGTTATTCAATGAACAGAACCATTATCAGCCTTCTACAGACCTTGCTGATGAGCTGATTATTTGAGTCAGCTGTGTTTGAGAAGGGAGACATCGAAAACAGGCAGGATAGTTGTTATCAAGGACCAGTGTTTCCTACCCATGGGGTACAACAATGTCCACAAAAACCTCTGCATAGGGTGGACTTGTAATGAAAAGAATAGCAGCCTAAGCCTGAATCTTGAAGTGTGTGTAGGAAGGTCATCCAAGCCTCTTGTGCTTAGGAGAGAGATGACAGGTTTGTGGTTTGCGGTCTGTGATCAGTGTGAACTGTTGTCCCACGAGAAAGTCTTTCACACGCACATGTGACAACAAGGCTCTCCTTTTCTATTTGCACATAGCGCCTCTCAGTCTCAGTTAGAACTCTTAAAATGTAGGTCAGTAGTCGCCACAGGCTGGCTGACTGCTGTGTAAGTATGCTCTGATACCATATGGCCATGCATCTGCAGCAACTCTCATGTCTGCTATGTTGAAGCAATACACCAAGAACTTCAGGAGAGCTGAGGATCTTGGTACCTTTAGCTTGGGAAAGTTGTTTCCTGTTGCGCCACCCGTATCTACTTGTTTCTCTTTTTTAAACCTCCTTAAGCGCTGTACACTCTTAGAAGTAAAAGTGCTTGTTAGAAACTTTTTAGGTTCCCCAGCTTGTCCTGACAGGAGAATCCTTTTTTTTTGTTCCTGTTAGAACCGTTTATGAAGGTTCCACCTGGAACCCTTCCAAAGGTTCCACCCAGAACCCTGTATGAGGGGTTCAACAAATAACTCTTTAAGGGTTTCATCTAGATCTCACACAGGAAGTTCCACTGAGAACCCTGTGATGTTTCAAGGGTTTCATCCAGAACCTTCACAGTGAGTTCCACTGAGAACCCTTTTGTATTTCAAGGGTTTCATCTAGAACTTTCATAGAAAATTCCAGTGAGAATGCTTTTATATTGCAAGGGTTTCATCTAGAAGAACAGAAGTGAACACAGGTCCAGTGGAATCAGCAACATGACAGCTAGACGCACGCAAGCCATGCACACTTGTCCTCAGCAAGTGGATTCATATCATCTCCAACGACGTAAAAAAAAAAAAGAGAAGACAGTTAGTAGCACCAATACATACATATACACACATACTGCATGTTAAGCCATGCATGATCGAATGAGAGCAGTCCAAGTATGCCTTTATTTAATTTATTTATCAGCACATCATAATGGTGACAGTGGAACAGACTGAATACGCCTGTCCTCTACTGGCACAAAGTCAGGTGGAAGTGAAGGAAACCAACAAGGTTTTCATATTAATTACTTTCAATAAAGTTGGAAAACTTTTCAGTAAAAATAAATTACTGGAAAAAGAGATTAAATGGTCACCCTAACCCACTGGTTTGTTTTTGTTTAGTTTTTGGTCCAAACTCTGTAACAAATGTCTACAAAAAAAAGAGAAAAAAAACAAATGTTAACATAAAAAAAGTCAATTTTTCTCCATAAGGAGTGACAGTGAAGAGAGTAGATTTAACTTACCTTGATTATTTGGGAATTCTGATTACTTGAGGTTTCACTTCAATCCAGCTTGTCATACAAATTCATACACAGGTGATCTCCTGCGTGAATAGTAATCACCACTGATATGTCACACCTGTTTTGAAGAGGGCGGAGCATGCAATCTGTAGCAAAACCAGCATTCAACTCCCACAGGGCAACCAACATGGCAGCCAGCTCGCAGGTCCCACACACTAAAATCCAGCCTTTCCCCTGAGCAACACGACCACCACCAAACATTCGCACCATTCGTACACCAGTGGGAGTGGTACTGGAGGCAATGTGTCTAAAATGTCTTGCCCAAGGACACAACTTGGAGAGAGTGGGAATTGAACAGCTGACCTTCTGGTTACTGGACAAACAGCTCTACATCTTGAGCCACAGCCACCATCCACAGACAACCAGAAATAGGTCAACTCCCCAATTGCCAAAAGTGAATAAAACTGACGAGGTCCTTCCTCCAGGGTGGGCTACAAGGGCAGAAACAAAATTAATATACACAGAGTATATTGTGTTACTACTTTAAATATGTGTACTGTATTCTAAGGTTAAGTGTTGTACATCACAAAAGTTATTCTGCAGACAAAAACAAAATGGGGGAAATTGTCTTTAAAAAACTTTAAAACTTTTAAAAAGTTTTTTCACTTAGAAATTCTAATTACATTTTACAATGAGAGTTTTGAGTACATTTTACCAGTTTATTAAAAAAAAAAAAAAGGCTACTCAAAGGGTGAGATACAAAATCACAAGTCAGGTTCGAGGACAGCGAGTGTACATGCCGCTCCTGCTGTGTGTTAGTATATTACTAGTATATTGTCAGATGCAGGTGGCCCCATTTTGGAGAATCCAGCAATGCAGTACAGGGACAAATAAGATTGGCATAGCTTACTTAGGTGGTACAGTGGTTGTCTCCCAACCTGAAGTTCATGAATTAGTTTCTCAATGCTTGAGTGACATTTATTTTTATTTTTTTAAATAAACTGGTCAAATGTACTCAATACTCTTGTAAAATTTCCTTAGAATTGCTGAGTGAATACTGAGGCTAAACGTTTGGAAATGTTATGGTAAGGATCTTCTAATGTTTTCAACAGCCCTTGAAGAAGCCCTTCTTCCAAAAAGAGTTCTCTGTGTTGAAATGGTTCTTACAGGTACCCTTAGCCTCAAAAGAACCCTTGAAGATTTATTTTATTTTTTTCTCAAAAAAGGGTTCCCCAGAAGCCTATAGTTCTGGGTAGAACTTTTACCCTTCATGAAGAACACCCTTTTGGAACCCTTCTAAGCATTTAGTTGGCATGAATTTGGCAAGATAGTTAGCATGACATGCTACACATTTCCATGCATATTGGCTGTGGCAATGGCTGGATTGCCTTTTTCTTGATTGGGTCTGCTTTAATGCTTTCTTTTTCTTTTTTTCTTTTTTTTTTGTCCAACAAACATCATCCCATTTTTGGCTAATTCACACTTCTCTTCAATCGTAATTGAGGCCTTATTTTTGGAATTTTTGAAGCACAGTTTGTAGTCTCTGCCTCTGTCTATCTTTGCCATACACAAGCACATCATTGTCAGCAGGACAGATTGATGCATCAAAGTCATCCAGCATCAGCAACATTCTCGTTTGGAAATGCTCAAGCGCTAATGCTACATCAGCTTTTTGTTGCCATGACAGTTTTCCCTTTCTTCATGTTTGCTTTTTCAGTGTCCATGTTTGGTGTCCTGTGATCTGCAAAGCTGCTGTGCAGTATTAATGTCTGCTCCTTCAGAGTTTCATTGTCTGATTCTCTGTATGGCTTTAGTACGTGTTAAATCTGAGCTAATTTGCAGTTGTTCTGATAGTGTTTTGCCCTTTATATCAAATAGAATCCTGTCCCTTATTAGTTCCTCTTTCAAAACTCCAAATCCACAGTTTTCTGAACATTTCTGTGCAGCTGTGATAAATGATTCAGCACACTCACCGTCCTGTTGATCTCTGGAGTTGAACTGTGCTCTTTCAAGGATGATGCTATATTTTCCCACATAGTGCTGTTAAAAAATGCTGCTTTGACTGCTATCCTTGTAAAGTCGAATGACTACGGGGGAGTCAACTGCACCAGCTCAGTTTTCAGTGATTTCTTTGAAACTTGCAACTTTTGCCCACATGTGCTAAGTGGTACAGTATTCTAGCAATGCTTGCACAGTTAGCAGCTAGCACTGGCACAATCTGACTACATCTTTTTGGAGATAATTTTTAGTCTAACTACTCAAAGACTTCTTCTGTCAGTTAACTTCACTGTACTGCACCTTAAAATACAGTGGCGACTTGCAGATTGCTGCTGCTTTACAAAACGATGTATAATGAGGACACGGGACCTAGTGTACTCAATGAAAATCCCATTTAACAGATGTAAAAAATCTCTTTAATGTTATAATCATGTTTTTTTTTTCTTGAGGCACATGTGGAGTTAATCAGCCCAGGTGGTTATAATAATGTAAGGTTCAGAAATAAGTAAGATTTAAGTTAATTTGTTAAAATATAAATTTACTTAGACATTTATGTTTCTAGAATTTTTATTTACACATTTATATATTTTGGTATTATTTTTATACAAGTAGCTAAATTGACTTGTTGAATCTGCTGTTCTCATTTGCTTGCATTTACCTCAAGTTAGCTGGCTCCTGATTGGTTACTGTTTGTCAGCTGAGGAGTGTTGAGGAAGTGTTGAGCTGTAGCTGCGTGTGTGACGAGTTAATAGCTGTTCCTGAAGAAATCCGTCTCGATCCTGCTTTCTCGTTTTATAAAGAGTGTTCCCTTCACCACCAGCGAACCCTCATGTTACAATAACTTCCGCAAGTGGGTAATGTCAATGAATCTGGAGGTTACACCCAGTGCAGAAGAGCCCATTCTACAAAATACAAAAGGTATTAAAATATGTATAAATAATAGTAAATATATATACAGATTACAATACAATGAACATAATAAATTACAGGAAGAATTTAAAGTTCAAGTCGATATTTAGTCCATGATAAGTTGAGGTCTTTAACTGGAGGATCCAGTAGTGTCCCTTCCTTGATAGTAGGAGATCCAACTTTCCACCTCTAGGGAGAAGCATCATTTGGAACAGGTCACTTTGTTGATGATGCTGTCAATAAAATAAAATGCAAATCAAGGTTGGGTCTTCTGAGGGCTGGACGAATATTGGACCAATATGTTCTTTGACCCTGCCTGTTTTACCCAACCCCTGGCTCTGCCTGTCTTCTTGTTTTTTGACCACGGAAGTTGAATATAACCCAAAAGCAACTACTGGATTTTTAACCCGGATTGGAAACTGGAATTGGATTGTGGAATTCTACAGCACCCACCCGACCAATCACAAAGCACTGTCCATTGTACTTACCTGTCTGCTTCTAGTGTCTCTTCAGGCCTGCCTGGACTCCTCTGCCATTGTCTACTAAGTGCATCTTCACCCTGTGCCACACTTCAGCGGTTTCAAAGGAAGTTTCTTCCAATAAACTCTTAAGATAAATCCATCCACCACTTGTTTCCTACAACCACTGAAGTAGTCTTCTGTTCTTAACTCTGTTTCCTGAATAAGTAAAGTTGTGCTCTTGGTTCCAAACTAATTTCCTGACTTCTTACATTACTAATGTGTTGACTTTTGCATTGCACACATATCATGTACAAAGTAATGTTCAGACAAAATGAAGAGGAAGTTTTATTTCTTGGGTTGATAAAATCCTAGAAAGACTGCAGTGACTCAAAAACAGCCATGTCACTTTAATGCCTAGATACACCAATCAGATGTCGGCCAAATGTGACCGACGCCTACCCCCTGTGCCGTCGGCCCAGACGTCGGCACGTCGCGTAGAAAAATGACGTAAATACACACAAATACAACTATTACGTACCTTCAGCGTATGCGCGAGAAGTAATTCCCCTCCGTACCATCGGCGGCGGTAGTCATTATTCCTAAAGGGAACCGGCAACCTCTTTACGAGGGTGGGATATAAAAACATAAACAACTCATACTGGTGTTGACAGCGGCACCGGTGTAAACGCGGCGGCCAGCTGATGAAGCGAAAACGCATGGATGTACTCCGTTGTGGCATATCCTGGACTCTGTCGACTCCTGGCTGCTATCGATCGTCGGTTCACTCGAAAACCTTAGGCCTTGCTGCCCTCTGCGTTTTGGACGCGGTGCCGACCTCCAGCTTGTGAAGGAGCTTCCTCGATATGCGCGGTCATCGACAAACAAAACGTTTATATTGAGGGAGTTTTTCCTTTCCAACAACAGGCCGAGGTGGAGGAACGGCAACTATTTTTAAAAACTAATTTGAATGTAAACGATGTATATTTAGTATTTACCACATCGATCAACAGCTTTGCAGCCACCTTCTTTGAAGTCGGCCGAACTGTCACTGTGCTGTGCTCTGTCATTTACCGACCTCCAAAATACAATAAGGACTTTTTAAACAAAGGACTTTTTAAACGACTTTGCAAATCTTCTTGCCCAAATTATGCTGAAATATGATCATATCCTCTTCATGGGGGAACTTTAATATTCACGTGTGATGTCCTGAAAAACCATATAGTTGAGTTGAGTACTGTTTATCCGATTTGTCACTTGCTCTTATTGCCCTGTGCGCTGATTCGCTAGCTAACAGCCAATCACAGTGATCAAATGCCACTGAGGCCGATTAAACATGTTGAATTTGCTGGAAAATTCAAAGTTTCAAAACTTTTGAGATTCAAGACCAACACTGAGACAAGCCGAGACCACTACAAGACAACAAGGCCAAGGCCATAAAAATATTTTTTCAAACCATGAAAAGGTGTAATGGTGAAGTGCATTCTTTCTTCAAATTTCTTTTAAATACATTTGACAGCCAAAAACAGCGTCTCTTTCACAAAGCACAACATGAAGAACTCTCAAATCTTAATTATTTTCAATGGAAAAAAAACTATTTAAAAATGAAGATTTCGAGAAGAACTTGTTTGCATTTAAAACACTTGAGCAACTGCAGTGTTTTAATGTCTAACATCTGTCTAAAGGCAGTTCCCAAACACACACCACACGACAGGTGAGTTGAAGTAATCTGAATGGCCTGAGGGCTGTCAATCATTCCAGCTCCCTTTTGAACAATTGATATGCGGTGAGCGTGCATTTTGAACGCCTGATAGAACACCCACTAACATTTTCGTGAAAGCTTTAAGTTGAAATGCTTGAGCGAGAATGATTGAAGTCTCCGGTGTAAAGATGCTAGAATCACAGATGTCTCTGGCCAGGATGCTGAAATCGTTATCTCACGAATCACAATTAAAGTGCCACTGATTGCCACGCCCATCTAAATGGGGTGAAATTCACATTTGACCCATCCACTGAGGGAGCGGTGAGCAGCAGCAGGGGCTTGCGCTCGGGGATCATTTGGTGATCTAACCCACCAATTCCAACCCGTAATGCTGAGTGTCAAGCAGCACCCATTTTTATAGTCTTTGGTATGACCCGGCCAGGGAATTGAACACACAACTTCCCAATCGCAGGGCGGAAACTCTGCCACTAGGCCACTGAGTTGGTCAAAGTGAGTGTGACATCACTCCGTTGCTGAAAGCTGAGTTTGAAGACACAACCAGTTTTCTAACAGCCGATAGTTTGTCTGTTGGTGGGTAACATACACATACAGAAGGGGCAGTTCTTCTGTCTCACTTAGTCCTTTCTCACTTTATTTAACTTTATCATCGGCTCTCATCTCTTGCCGTATGTCCTCCGGGATACGTGCACCAGGTGGACATCAGCTGGGGCGAAGCTCCCAGTTGTTGTTGCTTCTCAGAGAAATGACGAAAGTCCAATAGCGCCAATACTCTCTGATAAATAAAATACCACAGACAAAATGCTGCAATAGCACAAACAGCCCAGAATGATGCAAGAAGTGTGAAGAGTATAAATTAAGGGAGAAAGTAGCAGTCCTGTTGAAAACTGCTGGTGAAGGCGCACACAGGGAAAAAGTGCTGTTACACTCTGCCAAAGAATGTCATGGCCAAAACAGGTGAACATAACGTGAAACTAGTTTAGACGACATAAAAGGAAATTAAATGATAAAAAAAAGAGTGAAAAAGTACAAATTAGGAGAAAGTATGCAAAGATGTTGTAAAAGGCTGCCAACTCACAGGCACCTCTATGAACTCCGACTGTCATCAGTAAGGTACTGTGGTTTCCGTGGTAGGATCGACACATGAGTGCAGGAAATAAATGTGGACCCACTAAAGACATTATTCAGTCTGAAACATGTGTTGGGGTGGGATGTGTGGTCTGGTTTCTCATCTGATGGATGAATATAATCTGGATGCCCATTCATTTCCGACGGCGGTAAATTTGGACCGGGAACAACACAGGGGTAACAAGGTTGACAATACCACTTATAAAATTCAATAATACTTGTGATCGCTACTTTTATATGTTAAAGCGCACAGTGTGGAGAATATCACGAGGCCTTGAGGCAACCAGATGTAAAACATGATATTTATTGTTATTATAGAGTGGCTTTAGTTGTAAATCTGTGATATTCAACCTGAAAACGAGAGGAAAGTTAATTAAGCGTGGTTATCTCCTCTTTGTTTTCCATACAGCCAATGTTGCTACTAATGCCACCAAGGTCAGTTAGAGTATTTGTAAATCAGTATTTTGTTCCTACCGCTAGCAGGTGAGGTTTGTGGAAAGACCACCTGGAGGCTTCTTCACAAATCAATAGCAAGCTGGTGGTCGATGCGATCTCCTTAGGAGAGGAGTAAAGATTGATTGTCGTTAAGCACTTTACAGGATGGCGAGAGGATGAGGACGGGTCATAAAACGCCTACGCACCACCTACCCATCGCTTTCAGCAGCAACAGAGTGCGGCCAATCAATAGGAATAGGATCAGCAGAAAAATAATAAATAAATACTGAATGACGGAATAAATCCCAGTCAACAATACCCAAATAGAAACGATATATTTCATCAAAAAAAAAGAATACTGTTTGACAGTCATAGTTATCTGAAATATTTCTTTAATAAAACAGAGGTATAGTTTGATCCATTTGATAGAAAGGCTTCAACCAGCAATTATAAACATCGACAATTAAAATGGTAATTTACTTGAACCAAGGAATCGGAGAAGATCAGTTGATCTAATGATCTATTTCAGCAAGCATCAGGCAAACATACTCAAAGTAAAACAGAAACTTTTATTTGTATAAACTGTGGAAACATGTGATACAAGCCAGAAATGAAAATGGTCTAACTAATGCATGCTTCCTTACTGTTCTGTCCCAAAGATTGATGTCAGAACAACACTCATTTAGATTTGCAATCTTCATCCAAGTCACAGAAATAGACAAATGCTGTCTGTTTAAACCGACAGCACACAAACAATAACATGATGCTTCCATGTTTTTGTTTCACACACTGTGTAAACATCCACAGTGCATGGGGGAACGTATGTGAAGAGCTCATCTGATTCAATAGTTAAAGCTACCCTGCCTAACACACCCCAGTTTAGACTTTGTAATTCCAAAAAGCACTGCCTGATTTGAGCCATATGCCTTATATAAAAGAGCTCTTAGATTAAGAATTGTTAACTTGTGTTACACCATTCACCAGACACTGTGGAATTAGCACACGCTTTATTGCTCTTAACAGAGGAAACATTCAACCGTCGAGCACCGCATGTTTTTTTCTTGTTTTTTTCAAAGTCCCGTCTTTTTTTTCCCAGCCAAGGGGGATTCTTCTTCTGTGGTACACTTGTCCAATCGTCCTTAACAAAAAAGAAGAAGAAAAAAGACACACTGCCCAGGGCTGTACTGGCACAAATCGGCCCTGACATTTTGTCTTAGGCCCGCCGGCCCAGCCCAATTCCTGACCACCTTTGGCTACCACGTAGCTCTACCACTGATGTTTATTGGTTCAGTTTGCTCTTTATATTGTAAATGGATTAATGGACTGCTCCCTCTAAATTGTGGGTCCGTCCCTTGGGGTAAAATGGAGGGAAATTATAATAGGATAGCACCACATCGGCCCCAAAAGTCACCGGCCCACCGGGCATCTGCCCTGAATGCCAAATGGCCAGTCCAGCCCTGACACTGTCTACTAAATTACATCCTAAATGTGCATAAATGTTACTAATTAAACACAATATTATACAAAAGAAAATATACCATTTCAGGTGCTACAATCGTATTAAGATAGAAATGTCACAAAATTATCTCTAAAAGCTTCAAAGTTCATCAGTCAACGGTAAGACTGATTGTCTATTAATGGAGAAAATTCAGCACTATTTTGACCCAAGTGTTATCCGTTGATGGCTCTTATGATGGTGGTGGCAAAACGGTGAACCCTAGTGCAGGAAAGCAGGTAAGTAAGCGCAAGATGTATAAACAAAAGGTATTAATTTTCCAAAATCAAAGAAGGGAAAAAGGAAAACAAGACACATAGAATAAAGAATACTAAATTTTAAAAAAGACACTTAAAATTGGGAACCTTAACTGATCTGGTAACATTAACAAAACCCCTCTAAAAAAAAAAATCTGAACTAAACTGAATGTGGGGGAAAAGAAAGGCAAAGCAAAAAGAAATAAAAACTAAAACCAATTACACCAAGCACCTTCCTACCGCTTTTCCGTAATCCAGTTGCCACCTGAGGAGAAGAGTTGAGGCCCAAACGCAGACAAAGCACGGAAGTTGTGAAACAGAGAGTCTTTATATACGAAAATTCAAAGTAACAGCAGAGAGCACAGCTGATTTCAGAGGAGCTTGAAAAAAAAAAAAAAACACCACGGAGAAACCTTGACGAAGAACGTTGAGCGGGCCGGATGCTGAAAGTACTAGCAAAGCAAAAAGGGATGCTTTTCGCTAATGCGTGCAAGTGAATATCCCAGAGATTATTTACTGTACAAGCTAATAATAATAATAATAATAATAAATGGTACAAAATTAGACATTGTTACCTCCCTAAACTGGTTGAAATTGAGATGGTATTTCAGACGTGTCTCATTTTTGCTTTAAAGCCAGAAGATGTCTGGTCGTGCTACATTTTTATCTTTACATGATTATGGTGACATTTTCTACATAGATGCACCTGGCCATTGTCTGCACATGTTAGAATTTGCATATCACAGCACACTTGGTTTTATCACAAATTGTAAAAATTGAATACACCACTGTTTATGACATATCAAGGCTGGCTAAACCTCCCTTGCCAGTTGTAGACTAAATCACTGGTGTCGTTTCATTTACAAGGCTATCCAAGGCATCTGCTCTCTGATCGTACAAAGATCGGATAGGAATCATAGTCACAGATCTCAACAGGTGATTTTGCTATCTGTTCTGAGTTTCAGGGCTGAACTTGTTTTGTGGGCTCTTAGTCACTGTTTTCGAATAGCCTTCAGAATGACAGGCAACTTAAAGAACTAGTCTCCTTGCCTGTTTTTTTTTAACCCTCAGTAGCTCATTTTTAAATTTGTATATATATATATATATATATATATTATTTATTTACCATCGATGTAAACTAAGAAAATATGGAGAAGGGAGGGGGATTTAATCAGTCTTGCGACTTCTTCCCACTCGCTTTTGAACATGGAAAATCGGTGCGCTTTGTTGAATTTTGCTTGTTTTGTAGCTATTTTATTTTGTTGTTGTTGTATGTTTATTACTGTTATTGTTTTGTTTGGACTCTTTTTCATGTTCAAATAAACTCAACTCAATGACGATAAGCAGTACAGAAAATAGATGGATGGATGCAACTACTAATTAATAAAATATTCATGTTGATATTGCCATTGGTGTGGTGTGCACTTTTTCTTTGTCCAAACTGAAATCTCTCTTGTTCTCTCTCTCTCTCTCTCTCTGAATAACATGATGTATGAGTAAGGAGCACGGAACAAATATAGCATTCCACTGTTTTTTTAGCGTGTTTGTGTATGAGTTGTTCCTTTGTACAGCATTTCTATGCAGAGGAGCAATGTTTGTGTGGATTTGTTTGTTTGTTTGTTTGTTTGTTTGTTTGGCACTATACTGGTGGCAGAGAAAAGCAGGGATCAAAAAGCCATCTGGATGCCTACCTCTACAATGCAGTACTCTGTAAAGGAGGCTAGTTTAGCTTTGAAGGACGTGGTAGGACATGAAGCGGTGAAATCTGCGTGTCGTTTGAATGGAGCCATAGTGATTTTCCTCATAGTATGGCAAAGATTAGCTAGGTGGTGAAGACAGGTGACTGAGGACACATTCACAGTGGTCTTTCCCATCGTTAACATACCCCAAGGATGCAAACTTATATGCAAACTTGCTTCAAAAATATAAACCAAAAAAAACTGAATTTTTTAAATTATCTTCTAAGAAACAAATTCCAACACTTCAGGGTACGCTTCAAAAGCCTGTTTTAGCTAAGGATATTACAAAGCTTTCTCCGACAACAAAAAAACTCTCAAAAATATATAAGTTACTTTCATACACAGATAAAATGTCGAAATGGGAGACAGACCTGTCTATAGGTCCGGAATCTGGATTCAAGTTTGTGATAATGTATTTAAAATGACAATGATTTAAACGTTGTGGGTGCATTAAATATAGAATCTTTCTTGCTGCTGCTCGCGCAGACATCCATGATGTTTTACTACGGCTTCCATCCATATATAATGATGGTGCATTCACTGCGCCTGGGGGTTTTGGGGAACAACAGACGGGGTGAAGTTTACAATAAATAAAACGGCGCTTGCATCGGATTTTACCGATACCTTCCAACGCATCAAGATGAATCTAGATTTTACCCGTCAATGGCATCGATACTCAGCGAATGAGCCGATGCACTTGCAGGTGCGCATCGATGCATCCATTAATATCGATTATTTCCCACACCCTTAGTGTGAGTGTGTAGTGTGTCTTTGGCGGGAGCGCGCGGTTGGTGGGTCGCAGGGGTGGTGGTGCGAGTGTTGGAACGCGGCCATCAGTGGCCGGAAACGACGCTGATGTGTGAAACGCGGAAGTCCATGGCATCTACCACATTCCTGTATTATGGCCGCAAATTCCTGTAAAACACCTGAAGTAGCCATTACTGAGCCATTTACTACAGCATCTTTTTTTTTTTCCTTTTTTTTGGGTGGTGGGGAAGGGGGCATCTTTCACTTCCTGGAGCGGTTTATTTAAAAGTTTTTTGTTTTCTTTTTCAAATAATCACAAGCCTCCATAGCATTTTAAAAAATGTCTTGCACAACTTTAACTTGTTATGCTATTGGCGGTTGTACAACCAGAAGTTGAATCTGTAACTACAACAGCAATGTTTTGAAGATGCACGCCGGATAAGGAGAGAATATTGTTGTGATTATCAGTACAGTTTCTAACGCCTATCCAGGGATGAGGAACACAAAAGGATTAGGCTGAAAATGTTTATTTGAAAAGATCACCTACATTTTGTACATGTGGCTCCTTTCATTTTGTGGGTAAAAAGCTCACAGAGAAGCAGAGGTGCTCGTTCTGTCTATTCTGTCTTCACTAGTGTTTAGGAACTAGCTCTACAGATAGCTAACAGCTTTTCCAATAAAGACAAGGAAGCCTCTTGCTGGCAATTTACTGGATGAAACTGTAAAACTTGTAACATACAAAACATAACGGTACATTATAATCATGTTATTTAATGTTTGAAACAATATAGACTTGAATCATTTACTAAAATGAGCTGCAATTCCTAATGCTGCATTCGAGGATAGTCAGAAGTCGGATATATCCGAGTTGTTTTTTCCCAGTTCCGACCTGAAAGCGTTCGAGGCGAAAGTAAACCAAAATGGCGGATAGTGATAAAATGTTTTTTATTTTGGTCCTCAAAACTCATTTTGACCTCCAGCACACTTGTCTTCTCGCAATTTTGCTTAATGTATTGTTTTTATCTTATTCAATAAGCATTCCATACAGTTCAGTAGTTCACCGTATAATTTCATGCAGGGAGATAGCAGCTTACTGTTACGTACGTTGTGCTATGTGACGTTACCGGTATGTCGATTATTTATGAATTAAGAAAGCTATTGATGAGTTATTAACATTGTTTTTTAGTTTTAATTTATATTTTAGCCGTTTTGGATTTAGTTGACTCAGTGTAGGCTCAATGAATTGTATTCTTGTCTGTGTTACTTTCATGAGAAAGAGCAACGGGTCTGTCTATTCATTCGTTATCTAATGGGAGGTCCCGGGATTCTGCTGTGTCGGAAGGGAGTCAGGCTTATTATTATTGTATTTTTTCTAATCTGATTTATACCCATGGGAACGGATTCTCTTGTATTCATTCAGTTGTAACCAGGTGTGTTGTGGGCTGACTTTCTATGAACCCTCTTTGTGAATAAATAATGATGTGGGCTGGAGAGAAGTACACATTTTGAACAGAGCACTGCTTGGGTGACTTCAATTGTGTGATCAGAAGCTTCTGGTAATTAATACCTTTGCAAAGGAACTTCTTCAACAGAATCTCACCATTCAGTTAATTGAACACGCAAAGAGTACAATACTTAATATTGTCTACTCTAACACTATCTAGTGATATACTTGAGTAAATTGTGTTTTACCATTCAGCGTCTGTGTTTCCAAAGGGGTCGCCATTGTAGAGTGACGTCAATTGTAGTCCGTCGGTATTTTCGAGTTCAAGGGGGCATTCCCATACAAACTTCCTGGTTTGAACTCGGAAAAGTCCGACTTCTGACCATCCTCGAATGCGGCATAAAAACGGGATTGTTTATACCCGTTAGCATAATGCTAATTTACATGGGCGCTACCATTGAAATGCTACACTAACTAGCGCCTAATAACTTTAGTCACATTCATAACTTAAAACACAATTTAAACATCCAATTCAGTAACCTAGTGTAAGCCAACACTCCTCAAAATAATATAGGCTACTTACAGTCAGATATTTCCAAAATTACACTCTAGTCAGTGTAGGTACTGATATGCCTAAGAGCGATTGCCTCACAGTTTTAAGCAACAGAGTTCGGAAAGTAGCATAACATGTGACTGAATGTTGTCACTGGCCACTTTTTAATGTCATCCTCCTACACTAATACATTATACAGGGACTCAGATTGTGATGTGTTTCTGTTAAACTGTGTAATTATGTAACTGTCATGGAAAATGGACTTGCATGAATAATTACCAGGTAAACACAATTCACCCATCAATCACGCAAGGGCTTACAGGGCCTGGGGAAAAAGGTAGATAGACTTTTTGCTGCTTGTACTATTGTGTTGGGCAAGGTTCTGTAAATGAGCGCACGGCCACTGCTCACTGAGCTATTGTGTCACCATGGCCACCCAGCTGAAAAAAGTTTTAAGATTAGAATCACATAAGAAGGGTGAAAAAGGGGCCACGTGTGCCCTACATCTGTCTTCACTTGTTCATAAAAGTGGTCAGGATAAGGACAACACAGGGAGCCGTGAGCGAGACAAGTGTTCCCCGGTACATTGTAGGTGTAAATGGAGTCATGCTCTGTAAAAAGAGGAAAGTACACACCCTCATCCATCACATTTGAGGCTGCGTGCATCTACGTGGGCTTGAAGAGAGAGGATGCTCGCCAGCTGGGCCCGAGAGATAGGCTGAACAGACGGTGACAGATGACGGATGAGGTGCTGTTGCAGTTTCTTAAGAGCACAGTAAGACCACTCTTCTGCTGGCAAGTCTAAATTATTACATAGGTTTTGCAGGAGTTTGCGGCAATCAGCTCAATCTCGTGTTACTGCAAACTTTTGGTTTTTGTGAGCTCATTTATCAGCTGGTGGGGAAAAGCGGAATCTTCAGATCATAAGACGGTGCAAGGCTTCTAAGTTCTTACTTTTAGTTGTTGTCACGATATAAACAATAAGTACTGTATTTAAGTGAAAGTTCATCCTATCAATTTTCTGCAGCATGTCCCAGGTAACTTTGGGTGAAAGTCAGACTCGAACCTGGACTGGTTGTCAGTCAATCACAGGGAAGTTAATGAAAGGACCGTGCAAAGCTATAGTGACCATATGACTCATCAGGCAGACTTCTACCGAGACCAAATTCTTACCCAAAAATGTGGGGTGTTGTATTTTCCATCTGTCCCCGAAAAGACGACTGCCATAATTAATGAAAGGTCTGGGAAAAAAATCTGCAAACTTGATTGCTCATGCAAACTGATGTGGAAGCTGAAATACTGCGCAACCAGGGCTAAATCTGCCAAACATGCAATATTACTGTGCAGTTAATTTTGCACGTTGCGGGAGTGGAAGTACATGCGAAAAGCTTAATTTTGCCAATGCAATTTGATTTACCAAACAGGAGATGCATTCCGATTCTTGATTTTGCATCTTTAAATAGCATTTCTGAACAGCAGGTGCAAACCGGCACGCAAAGTGGTGCCAGTGTAGCGCAGGCAAAATGAGAGGAGGCGGGGAAAACTTTTCTGCTCTGGTGAAAATCTGAAAAGCCTCAAACAAAAACGATCACATGATGCCGTCTATTGAGCAATACAATTTTGGAGCTTATGAATGATCTCAGGGCTGACTTGGAGCCATTCACACGAGGGAGTCTTGCCAAACCACCTATGACGAAACTCTTTTCAACTCTCTATTTCCTTGCATCTGGGTCATTTCAGGGCACTGAGTGTATCTACTGTACGTCTACTGGCCGCTTACAGAGCAACTTTGTGGATATGCTGATGACTGTATCTGTCCATTTATTTACTATTTTACTTTTGGTAGAAAGACCGCTACGTAAAACATCAAAGCTATTACTGTAATCCAGTATCAACTGGTGGTAATAATGTTTACTTGAAACATCCAAGCAGAGGTCAGTCTCACTAAACAGGGAATCAGAAACTTTTCTCAATTTTCTTCTTCTCACATTCCCACTCCCCAGTGCCAAGTCTGCTTACCGCCTCAAATAAGGAATTATACAACAATTTGTACTGGTAATGTAAAAGTCCATGCTGCTGACTTTCATGCATTTTTTTTTTTTAAATCTGTGCCGAACAAATCAAGCGAGAGACTAGCTGTGGTGACCCGTAATAGGAGAAGCCAAACGACACAACAAAAACACTGCCACCGCCTACAGCAGTTTTTTTTTTAACCATTTGAATGATATTTTGTTACATGTGGCCTCTGATTGGCCAGTGCCGCAAGGAATTGTCCCTTAAAAGGAACCCTGACTGTAATGACAAGTTTGCTCCATATGATTTATTTGGTTGTTAACTAACATAACTATGAGATAACATTTTCTAAAATAATTTCCAGTTGAACACCTTTTGTAGAAACTTTATTTATACGTACGCCACCATTGTTGTTTACATCGCAACACATTCGGTGCTCAGTGACGTAGAATGGCGGCTGGCTCTCTGCCAAGTAAAGCGAAACGGGTACAAAGAAAGAGAGGTAAGCCTCCGGAGCGTTCTTAAAGGGACGATCAAAACTCTTGAATGCGTCTGGGGGAGGGTGACTCTCTCTGTTGCATGATGTTTCTTTAGGAACGTCACGAGCCTTAGCTCACTTTCTTCATATCCATTTGCTGTCATTGCTCATCAGAGAGCCAGCCGCCACACTGAATGTGTCGCGACGTAAATAACAATGGCGACGTACGTACAAATAATCTTTCTATAAAATATATTAAACTGGAAATTATTTTTGAAAAATGAATCTCATAGTTATGTAACAACCAAATAAATCATATAGCGCAAACTTGTCATTACAGTCAGAGTTCATTTTATTATTGGTTTAACAGGACAAACTCTAGGACGTTTATGCGCTAAATTATAGTTAAATCGATCCTTTTTGGGGGGAAAATATAATGATTTTAATCTGTCATCCTTTTCTGACTCCATTGCAACAGAATTAGTCATTTTGTTGTGCTTTTTTGTCAATGACGCGTTCACTTCACTAAGGCGCAGAGACACAGATGCACACACAGTAGCCTCAACAGGCTAAGCAGCAAGTATCATAAAAACTCTCCTGACGCTTAAAGTTAGCGTTTAAGATTTTAACTTCAGTCTCAGCCAACGCCCCCTCAGGCCTCTACCCGAAGAAATGCCCCCCAGGTTTACTTTAGGCAGATATATTAGTAGCATGACTTATTCATGATTGAGTATTGCTAAATACAAAATGTTACCCGTTTGATGTTGCAGTTTTTTTGGGACGGACATCCATCCATCCATCCATTTTCTTAACCGCTTGTCCTCACAAGGGACTCGGGCGGGGGGGGGGGGGGGGGGGGGGGGAGCGCTGGAGCCTATCCCAGCTGGCTTTGGGCAATAGGCGGGGTACACCCAGAACTGGTTGCCAGCCAATCGCAGGGCACACAGAGACGAACAACCATCTACACTCACAACCACACCTACGGACAATTTGGAGTGTTCAATGAACCTGACATGCATGTCTTTGGAATTAGGGAAGAAACCGTAGTACCCGGAGAAAACCCACGCAAGC
Source organism: Leptonotus elevatus (assembly GCF_054856555.1). Classification (NCBI taxonomy): domain Eukaryota; kingdom Metazoa; phylum Chordata; class Actinopteri; order Syngnathiformes; family Syngnathidae; genus Leptonotus; species Leptonotus elevatus. The sequence continues at coordinate 20,831,467 of NC_141241.1, read as the reverse complement.
ACGGGGAGAACATGCAAACTACACCCAGGAAGGCCGAAGCCCGGACTTGATATCACGTCCTCTGCACTGGGAAGCGGACGTGCTAACCAGTCAGCCACCGTGCTGCCTTGGGATGGACAATCAATTAAAAATATAAGAGGTGATGAACTTACCTAATGAAAACGGGGGCATTGGCGGAAGTTTTCCAAGCCCAGCAATGAAGCCATACACGTGCAGGACACCACCATTTATTTATCTATGATTTGCCTTGAGGGCTGTGAAATTCCATTGTTTAAACTTATGTCGCTAACCAGAGTTAAACAATTCAGCCAAGAAACCATAATAGTCTCCTTTTGCAAGAGGACCCGAGAGGCTTGCGTGTCTCTAATTGGCTATTCTTGTCCCACCGTGACAAGTTGTAAAGTAATTAAATTAAATTAGAAACATAAAATGGGGCCAGAGAGGGCTGATTTTTCAAAAGGTTATTTTTGTAATATTCTGCAAAACAGTTATGACTTACAGTATATGACAAAAATGTTTATTTATATATATATATATTTTTTTTTTTTATTAACTTGACAGAAAACCTAGTATCCAAAGTGAGTTAGCAGACATAAACATACTGGTAGATAGCCGGCTCAAATGATTTGGTCCACTGACTCCAGTTAGCAGATGCCGCGGCCACCACGGCCTTAGCAAAAACACCGACTAAAGTGACTCAAATGAGCCAGACCACTTTCGTGAGCGACTATGTGGATTGAGAGTAACCTGATTCCATAAAATGAATGGAGTTTACCACAATTATACAGAACTCCTGATTAACGAAATTGCTAACAACTGCTCGTTACTACGTCTTGACTGCTTTGAAAAGGAAAAGTCCTTGTGTGTATGTGTGTGTGTGTGTGTGTGTGTGTGTGTGCATGTGTGTATACGCGCGTGCTTATGGGTTGAGTACTCAGAGCATTCAACCGTGGAGGGCAGTACACAATGTTGTTGGTGTAACTTGTTAACAATAGCCCAAAAGATGCAGTGAGGACAAGCAGAATAAACATAAGCGCAATGACAGTCACATGCTTTTTGAGGTCTAAATAAGACAGCCTACTTTGGCTAACCAATTACTGTCATGTTCTGAACAAGAACACTTTTAAGAAACTGTCAGATCAAGATAACCTCAACAAACTCGGCCACAAGTAGCGATACAACACAGGCTCTCACAGTCGGCTTTCTTTCATGGAGGATGGTAGATCCCGTTGTGCCATTAGCTACCTTTCTATTTTTACCACTAAAGTTCAAATAAAGGGCTAATCTCACGCTCTTGTTCCATCTGAGGCAGCATCCCCCATTTTGCGAATAAACAGGGCATCTCGCTTTGATGGTAAAATATGTACAAAACAATGTATCATCCAAACCGCAACTTGGCTCACAGTTCCGTTGATACAGATGTACAAGTAACCCGATTAAAAACAAGCCTGCCATATCTCCACTGGATGTATCCAATCATGTTATGCATGAAATACATGGTTGGAATATGCAATATTTCTGCAGTGATAGCAGAGATATGGGTGGCTGCGTAGCCCCTCTCTCTTTTGGTGGTGTCTTCGAGCAGGGATGTTTGCCAAGAAGAAACTAAGTCCCTTGCAAATCCATTCATCGCGAAGGGTTGTCATCCCTCCAATCCATTCAAATTTGATTTGGCAAAAAATATTTTGCATGGCAGAACCCTGAGCTGCACTTGGGGGGAGGGGCGTGGGGGTAATTGGTGGGAGGAGAGTGACTTTGCATGCCCACGGAAGCTAAATGAGTGGAGAATAGGATTCCCAGAACACATACAATATACTTTAATGGAGCTAATAGTTCATTTGGAAGTGGCAGTTTATGGCGCTTGCAGCTGCCAAAAAGATTCAATGTAGGTGCAGGCATGGGCAGCTGGCGGGCCGCAAACGATGTGCCCCTCGATTACTTTTTGAATTAAAAAAAAAATGTTATTGAGCCATTGAAACATGTAACACTGGTGTTAGTTTGGCATAAATCGCTCACCAGCACCTCCAACCCAAGCCTGTAATTGCTCAGAGCATGTCATGGCTGCCACAACACGGTCTCAAAAGCCCACTAAGGCTATGTTCACACTGCAGGCCGTAATGCTCAATTCCGATATTTTTTGGTGAATTTTTTAATTTTTATTTAAGTAAGCGTTAACATTACCTATCAATTGCAACCTCAGTCTGTCTGCTGTGTGGACGTAATGCGCCCCCAAAGCGACCCGCATGCGCAGAAGAAAATACAACGTCACTCCCAACGCTAAATACGTATGGTCCAGCGTGTCAGGGCTACGGACTTTTATCTTTACCATCTCATATCTACAGAAAGACATAAAAAAAGTCAGATACAGGTTGCATTTGGGCAAAAAAAATCCGATCTGGGTCGCATTTGCCTGCAGTGTGAACGTAGCCAAAAAGCAATTTTTTTCATGGTAATAATAGTAAATGGTACTTCATTTTTAGAGCGCTTTTCCACCTTACAAAGCCCTCAAAAAGCTTTACATTTAACTACTGGTGATGATGCAGCATCAGGAGCAACTGGAGGTTCCGTATCTTGCTCAAGGATACTACGACGTGGTCACAATGGCATGTGATCAAACCCACAACCTCTGGGTTGCGGATGACCACTCTACCACTGAGCCACGCCAGCCCCATAGTGTTTCATAGCACTGACAGTTCATTTGAAGTGCATGAGATGTACGTATTCAACACTTAATACAAACATGTTTTGTGTGTTATGCAAGGGACCAGTGACCTTCGGAGGGGCAGGTGCTCGAACCCATGCCATCGAGCCGCTGTGGGTGGGGCGGGGAGCTGGGGAGGATGAAAACTTGATAGAGGGTGTGTGTATGTATGTATGTGCGTGCACGTGGATTTTTTTTTTGTAAAATTCTTGATTAAAATAATCACTAAACAATATATCACATGACGAAATTGTTATTTTTCTGCAATGCCAATGCCGATCACTCACAAAAAAGTTTAATCATTTGTGCATGAATAATGAATTATGAACAACAAATTTACATAAATAAAAATGATTATGTAAAATGTACATGAAATTTACATTTTAAATAAGACAAGTACTGCTATTATGATTTTCCTATAGTGCATGTAGCGTTAAAAAAAAGTCTTATTTTACATTTAGCTTGATTCAGGTAAAAGCAAATGCCGTTTACTATTTGTCTGTGTAGATTGTCAATCTTTTGTTATTGCAACTGTACTCAACAATTAACTGCCACATCTAGGCAAGCTAGATTGTTTTTGATTCTTCATTGTCCTACTAATTTCTGAAAACACTACCTGTTTCTTAGGACCTCACTCTGGCCGCAAACCCCACTATTGTAGAAAAAACAACAACAACCGCGAACTATTGGTTATAATAAAAACAAAGATCATGTATCAATTTCCATAGATACTTTAAAGTATATTTCAATTCAGCTCTTATTGAGTACGTGCCACAAGACTTAATTAGCCTAAGATAATTATTTTTTACAAACATCTACTGAAAGTGTTCCTTCTATTTTTCATAGTGAGCAGACGTTTATTTATTTTTTACTCGTGCTGCTCGCAATAGTAACGCCAGAGCTGCACGCTCCTAGTTCTTGTCGGCCGTGTGAAAGTACAAGAAAACATGTAAATAATACTATAGTGTTTACATAATTAGCAGACAGAGGTGGGTAGAGTAGCCAAAAATTTTACTCAAGTAAGAGTAGTGTTACTTTAAAATAATATTACTCAAGTTAAAGTAAAAAGTAGTCATAAAAAAAATCACTCAAGTACAAGTAAAAAAGTATTTGCTGAAAAGAATACTCAAGTACTGAGTAACTGCTTGAACATGAAGTCTGATTTAAATGTTTAAAAAAACATGTCAACAGATAAACAAAAACATAAAATAATGTGCAAATGCTGTCATCTTCAAATCTTAAAATTAAAATAAATAACTCTTGTGTTCTAACTTCTGCCAAGGTGCTAAAGCTGAAAAAAAATGGTCCAGGCTTTCCATGAGTACTATTTTTCCGTGTTCCTCACTTCCTCTTCTTCTTTTTTTTTTTCTAAAAGAGCACAGTATTGTTCATTCGGTAATGTCATCATCATTGCTCTTTTTTTTTTTTTGTATGTGTTTTAATATGTGTATCTGTATGTGTGTATGTGTGTGTGCGTGCGTGTATTCGTTAGTTCACCAAAAACCTATTAAAAAAAAATCCCATACCGTTCACCTAAACCGAACACCGCCATCAGGAGACCCGAGGAAGGACCAAAGAAAACGAAGGAAGGTGAAATCCAGCACCGACCAGACACCACCCACTGGGCCACCAACCAGAATTCTTCACCAACCCCAGAAACATCTCAATTCCAACAAATCCAAAAAATCAGGAGACCAAAGGAGAGACTGAGGAAAGGAAGGAGGGACAAACGAAGCAGAGTGAGATCCACGGACACCAGCCTCCACCGATTCAATGACCTGAGGAAGAAGCAGATTGCGTCTGAGTTTCGATAGATGCTGGTGTGGTGGATCTGGCATGCATGAAAATCTCCACCAAAGAGGGGAGCCGTCGACCCCTGCCAGGACAGAGCAGGCGCAACACCTCAGGGCCCCCCAGACCGCGGCAGCGCCAAAGGACGACCCCCGGGCCCCGCCGGTGCCACCGGCCGGAGAGCAAACCCAGGAGCAGGAGCGCCCCCCACCCCCAACCCAACGCAGCAGGACGGGGCACTGCAGACCCGCCAGGTACCCCACCGGTCCACAGCCCCCGCTCCCCCCGCGACCTCCCCGCCCCCCATCCACAACCGCCATCCACCCCAACCCAGCCCCAGCCGCCCCCAGACACGACCCCACCCCCAGCAAAATTGGGAGCAGGTCACTTCCGCTTCTTGCCCCGTGCGCTGATTCGCTAGCTAACAGCCAATCACAGTGATCAAATGTCCCAACGCCCGACGCTGATTCAACATTATGAATTTGCCCAACGCTGTCCTACTCTCAACGTTGGATTGGTGTATCTCGGCCTTAAGTCTCAGCCATTGGTTTTGCGGCGATTCCAAATATGAATCGCAGTTCCACAAAATGATCGACCATCAAATGCATAGAAGCTTTCGCATAGATGAAAAATCCATTTCTGGGTTTAAACAAGTGAGACAGACGCCTGCCGGACGCTCCCAAGGCATAACGCTATATACATTACACGTATATTGTGCTTTACAATAATACTCAACTATATTATAAAACAACTGCTTGAAACATATATTTGGAAAAAAGCCACGAGACAAAAGAAACGGTTTGTTTTAATTGTTGTTGCTTTTGTGTTTGTTTTTTTGCAGACAACTGACTGCAAACTGTATATGTTTCATACATTTAAAGAAAAAATATTGAATGCAAGTGTGCACTGTTATTCAAGGGATGCGTTGACAGAGCTTCTCTCTCTCCATCTTGTGCCGTCCCGCTCTATTTCTTTAACATTTCTATCAGCAAAGTCAGTGCAAGCAAGAAAACAAAGTATGGTCTGGGTGAAAGGATTAAAGGAAGAAGAAGGCCTAGAGCAAAGTGCTGCAGCTAGTGTGATAAGCATGCATAAGAGGCTGATTCACATTGGAAGTTGGCAGACATCAAACCATCCCCGCTTGCAGAGGACATGCGCAAATGCAAGCAAATGATACATCAAGAGTGTGGAGGTGAAACCTGTAGAAGCAGTGTGCAATGCATAGTAGTGCTGTAAATTCAACCTGACGTAGTCGGTCGGCTACTGCCATTGTGGGTTTGCAGCCTTTGGCTCAGGTTATCATTTTTGCTTTGGTTAGTAAACAAAAGGTGGCCTAATACTTCCCTGAATCAATCTCTTCAGAGTAGGCAACAGCTAATTAAAAATCAATACCCCAAAATATACGGTAACCAGATTTTCAAAATTAAATATCCAGGATACTACAATTTTGCTAAAAATCAAATATACAATTCATTCTCACCAGGAACTGTTTATAACAAATTTAATTGCTAGTCAATCTGGTGACCAGTGGTTGTATTATTGTTTTGGCTAATGCTAAAGGCTATCTTGGTTCGGTTGACAGTTCAACAGTGCTAAACAAGTGTATGCCCTCACCATTATTTTTTGCTTGGTCCCGGAAGCTATTGGAAGCTAGCTGTGCCGTTTACCTTGCGCCAGTCCTGCATTGTAACATAGGAAATATTCCGCCAGAAAAGCTCAGTTGCGTTGAGCGTGATTGGCGACCGCAACATTAGGCTAGTAGGACTACATTTGCCATTATTCTTAGAAAAGAAAACAGGAAGTAGTATTTCCGAATTCATACCAGGAAGTGAGCATTGGAACGCCCCTTTGAACTCGTACATCCGAGTTTAAATCTGACGTCACTCGACAACGGCGAGCCCCATAGAGAGACAGACCTTGAATGGCAAAACATAATTTACAAGATTTTAAACAGATATTTATTTTTTTATATCAAGCCTTTTACTAAAATCATAAATACATTTACAGTTCAATCAATATCTTATCTTGAGTGTTCGTTTCTCTTGGTATATCAGTGCCAAACAGGTTCATGTGAGTTGAAGAGTAATTTATGGCCTCAGTGGCACCACTACACACTTGTTATACAGCCCTTACCTTAATCGAAATGAGCCTTACAAGAAAAATAAGAATTTCTGCACTGCTCATGGTAGAATGTCCACCAACTGATAAGCCCCCGCAAAATAGGAGCTGAAAAAACTGTTTAAGAAATACAACACAAATAAGCTTTTTGAGGGAGTTCACGTGAAGTGCAAACCTGAAGAGAGTCATTTCAGGTTGCGTCACTGAAGGCTGAAGGGCCTCTTTTAGCTTGCTTGAGAAAACAGAAATAAGTTGACTCATGAATTCACAAACTTTTTGCTAGATCTGCATAGTTAATAGTTATTTAATGTACATTTTTGCGACCGTGGTGCAGTGCACTCATGTTTTATGACCATTCTACCATCCTTTACTCCTTGATGTTGGGATATGGCAATTTTATCACAGTTGTAGGTGGTTAAAAATGCATCTGCATCCATGATAATGGTGAGTTAAGACATTTGTTCATTGAAGCATGAGTTTTTTTTAAATTACATAATCTATGCTAACACTTGATTATTCAGTTTTCATAAGAATTTCGAAAGACTGCATATCTTGTACTGCGCCTCTTGCCCAAAGTCAACTGTAATATGATCTAGCTTTCTCATGGCCCTTGATAATAAGCAGCATAGAAAAGGATGGATGTTGTAAGTCATCAACTCTAATTAGTTGAGGAAAAAAATGACATTTTTAACTATGGGACAATTATGAAAATGTAGTATTCCGTTTTTGTTAATGCATGTGCACACAATGTCAAAAATCACATTGTACTCCCACCTCAGTCGCAATAACACACATTTTGCACAAAATCTGTGCAGTTTGTATAACATATTGCATGTACCTTGCCTAACTGGCAAATCCAGGCATAGACAGTTAAAAATACTGCCACAGTTTGGCTTTGGCCATATGTGCTTCTACTCAACAGTCAAGTAAACGAGCAGTTAAGTAGAAGCACCTGTTTTCCCACAATCTTCTGAGCAGTTGTTACCGTCCTTTGAAGAACCGTTGTGATGCAGGTTCTCAGTACCAGGGTTGGAGAATCCCGGTCCAGAAAGTAAACACATTGAAATGGTTTAGCTTTAGCCACAGGTGCTTCTGCTAAAGAGGCGGAGACAAGCTTCTTTACCTGCCAGTTGAGTAAAAGCACCTGTGGCTAAAGACAATCTGTGGCAGGGTTTTTACTTCCTGGACAGGAGTTTCGCAGAGCAGTGATAGGTCAGTAGTGTGAACAAGAGGGGGCTCAGTACACAGCCCTGGGGGGAACCAGTAATGAGGGTGATAGAGGACTGTTGGAGACAATGTTGTAGATCCTGATAGTCTGTGGTCTGTTGATCAGGAAATCCAGGACTCAGTTCCCCAGTGGTGGTTTCATCCCAAGAATGTTCAGTTTTTGTACTAAGTTCTGAGAGATGATGGTTTTGAAGGTAGAGGAGAACTCCAGGAAGGAGCAGTCAGACATACTGTAGGACTTCCTGCATTCCAGGTAGGTGAGGGCTGTGTGGACCACTGACTAGATGGCACTCAGTGGAGCGGTTCTTCTTATAGGAATGCTGGTGAGGGTTCACAGTGATGTTGATGGAGTTTTTGATCTGAGCCATGATCAGATTTTCAAATAACTTTTTGAGGAGGTCTTGGGTACGGGTGTTTTTTAGGCAAGGAGAGCCAACCCATGTTTTTCGCCGAATAATTTATTGGAGTTAAGGGGAAGTCAACCCCCCCCCCCCCCCATATGAATTAAGCAGCAAAATCCAGCAGTTTTTATCAATATCAGAAGACTGCCATGCTGTCGACTGAAGATGACATCAATGTTGCTCAGTTAACAACCAATCACAGTGCAGCCTGAGAAAACAGGTGAGCTGTGATCGGTTGTTGCCTGAGCAACTGTGGCAAAATGCCCTTACTCCTGAGATGGATAAAAACATTTCTGTCAAAAGCATGGAACAATTCCTCATTTTGCTGAAACCACCCAACCTCAGGTGAAGTAAGTTTATTTTATTGTCCAATGAGCGAAATGTTGGCTAGGAGGAGTCATCGGTTGATTGCTAGCTTTTAAGCTTAGCTAGCCATCTAGGATGTTTACCTTGCTTTTGTTGCCAGCTTGCTTTTGTTACCTTGCTTTTGTTGTTCGGCGAGTGGCACCTTGCGCTGTATACTACTATTCTGTTAGTAGGAACTTTTCAACATAAAATAGTTGCCACTTAAGTATTTTCTAAATTGGTATAGTTCTTCCGAGCTGTATTTCACACATTATTAGCACTTGCGATGGCACTAACATCGACTTCGAAGTCATTGTAAATTGGCTTAATCCTGGGAGCTGGAGAAGCCACTGCAACTCGCGGCGCCGCCATCTTGTTGCTTACTGTTGAATAATAAAGCAATACATATGAATGTCAATTGGTAAGTCTTACTATTAAAATGCACATAATCAGTGCAAAAGAAGTCTGACTTTGTAATATCTGCTGGCTTCAGGGATATATTCCCCCCACCCCCGACACCCCAAACATTGTCATGTGCTTTTTAAAGATAATTCCTCAGCAATTCAGCCATGAGGAACAAAATATCAAAGTAAACAAAACTATGACAACTCATCATTTTTGTCTTTTCATGACATCAGATTGGTTGACATTGTGGGTTTCACAATGTCATTTCAATTTATGGGGGAGTGTTATTGAAAAAATAATAATTGTGAATTAGTTTACAAGAATTCCTCGTCAGTAAGAAGTGATGGGAACATTTCAGGGTCCTCACAATTTAAATTTAAATAAGCTTGTGACATATTTGGCTGCAGTCTGTTTGGAGAAGATACAGTGGTGGAGGAAATGGGATCGGGGCAGCAGAGGGAGCTTATTGAAGGGACAACTCTCGTTTTCAAAACATTTATGCAGTATGCAGAGGATTAGAAGCATGCTGTGCAAGTGTATACTAGCCCTGTGTGATGCTACCACAACAGCCACTCACCTGCAAGAAAAGCCAGTATTAGTGTTGCATCTTTATTGTGCATATAGTGTTAATCAGTCTTTAAATAAATTGGTGTCAAATGTTATTTGTTCAATTTTACATACAACATTTAGTATTAAATTGATTTAGAACACGTTCTGCAGGCGTTTAATTATTGTTTTTACTTGTATATGTGTAGAAGAAATGACTTTTAAACCAAATCTTGCGAAAACAAGCGTATCCATTTTTTGTTGGTTTAAGTAAAGGTACAAAATCACAATTGCAGATTAACGGAAAGGTATTTTAATGATAAAGATTTCTCCCACAAAGGTTGGAACCGTAGTCTCAAGGTCTTTCAGGATATGAGAGAGGCCTTCAACTCTGAATCTGCAATCACTGTCAGAATTTTTGAGGGCTGGCATGAAAGCAAAATGATTAAAATCTGCGCTCTGATTGAACTTTCCTGACCTTGCTTGAACAAGCGTCTCTTCAAAAGGTGCGATCAATTTCAAACTATTCCCTTCTCTTCGACTGGAACAGCCGAAGGATCCAGTCCACAATGTTTCATCTGAACAGCGATGTCAAACAAGTAGTCATAGCATTCGCACCTACAAGTGTGAAGCAACAAACGTTATTTGAACATTTGTTGAAATATTCCTTGAGAAATTCAGTTCTACTTTTGGAAAGAAAAGTACTCACATTGTCTTGGCTTTTTCCCATGACTCGCCCCACACGTACACCCCGTGCCTGCGGACGAGGACAGCGCACGAGTCGGGGTACTCGTCCATGGCCCGAGCCATACGATCTTTTAAGTCTTTCTCTTCTGGTGTATTCTCGATAATAGGCACGACCAGAGTATCGTCATAGCTGCAGTAAAAAACAAGACATTTCACCTCTCAATCAGTCCTCTTGACAATCTCAACTATGCCTCAAGGCTTGACACGCTGCTGTCACACAGGCAATTGATCTGAGGTCGGATTGCGGGGGCAGCAGCTTTAGGAGGGATGCCAAGACTTTCCTCTCCCCAGCCACTTCAACCAGCACCACCGGCGGGATCCCAAGGCGTTCCCGGGCCAGCCGAGAGACATAGTCTCTCCAGCATGTCCTGGGTCATCCCCATTAAGCCACTCTTAATGGAATTTGACATGTACATGTAGATATGTGCTCTTGCATCACGTGATGGGAGAGTTGGAGAAGGAGAAAGGTGCCTGGGGTTACGTTGAAGGTGGCATGGGAGGTGTGTCTAAGGCTTTAGCCAACGCTGCCCGATCTTATGGGGCAGACATTTTCACAGAAAAGGTCATGCTTAATTATAGAAAGGCGTCTGCCACAACTGCGTAATTGTTATTGCCAATAGTGGTCTTTCCTTTGATAAGACCCAATGTGTGACTTGCAGGATGTAGAGCATGTTGTTGTGAACTCAGATGGTGCTGTCAAGGGAGTGGTGCTGAAGGACGGCACAGAGATCCGGAGTAGAATTGTTCTTTCAAATGCTACCGCTTATGTCAATTTCAAAAACCTCACGCCACAGGTAAAAATAAAAGATAAACAGAAGCAGTACCGATGACTGCATAAGATATATTTTTTTCCTGTTCCTGTTTTTTTTTCTAGGGTGCTCTTTCATCAGAATTCTTGAAAGCTGTCGATCAGATTGATTACACATCACCTGTCACCAAGATCAATGGTAAATATTCGGGCCTATTATGCTAATGTGAAAGCGACTGGAGTGGGGAAAAAAACTCATTTCAATTACAGTACAATCATGGTAGCGTTACATATCGGCAGAAATATAACAGCATTATTTACACAGCATATTCAGAAGCATTAGTCGAAATGGATGCCACGCACGATCAGGCAGAGACCGTATGATTATAAATGAATAAATATGTATTTATTCATTTATTAAATAATGAAAATATTTTCTCTTAAAATTTACACTGCAATGATATATTATTTACTATAAATAATCATTAGATTAAAATACAGTATAACTTAAAACAAAAATCGAATTTCCATTTATTCAATCTCAATACCTACAAATTATAGTCAATGAAAATAAAACTCTCACACTATGATGAAGTTCTTTGCCACTTTCTTAAATTATACCCATCCAACAAAAAAATTATTTAACCTAAAATTTGACTCCCGCCGATGGGACATCCCGGAACACCTCTCCAGGGAGGCATCCATGAGGCATCCGAACCAGATGCCCGAGCCACCTCAGCTGGCTCCTCAACGCGGAGGAGTAGCGGCTCGACCCTGAGTCCCTCCCGGATGACCGAGCTTCTCACCCTATCTCTAAGGGAGATAGGGTGACAACCTGCGGAGGAAACTAATTTTATCCGGGATCTTGTTCTTTCGTCATGACCCACAGCTCGTGACCATAAGTAAGGGTAGGAACCTTCTTCACCACAACGGACCGATACAAAGTCTGCATCACTGCAGGCGCAGCACCGATCCGCCTGTCGATGTCCCGCTCCATCCTGCCCTTACTCGTGAACAAGACCCCAAGATACTTGAACTCCTCCACTTGGGGAAGGATTTCATCCCTAACCCGGAGAGAGCACGCCACCCTTTTCCGACTGAGGACCATGGTCTCGGATTTGGAGGTGCTGATCTTTATCCCAACCGCTTCACACTTGGCTGCGAACCGCTCCAGTGAGAGTTGGAGGTCACGGCTTGATGAAGCCAACAGCACCACGTCATCTGCAAAAAGCAGAGATGCAATGCTGAGGCCACCAAACCAAACCCCCTCAACGCCTAGGCTGCGCCTAGAAATTCCGTCCATAAAAGTTATGAAGAGAATCAATTAATCCCAATCTAGGCCTCACTGTCATTGCAAGTCCCCCAGCAGAACGGGGTGAACCCCAACGTACAGCCGCCAAGCCGGGGGGCAATAAGTATGCCCACACCTGCTCTGCGCCTCTCACCATGGGCAACTCCAGAGTGGAAGAGAGTCCAACCCCTATCGAGAGGACTGGTACCAGAGCCCAAGCTGTGTGTAGAGGCTAGTCCGACTATGTCTAGTCAGAACTTCTCAGTCTCACACACCAGCTCAGGCTGCTTCCCCACCAGAGAGGTGACATTCCATGTCCCAAGAGCCAGCTTCTGTAGCCGGGGATCGGTTTATCAAGGTCCCCGCCTTTGGCTGCCGCCCATCCTAATACGCACCCGACCCCTTTGACCCCTCCCACCGGTCGTGAGCCCATGGGAAGGGGGACCCACGTTTCCTCTCCGGGCTGAGCCAGGCCGGGCCCCATGGGTGTAGGCCCGGCCACCAGGCACTCGCCAATAAGCCCCGCCTCCAGGATTTGTATTATTATTATTATTATTATTATCTTATGTATTTCATGCTTGTATTATATTTACTGCTCTACTGTGTGGAGTAAATCAGTTGTAGTATTGTATAGTTGTTTGCGTGTGGCTCTGTTTTGTCACATGTCTGTTGTGCAATTATCTTCCGCTTGTCTTGGCCAGGACTCCCTGTGAGAAGTTATTGTAACTTAATGGGGCCTTTCCTGGTTATATGAAATGAAAATGAAAGGAAAAGTGCTTTGCAATGGCGCAGAACTACACCAAATCCTTCTCAACGATGATGCTGAAGTAATAAATAAGATAACTAAATCACTGCAAATAACTCTTGGTCCAATTCTTCCTGGAAAATTTCCCTTTATGAGTGATGACTTAACTAGTCACATGGACCCGCCTTGATGTATTATTCAGGTCTGTCAACAGCAACCATTGTAGGTGAGGCATGCTGACCTGAATACAAAAAGTTCAAGAACTTCTAAAAGGTTGCAAAATACTTTATATAAGATATCATGTCAAGACATGTTGTAATGCCATCATCAGCTTTACTGGACTTGAATTTGTACTTATTCTGGAACATGGCAGTACAAGCTCACACATCACTAAGAAATGATTTAGAACTACACTTGAATCCATACCGATAGTTGGTGCCGGTGGTGCCTTTACGGATCCCCTTAATCATCTCCTGGTGTGTTATTCTGAACTCTTTTCCAGGATACAGCAGGGTTGTTATGACAGCAGATTTGGAGTGTGTATGGATAACTGCTTGTGCCCCTGCATAAAAAAATAAAAGTTTGAGGTTTTTCTATGATAAAGGATGCTAGAACTTAATGAAGGTAACGCTAATAACTATAAATAAAGTTGCCTAACCGTCCCACAGAAATCCCGATACACGCGGTTGCTTACTCCTTAAATCACATTACTTTAGACATCTACTTAATATTTGGTTCAGTTGTTTTGTCAATTGTTATCACTGTATGGATGAAACAATTTCACCTCTCATTGTATACGCGTTCATAAAGAGTGGGGTGCATTGACTCTTCTTTAACTTCTTCCAGGCAGGCGGACAGCTGATGTCTTTCTCCTCCACATCACACACAAACATGTCTTCTGGCTGTGTAAAACACACACACACGCACTATAATCGACAATGATTCAGAGGATTCGATGCACGCTGTTGACTTCTTTATTAATGAAATCCGATGATATTCACTGCGCATTTCTGTGGAGCTCATATGTCTGTCTGCACACCAAGGCCTACCTATAGTAGGCTACTGTATTTTAATGTTGTCACCAAGGTGGTACTTTTTTATTATTTTTGGTAGCACTTGGTGTAAAAGGTTTGAGGACTCCTGACAGACTATTTTGTGCAGCGACATCAAATAACATTAAGAATATATATATATTTTTTTAAACAGCCAAGGGGGTGAATAGTTTTGCAAATCACTGTACTACACAATTATCATTACTGACCTGTATTCTCTCTTTCTGGACCCCTGAAGGCGCAATGTAGATGTGCTCCCTAAAAGTTACAGAACAAACATGCTACATGTTAATATTGAAGAAAATACAATGCACATTCAACATTTTAGGGTGTTTTCGCCGCAGTGGGTGTCCAACATGAAACCCTCACACACATTAGCTACTGTTCTCCTGGCTTTAAAATGTGTTTCATGTCGTGTGAAAAACTAGGCACTCACACAGGCTTTCTGGTAAATTGGTCCATCAGCGGCATTAATAGTTGAGTAGGGATTTATTCTTCTGTCCCTTTCAGACAAAACTCACCGAAGTGGGACACCGCCGTGTCCAATGTGCACGTTCACACAGCCGATAATAGAGGTGCCTTGAGATATGAGTTTAATTCATTGTGTGACCCTGCTTGTAACTCAAATCATCTTTCTCCAATGAAATGAATAGATATGCCATTAATCTGCTCCAACAACCCCCACCGCCACGAGTTTTTGTTTTTTGTTTTAACTAAGAAAAATAGCACCTTTTGTTGCATTTTTTGGACTATAAGTCGCACCGGAGAAAAATATTCCTTATGAAGAAGGAAAAAAATATTGTAAGCCACATTTTGGGGAAAAATGTATTTGACAAAAATGTTAACTGTCAACAGTAGAGCTCAGACTCGCACCCAAAATCTCTGTTCCCTAATTGTGTTGACAGCAAACAAGTTTCGGTTGGATTTGAACATTTTGCTTCTAACTATGGGAACATTTTTCTTTTTAGCGATACAGCACACATTAGGTGACATGACTACTTCTTCTACTTTGTTTTGGCGGTTGACAAATACTTTTAGTACGTTACCGCCAGCTCACTTCTTCAATGCTATAGAAGGTGGTGGTAATGTAGAAATTTCCCCCCTAAAATGCTACTTCTACTCCAGAGCAACTTATATATGTTATTTTCTTATTCTTTTTCATGATGCATTTTCTGACTTCGGAGTAAAATGTGGTTAAAAATATACAGTAGTAATAATATAATTATATAGAATGTAAAGAAATAAACCGTTTGTGCATCAGTATTAATTCATGTTGATTGTGCGGCTCCTTCTTGAGTGTGTCAGTATAATACAGACATAAGGATGACATGGTTCACAACTGTTCAGTAAGCTGCAGTAACACTAATCGTACTTCGCAGAAAATCAAGAATATATGCCTTTGAGTATATTATCCGTCTATGTGTCCACTATTTGTGTTTAAATATTCATTTGTTAAAGGGTTACAACACTGCTACACTGATGTGAGCCAGCCTACGGTGTTTTGCATTGTTTGTTAGCATCAAGCTAAGCAGACTTTACTAAAGCAAGGCTATGTGACTGTTTTAAATAAACACTGTGTAATTCACTTGGTTTTATATTTAGTTTAACAATTAACTTAAACCAGGTGAGCCATTAAACAGCTTGAAGCCTCTTCTTTTTTTTTTTTTACAATTAGATTTTACTATCTGCCAAACTGCTGCTTGTTGTGATGTGAGTTGAAAAAATACAGCTTAGATGGCCAGTATGAACGGTGCACCTGATACAATAGTTGATACTAATGCAATCCTTATCCAAGTCATTGCATCACTTTTTTTTAACGTTTGTATTGTTCCAAGTGAATACAGTGGAATTGTGCAATGCAGTTCAATGACTGTTTATTGTGGCATTTTGGTATTTCAGTTTTTAGTTAGTTACAACCACCATTAAAATGTGTTAGTAAAATAGTATTTCCTTTACTCATATTCCCTTTAAAACAAAAAAAAATTAAATTAAAATAAAAAACATTAGTTAATGTGTTTTTGCCATTACAACAAAACTATGCAGAGTATAATAGGGAAGAGAGATAATATGAATTTAGAGCTTTGATTAAATAAAACACTCTGCAAAAACACAAAAACACATTTAGGAGTTGTAAAGACATCAAAATGTGGCACACAAGCCATCATGTAAAAACAAAGAGGGGAAAACATATTTTTTATCAAGGTAGTACAATACTGAACAATAATAATGGGTTTTACGGTAAAAGTGGTTCATTTCCTGAGAGCTGTAATTACCTCTGCTAAGTACAGAAACAAAGGCTCTAGTATGTAGATGGTGGAGGCATGAACCACAAAGTACCCTGGCACATGTACATTTGCTATCACAGTTCTGACCCATGACAGACACAATTGTCATAAATTTGTGATTTTTTTTTTTAGGAATCGGACTACTGGGGAACTGCTGGACTGGTGGTTAAATCGCACCAAGCAACAGAACAAACACTTGTGGAAAAATGCACATTAGAGAAGTAACTTGAATTGAGTTGCTTTTTGTTGAAAGCATTTCCCTTCCTTTGTCTGTACATGAAATGACGAGAAATAATTATTATGTTCAGTGTTTTATATAATAACTATTACTTTACTTTGCCTTAAGATTAGGAGAGCGCGATATACTGTATAGGGGTGTGCCGTGAGGACAATATAAGTTTGGCCTACACATCAATCATCCGCAGATTTTCGCTATTCATAGGCCAGCCCAGTCCCTATCTGCTGCGAACAGCGGGGTTCCACTGTATAGTTTTAAGTTGTAATATCACCATTCACCACTAGATGGCAGACATAGCACTTGCACTGTTTCTTACACTGCCATAAAATGACATGCACGACAAAAATAGTAAATGAATAATATATTTTTTTAAATCAGCGAATATATGTTTGTGGGGGAAAAAAATGCACAAATAAATTCTTGCGTTTAATGATGGTTTGTTGTTCAGCAGTTTTGTGTCATCCTTGAGTGGTAAATTTTATCCATGAGAGCCCTTTGCAATGGAAAAGAAAAAGCACATTATGTGGTTATTTGTTGATTGTTAAAGGATTTTTGTTGCAGTTTCTAATGGCAGTTAGTACGTGGTTGTATGCGGCCCTCCCAATGGCACTTTATTATGGTCTCTTCCATCATTTAAGTTGTCTATTCCTGGCCTACGGTATAAATTTGGACTCTACCGACCAGTCACGATATGCTTTTTAATGAATGCAGCTGCCTCAGTGTGAAAATGTCTTCAAGTACTTCTGACCATGGAATTGCCAGCACGGTTTGAAAATGGTGTGTCGACATCAAACGGTCCATCTGACCTCCCTCATTCTCCACTGCTCAGGAAACAAACAACCAATTCTGTTATGGAGAGCATTCAACTATCGAGCGAGAATTATGCCAGAAGCTTGATGATGGCTACAAAAGGTGTGAAAATGAGTGAAACTTACAAAGGGATGGTTACCTTACGAGACAAAAAGACATACTCGTATAACCGTAAAAATAATAGCAAAGTGGAATTACACCATAGTCACAGTCTCAACACAAGCTGGTTACATACAAACCCTCTTCTCAAACTAATTCCGCCGCCCGTCCCAGTAACCCATCCCAGCTGGTAGAAGAGCCGGCAGAGCTCGGGAATAAGTACACGAGGATGCTCCTTGTCCTACAAGACAAACAAACGATTACTACCCAATCTTTAAATGGTAACTCAACATTTGTGAGCCAGTGCTCAACTTAATGATCATATTTGTTTGTTGTTTAAATCAACCTGTTCAACTTACAACTTTAAGTGGGCAATTAACAGAAATGAACAATAACGCACAATAGTAAATACATTTTTCATTTGGTTTTGTCGAACCAAGAAAGACGGATTAGATGTCGGGGGGCTTAGTTTGTTTACATCTCCCAGTAACAGTCCAGCTGCTCTCAAGATACTGTAACTTATCATACACACTATTTGGCATTAACAATAGACAAGCTGGCCGCACAAAGGAATTAGCATATCTGCCTCACAGTTCTGAGGTGCATGCTTCAAATCACAGTTTGGCCCTTCCTGTTTGAAGTTTACATGTCCTCCTTGGTACTCCAGCTTCCTCTCACTTTTCAAAAACGTGCATGTTCATCTAACTTAAGAAACTAAATTGTGTTAATCATCTGTGAAGGGTTGCCAACCAATATACAGTAGTAGCACAACTTTCATTATCAAATGTATTTTTTATTTTAAAAAGAGAGAATAAAATATAACCTGATTAGTTTGTTGATTTCTGAAAATAATTATTTTTGTATAGTCTTGACTAATACTTGTACACAATCTGTTTTTATGAGTACATTGCTTTGAATGTTTTTGCATTTTCAATGGCTGCATCTGACATAAAGTAAGCATAAATGTACTATGATTACCATAATCTTAGTAGAGTAATAGTAGAAGCTGAGAAAATGGTTACTCCATCCTGTAACCCAAGTCACTTTTATAATCACAGTGTGACACACTAAAATAATATTTAAGGACAGTTAATAACAAATTACGAAGAGACCATGTTTTAGAAAATGTTCCAACATAGCAGCATTGATTTTTGTCTCTTACGAAACATTTAGAGGGTTAGGTCACAATAAAAGTGTCTTTTGTCAAACTTTTGTCCTTTTTACAATGAAAGGGAAGAAAGAAATGATTCATACTTTTCATTATGTGCTCCCTATTTACTGCTTGTCTCATTCCTTGTTTTTTTCTGTCAAATGGTATTTACCTCTTTTTCTGCTGAGTCTTGAACTGCATCTTGGTCGCAATTGTTGGTTCCACACAAAGATGACATTTCCTGAGGGAAAACATTCACATTTTCATTTTCAGATTCAGTGAAGGTGCCACACGATTCAACAATAACAACATTCGACATTTTAAAATGGGAACCACTGTCATTTTAACATTCAAATTTGGGGAGTTCCAGTCAGTGTTTTATGCTGCCAATTCTGATACGATCATCAATGACCGAGATCTGCTGAAAGATTTGATCACATGGATAAGTTGAATATTTTTCAATTATAGAGCTGCTCACTAATGATTAATTTAAAATTGTATTATTATTATTTATTTTTTTATGTCCAAACTTCCATTCCTTTATATAAAAAAGGACATTATTTCAAATTGACAATGCTGAAAATGCACTAACATTTCATAACTAAAGCATGATTTAGTTACTGATTTGATCTGTAACATGCAGTATTACGGAAAGGGAACGCTACACTGCACACAGGCTGTTCTCTAGTTGGCTGCAGGCTGCAAAGCACAAGCAGCGAGTGATCGGTTTTTTTGTGATCACATTTGTTTGTTTAGTACAGTGGTGGGCAAACTCGGTCCTCAAGGTTTGGAGGTTTCCCTATTGCAACGCAGCTGATTCCAATCAACATGATCGTTGCCAAGCTTATGCATATATATATATATATATATCAGAAGGGAGACATCCAAAACCTGCAGGACTCTGGCCCTCGAGGACCGAGTGTGCCCACCCCTGGTTTAGTACAATACATCTTCAAATGAAAAAGTATGCATCAGCTCGCTTATATTAATACAAAACAAAAAAATCACTTAAATTATGCAAAAACAGCGGGATATTTTTGAAACTATCACTGCAGTGGCATAACCTTGGGTATGCAAGCAATTGACAAAAGTTTACTTCTGCAATTAACCAAAGACAACTCAACATGCGCACATCATACAGTACATGACAGCTGAGGGCAGACAGAGTCAAAGTTTGGTACGAGAAAATATTTACAGTCCTGAATAACTCATGGCTTCCCTTGTAAGGTCTAAATAGTTTTTATTAGTATTATCTTGTGGTATTTAGTCAGTCACCTCAGCCATAAAGAGATAAAAATGGGGTATATTGTTCTGCCAGTCTATCAAATGTACTCATGATTGCGTATTTATGTAGTAGGTAAATATGAGCGAGCAAATTCAGTGTAGTCACGCAAACGTGCGACGCAACCGGTGTTTAGTGGTTATCAAGTCTTCCTCGCAGATCTGAGGCTCAGGGTTCGAATCTCTGCTCAGATATTTTGTTAAGTGGCGTTTGCATGCCCCCACACTGCCGTGCCTGGTGTGTTTTCTCCAGATAATTAGGTTCTCCCACGTGTGTGAAGCCTTTTGAAATACTTTTAAAAGAAGGAAGTCCACTACAGTGTGCCGAAAATATGTTTTCACTGAAGTATAGCGCTCTGGGGTTTCATTTAATGACAAGTCAGTGAGAACATCTGTGAAAATACGTGCAACATTCCAGCCGACAGGCGCGCAGCCCGGCCAACAATTTTTAACACGAAGACTGCCTTTGTGTTAAGTGTGTAGGTTTTGGTAACTTGATGACGTAAGGTAACTGCTCGAGGTCATAATTACGGAGTAAAAATAGCCGCACCTTAGCGTCACCGACTTTCATTTCATTTCCTTCACAACGCTTACCAGTTTAGAGTCGCTCAAGTTGGAAGGGGAAAAAATAAAAACAAGAATACGTCAAGACGCGCATGCGTTGAATCCGCTTCTTCTTGTGTGTTTCCGGCAGCCTTGGATTCCTTATGGCGCAGCGCTGCTCCCTGCAGGTCAAATTGTATGGATTGGTGCTCATGAGCTTTTATCTTGAAATGGGATACATTCAATTAATCAAAATTAGGTGTTATGTGGAACTCGTTGTACCAAATGATGATTTTTATGTTTTAGTTTAAACTTGTTTACATAGTGAGTATATTAGCAGAAGGATGCTGAGTTTCCAAATGCCAGGCAGAAGGTCTAGAGGAAGACCAAAGAGGATGTTTATGGATGGAGTTAAAGAGGATATGAAGATAGTTGGTGTGAGAGCATAGGATGCAGAGGACAGGGTTAGATGGAGGCAACTGATTCACTGTGGCGACCCCTGAAGGGAAAAGCCGAAAGGAAAAGAAGAAGAAGTTTAAACTTGTTTACATTATTTGTTATTATTAGCTTTAGATATTTTAGATATGATTTTAAAAATGAATGAAGGTGGCTTTCGGTCTGTTAGTTTGGAAAATAAAACACACTTCATTTATTTTACCTCCATCCACTTACAGTGAAAGGGCTGTATAAAAAATATTTTACTTTATAAATATAATTTTGACAGCTGCCAGAGTGCTAAAAACAAATTGTATGCGTATTGTACGTATTCCATTCCAGCTGAACCTGTGTTCTTTTCTTTGTGCACATGGCACAGGCAAAATAGCTGATACCCTTTTGTTCAAGAAAGAAAAACACGATCATTGTGTGTTTTTCAAGAACATTGTCCCAGAAGCATTGTGACTTGTCATTTAGCAAATTCTAGTCTCATCAATTTCAAGGTACTTCCATGATGATTGTGGTTTTTAGAATTTTTTAGCAAAAGAATATCCTTGATTTTGCCTGTGTTGTGTGTGCAACAAAAACACTGGTACTGTTAAAACAAACAGCAGGTGTTCTGTGGCTGCCCTGCAGCTTAGTCATGGATGGATGGATGGATGGATGGATGGATGGATGGATGGATGGATGGATGGATGGATGGATGGATGGATGGATAGATAGATAGATAGATAGATAGATAGATAGATAGATAGATAGATAGATAGATAGATAGATAGATAGATAGATAGATAGATAGATAGATAGATAGATAGATAGATAGATAGAAAGAAATAATTTGCTCAATTAATACTTTTGACTTTTTCATGTTATTGTGACGGTGTTCTCCTTGATATATTTCACCTTTCTGTGTAACAGTGAAGCTTTGTTGGATTGCAAGACTGGACAAGTGCTCACCCACA
This sequence comes from Leptonotus elevatus, assembly GCF_054856555.1. Taxonomy (NCBI): domain Eukaryota; kingdom Metazoa; phylum Chordata; class Actinopteri; order Syngnathiformes; family Syngnathidae; genus Leptonotus; species Leptonotus elevatus. The sequence continues at coordinate 20,809,547 of NC_141241.1, read as the reverse complement.
CATGTTGCGTAATTTAAATCAACTTGGCCAGTTGTTGATTACAGCTAATGGCCCAAGGCTGCACGCCTATGATGCGCATCAGTCATCGTTAACTCACACCACTTACTCACCTTATACACGATGCCTGAGGAACAAAATCACACCATGTCTTTAAAATCACTTCCTCTCTGGTAAAAGTTTCCCTTAATGAGGGTGGCAAAAAGGAAATAAGTGAAGAGAAATATATGTTGTTTCTTGTATTGTGTATCAGAACATAATTTTATTTGAGCCCTCTCCATTTGGCCACATTGTTGTATTGTATTAGCAATGTGTTTGGATGCATGTAATATTGGCCCCGCCTCCCAAGTGCTTGTTTGATAAAACAGCCTAACATGCTTTTCTGTCCGGTTTCACCATTTAAAATTGCAATTATAATACAGATTTATGCAAACTAAAATGTTATTGCTTGATTTAGTAACCTACACTCGCGGTTTTAGACCAATTAGACTAGGTACATTCAACCCGCATCTAACCCACATTAGTAAAAAAACAAATTGAGTTTCTGAAATCTTGGGTATTCCACGCCATTGTGTTTTGTCTATAGTTCAAAATGAAGCAACAATGGGACAATACGTCCTCTTTCCTCATCATAAAGATGAAAAACAATGATGACGACATTGAGAAAGAGACCGATATTAGTGTTGAGAGAGCAAGAGAAGAGAAGAAGAGCAAGTTGAGAGCACCGCAGTGATAGAGCCCGAGGACTTGACATTGGTTTTCATTTCAGAGAGAGAACTCGGAGCAGGAATGTAAGGCAGTTGAACATACAAGCAGAGTGTGAGATACAGACAAAAAAATACAGTATACAGTATGTTCCTGGCAATCAATTCTTCCCAGTTCTGACTGCCTCTCATTGGATGGATGTCATATGACAGATTCAAGTACTAGAATGTTGAGACACGCACATTAGTCCTGCCCTTTGCGTCAGATATTTCACAATTTTAATAATTACACAATTGGAAAAAACGTTTGTATAGGAGGGAGGCACAGGGGGGTTCCAGACTCAATGTCCGTAATTGCCACTGTTTGTACATGGAATCCTTGGAAAAGATTTGTGTATAAAAAGTCTATCTTTCCTAATATAAAAATACTCACTTTTGAATGACACGTTTTTTTTAAATATTTGGCCCTCATGAGAAACCCCAAAATATTTACAGTACCTACACTACCTGAATTGTGAAGGGAAATTCTACACTACAGCAAATCATAACCACACAGTTTGAGTGTTCTCTGCTTTACAAGGAGGAAATGAGCATGGGAGATTTGTGACGAAGAGGGTGTGTCCACAGGTGTTCAAGCACTTGTGTTTGTGTGTTGGCAGTCATTGTTGTAATCGTGCAACACAAACCGGCTGTACATAAAAGGCCAAGTTGTGAATCATCAGATTGAAAGATTCAGATCACTCGGTGCGCACAATTTCAGCAGCACTGAAAATAAGTTTGATTTTCATTGTTTGGTTCAAGGATGACGACTCCTTATCTTTTGGGGATTTTTCTTGGACTTTGGGCCGTCGTTTATTCCACTCAGGTCAATTGTAAGTGTCAGTCCTTTTCTTTAATGTGCTTCTTTCTCACCCATTTATTATTATTATTATTATTTTTTACTTTCAGCAGGTGGCTGATCTAGTGATTTACTATTATTTAAATTGTTTTAAGTTGTTTTAACTATAAAATTATTGTAACTGGAAGTTTTAGGAGAATGAATCACTCAAAAGTAAAACATATTTTAATACTGTAACATACTGTTGTTAGTATACAGATCAAGCACACACTATCACTTTTAGAGATGTCACATCAGTCTTTAAATGTAATTTTAACTCCATAGAGAGTTGATACATTGGGTTGATCCTTGTCCTTCCCAGGATGTCTTTTTTCTTACCCGATGAGTCAGCACTCTCATCTCTACCACCTGAAATGCTCATAATAGTTCGTTCACTCTTTTTCAACGGTCTAAGCGTTGTGTTTCACTGTCGCAATGCAGGTTTTACTCGTAGCTTTGCATGTCGCACCAAAGCCTTTGTAAAATAAGATGAATTAATTCATGGCCTATAAAAGGGGGAATTGAAGAGAGAAAACAGGGAATACATACTTTTCAGCTCTGTATAATCTTACAGGAAACAGTTGAAAAGAGGGATATGAAAGTTCATTAATTCTAGTTTGTGATTTTGCATCCCCTTCTACATTTGAGTTACGTTCGCAGGGTGTGCCAAACGGGTGATTAACTGAAGCTCCAATGAAACTCCCTCTCAACCCACTCATATATGAGTAATCACCCAGGTTAATCATTACTGTCACACCTTAACAAAGAGACAACACAAGTTAATACAAGCATTTCAGGCTAAGCTTTCAACCCCCTTTATGGTCATAGATTACTTCTAAGAGAAAAACTTTCCATGTCAAGTCTGGTAGGTAAACATTTGTGGTGATCCTTGTATTTTATTTTTCCATCCCTTTCTCCCAGCTGTGACCCAAATTCCCATTAAAAGTGAGGAAGACGTGCTCAGAGAGGCTGTGACGGATGGCTTTCTTGTTGAACAATTTCTCCCCCCGTCACTCAGATCCGAATCACTTCAAGAAAACTCGACCACTCAACAGTCCAACCAAACATCCTCTGGCAGAGAAGATAGTCTTAATCAAACCCTGTTGGAGATCATTGACGGAAGCACATTAGGTGACAAGCTCTTCCAGCCCAGGGATGAAGGTTATTCAACCACAAGTGAAAGAGCTTTGTCAAGATCAAACTCATCTACCACCTTAAATCCTCACTCTGACAGGACCTCAAATGCAACACAGTCAAGTGACATCACAGAGCCCAGTGTGCCCTCTAAAACGGATGATTCTGAGAGTTTTTACTCAGGGTCTGGAAGTAGTGAGATCCTAGACCAGTATCCTACTCCACAAACCACTATGACCTACACTGGAAGTGACGGGGCAACATCATCTTTCATTAAAACTGGACATAAAGATGGAGATGAAGATTCGGGGTCAGGATCAGGATTTGGAATGCCGAAGGATAAAGGAAAAGCCAGAATCTTTGAAATTCCATCTGTCCAAGGTAAACATCCTTTATACAGTAGATCCATAATACCGCAAACGTAACAGATAAACGTTTTTTCTTTCTGTATTTTTTTTCTGTATTTTTTTTCCTGTATTTAAAAAAAAAAAAAAATTTACGTCCCAGGTGGTGAATTTTACCAAGTACCACAGTCTGATGATTCTGCTGCAACAGAGCAACACAAAGGGCATGAAACACCAGGTGACTTTCAAACAAATCCAAATTCCTGTTTTTTCTAAGACACTTTAATGTGGAAGTCAACACCCCAATTTTTTTGTCTGACAATACTATGTTCTATGCAGCCCCACTAGTCTAAATATGGTATTCTGATTAATATCTGTTTTTTATCCATCTCAGGGGCGGCCATTTTGCCACTTTGTTGATTGAAGATGACATCAATGTTCATCAGGTCTCAGGTAACAACCAGTTTCATAAGGTGAGCTCTGATTGGTTGTTGCCTGAGCTCTGAGCAACATTGATGTCATCTTCAGTCGACAAAGTGGCAAAATGGCCGCCCCCTGAAATAGATTTTAAAAAACGCTGGATTTTGCTTCATAACTCATATTCCAAAAATGTAATATTAATCAGACTAGTGAGGTCACATATGCTATATTATTGTCAGGAAATGTTTAAGGTTGACTTCCACTTTAAAAATGATGCATTTCAATAACTCAGTCTCTCCTCTATCATCAGATTGGATCATCATCTTGGGTTTTGTTGTTGGGGTTGCGGCCCTGGTGATGCTTTGTCTTGCTATCGCTACCAGAGACAAGTGAGACTTACATTGCTAAGAGTAAATATTGAAATGGTCATCTCCTAGCTGGTATAATCTGAAACATTCCTTTTTATTTTTTTAGGTGGAATGTGGGTCCGAGGCGAGCATCAAGTCCACAAACAAAAGTTGACTCCTCACAGCAGCAGAAGGCAGAGAATGAAGCGTTCCTGCGGAAAGATACACCCAAGGAAAACGGAAAGGTGGTGGAGTATACAGTTATCCCGTTGGATGATCTTCCAGATAACGAGTCACACTGAGACAAAAAAAATAATAATTATTTTTTTCCCAAAAATGTGCAGCTGTGCTGCCTCAGATGCAAGACAAACAATATACTCCAAGACATATTTGGATCCCAGGTGACAATCATAAATACTTTATAACTACATAAATACTCATTTATAATTCGTTAGTGCCATCAACTTTTTTTTTAACTGATCAAATCTGGTTAATGAAGCTGGTAACAATGTTTCTTCAATAACATCACATACTTCTGAGTAATATTCAAACAAGTGTTAATTATTGGCCTTTCTATAGGATAAAAAAAACAGCCAATATTTGATTACAGTGTCATTTATAATTATTAAGTGCCTTTTTTTTAACATTATTTTTGTATATTTTGTAATTATTGTATGTATATGTACTGTCATTTGCAAGATGCTATTATGATGACCTCCCCAAAATAATTATGAAAGCACTGAATCTACTTAAACAGCTTTTTAGGTGTTGCTATTCTGTATCATATGAAAAATGCTTTGAGAAATAAGCCCACCAGCATTTCATCAATAATTTATTTGTACATTTGATATTTTCATACACATATTAAAATATTACACAGTTTTTTTGGTATATTTTTTGCTTGACAAAGACTTCTGCTCTGCAGTTGTTTATCATGCTTGTGAATTCGGAGAGTCTAGGTCAAGATACATTACAATGGATGTTAGACACAAAAAAAGAAATAGAAAATATATGTTGAATTCACTAAATATTTCACATTTTCATTAAAAAGAAGAAAATAAAGAAATTACTACAGATCAGTCGACCAAGAACATTTACTGATCAGATCAATAATAGATTAAAGGGAACATCAAAGTGAGGTTTTACATTCAGATAATGTAAGTGTCTGATATTCAGTTGTGGACAATAAACCAGAATCAGGACAAATTTTTCACATCTTCCTTAAAGGTGCTATAATAATATTCCCGAAGCAATACAGCTCATTTCAGCATGTCACACTTTGGTTTTGAACCCTGATCTGTCCAATGTTTTTACTGAGAGTTGTGTTAGTCATGTATTTAATAAAATGCATACATACACAAGGGATGTTGTGTTCTTCCCTATTGCCTGTCAGCCAACAACATACAGTATCTCACTTGACCCTTTATGTACAAATCTACAGTTAGTACCTCGACAAGAAGGTGGCAAAAAGTTGTGAGACGTGCAGTTGAGTTATTCTGGTACCCGCCACATTTACGGAAATGACAACAAATTGCACAGTCAAAGTACTAATGTAGCCATTTTCATCAAGGGGTACAATGCTTGATGAAAATGGCCCAAACTAAACAATCTGCTGAGGTCTCACTACATGCAGACACTTAGCTGCCACGGACTTACAAAGGTGTTTCACGTTTCTCATGACTTGGAAAACAACCAAATATATAATCAAATAATTACACAATTCATTTAATAATTAGGGTCTGACTGTCTCCTAGATCATGATTGGGAGCGCTTACTTATTATTTTCATAATAAATAAAGTTCACAAACTGTGAAAATAATAACTAAATAAATAATTAAATAAATAAATACACCCTTAAACATACTTCTAACATTTTTAACTAAAAAAAGAAAGCACAGTAAAAACAATTCAAAGCTCTATACAAGTTTTTCACATTTATCTAAAGAGAATATATATACACAAAGTGCAAGGAGGCACTTTAAGCAATAATAGTTTTACATTAGCTGTTGCTTTCTTTAGACCAAAATAAATAAGTGAAATCGGAGATATTATACAATCAAATGCCGGAGACCGAATCATTTGTGCATGTGATTAACAAATATAATATTTTGTCACGGGACAAAAAAAGAAAGAGATGAGTGTGGATCAAATTCACGCAGAAGAGGAGGGCCCAGCCGTCCTCATTCCACCATTAAGATGGATACAAATAATTTCCTGAATTAATGGGGGTCCCAAATTAACTTGTATCTTGTAATTTCAACAACATGCTTACTGCACTATGCAGCTGATTTCTTGAAGGCAAGTTAAATATTTAACAACAACAAAAGAAAAAACAGTGAAAAATAAAGAAACACAAAACAATGCACTGGTTTGAATAGTGTGAGAGACATTTCTACTTTTTCTTCTTCACTGACTCTCATCTAATCTGCCATGTTTATCTTTTCTCTTCTGCGTTCAGAAAACAGCACACACTGTGTGAACACATTCCAGGTTTTTCCTGTAACTACTCGCAAAAATTCAATGTTTCAAACATTACAAAAATATTTATAAAACATGAACAAAATAACTTGGAGCGCACCCTCATGTCCTTGTTTGACAGCAACACATCATGCACTGGCTGTTGCCACAATTAGAGGCCACACCTTTCCCGCTTTAAGGTCTAAGACGTAAGCTTCGGCTTAGGTTTGCGTGGATGTGCGACATCACGGTGTAATCCAATTAGTCGAAAAGTAAAAGGTATTGCACCAGCTTGTCTTTGTATTGTAATATTGCAAAGAGAGATACTTTATTTTACATTCTGTACTCATTGACCATGTTTGCATTATAAGCGACAGTCACAAAGAAAATCGAAATGCTTTATTGCAACAACCACCTGTTACTGATAATAAGCAAAATTCACCGCTTAAAAACAATTCTCAAGCATTGACCTTAATATTTGTATCAACCCAATGATCAACTTTCCCATTATTTGCAGCTCTCTCTATGCAACACAAAGATGTTGAATATAAAAGTGAAATGAGATGTTACAAAAAGTTGAAGTCTGTATTCGACTAAGAATGAAGTTCGCAGCAGCACCAAGAAAGACCCAGAGACTTTTCACCCGAATAGTTGTTGGAACTTGTTAAATACACAATCTATCTGAGGTGATGTGAAGCTACTCAGATGGGTAGCTGATAAAAAAATGTAAAACGGGCAACTTTAGGATGTACAGTCTCTCTGGTTAATGCTGTTTGAGTGTCATTTTTATAGTTTTGTCATCAGAAGGTAAAAGCTTGTAGAACTCAGGATAAGGCGCAGCAGCTTCTGGGTCTGCTTTACTCGCATTTCCATGGTTCCTCTTCAACAAGACAGAAACCTGCAGTCTTGCCATTTTTGCCCATGGTGTCCTGAAAGCAATTATCAACAGTTTCTAACTAAGGGCCCAAGGCACCATTATAACAAACCATTAGTGGTTGGAGCAGAGAAGCCAAAAGTTCTTGACATTCAGGCCATTGTCCTCAGGGTGAATATTAATATGGGATTTGCCAATACATGTTTTTGAACACATCATGTAATGAAATACCAGACGTTTTATGGTAACAGGAATACATCAAAACAGGGTTAGCATTTTGAGTGTTGGCCATGTATTTAATGGATTCTCTGCCCAACCGAATTTTAATAGGCCAAATAATAAGAATTCAACTTCAGCATCATATGCAATGCAATATCACCACAAGGTTAACTACAGTTAGTGAAGGGTTAATTATTCTATTCATTATTGTGTAGTAATCATAGTGAAACAGCAGTCTTTATGTCATACCACGGGCAAAATGTATACTTTCAAATATGAAAATTTAAATGCAGTTTGGTTGGGGCTGCCTTGAATACATAAATACATGTCCAATTAATAGAATAAAACAGATTTCTTTCTGCGTGATATCTGACAACCACAAATAAATCAATGATACTTGTGTACAACATGATGCATAAGGAATGCAACAAACGTCCATTCAACTGGATGTGATACACAGAGAACTTTTTTCATTGTAAAAAAAAAAAGGGGACGTAATTTCATGAAGAACAAACTTAGCCTTTGGTTAACCTGGTACCACAAAAACTGCTTTTTCCTATGTTAAATGGTGAATGTGTCAATCCAGATTTTTTTTTTAATCTTCACCCACATTTACACATACACCAATAAAGGAAGTCACATAGACCAGACAAAAACAAACAGAGTCGGGGAGAATCGTCTACATACAAGTCTCTATATCCGTTAACATGAAATGTACCTTGCAGTCGTCTATCAGGATTGAATTGTGGTGAGCGTACACATTCTGGTTGGTGTTATTTTCAAAGAAGGACTTTGTTTTAGTCATCTCATAATCCTCCATCCGGGATTGTTGGGCATCAAAGGAGTCAAGCTCATCTTTGGAGAGGTAGTATACAATACCGGCTCCGTACGAGTCCCCAATCACATTGACTGAGGTACGGAAGCGATCCCTGCATGGCAATAAGAGGGAAGACAGCCCAGTTAGAAAGTCAGGAAAGGAAAGACATTTGACACAGGCCACTTGAAAATTACAGTGAAATATAGCATTTGAGTGGTAAAAGATGATGTTTTGGGCATGCGTGTCCATCTTAGAAGCTGTGTTAACTCGAATTGAGTAGCGAATTGGCCGTTAAAAATGAACGCAGAATGAGTATTTCCAGATTCGAGTCACATTGTGTCACAGCATTGTCACGTGGGAGGAGTGTGTGCGTCGTGGGAAGCCCCACTGAATTGGACACAACACACGGAAGTATTTATGTGTATGAGAATATATAGCCAGATAGCGAGCATTCGATGAGACTGTTAAGCAGTCAATGAAGCCCAGCTAGACAGTTTATCAATGCCTTTGTATTTGTTACTTTATTGATGGCCTCTCGGGCCATCACAGCAGCATACGAAGGGAGCTAGTTGGCCACTTGCATGCTGGAGCAGAGACAAATACCCAGGTTAGCATAGCACAAGCTATGAGCTTGTCCACACAGGTGGATGAGAAGTTCAGTAAATGGATGGATGGATGGATGTTTGGAAGAACACCCTGGTTACTGCCGCTCAGCAGTCTACGGCGAGGGATCCTGGAGGTTAAAGTAATTTATCCTAAACTAAAGGTTGATAAGTGCACTTCTTAACATTTACCATTATGATAACATTGGATTGTTCTTTTTTGGAGGGAGGAGGGGGACTATGATCGAGGATTTGGGCTACGAGTCCAGGCTTTAGTCAGAAAAGAAGAGGAGCAACATTTTAAATTAAAATTGAAAAAGTATGAGATTTCCCCTTTAATGCTGCGCGTGTACAAAAACGATCCAGTTGCTTCACCATGACAACTCGACAACTGTTCATGATGCCCTGGGCATCAGCCAGTTCCTCACCAAGAAAAACATTGCAGTGCAGGGAAAAAAAAAAACTACTCAAACTCAAGGGTGCCATCAAGGAGACCAGTTTTCAGTGTTGGAAATGTTACTTAATAAAAGTAATTAGTTATAGTAACTCATTAATTGCAAAAATTTTTTTTTAACAACAATTGAGTTGGTAATTGAATCATAATTAAAGTAACCAGACAAAGTAACAATTTTCTCTACTAAAATGTATATATATCGGTATATTAAATAATTTCAATTTTGTATTATTATTTTACATTATATTTACATTATTATTATATTATTATTATTATATTAATTTTATTTATTTGTTTGTATTTATGTATTTATTATTATTATTATTTAATTATGTCTGGGTTAGGTTTTCAGTGATGTTTGTGAATATCTATGTCACACAAATATCTCACTCCATAATGACAGATATGTGTACCACTGCCAAATACGACAGCAATCAGAATATATACAGTATATAGAAAAAATAATGGGTATATGGTGATTTGTAGCACATATGTGAGCTATATGTAATTTGTGGACAGTCTAGCACAGACAGTTAAGAGAAATACAATTGTTGGCTCTATAAATTACATTAGTCACGAAGTCTTGTAATGATTCTTGTCTTGATGGAACAGGATTTTCAGCGAATTGTTCTTCATTGCGGCCGTTTTTCAGCAGACTTCTAACAATATTATCTTGACCCAACGTCAGTCTTGTCACAGAAATCAGTTGCAGGCTACGGACGTGGACTCTTGCTAAAATGCTAACATGTTTATTGTGAAGGCACACTTCCCACGGCACCTCCAAAATAAAAGTCCCTACACATTCCAGCTGTCGCGACACCTTTATTGTGACGAGGTGCAACAACAATAGTGCACAAACAACATTTTCTTGAATGGACTCAGAGCAAGCTTTCTGCAAAAGCGCACACGATTGTGCAACCTACTATAAGCTTATTTTGAGCCTCAAAACTAATAAATCAATTGTAACGTAACGCATTTAACAATGATTAGGGCGTTTCAAATATGGGGAAAATAATTAGTTAGATTACTCAGTTTATGAAAAAGAACAGAGTTACTAACGCCATTATTCCAAATACTAGCTGTTTTGAAAATGTGGATAACATTAATATAGTAGAGGATCATGGAAGAATCCTTCCATGAGTGCATGAACGTATTTCAGAGAAGCGTTATATAGTTTGGAGTTGAAATATACTGTATCTTTTGTGACTTGAATACTGGAACTTTTCTGACACAGCTCGTACTTTAACTACGATACTCAATGGTGCATGGAGGTTTGCACAACTTCTTTCCACACGGGATTTGGAAAAGGCATTCGATCTCTCATGTGACCTGAAAGGAGTGCACCACTGGTACATGTTTGCTACTGCAGGTTATTCTCGCTGTGGAAATTGTTTACATTGGATGCAGGAATCCACCACAGCTGCTTTTTGTCATCACTTCTGCTCACTGTGTTTTTTATGGACAGCATTTCTTGGTGGCAGTGAGGCCAATTTGATGGCCTGAGGATTTACCCACTGCTATTTACAGATTATATGGTTCTGATGGCTTTATTGAGCTGTGACCTTTAAAGTTTACAGGGGCAGATGACAGCTGAGTGTGAGGCTGCTGGGTTGAGAATAAGAACTTTAAATCAGAGACAATGGTCGTGTGTCTAGGTCTGGTTCACGAGTGAGAGCGGTATGGACGATGAGATCGACAGTTGCACCATGTTACAAGCTTATAGGGACCAAGAGGACAAGCTGGCAAATACAAGCAGAAGAAACAGAATCAGTACATAACTTAATAATCCGAATGATTTATTATTTGTATTATTATTATTTGACTTCACCATTACCTGGCATTGACTCTTGTGTAGGTGTATACATGCTAATTGTCTACACATGCGGGTCATGTGTTCCGTGAATGTAAACACATAGGTATTGGATGTGCATCCCTTCAAATGTACATTACATGTAAAATTGTTAAGGCATAAGGGGATTCATCTGGTAGAGAGTCGCTTGGGGGCAAATGCACTTGGAGTAAGACCTTGGGGCAGACCGAGGTCAAAATGGAGGGACTGCACAGCTGGCCAGGGATAATCTCAGGGTCACCTATTATTGAGTGATGTTGGAAATTTGGCCAACAAAAACGCAAAAACTGTCATTTCAGTGATTTAGTCATATTGTTCAATAATTCAAGAATGATGTGGTAAAAGGAGTATCCCGCCATAAATATGAATGAGGCATCTAAGATTAATATGACATTTAAATTGCTTCTGTTGACTCTTGCCCTTTTAAAGATAATTGTCTGGAAACAGAGAAAGTGACATACTGCCTAACATTTAAAACGCGTCATATTAACATGACAAAAGGAAAAGATTAATTCTAAACATGTTCATTCCATTAAAACAGGAAGGAACCACTCCCAAAATTATATCATGAGCCAATTTGAAAAATTAAATGAGGATGCTTGAAGCTGTAATTGTGAAGTGTATGAAACTTTTGCTGCTACACATTTTTTGAGGATGGTGACAGATTTTAATGATGTCTTTTGGGAATTAAAAACTTGTGTTAACTGTAGTTTGAAACTTTTGCATTCAGTGCAGCACAAGTAAACAGGAAAAGTAAACAGGCTGATTATTAAATAAACACAAGGTTGATGTTAGAAAAAAGTATGCTTGATAGGAGTTGATAAGCAAAAAAAAGAAGAAGACATCTGTATAATATGATTTCAAGCGTTTTACTCACAGCAGCCAGTCGACAGCCACAAGGAGGCTGATGTCCTGAGTGGGCAGCCCCACTGCTGTTAGGATCAGCAGCATGGTTACGAGTCCAGCACTGGGGATACTGGCTGCTCCAACACTAGCCAGTGTTGCTGTCATACTGTAGAGGAACATACATTTGAGACTCAGAGGACAAATGATGGACGAAGGCACCCACTTGGTAAATGATATTGATGGTAATTGATGGTACTGACTTCCTAGTAGTTCACATGTGGTGTAGTATCCTTACCTGACAGTGACAATTTGGCCCCAGTCGAGATTAATTCCATTCATCTGAGCGATGAAGATGGCAGCCACGGCCTCGTAGAGTGCTGTGCCGTCCATGTTGATGGTGGCCCCAACAGGGAGGACGAAACGCGTTACTCTCTTGTCAATTTTCAGGTTCTCTTCTAAGCATCGGAACGTCACAGGCAAGGTTCCAGCGCTGTAGAAAGTTTTAAAAAACAAAACAAAGAAAAATATATATTAGCATCAGAGTTGCAAACTCAATATGGTTCACCATCTAAAGAATTCTACTTCATATTTTGTATTGTGCAACTAATGTAAGTGGGTCATAATTGTTGTGATGTTCCTTTGTTCTCTCAAACAATATTATTCTAAAATATTCAGATTTATTAATAATTATTTTGTTATACAAAAGCTAATATAGGCAATGACTTTATTGAGACTTCACTAAAATCATTCAAGAAGGGGTTATGGAGAGAAAAAACATCAGCTGTGACTCAACAGCTGCAATGTTTGTTTTGTCTGACAATTAGCACTTCTTGTAGATGGTGGAGCAGCGAGCTAGCAGGAACTTAAAAGGAGTGAGCTCACCTCAGGAGGGGAATGAGGGCATCTCATGTCATTAATAAAACACAGAGTAAATGAAAAATATCCCGCATGGAAACAAAGTTGGAAGTTGCTGCTGGCATGAATATTTCAGTTACGGCTTGAAACGAAAGTTCCTGTTGTTATTTGCTGTGTAGCCTTGGAAACAAGGTAATTGTGAAAGCACTATTTGTATTTGTATAAAAGAAAAAGAAAAAGTAACACTAACAGGCAACTTGTGCCACCCTACGGAGGCCCTCTGGTGCCAGGGTATGAAACTTTTTTGGTGTGCTGTACCCACAGTTTACTAATCTGTTCCCACAATTTACTCATCTGTACCCACAGTTTATGAATCTGTACCCGCAGTTTAGCAATCTGTACCCACAGTTTACTAATCTGTTCTCACAGTTTACTAATATGTACCCACAGTTTAGTAATCTGTTCCCACAGTTTAGTAATCTCTACCCATAGTTTAGCAATCTGCACCCACGGTTTAGCAACCTGATCCCACAGTTTAGTAATCTGTACCCACAGTTTAGTAATCTGTTCCCACAGTTAACTAAACTGTACGCACGGTTTAGCACGTCAATAGCAAACAAAGAAGAACACTCGAATATATAGATACAAATTTGATTTATTTGAAAACTGGAGTTGTGTTGAGTGTGAAACAGGCGAGAAGAGAAACTCCATGCCATTTTGGATTTGTGGAAATGAGGAGCAGGTTAAAATCAATGTTCTTTTTTTTTAATTGTAGGCAACAAGGAAACCAGCGGTTTCACCAATGCAAAACTGTGAAAACACTGCCATCTTCAAGCCAGAAAATGCAATTGCGGTTTAGGTTTTGATAATATAGGCTGATAGACGGAGCGCAACGGTAGAGCCAACTTCAGCGTCGCTGCTCATTTAAGTAATCCATGGGTACAGATTGCTAAACTGTGGGTACAGATTGTTAAAATGTGGGAACAGATGACTAAACTGTGGGAACAGATTAGTGAACTGTGGGTACAGATTACTAAACTGTGGGTACAGATTAGCAAAAAAATAAAAAATAAATGTCCTACCCTGGCACCAGAGGGACTCTGTACCACCCAGTGTCAGGTCACTTGAATCATTTTTGGAAAACAATTATTATAATACCTGGATGCTGTTCCAAGTGCTGTGACCCAAGCCTGGAACATTCCCATGAAGAACTTGAAAGGATTTTGTCTGACTATCACAAAGTATATTAGGGGAAGGAAGATGCCTCCATGGATGATGAGGCCCAATATCACAGTGATCATGTACATCCCCAGCTGTCGAGCAACCACTTCTAAATCAGCAATGGAGATGATTTTCCCACAGATTAGGCAAGCAATTCCAACAGGCGAGTACCTGAAACCCAAGAAGAAACACTGCACTTTTTAACCCTATAAAGCCCAACGTATCATATCAAATACAAGACATTTTGAGCCCACTATTCATCAGTATAATATTTTTTTTACCATTAAAACCCTGACGTATATGATCTGACACATGCATTGCACGGATAATCCATTAGAAGGCAGCATCACCTAGTTGATGGCTTTTCCGAAGATCGAACCAATTGAGAAAGGAGAGACATCTATACTTTAGTGGGAAATGTTCTTTTTGATTTTTGCAAATACTAATATGTTTGATATGTTATCATATTTTTGACAGTTATAAATGTACGAATTTAAAGCATTGTGACCGGATGTATCAAATATGACAAAGATCAAAAGTCCAATGTGGCAGTTGATTAAAAAAAAAAGAAAAAAAAAGAGAAAAAATAAAAAAAAGTTTGTTTGTTCAAAAGGACCAATAAATACTGAATTTTCTCTCATACATTTCATGGTTCAGGCTTTGTAGGGTTTTAATGGTAATAATAATAATAATAATGCATTGGATTTATATATTTCTAGACACTCAAAGACGCTTTACACTGGAATGGGTACATTATTCATGCACTCGACATATTCACACTGTGGTGTAGCTACAGCTGCCCTGGGGCAGGCTGACGGAAGCGTGGGTGCCAGTGTGCGCCTACGGCCCCCTCCGACCACCACCAAACATTTGTACCTTCTATACACCAGTGTGTGTAGCACTGGAGGCAATGTGTGTAAAGTGCCTTGCCCAAGGACACAACGGCAGGTGACTTGGGGAGAGCGAGTATCGAACAGCCGACCTTCTGGTTACTGAACGACCGTCTCTACACACTAAGCCACGGCCGAACATCAATAGTATGATGTAGTGTCAACTGTTCTTTTTCTGGCTTTATTTAGTTTTTTGAGTGATTCACTTACCACATAATTGCGCCAACAATCTTCATGATGATTTCATTCAAGACATTAAAGAACTCGAGCATAAGTTTGGCCTTCTCCCCCATTTTCCCCATGATGACACCAAAAGCAACAAAGAATCCAATCAAACCTTTGAGGAAAAAAACATGAATGCAAATGAAAAGTCAAGTCGGGCACTCAGAATGTAATCCCAATTTCCTTAGTACTTTTTTGTCTGGAGTAAGATCAATAACCTACCAAGGACATTCATCCCACCCTTGAACTGAAGTGACCTCTTGATGGTGAACTGTGGGGGTGCTTTGGTTCTGTTAGTGGGTACTTGCACTTTTGTGGTCACTGTTTGTATCTGCCCGAGAAACACAGTATACAAATTAGAATTAGGAAGAGATCCAAAGTTCAAGGCACTTGAAAGCAAATAAAACATTGAGGGTAGGAAATGTACCTGTTGGAAGCAGGCTTGGACCAAATTTTCCGGGAACAGATTTCGGATGAGGTCAAAGAGAGCATCCATACTGGAAACGTCGTCATTCTTCTTCCCCTGTCCAAGATTAGCTTTTAGCTTGGGGTTCCCAGGATGGATGAGCAGCACTAAGATCACCCCCAAGACTGCTGCAATCACTGTTGTTGACATGTAGTATACCATGGCTCTGGTGCCTAAGCGGCCACTAGATTTCGCATCCAAGCCAGCCAGTCCTGTTAGAGCAGAAATTTCACAAGAATGACACATAGTCACTTTGTTGTCATTGTCACCCTCTCTTCTTCTTGCTGTTGCAATTAATCGTGAGTTAACTATTGAAGTCATGCGATTAATTATGATTAAAAGTTGTAACTGCCTGACACCCCTAATTTTATAATAGACGTTTTTCAGTGATTATCCATGCATTCATTTTCTTCCACTTAAGGATCTGGCCGCATGGATCGGTATGGCAGAGTCTACTTTCAGAAGAGGTTTTCAACACTCACCTCCGGCATAACTTGCAGGGTGTCCTTCCAGCCACAGCTCCAGTGGCTGTCTCCCAGGACACCATGCAAATTCCGCCAGAGGTAGGGTTTGAAACTTCTTCTGACAATAGACTCTTTATTCCTATCAGCACAAGTGAAACTTTTCTTAAAGCCTTTTTTTTAGCCCCCTTTGGATGCATGTACTGTCGTGAAAATATGAATTAATCAAATGTTTATTTACCCATTATGCTACTAATGCAACAGATTTGCATTATTATTCTTTTTTAACAAAGTGAAATTAGAGGAATGAGATTTTAAATTGCATTTTGAGCTGGCAATATTCACACGGCCTACTTCATTATTTGAGGTTTGCTATATTCAATCTTTTAAAATACTTTTTGTAACCTCAAGCCCTTTATCCTGGTGTTTGCTGTTTCAGCTCAAGGCTCCAGACTCTAGGCTGCCTACCGCAGTCAAGAACACAGAACACACAAATTAGGCGGCATATATGCAGCCGCCACTTTCTTTTACCCACCTGTGACCAGACTTGAAACAACAAGAGGCAAAATAAGCATCTTCAACATCCTCATTAGGATCTCCCCCGGGAAGCTTATGATCACAATAACATCAGGAGGGAGAGGCGATATGTGCCGCAGCAGCATTCCAGCAATGGAACCCAGAAACACACCTGAATCAATCATACAGGACAAACAAACACATTTACAATGACAATATCAGAATAGGGTCACCGTTGCCTCACTACTATTGTTGAAGACATTGAATTGAAGAATCATAGTGACCACTGTACACTGCTATAGTTCTATCGATACAATCTTTGTTTTAGTTGCCAGATAGTGGACAATCAATATTAATATAACCATAAACCCACCAAGAATTGTCAGCGTTAGAACCATGTTCTTCATGATTTTATCACATATAACGTTGCATGTACTCTCAGTCGTGTCCACTGTGGGCTCCAGGTGGCCCTCATTTATCCTGACCTCCACTTGCTTCTGCATCTTGTTGGCACTGTGAAAGAAGAAAACAAGGAAAAGCTTTTCTCACAGTACGGTGAGAGGAGATGTGAACTATTTTGACATTTAAATTTGGTGAACAAAATCAACATATTTTTAATAAATGAAAATGAAATCAAAATAAAGCTATTTTAGTGGCCTTGTGCAACAGTGGGAAAACTGTCAAGGCTAGCTATTATTTACATTTTGTCATTCAGAAAGTTCTACACTGGCTGATGCACAATTTTTTTCAGTCAATGAGTTTAGCAGTAAGATAAGAGCAATGTCACACATATTCAACCTTCTACTGGCTATTATCAAGCTCAGAGGAAGTGCTATTCGTGCCAAGGACGGCAGTTAGATTCTTGCAATAAATAAAGAAGTACTCGTACATGCGCAGGCGACTGAATGGATTTTAAGACTGATCATGTACTGATGTTAAAAGTTTAGAATAAAAGTGCCAGTTATTTCGTATATATAATAGATGTGCAAAAAGGCCATTATAATAGCGTGATTTTCCACACACAGTACACAAATGCAATAACATTGCTGTGATTTTTCAAACATTACAGCATAAAGTTGATCAATGTGTGAAGCCTGTAAACGGTTATTGCCGCACAGAACAGTTCCTCTGCATTTCCAGTTTAGCTTCAGAAACAGCATTTTTACTTGACCCCTTAAATTCTCTACTGGATCGAGGTCTGGGGATGAGGCTTGTTTGTCAAGTGACTTGTTTGGGTTATTCGTTCTACTGAAATACAGATGGCATTTTGCCGTTGGTACAAGGCAACATGACTTCTTCATGTTTCGTAGTGAAATGAAACTGATCCACGATCCATAGTATACGATAAATCAGCCCAGTACCATAGTATGAGAAATATTCCCATATCATGGTGCTTGTGCGCCATACTCAACAGTATTTACACGGCACTGTGTATTCTGGCTTGAAGTCAGTGTTTGAGTTTGTCTGACGAACTGTCCCTAGAAGAATAATCTGGCTTTCATCAGTTCACAAAATGTTGTTCCATTTCTCTTAAGGCAAGCCAGTGTATTGCTTGGCAACATCTAACCACTTGAGCACATCTCGTTCTTAACAATTGTGCTTTGTGACGGCTTCTTGCTGATAGCTTGGCTTCACATAGGAGTCACATAGGAGGAGAAATGTTGAAGAATTGTGTAATGCGATCCAATCATCCTGGGCCAGAATAAAAGTTTGAAGGTGTTAGAAGTTGGTAGACTCCAAGCTTCACAGCAATTTTCAGAAACTACATTCATTTTGAATACAATGTGTAGAGTTTCCAATGCTGATGCATATTTGAAATGTCAAGTTATTATCTCTAACAATACACTGCTGTTACTGTTTTCCGAACACAACTCTTTGTTCAATGAGTTCCCTCCTTATTACTGATAACCATTCTTTCCATAAAGCTTTGCCGAAATAGATTTAGAAGTGTTTCCACACTCCAGCTAACTAACAAAAACGGATGAAAAGAACCTCGTGGCAGTCAGTATTTTATTTCTACCTACTTGAAAGTTCTAAGGTGTCTGTTTATGTTCATTTTGTTGTTTACAAATCTCACAGTTTACTGCTGACACAAGCTTTTCATCACGCTGCTTCATCTCACCACTGATGCAACATGTTGGTTTGTTATGGTTTGCTGGCTGTAAAGCCTCTTGGACTTAAAGATCAGCTCTCCCCTGTGCGGCCTTTAAATCTACTGTAGAGTACAGACGTTCACAGTTATGCAACCAATCTCATGTCATTGAGACGGTTGACCTTCTTGACTGGATCATTAGTTCTGGTAGCAAGTACAATATGGACACTATTTTGGTTTGAAAAGGTGAAATGATAAAATATTGACTTCAACTTGCAAAATGTGTGAGAAGTAGAAAAGGAAGAAATAGTAAGAACTGTGTAAACACCATACTGGTTAGTTGAGGTTTGATTAAATATCAAATCAACAACTACTGAAGAAATGTCTGTGTGATATGACTGTAGAAACATTTAAGGTAAAGAGCGAACCTGCCAAGCCAATCACGTCTGTCTGATACAGAGTGCTCCAGCATTAATGAGGCTTAAGTCTTTACAAGAGGATAAAATTAGCACCTCCAGCAAACAAGTAATTGTGTTACGTAACGGAAAAGGGGCTTCCCGGGAAAAGTCAAGGTGCCACCAAGGTGTGACTGGTGAATGTAATGGAGAAGATTACCACTTTGAAGTTTTGCTGTAAAAAGAGATGAGAGAAATGCTTTCCATTGCAGCTTTTGCTAAAAGTGCCAAAACACTTAAAACGTTATAAAAACAATGACAGAAACAGTGAAGTTCATTTCATCTTCGAATGCATAAATAGCTTGATGACTGTAAATGTGCTACAAATTGGAAATATGTTACCATAGCAAACAAAGGTACTCAGCCTGACTAATAAATCATCAATGAACTCAAGCTGTCCAACAATAGTTTTAAAGAATATAAACACTTGCAATTTTTGCATGGCTCATCACATTACAACATCATTATATGCAACACATTGATTCCAAATGCACTCACCTGTTGCTTTGCGAGCTGTTAAGAATGTAAATTGTATTTGAGAGTGACTGCACTGCTATCCGTCAGGTGAACATGAACAAAGCCATGGCTTGTTTGTTAGTAAATCCAATTAGAAGCCCCAAAACAAAATTTATTTTCTCTCTCTCTTCAGAATGGTTTTTTTCAGCCTTGAAAAAGTTGCAGAACACTTCCTATTCCGCATGCAAAATATATCCAGATTCTCAGATGCTTGCATAGGCGGTTGCAGAGACTTGCAGAAAGGTAAACTGGCTTTCCTGAAGCTCTGACAGAATACAACCAGACAAAATGGGTGGAGTCAACCTTCCAAGATTAGTGGTAGAACGCAATCCTTGCTGCTGTTATTATTTTTTTATTGTTAGTTCTGTCCCCTTTAACAATAAGTATGAACATAAGTTGTTTAGAATTTCTCCAAACACATTTATAGACTAATAAAACCAAAACATATTGCCTTAGTGACAAAAATATTTTTCATCTTATGATGTTTTTATGCGTTGCAGTCTTGTAAAAGTAGGTAGAAAAAGGCTAGCATAAATATTCCACACTGCAACTTGATAAGCAATTCGTAATGTTGATGTTGATAGTTATGTTTTTGAGAGAGGAACATGTCAATCCTATGTGAAACCATGAATCTCTATGAATATTACTTCCACTAACAGCCCTTGAATAAAAACATGACAAAGCTTTTTCCATGCTAAAAACGTTGGCTTGTGCAGGATTCAGGCTCGTATTATACAGATCTCCAATATGAAGTTCATCATCATTTTGACACACGTTTGTCAATTATTTACACAGGAACATTATCTTAAGCTTTGTAAATAGCAGTATTGGAGCATATAAATGATAACTGTATTTTATAAACCCACAATGCTGAGGAATAAAGTATAAAAACTAATTAAATTCCATCCATCCATTTTATAATCTATAGTCTTGTCTTCATTGAATGAGCTGTAGTCCATCCCAGTGGACTTTGGGTAAAACACAGGACACACCTTGGATTGGTCACCAGTCAATCCGGGGCTCATATAGATAAACGTCCTTCCACACACTCACGTTCTCTTCAATGAATGAATGTAATAAAGCCGTGTTTTCTCCTACAGTGAAACCATCCTTAAATATAATTTTGTACAAAATGCTGGAGCTTGATAGTTGCATGAGGGAAGAAAAACCTCACCAGGTTTATGTAGTAGACATACAGATTAAGCACTGTTAAATGAAAATGCAATTGAATATCTAAATTACTCCTGCACTTTGAGTACAGAGATTAACAATCAGTTTTCAATAAAGCAAGAATAATGTGTAATGGTCACTGAAGTAACTTCAAACTCACAAAGACAAAGAAAATCAGATTACTTTTTTGGTGGTCCTTCCAAATTATTTTACTAACAAATTCATGAAATTGGCCAGTACAAAATTATCACCTGTTTCTTTAACTTCATATTTTTTTGCACAACTCCATGCAAACACTGCAATCCAACAATTTCTGTAGCTCTATTTCGCCCACTACTGTGAGCAACTTGCTCCAACTGTTGGGTTTAATAGCTGCCTTCATGCTTCAGCTCCTTCCACAGATCTTCAACAGGATTTAGATCAGGGATAACTGAAGGCCACAACAAAACAGTCCAATGATTTGTTCTTATTCATTCTTGTACCCTGTCCAGATTCATTGTTGCATCTCTAAACTGAGCGGATGTCACTTGCCAAAAAGCTTCAGTTTTGTCTCATATCCAGAGAACATTCCCAGAGTAGGTTTAATGTTTTGTTTATTTACTTGTTTATTTTGGGGTAATTGGTAATTGGTAGCAGTGGCGGCTGGTCAATAGAGGGTGCAAGGGTGATGCCCTACCTCACATTGTTGTCAGTGTCACCATATTACTTTTTCTTGAAGATATATATATATATATATATATATATTTTATTTTTTTTATTATTTTTTTTTTTATTATTATTATTTTTAAATTACACATTTCAAGTCTGAGGCGCAGACATTTCATACTTTTGTTAACATTCCAACGCCCTAACTCGATGACATCACATCCAACTGGCAACTTGGTCTCCAAAGATGTCGGTGCCTAGATAACTATAGATATCGCAAAGAATATGTAAACATAATAAAAATTGAAAGAAAGGAAATATTATTCTAGATAGCACAGTATATGTGTTGAAAGACAGTAGGAAGAAATACAAAACGTATCGAGTCCTACTGCTACAAATTATTACTTTATAATGTTAATACGATAGTAGGTTAAAATCATGTACAGTAATGTAAAAAAAAAACATGCCCCTCTTTGAGCTAAACTTGCTAAACTCTCGCTAATGTATTGATTCACAGAATGTACGGTTAGACATATACATATATGT
This sequence comes from Leptonotus elevatus, assembly GCF_054856555.1. Classification (NCBI taxonomy): domain Eukaryota; kingdom Metazoa; phylum Chordata; class Actinopteri; order Syngnathiformes; family Syngnathidae; genus Leptonotus; species Leptonotus elevatus. The sequence goes on along the minus strand of NC_141241.1, from coordinate 20,787,551 downwards.
ACAAACAAACGTATGTACATATACAAACATATTCATACACACATGCACATATATAATGCATTATGTACAGTATACGCTCATATGCCAATATATGTCATTTAACCCTCGCACCCCTACATCACTCAAGCAAACATCCAGAACTTCTGGCATTTCGGCAGTTTCTCATGTTTATACTGGACGTATATATTTTTCAGGGCTATATTTTTAAACCCTTTTTGGAGTATAGCGAGTGATTCACACTTTTTTTTAAATTCTGTTTAATAATTATATATAATATATACATTTGCTTTATCTTTTTTTTTAAGACATGTGTGCCTCTTAAAGCACAACAACCCTCTCTGATTTTGAACAGCTTATGAGTACTGTGGCAAAGTTGGTTATTGTATGTTTGACATTATTTGTGCTGTTTTGAATTTAACTAAGTCATATGATTTGTGAGTGTTTAATTTTTAAATTTTAAAACAATTAATTGTTTGGTCTTATATAATGTGAACATTTAATAATTCATATAGCTCTTTTTGGTTGTTTCAAGATGGGCTGAGTGTGATTTTCAATGTACAGTAGTTTTGCACCAACAAGAATGCATTAGTTTTATTTGCTCATTCTGTTTCAATTGCATTGACTATGATTTTGATTTGGTGTTTAATTTGCCCGATGCCAAAGACTATAAATTCACTTTTTTTTAATTCAAAGATAATCTGTTTGTGTTGAACCACTTTTTAAATATATTTAGTTATTTTTTCCACACTAGCCAGAAGCTGCTTGAGATTTTCTCCAGTGCAGTATAACGTTGTGTCAGCAGCAAATTGAACCATTTTCTTTTACTACTTTCATCAAAATCTCAATGAGGCTGTGGAATGCAACTCAGGAGGCCAATTTAAAGCCAGTTGCACCGGTGAATATGAAATCGGGCATATTCCAAGTAGATGTTCCGTCCCTGTTGCTGTTCTGCATAGGCCTGAACACACTCAGTCAGGTCATAACCGAGAATGGCTTTGAGTATTGGTTCAGAAGTGGAACAATCAGCCACCTACCTCCTCTCCATGGATGGCATCAAGCTGTATGCCAATGTGACATTGACTCCCTGATTCACATTACAAGGATATACTGCAGTGACATCAGAATGTCATTTGGACTCGCAAAGTGTGGACAAATGATATCTAGACGAGGGAAGATGATCACAAGTGAAGGGATTGAACTCGGCCTCCCTGAAGGCAGCATAAAAGATGTGCAGGACAACTACAAATACGTTGGGGGGCTAACTAGTGAGCGTCACAGGAGAAAACTAAACGGACAACATGAGCATAATTATTTCACGTTTACATATGACATGGAGCCCAGTAAAAAAGAAGTTGATAGCTCTAAATATTGTCAAAGTGATACATTGCAAGGCATTTATATACTGTAGCTGTTGTGATATATGAACATATGAATGACACATTCAAATGCGTTCTGTTGTCACTGCCATATGTACTTGGAGGTAGAATATGTATGTTTTACTCATCGAGTGACAGTGTATCTATCACATGACAACTTTCAGTGATGAAACTTCACAATAAGAAAGCATTACAGCAACATTAGCTCTCAATTTCCAAGTTCCCCACGAAAAAGGCTTTTCAGCGGAAGGTTGACATTGTGACAGGGCCTGCAATCTAAGCCCTCATTTTGTTGACAGCTTTAATTTACTTGTCAACCAATGCCACAACAAAAAGGAGGCAACATATTCATACCTGACATGTCCCAGGAGTGCTAAATAGTCTTTGCAGGATTTTCTTGACATTATCAGCAATAATTATTAACTTTTTTTTCATTCATGTTATGTTCTGTCACAGTGATAGTTTAGTTGTTACATATTTATCCCATAGGTAAAGTTTTGTTATCACCTACTCTGATTGGCTAATGTGTAAAAAGAGCGGGTTCTTGGGGTAATCTTTAGGTTTCACATAACTCTTGTAAACGATGAACAATGGCAAAGAGGAGTTCCAGTGCTTACTTTCTCCCCATTAAACCTCATGTGCCAGAGGAGATAAATTCTGATAATGAGTCCAAATCGTTTTATGAGACAACGGTCATGGCAAAAAAAAAAAAAAGGCAGGAAATTCTGTTTAGGGGGGACTCGCTGCATATCATCAGTGAATAAGTTTGCAAGTTGATTTACGGAGTGACATTTGGAGAGAAACTTGTTTGGGGAAAAAAATGGAAAATGGATTTAAAGTCATGTAAATTATTTGCAAACAAAAACACATTTGCAAACAAAAATGATGGGTTTGATTTTTTTTTTTTATGCATTGTGTGTGATGTAAGTGTATATCGTTTTGAAGCAGACTATCATTAGTGTGAATGTTTGTCACTTAGCGTTCACACAATCATATGTGAACGAGCCATGACTGATCACTGGTCAGAGACATCAGCAGTCAGAGATTAGACAGTGAGAAAACAGTCACGCTCTGAGCACATGGCAAAGCATTTGTCCATGCAATTTCACACCTCACTCCGCCTTTCCCCTGTGCACTCCACCACACCAAGCCGACCTCATGCTGCAACACCTGACAACACACACCACGCTTAGACAGCAGGTGTCTATAATTAACTAATCCGTCCTGAGCCATCCTAATCCAGCACACACAGAGATGGATCAGACACAGTCAGAAGAACGGGGCTGCGGGTATAATATTTTACAGCATAGTTCCTTCAATCAAAGAAAACACCTATTTCACCTCACAGTTGAAATTCAAATTGCATCATTATGATTTTAGAGCTATATATTAAAACTGGTACAAATTGAGTGCCACAAGCTATGCTAAATTCCCATTATTATGTGGGTAAACTGCATGAACTTTTCTGGACATGATGTTTCTGAGATCTTTGTATTGCATTGCACAAATTGCGGGAATGATGACAACATATGATATTTGGATTCTTTATTATTGTTTTTATTTTTCTCTTCACTTTTTCAATGTACTTCTACTTCCACATATAGCTTTCAATTTTCACCTTTAAAAAAAAATCCAATTATATTTAGTTTTCGCACAATTTAACGTTATCAAACTATCCCCATTCATTTTTAATGGGAAACTTCCTAAGCCCTCTTCCTTACGTACATCAGCATCATCATTGCCAGGTGTTTGATACTGCTGAGTGGCACAGTTGGTAAAGTGCATTGTCCAGTAACCAGGAGGTCGTGGCTTCAAATCCCACCTCCGAATGTACGTTGCAAATGTATCCATGGCCATTATGCTCAATGATATACATGCTTATCAACTGACTTTCACATCAGACAATGCATTATAATTTCGTTGAAATTATTTAATGCGTGTGTCCCCATTCAGCTTTGTTTTTTTTCCTAGCATTATGATACATTATTCAATATAAATACGAAGTAAGCCCTGAATTTTAGTTAGCTAAATGGTTAGTGCACTTCCCTTCCACTGTGGAGAACCTGTTTCAAATCCCAGCTAGACCAGATAAGTTTGAACATTTGAATAATAATTGTTGTGTCATTATTTAGCATCCATTATATTTAATGTAATTTCTCATTATTAAGTTTTTTTCCTCTATGTTAATCTCTTCTATATTGAAAATTCAAGTTTTTTGTAAACTGTGTTATTCAATACAATTACATACAATGTCACAGATACTTTTAATTTCATAATGGAACAGTGGTTAATGCACCTGACAAGCAAAAACATACAATTACAATTTACAATAGCCTTTTTATTTGACCATTTATGACTGATTTTTTTTGGGGTGTTTTTAGGTGGCAGTATCAATTCAAAAGTCAATTTTATGCATTCAGCAGCTCTATCATTCATTCTATTCAATATCATCTAATATAATTGTTATAATATAGCATTCCACATGCGTTCAAATGTTAGCATTCAGCTTTCAGCATTCACATGCAATTTCTCCAGCAATTGGACGTGTAATTTGATTTTGTGTTTTTAACTTGCTAATTTGTCCCAATAATGATTAAAATCATCAATGAACTTGAGTTATGTTTATTTGTGCTGCTTTATTCGCTTGGCATATGCTAGCCCTTTTAGCAAATGTTGTTGTTTTTATTCTTGAATTCTGAAACATAAAACCATTTTCCAGGTGGAGATACCTGATGTGTTTTGTTGTAGATGGGTCTGATCCATGGTGACTTACTGTGCCAGTGACAAATGCTTTGCTTACTGTAAATGGAGCTAATGAGTGTGATTATGGCACGTAATAACCAAGACTAACAAATTACAATCCAACAAAGAACCACAAAGAAAAAAAGGACCAAATCAAAGTAACAGAATCTCAAATTCATGGACAATAAAACCTAGTACTAAAGTAAAAAATTAAAAATTAAAAAATCAATGGATGTAAAACTTTTAGTACAATTATTTTTCTTACACTAACTCTAGTCTATGCTAATGATTGTATGCAGTGTTAATGGTGTACAGAGATGCTATACATGTAGACCAAAAATCTAATTAACGTTGATAAAATTAAAAGTAATGCTACTAGTACAGTATTACACTGTGTGTTGCAATGTAAACTAATCAATTTGGAATAAAATTATGTTCCACCATGTTTTGCCATGTTGAAGTTTTAATGAAATATATATATCAAAAAGCACTTTATGATAATAACCGTTCCGTTACAATGATATTTCAATATGGATTCATTTCTATCTTCTGGCAAACATGGAGTGTAATAAAGATTAACAGATCTTTGCTCTGCCTAAAGAAATTCTATTAGGCGCAAAAAGAACACCACCTTCACTTTACCATTGACATTTGTGGACTATTAGCCAAGTATATATCTTTTTTTTTAACTTGATGATCTCATCGGTAAGCATTTACTAGTTTCCTGATTTAACCTGCTCTTAAACCTTTACTCAGTGGGGGAGTGCAGACATGTGTACCTTCAAAGTTCAGGTATATTTAATACTGTGCTTCAATATGCTACACTTGATATACCTAGTACCTAGTTTCCTACATGAATGTAGGAAAAATTTAACTATATTGCATTTGATATATCCAGACGGCATCACTTCACTAATGCAAGCTCACATATTGCCAGATTAACAATTTGTGGGAGAAACCTGCTTGCTGCTTATACGTATGCAGAAACTCCCAAGGAAACTTGCTCACCTGTTGGGTGTCTTGTCTTCTTCCAATTTGTAGATTTTTCAACTTAAGATATGTGCAACTGCTTTCTAAGATGTTTGGCTAATGTTTGGCAGTTATTATTATTAATAATACAAGTAATGATGTAGCTGATGTAGCAGGTCCCTCTGAAAATGTCTGCTACAGAGATCCTTGCACCTCCCCACTTGCAAGCTCCAATGAGTGTGTATACACTTCTCCAGCACATGCGCTTTGCGTACCCTGATGCTTAGACAGAGGGTGGAGAGTTCAAACGTGGGAACAGTAGGTACATCTTCTTAGGTCTCCAACGGGTGTTCTTCACAATAAATCAGGAGACTTTCACACCAATTTGTGCCAGAAAGATGAAGAGTTTAAATAGCACAGGACCCTGACAAAATAAATTGGTATGCTAAATTTAAATAAATTATTAAATATAATCTTATTGCACAATCATAATTGTAATTTTTATTTGTGGTTATATGCTTTGTATTTAGTACTAACACATCTACTGCAAAAACGATATGTGTTAAATCAATAAACTTCCAGCCCTATGCTATGCATACCTATTTTCTCTGCAAGTTGCAGATTTTGGCAAAATTCCGTTTCATTGTTTGATTGCTCTGTCTTAGCATCCTCCTCAACGCCGCAAAGGAACGCAGCAGGTGTCGGCATCTTAAGAGTAAGAGCTATGTTTAGCAAATCCTCTCAGTGTGTTCCTCAATGACAGCACGTTGGACAGTCTGCATAGGAACTCACGAACGCCTGACCTCACATGTAAACATGCCTTGACGCACACATACTGTACATATTTACATTTAGGCATAAAAACGAACCACTTGCTACTACTCTCATGCTCAAATTGTTCTTTGATAAACCGACAAGCCTCTGCAAGATAAAAAATCCTCATAAACGCAGAAACATGAGAACAAAACGCATACACGACCAGAGAACCAGAAAGCCCACATGCACAATGAAACAACTCAAACAAGGCCAGCCAGACAACGAATTGAGATAATTAATCACAATAACGCAACATGTACTGTTTTGGAGATTGCATGGCACTCTTTCATGGAAGCTGCAAAAAAATGACCAGTGCTCTCCATTTCTACACTCCATTTAGTGACCCTGAGACTGCTGAATGAAGGCTTACTCACATTTCTATCAAATGTGTGTCTCGTAGTTGCGCTGAACATCCTGTTGGAGTTATTAATAAGACATTTGAGCAGATTCAATTTGAATGCAAAAGAGACAGGCAGACAGCCTCTTTAATAACCACGGACATGGACTTTGGCTAGCGGTCATGCAGAGATGTGATCCCAACCCGCAAAACAACATTAATAGCAATCCGCCATTTGGATTTCTACAAATTCTATGAGGATTTCTAGATATTCATTAGCTGTGTTTAAAAGGTTTAAGGTTCCAAGAATAGTAGAAAACTGTGATTCTTGCACCCAATGGTCAAAACACTTACAGACAATTTATCCACAAGTATAATTTTCCATAGAAATGCACAAACTTCATACAGGCTTCATTTGTTTCCGTGTTTGCCAACTTGACAGATGACAGATGGGACTCTAAGTGGAAATTTCTGCTTGAGCCATAGAAAAATAGTTGTTGGAAAAATACTGAGAGCAAATCAAAGGTAAACACAAAAGGCTTTTCTTTGTCTTTTAATAGAAATGGGTTTGGGAAAAACAAAACTACCAGCTTTGTTTGATTTGTATTTAACTTAGAATCATGCATATTGAGGTTTATTTTGTATGGAACATAATTTGTGTGTGTGTGTGGGGGGGGGGGGGGGTAGAGATTGTAAAATAGGCTTTTAGCAAAAATTCGTCATAGTATTATTAAATGAGTCAGCTCTGGTTGTACCAGCGACGTAAGTGAAGTGTTGTTGCCATCAAGTGGCATTGTGCAGAATTACAACAGTGAAGCAGTTTATTTTTTTATCCTGGTAGAAGACGTCAGTGTTACTTGTTAATAGTGTTCCTAATGATGAGTTATTAACATTGTTTTTCAGTTTCAATTTATATTTTAGCCGTTTTGGATTTAGTTATAGCAGTATGGCTCAATGAATAGAATTGTATTATCTGTCTCACTCTCAGAAGAAGGGCAACGGGTTTGTTCCATTTGCTATCTTGAGGGGAGTGTTGGTCTGGGGCCGGTCTCTGCCGGTCGGAAGAAGGGAGTCACAGGCTTATTATTATTGTTTTTCTCTAATCTGATTTTTACCCATGGGAACAGATTCTCTTGTATTCACTGAGTTGTAACCAAATGTACTGTGGGCTGATGGGTGGAGACTTTTCACCCACTTTTTAATAAATAATGATGTGCCGGAGTGGACGACACACAACCTGATGGAACACGGCTTCAGTGTCGTCAGCTTTTGTCATTAGAAGCTTCTGATAATTATAATACCTTTGCAAAGGGACTTCTTCACCAGAATCTCACCATTCAGTTAATTGAACACGCAAAGAGTACAATACTTAATATTGTCTACTCTAACACTACCTTTATCTACAACAGTATTATAAAACCATCATTTCATAATTTCTTATCCCACTGCTAAAAACACAATTAATATTTTTGGGGAAATAGAAAGTAAGTACTAGCAATCTGGGCATACCTGGTGGTGTGCACATTTGCCTGACATTTGTGAATGAATCTCGGTGGGCTCTTACCTTCATACGCCGTAGCATCTCGTCCCAGAGACCCAGCCAGCGACAAGCATTTGAATCAGCCCCGGTGTAAGGAGAAGAGACGACATTGACTACATAATGATAAAGGTCGTGCGCTGTGAATTCCGGCTGAGTCGGCGATTTGATTAACTTGGTAAAAACAGTAGGCAACAGAAGGTAAGGGGCTGTTTTCAAACTAGCGATCTCCAACTGAAGTAAATATCGTGCTCTGAGTCCCGACTAAATGTGCAACTCCAACTGACAAGCAAACTTTGGTTGAAGTAATAGATTCCATGGCTCTATGGGCAATAACTTTTAATTTGTAAAATAACAGTCGCTAAGTCACTCCGGGCCATGTCCACTTCCATTCAACAATCATTTCTTTCCGCCGTCCATCATAGGGCAGTCACGTGATCACGTGACGTAGGTGCAAATGATCAATATGGACGGGAGAATCCGCTTCGATGAAAAGTGCAAAAAAGTGCTCTAGCCCAGATACAGTACTGCATAATGTGCATATATTTCTCTGGTTTTTAAGTCTTGTGATGTTTAAATTAAACATGACAAAGATTCCCATCAATCAAATTAAATCATTATTATATTATTTCTTTACACAAAAATATATAAATATCAATCAGTACTATGATCAAATCGAATAAAAAGTGTTTTTTTCTTCTTTTTTATGTTTGTGTTAGAGATCTGTGCCTCGACCTCGAGTGATGCACAAGCGTTTTGAGGCAGACTGGCCTCCCCATAGTGACGGGTGTGTAAAAACTACTACAGTATAATTTGGCAAAAGCAGCAAAACCAAGAGATGCTGCCATGACAACACCAGTGTGGATTGCTTTGATTGTTCACATTACCATGACAACAATAGTTAGCTCATCTGCCTCACAGTTGAGTTTCGGCAGTTCAATTTCAGTTTTTGTGTTCTGTCAGTTTTCTGCAGCTGCTCTAGCTTTCTCCCACATTCCAAAAAAACATGCATGTTAGGTTAAGTAAAGATTTAAAATCAGGGTTGTGAGATCCAAGTCCAGAGAGTAAAAACCCTGAAGCAGTTTTGCTTCTACAAGTACTTCACAAGTGGAGAAAAGCTCGTTTACCTGCTAGTTGATTAGAAACACCTGTCGAGCCAATCTGTGGCAGGGTGTTTACTTTCTGGACCTGGATTCTCCAAGCCGGAGGGTGCGTGTGTCATCCGTAAACTGTCAAGGATTTTACTCAATAAATATTAACCTCGCAGAGAACATGGGTGATTGAAAAATACATTTATATGCTGACTGTTGATTTTAGTGTCAAAGAGCAACAAACAAAAACAAACACTGTTATTCAAAATGATATTTCCATGTTTACGAAATACACTTTTACCCTCTGGCGGTGACAAACACATTGCTTGTTTAGTCGGTCGCAAATGTAATTGTAGAAATAATAGATAAATTGGTAACTTGACTTACAAGTGCACCAACTTGCATGTTTCTTTGTGATAGGAACCATTGCTCAGTCATTTTACTTCAGTATGAAATGAATTAAATTTGCATGTCAAGGGACCACTGTAATATCGTTAATTACAAAAACATAAAATAATTCGCACCATTACAGGAAAGCGTCATGAAATCATAAATCCACAGTATGACTAAAACCCAAACGCCTACAAAAGTCCATTTCACAATCATAAATGCAAACAATAAAATCTGAAGCAGACACAATTAAATTCTAAGATAAGTGATTTGAAAAATAATAATTTTTATGAAATGTACAACAGGTATACCCAGTGTTGTGCTCGTTACTTAAAAAAATACTACTTAATTACTATTTATTTCATTTGAAAAGTAACTCAATTCCTCTGATGATGCAATACTATTACTACTGTAACTCTTTAGTTACTTTTAATAGCAATGCATTACTTGTTTAAGTAATCAGTACAGCTGGAAACTGGTTAAAAATGTATCTCACGGGGTACAATACATTAGAAACTTGACATTATGGTGTTACCCAGAGATCCGTGTTGGGTCCAAAGCTTTTCAATGTATATATATATATATGACGTTTTTAATGTATCACAATTACTAAAGCTTATACTATTTGCAGATGATAAACATATTGTATAGTAGTAATACTTATAATGAGTTGGTAACTGCTGTGAACGAGTTAAAATCCATCAAAAAGTGGATAGACATAAATAAATTATCTCTAAATTTACACAAAATAAAAGTTATGTTTGCTAATGTAATTATGAATTCCATATAACTATTGATGGTGTTCAGATTGAAAATGCACCCTATTGTAACTGTCACTGAGTTACTGTATTTAAAAAAGTAATGCGTTGGGAATGATGGTTATTGTAAAAAGTAACTAAGCTACAGTAATGCGTTACTAGTAACTAGTTCCTGCCCAACACTGACTATACCCCTGTGTTTCCTTTCTCCCCAAATATCAATTTTTCTTTGGCAAAATCCTGAGGCCTGGAGGGAGTCTTCTTCATTTCTCGGCTCTTGACCCACGTGTAGGCTGAAGAACCAACTAGGACCAACATGTTACTGGTCCACCACAGAAGGCTTTTACTGTAAGAGTTGTACACCACTGCGATAACAGTCTGAGCACAGGCTTTTGCAGTCCCTGAGACATTGTGTGTCAGCGGGCTGGTATACTTGATCTGCAGGCCTGTGACATAGCCGATGGCAAACCCAAACACTCCTCCAAGTGTCATCATGCCCCAAAACCATAGATCAGTGAGACGGCTGAAGCTGGTGACACGCCCCACCTCTCCAAACACAAGAATGAGTGGGAGGAAGAGGACACATGCATTGATATTGTTATAGTAGGATAGTTTCCAGATATTTCCATCCACTGCAGGCATCACTTTCTTGGTGAATATGGCATTGAGAGACACACAGGCACTGGCGACCACACCAAAGAAGACCCCTGACCAGGAGAGGGAGCCCGCCATGCCTTCCTGGTCCACACCGAGCCAGAATCCACCTGAGAAACAACACAAGCAGGATGATGTTTTCATACCCCTGTCCAAATGTCAGCTTTGTTTCTTATAGATATAAAAAAGAATGAGCTAATAATTCATTTCAAAACCTTTTCCCACCATTAAATAATATTTCCTCTTGTTATTTAGTCTTATTTAAAATTTAAATTTAGGAATTTATCTTAAAAGCACAAAAAGTGAAAAGGCTCCAGAATCCATGGCTTTTACAAGTGATAAGCTGTTAACTCTTATGTTTTATCAAACAATATTGAGTGTTTTTGGTTAAATTTTCTCCACAGTACATAATCTAATTGAGATTTTAATATTGTACTGTAAACCACAATCTAGAACAAAAATCACAATGGACCCTTTTTAGTTTCGTGCTTTTAGCTAATGAAACTTTCAGTTAAACATAATATGTGTACGTAAATCATAAGATTATTTGACTGGTATTATAGAATGGCTGTTCTGCTGTGTCTAAAGACAACTTGCAAACCATTTTGGGACTTATTGATGTAGCTTAATACAGTTGACCACAAGGCAATTCATGTTTCTCAGAATGATCACATAAGTACTTTGGACAATAGACTTCAAAGATGTGCAACTGTGTCCAAAAACCCAGTCCCATGTCAACAGACTTTATTACATCATGCCTGTCGAGTATCATCACTTCTTAAATTTGCCACACCAAATAAACAGAAATGCACGTGCCTCCTCAATTCTGTTTCGTTAGTTTATTAGTTATGCTTTATTCCTGATAGATAATAAGTAAAGGCATGTTCAGAAATGTGCCCAAATCGTTTAGTTATTTCATGTTTCATTGTTTGTATGTCAATAGACATATGTTATCACTGTTTTGATTAAAATTGTTAGTAAATATCATACACCAAATAGTTAAGTTTTTGTGTTTCCTGAAAAAAATTACTTAAGCGATTGTTTAAAGGTGTCGATATATTGCTTTCTGTAGTGTCATTGTTATTGATGATCACAAGACCAGTTCAGATTTCCGAACACGTTCAGTGTGAAACATGAGCCGACGTACCTAAAATGATCCCGCAGCACAATATGGCTCTGAAGGAAGTGGTCTGTTTCAGGATCACATATGACAGCAGCACATTAAATACAGTGCTGAGGGAACGTCCCACCGTGTAGAAGGCCACTCCGACATGTTTCAGGCACAGGTTGTTGAAGGTTATCATGCTGATAAAGACCACCGACAAGGGCAAAACTTCGCGGGACGTCTTCACGTCAAATTTGACCGACGGGAAGTCGATCAATTGCGGGCACGCGGCAGACAACAGCTGCATCAGCCAGCAGAGTGCCACAGTCACAACACACTGGTAGAAGGTCACAAACAGCGGCGCGTCCAGGTCGCGATTGTCCAGTAGGTGATTATTGAGGAACACCATTGTTATGGAGATGAACCAGTACAAGGCTACCACCGCTGCTATCCTTGCAGCTCGGAAAAAAAAGGTCTCTCCGAGTCCGTCTTGGTCCACCATTTCCACACCAGCCATCCTCAAAATACTGGACCGCTTCAGCTGCGTCCTGTTCATGGTTGAAGAGAAAGGCGGTCATTTAGCTAACCAACAGCCGCGATTAATACGTTTCCCCCCCTCGCGCACACACGCAAACACAAGAATGTGGTTTCCCGGTCGGGAAGTGAACCCTCGCGACATCAACGTCTCAACCGGCCCCTTTAAAAGCTAAATGAAACGGTTTTTTTCCATAACCGATTATAGTGTCGGTAAAAATCAAGTGCACATAATTCTATGTATAATAAAATACAAAACAAATACAGTAGTGATCAATGTCTTACTGTTATCCGAGTGACTACTTTAACGTAAATGCAACCTATTTTCATTGCTTTTATTTTGAAAGTAAATATTACTACCGGAAGTTAAAGATTCATGACATCTTACTTATGACCACACTTCCTCGTTTCAGTTTCCATTACAGTGCCAATTTCTTAAAACAGATATGAGTCATGTATGGCATACATATGATACATAATATTATGAGAATCCTGTGTGTATATGTTTTGTTTTTGTCACTGCAGTTTTGTCGTTGTATGGACTATATGCTCAAATCACTTCCGCATTCGACGTATGAGTGCACTCAACCTTCTGGTGCAGGGAGACTTCAGCGGAGCGCACTGTTGATGCGATGTAAAATCTAAGCCTACATCTTTAACCTACTGAAAAAGAACAGGAGTCGCTTCTTGCTTTAACACTATGTCTATCAGAATTTTAAAACCACTAATTAAATCACCCAGAGCCGTAATTTTAACGGCTTGAGCTCTGGTAATGATGCCATTGCTTACAATTATTATTACACGTAAATACAATCCGTTTGAGTTGCTACTAAAGCTATTTTGTTTATTACATTTTTTTTAAATGTAAATTATGTATTGTAGCTCCTCTCCCGGGACTACTGGAGTCCACACAGTAACACCCCCCCCCCCCCCCCCCCTCAAATTCTCCCTCCCAACCAGTCAGACGGTAAGGTTGAGGTGTTGGTTCATAACTTGTTCATTTTCCTTTTTTATTTTTTTATTTTAACAATACGTTATTGGATAAGAATATATATAAGTTATTGTACTTCCTACTCCTTTTGAACATGTAAATTATGACAATGATTACTTATTTTCTTTCTTCAAATTTGTATTTTAACTTCATTTTATATTTTGTAATGTTCTAATATGTTCGACGATCTCTGCTTCGTCAATATTTTGAAGCAGATATACTGCCTCTACTGTTTTTGTTTTGTTTTTAATGTCAGCCGATGGTGACATTTCTCTTAATGCCTTGCTGAAAAGTGGTTGCTTTGGAAATCCGACAGCATTGTCAGCGGTGCAAAAATGACTCAAATATGTTCACGTTTTTTAATACAATAAAATGGCAGCATATGAATAATATAGACACAGGCACATGAAAAGTCAAAACGCCATGTTGGGTGAATTTGAAGCTCCTATGAGCATCCTGACCAGAGGAACATGGGGATGCAATTTCAGGCAGTCCGTTAAGCAGAACACACTTTTTAAGTAACAAACACGTGTTGTTTTCGTGAGTTTATATTCCGAATGTAAACGCAATTGTTTCGGACCTATTTATACAGGATCTTCTTTTATTGATGAAAGCTAAGTGTGAGTGATTGTTTCACACGTCAATGATATGGGTTGCATTTACTTCTTTCGTCCACTAGATGTCCCATATGTTGCGTTCACTGACGCACCAAAGCTCTGAATCTTTCTCGGCACAATTTGAAAGAAAGCCTCAAAGGTTCACAAAGCTTCACCAGCACATCTCTAATGATAAACATCAAACAGATACCTGCAAGTGTGAGAAAACAAAACAAACTGGGCAGCAAGCTGCGTGATCCCATGTCTATCACATGCTTAGCACAAAAATTAAGCAGTTTAGTATGTTACAATACTGACGGCAAATTAACACGCACACACACATATAGGAAGAACCACTTAAACAAAAAGCTCCCACAGCCCCAAACCCTTCAATCACTCTATACAGTACAGCAATTGCCGAATATTCTTTCAAATAACATCACATCAAAAAACGTTTGCTTTATCTTTACATTTAAACTTTAGAAAAATGAACTTTTTATCGAGGCGGTTCTCCCCAAGCACGTACCTCTTGTAGGCCAGACGCCAACTGAAAACGCGAGGGGAGCAACACGGTATATCCCCTATTATTTAAAAAATAATAAAAGCTTTAACTGACAAAAACACAGGAAGTGACCAATATAAAGCCCCTACTGTTCAATAATAACCCACTTTAAATATAAAATTAAAAATTAATACATACATAAACACAATTACAATAATTTACAATAGTCGTTTTTCTATCTGTTACACCTAAACAACCATCAGCTACTTCGAGTCAATGGGTTACCCTGAAGACATGCATTTAAATCCAAGGAAAACGGGAAATGTACTGCTTGTCGAGCAATGTCGAGCATTCATTGTTGTTATTATTGTGGAAATACTGAAGGCATCCCATACGTTATCATATCAGTTCAACCCTTAACTGTAATATAGCATTACGACACAAGATGGCAGCAAACAATTGATGTACAGTACTTTCACGCTGCCTCCAAGTACGTCTATCGATTCGAAAATATTATGGATGTCTTGAACACTTGAAATGATCGGTCACCGGTAATTGAAATAATATGTGGTACACAAACAAATGAATTGTTTAAGAACAATTCAAATACTTTGTGTTTGTATCATTGCAGACACCAAATTATGTTAAATTTTCAGCAGCAGGATTCAAGCAATACAAAGGTGGTGCACTTCTTCTACTGAGACTTGGAATGGAGTGAGTAGTTTGACTTTGGAAGAATTTGATATTCATTTTATGGTCTGCTTCCTTGACCTCTCCCAGTCGGAGCAATTTCCACTCATTATAATATTATTTTTATATTCACTCTGCAGTTAATAGCCACCATACATCCATACATCCGTTTTCTAACCGCTTTTCCTCACAAGGGTCGCTGAAGCCTATCCCAGCTGTCTTCGGGCATTAGGCGGGGTACACGCTGAACTGGTTGCCAGCCAATCGGAGGGCATACAGAGACGCATAACCATCCACACTCACAACCACACCTAGGGACAAGTTGGAGTGTCCAATCAACCTAGCAAGCATGTCTTTGGAATGTGGGAGGAAACCGAAGTACTCAGAGAAAACCCACGCAGGCGCGGGGAGAAGATACAAACTCCACCCTGGAAGGCCGAAGCCCGGACTCGATTTCACGCCCTGTGCACTGGGAGGCGGACGTGCTATCATTCATCCACCGCGCCACCAATTATTTCAGTAACAAAAGAAAAATAATTATGATAATGATATACGTGATTCAGTTTGAGGTAGGCCTACTGTATTTTTTTAAATTACCATACCAAATGCAATTTGTACAACTTGTGTCATTTTTCATTTTTCCTATTGAAGAACATGTTTTCTTCGTTTGTTTTTTGCAAATTAAACTTTCTTGTTGGCTTCTTAAACAGTGTAATATCGTCAACGGAAACATACCTATACTAGACTGTTGTTTAAAGTTACGATGTCGAAATAATCTTCATATTCCAAGTCCCTGTCGCTCTTCTTTACTCAAAGAAACGTCAGCCACCGAAGTTCCACTAGTCTAGACACATAATACGATACTATGTGTTACACTAATACTTCAATGAGTAGTTGGAAAAGCTCAAACGAAGCATAATTGCGCGAGGGACCCATGAGAAAACAAAATAAATAAATAAATGCAAAAGATCGATACTAGCTCTTTGGTATCGATATGATACCGGTAGTCATTTTAGTATTTTTTTCCCAAATGTTATTACAAAACATGATTACATAACACAACAGGTACAAAAAAAGAAAGGAACAAGTACATAACATCATATGTGGGTGTAGAAATATTTATTAGATTCGATTATATCGATACTTGGATCGATCTGCACAGCCCTAGAAGAAACAGGCAGAACAGTAACAGTATGATGTCTAGAAGGTTTAATTATATCAGAATCATTGACACACTGCCATCTAACGCATTCAAAATGGTACCCTGTTCATATAATGTCTTCGTCAACACCCACACAGGATTTGACAGCCTAAACCAGGGGTAGGCAACCCTGGTCCTAAGTAATCGCAGTCCTTGCGTGTTTTAGATGGCTCCTTCCTTCAACACAGGTGAGGATCGTTATCGGGCTTCTCCAGAGCTTGCTGATCAGCTGGTCATTTGAGTCACCTGTGTTGGAGGAGGGAGACATCTAAAACACATATGAATGTGTCTCTCTAGGACCAAAGTTGCCTACCCCTGGCCTAAACAATGTTTCTAGGTGTACCAAAATGGATCTTAACTGTTTTTAAATGGTCGAAGTGTGCAGAAAATAAGAAAATGCAACGCCTTGGCAAGTGAAAACTTACAGCAGTAAACAATTCTAGCTGAAGTTATACAATCTGGTCATGCACCAAAGAGTCATATTGTCACACTTTAATGCCATGTTTCTGTTCCATGACAGCCTGCTGGGTCATGTTTTTTTTTCTATGTCCTACAATTCCTGGCGTTCGACTGAGTGGGCGGAGTCCCCCGCTGCACACCTGAGGATTATCTCAATCATCTTGGTATTTAGATGCAGCAGAAACTGAGGTTGGATTATTCTCTCTGGCATTGCCCACGTTTCTTGTTGTTCAGTCAACGTCCTTTAGCTGGGAGGTGTGTCCAGCGAGGATCCAGTTTGGATTTTTGCACCTTTAGTTTTCTTGTTGCGCTGACTTTGTCATCGTCTCTTTTAGTTGTACTTTTTGTGGGTCATTATTATCGCGCAAGGTGCTCCTTTTGTTCTGTTTTGGTTGTACTGTACTTTGACTTTGAGTATCCCTCATGTGCTTGTTCATGCTCTTTTTGTAAAATCTTATTTCCTACATTTCTGGTATTCAGTCTGCTTTGGGGTCCAGTTATACAGTTTTACTTTACACCACTGTAACATTTAATGTATACAATCTAAAAGAGGAACATTTATTCATGTCAAAAGGCATTTTCTGTAGTTGAGACATCATGCCACATAAAAATAGTTAACCTTGCAAGGATATAACAGTCAAGAAATGAGGACATCCAAAAGAATGAAGTCATTAAACATGAATGAACTATCTTCAGAAATAAATAGCACTATAAAACCACTGAGGAGCTCTTAGCTATTTGGTACAAGCTGGTCATTCTTTGTCTTATTGTAGCTCAGCAACATGAAATCCAGTTGCAGTATACTGCATATATGTTAGTGTCCTAACTTATATTGTTGCCCTGATGATGTTTGCCTTTGTTCAGTTGGCTACAAACACCCGTCATAAGAGACCAAGTTCTGTGTTGACAAAGCTTCCATTCATGTACAGTAGGTCAGAGTTATGTACACCTCAGCGAGACACATAGGTCACGAGTCCACATAACACGGCCCTAGGTGCCACAAACACCTGCAAGGCAATTACATTTCCCCTTTCACTCCTGCATGTCCTTGAAGTGAGGAAAATAAGCGATAACAGCGAAGTAACTCTAAAATGAAATGATTCATGAATAAATATTACATTGTAGCAATTAAAATAAGTGGTTTTGTATCACAGTTTGCGAGTCAAAATTCAGACTTTGCGCCTCATTAGAGCACACTGAGTAGGAATACTAAAGATTTTAAAGTCGCCGTATGGGAAGCAGAAGGCGGAAGAAAAGGGTCAGTGTGGAAGACGTTACAGAATGCTGGCCTGACTGGGCCAGTACAAATGTCACGTTCACATAGAACTGTGAAAAAATATGGCCATGTAGCATGTTGCAAAGAAAGGCAGAGTTAGGAAATGTCTATAATGTGAGGTGAGGTTCAAGTTTTCAATATGCAGAGGCCGCCAAATAAGTTCAAGGATATCAGCAATGCAGCAAGAAATCTCAGCAATGTATGAAGGGCTGTTGCAAAGTAAAAGAAGATGATTGTGAGGAAATGTCCCTATATATTTTATTGTTGAAATGACGAACTTCCTCAATCAAGCTAAACATAGATCAGAAAAAAGAATTGCTGCACAATTTATTAAAGACATGTAGACAAGCACAGTAAAAACTGTAAAAAAAACATAGCATAACACCTAAAATTATTCATTCTTGTCTTTCACCAGAACATGATTAGCATAATATATGATGTGTTTCTGGATTAAGTAAAAGCAGGTGATGCCTGTAAGTGAGCATCGTGTGTTTGAGTGCACTACAAAGGTCACCAGAAGAATTTCTCACCGAGTGATTCACTTAATGCACCACTGCAAATGAAGGCTAAGTGGGGTGTTCTGCGTGCATGCGTTTTCACGCCCCAGCACCGTTGTGAGAACTTGGTTAATTATCTCCCTCTTTATTTCGATTGTTCTCAAAACCAACCTTTAATGTGCTGTTGGAAAGTGTAAATAGGGAGTTTATGCTTGATCAATAACGGGATTTTGGAGAAGTTCTCCAGTGTTTTCCTTTTTCTGTCCAATAATCACGCTTCAGTTCACTCATTTCATCTCTTCTATCTTTTGCTTTTGATCTATTTTCTACAGAAAAAGGTTCACTGACCTTCAGGTTAAGATTTCCTTCAGGAATCACAGGAAGTACAGTAAACCCAAATGTATTCACATTCAGCATTCAGAAATTCACCTCATAATGTTTTATTTTGCTTTGTTAGAAAAAAATCCAATCAAATATGCATCACACACTTTGATACGAATGTACATTACAATTTAACATGCTTAATAACAGCATTAGCTAAAATGGTTGCACAACATAGATGTGCGTTCAGAGAGTCAATTATAGATTAATCTCATAAAATGAAATGAATAAAAATACTGTTTGTAACCCTCCCCCCAAAAAAAACAAAAAACGAAAACAAGTTGGGTCTTTTGAAACCTCGCGGAAGATTCCTTTGGGAAAAATAAGTAATCACAGACTACACTTTAAGACTTTTGACTGTCAATTTATAATGACTCGTTTTTTCAAAGGCCCATTTTATTTCGTTTTAATTGTTCAATTTGTGTGGTGCTATTGTTATTGATGACTTATTGTCACTAGCAATTTGTTAAAAGTTACCTTCTCTGATGAGTTCATTTATGGTCACAGCCCACTCCTCTTAGCTCCCTAGTCTTATCTAGAGTCATCCGTGTTATTTTTGTGTAAAGTGGTTACAAATAACCTAAACACATCTTTCTTTTACAGAAACATGCTATTTGTGTAGTTTTCGAATGTGGTTACAGAGATCATGCCAATCCAATATTTATACAAATACAAACTTGAAAAAAATATTGAATTGATGGAGTTTAACCGCCTTAAAATAATGTATAAAGCCCATCTTGAAATTTTACCAATTAACATGCAAATTGTATTTTTTATTTTATTTTAATATAATTAATTCTTTTTTTTTTTTAAACCAGGCCAACACATCTAAATAATGAATTGAGAAATTTACTTTTCAGCAGCCAATGACTTTTTTTTTGCTGTTCTATAAACAGACGCTATGCATTGCATACAGTACAATCGTTTGCTTTTCGGACATCCATCCTACACAGTGAACTTAGATGAAAATATCACGTTGTATATGACTCACCAGCACCAATTATTTTATGTAATATCCAGACTTTAAAGTTTAACAATGTAAAATAAACGGGACAAAACCCTCCTGCAAGGGTTTCCTCACAGGAGGATCAAAACCTCAGCAGTAATTAAAAACGACTCCTCATAAAACACAAATCAAGACTAACCATTTGCCTAATTAATTTCAATTAACTCTTCTTTTTTTCCTTGATCTTGTCATTTTTTTGCTTCCAACAAGCAAAATACAAGGGGTGATACAATAAAATTGGGATGGACTGATGAATAAAACCAACCAAAGCATTTTTTTTTTGCACAGGGTTTGAGATGTTACTCTTCCCAGACCAGTTCAGTATTTGGTCCCATTTTATCTCAGCAAGTTAAAAGCTGCCTTGTTGCATCTAATTTTTGCATGCTGTCACACATCACTTTAGTGCTCCTTGGGGGTAGTCATGCCTTCATCTTGCAGCAGGAGAATTGTTTAAGTGCTAAATGGTTTGTGGTTAAGTGCTGTGGCAGTGCTCTGAGGACTTTTCACTGAAGACAGACTATAAGGCTTATTTAAAGTCATACCACCAAGTCAATTCCAATCAAATATTAATGCAAATTGATACAGGCTTTCATCATCATCCTTAGAATCATAATTGCAGATTTAAAGACCTCTTCCAATCACATGATGCTGCTTTATTTCAAATAAATTCATCCTCTTGCCCTCAGTGTAGATAGCTGACAAATACTAACTCTTGCTTACATTACAACAGTTATTCAATATAGCACAATACCTTTAACTTAAAGTGACAGTGTGTAATAATTGACCACTAGATGTCGCTATATCATATAATGCAGCCAAAGTGCATTCATTTTCAAGTATGCACTCTATGGTGGCTCAGAGAGACAAAATTTTGCAAGGCTGCCTCCATTTCTTATTTTGCTTGGGTGAATGAGCATCTCGGCGAGCCACGGCAACTTAGTAGCCGGTGCGAAGCTCGGCGAGCGACGCCAAAAGACAGAGTGAGTCGGATTTAGCCGGATAAACTAACAAGAGCGGCTAGCGGGAATGAGTCAGAGCCATAAGCTGGAGTGGCTAACAAGAGCGGCTAACGGGAGAAGCTAGTTTAAAAAAAAGCTAGTGAAAGTTTGCAAAGCAGAAGGTAACAAGCAACGGGAGCGACTCAGCGACGATCACCTGCAGCCCCCAGCTGTAGAAGGTAAGCAGCACTTGGCACATCAACCTATCATTATTCTTTCCACATGGTGTAACGCGCGCGAGCTGATCAGCCATGGCAGTTTGGAATGTCGGGAGAGTGGCCCGACATTCGGGAGCGTCAGCTACGTTCTGTTTTGTTTCTGTGTAAAGGTATAGTGTAGTGTGTTTCGTCGTGCGTTGCCACACTCGTGTGTCGTTCCACCAATATGTCCACCTCTTTGTTTACAGTTTGCCCCTTTTTCCACCACTTCCCTCTTCCTTGTGTGCTACCCGCGCGCCATAACATCATTTCGTGCCACCCGGCACGTAACACCCGGGTTGAGCCCACTTCATGGGCACGAGCCAGTTCCTCGTTTCTCGCATGTTCATCGTTCGCTGGTTTGCGTATTTTTTCAGTGTGCGTATTTTTTTTTTACAGGGTGCTTTTTTATTTTATTTATTTATTTATGTATTTATTTTTTTACAGTGTATGCACGCGCCATCCATCGCCACTGTCAGACGGCTCAGCGCGCAGCCTGCCACCCGCCCCATGGTTCACGCAGACCCCCGCCGGCCACGAGCGCTCGAGTGGAGTTTCGGGGGCACCGTGGCAATGCGGTCCCGGTCAAAATGGGTTTACGTGTCCTGCCTCGTATCTTCATCATTAAAATTAAGAGATAAAGGGCCGACAAACGACGGATTTTTACCCGGGATGGGAACCACCGCCGGCGGGGTAACTTTTTGAAAATTCTTGGTGTCCTGGAGGTCTTTTGCCAACCGTATCTCCCCAGCCCTACGTCCTACCGGGAACATACTCAGATTTGTCTTGACGAGACCTTTCTAACGATGTATGGCCCGTCGCGGTCCAACCTTGCCCGTCGCCTTCGCGACCTGGTGATAGAGGCCCGACAGTTTCCCAATTTCATGCCCTGGAATGCTAGTGCGTTCGCCACCGCCTCATGGCTCACCCCTAGATTACACCGCTTGCATGTGCATTGTGGATCCGCCGATTTGTTTCAATTTCCAACTTGCTCATATTACGGCTGCGTATGCGGTGCGGATCGGCTGCCGACCAGCTTGTCTTACCGAAACCGCCAGACGCTCCCGAGCCTCCCGGTCAAAATGGATTTCTCAGCCTCGTATCGTCATTAAAATTAAGAGTGTCATTTCTAACC
This sequence comes from Leptonotus elevatus, assembly GCF_054856555.1. Lineage (NCBI taxonomy): Eukaryota > Metazoa > Chordata > Actinopteri > Syngnathiformes > Syngnathidae > Leptonotus > Leptonotus elevatus. The sequence continues at coordinate 20,765,313 of NC_141241.1, read as the reverse complement.
ACTGTTTTGTTGTTGTTGTGTGTGTTTTTTTTAATTACTATTTCTATAATTTTTTTAGGAAAACATACCGGCCGGAAAAAATGGATCGATCGCCGTTATATTTTTGTTTCTCAAATAAATGTTTTGGATATTAGTTTAATCCTATTTAATTGTTATTATTATTTTTAAATCTACAAAGGTTTGAACACTGAGAATGTATAGGCCTACAGTGTTTAAATAAGAGATACAGTATGTGAGAAAATGTTGACGCCTATCAAGAAAAGTGCATGTATAAAGTGTGTGGTGAGGTGTTAGCCTTAAAACTTATATCATATAAACAAAACAAAAATATAGTATGAATGATTTTTTTTTAATAGAATAAACGACAAAAATATATACTGGGTTGTATAATAAGTAAATTAAAAAAATGACTGTAAATGAAAAAAGAACATATATGATGAATGAAAAAGCATTCATAATAAACTAAAAATCATACCAAAACAAAAACATATATAATAAACGAAAAATATATATAATTAATGGGGGTAGTTTTTGGAACGTAACACCTGCGAGAAACGAGGGAACACTGTATTGTAAATTCCAACGTATTGGCAAATTTGTGCCCATGTGATTGTGTCATTTCAGTCACCACAGAGCTGGTTACATTACATTGTGTGTGCATCAACCTGCGTCCGTCCTGAATATTTCCGCTTTAATTTCATACCTACACTGTGGTATAAAATAATAATAAAAAATTGAATATTACATTTTACATTGGTGGGGTTTGCGGCCAGAGAGAGGTCCTAAGAAACAAGTAGCAGTGTTTTCAGAAATTAGCGGGACAATGAAGAATCAAATAAAATATAATCACAGCGTTTTCTCAAGAACAATCTAGCTTGCCTAGATGTGGCAGTTGCAATAACTAAAGATTGACAATCTACACAGACAAATAGTAAACGGCATTTGCTCTTACCTGAATCAAGTTAAATGTAAAATAAAACATTTTTTACGCTACAATAGTACTTGTCTTGTTTAAAATGTAAATTTCATGTACATTTTACATAATCATTTTTATTTATGTAAATTTGTTGTTCATAATCAATTATTCATGCGCAAATGTTAAAACTGTTTTTTTGTGGGTGATTGACATTGGCATTGCAGAAAAATAACAATTCCGTCATATGTTATTGTTTACCCATTATTTCAATTAAGAATTTTACAATGTTGTTTTTTTCACATGCACGCATGCACATACATACACGCAGCTCCCCGCCCCACGCACAGCGGCTCAATGGCATGGGTTCGAAGTTCGAACCCCAAGTGAGTGTACACTGCAGGCCAATCAAATTCATTCTGGACAATATATTATCTTTTTACTGCTGAAAATAGCTCAATGAGACAAGTATCCCTTTAAGTGATATGTGTTTGTTGCGTATCACGAATTATTTCTATAACATGAATGAAGACAGAGGATTATGGTGTTTTTAAGGATTATGGTGTTTTTAAGGATTATGGTGTTTTTAAGGATTATGGTGTTTTTAAGGATTATGGTGTTTTTAAGGATTATGGTGTTTTTAAGGATTATGGTGTTTTTAAGTACATTAGTTCATGTTGATATTTATTATGCCAGTCAAGTTGTGAGGGCACAGATCAAAATCTGCAGTGTTAAACACTCGGTCAGCTTTTGCCAAGCTAAGTGGGACGTGCGTACAGTATACGAGTGTGTTAAGAGTTGTAGGAGATGTTAAAAGTGAGAGCTATTCACCATTCTCTCAAGGCTCTGGCCATGTTTCTGCTGACATAGTGAAATATTTATGTGGAATAAATTCTCATCTAATTACAGTGGCTGAATTAATCGGGAAGCATTTAATTAGCCGAGTTTTTCTTTCCAGTTGAGGAGAGGTTTTGATCTAAGCCATATGGCTTCTCCCTTCAATACTGCAGTTCACAGGCTGTTAAATATGAACTACTTTGTCTGTTGCCTCCAAGAAAATCTGCTTTATGGTGACAGAGTGTAATATCCTGAGGTAGTATTGACTGTTGAAAATACTATTATATTATATTTTATTTTATATTGTCAGACAACATATGCAGAATAACTAGAAAATACCGTATTTATTGGCAATAGAAATATGACACATTTAGTGATATGACTTGACTGTAACCCCTTTTTTGTCATTCAAATGAGACATTTGATGCATTACCCCCCCCCCCCCCCCCCCAATGTAAAACAGTATGTCCTGTAGGTGACTTAATAAAATGTCTCTGACATTCTTTTATATATGCAAAGTCTCAAGAATTATATCGCACACCTGGAACTCTCCGGAACACGCATGGGGGCTTAGGAAAGGGCTCTGTCTCTTGCAAATTATTTAGTGTGATCATGTACTTAGGAGCCAATACAAGTAGGCAAGTGTTTATTTGTTTAGTTACGAGTAGCGGATGAGTTTTGAAATAAGAATGACAAGTTGTGGTGAACAACTGATCTAATTCATTTCAAAGCAAATAAAAAGCATGCCATAAATCACCATCTCATTTTTATGTATAAGAATCCTGTTCTGTCCATGTCTATATTGATATGCTGTACTTGGTTAAATGACAAACTGAGAGATTTATTATCATGGTTGCTCAGTTGCAGGACAAACAGTGTTTGTTTGCCAGAGGGCTTTGTCTATGTGCTGCATTAAGGTCATCACTGTAGCAATGACAAAATACTTGCATGACCCTCCGCAAAGTGACCCGTAACAAAGCTAAAATTTGAATATTAGGAACTTGGGGGTAAAAACTTAATAAGTTCAGAATTTTGATACAATGACTATAGCCGAGCTTATATGGAGAAATCATTCTGAATGAAGATCTCTGGTCAACTGTTTACATGTGGCGTGATCTATTCCAATCTGCCGTTCCCATCCTCCACTATGTTACAGGTGCGTGACACGCAAATATCGATGTAAACATCCCATGATTTATTAGGAATGGTCTTAGTTGTCTTTTAGCACAGTAGTTGTGTTTGTTTTAACACTTTTATTAAAGCAATGGCTTCATACATTCATACAGATAAGTTACAAGTAATTAAAAACAAGTTCTCCATTCACAGACAAACTCTGGTAGGTGACATCACTACGCATGTTCGTCAAACATGCGCAGACTGGACACAGCTTGGCTATTCTGATATTCCTTGTCCAGATTGGGAAAAGCAATATTGTATACCACCCCAGATTTGGCCTTTTTATGTTTATGTTTATGTTTATGTTATGGAGCATTTTCATTCCATTTGGTCATTCGGTTTCATTATAATCACGTATAAGGCTTCAATGTAAACACCGCTTGTGATACAATCCAGCCATCCATCTTCTTTATCGCTCACAAGGGTCGCAAGGGGTGCTGGAACTTATCCTAGCTGGCTTCGAGCAGTAGGCGGGGTACACCCTGAACTGGTTGCCAGCCAATCGCAGGGCACACAGAGACGAACAACCATCCACACTCAAAATCACACCTATGGACAATTTGGAGTGTTCAATTAACCTGCCATGCATGTCTTTGGAATGTGGGTACCCGGAGGGAACCCACGCAAGCACGGGGAGAACATGCAAACTCCACCCAGGAAGGTCGAAGCTCGGACTCGATCAAAAACATTTTTTTCCCCCCGTGGCAACTTTAGCAAGTGCAGTGCTATTGAAATTAATCTTAATATTGAGGACATCATCTTTCATCATTTGATGCTTAACAATGCTTGTTAAGAGGTTGTCAGGTGTAATGAAACACGGTCAGAAAAAGGTCATGAACAGTATTTGTGAACCAAAAAGTATGTATAGCGTCTCACAGATTTACTAATTGTGTCTTGACTGAGTGTTCAAAACAGTTATTTAAACCCCATGATTTATCTTGAGATCTTCAAGTTTCACTTCTGTGTCAGGTAAGTCATAGCGATGTTCATGTTGTGGACAGTTAGTAAATGACCCAAAAGCAGAGCTACAGAGCGTAGCAAAAAAACAACATGAAAGGGTTGAAAGAGGGCTTCCTTGACAGGGGGCAGGAGTGCTGAGGGATGGTCACGCTTGATACACCAAGGATGATACATGCTAGTTGTGGCGTTACAAAAAACAAACTGTAAACCGAAGAGTTATGATTGAATTGAAGTTATATTCTAGAACTTGTTAAATGAGGCTGAATAATGCTTCTGCTCCAAGCACCATATTTAAAATGAAGACACGTAAACAACTGACACCCATCCATAGCCACGAGGAGACATAAATCTCATTAAAATATGGCTTGGGCCCAATGCTAATTAAAGTTCCTGGAGAAATTCCAGAATGTCAAAACCATTTTCCAGCCCCAATTGATTCATGGCTCAAATCCAGGGGGATACTTTTTTTTTTTTTTTTGGAAGGTGGAACAAATACTGTTACGTAACTTCAACTCATGATAAGATGGAATATAAAAGAGCGCACATTTCCAAAGCAGGTGGATTAATTTATGTTGCAAACAATTATCATCCTCCAGTGGCATTCATCCTGCAATATTGTTTGTTTACTTCTATAAACTAGATTCAGATAGGGGTGCGAAAGAATACATAAACAGGATTTTCTTCTTTTATTTTTAAAAGACAGTAAAAACGCCTCTGAGGTGCAGTTTGGGATAACCAGGTCACACAATGTTGTTCTGGCCACTGGAGCTCTAAATTAAAGCGCATGGTGGAACACTGGGGGAGAAGCTTATTTCATGGGCTAGAGGCACACACTTGCCGGACTTCCTGCAGACTGGGATTCTCAGTGTGTGTGTTAATTCTTATTTGGAGTCATCCCAATGAATTTAGTGATTAATTTTTTCGAGATATCGTTTATTTCCAATAGTGGTTGGTGTGTGTGTAACAGGCATTGTGCATATAGTCTTGTAAATGTTCTTGAGAAGGACAGTGAACCTAATTTTCTTTGGGCTGAGTTTGAGTATCGTGAAACTAATGTAGCAGTTGGGCATTGGTTTGGGATTTCTATTAGGACTTTATAAAAAAAAGCCCCCTCAAGACAGTGTCTTTGCGTACGTGCATGTGCGTGTTGACATTTGATTGACGTAGATTTGAAACAGTGGCTGCGTTGACTTGTTTTTGTGTCATTTTTGGGGAATCTATTAATGTCACAGTCTCTTCTACGGGCATCCAAGTAAATCTTGCTTAGTGACCTAAACTTGAATTAATACTACTATCTTTGTTGTGAAATACTGAAATTAGAAATGAGAAATTATACAAAACTAAAACCTCGTTTCCACCGCCGTTATCTACTCTACTCTACCCGCTTCTTCTGGTACCTGCTCCTTTGCGGTTCTAAAAATAAGCCTAGTTTTCACCGGCGGTATGTACCCTACTCTACTCTACTCTGCTCTGCTCTACCGCTGCAATATTCATTCAATGTCTTCAGGCTGAAATAAAAAAGGCACAAACCATTGTTCACACTCTCCATTGTTTTTGCTTTAGCATGACATCGCTGGCAAGGTGAGGAGGGGCTCCTGGGTGGTCGCCGTGGCAGTGGAGACGCACTACTTTTTGGTGTAGAGCCAAGTAGAGCAGAGCAGAGTCGAGTAGAGTAGGGTAGATACCGTCGGTAGAAACGAGGCTTAGATCCACTTGCATGGGTCGCTATATAATGTGTACTTTAATCCTTCAGCTACACTCGTTACATTATCTGTGTTTTTCAGAACTGTTGCCTGTGTATAACATGACACAGTCTGTATTCCTTCAGAAAATGCAAAGAGTTTTGTCGCTCACTCTTTCCCTAAAGCATTCTCTTGTTTGCGGCAGAAAGTAGTTTTAAAAACACTGCGCAGATGCTGTTGGGCATTTTGCATTGACACTTTGATCTTTGAATGAATTAAACCTATGATAAACCTTTCAATGCAATTCATGTATTTGAGCACCTCAACTTTTCAAGGCCAAAATATACTTAACAAAAATGTGAACGCAACATTTTTGTTTGTGCTCCCATTTTTTATGAGATTAACTCAAATATCAAAAACTTCTTCCACATACACAATGTCACCATTTCTCTCAAATATTGTTCACAAATTAGTCTAAATCTGTGGTAATAAGCACTTCTCCTTTGACGAGATAATCCATCCCACCTCATAGGTGTGCCACCTCAAGATGTTGATTAGACACCATGATTAGTGCACAGTTGTGCCTTAGACTGCCCACAATAAAAGGCCACACTTAAAGGTGCAATTTTTCTTTATTGGGGAATTTTTCTTTTATGGGGATCCGGGCTCACAGAAAACCAGTACTGACTGTTTTTTTGAGTCCCATATTGAGTTATACTTTGTGCTCCATAATGGGCCACACGTTTTCAATGTGAAACAGGTCTGGACTGCTGGCAGGCCTGTCTAGTACTCACACTGTTTTACTACGAAGCCACGCTGTTGTAACATCTGCAAAATGTGACTTTGCATTGTCTTTCTGAAATATGTCCCTGAAAAAGACAGCAGAATATGTTGAAATGTTGACCCGTCAGACTACATCACACTTTGCGTCAATGTCGTACAATACACATTAGCAGACAGTGCGTAGGCATGGTAAATAGGAAATGAGTAAATTGCCCATGATTGGAAACATATTTGCATTGAACTCACATGATACCAATATATACATGTTTTTAGCCTTATTCTTTTTATGCTGGTGTAGTGTAAAAATCTTGAAAAGATCAAAACATAATGGAATCAATAGTACCAGTTATACAAAGTAGAAAACGATAATATAAACATGGACAAAACTCATTTTTAGTTATTTTGTTCAGTCATCCTTTCCATGGAAACAATCTATTGTGCATGATGCAGTGAATAAATATATCAGGATGGAATTGAAATATAACTTAATACAAAATAACACCTCTGTGTATCTATTACAAAAACTCCTGAATAAAACATGACAAGAAGTGTGCAGGTTTGAAAGCCAGGAGGCTTGCACATCAGATGTCTTCAGCACTCCCTTGACGTCGATATGTTACGCATCTTCTAATTTCTTAAAAACAATTACGGGAAGTTTGTTTTGAAAAATAAATACACCTGAGTAAACACCAAACAAACTTCGATTTGCATGACTGTGTATTCAAATGTTGTAGTAATACATTATGCATGAATGTGTGCAAACTATAACCATCACTGGAAAGTGGGCTGTACTAAATAAGCTTCCCTTTGATCATTCCATGACAGAATCAAGTTTACAAGGAAATCAAGAAAGAATAATGGAACCACATCTGTGTTAATAAAAACAATACCTCTCTTATGGTTTTCAAAATTAATTCAGTATTGTAAACAAGCAATTAAACAGTGTTGAGCTTACATTACAAATGACAAAATGCAACTTTAATTCTTATTGTTATTACACCACAGCAAAATATTAATCATGATGACATTGTGTGCAGAATCAACTCTTTTTCATTTATCAAATTGCTCTGCTTGGTTTTCAGTGTACGTATCATGCTTCCTTATACGTCGAGAACATTTCCATACAGATTGCATGTGTTTGTTCTCCTACAACAGCTTGTGAGGGTGATGTAGATAATGATCTAAGATAACAGAATGGAGCTTATTCATGTGCTTGAAAAACAAACAAAAACGTCTTCACAGTAGAGCGCCGTCTTTTTTTGCTATTCACTGTAGTTGTGCCATTGTGGTTGATGCATACACATTGTATGAATTAAAAATATCTGTGATCCCAGCAGAATAAAAAAAAAACACTTCATGACTTCTTATGGTTTGACTATGTGTTTAATCATTTTCTGTTTCGATTTATATTCATGAATGTCCCGTGTTCGGTCATGTGTCTTGCATCTCGTTCGTCTTTAGTTTCATCTGTTTGTCATTGACCCTCGTCTTCCTGAGTCAATTCATCTGTGGCTGGTTGTGTCATTACAGCAGTCTGAATGCATTGGAACCCAGCTTTGATCCAGGGGTGGGCAACTGGTGGCCCAAGGGCCACACTCTGAGTGGCCCCTTGATTAATTTTCAATTTTTATTTTATTTTAAAAACACTCCAAAAGATTATTCAAAGAACGCTGATAAACATTCATTTTCACATTTCACATTCAAATACCCCAAATATTTGTTAAATTACTGAAATAAAATCCCCAAATCCGCAGGTTCCAAGCCACATGTATGCAGGTGGTCGACTTTCGTTTTAATTTGTAATATCCAGAAATGGGTGCGTCAATGGATTCTGTCATTTGTCAATCATCAACAGTCGAGGCACCCTCTCGTCATCGCCAATCAGTCAATATTTCAAGCCGAACCACATTGTAATCGTCAATCCGTCGTCATTCCTCACCAAAATGGTCGTCCATCAATGTTTCCTTCATTCGTCAGCAAAATGGGCATACCTCATTGACAGATTGACGGACCTTCCGTCAATATTGACAAAATTTCCACCTCCGGTAGTATCACCATTCACCAATAGATGGCAGACTTGGCTTAGTTGTACTTACACCGGTTTTATTCTGCCCTACGACAACATGAACAGGCCTAGGGCGGGGGGCCGGTGGGGTGCCTGGCGGGCCTGCCGTGCCCCGTTGTGCTGCGTTGGGCTTAGGGGGGGGGGGGGGGGGGGCGCTCCTGGGTTTGTGGCCCGGGGGGGTTGTGCCTTGGCGCTGCCGTGGCCTGGGGAGTTGTGCTTGCTCTGTCCTGGCCGGGGTCGACGGCTCCCCTCTTTGGTGGAGGTTTTCATGCATGCCAGATCCACCACACCAGCATCTATTGAAATTCAAACACAATTTGCTTCTTCCTCTGGTCTGTGGATCTCACTCTGCTTCATCTATCCTTCCTTCCTTTCCTCAGTCTTTCCTTTGGTCTTTTGAGGTCTCCCTAATTTGTTGGAATTTAGATGTTTTTGGGGTTGGTGTCTGGTCGGTGCTGGATTTCACTTTTCTTTCTTTTCTTTGATCCTTCCTCGGGTCTCCTGACAACCTCACGACTCTGGCTGGATTCTGAAGTATTCGGTTTAGGTGAACGGTATGGGATTTTTAATAGGTTTTAGGTGAATTAATGAGTACACACTCACACGCACGCACATATACAGACACACACGCACATACACCAAAAAGAAAAAGAGAAAAAAAAGAGAGAGAGCAATGATGATGACATGTCGAATCGGTAAGATTACCGAATGAACAATACTGAGCTCGCTCTAAAAAAATTAATTAAATTAAATACATGAATAGGCCTAATAATTGTTTGCGGATTTGTAATGATATGCAGGACAAACATAGTATCTCAATATCATTTTGAGTGAGTTGATTTTTGTGGGAAAAAATTCACAAAATGACTTGGCTTGCTGTTCAGCAGTTTTGTACCATCCTTAAATGTTAAGTTTTATGCATGCAGAGAGCCCTGTGCACTAGGATAACAAAAACTCACCAAAAAAACAACAACAACAAAAACATAGTATGTGGTTATTTTGTTGTTTGCTTTAAACCCTTTGTTGTTGGGTTATGATGGTGGGTCTTATACATGCAATGATAATTGTATTATGCAAAACAAAATATGTTAAGAGCACATATTTTGCATATTTGCACATATTTTGTCCATATTTTAAATGGCCATTTTGTCATTCATCTGGTTAGAAAGTGTGTAGTCCCATATGGTCCCCCTGTAGTAGCACTGATGAAAAATGGTGGCCCCCTCCAGCATTTAAGTTGCTCAACCCTGCTTTTAGTTCAATCTCTGCCGACCCTGATGTGTTCCTTTTTCTCTTGCCCCTCAGTCTCCTTGTTGAGCATTGGTGCGGCAAGCCTGTGCTCCACCTGCTGATAATGTTAATCAGCTGCTTTTTTTTTTTTTTTTTGCAGTGCGATCACAACTGATATGCCGGATTTGTTTATGGTCATCAGTGGCAAACGGTCAATAGAGGGTGCAAGGGCTCCGCCCCATCGCTGCTAAGTCAACATGAAATGGACAAAAATGAAAATAAAACGTATTACAGAATATATGTATATCTGTTTTTAGATCAGTATGATAAATAGTACACAGTTAATGATGATATTAATTTGTCTCTGGTTGCCTCATTTTATGACATAATTTCCAGTTTATGATGCAGAGAACATCGACCATAGACTTTCGTTAAAAGTGCACTATTATTTTTTATACACACTGCCTAATCAAATGATGGACATTCCTTTGCTGTGTTGCGTTGCTTTAAATTTGATGCAAATTCAATCTGTCAGAGCTGTCACTGTTGTAATGACCGATCAGTTTCAAACTTCTAACAAAAGTGTTTATTCTATTGAAGTCTAATAATGGCTTTCTGTACATAAATGTAAGAGATTCACAGATATCACCTGCATCATCTAATATCAATTAGAACTCATCATTTTTAACAGCTTTTTCTTTCTTTAATCATCTACTAAGAAAAAAATCATTTCCAGTTTTGACAACTCTCTATTTAATCAAGAATTAAATTTAAAAAAAATCAATCAATTTGAAATTGGATTAATGTTAGTCCTGTTAGATGAGCCTGCTATCAAACTAAAAGGCAACGTGAACCCTTTCATCATAAACTCTATTTGCCAATATTCTTCTGGCACCCTCAGGATTGTCTTTGCAACGCATGGACTTTCAAATGCATCTGCTGTAGCTACTGGAGGCATTCCATGTGAAGAAGTGAGAGTCTTGGATTTGCAAGTGGATTGGATAGTGTCAACTTGCATTAGAGTGAGGGTAATTGGGATTGAGTGCTAATAGACTCTTGGACAAATTGGAAAAAATACACCCCAGCTGTTAAGGCACAGAGAAGTCCTTCAGAGATAAGACAGAAAGAACCCTGTGCATACCCACACATGTAGACCATGAGAAATCTACCGCTGATAAAGGTTACCTCGATTTAAAATACTCAATTAATCAACAATCAATTAATTGAGTCAGATCTGACCTTCGTCTGGGCTCAGTTTATCAAGCTCATTAAATGATAACAGGCAACTTAAGAGGCCTGATTAAAAAAAACATTGTCTTCATCTTTTTTTAATATAATCAATGCTATATAGTCAGACTTTAAGGAAGCACATTTGTCAGCGTGTTGCGTCTTCAATGACTCACACATCTTTTGAAGCATAATAATTCCCTTCAAGTCAGTGTGATAGGGATCCCGAAAGGAGAAGAAAGGATTCCACCGTGTAAGACCAATTTGATCTCGATAAATTCCCGTTTCACTTTCCGTACCTTCTAGATGATCCTCTCCCTAGCAAGTACTGTGAGCATTTAGCTCAAAGGTTAACACTCAGTTTAAAGTCAACTTTTTGGGGCGCCGGTTTGATCCCTGATTGCTACGTTGTAAACATCATGAATTTTTCATATATGCACTAATTGTTTATGCCATGTGTTTCATTTATGTAGGTAATGTAATCGTTTTTTTTTTTTTATTAAACAAACTTCCATGCACTGGATAAATTAGACAGTTGTGAATTATGAGCACTCATGCTTTTCACATTGACACATATTATCATATTATTTATTGACTTTATCTAAAAAGATCTCAGTGGAGTCTGTCAACTCGGTCAGTATTTAGCGACACAGTATTGACACAGCATCAATACAGCTTTGCAATGTGTCGAAACGGTACATGGCGATATGTATTTACATCAAAATACGTTGTACAGTGATTTTTACTGGAGGAGCCCGAAACAATATTTAGTGTTTCCGCACGGACATTCATTGCTAACGGGCGGCAGAGCGGAGCTAATTCAAACTTGTGACGCGCCTGATGGCAAGCCGACCTGCTCGATGGACGTCCGTTGTTGGAGGTAACAACATAACTTTAAATAACTTTAAAATGGCGTGATTACTGTGGGAAATTAACGAAAAATAAGGTGCTACGGACGAGGCACGGGCGTCGTAAAGTCGAAACGACGTAGGTTGAGTTTGGCGTAACTTGAGGACTCCCTGTACTTGAGTAGCCCAAAAACACAAAGCCACAAATGTTAGGCAATGATGTTGAATGTTGAACCTGATGGGAGGAGCGTCAGTTTTGAATGTTATGTTTACAAACTGCAACGGAAATCCACCGGACCCCACCTTTAATTTGACTCTGTGTGGTGATGAATTTTGTGTTGGTGCTTCAATGAGTTCACTCTGGAGCCTGGTTCCAAAAGTGATCAGTTTCGAGCTCCGAAACCGCGCTGCCGTGTAGACGAACTGCCCAACAGTAATAAACTTGTGCGGATACATTGAAACGGGCTTTCGTGTGGACAGGGCCTGCGATATATAGAGCTCAGCAGCACAACCATATGCCCAACGCAGAGTCAGCTAATTGGCCCTTAATTCTTATGCAATTTTAACCATGTAGAATGAGGAATAGATTGGATTAGCACTGCACTGCATAACAAACTTGAATACTGCAGATGGAACAATTGCACTGATGAAATAAGCATGGCTATTATTGGAATGTTCTAAGTAACGGACCCATTGCCAGAATTCAGTCTTAAGGGATGCACAGGAAATGTATGGGGAGCCCAAATATTATTGTCACTCTACAGACGGCACAGTACTTACTTTGCTGACGTCGTCTACCTTGTTTAAAATGGCGCACGTTGATTTTCTAGACTGTACCATATATGGCGTAACGTTAGGAGGCAGTCATAATAGTTTTTTTTAATTAGTTTTTATTAAGAAGTAAATGTGTTATAGCTTAACTGCAAGGTAGACTTATTATGTTGCATAAGATGAATACTTATAAAATGTACATTTATTACAAACATACTATTTTGAGTAGAGAACAAAGATGATCTGTTTGGGAGAAGCACATACATGATAGATGGTAGAATACATGAGTGTTGATAGATGAGACATGAGTAATAAGAAAATGCATATTTTTGATGAAAACAATTATTGTATTGTAACAGGGAAATATTTATATGTGAATGATGATGTTATCCAACTGTAATAAGAAACTAGCGCTTGAATGTGAAGCATATGAGCAAGCAGAATTATTTCACCATAGCAGTTAGCGGTTTGAATGAACATGTAAATAAAAGATAATCCAAGTGCATGGACGAAGAGCAACAAGTGTCCAGCGTCGCTAATTTACGTGTCGTATTTCTGATATTTCCAGGATTATCTATTAGGGCTGGGACAAAATATCGTTTGGCAATATATCGCGATACTTGTTTACACGATTTGCAGTATCGATCCATTAAGTGGTATCGCGATACTTAATTGATACCATACATTGCCGTGCAGCGCGTCCGCCGCTGGCAAGTAGCCAGCCATATGTTAATCTGCCAATTCCAGAGGGGGAGCAGTATTGCGCCACCGCAGTTTAGAGGCACTCACCGCTACCAGGTAGTTTTTTTTCCTCTCCTTTTAGTAATTTGCTTAAATTCAGCAGGTCGTCTCTTCTGATCTCAGGTCACCGCCTCGTCCAGGTTTCAAGGTGGCCACCTCGGGGCTGCGACTTGGGCTGCAGGCTATGCGCGGGGGTATATACTGGCAGCCGCATGATGCCCGCTGGCTTCCCGGTTTTTTAGTTATATGTTTAAACTCAGCGGGAGAGGCTTCGAGGTGGCCGCCTCTGCAGCCGCGATGCGGGCTGCATGCGTGGGTCCTCTCCACCGGCATCCGCGAGGTGCTGCGCGGGCCGGGCCGGGCCAACACTTGTCCTGCGCTTGGAGGACTGGCGCCCATGGGCGGGGCGCCCCGCTCTCGATCAATGGGGAAGCGACGCTCAGAACAAGACAGGTGCGTTACAGCATGAAGAATCTTCCCGTGATTCTAACTGTACTCTCTCACAGACCACGATCTTGTAGACTGCTCTGTTAGACTTGCGAACATTTGGAACTTTAAATATAAAGAAACCCAAAAGACAAATTGTTTTCCAAACTGTATCATTCATCTCGCCAAACACTCTCTTTAACTCATTCAAACCCAAAAATGTGTAAACGTGTTTTTTAATGCTTTGTTGTTCACGCCTAAAAACGTATTTACACTTTTTTTTTTATTATACAAGAGCATAGAGTAGGCTTTGATGCAGCTTCTGACATGAAGAGGTGGCTTAAAGCAATGGTAGCAAGTGGTAGTAGAGTATAAGAGATCAGCCAGGGCCATGTTGCAACAAGCTCTTTGTCAGTTTTCACCAGGAATGTGAATGATGATGGAACTTAGCTATATTCTAATACTAATTGCTGCAAAATGGAAACAGATACAACTATCCTTTTTTCTAATGAAAAAATGGATTCTAATCTTTCTTTTAGTAGGTTCTATGTTTTTATAGCAATAGAACACAGTATTCTGTGAGCTGTGCAATATCAGTCAAAATCCAGTAAAACAGGAAAGGGGTTGCTTCAGTGAAAATGGCTGGGAATGAATGTTCATGGTGCAGTTTGAATGGTTGAACAAACATGCTGTTTTTGGGGTCTTCTGAAAAATGGTGATGTTAGAGGCATGAGGATTCCAATTCGGGTTGAGTGTCGGAAGCGTGCCTAAGAGCAGACACAGGTAAAAGGCAGGTTAGTATGAGAGAACATTGAAAAGGAGACGGAGCCTTGATAGTGTGTTGTGTAAAAGTAAGGTAAGGTGAAGTAAGGTAAAAGATGCACAATTATACTCATATAGCCAAAATAAATAGTAAATTACATTTTCGTAATTTCTCCAGTACAATTAACAGGACCCTAAAGGGAGGAGCTTATCAATACTCCCACCTTTAATAATTTAGCTGCAGGGCTTGTTTAATATCATTGCTCAGTACCCAACTCTGTCTGCGGCTGCTGATCTTACTGTGAAGGAAGAAAAATAAATCAATAAAACAGTCTATAATCATTTCTGATGGGATAGAAAATCTTTTGCACAGTTGAATGGAGATGATTTTTATTGAGTGCATTTATGTGCTTAGAATGAATCCTATCAGGCAGAGGTGTTTTTACATTCAGCGAATGGGTTATGTATTTAGTGCTCTCTGTCTCTCAGAAGGGTTATGCTAAATTATTCCAGTGAATTCCTGGTGGAAGAGTGCTGCATGACCCATGAAAAGAACCCATTACATTTATGGTTGAATCTGTTTAACAATGAATACTATTCAATGCTTACATGGAGCTCAGTGCTAGTCTGTCCGCATTGTTCCTGAAATAATTCATTTTTGATTATGGTCTCTTGCTAAATATACTCTATGCACCATGGTAACCCCCTTTTTTCCCCATTTACACACTTCATTTTACTCACTTCAATAATCCACCACACAAATTTTTAATGCATCTCTAAATGAATCTATTCAGAGGGAACCGACAATGTGAATATATATCATTAATTTTTAAAACCGTCAGACCTGACAGTAGGACTGTTGGCAGTTGTCATGTGAATAATTTGGGGGGGGGGAAGTACCTTTCCAGGGTCATAAATTGGCCTCATTGCATGTGTGAATTTATTAATATTAACATTTGCACACACAAAAAAAGTTCATATTTGTAGGGAAAATCATAAATTTTTTAAAAATGTTTTTAATATTTTT
Source organism: Leptonotus elevatus (assembly GCF_054856555.1). Classification (NCBI taxonomy): domain Eukaryota; kingdom Metazoa; phylum Chordata; class Actinopteri; order Syngnathiformes; family Syngnathidae; genus Leptonotus; species Leptonotus elevatus. Next base: position 20,749,865 of record NC_141241.1, on the reverse strand, counting down.
CATGGTTGATCCCAGTGTTCTTCACCTGTAACGACCTCGGTGAGTCAGTCTAACACAAATCTACTTGAGGTCAACCATGCCCAGCAACGTTTAATTGACCTTAGCAACCTTAACCTTAACCTTAACCTTAAGCACCCATTTTGAGAGCATACATAAAAAGGACATAATAGACTATTTTGCATTAAGGGTGAAACTAGTCAAGTTAAAAGATTTCTTTACAATAATATGTTCAATGTGCCCCCAATAGCCTAAACACAATATTCGGATTCATATTGCAACTCTGTAAGATAAGAAAAGCCAAGACCATTAAGACACCAGAAAGAGAACCTCAAAATCGATCCTGAAACACACAAGGAGCCGCTGCAGGGATTTTAAAAATTTGTGTAATGTGTGCTTCTGGTTTTCAACAGAATATCTGCTGCTGAATTATGTAAACTTGAAATACTTTTCTCGACAGCATCAGAAAGCAGAGCGCTACAATAATCAAACCTGGTGATTAAAACATGCCTTAGCATCTTAGTGTTTGCCTGAGAGAGAATGGACGTGGACTCACGCTATGTTCTTGTGATAAAAACACATTTTGTTATATTTTCAATGTGTGGATTAAACATGAGCTCAAATTCGAAATATTGCACAGATTTGTCACCTGTGAAGAAGGATTTAAACACATCGCTTGCAATGTTAAACGTTTCTCAGACATACAGTAAATAACATTGACAATGAAGGACTGGCTACTCCAATCAAGGTGTTCACCTCTCTTCATCCTCCTTGTGTCCTTACCTTTTCTCATTTATTTATTTCCTGCAAAGTGGCTTTGAATATTGTAAAAAAGTGCTATATACCGGTAAGTTCCATCTCTTCTTTTTCTTCTTAGTATTATTATTATTATTATTATTATTATTAGAGATGTTTGATACCACCTTTTTTTTTTAGACCGATACGAGTACGAGTACTCAACTCTTGAGTAGTCACCGATACCAAGTACCGATACTGCTAGCCATTTTGATAAATCAAATTTGCCCCCCAAAAAACAATGACAGATCATTTTACAGAAGGACCTACATCAGGAGTGGCCAATTTCGGTCGTCGAGAGCCTCTATCCAGCCTGTTTTCCATGTTTCTCTCCACTAACACGCCTGATTCACGATTAGGATCAGAATTGTTATCAGGCTTCTGCAAAGCTTGCTGATGAGCTGATCATTAGATTCAGCTGCGCTGAAGGAGGGGACATGGAAAACAGGCTGAATAGTGGCTCTTGAGGGCCGAACTTGGCCACCCCTGACCTACATTATAGCATTTTTCCTTAAAATTGCCTGAAACTAATGGCAATTTTCTATATGTGAAATTTATTTTTTCTAGTTATTGTAGTTGTTGTTGAGGGCAGCCAATACTGGTATCGGCCTGATACCAACACCTGGTATCGGTACTCGCCCATACCTAATAATAATAATAATAATAATAATTATTATTATTATTATTATTATTATTATTATTATTATTACTATTATTATTATTATTGCTGTTAGTATTATTATTATTATTATTATTATTATTTATTGAGAGCAGCTGTGCTCTAAAATAATGTTTGTTAAAAAGATAACGTATGGGTTGAAAACAAAACCGCCAAGAAACAAGGGCTTTCAACTTTTTAGTTGTTAGACCCTGACACCTTGAGCACTGATGCAATTTAATTAATACTATGACTCTCCACAACAATTTTATCATTCCATCAAACAAAATGGAAAAGCAATCAGGAGCACTAATAACTGCCATTTGTCAACTATACTATACAAAACATAATCAGCAAAACTCCATATAGCCAGTAATTGGATTTTAGGGGAGGTGATTTAATGGATTTGTCCAGCTAAGCAAAGCTCGACGGACATCTTGGTAGTGTGTATTGTCAATGTGTGCATACGTGCCATGATTTCTATTTCTCTGACCATAATTGAAATTTAAACCCATTTGTTCATGACAGGAGGAGCACTTCATAGGATAATGATAGGAATTTTGCAGTATTTTATTCAATTGAAAAACATTTCTTCATTGTGCTCCATACCTCATTTTATAAGCTTAAACATTCTGCACCACAATCACAAAGGAGCTTATTCATTTATAGTGCCATGAAAAAGTCTTTGGCCCCTTCTTTTTATTTTTTATTTTATTTATTTATTTATTTATTTATTTATTTATTTATTTATTTATTTAGTTAGTTAGTTAGTTAGTTAGTTAGTTATGAATTCCGCACAGCTTCTAGGAAATTCTGGTCCATTATCCGGCGTCTCAAAATTGGGAAACAGAGCACCATTAACACTGTGTATAGTGGACATGGAGTGCTGCTGAGTGCTGACCTCAAATCGGGATATTGTGAGTCGGTGGGGAGAACACTTGGAAATTTCCACCGACACGTCTTCCCTTGAGGAAGCATGAGTCCGGGGACTCTGAGGTGGACTCTCCTTTCTCTGGGGTAAATGTCATGTTTTGTTTGCTTTGCATTTTTCACACCACAATATCTAATGTTATCATTATGCAACAGTTGATCACTACATACCAGCTATAATTGTGTCATGCAATTTAAATGACACCAGCGAAGAATAAACATAGCATTTCCCATCCAGTCATGTTATTCTAACAATACTGTGATCAAACAGACTCCGCAATATTTGTAAATATTTGTAAATACAAGCAGCAGTCATAGAAGGGAGAAGCCCTTTTTGTTTACTGGTAATCCCTTTTACTCCTTTTTCTCTTTAGAGGAAGTAGGTTATTTATTTGCTATTTATTTAGCTCCTTGTTTAGTTTGGGAAAGGTAGGGTGGAATCAGTGTTTTCTTTTTATCTTGGCCTTTTCTCCCTCTGAAGCAAATACAATACAACTGCTCTTTATTAACTGAATTCATTGACATCGCAGGCCTTTCTGGGAGTGGGAAGATTGTGGGAGCACCTGCACATTTAGTGTCCAAGGTTTCCCAGAGACTGGGACATAACAAGGAAACGATGCAAACAAAGTAATAATTTAACAAGAGGATGGCACTATTTGACTGTTTCAGCCTCGTGATGCGTTGAAGGTTGAACATGTACAAAATAAATTTTCTGAAAAGGAATTACATTCACTGCCATTCGTCGTCCATTTAAGGGATCCGCCAACTTTCAAGTCCAACCCCAGTTACCACAGAGCTAAAATAAGGGGATGAAGTTAAATCTCAAGTCAAGGTTTTTAAAGGTTTATTTTTCTATGGCAGTATGACAGTTTCATTGAAAGAAAATCAAAAAAAATATGACATAGCCTCCCATCCTTCGATAGGCTGAGGTTGACGTATCGTGATCTACGAATACTATTGCTGTTCCCTCATGGAGCGTTTACTCATTTTTATAACTTCCTGTCTATAGCCCATGCCTGCTTAGGAGGTTGCTTCTGTGACCCACTGTAATTTATGAAGCCAAACCTTAAGGACACTGATATTTAATAGTCACTACAAATCCAGCAGAGCCCAAGGGTACAGGGCCGGACCAAAAAATAAGACAATGCTGTTGAGTAACACAAAGTGTCTGTAAGCTTATTTCAGTTATTTTCCCATGGCATAATAAAATGGAACCAGCAATAATGCACTTCAGGAAACAACAAATGTAAGCTATTGCCTTTGAAAGAGTCAGCGGCACTTCGACCAAGATTTTGGTTCCCTCAAGCTTGGAAGGATCCCACATCAAGACTTTGTAGTCTTGATTTTATGATTGTTGTGTGCTGAGATGAATGTAACTTTTACATCAATCTTAAAAACTTTTTTTTCAATATAGTCGGCTTTTACTCAGCAAAGCCTTTTCCGGCATGTCACCACATCAATCATTGGAATTAATTTGTACCATTTGCATTTTCCCAGATCATCATCATCAGTTATCAGCTACCAACCCCGGACCTGAACATAAACATTATACATTTTAAAAAATACTTCTCTTTAACAAGATGATCACTAGCGGTGATTTATATACTGTACTAGTGGCGAGGGCCAATGTAGTGGAGGGAAGGTGTCTTTGACCTGCTTCCTTTAATCAACATCCAACTTAATCCTATGCCCTTATGTTTATATCTTTTTTTTCCCTGTACAGCCGCCTCAATGCTCTACAATATTTAATTTGAGCTCCGTCCTATCCCTGTAATCCCCAAAGGAGTCATTCTGCTTCACTGCCCTCCTGCTGGGATTTTGTCAAGGACACTCCAGGCCATTAAATGTTTGCTTTCATTTGGATTATTTTTAGACCTTCCAATTGAAGGACAATCACTCTGCTTTGCACTACTATATTGCTTTAATTATATTCTACTGCAGTTTGGTTTCTCATTGGACTTGGCATGTAGTCTCTTGGATTATATACTCTCATTGTTATACAGTGGAGCACCACAACCAGTCTTGTTGGGTTACTGCTACCTTCTCCATCACCCCAAATGAGGGTAAGAAGCCACTGATTTATTCCAATCACTGTTATATATATATATATATATATATATATATATATATATATATATATATATATATACACTGTATATGCCGCCTTTTTTCGTCTTGGTCCTGAGAGGACAGTGCCGTGGTTAACGCTTCATTTCTGAGAATGCTCTCTGCTGTTTTTGAGAGAGGAATATAGGCCAAGGTCTGTTTTCATCTGTACTTTCTTTAAAAGCATTTCCTTCTACTCTCCTCTAAAATTGGGATTAATTGCTCCTCTCATGCAACATTTAGAATGTTCCAGATAAATCCCAAAATGTCCATCCGGGACATTGCACACCCAAGTGGAAATGTATTTTATGGTTCTCTTTTTGCAGAGATTGTTTTGTTTGTGTCTCACTATATTATTATTATTATTATTATTATTATTATTATTATTATTGTTATAATCATCCATCCATTTTCCAAACGGCTTATTCCTATAATAATAATAATAATAATAATAATAATATTATAATAATAATAATATAATAATAATAATAATGATTAGTATTAGTATTATTATTATCTTTTAAATCAAGTCTGAAAACCTTTTTATTTAGAAAGGCCTGAACATTTTACTTAATTTTCTTAACTGTAGCACATTTTAGGTCATGTTCATGAAAAGTGCATTACAAATTGAATGTATTATTATTATTATTATTATGATTAAAGGGAAAGTAAATCCCCCCAAAATTCTTTACAGTTTGTTACAGTATGTTCTATGCAGCCCTACTAGTTTAAACATGGTATTCTGAATATTGTGTTTGTGGAATATGAGATGTGCAGCAATAAACCACCTTTTTGTTTTTTTAATTACAGGTGGCAGCCATTTTGCCACTTGTTGCCCACTGAAAATGACCTCACAGTTGCTCAGGGCTCAGGTAGTGACCAATCACAGCTCACCTGTTTTCTTAAGGTGAGCCGTGATTGGCCGTTACTTGAGCCCTGAGCAACTGTGATGTCATTTTCAGTTGACATCAAGTGACAAAATGGCCACCGGCGACATGGATAAAAACATTTGCATTTTGTTGCCTTATTCATATTCCTCAAACACAATATTAATCAGAAAGCTGAGTTTAGACTAGTGGGGCCCATGCTACATATTATTGTAAAGAAAATGTTTTTGGTGACTTCCCCTTTAAGGAGTGCTGAAAATAAATAAATCGAATGTAAATACAGGTTTTATAAATCAGAACCCCAGTATACAATCCCAATAAAGTTCTATAGTATGGTCATTGGGTAATTGTACCTCACTGCTTTGCAAAGTGTAATGTGGCACAAAATGACTGGCTTTGCACATTAATTAAGGCAAAGCCATTAAAGATTTATGCTGTTCCTTGTAAGAATCTAATTTATTGCTGTTGTTTTCGGGAGATGGTTTGAATTGGAACGTTATTGATGACACAGGGAGCTCTCTGAGGAAATGAATGCTGTGTTGTTAGACGTATCCCGTTGCTAAAACAAGTGGATAAAAAAAAAGAAGAAAATTACTGTGAGGAAGGAGCAGATCAATGTCAGACAATTCTACCAAACACTGGCTGATTACGTCCTCCGTGCCACGTGAGATGCAGAACTAGGACCCAAACGTCAGTCCCGAAAACCCGAAGTAGCCCAGTGAGGAAATTAGTCTTACTACACATCAACTACATAACAGACCTAACATAGTCCATTACCAAGACCATTCACGAAGTGTGTAAGTCCCAAGTTCTTGTGTGTGTTTACTACTGTGCCTGTGTGTACATTTGGAAGTGACAGTGCGGTAATGAGTTAGGATGTTGGTGAAGGGTCGAGCTCTGATGCTCTGTCACTGTGAATCTTTTCAAAGTCTGATGAGCCTCCTCAGCCTCATGTCTCATCAGTTGAGTTGTCCACACCCTAAATAACAAAAGGGAACAGACATGTTCCTGAGAACAGCATTTGTTCAAGTGTGTAAAATGGAAAGATGCACACAAAAAACACACACACACTTTACAATCAAGGTAACATGACAAAAACTGGAGCAGAGTAAATGTACTTTTCTTGTCCATACATCTTTTATTATTTCTCCCGTTCTGCCTGTGGTTTTTCCTGTAGCAGTCACTCATTTATTTGTTACACCATCAAAAGTGAGATGGAACTCATTTGTTTTGCTTATGCAAAATGAGATATCAAAGCAGAAATCAGACACTGCAACCTACAGAAATGGCATAATTTCGCAAAATCTACTGGTCACAGACGAGAACAAAGGACACAAATCTGTACTTTGAAAGCAGACCTGCTGATGTGAGTCATTAAAAATTTAGGTATTAGTTACTTGCTGCTGCCTGTAGTGTATGTAACTGGGAGCAACATAAAACCTCTTAGCCAACGTGGCTAAACAGTATAAAAATATCCTAGCCGTTATACTGTCTATATACTGCTGCAGCTTTCACTGCACACTAGGACACACACACACACACACACATTAGTTGTTTGATAAAACGGATGACATTAAGTAATCATGCATTTGAAGACACGTATGTTTTAGAATAGGTAGCTCTTCCTGAGAAGGGAAGGCTAGCACTGATTCATAACCAATGTTCCCTCTAAGCTGCGCGCGTGCGCAATCGCGCACTGCCCGCACATTCTCAGCGCAAAAGAAAATCTATCCAGCGCATAAACAACATCAACATAACGTATTAATTAATATCTAATATTAGACTTAATCTAATCTAATTAATTCGCCCAATAATATTGTTTTTTTGTTTCTCACTCAGTGAGTGACAGGTGTCCAGCCAATGATACGATACGGTTCACTTACGGTACGAAGCCAATCATGGCATTGACGGTGCTTGCGTCTGGGCCCTGCCTATATGCGCCGTGCAGGTTAGCTAGCAGGTTAATAGATGCTAATACAAACCCCGCATCATGGCGAAACGAACAGGCAGCGACACATCCACTCACCAAGCCACAGTAAAAAAGAAATGCAGTTCTTTTAAGATGGAATGGTTGTCGGAGTATGTGCAAATTGAAGAAAAAGCGGTGAAATTGGGTGAGATTTTTTCTTTTTCAAGTGAGAAAGGTCTACTCTGCAAAACATGCAGCGATGCCAAAGTAGCAAGTGAGTTTTCAGAGGGAAAAATGTGTATTGAATGGAAGCTGGACTATCTCAAGCGTCACGTTCAGTATAAAAGTCATTTAAAAGCTGTCGAAACTGTACGAAGACTCAAGATGGGACAGGGGATTGGTACATTATTGCGGGAGAGCGCAAAAGACCGAGAGAAAAGGAACGAAAACAAAATCCAGAAATCGTCTTGAAGTGACACATTTGGACCAGCTGATGCGCATAAAGTCAAAGCAAGAAGCAGACAAAGCCATCAACCTGGACAAAGTGTACAACCATTGGAGAAGTGAGAAGGACAGACGTGAAAAATAAGGTAAAATTTAAGTCAGATTTGTGCATATTCTAGTGACGGTTATTAAGATTTTGTCTTTATGGATATTAATCATTAAATGTTGTTACTATTAGATCATTTATGGGTAGTAGAAATGCCAAGAAAAACTGTGTAATTAGATATTTTACAGACAAAGTGTTACAGGAATTTGTACTGCATCACAAGCTACAGCACAAGTCATTGTGCAAAATGTGAATGTTTTAATGTGAGCAAAATGTTATGTCTGAAAGGTGTATATGTCTCATATCTTCCAGAACAGGACCCTCAGCCAGGCCAAAGCAGGACTCTTCCCATGGCCAAAGCAGGACTCTCACATACTGTATAACATTTACACATCCCATTTTTCAGATTTTTGTCTTTTTTTTAAGTGGACCAAATTACTTATTTAAAAATAAAGCGTGCATATCTGATGTTGCTCACAGTAGTCCTCAGTTTGCTCAGGGAGCTTGTGTGTATGCCCAGATACATGAAAAATTAGAGGGAACATTGTTCATAACCCATTATCTCATTACTCGACCATAGTTTTTGTATTTCCTATTTGTTATAATAGATACTCACAGACAGGTTTACTGTATTAGAAAAGCAAGCGAGCCAAGCAACAGCTGTCAAACTACTGTTGCTAGCCAGGCACTCGATGCTAGCTAATAGCCACAAACGCCGGTGACTTGTACCATATTGTCCAATGACGGCATGATTAACTTGCGGTTTCTTCGCGTCCTAAATTAGCTATTTAATATACTTTCGGGGTGGCATTGTGATAATGGTGGTAGAAAATATGTAATTTCAATAAAAACGTTGATAATGGAAGCCAAAATGTCAAAGGGAAGTAGTCAATTCTCAAGTTGAGTCTAAAGTCGTCAAATTCATGACTCGAGTCTGACTCGAGTCCAAGTCACATGACTCAAGCCCACACCTGTGGGCTCAAGTTTCTGTTCCTACATCAAATACAATTAATAGCATTTTAGATTGTTAGGCCCTATAATGCTGAAGATGCAAGAAAAGCTTTGTGATGAATTGATGCACTTAGTAGTCATTCGCACAGAAAAGGGCGGCCGTGTTGGGGTGGGGGGCGCTCCTGGCTCCTGGGTTTGCTCTCCGGCCGGTGGCCCCTGCGGGGCCCGGGGGCTGTCCCTTGGCGCTGCCGTGGCCTGGGGGGCCCTGGGGGGTTGTGCTTGCTCTGTCCTGGCCGGGGTCGACGGCTCTCCTCTTTGGTGGAGGTTTTCATGCATGCCAGATCCACCACACCAGCATCTATCGAAATTCAAACACAATCTGTTTCTTCGTCTGGTCGTTGAATCGGTGGAGGCTGATGTCTGTGGATCTCACTCTGCTTCATCTGTCCTTCCTTCGTTTCCTCAGTCTCTCCTTTGGTCTCTTGAGGTCTCCCTAATTTGTTGGAATTTAGATGTTTCGGGGGTTGGTGAAAGACTCTGGTTAGTAACCCGGTGGGTAGTAGGTAATGTCTGGTCCGTGGTGGATATCACTTTCCTTTCTTTTCTTTGATCCTTCCTCGGGTCTCCTGGCAACCTCGCGACTCTAGCTGGATTCTGAAGTATTCGGTTTAGGTGAACGGTATGGGATTTTTAATAGGTTTTAGGTGAAATAATGAGTATACACTCACTCACACGCACGCACACATACACACACACATACACACGCATATGCACATACTCACGCACGTACAAAATAAAAATAAAAAATAAAAATAAAAAAGAGCAATGGTGATAACATGTCAATTCGGTACAATTACCGAATGAACAATGCTGAGCTCTAAAAGAAGAAGAAAAAAAATATATAAAATAGAATGAAGGCAGAATTATGATTCAAAGCTAATAATTTCCAGAATTCATAAAGTGCGTGCCTTCAGGCGTTTTGCCATTCCTACTTGATGCACCAGATGTGTTGGGACCACAGAAGCTCTACCCCCTTTTCTCCATCAAGTGCCAAAACAAGGTTTGTCTGAAGGTTCTTCTGAGATTTTAGGCTTCTTTTCACAGTGCACAGAACTAAATGCAAATAGTGATATTGCTCCCTCACTATTGGCACAACTCCACTACTCTTTCTTCCGTTAGGAAGCATTTACACGGACACTGCACAACAGCCTGTTGAAACAAAATCGAAAAATGTTGTATATCACTCTCTCTAAGTTCTAACCACTAAGGAATGCAAGTAAGACTCTGTATACGGCAGTAAGTATCCTTGGAGGTTTTCATATCTTGTCTTAAGTTTAAACAAAGGAGAAATGCAGCACATTTAAAATATGAGTACATTGCTGGTGTTGTAATGTACATCCTATCCCTTACATTTGTCTATGTGTGTACATTTGAAAGACATGCTACAGTTGCTACTTGGAATTGGACTGACTTCTGTTTAAATTGGTCAGTTTATGATCTGATATGGTCTGTTCTACATCAACTAATAGCAAACCATTATTGTACTATGGTATCATGTTTCAATTTGACACACCATATAACCATTCACAGTGCACGTTGGAAAAAGAATGTGAACCTTATGCTGATTACTTTTCAAAGAACTAATCAGAACCATGAATCAGCCTATCTGGTGTCCAATCTATATGGCGAGATTGGAGATCCTGCCTTATATAAAACACATACGAATTTTGAGTTAACCACTCTTAAAAAGCATTGCCTGAAATGAACCTTTTTTTTATGCTTGTGAATGTTATCAATGTGTGTGGCACGTGTGATGTAATTTCAGTTGGTTCAATGGTTGTAGGATAAGAGCTATGCCTTAAATTCAAACAAAACTAAAATAATTAACTGTGGTCTACAAACAAGAAATTGTTTTCAATCAAAAACCTTTATTTATATAGCACTTTTACACTTAAAAAGCAACACAAAGTGCTTCCCAAAACAAATAGTAAAATATCCAAACAAACACATCCCTCCTGCCCACCGGCAGTCTCTGAACTTCTGGGACACCCAATATGTGTGTAAAAGTAGTTGCAGTTTAAAAAGATGATTAAATACGTAACATGGTTGCTAAGACATATATCTGAGCACAGAGTTGCGTGAAAAAGCACAATCCTGGAGAGCCATTAGCAACAAAGCCGCACAAGATTTTTGTTGACGTAGACATGTTTACCTTTAAGCTTGTAGCTATCTTTTAAAAGAGCAATCTTTTTCTTCCTGTCAACAAACTTGATCAGGACTTCCGGTGGTCGTGTCCCCCCGAGTTGGAATCAAAAAGCACATCTGGATGTGTGCTGGATCCACAAGTAATCCCAAATCTCTGAGTTGAGTTGTCACTTGCTGTTCGACAGTCTCGTTCGCTGAAGCTTGGTCAGAATCAACTGCACTTGTGCCGGTCACAGCGGCGCGGTTTGATCTGGATACCGGTAACTATCACATCATTGATACTAAGATTCTGTTCTAAATCATCCACTTTTTGTTGCAAGGCGACAATGCGTCAATCTTTTTCTTGTGTCTTTCTTCAACTGCTGAATTTCCTGCAGAAGGGGCTTGATGCTCTTTTTAATTTCAAGTATTTCGGTGACCATTTCTTTGAGTTTTGCAAGGGAAGATTTATTTATTTCCTCAGTCTCGTCTGTTCTTTTTCATATTGCAACAATGTAGTTAAAAATACCAATGTCAAAATAGTTAGAAGTCACGAGCGAGTGCAGGAGTACAGATGCCTCCTTCTTCGACAGATGCGTCCTTGATATGAAATAGGTTAAATAGTAATAAAAGAAAAACGTACAGATAAATATTAGTTAAAAATCAAACCAATTACAGTAAGTTAAAAATGTAACTAAAAAGGTGGTTCTTGAGCTTCCTGTTAAATATGTTACCAGCTGACGTCCTCTGACATGTATTCCACTGACGAGCGTACTGGAGGGAGTATGGGTCAGTGAGGGTTGATATGATAAAGGAAGATCTGCTATATAAGAGGTGCCAATACCATGAAACATTTAATACATTAATAAAATAACCTTAATTGATCCTGATGCACACAGGAAGAAAATACACGGCCTCTAAAACCGGCGTAATATGTGTTCTCTTTCTGGTCTTTGTGAGTGGATGGGCTGCTGAATTTTGCTGTGGTTGTTGTAAGACTCTCGTAGTTCTTTTAGGAAGACCAGAAAGGAAGCATTACAGCATTTAATTTGACTGGAGATAAAACGTGTACGTTAGCACCTTTGTGTTTTCTTGAAAAATAAATGGGCAGATATGGCAATGTTTTATTTTTAAATATGTTTTTTTAATTTGTCTTCTTTAAGTTCTCTCTCTGACTTTTAAGATCAACAACTAAAACATTAGTTTTGTCCTTGCAGATTTGAAGCAAATGTGTGTCATTCAAGGCTTGATTTCTAAAATACAATTTTAAAAAACGATCAGTCGGGCTGTGGTCATCAGGAGAAAAGGTGTTTATCAGTCACCTTGAGAGTCTCTCCCTCTAAAAATTAATAATCAAGCTAAAACCCTAGGGTAACATTGGACTCAGACCTGAATTTTAAACAGCCACATTAAATCACTAAAATAGCAGCTTTTTATCATCTGAAAACACTACTGAAATCAAATGAGTAGTGCCTAATCCTGACTTGGAGACTAATCCATCCATTTGTCTCTAGTAGGTTAGACCACTGTGACTGCCTGCTCACTAGGCTCTGTAACAAGCCATGGTACAGAACGCTGCTTCTTAAGTCCTCACTAGAAGCAGGAAATACAACTATATTAGCCCAGTGCCCAGGTTTCTGCACAGACTTCCACTTGCTCACAGAAAATACTTCAAAACAGCTCTGCTTGTGTACTCTTCACGGTCTAGTGCAGGGGTGTCCAAATCCGGTCCGTGAGGGCCAATATCCGGCATGTTGTAGATGTTTCCCTCCTCCAACACACCTGATTCAAATGATCAGCTCATCAGTAAGACATAATACAGAAGCCTGACCACAATCCTGGATCATTTGAATCATGTTGGCCATTATGCTAAGTTATATGCATGCTTACCAACTGACTATCATATCAGGAAATGCATTGTAATGTCATTGAAATAATTAAATGCATGGTAGCTTTCAGCATTAGATGACAATTTTCAATATAAACACACCATAAGCAACAGTAACATTATGTTATAATAAAACATTCCAAATGCATTCAAATGTTAGCATTCAGCTTTCAGCATTTACACACAATTTCTCCAGAAATTGTACTTTGTCTTGTTTTTATAGGTGTTTTTAAATATGTCGTTTCTTATATTACAATAGATGTGCTTTGTAGAGGGTAAGTGGTTCAATAACGGACTAGTGTGTCAACATTACATGTGATGGCAACCCGCGTTACACACAGTGCAGGACATGGAGCTCATGCATCTCAGATTGACAGGGACCATTTGCAAAACAACTCCCCACTTTAAATATTCTGTATTTAATATTCTGAATATAATCATCTTTTATTCATCTACTAATCATCTACAAGATCTCGAAAAACATGTCATCATCATGTTTTTTTTTTCTTCTTCTGACATTCCTTGCAGACACAAGTGACTCTGGGTGCTGAAAATGTGCCATCAGAGCATCATCACTCATCATCATTCAAAAACCATATGGCCAAGGGGAATCATTCAATCACGCCATTCAAGTGTCACCTTGTCCGTTTCAGAAGATAGATGACTACTGACTTAGCTCGGCCTTCTGGACAGGAAGAAAGGCCAGCCTTTAGTCAGTTGTGTCATATTGTATATTCTGATGATTATAGGACACATGTCAATATTTCAATTGTTTGGCACCAACAATAATTAGTGATATGGGTTAGAAATGACTGCCTTGGGTCCAATCACAGCTTCCATAAACATGGAGACTTCTGTACTTTTCTCCGTGATATTTATAGACTGTTGGTAGCGCTACTCTTTAAAAAAAATGTTTACTGCATAGCTGAGTGACCTAATTCGACGAAAGCTTTTCATTTGTTCATATTAACAGACAACTGTGACACATCATACATGTGCCACTTTTGCCTTTGCCTGGTGAGAGCACACTACTTATAAAGAAATGGGCCATATTGTTTGGTCTAACACACTGCAAGTTCACAAGACTTGAGCCACAGTTTAGCTTAAAGTAAATCCATCGAGCACCAATAAATGTTTTTAACACATGGTATATGTCTCTGCCTCAATGTCACTCCAAAAACTGGGAAAGTGTTTTCCACCATAAAATCAGCGAGAGCTTCCCTATGACTGCACAGCCCAACCCTTCCCTTTTTATTTCTCTCTCTCCCGCTTCAGAACAGTAAAGTGCTTGTAACCCCTCGGTCCCACAACAGGGCTTGTGCTGCTGTCATCTTCTCTAAATGCCTTTCATGGCCAGTGATGGGAACTCCCTCTGATCCAGGTGCCGCCTAAATCATTAAGGGACTTGGTGGCCCTAGCTTCTGTCAGCGATCATTCCCAATTAGGGCTCCATTTGGTATGGCACCTACATTTATTAGGCCGACTCAAGGGGACAGTAATGCGGGGAAACCACTGAGGTATGGAGAGATTCTAGGATAGGCCTTCACACAGTAACTACTTCATCATAGAAATAGGTAAAATATTTCAGAAGTAATTGTCTTGTCTTTGGCACAATAAGATGTACCTGAAATGTTTATGTGGCAAATCGTCCTTTTTAGGAGACTCAAGTTCTCCTTGGAATATGTGATTTAAATTAATACCGAATGTATGTGCTCCTGCATAAAAATAAAATACAAATATATATGTTTTTTAATTTATATTCATTAACATCATATTTGTCCCTATTGGAAGTTTCCCCAAAGGTAACATGGATATCATAGTGGCAAGCAACGCCACTGTTTTTGTGAGGTAAATGTCTCCATAGGAAATATTACTCATGATATGCAATATTACCACCTCACTTGTTCCATTCTATTGTATTGTTAAATTCAGGGTCAGGATATGGACTCATGTATTCATATTTGTATAAAATCATATTCCATATTTGCAGTTGAGAACGTTTAGGGACAACTTTAAGTATCCTTTGGGGTGGCCGCTTGTTGACTTCAGTGCACAGACTGTTATGGTGCCTTGGGTTGCAATATTTTTGTTTGTTCACTTGGTAAAATTAGTTGTAAAGGCTATTTTCTCTTAAGAATTAGCATGTTCATTTTTAATTTACTGGATTATTTTCAATTGACGATTCTAATTAGCAAACATATTACAATTCAACAAACCACCTCCCTAATTAAATGTGATGGTTTAAGGCTGTGTTGAAAATAGGTTTTAAATGAAGGTGTGTGGAAAAATAATAATAACTGCAGATCGTTATTACCTAATCTGATGGAAGTCTCCCAAGAATTGCAGCCAAATCAGGATTTTAACATTGCAATTACATTTAATCACAAATGTAATCTTCTGCTATGGTTTCTCTGAGATTAGAGTGGATTATATTGGATTAAGACCATTGACCTGATTTACTCACTGGCTGCCTCGTGAATCTGACCTTCAGGGGTTGGATTTGGAGGTTTAGAGAAACTGGCATGAGGTGAGAGCCAAGTACCTGTCAGTTGGATTACTTGTGAGAATGCAAACTAGTTTATGGTGATGCATGTTGTCATATCTGAAGGCACTTAGTCATGATCCAGTTGCCTTGCAAATGTATATACCCTCTTATGGTTTTAAAGATTTGGATGAGAATGAAAAGTTCCCAAAGTATTGAATTCAAGAGGTAGGTGTAATTCTGCAATAATCTTGTACATCTGTAACATTTCATATAGGCCTATAATTGACATTTAGTGAATGGTATAATTTCTCAATAACATGTATTGTGAGTTTACAAACAAACCTTATCATGATCAACTCCAAAGTTTACTACATAAAACATACAAAATAGAGACATAATCACAATTCAGATTTGAGACCACTTTGGACAGTTTACCCTTTCTGTTGGAGCGTTTATGACCTCTAACCACAGGATTTCAATTACGCAGCAGGTTTATAATAATGTGTATTTAGAGGTTACTTTTAACAAGATGCTCAATTAATCTAGAATACTAATTGGGCAGTGATGAAGACCCACAAAGCAAGCACAAACAGATGGCTATGACAAGGAATACATTTCACACTGCCTAAAATTAGTTGCCTGATGCTAATAGGTTGGACTTTTTTCAATCAGTTTCAAGCTTTTTCTCTGCAATGAGTTTGGTTGTTGACAATCTGTGTCTTAATTTGATGCTTGGAGAAAACAATTGGTGAAGATGAACTAAACAGTTCTATTGTGCATTACTAATTATAATAATAATTGGTCCAAATGCATAAGCCTGAAGCTTATTAAACCACAATTTCACTGACAGCATTGTTGTACATAATATAATGCAAAATAATTTTCAGTGTGAATAAATACACTTTCTTAGGGAGGTGAGCAGTGTGGTCCTCTTATAACAGGAACATACCCTAGTATGCTATTTAGAAGTAAAGCCATGACATCTGAAGGGGAAAAAAACATGGTTTGATATGTCCTCATGTAACCTCTTATATAAGAATATGTTGTTGTCCTGAACTGTTGTACGAATCCAGGTGCCTAACAATTTGTAAATAAAGGGCGGGATCAGCCTGGGAACTCTTCCTTGTTTATACTACAGCCTTCCCTGCTTCGCAAACATGTTTTCGAGAGTGTCTGGGAGAGGGCTTGGACAGCCCGGTTTCTCACGCTCACAACTTTTTGCTAACAAATAAAAGACGGAGCGGCACACGGTCCGGACGGAGTCAGCTGTGGAACACGTACGATTGCCCAGCCGTTGTTGCAGCTCGCTTCACCCGGACCGTAGGCTCCCCAGTCTAGTGTCAAGGTAAGCGCTGATGATGATCATATTATGCTGCTTAACGTTGTAGTGTATTGATTTCTGTTTGCAGGGGAATAAAAGGTACAATCATTCTAGCAAAGCAAGTTGTGATTATTGCTGTTTGCGGGGAATAAAAGGTACAATCATTCTAGCAAAGCACGGGTGTTGAGTTGATGACTGTCTGCGGGGAATAAAACGTACGATTATTCTAGCACAGTATAAAAGTGTTTATTGCTGTTTGCGGGGAATAAAAGGCACAGTTATTCTAGCAAAGCATATCAGTCTATGTGTATTCATTGTTGCCGCCGACCACTCACGATCCTGCATAAAAATATAAAGGTGAAGTAGTGTTTTCCACAAAACAACATCCATGTGAAGAATTGTTTCAAGAGAGCAGTCCCAAATACATTAAGATCCTTGAATAAAATATTTTTGGCGAAATCTTGTTCAGTCTTGACATTTTCTGTGTCCACATTTGTGTCATCAAACTCTGCTTCCCTTCACAGAAATCGTGAGCCGGCTAGAGAAGATCCTTGCAGTATGTCTTTCACCGACAAATTATTCCCCCAGTTTAGGTCAGCAAGCTCAAACCCGCAACACATTTGCCTAAAACAAAATAATCAGAGTCATTTTTCTTTCATTAATTTTCATGTTTGCCTCTCAGGCAACAGGACTTCCCTGCTTGTACTGTAGTCTCACTTCTCTTTCGGCATGGTATTTTATTAAGCAACGAGACAAGAGCCGCAGTGGTAGGAGCAGAGAATGATGCATTATTCATACAAATTCGATGCAGCTCTTGTGTAAATGGTATCTTGCCATAGGAAATTGGGAAAGACAGGAGATGGGGAGGGCACTGTCCACTTTTCCTGCGGGGGCCCGAGCATCTGTCAATGTAAAGCCAACAGCCAGTTGACCAAACATGAAGCATGTGTGAGGTTTTATCTGTATGTCTCTGATGGTCTGCCAAGATTCAGGGCTAAAGGGACAGACAGCAAGTCAGTCATGCATTATCTACCTCCTCACTCTGCTTAGCCACAACATCTGCCCTTCTTTCAATTCTTAAAGTAATTATGGACTCATAGTAGATAAGCACGCACGTACAAATGCACATCCAGATATGTACATACAGTATAATAATCTGCAAAGCTTTTTTGGTTCCCATGCCTGCGGCAATCAAGACAGGATTTTCCCAAGATAAACCATGTTTTAGCTACAACACTGGATTATCATCACGCAAACACAGCACCCACATAATAAATGGATCCAATTTCAGTGCTTAACTGACCATCACTTAAATGTTTTGTTAGCATTGCCTCCCTTTTAACTCAATTCCGTGCCAGTAGTTTTACGGTCAACTTCTGATGCAATTCCACCATGACGTGAGGAATTTGTTCATTCTCTGAACTGCTTATCCTCACTGGTGTCGCTGATGTGCCGGAGCCTATTCCTAATATCTTTGGGCAAGCATCTTGCAGTCAAGCAATATTTTGCTGTGTGTGTTTTTTGTTTTTTTGGGGTTTTTTTTGCAATTAGGAATCCATGGCATTTGCCTGAACACCAAAGTAGTTCATTAAGTTGATGGACACCTCTGATTTTAGTGTGCATGTAAGGTTGCCAAATCCCTGAAAAATAAACAAGGGACACCTTGACAAGGACGGCCGACCTGATTGCCTTCAACCATGCTGGTGTGATTTTTTTTTTTAGATATATATTTTTTAGATTTGTTTTTGTAGGTGAAACTTATTTTTTTTTTACTATTTAAACCTGAGTTGAATAGGATACACATTTTTGAATAAAATTATGGTATGGAAAAGTTATTATCCCAAAATGTACTTTAATACAAACTAAGAAAATTAACTTATCAAAATAATATCTCTCAAACAGAAACTTTTCCTGCTTTACTTAAAACTGTATACATTACGAGACTAAGTGCAATTTCTGGAGAAATTGTGTGGGAATGCTGACAGCTGAATGCTAATAGCTGAATGCTACGATTTGAATGCATGTGGATTTCTTTTTGAAGTAAATTGAGATATAAATTATGAAATGATGACCTCCTGGTAACGGGACAATTTACCAACTGTGCCACCGAGCAGTATCAGACACCTGGTAATGATGTTAAGTTATATGTATGGAAGTGGGCATAGAAATTAATATTTAGAAAAAGTTCAATGTCTGTCCCATTGAAAAGGCATAGGGAAAAGTTGATATTTAACGTTAAATTGTGCGAATACTGTAAGTAATGTGGAATCAGACAATAAATACCCCGGGAGGCGTACATTTTTGAAGCAAGTTGAAATTGGAACAGTGTAAATTGGAAGCATTATGTGGGAGTTGTTTGATGGCAAAAAAGTGAGAATAAAAATCACAATAACATATGTTCCAGCATTTCCTCAAATATAAAATAAGAACTAAGCAGAACATTTATCCTGTAACTTATATTCAGCTCAATGTCACATTATGTGGAGACTATTTTTTTATTTATATTTTTTCATCGCCATTCAGTGTATATATTTATAAAGTGCTGTATATGAACTGTCTAAATAAATAAAAAACTATGTTTTACTGTTTATTTATAAAGTGCATATCAACTGCAGTCAGTCCACCATGAGCTAGGGTAAAAGTACGCCGGCAGACAGTAGAGTGTGTTTGATAGATGTTTTCTTGCACTTTTTCAACCACGTGCTTTCTGCTTCCCAGTCTTCTCGGTGTTTTTGCAATTGTTTCTGCAACATCACGTCGACCAATAAGATGGGCGGATTCTGTATCGTTATACGAAATGAATGTGCTGTCAGCTCAATGGTCACAGAGCAGGGGAGGTCCCTGGAATGTTACCGTAGGTTGTCTCATAAAGGGCACTGTTGTTCATTAATTCCATTGACATTTTACAGGCTATTTTTACTCTCACGTTGTTACGGGACAAAGTGCGTCCCTTGACAATTCGATACGAAACGCGTACTTATAGTTCTAAATACGGGACGATTCCGTATTCCTAGGGATGGTTGGCAACCTTATGTGCATGTCTCCAAGTTATTCATACCTCAGAAATAAATAATTATTGCCAGGAGGATTCTTGAATTGTGCAGTTCACATTAACTTATAAGGTGGACTGTACAGAAAATAATGGGTGTTTGATAGGATTAAGAATTACAGCAAACATTACACACCCTATTTTTGTCTTGGTGATCTAGCTGTTTTGATTGTTCAGTCTCATGCAAATCGAGCAAATGGTGGCTGTATAGTTCTGAGCTCCAAGTAAAAAAAAAAAAACTTTAAAAAATAGAGTGCTAACTATGAAACACACACGCAAACTTTGGCTATGCTTACGCTGCAAGTAAATGTGAGCCAAATCAGATTTTTTTAGGGATGCACCAAAATAACATTTTTGGGCCGAAATCAAAACCAAAAATAAAAAATTACCCTCCCCCCCCAAAAAAAAATGTTGGGCAATTTTTTTATTATCGTTGCATTTATTATGATTAATTTAAATTATAATATTATTGTAAAATATTTAGGCCTATTTAGCACGGGCGTTTTAACAAAGCACAATATAAATTGAAATGCGTCTACAGCACAGACATGTTGGCGAATGGTACATTAAACACCAAACGCGGGGTGAGCAACTCAGCATTTTCTGGCGGTGCAATTGCACTTTATAGTCAATGTACAGTAGTTTGCACTGGCGGGCACGGATGTGTGCGGGGCGGATGAAGCATTTGTAGACTATTTGGAGCAGGTGGCCGAAAATTGGGTGCATCACTAGATTTTTTTTTGCCCATATCTGATTTTTTCTTTCTTTCTTTCTCTCTTTTATTTAAATTACAGTCTAAACAGCTCAATTCGGATTTTTACAAATCCGACCTGGGTCACTTTCATATGCGGTACTTGATTAAATACATATCAAAATTTTTGCAATGTGGCCTCTGTCTGAAGGGCCAGGTCACATGTATCTGACCTCCACGTCATCAAACGTCCAATATGCGCACAGCACGGGCAGCGAAGTGTAGTTGGGAGACTGCTGACAGTCATACGTTAATCTGCTAAATTGTTTTAAGTATAGAGGTCACTATACTTGACTTGAATTTAGTCCCATTTGAAACACAAAGCATAAAGTTGCCATTTGTTGCTGCCTATTAGTAATTCAGCTACGCTGGTGGTTCATTTATTACATGCGGCAATGCATGTGACATCATCTTTAGTAGACGACTCCACGAAATGAGGAAATTGAAAAGCTGCGCCTCATTTCCTCAAACAATTTTACCTCTTCCTGCATCGCTCCTCTGTAGATATGAGATGATTAAAAAAAAAAGATGAGCCCCAATGGCCCTGACACGCTGCACCATACGTATTTACTTCCATAAAAACTAAGTTGTGACATCATCACTTCTTCTGCGCATGCGGGTTACTTTGGGGACGCATTTGGTTCATACACCAGACAGACGGAGGGTGGGATTAGCATGCTATGTGAACGTTATCTGAATAGAGAATTAAGACCTGCAGTTTGAACCTAGCCAAAGACTGCAGTCGTTGTTTATTCTCTTATGGAGTCAGCACCTCATCACCAAATCAAATATTAAACTTCTCCACTGGCGTGTGGGTTTGTGTAGGAGTCATGTGCAACAGACAGACAGACAGACAGACAGACACCACCCCCGCCAGTGAAGCACCCCCTGCTAGCTTAACTACATTTCTCAGTAGCGTTGCTTTAGTATTTCTGTTTTAAATTAAATTAAACTAAATTAAATAAAACCTTCAGTAGCAAAAGTCCCTTTAGTGATCACGCAGCGATAGCGCTGTAGAGCTCGCACATGCAACATTTTCTCAGGCACTTTAAAACCTTAATTGCATCTCTTATTTTCACGTAGTATGCCCTATCTTCTGGTTATACACACACAAGACAGGCGTATGGAAAGCGTGCAACTGAATACAAATGGCAAAGGTAGCTATCAAGTCCTGTCGGAACACGTCTAAGGTCTGGAGTATCTTGTACAACCCCAAAAGGAAGCTTTTGGCAACATGAAGACGTTCAGTACAAATTTAATGGCATATATTTATGTATGTTGGAAAGTTCACACAACCGCCAGGTAAGCTTACCACGGTCATTTTACTTCAGAGCAGAACAGCAACAGCTAACATAGCACTAGCTGGCAACTTTTAGAAGCAATTGCTAATTCATAAATCTGCACTTATATTGGTTTGGTTTGGTTTGGTTTTATTGAACATATAAACATAAAGAGAACACAAAACACATTACAAGTATAAAATATAAATTGAAGTAAAAAAGAAAAACACTTATATTATATAGACATACAGTATTATTACAGATTATTTTGTCAATAAAACTGTTGTTGTGGTCTATTTAAATAACTAACGTAATATTTGATGTTTGTGAAAAAAGTAGAGCTGTAAAACGATAACATTTTTTAATCAGATGAATCACATCTTCGAATTTTGATTAATCACGATTAATCGCTTAATAAAAAAAGGCTTTTTTCATCAAAAAAATGTCCCCGCCAAATTTGAAGAGCACCGTTTATGTGTTAATTATTTTGACATTTAATGCTATGAGGACGTCTTCAACATTTTTTGATCCACTGCACATGCTCATCCTCCTCTTTTTCTAATGAGTTAATTTCTTGCATAATTTGAAATGGAAAAAAAATACCCCAATATTTTGGCATGAACAATGCTTTACTTTAATGCATGTAATGATGTATATTGCTCAAACACAACCTATGCTACCTTAAATGTAGCCATCTGCTGTCACGCTAAAGGATAATATATGGTCAAAATTAATAGTAATTATAATTAGTTAATTAGTGCGATTAATCTTTGTTAATTCATGAATAATGCGATCATTTTTGGTTAAAATTAATCAGTAAACGCTTTAACTTTGACAGCACTACAAATAAACAAATTTCATGTTCATTCATATTGTAGTGATAGAAAGAAGCACGATCTTAAAACTCAGTGTTCATTTAAACCCCAATTTTAAAATGTATTTTCTCATTCAGTGGCTGTACCCAACTGAAGTAGCTTTGATGTAGTTTAGCAACATTGGTAAAAAAAAATGTATAGCTTAAATATATAATGTAGCTATATTTCTATGGTTGGTATCATCGGGCTGTCATAGGGGGCTTGCTTGTGCTCCTCGCTTGAGGCACAATCTCTAAAAAACATGTTTGTTTGTTTTATTTTATTTTATTCAAGTAGCTATTTTTGTGTTAAGAAATACTGGAGTTGAGTTCTTTATCATTAAGACAGTAAAAATATAACAGAGTGTTAGTGTGTTAGGAGTGGAGGCCAGACCTGGCTACAGAAAGAAGTTACAGGGGGGGGAATCCTTTTTTTTGCGGGGGGCACACTTCTTCAAACTAAATCTAATGTTCTTCAAGCTGAACAGTGGAGTTGCGACAACTGCAAAAGTGCTCAGAAATATTTTCTGTCACTTAAAGACGGCATTCATGAAATCTAAAAGACAAAACAATGCCGTAGTTCTGTGTGCATTTATTCAACTCAAAAGTTAATTAGCAACAAAGCCTAATGACTCAGCCCCTTTTATCTGCAAGTGGCGAGCAATTGCCTTCCTTCGCTGGTTGGATTTGAGACTGTACGATACGGACAAAATGTCTTTTCTTTTTTTTTTTTGTCTGACATCTCTATTCTTTGGTCTTCATTTCAGTGTTTTATGGCGTCTGCATGCTGCAATTTGTTATTTTATTGATACTTATTTACTTATAAGTATTTGCTTCCCTATTTATTGTTATTAATGTATTCATATTAATTGTATTGACTTGTATAATTACCTACTTATTATATTAATTCATTTTATGTTTGTGTTATTTCATTTTACTTACCTCTACTGCAAGACTGATAATGATACAAGAACGATATCATATGGGTTCAGTGAAAACTAAGCAAAATATCAATCTAAAAGGATCATGTGTAAAGTGCATTGTTTATTAGAACTTGGTGACAGTCAACAACTTTAACAAGCTTGGGAATAAAAAAACTGAATTGAACTCACATTATACTGCAATGTGAGAAATAATTTTATCCTGCAACATAAGTTGTTGTTGTTGTTGTGTTTGTGCACCTGCGAGTGTGTATGGGTCTCTTTAACTGCATCACTGTGTGTGTTGTTCGACAAACTGGACCACAGTTTGACGTTTGGTAACTCCCATTACAATACATTGCTTTGCATATTTATTTGTTTTAATCCACAAAAAGGCAGCGGTAGACTCAGCTTGCTACATAAATATGATGTGGGCGGTCATTTGGCCGGCGACCGTGCGCGCGCTGGCTAACCCGGAAGTAGATTTGTGTGTCAAAGGACGCGCGTCCCAGGTTGGGCACAGCTGACTGCTAGGGCGGGCATGACCCCCTAATGCACTGCCCATGCCGCCGGTTCCGGGAGGCTTACATGATGAAATAATATAATGTTATCTATGCGGGCCAGTGAGTGTTGCACAGGGCACCATTCTAGACTAATGACTGAATGTGGCAGTGTAGGATCATCAAAAATATGGTGCAACGCAAAGTACTGTCTGTACGGTAATAATAATAATTATCCCCCCCCCCACACGTCTCATCCATTTGATGTTCCCCTCTCAAGACGGAGGTCTGGTGACAGGTCTGGAAAAGCTACATTTAATGTGGAATAGCTTGTAGCTTAGCTCTCTACCTTTTTCCAGCAACCTGCCCAACACTGCCCCAGTGCCCTGAACACTTCAGCGAGCAAATCAAGTATGTGCCATTATCGTACCCCCGCACACCTGTTGCACTAAATTCGAGATCTGCCTGTCGCTGCATGTCCGTCCATTGTGAAGCACCATACGGCATCAGCTTGCACCCAAACACCCCTATCCTCTGCTAGCCATTAACAATAAACTCAGACCCTGCCAACAAATTCCAGCAATAAAAGCTCCTTTTAATTCAACACCTGTTTCTGTCTGCTTGGGGTTTAGTTAGTTGGCTCATTACAAAGGCACTAAAACATGATAGCCATGGACTTGCATACTAAGAAACACAAAAGCAGCCAAATAAACCCATAAACCACAAACAAACACAACCACTGGCAGATAACAATAAAGCCAGACAACGAAAATTAATGACAACCTGCAGAGATACGTGAAGAGTTGGTTGTGGGAGGGGAAGGGGGTTTTGGTTTATGTTCCAAAATCCAAAAAATCAGCTTGTGTTATGGAGATGTAGAGTTGGTATGATTTTTACCTTTTTTTTTTTGAGAGAGGGAGAGAGTTCAGTATTGTTTATTCTGTAATCTTACCGATTCAACATGTCATCATCATTGCTCTCTTTTTTTTTTCATTTTTAAAGATCTAATAATTACTTTTCAATATAATGTATATGTATTAACTGAATTTCATCTTTAGTTCAAATTGCAAACAAATATGATAGTAGATCATTAATCCATTCTAAGTAAAATTTTGAAGATGTCCTGTTGTGTGATATTTTACTGAAAAAGAACAATCATGGTCTATTTTTAGATTTTTTGCACACACACAAAAACATTTAAAGATTTAAACTTCACTGTCAACATACCATGACCTCTGTATTGTGTATTATCTGTTTAACAATGATGGCACAATAGCCAATTTAAGTGTAGTGTAATGAATATTACATTAAAAGCTCATTTTTGTTCCTGTCTGTACAAGTTAAGACTATAAAATTGACTGTCTTACTACGAAAATAAGATATGGCAACATTATTGTTGTTGTTGTTGTTGTTATTATTATACTATACTTCTTTCTACTCCTTTTTTTCCCGAACATGTGTACAGGTTAGATTTTTTTCGTTTTATATGATTTTTAATATCTTTGAGTAGATTTTTTCTTTTCTTTTTTTATGTATATGTATGTTTGAAAAATAAAATGGATTAAATTATTATTATTATTATTATTATTAAAAATACATTTTGTAAAGACATGCTGTAAGAAAATCTGTTGGTCATCATTAACAAGCTTGTTATGGCTCGATGAAACCAAGGTTGAATATTTATCCATAATTCATCCATAAAACACAACATTGCTCATCACAAAAGAAAACACCATACCACGGTCTACCAAGCATTGTGGTGGCAGGCAGCGTCATGCTTTGCCGCTATTTATTATTTCATTTTTTTTCTAGCTGGAATCAGGGCCTTTGGCAAGGTGAAAGCTGTTACAAACAGATAGAAATAACAGTCAGTGTTGTTAGTATGTAACATTAAGGCTTCTGTTAGAAAGGAAGAATAAATGTCAGGAACATCTGAAATTTAGTTGGGGTTAATCGGAGGTGCCTTAAATGGTGGCAAGTGTATGGTGGTCCCCATTTAAAATGAATTTGAATGTTTATAAGAGAGTGAACACACAATTTTCATTTCCTCTTTGGAAAAGATTACAAATGTTTTTCAATTGATTCAGCTGATGTTTTGTCATACAAAAACATATACTTTAGCCATTTACTCTTGGTATTTGGTGTTTTAATATCTCAAGCTGAAATGAGGTGAGCAGCCCACGGCTTAATTAACAACAGCAAAAAAAAAAGGAAAAAAAAGCCGTACAGCAGACTGCATGAGCACAGTTGAGATGGTCACAGTATGAGTGTAACTGTCAGGGGTGATAATAACACATCTAACGGGATTATCCTCCTAACTTTTCTGTGGGGAGCTGACCCTGTCCATGACAGCCATCTTTGATAAAAAACTGCCACAGCAGTTAAAGCTCAGCTTGGAATGCGATTACCCTGAGAGCAAACACCAGCCAGTAAACACATTCACTGTGGCTGGAACACTTGTGCACTCATACTGTGTACAACAAATAAACAGCATATATACAGGATAGCCTAACGACAAAATATGTACAAGTATGTTATATATACATCCATCCATCCAGCCATTATATCCAATTCATTAGTATGTCTAAAGCATATGACAATGTGAAAGGTAATGTAAATGTTTCTTTTGTGCGATTATGGCCAGTAGTAATCATTTTGCTCTCATTAAAGAGTTTGTTGGTAGCTTGCCGCTTGGCCTGATTCATTCTGCAACGCTACAGTACATTTGGTTACATCATCAAACCCACTCACTCCTCAACTTACAAAAAACCTTCAGAGTAACAGGCACATTATTGAGTTAATGTTTTGCAATTGTATCTCAGAAAGAAAAAAAAATGAAAAGAGAGAAAAATAAAAAAGTAATGAAAAGGGAAACAAAAAGGAGTGTGACAGTGAGAGAATAAATTGTTGATTAAAAAAAAGGGTAGGAAAGGGGCCATTTTAAGTGGATGAAATGTGTATTTTTTTTTCAGGTTGGTTGAATATTTCTATATAAGGATGATTGGAAATGGCAACAGGTTTGTTTCATGATGCAAGTACTGACAACCTCAAGTTTATTCTGATTTCTATATTTATACTTTGCACTGTGCAGATTTCACTCCTTGGCTTAAGCCATCGTACCGTGAGATTTTGATATTGTTGCATTTCTAGTTAAAACACATCTGAATTTAAAGAGTGTGAAATGAAACAACAAGTGGGCTGTGTGCCCCCCAAATCTAAAATGTGATTATGTTTTCCCAGAATTCTATGAAGCCTGGTAACCCATTGATTTCTTCCAGAGATTAGTTAACAGTAACAATTAAACCAGCTCACATTTGGCTCCAAAATCAACTTACAAGTGATTATAGCAAAGAACAAAAGTATTACAATTAAGCACTACAAATTAAGACATTATGGTTAATTATGGTTGCTGCTATTGATTGTATGAGTCATCAATCTATAATTAATTGACTTAACTCAATATTCTGACAATCGTAGTAGGAAACGCTGCCCATTATCAATCAATCAATGATTTAAAAAAAACCAAAATATGAGTTCATGAAGGGAGAATAACCTGAATATACAGTAGTTCTCTCGACAAGGCAGGTTTTGACAGCTGGAGTATTACTGGCCAGCGATTGTATTTATAGGATAAATGACAGATGAATCCTTAAATCAAACATTATTTCCTTCTTTATAAATACAGAGGAGGGAGATAGTGAACATTTCAGTGAAAATTTTGGTTAAGGGTTTGTAAGTAGGTTAATTAGTTACTAACCATTAATTGAGTGTTAATACCTTTTTCCTTCAATGCTGTCCTGCTATATAGTAAGCACTGTATTTAATTACTGAGTGTATTACACATAAAAAGTCACATTTGCCTTTTACAAATGCTAATAAGAAATCATAAATAATTATATGCACCACACTTTTTAACATGCTTTGCCATCTACAATTGGTTACAACTCAAAAAATATAACATAGGATATAGACTAAAACATAAATTATAGCTGACCACATACTGTACCAGTAAACCAAATTATTTAAAATCATGCAAGGATAAGGACTGAGGAATTAAGGCAATCAGTCATAGAAAGGCTCACAAGTTGTGCTGTCGTTAACTATTGCAGCTTGTAAAAAGTGTTAGATTAAGTGTTCATTAACTACTGTGATAAACAAATACAGTAAATACTGACTATATGTAAAGACATTGCAAAGACATTTTTGGCTGAAACAGGGCCCAGTATAATAATAATAATGCATCGGATTTATATAGCGCTTTTCTAGACACTCAAAGACGCGTCACAATGGAATGGATACATTATTCATGCACTCACACATTCACACTGTGGTGGCGGTAAGATACTTAAGTAGCCACAGCTGCCCTGGGGCAGGCTGTCGGAAGTGTGGCTGCCAGTGTGCGCCTATGGCCCCTCCGACCACCATCAAACATAAGCACCTTCCATACACCAGTGCGGATTTTTGAAATCTCATCTCATCTGGATTATTTTGACTCATAAATGGGAGCCTGCTATAAAACTGACAAACATTCATATGCTTTGAATAAATAAATATTACGGATATATATTAAACACTTTGCGGATTAATTGTATTATTATCTGCATAATGACTCATATCCGTATTGGTTGTAGGAGATTGTAATCTGTGCACATCTCTGCCCGTTCTCCTCGCGAGCAAAAACAAGTAATAAATGAGCACTCCAGCATGAGTCACCCCTCAACCCACTATGTAACACCTGACTGCCTTCATTTTATAAATGGTAAATTGAGTGCACGTATATAGTGCTTATCTACATCATATATGGTGGTTGGTAGGAATGAAAGGGTTCTTTCATTGCTTGTTGTAAATGCACTTTGTGTTAAGTTGCTAAATAAGTAAAATTGAGAGTTCATGAAGATTTCATTGTTTTATATTAAGAGATATTGTCCAACAATATCCGAATTTGCGTGTTTATGCTTTATTTACCGGTAGTTATTTTATTTTGACGTTCCTGCTATGATAAAAAAAATTTAAAAATTAAATAAAACATGGACGTTGTTTACAAGTTATTCAGTTTTTTCACTGAGTATGTTTTTTACTCTTACTCCAGTAATTATATTGAGGACTTTTTTTGACTTGTACTTATGTCATATTATTCTAAAGTAACAGTACTCTGACTTGGGTTCTATTCTGCTCTATCCACCTGCTGTGTATGCTATTTATTCCTTCATTAAGTGTATTCCGCAGCCTCAACACTGACAGACATAGTGGGTCTCTTTTATAACGGATAATAGTGCAAGGTCAAGTGTGCAAATTGGACAGGTGTAAGATTTCTATCTTAAGACGAGCCTTTGAGTCTTCTTCCTTACCTTTTGTCAACATTGTGCGCAAGCCTTCTTCATTTACTTCATTTGCCAGTTGTATAGTGAAGCTCTGTGTTGACATGGCCCGCAGGAAAACCCAGTGAGGTTGCTTTAGTGTGGGGAAATGCTGAATTTAGCGGATATACCCAGACCATCGATGAAGTTTCAAGAAATGTACCCCTGGCAAACAAACTTGTCAAGGTACTCCACAGGGGAATATTCTCTGCTTGAGAAGGGAGTTTTACGTTTCTGTCAGTACTTTTAAAGATTAAAATAACTTCACAAAACTAAATCCTTTTCTAACTTTGTCATGACAGTTTAAGCATCCCGAAGGGAGAAAGGCTACCCTTCTATTTACTTCACTACATTAGTGAAATTTGTATGCATTCCACTTTGGTTCAGACAGAACCCAAGCTTGTCTGGAAAATTATTTAGTCCTTATAGAAGAGGGTACAGAAGTAATATTTGTATTCAATGTGCCAATTTAAAGGTATGGATTGATATATATATATACCGGTGTATGTATTTTTTATGTCTTGTGATTTGATGATGGTGGGAGGTTGAACATTAGTTCTCTGGTGATGAGCAGCGTCGAGATTACATCAAACATACCTTTTGGAATTATGGATAAAAAGTTCATTTTGTGGTGAAACATAATAATTTTTTAAAAGCAAAGTAAGACAACTTAATATTGAGTTGCAAACTTTTGAGGCAGTGAACCACTGCAGTCGTAATATCTGCATATGCATTGACTGTATGTAGTGATTCACAGAAAAGAAAAAACAGGGTTACCGGTACTCTTTTTTAATACAATTTCAGAATGATGTGTGGTGACAATGTTAGAGTGCAGCATTGTACAATTCAATATTTCTCATTAAGGATTTCTTCAGTTGTCAATTGACCTTCACTTTGAAATATTCACTCTGTCACTGACACTGTATAGCTACTACAAGGCTGTGTTATATGCCACCCAGAGATGGGATTTAGTCACTGTCAGGTTCAGTCAACCTAGAACATTTAATAAACAACAGACAAGGAAGGAAGACAAGAGACCTAGATTATTTTTGCTCGCGAGGAGAATGGGCAGAGATGTGCACAGATTACAATCTCCTACCTGCACTGAAGCACATTCCTCCCAGCCCTCTCTTTTTATTTCTTTTACGGTGGTCCGGGAACACACAGCAACAACCATCACGTATATGAGTCATTATGCTGATAATAATACAGACGTGTCTTTCTTCAGCGATGAAGGTTTCAACAGTTCATCCTTAAGTGTTTCAGCCGCAATATTTAAAGCATACGAATGTTTGTCAATTTTATAGCAGGCTCCCATTTATGAGTCAAAATAATCCAGATGAGTTGAGATTTCAAAAGTGGTTTAGATTTCATGAATTTTGTTGACATGAACAGTATTCCTGTGCATGGCTTTTGACTGGACAAAGTAACACCCGAAACATTATTGACCAGCTTTTTAATGAATGGTTATGCCATCACAGGAACAGTCTACATGTCACACCAACTGTTGGTCTTTCTTTCTCAAGTTTGTAGTAATGACTTGTTAATTGTGTTTACTAATTTCTTCTTCTTTTTTTTTGTCCATGCATTTTCGCTACATTTTACGTTTCATATCTTGCTTTCTTTGCCTCTTATCATTTCTCCTGCCTTGCCAAAGCAGTGCCATCTATGAATGCTGTTGATGCAGACATTTTATTGTTAGAATATGCTGTGCCCCCCCCCCCCCCCCCAAAAAAAAAAGAACAAAAACAGTAGCCCACTAGCCAAAATTTGGATATCAGTGTATTACATTTTCCGAAAAATAAAACATAGCACTAATGTTATTTTGGCACATTTGGAGGCCCTGAAAATTGAATAGTTTTAATGTCTCACATTTCTCTTAGTTTTCATGTCTCTCACAGCCAATCACATACAAGGGGTTCTAAAAAACAACAACTATATAATTCAGTTGAATTTCCTCTGAAATATACATGGACCAAATGTAAGTAGGGTTAAAGTGAACTATAACAGGTCATTAAAAAATAATGAAGAGGGAAAAAATGTGCCAGTTGAAAAGCTGTCTGGTTGAGAGGTTACATCACCCATATCTGAGCCACAATTCATGTTCCACTGTAATAGATCTACTAATATAAAGAAAAAGATCAAATAAGATCACAAAGGTCATTGAATAATGAATACGGGAATCCAGACTGGATTTTAATTGATGAGAAATGACTGAGATCAACCTGTGAGAAGGAAAAGCAGCTTGATGAAGGAGCAACGAATAACGATAACATTCAGCATTTAAGTATTCAAGTTTCTAAGGTTCTCTGCATTGTTGTTGCTTTTATACAAATTGATCTGATGATGGTGAGACTGTATTTGAAAAACTGAATACACAAAATGAACAAATGTACAGATGAATACAGGATAAAATCTATTATTTTTCCTTGGACTCTTGTACTGTTACTTTTATTATTATTATTATTATTATTTTAACAGAAGTAGAAAATTTGTAAATTTGAAAAATCAGTCTGCACAATTTAACTTAAATGATGTTGGAGAAGTATCCTGCCTACATGAAGAAGAGATGACTACGTAAAAGAAAATAGTCTACAAATATATCGTTGAAGCTGTGGGTATTAGTCATGGAGATGACTTGGTAATTGGAGCTCTCAGACTCTTGAGGTAATAGCCCCAATCTGACTTTAGCAGAGCTAATTTGCCAGATAATTTGATGAGGGCAGAATGAATTGCATATACTCCCACGGGTCAGCAGTTCAGTGGGTTAATGACTGTGATGACTGTGACCTTGTCAACGTACGAGTAAAGCGAGCAAATGTACACGACTGCGGTAAGACTGCGGTAAACTAAAGTAACCTTAACAAGAACTTTTCATCATGCATATGAAACCATAAATACTCTCAATGGAACAAGAAGCAACTTCTTAATTTATCACCAAAATGGGGATTCTTTGTAACAAAATGAAAATATCAAAATGGAAGAAAAAAATACATTAACTCAACTCCCATAATACGGTGAAAGAGAAAAATAATGAACTCAGCGTTGAAACAACCATTGACCCTGAAAACCAGACTTGATCGCAGAATAAAGACTCAAGCTCTTTAGAAGCAAACCATTCATTCACAACAGGAGCCTGCCTTGGTAAGGACCAAAGATTTTGTAAGGCTGACATCAATCGTTACAACAAACACAATGTGATACCGCCTGGATTCTCTCAGTGGTGCATCAGCAAGTCACACTTGTGCCATGTTGGCACTGTAGCTTCAGAAAACAGCAGAAAATCTACTCAGGGAGTTACGTCACGTCCGCTTATTGCCCGACAGTTCCTGCCCACTGTGGGTACCAGATAGGATCGGGCCGCAAGATTTAATATTGCAAATATTTCTTCTTGTAACATGTCCATGTTTTCTCTCCATATAACCATGAAACACAATCAGATTCCCAAAGGCACGACGCTTTCCCTCTTCGGACCAGTAGCGTGATGTAATCAGTAGGCGCCAATTTTCATGATTGGCAGTCATGGCAGCCAATCGGAGCAAGTGTGTTTACACTCAAACCAGGAAAAACCTCCCGTTGTTGTTGCTGTTTTTCAAGTGTAAGTGCAATAAGTACTGAAGTTTATGTTGAATTGCCTGGTCGTTCTTTGACTCATTTCAAATGTCTTTTGAAAACTGGTGCTGTAAAAAGAAACAAAAATCATTTTGATCAATCAATCAAAATCAAGCAATGAAGTTAATTCTTTGAAGTTAATTCTTTGCTAGGCTCTCATTATCCCATACAGGGATCCTGGCGTAAAACACCCACTAATAAGTGTTTTTGGTGAAAAAAATAACATAAGTTTTACTTTAGCTAATGTTAGCACTATTGCTATCAACAGTTTAAAACAAGTAAACACTTACCATTATCTCTGGGTGACTACAGACCTGTACAGGACGACGTGTGTGACTTTACAGTGCGTTCCTGAAGCTGATTGGCTGGTGCGAAGAAATGTATTTATTCATTTTTAAATGTTGGTGAACATGTGAATGTGATTTTAAAGTGCGCAGCATCGGGTCCCGCTCCAAATACAAACGTGTCATCACTGTACCCGCCCGTGCCAACTATTGTACATTGACTATAATGTGCAATCGCACTGCCAGAAAATGCTCACCCTTCGTTTGGTGTTTAATGTACCGTTCAAACATATTTGTGATGTGGACGCATTTCAATTTATATTGTGCTTTGGTAAAATGCCAGTGCTAAATAAATATGTTATAATATTATTATAATTTTAATTAATTATAATAAATGCAATGATAGTAAAAAAAAATTGGCATAATTTTTTTCGCCGTTTTGGTTTTCAGACAAGCATTTCTCATCATTTTGGTGCATCACTAATATATATATATATATATATATATATATATATATATATATATATATATATATATATATATATATATATATATATATATATATATATATATACACATAGTGGAGTTAGGGAAGGACCGGCACTTATTTTTTTCCACTTAAAAAACTGTAAGCACATGCATATATATGTGATTTCCTGCGCCAACGATGGCGTTGGCTGGTAAATTGTCTATCTCTGGCTGTGAGGGATATTGGCTCTCCCTGCCACTTTGTCATTGTGAGGCAGCTCTGACAGAAACCCTGACACAGTGAGCTCTTTGAGAAGTGAAGTGTGGACAGCTTGCGCACAATTAGAATTAATGCAAGGCTGTTGAGTAAGGAAATGAGCCATCACAACACAGAGCAGCTCTTCATTTCAATTTTATGCTTCACTCGTTGAATTTGAGGTAATAATGGAAAGGCAAGGATGATGATCATTATTGCTTGTGACGACAGATAAGTTGGCATTTCTTTATGTTCCTATTGGCAAAGCAATTGCTGATGTATTTGCAACACAGCATTTTTTTTTTATTGAACAGCTTCATCTGTTTGGTCGATTATTTACTGTCATTGCCACGGTGACCCCCAGCTTACCTTCTTCACAGCATATGATATGAGTGGACCAAGTGGTCACTCTGGCACTTGAGTGATAGTTAAATTATAGTAGTCTTAATGTTATTTCGCCATTATAGATGCAGGCTCACATTTTATTATTTTAACCTTGTTCATGAAACTCATGAATATTAGTATATATTTTAGGGCACATCAGTCTCTAACATGCTATACGCGACTGTGGCTCTTTGCTTGTAATTAATTTCTAGTGAGTGCATGTCAAGCAGCAGAAGGCCCAGAAGCGTTCATTTGTTGGCTCAAGTCCTTCACCGAGAACGGAGGCCGCTGCCGCTTCTCAAGGTTATCACAATTGACACAAGTAAATTCTGTCCAGATCTTGTGATAAACGGCTAGAGAAGCAGTGCAATGTTGCAGTGCCTCACAATCTAGCAGTTGCTGTCTTAGGTTGTAATTAATCTGTAATTACCTAGCTCAAGAGTGCCGGACGTTTATATGTGTTAATTCCAATGTTCGATTTTAAAGTGGGAAAAACATGGTATAAACATGTGCAATGGGCTCTACCAAGTTGCATGAGCTATGATTTGATTGTTGTAAGAACTGTTGATGTTCCTCTATTAATCCGTGCATTTTGTCAAATATGATATTTGTATTATTACTGTACTGACTCTAGAAAACACAAGCCATTAAAGAGAGATTAACTTGGATGACTTTCAATTTCCTGATGACATCAATTACGTTTGGAATAAGCATATGGCACCTGGCCTGTCACCAGCTAGCTAGCTAATAACCTAGAAGAGTACATCTTCTCTTAGTCCTTTTTCACATTTCCCAGAAGCCTTGCAATGCATGACATCACAGATGATCCTAATAAAAGTTCCCTGTTAATGTGTGTTTTTTTTTCTTGTTCTTTTTTTCACGTCCAACAGAAACATGGTAAGTAAGAAAGCCGAAATGCAGTTTCCTTAGTTGCTTTGCCTACAGGAAAAATGAACCTTGTGTTATTTTGGTGGGCCACCAATATACCATATTTTATATTGATATTGTATCTTTTGTTGAGGGCAAAAACAAGCAAGGAAAGAAAACGGTAAAAACACTTTTTACAATGTGACATGCCCTTCACTTTTCCAGGAGGCAACTCAGGAAGAAATAAATGACTTGGCTGCCACTAGACTTATACGGTGTTATGATAAATCTGTTCTAGACTGAGGAGGAACAACAGGGCAATAACAACTATTTCAAACGAGACTTAAAACAATGGAATTGAGAGAGGCCTTTGAGATAAATGTCACAGTCAACCGTCTCTCATCATAATATAGATTCAGTATGAGAATGGGAAGCTCAAGAAAGGACACTGCGGGCCCTGTTGTCAAAGACAGGCGCCCCTGCGCTCTGCGTCAAAATGGCCACAGCTACATTTTGGTGATGAGACACGCTGGACGTTCAAGCAGACCAAGGGTGTTTTCGATTACACACCCCTGGCACACCTGACAAATGGGTAGTAGAAAATAGACTAGACTTTTGCTAGGTAAAACGAGGTCTAAGTTGTGGCGCAGGTGGTGTAACGTGATTTTGATGGATCTGATCCAGGTGCAGGCAGACAGATTATATGCGCCGC
Source organism: Leptonotus elevatus (assembly GCF_054856555.1). Lineage (NCBI taxonomy): Eukaryota > Metazoa > Chordata > Actinopteri > Syngnathiformes > Syngnathidae > Leptonotus > Leptonotus elevatus. The sequence goes on along the minus strand of NC_141241.1, from coordinate 20,713,911 downwards.
TTATATGTGTGGTAGATGTTACCTTCACATTTCATTCATAAATATGACATCAGCATGTTAATATGTCTTACTATAACGATAAATAATAATGGACCCTATGCATGCAACAGTTCAGTTCCGCGTTTCGGGTGAGGCAAGATGCTCAATTCCAGTCGCTAGGCTAACGCAATAACACCAACAGCTAGGGCTGCTCAATTATGAAGAAAATATTAATCACGATTAGTTTGGTAATATTTGAAATTACAATTAGAACACTCATCTGTTTTTGTTTTTATACAAGAAAATGTTTAAACATGTAAAACAATTTTAAGAGAAATCAATTTCTTTGAAACACTATAATTATGCAAGTTCCTTTTGGACCAAACATTTTATTTATTAAATTTGTAATTTCAAAATAAAATGGTGCAAATATATACAACTCAAAATTAGTATTAATATTCTTGTATTTTTGTTTACGATTATACCGATTTTGTAATTGTGGAGTGTAATAAATGAAATTGTCATTGAATTTCGATTAATTGCACAGACAGCATCAAACTCTTCAAAGTATACTCACTGTCTGCTGGAATTATGTCACGCGAACGTAAATGATGTATTACCTTTTTAATTGCGCCAGTTATCTAAGTAACTGTGAAGCGATCAAAGGATCCATATCTGATTTAATGATCCATTCACAGTTTTACAGTTCATGCAGGTTTCATCAGCATCATCTTTACTCAAATCTTTACTCAACTTTGTTTATATAGACCCCAAAAACAACCACTACTGGAACAAAAAAGCTGTACATGAAGTAACGAAGACTGATGAATGAAGACACACTGAGCTCCCCCATGGGTGAATATTTTGGGAGGTTCCCCCCCTTCTCCTCTCTCTTTGTGCTCCCTTTTTCTCATTTAAGGATTTGCAGAGCCGCTGGGCAACCCTTCAGTCCTTCCATTCCGATCCTTCCCTCTGTTAGGTGTATTTTTTGTACCTTGGGCAGGTTGGAAGTGAAAAATGAATTTTGTTGCTCTGTACTTTTGATGTGCAATGACAAAATTTGGCTAATGGGGCTATGCCTTCGTCTTTAAAAAAAAAAGTGAAACGGTAGCATCAAACTATTGGATATATTTATTACACATGCATGCACACGTTATCACACGTTTTAAAATGAGTCAGATTTTCCCCCAGATGGCGCCCCAGTAGCCGGAAACATGCAGTGACCGGAAACTCATACGCTGCCTAATTTTTTGCCCAAACATGCCAGATGTGTACGTGTTGCTTTGCATATGGTTCATTGAAAATGGAATGAAGTAAATCATAACTATACAGTACCTTTATAGCCAAGGTTTGATTTATGGTTGTCATCACACTGTGACTGCATATCCTATAAGCTTCACTGATCAAAACAAATGCATCTGAGAAACACTAGTAAGTACGGTCAATTAGTACATGCTAACTTTTACATCTGTTCATTCTGTATCCTTGTGGAAGGGATTCAGAGGACAATAGTTGATGGTAATTTATTTTTTCCAATTTTTTCTGAAAGACATGTCTAGTGGTGAACTATTAACTCATTCATTGCCATCCACGAATTAACTTGGGTTTTTAATCTAACCGCTCAGTGCCATCCACGAATTAAGTCGGGTTTTGCAAGTGTTGAGCTTAAAAAATATTGTAATGAGGTGTGGTTGTCAGTAGATGGCAACAGTAGCTTTGATCAGAGGAGAGACAATGAGGTATATGCCAAGCAGGAGGCGGGACTTCCGACTTCCGACTTTCACACATCAGCTTTGTTTCCGGTTCCGGTTTTGCGACGTGTATGCCGCGTTCCAGTGCTTGCGCTTCCGCCTCGGTTGCGCGTTCCCGTCGACGGGTGCGAGTGTGGAGTGTGGAGTTGTCCGAAGCATTTCAGAGAACTACCGCTCGCTACCGCCGGGGGGCGCAGGGGTGGGGTTGCATAGAGCTCGCACGCCACATTGATCCAAAGAAGCCACATAGCAAACATCATAGGGCTGTTTAGCTAAAACGCCCCCGCGTCAAGCCACCCGGTGATCGCGCGTCTCCTTGACTTTACCGTTCACCGGATGAAGCTTCCTGGGCAAACTGCATCGAGGTAGCACGCCGCGGATCCAAAGAATACACGCAGAGAGACAGGGAGAGTAACAAAGAGTTTTTAATGTAAAAATGTGTATGGTTACACCACACGTTGCTTTGTGGCCTTTTTTTTTCATTATTTTACACTTTGAAAGGGATTTGCAATTCAAATGTAAGCTGTTTAAAAGTTGTATTACCTTGTTAGTCTGTGTATAGAAAATGTTAAAGGGAAGTAACTTGTTTATTTATTCCTGTCTATTGACAGGTCATGTTTTTTTTTCTTCTTGTAACTCCCTCATGCCGGATTGTCATCCCGACCATCCGTTTCGATTGATGGCGAGCCTTCCCACTTGGATTTAGAGACAAACCTTGAATACCTCTTCTGCCACATTCTATGGTGTGATAGGCCCCAAGCTGTAATACCTGCACACTCACTCCCATACACATTACACTAAATCAACACACTAAAGACTCTAAATTTCCTACGGACTTACCTTTTTATTTTATAGCCTGGGAACTTTGGACTAATATCGTACTGTGTTTTTTTCTTTTGTAACTCAAAAAAAGCTTGTGCTTTACCTTGACTAATTTCGGTGGTGACTGTCGCCTTCCTCAGAAGCTGTCAAACTGACAGTTGTGACGTGTCTTATCAGCTGATGTTCCAGCTGACGAGGAACATCAGATTTGTAGACAAGATGATTTTTTTTTGCCACTTTGGACTCATACTTACCTTTTCGACTACCTGGACTTTCAACAAAATTGTAATTGTGTATTGGTGATTGTTATTTATTTTGAATAGTAAATATAGAAGATTATATTTTTTTCTATTGTCTGTGTAAAATATTGTTTTCTATTTTTCTACAAACGTTCACTAAAGCTGGCAAGTCAAATTGTTTCTGTTTCTCATTTGAACTCTACACTTAACTTTTGCAGCCGAACTTACTGGTCCTTTGAGGTAACTTATGATAAATAATTATAACTTATCCCTCATAAGTGTTACAATTATGTTGCACAAAGGACAATGCTTTCATGTCTACCAGAAAGTATGCACCATCAAGGTGGTTGAGACACACTTGTAAATAACTCCGTCTTCATAGTTTGGAAAAAAAATTAAATTGTAAAGAGATACTTGGATAATTTCATAGTTACATAATTGCTTTTTGGCACCAATATCCTTTTTTTCTGAATTGTTTGATGTTATTTTGAAGAAAAATACTGTTAATATGTTTGACCTGTAATAAAAACAAAAAGTATTGCTGTCAAAGTTGAATTTTTACTTGAAATGCATCTTTTCACAAAACCCTCGATTTCTCCATTTTTTTTATTTCAAAAACAGGATTTTCGGTTAAACTTGCCTCTCTTCTACTGCTGATTACTCAAGAATGAAAAATGCTAGAGACAAACTTTTTTCCCATCTTTATATAACCATTGAACAAAATATTCTGTAGGCCATCAAAAATTGGTTAAAATCCTGTAAAATGGCTGGCACTGAGGCGATCGCAGCACTGCAAATAGCTGGAATTCAATGAATTAAGGACTTAACTGATCAGGTATGGTAGAGAAAACTTTATATAATTAAAAAATAATAATCTAGGGTCCACTCCAAGTTGTATGAATGTGGGGCACATGTGGCCCGGGGGCTGGCAGCCCATCCTTGCCCTATCAAATGGCCCTAATTACCTAAAGACGACTGAAGAGAAAAAAAACATGGTTTGATATGTCCTCATGTATCCTCTTATATAAGGATATGTTGTTGTCCTGAACTGTTGTACGAATCCAGGTGCCTGACAATTTGTAAATAAAGGGCGGGATCAGCCTGGGAACTCTTCCTTGTTTTGACTACAGTTTTCCCTGCTTTGCAAAACATGTTTTCGAAAGTGTCTGAGAAAGGGCTTGGCTAGCCTGGTTTCCCACGCTAATGAATAAAAGACGGAGCGGCACGCGGTCCGGACAGAGTCAGCTGTGGAACACGTACGATTGCCCAGCCGTTTTGCAGCTCGTTCTACCCGGACCGTAGGCTCCCCGGTCTAGTGTCAAGGTAAGCGCTGATGATGATCATATTATGCTGCTTAACGTTGTAGTGTATTGATTGCTGTTTGCAGGGAATAAAAGGTACAATAATTCTAGCAAATCGAGTTGTGATTGTTGCTGTTTGCGGGAGATGAAAGGTATAATAATTCTAGCGAATCGACTGTTTGCGGCGAATACAAGGTACAATAATTCTAGCGAATCGACTGTTTGCGGCGAATACAAGGTACAATAATTCTAGCAAATCGAGTTGTGATTGTCGCTGTTTGCGGGGAATGAAAGGTATAATCATTCTAGCAAATCGAGTCGTGATTGTTGCTGTTTGCGGGGGATAAAACGTACGATTATCCTAGCACAGTATAAATGTTGATTTCTCTATACGGGAAATAAAAGACACAGTTATTCTAGCAAGAGCATATCAAATCTCTGTGTATTCATTGTTGCCGCCGACCACTCACGATCCTGCATAAAAATATAAAGGTAAAGTAGTGTTTTCCACAAAACAACGACAATTAGTTAGAAAAAGAATAGACAAATGGTTGAATGGACATGTGTTGATAAGAAAATCCTAAAGTTTTGGCAAGCTTTTTTTGCACATCAAGAATCGATAGTCTTTATTGTCATTATGCAAGCATAACAAAATTTTGTTCCAGCTGCTTTCAGCACAATTTAAATGTCTTGCTGGTGTTCAAGATAAGATTATTGTCTGAACACCAGTCTGTCAGGTGTTCAATCTCCTCTCTGTAGTGGGTCTCATCATTGTCTGTTATGAGGCCCACTACGGTGGTGTCGTCCGCATACTTCACAGTCATATTTGTTGGATGAAGAGGGTGAAGAGAGCTGGGCTGAGCACACAGCCCTGTGGTGTGCCTGTACTCTGGATTAATGTGGTTGATGTGCAGTCCCCAATTCTCACCACCTGAGTCCTATTGGTGAGAAAGTCTTCATCCACAGACATAGAGGAGCAGACAGTCCTAGGTTGTGGAATTTCAGTATCAGCTTGTCCGGGACGACAGTGTTGAATGCTGAACTGAAGTCCAAAAATAACATCCTGACATAAGTGTTAGGATGCTCCAGGTGAGCACATATGGGGTTTGCTGATGTTGTACCATAATTGGCCAACATCCGTTGTCATTTAAATGTCTTCTTCAAATTCCAGTTCCAGAAATATGGAAATAAACATCTCCCTCCCTTGTACCAAATGCCTGGAAAGTGCATCCAAGCAGACTCATTTAGGACCCATTCTATTTTTACACCCTTATAAAGAGCCACTGTAAGCTATGTCTGGTTAAATAAGGATAAATGAAATACAAAATTGCCGGATTAACAGTATCCTGCTGGTATGATGGTCTATTTATGAGCTGCTGCAGATGGCATCAATACGCCAACACACCCTGTGTTGGGAAATGTGAGCATGATCAGTCTCCATCGGACTGCAGCGAGCTGAACTGAACTGTACTGCTTGGTGGAAATGTGACTTTTCACCCCTGTGTTGTAATGCATGAGTGATTTAAATTACGTGATAGTGCCAGGAAATACACAGCAAATTGGTTTTCTCATATGCACACACACACGCACATGCACATACTCACGCACATACAAAAAAAAAAGCAAAAGAGAAAAAAAAGAGAGAGAGCAATGACGATGTCATGTCGAATCGGTGAGATTACCGAATGAACAATACTGAGCTCTCTCAGCCTAAAGCATTTCTACAAAACATATTTCTCCTCAAGCCCTACCTATTTTGAGGCCTGAAGCATGGACTGTAGGAAAATAAATAGTGGAGCTTTCTGTGCCATAATCTTTACAACGGAGTGAAACATCACACCATGTATGAGTCAGAGTGGAAATACCAATATTGTCAAGTGAGCAATCATGCAACTCATATAGAGGACGTAATCCCTGGTCTAGGCAGTGCGGCACTCCTATGATTAAATAAAGCATGATTTATGCTTGTTATTGCCTCCCAGAAATATCTGAAGAACTGCAGTAGAACAATTTCAAGTGGAATTGTTGTATTATTATTTTTTTGTATTTAGAGTACCAGGTGAACACACTTTTGCCTTATTAATTGCTACATATTGAGTAATAAATATATGACTAGTAGATAACCATACAGTGGCAAGTTGCATCTAAAACACAATTGGTTGTGAATCCATGGCCAAAAAACGGAGGCACTCTTAGCTGAAGGTGAAAGTATGAGTTTGAGTAACTATGGACAAAGGGATCTTTTTATTACTCCGCTGACTGTGCAGAATAATGAAAGTGAATAAAGCAGAAAATGGTACGTCGTAAAAGGCGACCATTTCTAATTCAGTCATACATTGTGAATGCATCGTTGCACCTTCTCTGCAATATTAAAACAATCTTTTAACACAAGAGAGCTTCTTATTCTGAGACAGTGAGCAAATGAACCACTGTGCACTGTGCTGTGTTTGCAAGCAATGTAGATCCAATGTCGGACCTTTAAGTATTTATTTTCAGTTGTGCAATGAATCACAAAAGAAATGTTTATAATTTATAAAATAACTCATAAAAGAGAAATCAAATGTATAAATCTAACTTGCAAATGTATATAGTATGTATTTATGTGAGGACAAAGCCAACAGTTTCTCTGGTCCCAAAATAAAATAAGGCATTTTATCAAATGCAGAATGTCATCCATTAGTAATGGGGGACCTAGTAAAATGCTGCTGCCTCTTGTTTTTAAACTTGAAATGTGGCAGAGATTTTTGGAATGCAGTTAATAAATGTTTTGGTGGGTGTCAAGTATATGCAAGAGTTCATTAAAAGTTTGAGCTGCAAGTTTGCACTAGCATCAGTGTAGTGGTTCTTCCTGTAGTCGTACTGGTGAGAGTCGATGGATTTTTTGATCTGCGCCAAGACCAGCTTGTCAAAACACTTTGAGACCACACTTCATGGCTGATAGTCATTAAGACCTATCACCGGGAGTGGAAACATAATCTGCACATTTTGAAATGAAACCCAGAATGGATGAAGTGTACTCCTCCAGGTCCACTTCTCCTTCTTAAGAAGCTGCTTCTGTGAACGTTTCCCAATGTGTGCACTGGATACAGCCTTGAAGCACAAAGGCAGCATCGCTGGGCCACACCTCGACGCTCCTGACTGTGGGTTTTGACTGTTTTCCCATTGCTTGATATGCAGCCAGCAGTATGAGAAGCTGAGCTGGCGGAAAGCTCTGAATGCCCCACATATGCTTGTATATACACAGTTCAGCTCTGGCTACTCCAACTGGGGACACAGAGTGGCCAGAGCAGTAGGCAGTAGGCAGTACAGATAGAAATAGTTCGAGCTTTAGTTACTGGTTGGTTGGAAATGTAGGCTGCGTAATGGGAGGAGAGTGTGCTCTGCCTCTCCAAACACACACAATCTCAGAGTCATTTTCGAATGTCAGCATGAACGCGTACATCCAGAATCCACCCCTGCTGCCCCTCCTAACAGGAAATCACAGTCTACTCAAAACAGCTGTGGTCCATTGATCGCAAAAGCTGATAATACCCAGTCTATGATATGCAAAGTGTTAATGATGATGATTGCTAGCATGTATTCACCTAGCTTCACTGATTATTTGAAATTAAGTGGTTGTCTCATTTATTCCCCATGGGGTGGGCATGGCTCAGTGGTGTAGTGACCGCCTCCCATCCCATCCATGAGGTTGGTATTAATATGTGTGTCCTTGGAAAAAAAAATAATACCGTATTTTCAGCATTAGTCGCAGAGATGGGGACTCAAATCATTGTAATTTGGATTCAAGTCAACTTGAGCTAGTGTTTTGATGACTTTGAAGACAAGCGACATTGACTTGGGACATGAGTTGAGACACAAACAACTTTAATTAAGTCATTTTATATGTTCATTGTAAAAATAAAATGAAGTATGGTATGCAAGCACACCTTGTGAATGGCACTGTTATTATTGACAGTCAGTTGAACACCTATACGTTAGGCATTAACTCTCAGCCATGCGAAAATATGCTTTGTAACAGTGTGTTAACAATTAAGTGAAAAAAGCAGTGATATTTTTAAATTGGGGTGTATTTAGTAAAAAATAATCTACATAGTAAAAATATGGTTTAGTACGGAAGCGTATTGCATTCACTTGGAAAAGAAAAAGAGTCTTGTTTTTCTGGGGGAGCTTTGTTTTTTTGAGTATTTTTTTCTGTTTTATTGAAAATTTTCCCCCTGTTTTAGGGGGGTGGGGGGTTCAGTTTAAAAAATATATGTTTTTCTGAATATTTTTTTTCTGTTTTTCTGAGTAATTTTTCCCTGTTTTATAAAATAATATTGTTTCTGTTTTTCTGATTTTTTTTCTTTCTGTTTTTCTGATTTTTTTTAAAAGTGTTCCCCCTCAGAGATTAGAGAACAAACCACAATACAGCATACGCATTCATTCCTTTATTGCATATGGAGGTATGCGGGAAAGTGTCCGCTTCCACTATTATTATTATTTTTGTAATTATGTTTTTTTGAATACATATTTTTAAAGTTTTTTTTAATATTTTTTTCCTGTTTTCTGAGTAATTTTTCCTCCTGTTTTTCTGAATATTTTTTTTCAGCCTGTTTTTTTTTTATATTTTTTGACAGAAAACAAATATTTAGTAAAACAGAAACAAATATTTAGAAAAATAGACAATATAAAAAAAAACTCAAAAAAGCTCCCCCAAAAAATTTGTCAGAAAAACAGGAGTTGTTTTTTTTTTCAAGTGAATGCAATACACTTCCGTAGTACAAAAAAGCAATTAATCAAAAATAATTAATAAAAACTAGGGCTGTCTAAATTGAAGCGTTAACTTTGATTAGAGATTGATTTAAATGATTTAAAGCATTTAAAAAGGGACTCAGTTAACGAGGTTTTATTTACTTTCTGTGGCGGCTTATACCCTCTGCGCACTGTGTGCAGCCAAACAGAGCAGAGTCACCGGTGCGAAGATGGACAAACACAGACTACAGGTTGCCACTTGTTGGCGATACATAAAGTAATTTGTGCACTTTGCAAAACCAAATTGAATTCAAATACCGTCATAGTTGTAGGTCTGGCGTATCATCTTAGAGCAAAATATCCTGCTCAAGTTATCTCCACGGGGCCTCGCAAATCAATGTTGGAGTGTGGTGCTCGTAGATAGTACTAAACCTGTAAGCGAGAAGTTCTGAGAATTGTTTCTATGAGAAAACAATAAAGAGGATGCCTGTAAAGTCAGTTTTCGTGGTTTTGTTCAACGGTTGTGTTTTGCAGGAGAAGAATAGTATTAAAGGATCAAAGAAGTATATTAGAACAGTCTTTGAATCTACATTTATTTTCTATTTCATGATTTTGTTGTAACCGACAAATACAATTTTGAATTACAGCAAATTCAGTGGCCAACCAACATTATTATTATTATTTTTTTTTAAACTGCCATACCGGCCTGCACACTGTGTAACAGTTGAGCTGTTTTTTTATGGCATTGCTTGCTGTAATGCAGGTTTGATTTCAGACTTGCACATATTTGACTTGTTCTCATCTTTGGTCGAGAGTTTTAAAAACTTCACTATAGGACTTTGCCTCTCATCATTTAGAATATCAGAAAAAATAGCACAGAACCGTTAAAGAGATAGCAAAAGAATAATACATGACTAAGCAACTCACCATGGCTTTATATTTCTTTGACTGCACTGAGCTTCATATCATAACATTTAGCACTTTAAGGATCCGTAAGGGTATTCCAACATTAAATGTGATCATTTTAATTAGGAATAACTCGATTCAACAGTTTCTCATTAATTAGCATTTCACTGGAATAGTTTGACAAGTGAGCCTGTCTTAGCCTAAAAGGAATTTGAAGTACGTTGTTATGATTAAAATACTCTCCGTCTGGTGCATATAAAGCAGACAGATGTGCAACACTCTATATTCTGTGCAATGGATAAGTAGCCCGACCACACAGCCTGTTCCTTAAAAATATGGCGCTCTCACACATTCAGGCCTTGTTTTTTAAAATATGACTTTGAATAGACACACATATGCTTATGAGTCTTACAGGTATGCAATAATGTAAACCTAGATTATGCAAAATTAGTGTGAAAGTAAAAAAATACATAGTAGATAAATACTTTTTTAATGGAAGTCTAAGTGTTGAGACAATAAAAATGCAATACTCAATACCTTTTTGTTAACATTTGGAGAAACCTATTGAACCTGGGAGCTATCAAGTTTGCGCCGAATTGCATTACAATGACGCCAGTGTGCCATACTGAGAGATTACCGTAGCCCTGATTTGCTAGCTGAGTATAAGAACCAATGAAACACTGGGGCAAAAACCTAGGCAGGAATTGTGAAATCAGGATACAGCAACATTCATTATGTGATAGTTGAAGAACAATTATGCAGAAATTAAATATGCTAATTTGTCACTGTCTCAGCCTCTTGTAAAAACATGAACACAGATTGACACTTACCTTTAGTTTTTAGTGTGTGGAGGAGCTGAACCAGGGACAAAATAGACATTGTCTAAAAATTGCAGTCGCAGAATTTTTTTTAAATTTCTTTTTCCTTGACTCCAGTAGCCCATTAAGAAATCTTAAACTTTCCATTCCCTAACTCATTAGCACATTATTCTCTGTAAAGGCGTTATCGTGGCTTTTGGAATGACATTTGAGCTCAGCTAATACACTACAGTTGCATGTTAATATAAATAAGTTTGGGAAAAAAAGATTAAAATGTTGAAATTATATCATGTTGAGCCTTACTTTACTGGGAAACAAAACTACAGATGATCATTTCAGAACACGCCAAGAGTGGGCATTAGTTGACATCATTAATCCAGTCTCAGTTTAATCCTTCATGCACATCATTCGCTTTCATGAAGTAAGTGGGATTCTATAGAAAATGATCACACAACAAATGAACCACCAACAAATAATAAAATAAAAAAATCCAAATACACTACTTAATTCTTCTTTTACTAATTGAGAGTGGTGACACCTCAAATATCTGTTCAAATGCTCATTTGTTTGGTTTGTTCAGCGCTTTGTTTGACAATTGAAGTGCTGTCTTTATTTTAATTTCCATCATATAACCTGGCCTGGGTGTACACATAGATCTGACAGGGTTCAGTGGCTAATGTTCAGTCATGTGCAGGTCACTGCATCAAGTCGTCAATGAGAAGCAATGGATGCTCCAGTTAGTCGGCTTTCAGTGAGTTGCAAGCACCCATGCAGGGAGAGGAGGCACCAATCTGACAAATGCGTGTTCCTGTGAAAATGTCTGTCATGCATTGCTTTCCCACCTTGACTACTGGGTCAACTCAGGTAGCACAGTCCCAAAAAAAATCAAATTAAATGTATGGATTATTTTCATAACATTGGATTAATAATAGCATAATAACACTTGTAAAAAAATAATAATAATAAAAATAAAAATAAAACACTAATATAATAATAATAATAATAATAATAATACAATGGAAATTCACAGTTAGACATTTTTTTACGTTAAAAAACTACTATATATAAGAACATTTTAGCATCATTGGAAAATATGATGCAAATCATGCAATGTCATTTGGGACTCATAACGGCCAAGACATTTTGTTATTAAAACTGTGAGAAATATTACTTATATATACTGTAGGCTATACTTATTCAACTTTTCTTTTCTTTTTTACTTACACAACAAATTGGTCAGTGTTAAATTTTCAGAGTTCGATCAAATATGCAGTAAGCAGTGTTATTTTAACACTGTTGGGATAAAAAGTTAAATTTCCTTGAGTTTTGGGGTGGATGTTGGGTGTAACGTGAATAGCACTACCTTGAATATTGACCACACCGTGATTTCCACTGAAGGAGAAACGTTCCAATATTCCAGCGCACTGTCGACATTTCAATAACGATATATCCAGTTGTTGTTGTTGGGGCGCCGTGTATCAGTGGTAGAGTGGTTGTCTCCCAACCCTGAAAATGTAAGTTTGATCCCAGGTCAGTGTGACTATGTCAAAGTATCCTTGAGCAAGTTACTGAACCCATAGTTGCTCCTGATGCCGAGTCATCAGTAGTCAAAATGTAAAGTGCTTTTAGGTTCTATATAACTGAAGTAGCATTTACCAGATTAAGGTGGTTTGAGTTCAGTTTTTAACTAGAGCTGTCAAACGATTAAATGTTTTAATCAGATTAATCACATCTTAGAATTTTTAATCATATTAATTAATAATAAATCACTTTTTAAATCTACATTTTTCCCCGCCAAATTTAAGAGCACCGGTTATGCATTAATTATTTTGACATTTAACGTTATGAGGATGTCTTCAACATCTTTTGATACACTTCACACGTTCGTCCTCCTCTTTTTCTAATCAGTTAATTACTTGCATCATTTAAAATGGAAAAAAAATGACCCCAATATTTTGACATGAAGAAATATTCTAAATGTGATACGCAAACATTCATTAAATGCTTTACTTTAATGCATGAAATGATGTTTATTGCTCAAACACAACCTGTGCTACCTTAAACGTAGCCATCCGCTGTCACGCTAAAGACTAATCTATGGTCAAAATGAATAGTGTGATTAATCTGCGTTAATTCATGATTAATGCGATAATTATTGGTGATTAATTAATCAATTATACGCTTTAACTTTGACAGCACTATTTTTTAACAGTAAACACGCGCAATTACCCCTTTGATAACCGGAATACTGGTTCATATAAACGCAATCGGATTACCTCAAATGAATGGGGCATTGTTTTTCGTTGTGCGCATGCTCACAACCTCGTCTTCGTCTCCTTTTCCTCTTCTTCGTTTATTTATATTCACATGGAATCTTGGTCTTTTTAGTAACGCCGTCCCAACTCATTCGCTCCACGGGCCTTGCTTGAATACAATCATTTATAAGCAGCGTTTTCACGTTATATTGTGTTTCTATGGCAGGGGTGGGTACACTCGGTCCTCGTGGGCCAGAGTCCTGCAGGTTTTGGATGTTTCCCTTCTCCAACACAGCTGATATATGATTAGCTCATCAGCAAACTCTGCATAAGCTTGGTAACAATCCTGCAGATTGGAATCAGCTGCGTTTCAGCAGGGAAACCTCCAAAACCTGCAGGACGCCGGCCCTTGAGGACCGACTTTGCCCACCACTGCTCTATGGCGAAAACGCCACAGATTGTGACACGTTAAATATTCATGTGAGACAATCGTAATGCTTAAACAATATTTATCTCCAGCTTGCACAATACACGTCCGTGTAGGAACATTAGACGACACACGTAGTTCTGCGTTATCCAAGCGAGTAGGTCCGTGCTTCTGGCGTGTACCGACAAGAACCACACTTCTGCAGCAAGTAGGAAACTGACTATATTTAGCGTTGTAAGTGACATGAATATAATGTATTTTATTGACCTTTTAAAGTTACAAGCGGAAATGACGTCTATTCCTCCCATGACGTTGTCCGTGCTTCGCCCCCTTACATCGGGGTATATTGCAAACGTCATGTAGACGGGGGTAACTCTGTCAACCTGCGCATGTTTTATGTTGTGTTTTCTGTAAAGCGTTTTGTGGCTGTTTGAAAGCGCTATATGAATAAAGATGACTTGACTTGTGTTATTTTGATTGTTTCAGAAAAAAAATATTCTGACCTTAACCCGAATATTGCTTGCATGTAAACATAGTCACTGACACTAGTGCAACACACTCATAAGTGTTTAAACACTTATTGTTAAGTACAGTTAAGTGTAGTTTGGCAGAATTAAATGTTTAACACTGACACTAGTGTAGAGTAATTTCAACACTATTCAGTGTTTACCAGTGTAGATTTTTTTTTAACACTGTATAGTGTTGGAGACTGGTTAAGTGTGAAAAAAGTAACGCTTTTTGTGAAAAATGTCAGATTTACACTCATTGGGGTGGACACATCTTATGACTGGCGATTTTGCTGTGTAGAGACAATTGTTACGTTTTGTATAATAACCGCCAAGAATTCAAATATATCAGTAAAATTAATAGATTCTCTCAATTAAATTGAGAGGGATAAGACTTTGCCATTACTTAGCAAATCATATGAAAATGACCCCTAAGCATACAGAATATTCCTCATTCGGTAAAACATTCTGTAAGCTTATTCAATGAAAATGCAGATGCTAAAGGTATGGTCCAACGTTTTGACTCAGAAATAAACAGTAGATAAATACAGGATGTATAAACATGAACTCCTTCTCAATCTACACCTCTGGGCTTCTGTTAATGTGTTGTGGTGATTTGTCCTCAAACCCACTATCGGTGCTTGGCTCAGTGCGGTCAGAGGCAGGGGGCGTGAACATTGAGCTTGTATGGGTTGAACCATGGGAGGGGTCAGTTTTGAATTGTTTGTTTACAGAAACGGTTTGTTCACAAAAAGAAACGGTCAAAACTCCGGACAGCTACTTTAGGTAACTACGAACAATCTAAATCAAAGACACTTTATGTCATAATGATTTTTGAGCATGGAATGTTATATTAGCCAGGATAGTGGACAGAAAAATCCATGTTGGATATGGGCGGGAAATTTCATGGTCAAGATGGAAGACACCTCAAAAGGTCTGAATCTACATCAAGTGGCATTCCAGACTTATTAGCTGATCAAAAAACAAACAAAAAGAAACAAAAAAAACATCACCCACATGTCAGCCTATGGGGAAATATTTTTCTCTATGTATGGAAATTGAAATGTTTGTATATTTCTTAGAGGTGGCAATTTAATGCTGAATAAAAAATACTCTGAAAGGGAAGATAAAAAAAATATTGTCTTTCATGTGATAACAGTGATAACATCTGTTTTCCATGTTGCGTTATCTTTCATCACGCAAAGTACCAGCACCAGTCCATAAGTATTTGCCAACTGCCAAAAGAAAGTAGAAGAAGAAATGTAAACAGAAGTTGTTGAGGTAGTAGTCATGGCAACAAATGTAGTTCAGCATGCAGCTTCCTTATGCCACAACAAGAATTTACAGCACCAAAAGGCTTGAATGCAGCTCACAAAGACATTAATACTTTTACCACTTATGTTGACCTGATGATAATGACCTTTTGTGACCTTCCTCGTCTTAATGGTGATTGTTGAATGCCCATCAACAGAAGTTTGAAGATTGCCAACCTGATATCCTCAAAGGTCGTTCATGCTGCAGTAAATGCTGGTTCACAATTTTATAATGGTGATGATAATGATGATGATGATGATGGTAGTGTTTCTTTGTGTTTGTGTTTTCCATTAGGGCACGAAACCATACATGGTAACGTCACTGAACAGGATTAGACCGGAATTTGGAAAAACGAAAAAATAATATTACAAAAGTAAAATAGTCGTGTTATGCACTACAACCTCTGTCGTATAGTATAGTGCCGATAAATATGTTGTGTATCAGAATTATTATTATTTTTTAATACATAAAGATTGTAAAGTTGACATTATTATTGATATTATTATCGTTGCCTTAGCAAAACCACTTAAATGTGGCCTATTCAGACAATAAATGAAGCAATTCCCAATGCAATTGTGCGCCACTATAACATAGTAATTGGACTGTGTGAGAAGAAAGGGCCTCATGAAATTTCAATGTCAGTGTATTTTCACTGTCATCAGCCTATTCCACTTGAGTACCTGTCAGAAATTGCTTTTCAGCATTTGTAGTGCTTCTCAATATACACTCAAATCACATGGATGTCGCTCTTAATCCATGGCTATTACCATTTCGCAACCTCCACAAGTCCCTTTAGATTGACTACACCAGAGGGTTCATTTTCTCCCCTCGCCCCCAAGTTCAAGGGCACGTTGACAGTTGTCAGTAAGCAGACTAGCAACTAAAGAACTGAGTAACATTGTGGGACTCGACCGGTGACCCCACATTTCCAAAGTTGTTACAGATGAGCTAATTTACTGAGTAAAATAAAATTAAAAATGCTATAGGTGTTAATGAATAATTCTTCTGTAAAATCTCACAGGTTTACCACTCATTGCTCGTCATGGTTAAATACAGCTCAATCACTGCTTCTGGACTTACACTATATTGATTTTGTGACCTCCGATGATTCATGATGTTCAAAAGCAATTGCTGTTTCAGTTAAAGATTTATGAGTTGCTCTAAATGGATGGACCAGTCTGAGAAAAGTTGCAAGGCGTATTAGACTTTAATGTATTCTTTTGCCACTGAGAACCTCAAGTAAAAATACATGGAAAACCCTCTAAAATAGTTTTTAACTTCAAGTAATTAGACCTACTAAATACGAAAAATATACCAAGCTGTAGAAACTACTATACATATATTTTTGCCGCCTACTATAGGATATATATATATATATATATATATATATATATTTTTTTTTTTTTTTTATGAAGGTATGGTACTCCTGCTCAGCTCCTGCTCAGCTTTGGAGGACGTCTGCAATGACCCGAGTTCCTTGTTGTATCCCTATCCTCCAGGAACCGGTTGTTCAAAACTCGGTTATGTCTTTAACCACTGGTTAAGTAGATTTAACCGACCGTTAACTTTAACAGCACTGTTATCTTGTTGTTCAAAACTCTGTTAACTTTAACCAACTGTTAACTTGCTGTTAAAGTTAACACGCCTAGGGACCGCCGCTAACTTTTTAACAGTGTGGTTAACTCTGTGTTCGTGGCTAATGCTGCCTTCATGATGCCCGTTGAGCGCAAGATAAAGAGAGTCTATCGAGGGCTTGGCTTTGACGTTGGTGATTATTCTGATGAATACTTATGCGCACGATACCGCTTAGCAGTAATACAATGCCAAGTCTCAAGTCAAAAGAGAAAGAATACAAATGTGTTTTTTAAGACGAGTTCTAAAAATGGACACTGATTGCAAAGAGAGGTTAACTGTGATGTTTCTTGTTTGCTTTCACGTCAATAACCAAACCGACAACAACACTGTGAAAAGCGGCACATTATTTACGTTAAATACATTTAAATTTGATATTATAATAACAATTTTAATTAGTTTCAATTTAAAACAGTAATTACAAATATTAGTAATCATTACAAGTATGTAAATACAAAATCAAGCCAAATAAAAGCAATTTGATCAAAAACATTACACAAAAAATACAAATTAGTCAAAAATACACGAAAAAAAACGGACAAAAATATGAGAAACAAAATCAAACAAAAACATGCAATAATGTTGGCAAAAATAAAAATAACTATTACACAAAATATTCACTGAAAATACACACAGTAGAATAAAATAAATGATAATGAATTAAAAAATAATAATAAATTATTTCACAAAAACTTTGCTTCAATCATTGATTGAATAATGTTTGTTTGGTTGGTCGTTTGGATAGTATCCATTCCTTTGGCTGACCCGGAAGTAAACACGGTTAACTTTAACGGTGCCGTTAACTAACAGCGTGTCTAACCATGTTTTGAACAACGCATATTTAACATATGGTCGTTCTCCCCAAGCTTGTGTGGGTTTTCAAAATTATTTTTAATATATGTAGATATGTTAGACTTTGTATCTTCATTCATATTAAATCATTAATGTACTTGGTTGGAGCACATTTAGCACCAATTACATTATCAATATGGTGTGGCATGGTCACTGCTGAGGGGTTATAGAAACTCCGGTTGCTTTAATAGCAGACTACTTGCATTATTTTGGTTTAGTGTCTCTCAGCTTCCTCATGGAAATACTTCAGAGATTTTCGACTTGGTTTATGTCTGTTCAATGTGCTGGCAATCAAACACTGTAATATCACGGTTATGTAACTACCTTTTGGTAGTTTGGATATATAGGAAAGTGTCAAACTCTACTGGTGCATGGAATCAGCATTTCCTCAAAGCTTGTCAGCAGACCGAAGAATGACGTGAATAACGTACTCTAAAATTTAGTGGTAAACAGCTCTGTT
Source organism: Leptonotus elevatus (assembly GCF_054856555.1). NCBI lineage: Eukaryota > Metazoa > Chordata > Actinopteri > Syngnathiformes > Syngnathidae > Leptonotus > Leptonotus elevatus. The sequence goes on along the minus strand of NC_141241.1, from coordinate 20,695,918 downwards.
TGTCGATCAACATATGTAAATAATATGGCACCCCAACTATCATTGACTTGAATGATTTGAAGCAATTTGGATTGTGTAACTTACTGTTCTTCCTGTTAGTGGGGCCTTGATTTCCAAATAAAATTTAAAATGTACTAAATCTGAAAAAGAAATAATTAATATTGTTAATAATTGTAAAGATGAAAAAAAAGGTAGTTATGGGAATTTCTAAACCACTTACGTACATCGCCAACTTATCATTTCAAACAGGGCAATTTCCAAATAAAATAAAAACTGCAAAAGTTATTCCAATCTACAATACTGGGGACACTTACAAGTTCACAAATTACAGGTCTGTCTCCTTACTACCACAATTGTCCAAAATTCTTGAAAAACTTTTCAATAACAGTTTAGATACATTCATAGAAAAAGATCAAATACTTTCTGATAGTCAGTATGGATTTAGAACAAAACGGTCAACTGCACTAGCTTTAACAGAACTTACTGAAGAAATTACTGATTAAAACGAAACTTACAATAGGACTGTTCGTTGATCTACAAAAAGCATTTGATACTATAAACCTATAGTATATGAATATATTGATTAGTAAATTGTAGCGTTATGTTATTAGGGATACAGCCTTGAATTGGATCAGAAGTTATTTACAAGAAAGACAACAATTTGTGGAGTTGGGGGAATTTAAATATGAAAAATGTGGTGTCCCCCAGGGATCAGTGTTGGGGCCAAAACTGTTTATATTGTATATTAATAATTAGTGCAATGTGTTCTCATTTATTGAAGTTTGTGTTATTTGCAGATGACACAACTATTTTAGTTTCTGGTGAGAAAATGCATCTTATTTTGGATACAATTACCTCTGAATTTAAGAAAATAAAAACATGGAATGCCACTTGATGTAGATTCAGACCTTGACCATGAAATTTCCCGCCCATATCCAACATGGATTTTTCTGTCCACTATCCTGGCTAATATAACATTCCATGCTCAAAAATCATTATGACATAAAGCAATGTGTCTTTGATTTAGATTGTTCGTAGTTACTTAAAGGAGCTGTCCGGAGTTTTGACCGTTTCTTTTTGTGAACAAACCGTTTCTGTAAACAAACAATTCAAAACTGACCCCTCCCATGGTTCAACCCATACAAGCTCAATGTTCACGCCCCCTGCCTCTGACCGCACTTAGCCTAGCACCGGTAGTGGGTTTGAGGACAAATCACCACCACACATTAACAGAAGCCCAGAGGTGTAGATTGAGAAGGAGTTCATGTTTATACATCCTGTATTTATCTACTGTTTATATCTGAGTCAAAACGTTGGACCATACCTTTAGCATCTGCATTTTCATTGAATAAGCTTACAGAATGTTTTACCGAATGAGGAATATTCTGTATGCTTAGGGGTCATTTTCATATGATTTGCTAAATAATGGCAAAGTCTTATCCCTCTCAATTTAATTTAGAGAATCTACTAATTTTACTGATATATTTGAATTCTTGGCAGTTATTAAAAGACGTAGGACCTGATAAATGTATGCTTCTTCCTACTCCTTTTCGAACATGTATGTGTAAATGTGTAGCTCATGATAGGGTGAAACACTGCGAAACGTTCTTATGTTGCTTTCGTTGCTTTAATGTTGTGTTTGCTGTTTTATATGTTTTGTATATTTTGTCTTTACACGTGTGCTTTCATAATCAGTCTGTTTTTTTCTTTATATACATGTTTGAAATAAAAATTTAAAAAAAGGACTTTGGACCAATTCTGTTTATTTTCTCCCTTAGCCTATGTAAGGCACTTCTGATGTCTATTTCAGTAGTGGCTTGACAACAGGAATGCGACACTTGAGCAAATTCTTTGATACAGTATGTCTGTGCACAGAAGCTCTTGGTCCAATACTAATGACTTCCACCACATTCCTGAATGGGTTTTGCTTCATAATCCTCTCAAGTATGTGGTTATCTGTGTTGCATGGGGAAAGATGACACCTTTATGTTGGCAACTGTTACAAGAGCTTCACCCATTTTATACTTAATTGGTGTTTTACCAGCCTTTTTTGTCATTTAATGTTGATTGTGTTTATGTGATCTTTAGACTTTAGACTCTTTTCAGCATTTTTGGCTGTGACATTCATTGAAAAAGGTGCCTAAATGGGCAGCAATTTTGCAACAACCTAATTTTTGTAGAGCAGAACATGTAATGTTGTCGGACTGTCCGCAATGGTATGGTTAAAGGACATTTGACGCGAGAGGTGTCATTAACGTGGATCCCCGAAGAAGATGAACATTCGGCTATTAAATTGCAGGTGCTTGTAAACTTTCAAACTTATCTTGCAGCAAATATGAGCGATGCCATCCCGATCTGTGGTCTAGTGGTATAGTGTCCGCCCTGAGACTGGGAGGTTGTGGGTTCAGTCCCCGGCTGGGTCATACCAAAAATTATAAAAATGGGACCCATTTGCCTCCCTGCTTGACACTCAGCATAAAGGGTTGGAATTGGGGGGCTAGATCATCAAATGATTCCCAAGTGTAGCCACTGCTGCTGCTCACTGCTCCCTCAGGGGATGGGTCAAATGCAGAGAACGAATTTTGGCCCACTTCGGTGGGTGTGACGATCAGTGGTACTTTAACTTTAATGCTGTAATAGTGACCTCTTTGAACTCGACGCACTTATAGGCTACTGCCAATTGGAGATCTTGCTCTTCTCTCATTTATAACAGCTTCAAACCACAAGTGCAAGATGAACTAAAACACTGCACTTCCTCTATACGAAATGCTATTATTACAATTACTATTATTACTAGGGATGGGCGAGTACCGGATCCAGGTAAAAGGAAGTTGTACAACCCACATATTTTGATTGGGACTTTTTTTTCTTGGCCACCTGGGACAGATTGTTCAAAACTGGATTATGTCTTTAACCACTGGTTGAGTAGATTTAACCGACCATTATTGTTAACGGCACTGTTATCTTGTTGTTCAAAACTCTGTTAACTTTAACCGGCTGTTAACTTGCTGTTAAAGTTAACACACCTAGGGACCGCCGCTAACTTTTTAACAATGTGGTTAACTCTGTGTTTGTGGCTAATGCTGCCTTCATGATGCCCGTTGAGCGCAAAAAAAAAAGAGTCTATCGAGGGCTTGGCTTTGACGTTGGTGATTATTCTGATGAAGAGTTATGCGCACGCTACCGCTTAGCAGTAATACAATGCCAATTCTCATACTGAGTCCAAAGAGGAAGAATAAAAATTAGTTTTTTAAGATGAATTCTAAAAATGGACAGAGAGGGGGCTTGCCCAACATTTAGTGCGAGGTGATTCCAAAGAGAGGTTACCTGTAATGTTTTTTGTTTGCTTTCACGTCAATAATCAAAAAGACAACAACACTGTGAATAGCAGCCAATTATTTACATTAAATTAATTACAATTTTATAATATACTAGTATTTTTAAATTAATTTTAATTTAAAACAGTAATTACAAATATTAGTAATCATTACAAGTATTAGATAAAAAAAAAATGCACACATACTAGAAGTATTTAAATAGAAAATTAAGACAAATAAAAGCAATTCTATCAAAAATATTACACAAAAAATACAAATCAGTCAAAAATATAATTACGTTAGACAAAAAAAAAAGGACAAAAATATGAGAAACAAAATCAATATTCTATGCTACACAAATATTGGCAAAAATACAAAAATATTACACAAAATATTCACTGAAAAAACACACAGTAGAAAAAATTAATTATAATGAATTTTAAAAAAAAATACAAAAAGTTGCTTCAATCATTGATTAAATAACCGTTGATTGGTTGGTCGTTTGGATAGATCCATTCCTTTCGCCAACCTGGAAGTAAACAAAAAGGGGAATTGTGGGCTCTATCTGTGCTAACCAGTGCCGCATACGGCACGGTTAACTTTAACGGTGCCGTTAACTAACAGCGTGACTAACCATGTTTTGAACAACGCATATTTAACGGTTGGTTAGTTAACGGTGGGTAATTTAACCGGCGGTTAGGGGTTAAGCAGTTGTTAAAATAACCGAGAATTGAACAACCAAGCTCAGATTATTTGTTTCATTTTATTTATCTATTTTTTTAAATTAATTTGATTGTGTGCTCTATGACTTGATTGAAAATTTGAAAAAATATAATTGCCATTAATTTCAAGCAATTTTAAGGACATTTGGTATAATTGGGATATATAGGTCTTTAAAAAATATCTGTCAATGTTTTTGGGGGACATTTTATGGATCATAAGTACTAATGTTATCGGCACTTTGTATCAGTATCGGTGAATACTGAAAATATGAGTATTGGTATTGGTCTAAAAAAAAGTGGTATCGAACATCCCTAAATATTACTGTTGCTGTTATTAATTTATGTTTTGTGTACAGTGTTTTGGTACAGCTGCAGCGGTTGTAAAAGCACTGTATGAGTTGATTTGATTTGAGTGTTCTAGACAATTCAAGTCAAGTCAGCATTCTTCCCCATGATTATGAAGGCTATTGAACTAGACTTAGAGTGCATTTACTGTGAGGCTCAGGAAGCCTTTGCAAGTGTTTCAAGAAAAGAAATGATTAGAATGTAACACCACTGGTTTACAATATTGAACTTTTCCCAAATATTCAACATTTTATGAGATGCTGAATTTAGTTTTTCTTCTTAGCTGAACTATTGTGAAATGTTGTCCACAATTTTAAAATGTATTCAAATTCATCTGCAGTATTTATATAATCCTCAATCCCCAATAATCTAAATAGCAAATCAAGTTTTAAATTTTCAATGTAATATACTGAATGATAATGATAATACACTTAAAAATAGATTTATAGATTTAAAGTAATTTAATTTAACAAATCATTTCCCAAGTCGCCTAAAATGTATTTATTTTTCTACATGTTTCTAATATACTGAGATGCACCTGTAAAAAGATACGTAGATATATTATCTATGAAGGGGGGGAAAACACCGTCATCCATCAGAATTGCTCGGTCTCACCTCCTTCTGACTTACCTCACTAATTGGTTTCACGGTGATCTACAGTGGCTGCCTCGCTAGTCATAAAAGGAGAGCTGCAATCACTGCTTGGAGACTGAAGGGACAAATTGCAGTAGACGTCTCAACGGTGTGATACTCTCTCTTGGAAATAATAACAAGAAATAATTCTATCACAGTGCAGTGCATTTTGTGATTAAACTGAAGATGTTTTAATTCTTTGAATGGATGGCTAGAGGGATATTTTCAACTAACCTTAAATCAGCTGAAGCCAAGTAATTGGACCCTGAAAATGTCCATTTTGCTGTGTATAACGTATCAGCATATAGAGACAGTAACAACAGCTGCTCCAAATATCCCCAATCCACATTTTTATAACTGCATCTGAATAAAACAGAAAAATAGTTATGACAAATTTTTATGATGGGTCTGTGTGGGCAAATGCGTCAATGCATCCATATGTGTGGATGGCACAGAAACCTAAATAACAAGGATGCCGGCATATTGTTAAACAATACCGTACGATTACCACAGCAGAACTGGGAATAGCCTTTCATAGAGGGAATATTTGTAGGCCCTTTTTTTTTATATCCTGTTTTAATAGCAGATTTTTTTTGACGTCAACAAAATTCTCATTTCATCTCCTTTAGTAAGATAACAGAATTATTATTGTGCCTGGCCTTGCAGAAAAGTACTAGGACATGCAGAGTGAACAGTCACAGAACTGCAGTGTTGTAATGAGAGGGGGGTGTCAAACGAGGGAGAAGCTCATCCTGACGGTCTGTCACAGAGGATATTCTCAAGGTCTGATCAGGCTCCACTCTGCAGGCAAGACGCATAAAGGGACACACGCATTAAAACTTTCCACGAGGCACTTTCAGCTGTGTGCAAAACAAAAGCACGCACACCATTTCTGAGTAAGTAGCTCGTAGACTGGAGCTCAGGCAATCCTGCAGGCCAGGCGTGTCGCTGAGTCCATCATTTGTCATTCTGTGATGCTTCTGACAAGGTCACTCTCTTAAAAGCATCTTCTAAGCTTGAGAAGGATGTGCTTCTGTTAAAAAAAGAAAAAAGAAAAGCTGCACCATTTAATTAAGTCCCATATATGGCAATCACACATGATAAACGAGCAGTCATTTGCTTCAAAATTGAAAATGATAAATAGGTAATTACCAGCAATTAACATCTTTGGTAATTACCAAAATCATTGTAATGGTAAATAATTCTGTATGTAAAAACTATTGATCCAAATTCATACTTATAATGATAATATCCATGCATCCATTTTTTTATACACATGTACAGTATATTGTCTAACCCAGCCGACTTTGGGCAAGAAAAAAAATGAAATAGTGATGAACATTAAGTACAGTGTCATTATCTGAGATTTTGTTGAAAACTGGGTTCAGTGAGATAATTGTTTTCTTTAATATCTATTATCTTATGTTAGATCAAGTTTTCAAATTGATATTGTTTTGTGTTGATACTGTATCTGGGGTTCATCTCATTTCCTTGCTCATCGAAAGTAAAACAAATAAAAGTACTTGTTCATACCTGAAGCATTTACCATATTGCTGGATCCAGTCCAAAACCTCATGTCACAATTTGGTCAATTTAATATATATATATTTTTTTTAATTACTCTGTTTGTCATTCTTCATGTGGGTGTTATTGCTACAAATTACTGACCAATCTACAATAAAGTGGTGAAAACGTCTTGCTCTCTTTGATGAAGTAATGACTATGGTTGAACAAACATGCAGTTTTCAGGGTCTCCTTATATGTGACTATTTTGGAGGTATGTACAATGCAGCGATATTTAATTAATTGATATTGTACATTGTACATGAATATGACCCAATCAAATTTGACCGTGTTTTTTAAGGCAGATAACACTTTGCTGACAGCACTGTGCAACAAACCTTAATATTTTCATCTTTAGCTAACACAAACTCAAATTAACAACTATTTCCATCTTGAATGCGATTAGTTTTGTCACTGGTCCTGTGACTGAATATTTCATCATGTTCAGTGACACGCATCATGTTGCTCTCTTCTGGAATTCTGTGACGATCATCTGCTATAGTTTATTCTGGAGTAATGCTTTTTGTTTTCATAATACAGTAACGCACGGTGACTCAGATAAGTAACTGTAATCTGATTATTCGTCTGGAAATAGTAACATGCTAGATTATTTGTTACCAAAAAATAATAATAATAAATTGTCATATTAGAGATAAAGGCATCACTGGCTGAGAGTCAGCAGTCTATTGCATTACTTCTGACTTACTTTCGCTATTTTTCTTTTCCATTATTGTACCCCTGACTGACAGATTTGTATTTTTTGCTGTTTTGTTTTTTGATCCAGGATGTATTGTTAGGGAGTGTAGACACTATCGGACTCAGCAAAGAATGCATTCCAGAGAAGATATGGAGATGAATGAGAGCTGGCACTAAAGTGAAGTAAAGTAATAGGGAGGTAATTGGGACAGGTGTATTTTCCATTATATATATTATGGGAATTGTTAAGTTATTTGCCAACAGACTAACTAACAACTGTTAGAGCTCCAGCAGTCAATGCAAAAGACAATTTCTGCATCCCGGAGACTTTAGTCATATTCTTCCTATCATCTACTAACTACTTCACTTAACAAGGAGGACATTTAACCCTAGCCGCAATGTAAAAGGAGCATCATACAACTCGTCTTCTGTTTCTCATCTGGGGAATCTGATGACAACTTCATGCATAAACAACATTTATCCATAATGTGACAGTCTTGATCATGGTTGAATATAATTCCGTTCAATTCAAACACAATATTATGTGGACATGTCTTGTAATAATTCAAACATTTCATTTTATTTTAATTCTTTTTTATCTCCATGAAATGGAGGAGAGGATTTTACATTTCTCCAAGCAGCTATCCTTCTTCTTAACGCATCAGTGAGAGCTAACAAACAGATAGAATGAGGACCCAAAAGATTCCAATCAAAGAAATTAGATGTACCCTCAGACTCTCGTCATAGTAATGTGACTTTTTAACATAATTAGATTGTCAGTGCTGACCTACATGTTTCAAAATAATGTACTCAAACAGTCCCCAGTGTTTGCAAATGCCTTTAGATGTTGTATCTACTTGTGTGAAGAACATTGATTTGCCTTGTGAATGAAAAGTGCTATATAAATAAAGCTGCCCTGCCTTGCCTTCAAAACCTCCCTCAACCACTTTGCATTGAAGATGAGTGATGACGCACAGCACTCAACCTTTGATTTAATGAGGCAAGTGTGCATGGACAACCTTGGATTATAAATGTAATATTGTAAGCAGATGAATGTAGATAAAGATATTTTTCCCATAAATTGAAATGCTTTCAAATGCATGCAGGCCAAAAGCCACGAGTGAATTGCTGTAATGATGTTGAGAGTTTTGTGAAAATATATTTGACTTTACGACATAATCATTATAAGGTGAACATGCTTTTTTTCCCCCCATTCTTTTCATCAGTGTTGCTAATGTGCTTGTGAACGCAAATAGTGGCACGTGATGTGATATTCATCTGTTATTGGCTGCCATCTCCAACTGACCCTCAATGATTTGCGACCTTCTTCTAAACATCTATGCTCAGCACGATGACTGCATTCAAAGAACCATCTCCACCATTCAGCTGGACCCATTAGCAATCATAGGATAAAAATAATAATAATAATAAAAAAAAACTTTTGTCTGCAGCCTACCAATATTGTCAGCGATTTAGCTTTCTTTGTTTATTTTATTTTTTTATTTAAACCATGCATCGTTTTGCTTCTACATCCATATCGTTTTGAGAATATAGTCTGTTGCAAAAAAATTCTCAAAGCAAAAATTGACAGTGGGCCCTCAGTTAATGATAACTAGCTTTTTTTTCAAGTTAATTAAATTCAAAGAAACAACATCATACCAGTTTATAACTTTTTGATCAATTTTTGGCTGGTTCAAGCCATATCAAGATCGATTCATTAGTTTGGGTACCAATCTGCTCACATCTTCTAAATCACCAATTTTCCAATTCAAAACAGTTACACCTGTAAATTACAAGACGTTAAATATAATGTAAGTGATGTGAGTGCCATTACATTAGTCAGAATATGGCAAAAAATAATTTAGGACCACAAAGCAGACAAAAACACAATACATTTCAATAATCAAAATAGCACGCAACACATGGGGTATTCAAAGTGAAAAAGTACAAACAGAAGAGGAGCAAAAGCAGTATGTGATTAAAACACAGTAAAACATACAAACATAAGTAAATGTCTCCTCAAGGTCTACGCGAGACAAATATTAACATGAATACAAAATCGAACATACTGGACAGAGTCTCTGCTGAAGGACGACACTGGGAACCAGAAATAACAGAAAATAATCTATTCTACACAAGATTTAAAAAAAGAAAAAAGAATGGAAAACAACTAGTCACTAGTCAAATGTTCTTACCAGACATTTAACCAGAATACTCAAAAGCAGAAGACACTACAGGAGCAGGTGCTATTTACAGGGCAGGCACAGGCAAACAAGCAATGCTGAATAATAATCTAATGCTGTCTTTGGTTTGCAGCTGCACTTAAGTGCCATACTGATTATCATGGCAAACAGGTGTGCAGCAGGCGGCTCCATCCACCAGCCGTCACCCAGGTAACTATGGCAAATAGAAAAAGAAAGCAGACCGGGCAGTTACCAGGAAGCTAACAATATTACCTATTAGTTTTATCGCTATGCATACACCTCAATAAACATGTACCTTTCCGGCATTCTTGAAAGATAGTGCCAATCACAGCACACACACCGACACACCATTGCTTATCTATCATTGAATGAAATGTTTTTGCAACCCAAGACATTTCAATTTAATAAGCAAAATATGCATGTAGAGTAGACCATTCGCAGTAACAGCCCACTTCCATAGCCACAAGTTCCCAACTGAACTATTCAAAAGTAAAGAGAGAGAAATTAGAGGCACAGATTCTCACGTCAAGAATGATATCTGCAGGTTTGGCCAGTAGGTATTGTGTCGTTGCTTTTCCCAGACTTTCTTTATTTCTGCAGTGGAGTTGGCCTGAAGCCTCCAATGACCCCGAGTCTATATCTGACAGTGCAGCTTTCACAGTTGCCAGAGATGGAAGCCGCGATAAAGGGAAAGCGGAAGAGTGAGCGCATCAAGGAGGAAAACCCAAACAAATTGTATTTTACTCTCACAGAAAGAAAAAATAGACGTACTTCTCTCAATTCAGATCTATGGAATAGAATCTAGATTTCAATGACTCCAGTATTTTTCAACAGGCTGTTTGAAGGTAAAGTCACCTTGCTGCCATTGTGCAGCATGCAGAGCCAGCTTTATACAGTTAACTAAGGACACATAGTTCTGCATGAGTACGGTATAAGTTACATTTTGTTACAATAACCAAATTTGAGTGCTGAAACACAAACATTTTATTTACTATTTACTTTGTAGTGTCGCGAAAAGCCTGGGGCATAATGTTGCTGACTGTCTGACTGACTCGGCCTAAGTAGTGTACACCCTGAAGTGAGTAATAGTCAATGTCAGAGTTGAAATAACAGAAATAAACAGACCACCAGCCACACTTAACTCTTTTACCGCCAAAAACGTTGAATGACATATACTAAAATCCAAATGAATGCCGGCAAAAACGTTAATTGACGGGGGGAATTTCTCAATGGGCAGTGCAACGTCTATGCAGCGCTGCCTTGTCATTGGGGTTGTAAAATCCTAAAACACCCACTACCTATGGCCAGCAGATGGCAGCATTGTATCTATTTTCAATGGGCTTTCAGTAGTATGGAATTACACTGAAACATGACGAATCTGATGAAACGTTTTCAAGGATGACGCGAATGATCAAAGCCTTTGTCACATTAAATCTAATTCACAGAGCGTCACTAAACAACAAATATTAGTGTCAGTCACTGCTGTGCAAAAAAATTATCTTTTTACAAAAAGCTTATTTTCTCCTTATTTTTTCAATTTTTGCTTAACTCTTTGACTGCCATAAACGTTATAAAACGTTTAGCATAAACCTAGGGAAGGGCGCCGAGGACGTTAAAAGACGTCCCCTATGTTTTTTTTTTTTTTTTTTTCAAAAACGGGTGCAGGAAAGCCTTGGGCAGCTGTGCTGAAAGTATCAGGCAGATATGATTAGTCAAAGACTCGTTTTGGCCCCTAGAGGGCAGCGATGACTCTCTTTGCACAAGGTTGGATGGGCCGCCCACCGTGGGCGTCAGTAGAAGACGTGAGGTGGAGCTAGAGTGTTGAGGAGACAATGGCTGATCCAAGCCACAATGGCTTGACCAAGCAACCGGTTACAAGCAGCTCAGCTTGAGCATTTTTTTCAAAGACGGAAAGCATCAATCAATACTAAAAAGCGCATTGATGTCAACGATGATGATGACTCCGAGCTCTACGCCAAAGTTGGAAGCTTTGGCCTGTTACTATCACGTAGTAAGCCTCACCGGCTAAGCGCGGCTAGCGCGGCTAGCGCTGCTAAGGCCGGAAAACGCGCACAATAGCCGGCCGGGTACTTCTGCACAAGCGGACATTCGATCGGGCGATGGAGAGTTGGCATCGACCAATGCAGATTGATGATGATGATGATGACGACTCCGAGTTTGACGCCAAAGTTGGAAGCCTGGACGTGTTTACGATCACGTAGTAAGCCTCACCGGCTAAGCGCGGCTAGCGCGGCTAGCGCTGCTAAGGCCGGAAAACGCGCACAATAGCCGGCCGGGTACTTCTGCACAAGCGGACATTCGATCCGGCGATGGAGAGTTGGCATCGACCAATGCAGATTGATGATGATGATGATGATGACTGCGAGTTTGACGCCAAAGTTGGAAGCCTGGACGTGTTTACGATCACGTAGTAAGCCTCACCGGCTAGCGCTGCTAACGCCGGAAAACGCGGAGCTGCACAAGCGGACATTCGATCGGACAATGAAGAGTACCCCGAGTCCAATGCATATTCATCGGAGGAGCGGGTACAGTCTGATCACGGAGAAGACACTGTTTCTGGACTACGATGCCACCATGAATGGAGTGGATAAAATGGATCAGAACATCTCCTACCACCCGGTATAGCAACTGAAGGACACGGGGAAGCGAGACGTAACGAAACCGTAGCATGATCCTGATATTAGACTTGATGACACACTGCAGTATATACTTGCTATTCCCCGGAAAAAAACGGCCTGCAAGAAAGTGGCGCACGCGAAGAGGCAATCTGTTGTGCAAATGCTGTTGCGTCTCTTTGCACGCAGGAGAGTGTTACAAAAAGAAAAACTGTCGTTGAAACATCCACATATTTGTAAATAGCACCACAGTTGCACACATTTGTAAATAGTTTGCCAAATTGTTGTCAAATTGTTACACTGTTGAATGTAAATAAACGTATTTTGCTATCAAAAAACACTTTTTCATTCTTGGTGGTAGTGTTTTATAGAAGTAAAGCACTATTTAGGTGTTTGTGGCATCATTCATGGACAAAAAGAAGTGTAAAATTCACTAGAATGCATGAAATAATATCGTTTCACTAAAAGCTTGATTTCTCCATATTTTGGTCCAAAACAGGCGAAATTGGGTCAAACTAACCATTTTCTATTGTTGATTACTAAAGAACGGAATAAGGTAGAAACAAACTTCTTTTTTCTGATGAAAGATGAAAGTCCAATCTTTCATTTGGTAGTACGTGTGTTTCCATAGTCCAAACGGAACATTTTCTGTGGACCTTGAAAGATCAGTCAAAATGCTTAAATCGGCTGGCACTGGCGGCATCCCTTTTCTGAAAACGTCTGGCAGTCAAAGAGTTAATGTCACTCAAATTATCTTTTTTCAAATGGTGATTACTAAAGAACGGATAAAGGTAGAAGCATGTTTTTTTTTCTAATGAAAGAATGCAACGCGATCTTTCATTTGTTTATGTAGTCAGAGCACACAATATTCTGTTTTCCTTGAAAGGTGAGTTAAAATGCTCGAAATCGGCTGGCACTGTTGGGGCTGTTTTTTGGATAACATGTGACAATAAAATATATTCATTCCTACAGGCAATTTAAAGTACCTAGGATTTTCAACGTGTCTTTAAGGAAACCAGAATGCTCCTTATGAAGCTAAGATTAGGACTATCAGCTTTGATGACACTCAACCATCTGAATTCTTAACTCTTTTACTCTTACATCCTTTGTGAATGTTAATGATTTATTGTTTAAGCCATAAACTTTTTTTTCTTTGCTTTTTTTTTTTTTTGCTGTCGGATGACATCAATGGCACTTGTGTTCTCTACTAGAGCTATAGTGTTTGGGAGGGTGCTTGATGCACTCATTTGATGACAACTGGTCTTTTCTCATCTACAGTGTGGTTGCTCAACCCATTCACTAATGTGCTATTGCAGTTGGTACCTCCTTTGGGAGGTTGTTGAAAACGGTGTGGTTGCTTATTTTGCGGCTTTTGAGGTGGAAAAAATGGTGAAATCTAGTTGTGGATGCCTCCCACTCAAAGCCAATGTCTTTGTGTCCTCTGACCATCTGTTTTGACCATTATGTTTTATATTGTAGGTGTGGTGCTCCCGTCCTCCCAGCTTCCTCCAGATTGCGGTTCATTCATCTCACTTTGTCAGCCTGATCACTATCTCCTCATCAACCTTGTAGTATAGCAACCTCTATTCCTCCCTCACTCGTCACTAGATGATTGTTTCTGCATGGTAGATGAGATTTTGAGGTTACTTTGAATGCATACTCCCAAGTTTTTGTTTTTAAATCAATTATTACCTTAGTTTGCCACCAAGCAATTTTGTGATTGCCTATTTCTTGGCTTGTCTTTCAACCAGTACAAAAGTAAAATTTCACATGAATGAATGATTTTAATCATGTAGCCCGCAAAACAAAAAGTGCAAAATATTGACTCTTGCACTTAAACATTCCATTCGAACTGGTCCATCGTGATCTATTGAGTAATAATCCCCTGGCATCATCATAGGCTATTTTATGACCTTCAGCATTAAACATTTAAATATATAATTTTGTGTACTGTATTCTTAAATCTATTTAACCACCCATTGTACACATATTTAATTTACACACAAAAATTGAAAGTGATTTTACATACTTTCAAGCACAACCTGTTAAACACCATCTGCCCTGAACTGACATTGCTTATTCACACCAGAAGACACTAGTCTGTTACAGTATTAGCAAGTGGAAAAATCTTGTATTGTATTTAATGCAAATCTCTAATGAGGCATAAAAGATGCTGCAGCTGCACAGAAAATCATGACACTGAACCAAGTGCCGACATAAAGGCCTTACAGGCTCTTTAGGACTGATCTGTACACATGTAAATGATACACTTCGAGTGGCTCCCCAGCACATCTTTACTGAGCTGAAAGGATTTCCCACAGGAACAAGTGGTTAAGGACAGAAAATGAGGTAGGAAAGGGACGGGGGAGGGATGGACGCTTTAAAGAAGGAGGTTGGTGGGTGAAATGGGACCTTGCTTGAGGCTCGGTCGTGTAAAAAGACTTGTGCATCTTGAGTGTGTGCCTCTTTATAATCCCTCCCTCCTCTTCACCCCGCTCACACCCACCCTTTCTAAGTTCCTTTTCACCCCAGTCCCAACCTCTAAATAAAAGAGGTTTTGTGGGTTGGGGTGTCACATATTTATGCGAAATAGTGGAACAAGAAACTGGTGGCAGCTATCAGACACCTGGATTAATTCTCTCAACCTCGACGGCATGATACAAATCACTTTGTATGCATTGCACTTCCTCTATGGGGCTCTTAGTCAGTCCGTCCTACAGGTAGTTGACAGACATTCCAGACAATTGGGAATGAAATCTACTCTGTTGTTGGACCAGGAATGTGAATGTATGTTTGGGATTTTTGTCTGTTCATATGGCATAAGTGCATGTATGTGGCGCCAAAGTTTTTACCAATGCTAGAGAACCCGAAAAGATGGTTACCATGGTTGCAATTAGGCTATTTACGATAAGGATTTTTCGGTGGATCGCCGATCATCAATCATTGAGTTAAAAAAAAAAAAACTAACCAATCTTTGATTCGATCAGAAGATGGCGCAATATATCAATTTAAACAAGTTTCAGATTTAAGACATTAGAGCTGATTGCACAAAATGCTAAATATCGTCTGATCCCAATCCAGCCGATCAGATGGTGTAAAGTCCTGTAGTATTATACAATTGTGCGTAGCATTCACAAGCATTTGCCACTCTAAAGGCCATTTCCCACGGAGGGACGAACATTTGTGAGTGTAAGCAAAGGCAGCAAATGTTGATTTCGCGTCAGAGTATGTTAAAAGTCACAACGTTTGCTTAATATTCACTAACATCCTCCTAAACGTTTCCCAGACCTTTGCCAACAGTTTTATTAGTTTATTGTCATACGTTTAGAAAACGTTTAGCAACGATCCCTGACAGACCCTGACGAGAAATTGCTAGCTTCACAAATGTTGGCTCCTTCCGTTAAAGACTGTTAATAAAGATACCAGCATCCATTATCCATGGGTCCACATATATTCAACCATGGCCATTGCCAAATAAAAAAGATATTTGGTGACATATCTTACGACCATTTACAAATGCTTGCAACTGTTATGCAAACACTTGCCACTGTTAGCAAAATAACAGAAAAACTGTTTGCGACAAGTAAAACTGTTTGCTAACATGTTTGTAACCTTTTGCGAACCTAGGGAAACCCAAAATTCGCTAACTTTGCACGCATTCGCCACAAATGTGGGCTTGAACAAGACTTCAAGATTTTGGTCACACTGTGATGTTGACAGGCAAACTGAAAAAATATTGATGTTGCACAGGATATATTGAGTAAAGCATGTCAGACTTTTTCAGATTTTGTTTAGATACCGGGGAACTGTTTTAAATTTAAAAAATAAAATAAAATATATCTTTAACCAAATTGTTGTTGTTATAGTGTCCTGAATTGGATTGGACATTTGAAGGGCTATATCTATTTAGAGATAATGACTGTGACATACTTTTAACTAGGGTGGGAGACAAAAGAAAATGACCAAGAAAGGTGAAACCCAAATATGCCCTAAATATTGTAAATGTATAATGACTCAACCTTTCCTAATGCAGTGTAATTATGATTGCAGCAAGCGTCACATTTTTGTCCTATGACTGCAGTACCGTTGACTGTACTACTAATCTATGGGTAGCAGTGCATTTCGGACCTGGCCTTCAGCAGGGAGTCAGGGACTTAAGTGACCTAATCCGCTTCTGAACACCACCACTGCCATGTCTCAATTTTCCAAAAGTACAATATAACAATTCATGGCATTCCAGAGAGAAAGACGCATTTTGCATATTTGGTACGAAAACCGGCTATTACTAAAGCGGGAACTTTATACAATGTGCTTATACTTAACCCTTTAGCTTCCAATAAATCACCTCCAAACAACAAACCTCTCCACTGCGATATCATTTGGAGCAGTTCACAAACAAAATTGATTTAATAACATAACAAAAACCTTAAATACTTTGTACTCATATGTTGTTTGTTCATAGATAAAATCAACATCCTGTCCTTTCTTTGCGCCTGCCTGTAAGTAAAATATTATTATACAGTGCAATATTTGTATAAATCTTTCTGCAGTTTGCAACATTTGTTCGTCATAAATAATAAATGGCAATGGCCATAGTTGCATCTCTTATGCATACAGTATAGCCAGGCCCATTTAGGTCAAAGTTAAATTTACAATTGAAGGTGAGAAAAGCCCACCACATCCACCCAAAAGCATTTCTAAGAGTCTGTGATGCCAAGTCATGGTATTGAAACACAAATTTGAGTGTTGATTACCATGGCAACAAGCACAACACTGGGTCAATCCTAACAATAGCTTAAGATAATCCTTCTAAAATTGAAATTTACCATACCTTATGCTCAATGTTCGTGCTTAAGAGATGTAAAACATCAAGACTAGAGTATCTTACATGTATTTGAACAAAGTTGCGGCATTTGTTTCAAGCCTCTACTACTATATGGACAGTATGATTTCCTGTAGCTCAAAGAGTTGTAGCTCAGTGATTATGCAAGAAAAAATTATTCAACTCAATCACAAGAAAAGTGTTATTCCTATCACATAAAATAATCATATTACAGATTAGGTGCTTGGACCTTGGATCTTTTCATTTACATTTGCAAACAGTTGAGCCAGTGCCCAAAAACAAAAACAAAAACCTCATGACCACAATTCGGGGGAACATTTTTCCGTTCATTGTAATATGAAGGTCAGTAAGCGCAAAGCATTTTAATTTGCCATTATCTACATAATGACACCGAATCTCTTTCCCTGTCAGTATATAAAGCAAAAATTACAAGGTTTGATTGGTATCCTGCTATGCCAAAACAATTCAACTGAAAGGCTTTTCATTCCCTTTTAGCCTGTTAGATAAACAAATCTCTAATCTAGCTTTTGGGACATCTGTCACATCTAAATGAATCATTCCACATGCTTTTGACATGCGGCAGTGAGAGCAGAAAAAACTGGCACCTTTACTTCCTCTGTTCCCATGAAAGGAATTACAACTTGCTCCAAGCACACATGTTTTCAGGGGTTCTTTTGTGCTTTGTTTTGATAAATGAACTAAATTAATTATGAAGTATGTCCAGTAAAAACAAGTTAATTCAAAGAAAAATATCAATTGGAAGTGAAACTTTAAAAAGATGTTGATTACCTTTCCTCGGTACAATTGGACAAAAAGATGACTGTATTATAGAGGCTCCATCAGTAATTAGAAATATTTACAACTAAGGAAAACGGCATCATGTTAAATATTTTGTTGTTCAGAAAATCACATTTTGTCTGTGTGAAAAATGAGAGCGTTGAGCAAAGCCGGATCAATATGAACAAAGCTATTGAAGTGGAAGAGAAAGCCCAAAAAACAAACGTCATGACATTGGGTCAATATTCATCCTGACGCACTCCCATTAGTACTGAAAGTTTGTGATCTGGACAGGGCGAAGGCTGTCTGGGCTACATTCTATGCCTGGTATCACTGCTATCCAGGTCTACATTTCAGTCAGGGGAGACTAATAAGCAAAAGGAAAAAAATTGCGATTTAAAGTGTAATTACTATTTAAATGTGATAAAGAGAAATCGACTTTGGTACTTAGGAAGAAGATCGCCTTAGGAAGCAGACTTATAAAATAGGTGCTCCAAATCTGAAGGATTTAGCTGAGGAGAAATATACCCATTTTTAGCTTCACTTTGCAGAAATGCATGTATTCAGGGTTTAAATCTTTGCCTGAACTTTTCTGTTCAGATTTTGTACAGAATATAAGATTTAAAAACAAAAAATAAATAAATGAATAAAAACAGACTTTATTTGTGTGCTTCAATGTGAAATTCAGGTTTAACAGCAGCAAAATGAAGGACAGTCACACAGCACAAAAAAAAAAAAAAAATACATGTATATAAAATCTTTGCAAAACTTTACAATATCCGGTAAATGGTTTGAACAGCAGCCATGTAAATGGCATCTGTACCTGAATAATAAATGTCAATGCAAACTACATACATACAAATTACAGTATTCATAAGTGAATGTGAACAGCAGCATGAATGTTATCAGCATTTTATGCAGCAAAAAATATGTACTATACATTTAGCAATAAATAATCTTCAGACATATGTCAAGGCACCTGGGGAAAACTCCTGATTCTTTGTCAGACCCGACACCTGGACTCCTTTGAGCCTTTTTAATTAAAGTGCAAGAACTTTTGTAGCCTTGGACTTTTTGCTTATATTAGTGCTGTCAAAGTTAAAGTGTTAATTGATTAATTTATCACAAAAAAATTATCGCATAAATCATGAATTAATGCAGATTAAGAGCACCATTAATTATTAACTAATTAGCTTTTAGCCTGACAGTGTATGGCTACAGGTTGCACAGGTTGTGTTTGAGAAATAAACTTAATTTCATGAATTAAAGTAAAGCATTTAATGAATGTTTGTGTATGACATTTAGAATATTTGTTCATGTCAAAATACCGAGGTCATTTTTTTCCATTTTAATTATGCAAGTAATTAACTGATTAGAAAAATAGGAGGATTAGCTTGTGCAGTGGATCAAAAAATGTTGAAGACGTCCTCATAATATTAATTATCAAAAGAATCCACACATAACCGGTCAAATTTGGCGGGAATTATTTGGGGATAAAAAAGCCTTTTCTATTAGTCGATTAATCGTGATTAATCAGAATTCTAAGATGTGATTAATCTGAATAAAAAATGTAATCATTTGACAGCTCTAACTGTATAGATATATACAGTATATATATATATATATATAGGGATGTTCAATGACAATACCAATACTAATACAGTACTCAACTCTTGCAACTCTTGAGTAGTCACTGGTACCAATACCAAGTACCACAAGTACTTTTGATACATAAAATTTTCCCAAAATTCAATGACAGATTATTTTATAGAAAGATCAGTTCAGGGTGTACCCTGCCTACTATTTGTACTCAGCTGGGATAGGCTTCAATACGCCTGTAACCTTCGTGAGAATAAGCGGGTCAGAAATCATCTGCTGTTGCGAGTACTGATAACTTCAAATAAGGCTTGGTATCGGCCCTAAATGGTATTATTACTTGCCCATCCCTAAAATCGGAAAATTGGTTTTGAATAAAAGATGTGATTGCATCGGTATACACAAACTAATGAACTGGTCTCACTATAGTTTGAGCTGTTAAAAAAAACGATCAAAAATGTATAAATTGATATAGATCAGTTTGATGTTGCTGATGATTTGTTGTTTCTTTGAATTTTTACATGTGTATTGTATATGTTTTGCAGTAGGAAAAAAATATATCCTTGTTTACTTTAAAAAATCTTATTCACAAAGGCATACCATGTTTAATTTTTATGAATCAGTTATTCTCTCTGCTTCAGCTTACACTGAGCAGATATCCAGCCACCAGCTGTACTGAATTTTTGGCATGCTAAATGATTAAGGGCACTGAGTGAGGATAAAGAGAACCCTGTACCATCTGAAGCTTATGTTAATCCTTTGGTGGATGTGGAGTTTGGGCGGCATTAGCATCTCTAGTTTTTGGAAGGTTTCGATTTGTAAAAACTGGAACAGCAGTGTTACTGGCGCACAGTGAGATAGAGCCACTGAGAACTATCCCAATTTGAGCAACACCTGACAGTGTGGGACTGACACAGTAAGGGGACAGCTAAATGAGTTAACTGCGGTATTGTATAAAAATAAAAAATAAAAAAGAAGTTTATAGTGCCAATGCAGGATTTGTGGTTTGTGTATGGACTTTGTTTCCTAGGACATCTTTATCAGTACTAATTATCGTTCAGGCTGGTCTCATATCACTTGTCAAGATTGCTGTTTTGTTACAGCCATGTGTATTTTATACCTGGGCTATGCCTGTACTTTACTAAGCAATTCCCAACTCCGTTTTTCATGTGGGCGGCCAGATGTTCTACAGACTATGCCAGCCTGCCAGATGTTCCCAGGGCTTAATACATTGACTTAACAATGGGCAATAACAATCCTGCTTTCACGTTGCAACATTATTGCCAGATTTTTAAGAGTAGTTCCAAACAACAAGAGATTTCTTTTTTTGCTGTAACTTTAAAATACATATAATTAGTGCAAGTTAAATCAATAAAACCACAAAATCTTCATTCGGCACCTGCGGAATCTATCGTCAACAAGTGCAGACTCAAGCTCCAGCTCCAGCTCCAAATCCATTATTTTATAGAACCAATTTGTAGCACTTCGCCAGTGGAAAAAGCGGTTTTGGCCACACCCTTTGCACCATGTTCCATTATTGATGCTGGTCTTCAGTAAATAACCACTTAGCTCTATACCACAATTTATATTACTCCATTCTATCTTCAACCATAAATTCTGGCTCTGGCAGTAAAACAACAGTACAGTATTTATTTTATTATTTTTGGATTTTATCCAAGGACATTATAAATAAAGTTGATAAACTTGCGGTTCTTTTAGGCGTAACTGTCACAAGAACTGGCTTCAGCCAGAAATCTAATAAATAAATAAAATAAACGTATATTTTTTAAAGAGTATTTATTTTCATAAAACTAAAACAAGCAAACAGGTTATGTAATCAAATGAAAACGCAAAATCAACAAGGGGGGAAAGTATTTTATGCAGTGTACATTCAAGTTAGGCTTGCTTAGTGAATGGCAACGTAAGATGGCCGTCACACATGCACATAGTTCCTGGACTCAAAGACCAATATTCCTTGTGAATAGAGCACGTGCAGAACACAATCCTGGTATACATTTATATGACAAAATATTTGGGTTAGAGAAGGGAACTAGGGGTTTTATTTAGGTTTTTAAAACCCCAAATATGAGCACATTCGGGGTTTAGTACGTGGCCTTTCAAAACCCGGGTAATTCCAATATTCAGGTTTTCAAAGGGTTATTGACACCCTGTAAACGTAGGCAATGAAACACTTCAGGGAACTGACGTTGGACTTCAGGCACTCAGCATTGTAAATTGTTTTACTAAGAATAAAATTAGGTGTTTATCACTAACATTAGTTGTTGTTTATTAATCCCCCGTAGTCTTTGTGTTTTGCCGACCGGGAACGTGTTGTACTTTCATTCTTTTCATACCCTAAGTGAGGTTAGTGTTTTGTTTAGTTACCACCAGTCTGTTACTTGTTCTGCCTTACCCTTATTTATCCGTATTTATTGGCTATCTTTGGTGTCAGGATTCAAACCTCCAACTTTCTGTGACGCGAATGTGCTGACCACTTTGTCATAGTGCCACTAAGGGATAATATATTCTGCGTAAATTGGAGTGGATGTTTCTGTATCTGTGTGTATGCATATTTCCCAAAGGTTGCTTTGTTGGCCAGCCAGAAGTCACAACAAAAAATATTGAATGCCCGTTAGGAATAAAATGCTATGTGTGTTTATTCGTGTGACTTCTTTGTATCTGCGTGCATGTGCAGCATGTGTATGTTGTAAAGGTTATGTCATGTTATCTTGGACTCTGCTGTAAAGTCATATATCAAACGTGTAAGCCCATACATATGGAAGACTGCGATATATTGCATGGTGTCTCTTTGATTAAAGAGCCATCTGACAAAGCAGCCAGTACAGCAGAATGACAGACGAAGCTCTGTGGATTTACACTGCATAAAACTCCTCCTGAGGGACCAACGTCTAGTTGGAATTTCAAGCAGTAACCATTGCTGTTCGAGAGCTGAGAGAGAGAGAGGGGGGGTATTTTTTCAGGTCACTTACATATTCAGTGAAGGGCAGGCAGATTGGGTACTTCTTGTTTGTAGTGAATACCAAATAGCCGCCCGGAACCCATTTTCCTCAACAGATCCGCTTGAGGGAACAAAAACATGACAATCATATAATTACATGTGGCTTTTATTCATTCTTTTTACTTTTGAATAACTTAATTACACACACAAAGATTGCATCACCTGTATTGATTTATTTAATTTGTTGGATGTGGGATTGCAGAATCCAATTAAAAACAAAAATATTAGATTTTAATTAACTACACCATGTTAATTGAATATGTTAGATATGCACACACCAGATAATCAATTTGGAACACCTCCACTATCTATTGAAATTCAATATACAACTTAAAACATTCAGCATTTTACAGGGATCATTATGCTGATTGATACTGACAGAGCAGTATGAATTAAACAATGTGTTTATTATTCCACTTGTAGTTTGTTTTAGAACTGCACTTTGGGTTCCACCGTTCTCATGTACATGTAGTTATATAAAGCAACCGAAATGCAGTGTAACTTCCAAGTAAGAAAGAAGTCTTCTAAGGGAAGGCAAAAAAATAAATAAAAAGAGAGTCAAAGCTTCACAAACCTGTACCGATATTTTTTAAAGTCACATTTTAACTAGAGCTCTCAAACGATTACATGTTTTAATCAGATTAATCACATCTTGGAAATTTGATTAAAACAATTAATCGCTTAATTAAAAAAAGGTGGAGACACCGGCTGGGGGTGGGGAGGTTGTCTGGGGGTTTGGGGGCCTGGGGGCGGCTGGGGCTGGGTTGGATGGTGGGGGGGTGTGGGGGGCGGGGGGGGCAGGGGCTGTGGACCGTTGGGGGTGCCCCCGTCCTGCTGCGTTGGGTTGGGGGCGCGGGCCATGTTCGGGTGAGGGGCGCTCTAACTTTGACAGTACTAATTTCAACATGCTTAACTGTCATACAAGCGTGAAATCAAGTTAACCCTCTGAGGCTCAAATTAAACTTTAGTAACAGGAAAAATCTGATATTTGGGCAAAATTATTATATGGGGTAGTAATATACAATTCTGCAACAAAAAAAATTTGGGAGAAGCCTTCACATACAATGCATTCTGGGATGTTGCAGATTTATAACATTGGCCCGGTGTGGTAAAAACGCTGAAGACTGAATATGCTATGAACACAACTATATTTACATAGCAGGTTCAAAACAATGTTACAAAATGCTTTACAGTGGCAGAATAACAACAAAAACAACTTGGTGAGTAAAAAAATTGAAAGACAATAAATTATTATATTAAGAACAAAATTACAATAATAACAATAACAACAACTTTTGATCCCCTTGCATCAAATTATAATACCAATAATGCTACACTGACATCTGAAATCCTAATTGAGAAGGCCATGTCTGAATGTCACTTCTTCTCTTCTTCTTCTTCTTCTCTTCATTAGCAAGCGCTGCATAAGCCTGATAACGATCATGTTGATTGGAATCAGCTGCGTTGGTGCAGGGAAACATCCAAAACCTTGTTTTTGTGAGTTTGCCCACTACTGGTCTAGTCTGACGTCAACCCATTGGTTATGATTATTATTACTAGTATTGCTTTTGTTCAAATCTGCCTCTGATAGTGTGTAACTTCACCCAAATTATTTCATTTTTTGCTGCGTTTGAGCAGGGAAACATCCAAAACCTGCAGGACTCCGGACCTCAAGGACTGAGTTTGCCCACTACTGGTCTAGTCTGACGTCTAGTCTGGTTATGATTATTATTACTATTATTATTATTATTTTAAATCAAATCTGCCTCTGATAGTGTGTAACTTCACTCCAAATGATTTCATTTTCCATATGATATACATATACCATCATTTACACCGCAAAGTAATAAGTAAACACTGGTGATAGGAAAATAACTAATAACTACTAAATAAATAGTATTGATAGTTGCTCAAAATATAGGCAAACCAATCAATAAAGCATGTGGTATCCATTGGTACATGTCCGGGCACACGTTACAAATCTGCAACAATGAAATACAGCTGCCCTGGGGTAAAACCTACAGGAGATAAAACCTACAAATTGGCATATACTCTATATTCTCCAGGGACATCTTATGCAGTATTGGTTTCAAAATAAAAGAGATGGGTAGTGATACTTACATGAAATTGATGCCTATAAAATCAATTTCATTGAAGCCAAATAGGCAGACATTTTTGAAAGTGAGAGACCTCGCCGTCTAGTGAGCGACTGGGAAACTGTTTGTTGCTAATGCACAACGAAGGTCTGCAGTGGTACTTTTGAGTATAAAAAGAATGTAGCTTAATTAGGGGATAAGCAATTAGTTGTTTCAAATATCCAACGTTTGCCTCCAGAGCTGCTGTCAAATTGTAATCAATAAAACCCTCTTTGCAAACAAGTGATGATACAAAAAAGCAGCTAGCCATTTGACAGCCAGTTAGTTGGCAGCTAACCTTAGCCCTCAACACCATGTTACTTTTGCTTACTCATCGTCCTTGCAACTGGCGGTCAATTCCTTCCTCAAATGTCACATAAAATTCCATCAAGAACTGCGCTGCAGGACGACCCATTAGGACACATATTAAATATGACTCTCCTTATTTCTTATATCAAGCATACAGTATAGTAAAGTCATCCTGCCATCTCTCAACACAGTATATTGTGACTTTTTACAGCCAAAAAGGCCAGATAAGAGGAAAAATATGCTAGTTTAATCTTTTGACATACAAGGAGGTTCATGGCTTGTAATGCATTGACATTTGAGTTATATTATAATGAGCTAAATAGAGTAGTATTTGCCGTTAAATTAGTAGCCATAAATCAGCATTCCTTTCATACATAATATTTCCCCAAAACAATTGTTATTTTTTGTGATTGAGGTAAAGAATATTAGTTTTTGCAATTTCTTAGTGATTGTATTGGCCATTATCCATTATATATACACACACACACACACACATAGGCAATGTTAAAAGGAAAGTGTCCAAAATTATAGGGATCCTTTACAAAACAAAGGATGTTTTGAATAAGAAGTCATTATATACATTATTTTGCTCATTATTATTACCATATCTAACCTATTGTGTGGAAATATGGGGAAATGCTTACAACACCAATACTTACACTCTATTCAAATTAAAAAAAGAGAAAAAATAATTATTAACTGTTTAAAATACACAGAACCAACAAATGCACTATTTATCAAATTAAACACAATGAAATTGTATGATCTAGTTGAGTTTAAAATTGCTCAAATAATGTACAAGGTACACAACAACCTACTTTCCCATATTATTCAGAAGGTGTTTGAAATCAGAGACAGTGACTATGATTTAAGGTGTATAAGTGTCTATAAAAAAATCAAAACAAGAACAACGATTAAGCAAAGGTGTGTTACAATTATATGTGTAAATTTGTGGAATAATATGGAATTAACCTGAAGAATCATTGGTTGTGTTTAAAAGGATGTATAAAAACAAAGTACAACAACAATATTTAAATCAGGTATAAGTCAGCACAAATGTAGAAGATATCCATCCATCCATTTTCTTAACCACTTATCCTCACAAGGGTTGCGGAGGGCGCTGGAGCCGATCCCAGCTGGTTTTGAGCAGTAGGCAGGGTACACCCTGAACTGATTGTCAGCCAATCGCAAGGCACACAGAGACGCACAACCATCCACACTAACAATCACAACTATGGACAATTTGGAGTGTTCAATTAACCTGCTATGGATGTCTTTGGAATGTGGGAGGAAACCGGAGTACCCAGAGAAAACCCACGCAAGCACAGGGAGAACATGCAAACTCCACCCAGGAAGGCCGAAGCCCGGACTCGATCTCACGTCCTCTGCACTGGGAGGCGGACGTGCTAACCAGTCAGCCATCATGCCGCCATGTAGAAAATAGAGTGCAATTAAAAATGTATGTGTAAGCCTTTTTGCTGATTTATATATCTGTAAAAATGTTTTCTTATTAACTAAATGTACAATACTGTTGGCATATATATGCACGTGTAAGTGCAGTTGTTTATGTGTAAGTTTGTGTTGTTGTTGTTTTTCTTTTGTAGGGGGGTAGGACTCTATACGTTTTTTGCTTCTTCCTACTCCCTTTTGAACATGTAAGCTGTGCTTAATGATGATTATGTACCGGTATGTAAAAATAAATAAAATAAAATAATTTTGATTGCAGTGTTTCTGTTGCTGGTTTATATGTTCAATAAACAAACAAACAAACAAAATAAGCTCCAGTGGGGTAAACTAAAGTCTGACTATCCCGTATTTAGGTGATGTGAAGAAATATTGCCCAGTGACGATGGTATGAGATATACATCCAAGTATGACATTGCATAGTTCATATTCAGTCCATAAAAAAGGAGTCTTGAACACTGCCATGAAGCAAAATTTCTCAGAATACTATTTGTTTATTCTATTCAATACTGCAATAACAGTATGTACTATAAGTCACCTACTTACAACTAGATCATTCTTAGTATTGGGGGAAAAAAACATGTAAAAAGGTAAACACAAACGCAAGCTTCAAATCCAATCATCCCACATTGAAACAAATGACCTAACAATAATCTTGGGAAAGGCTATCATACCGAAGCAGATGCTCGGCTTCCTTGTGCAAGCATGTCCCCTGACATGGGTCCCACAAGCTGGGTTCATTGACATCAATGGTCTGGGGACTGCCGTGGAATCAGACCTTTAGCTGCCAATTCTTTGGCCTCCTTCTGGCATCGTTCTAAACACACGCAGGGGCTGTTTTTTTCTATAAGGCTCCCCTGGCAACGTGAGGTACTATTCAGCGAAGGTTAAATCAAATGAATGTGACTTAATGGGACTGTAATAGCATGAAAGGTTCTCTAAATGAAAAGAGTATGTAAGAAAAGCCTTTAGAAAATAAGCTGAACCACTTCACATCCAAGAAAGCTTATGGAAATGACCATTGATCAAATACAAGTGAGCCATTTGATTTGACCTTCGACTACTTGCACTTTCCTTTATTTAAAATTTGCTTTGTTTTATAGCTGTAATTAAGACTGATAGGACATGTTGATATTTCAAGCAGATATGTGGGCATCAAATAGATACTGTATTATTAAGTCTTGCCTCACGACTTGACAAAACAGTGATGCACAGTTAAATTGTTTAAATTCGACCCTACGCAATAAATTCTGAATAAATAATAGCATGATAAAAAAAGAGAAGATGGAGAAAATAATCAACGAATGTGTTTGCTTTTTCATTCCTTTTTTCATGTTGCATTGAGTATAATAATGAGCTGTTTGAATGTGAATGTAATTTCCCAAAGCTGGCTTTGTGTTGTTGTTCTTTATAAGCAAACAGCTAACACTGAATCAACTTAACTCATCTTTATTTATGTAAACAACACCTCTGCTGGCTGTAGCCAATAGTGCACTCTGTTTTACATGACATGATAAGTCAACAATGATGTTTAGTATGTATTTCTTAATTAAAAATATATATAACTAAGTCATCCCTATTTTTCCGAAGGTCACATATACTGTAGGTCTGTATGTTTTTTTGTGTTGACGGTGTCGTTTTGATAACGATTCTGCATAATAGTTACATAAAACAGCGTGTCAATGGATAAAGTGCAGGCCATTTGAATGCAACCTGTGAGATTTTTAATCCAATTTCTGTAGTTTACAGCTGTTTTTTTTTTCCCTATTTCGTTTTTTTCCTTTTAATTCAATGCTCCTTGCACATTGCATTTATTGTTTGACCACCCACGTAAATTGCCCTGGAGACTGAGCTTTGGAGGATCACAACGCTCGAGTAACGATGTGACAAGTTTACTTCAAAGTCAAAAGTGATTATGTGTTATTATTCCGTTGTCACAAAAAAAATGAAATAAAAAATAATAATGCATGCATGTTTATTTTAGGGTAAATGTTGCAAATGGACACATAGGACACAACAAAAATAATGTGAAAAATGTAATATGGTATTGTCAATACAACAAGCTTTCATTATCCGTTTAGCCCATTCCAGCTGACTTGGGTGGAAAGGCAGACCACACCCTGGACTTGTCAGTACTGCACACAATTAATAATTCATACTAAATGAAAAAAGGGCCTAAATACAGTATACAGAATAAGGTGTCCATGTTTATCCAGGTCTATACAGCAGCTATGCAAACTGTCATAGACTGGCGACCATGCCCTTCGCCGGAATTCAGCTGGGTTAGTCTAAAGCTCCCTGGTAGTAAGAAAAAAATACATGGATGGTTGTTTAAAATAGCAATGAAATATTTACAGCTACATTTCAAAAGGCGGATGAGATGATGTGGACTGAATGTCATTGGGTGGATTGATGGAACGAGGCAACGGAGGGAGTACTGTGATATCGCAGGAGAGGACAGAGCATGATGGTGATGATGATGGCGAGGAGAGAGAGAGAGAGAGAGAGAGAGAGAGAGAGAGAGAGAGAGAGAGAGAGAGAGAGAGAGAGAGAGAGAGAGAGAGAGAGAGAGAGAGAGAGAGAAGCAGGTGGAAAAGAGGAGGGGTCTGTGTGGTCCAGACAATCAGTCCTTGTATATACCTCACACACACGCATTATTAAAAAGAAGACTATAGCTGCCTCTACGCTCCGCCTCCGCCTCACCCCTTGACTGCGCGATCATAACATCACGGCCGCTCCACTTTTCCTGCACTTCTCCCTCTACATGATCCGGACCGAACTGTTCTGACGAAGCATGCTTTGAACGATACATAATATCAGGGCAGAGGATCAGCCCTCCACTCGAGAAGGGCGCGCACGTATGGAAACATTTGTGAGCACTAAAAGGAAGCAGCGAGCAATGAGCATCATGAGAACACTCCTGTTACCAACAAGGTGAGACAAATGGATGAAAACGACCGTTGTTCGTGTTTTGGGTGAAGGGTTTGACTGCATGCACGCACATTTCAACGCAATGTTTTTGAGCACTTGCTGGTTGGGTGGGATGCATTTGTTTGTGCAGCACTGCTGCCTTATCTAGCATTAGTGAGCATGACACCATCTCACATCAGCTCATCAGCAAGCTCAACCTGTTCACTGCGGTCTACATACACTACAGTTTATGTGAGCTTTATGTGGTGGAAATTTCACCCTGGGTTTAAAATCAGCTCCCGTGTAAATTCCTCTCAGTAATGTAAGCTCACAGCCTATCCATTATCGCCATTTATCCAAGGAAAAAGCAAGCTCATTTCATTATTTCAAAGCAGCGTATATTTAACTTGCGCTGAAAGAATTTGAAGTGATGCCAAATGTATTCTCTGTTGGAGCTGACACATGTAATTCTGTCAGATGTGGGGATGATGAGAGGCTTTATTTATTGTACATCATCAAAGCTTCCTGCATGAAGGCACACGCTTGTGATTCACTGTTTTGGAAATGATTTTTCTTTTCACTTGGAGCAACCTCTCCCCTTGACGTGACATTGTTTGTGTAGCTTTACTCTCGTTTGTTATGGGTAATATGAGGTTGGTTTGTACTCTTCAATCAGGCCATAGTGATACTTAATGTATAGATGTTGGAGTTGGCAGAAAGTGAGAATACATATCAACTACCTACAAATAGTGTTAGCTTATAAAAAATAAAGATTAATAATTAATAAGACTACTTTTCAAATATAAGCAGTCACAAGTCTCTCCATTTTGAGTGGAGCATTACTATTCAAATAGGATTTTTGTCCTCAATAGGAGGATCTTATTTTTTTTCAAGTCTTTTCACATTTTGTCTTGTACTGAATGCTTCATTGTCCTCCACCTCCACTTGAGCTACGGGAGTGAAATAAAGTGGGTAGTGTGAGGATTGCCAGTCTTTTAATCTCCACCTTAAAAGAAAGTGGTGCTGCTGCTTTATTTGCCCATTTAAAAAAATTCCAATTAATAAAAAATAAAATTCTACATATATTTTTTCAATTATACTAAACTACCCACACAGTAAATTTTTCTCTGAAAACACTATATATAATCAGTCCCAGTCTAAACACTCGGAAAAACGTAAAATATTATAGGCCTATATAATTAAATAATAATAATAATAAAATTATTTTTTAAAATCACTCAAGGGTTCAGGAACAATTCCACAACCTTCAGCATGTGAGAAGGCCACTCTATCACTTGAGCTATGCCATGGTTAAAAAAAAAACTACCAATCTAGTTGGTTAAGCTCATATTGGTTGATTAACCAATAGATTGTTCAGACATTGACCATTCCGGGTGGTTACGGGCATGCCAATTTTATTGGTTAGCCAAACAACCAATGAAATTGGTTACAATAGAAAGTAAATCTAGTTAGATCATGTATTATATAAATGTATTGTATTCTAAATGTATTTATTAATTATTATGAGTGGTTATTATATATGATGTAAATAGTATAGTGTTTAAAAATGGAAATGTGTGTCACTATAGCGTGATCAGCTCAGTTGGCTAGTGGTAGTGTCTACCCTGAGACTGGGAGGTTGTGAGTTCAATCAATGGCCGCGTCATACCAACGACTATAAGAATAGGTCCCATTTGCCTTCCTGCTCGACACTCAGCATTACGCGTTAGGTCACCAAATGATTCCCAAGCGCAGCCCCTGCTGCTGCTCACCGCTCCCTCAGGGGATGGGTCAAATCTGAAGAATGAATTTCGCCCCACTTACATGGGTATGAATGACTATCAGTGGTACTTTTTTTCGGTAATCCTGTGAACCGCGGAATTCCCCCAAAAATGTCAGCGTCTAACATAAATGAACCAATATCTTGGTCAGAAAGACCAATTTGTATTGGTTGGCCCAATCACCAATATATATTGGTTGAAAACACCTACCATTCTTGAGACCAAATAATCTGTGGGACACATAACTACCAGCTAGATTAGTCAAATTTAACGTTTTTTTGGTTAATTTGACCAATCTCTTTTTAGGGTGTACTTGGTATTAGTATCGGTGACTAGTCAAGAGTTTAATACTCGTACTGGTATCGGTCTGGGAAAAAAAAGGTGGTATTGAACATCCCTAAGTTAAATTTCTTACTCCCCTGTAAATTGTTTGTCTGCAGGGAGAACCTGACATGGATCCCTGAGTCTAAATGAAGTGGTTCCGCCATGCAATGTTCCTGGAAGGCAGTGATCGTGCTGGCCTTGGCCTCCATCGCCATCCAGTACACGGCCATCCGTACGCTCACCTCCAAGCCTTTCCAGTTGTGCACATTGCCCAGCCCACAGAACTGCGGTCTGGGGGATCAGGAGACCGAACCTCCCTTTGAACGAGGGGCAGCAGGTTGTGAAGATTACCCTTTCTTTTACATGAACGCATCCCGCAAAACCCACGTTTTGATCTTGGCCACCACACGCAGCGGCTCCTCCTTTGTTGGGCAACTTCTCAACCAGCACCAAGAAGTTTTTTACCTGTTTGAGCCTCTTTATCATGTCCAGAACACACTGATCCCCCGCCTGTCCCATAGCCACAACACAGCAGACCGCCGTGTGATGCTGGGGGCTAGCCGAGACCTCTTGAGAAGCCTGTATGGTTGCGACCTCTATTTCCTTGAGAGCTACATCAAACCAACTCCCACCAACCACACCACAGACAAGCTTTTCCGCCGTGGCGCGAGCCGAGCATTGTGCCAGCAACCAGTATGTGACGCCTTCGGCCCCGCCGACGTTAATGTGGAAGAGGGGGACTGCGTTAAGAAATGTACACTTCTGAACATGACCTTGGCAACCGAAGCCTGTCGGGAGAAACGGCATGTGGCCATCAAGATTGTCCGTGTGCCAGAGATTGGGGATTTGCGCGCCTTGTTGGAGGACCCCAGACTGAATATCAAAGTGATCCAACTTGTCAGAGACCCTCGTGGTATCCTATCATCCCGGATCGAGACGTTCAGGGATACATACCGGCTGTGGCGTATATGGAGGGCCACAGGGCGGAAGCCCTATAATCTTGACTTGAGTCAGCTCACTGTTGTCTGTGAAGACTACCGAAGCTCAGTTTCAACTGGTCTCAGCCATCCATTTTGGCTGAAAGGGAAATATATGTTGGTTCGTTATGAAGATTTGGCTAAGAACCCACTCCACAAAACGAAGGAGATCTATGACTATCTGGGGCTGCCCATGGATAAAAATGTGGAAGACTGGATACACGCGAACACTCGCGGCAGCAATGAGCCATCGGCGAAACACAAATTCGGTACAGTACGAGACTCCGCAGCGAATGCGGAGAGTTGGCGCTTGAAACTCTCTTATGACATGGTAGAATACACTCAGACCGTGTGTCAAAAGGTTCTCCACCAACTCGGATACAAGGCAGTGAGGTCAGTCGAGGAACTGAAAAATATGTCAATCTCACTGGTGCAAGACAAAAACTTTGTACATTTTTTGTAACAAAGAGAGTTCCCTGTTGACTATTTTTATATATTTATAATTGTTGCCTTATCATGTCGTTGGTCGGTTGTTGCTTTCATTATGTCGAGTCAAATTTGCACTAAATGAGAATTTGAATGCACGAAGGGACTATGGATGATCCCCAAATGTTATGAACAGCACACTTAAAACACTGAATAATTAAACAAGCTAGTTTACAAATGTGTCATTTATGTTTTCCCATTAACAGGACATTGTCTTCATTCACTTTGTGTATGCAAGTAAAAATGTTGCCCTTCAAAAAATGTGTTGGTAAATGGAATGGGTTATTGTTTCTTTTACAAGGAATGACAAAATTGTGCAATAAATAGTGAATGTTGCAGTCAACTTTTCAGTGTTTCTATCCATGTAATAATAATAATAATAATAATAATACATTTTTAAAAAAGCTACTTACTGGGATGCAGTGCTGGTAAAGAAGAATTTGTAGTTTCTGGGTTAATGGACGTGAAACCCAATGGAAGTTATGTGTTGCATGAGAAGATTTACCACCGTCTGTGACAAACAAACTTACTAATGAGAGCTAATTCTGCAATCTCTACTCACAGCATATTTAGAGATTAAGTCACATTTTTCAAGACGATTATGGTGTTTGGTGTTGATATTTATAAAGGCTTTAATTCAAATTAAGGCAGAATCTGATTAAGCGCAAGCACTGTTAATTTAAGTTTATGATTTTTCTATTTGAAGAGCCTGCTTCAAACATTTAGTCGCCTTTGTCTTAAAGCGACAGTGTGTAGAATCTTTTGCATATAGTGGTGAACTAATCGAATACAATGACCTAAGTTTGATGCGTGTGCATTTTGAAACACGTGCACTAGGGTGCCTCTGAGAGACCACACTTTGCAAGCCTACTACCAATTACTGCATTAGCAAAGTTCTTTTCCTTTGGGTATCCGTAGCAGAAAGATGGCGGCAAAACATATCAATCTCAAAAAAATCAAAAAATTTAATATAATTAGCGATTATTAGACCTACTATTATATATTTTTTTAATGTACATTGACATGATCGAAGATGTATTTTTTTGCATATTTTTTAAATTAATAGTGTTTTTTTTAAGTAAAAAGTAAAATGTCAACTTTTCAGATAAATAGCCAATTCATTGCTTGTTTCTATGTGAGTAATATATACTTTGTAGACTCAATTTCCTCTCATGTAGTTATGCTAATACAACTGAAGTGTGGCCCTTTGAAAAACATGTTTTTCCCCCGAAGACGATTAGAGGCCTTAAACAAGACAGCATTGCCTTACATCCAAAATGTATTACAGACTAATAGACCTTGGTCATTTGAGATAAACCCTTTATCATTTTATTGGCAATGGGGATGCTGTTGAAGCATGCAACGTTACAGAGGAAAAGGTCAAGGACTAAGTACCATATCTGCCAAATTATGTAAAACAATCCAGAATTCCTCTGATGACATAATACAATATGTGTGTGTTTATTTTTATTACAATTTTTTTTTTAAATAGAAAAATCTTTCTTAACAGACTGTAATAATCGATGTGCATGTTTTAACACAATAATCATATATCATACAATCAAACCCATAAAACTAAGATCATTCATATAATCATCTTGAACACTGATAATATAAAAAAAAATTCAACTTTTATTTAACATCTGAATTTCAAGTTTCATTTACATCACGGACAAGTGCATAGTTAGGTTTGATGACACCCATTAATTTAGATGCAGTGACTGATAGTTTCCCTCACAAAGCAAGCCATGTGAATGAATGCTCATCAGTATTGGTGGCCCAATATCCATTGAGATGCAGAGCGAGCACAAACCTTTTGATCCTCCTCAGCGTCAGGGCTGGATGCAAGTGCTCTCTTCCTTCTGTTTTTCTATCGTCCACCAATTTCTTGCTGCAGGCCTCTCAAGGGATTCATCCTTTACTTCAGTGCTCACTTTTGGTTTTCCATTTGACTCTACCTATGAAATGCCTGACTGTTTTTAGAGTACTGAAGCTATTTTGTAATGCTTGGATTATGTTATTATTGCTTTTGCTAATTCCACCAAATTTACTCCGTTTTTGAGCTCTTAATTGAGAACAGGCTTATCTATTTATTTATTTTTTTTGCATTTCATCTCCTAATTCACTTTTTCTCAGCCAGCCAACGCCTTGCTAGCCCATGTGTGATACCATGCTGTGACTCCTCCTGTCTTGTGTACAGGCAGGCGATGACATTGTTCATGGGCCGTTGCTTTTCTGTTGTTATCCTTTATCCTACACACCAGTAAAGTGATACATATTGGAAAAATACGGCACAAAATATGTGCATGTCTGTGAAAAATCAGCAATGCTGTGAAGCATAATACACACACACACACACACACACACACACACTGGTTGATACCAGCATTTATTTTGTGGCTGTAACCCTGGACTTTTCTTATACATCCCTGTTATCAGGGTCAAAAAGTTCACAAGCCCCTGATAGAAAGTCAGACATAACCTCCCTCTTCCCCCTCATAATGTGACCTTAATAATTTAACCTTGTGTATGACAAGAAAAAAAAGAAAACAAAAGAAAATGCCTCCTTGTACCTATTGAGCTGAGCTGACAGACTGTGCTTGGAGCATGAAACTAGTTGACGGTAAGCAAATGCTGCAGCTAAGCAAATACATTGTGAGTGAATATGCTCAAATAAATGTGGTGTACAAGATCTTGCCATGACAATTTTTGATGATCAGCTGTTAAAAAAAAACATTTGAAAAGGTCATATGAGAGAGCGTGTGTGTGGGTGTGTGTGTGTATGTGTGTGGGGGTGCGTGCATGCGTGTGTGTGCCATATCAAAATGCTGATTAGACACCATGATTAGTGCACAGACTACCCACAATAAAAGGCCACTCTGAAAGGTGCAGTTTTGTTTTATTTTGGGGGGGTTCTGACGACTCAGGAACCAGTCCCCAGACTCAAAAAAACAGTACACCGACCCCGATATTGGGTGTTTTGCTGGCTATTTTTCTAATGCGGGAGTAAAACCCTGCCCTCTCGTCTGAACCGGCTGCTGCCACGCAAGACCAGCCAGCCATTGTTGTATAACCGCGCCTTCTTTACATGTGGAAATTGGATGGATGTTCAATTCTTCAACAAACATTTGAAACAAAACAGCTCCTTGCCGCAATAAATCGTAGTGAAGGAGGAGGGGAGAAGAGTGAAGAAAAAAAGAAAAGAAAGGAAAAAAAGACGCCGTGAACCGTAGACCTGCTGCTTACACAGCAAATGCGCTAACCACTACACCATTCATTCAGTTAGGGTCAACAGCGCAAAAAGTTGTACATGTAGTTTACACAAGTGTCAGCCAGAAGAACCCTTTCTGGGATTTTAAGACGGCCAATTGTCATTGCACTTTGGCATTGCAAATGTCAAGGATAATTGATTGCTTTGAATTCATTTGGACAGAATGTTTACTGATAAAGACTACTTTTGTCAATATTT
This sequence comes from Leptonotus elevatus, assembly GCF_054856555.1. NCBI lineage: Eukaryota > Metazoa > Chordata > Actinopteri > Syngnathiformes > Syngnathidae > Leptonotus > Leptonotus elevatus. The sequence goes on along the minus strand of NC_141241.1, from coordinate 20,659,712 downwards.
AAAATACATGAAGTATATTGTTGGAATTGCATAATAATCAAGTTATCTACAGGCCTACACGATAAATATACTGCTATGTGAAAAACACTTATGTCCATTTCTATGTATTTTTATGTTTTTGGAATGAAACTGAATGCAGACATCCCCCCAAAAAAATATATATATATTTTTTTAGTATTTATACTTTATTATACACCTGAGGATGCATTTCAAATAAATAGGCTTTATTAGACTAATGAGTTTTATTTGGTAGGTTTGCGTTAAAAGTATCTTAAAAACAAACAAAAAAGGAAATGTGAATTTGTTATGTAAAAAAATTACATCAATCTTAAGTTAGGTTTGAAATATTTTTGTGAGTGAAACTTTTGCTTCTGCCCATGCCATTCCTGTCACCCCTCAGTATATGACTGTTGATCGTGTGTGTGTGTGTGTGTGTGTATAGTACTGTACGGTGTCTGAATACAAATATACTATACAACAACTAATACTACTACTACTACTAGTACCTACTACTACTACTAAAAACAGGACATTCAAATCTATTCATATGCAAATGATGATGATGAATGATGATCAATTTGTTCTGCACAGGTTTATCAAGTTGCTGGGAAAATTGCAGTAGCGGGATGGGTGAGCTGGGATTTACCCAGTGGCACGAGCAGCTTAAATGAAGCTTTGAGAGAGGCATAACAATCAGGTCATTTGTAATAGAGCCAGGAAATCATAGTCGGTTTAATAGCCAGAGCTGCTTTAAGATCACCATTTTGAAAATAAAATATTCCCTCTAATATGCATAATAACCATAACTATTATCCTCTAGGCAAGATCACATCAGAAATGACATTGTAACTTGAATTTATACCACTCTGTGCTACCACATTCCAACATGATCTGTTCAAATGTATATTAGCAATGTTATTAGATGCAGTATGATACATGTTCAAGGCTTTTTAAAATGAAGGTTGGCACGGAATATGACTGCTTATTTAAACCATGGAAGAAAAAAAGAGCAAAACACTCGACTACAAGACCAATTTAGTAACAGAAATAATGTATGTTTATTGGCATTGGGCTGGAAACTCATAAGTCACAATTAGGTAAATTCCATATTTTTTTCAAAATTCTATACTATTGGTCAGTCCACACGTGTAGATTTTATTTTGACAAAGTATTTACCAATCCGAAGTGATGAAAATGGCTTGCTATTTTTGGAGAGGCAATGTTAATGGTTGATTTTGGAGTTACAAGTTTTCGACGCAACGCCAGCAATATTTAAGTATAGAAACAACTGCAAGACACTCACCTGACATATTTGGAACAGTTTTCACACCAGATGCCCTTTCTGACACAACCACCCATTTTTCCGAGGGTGAGCCATCCACATTAACTGGGATTTAAACACAAATTCCTTTGTCCAAAGTCACAAGTGTTTCAGTACACAAGAATGGCAACCAGCTTCAGCTCTTCAGCCCGCCCAAAGCCAGTCTTCAATCCAATCAAAATAATTAACCCAACCTTGGATAAAAGCATCCCAATATGCTCAAATTCCACAGCTCCTCAGCAAGTGGGTTAGGAAAACATCCATCCAACTAGCATTTTTTAGTGTGTGGATAGTGTTTTTTATATATATGTATATATCAAAGGTACTATGATAACAACATGTTTACGCAAAGTTCACAGCGTCATCAAAGCATTTTACATTTTGATGTTGCGTAATTCATTGAATGGATGATTTAGCCACCCAATCTAACTTCCATACACATTTAGTGGCATTAGTTTTCCTGTCGATCAAATAATTCAATGTTGTATACTTTATGTTGAATAACTAAGTAAGTAGCGCTGTTGTGGGCTTGAACACAGCTGACTTACAACTAAAATAAGCGCGGATGAGGTGCACAGTTTACATGGTGGAAGCCGAAACTGACCAGCTGGAGTCCATGCAGGAAATCAAAGTGCACAAAGTACCTTTATAAGGAACTGCAAGAAGATCTCCACTTGCAGATGATGTAAGTGATCACAGATCACCGCTGTGAAGTGGGCACTTGGAGACCGCAGCGTGGTCTGCCAAATCCTCAAACACACTAAACGAGACTTGCACCGGCACAAAAATCTAGAGAGGCCAGTTTTTACGCCCGAACGCACATACAATGTAAAATATAGAGTCCCAAGTATCTGTTCTCCATTGCAAGAAAAGTGCATCGATGTACGATGATTGTGGACATGTTTGATGGACACTAATTGAGATGTGTTATTAACAAGCAATTAAAAAAAGAAAAACACCACTTTCATTATTCCTTTTGAGATGTGTCAATTTGACAGTGCATTTTGGGAGAACTTAACATTACATTTAATGGTCCAACCTGTCATTATGTGAGCATACATAGTTTTCATTGGACATGTGTACATGCTACATCATGCAAGATACAAGAGCCGATTTTAATATGCAAAAAAATGATACTCTGTCCTTTCAAAGCTTGAGCGACAGCTGCTACTGGCAAGCACAGGTCACTCGATCTTATTCACCCAGATGCATACACATGCAATCAACACTAAGGAACCATTGATGGTTAATGCCCATGTGGAAATGAGTATATAGGTGCCAACGAGAGGCTACATACAGTATGGGTGTGAATGTGTACGCGTGCACGCAGCATCACATGGGCGAGCGAGTCAGCGGTGCTCACATCACTGTGGTCAGCTGCTACTCAAATTCTCCCCTCGGCTGGCCTGAAAAGCTAAAATGAGATTAGTGGACACACACGCAGGCAGACAAGTATGAGCAGCCGTGAGCAAGTAGTGACCCTCTGAGAAGTCACAAAATGGAAGTATCATGCAAACGTGTTGTATCCAGCAATGTGATATTTTGTGATAATAAATGCATTTAGCTGCGGAAGATCTTTCAAAATCACGTAATTGTCGAGTTGCAACTCATGCTTTGCGGATTAAATAACAAACCAATGAACTATCCAGGGCAGAGTCTGATTTTATTGACTCAAACATTACCACCCAAACCTTCTCTCATTAAAAAAATAAACAACAAAATAAAACATTAGCTTCGTTATAGGATAGTTCTGGCCTTGAAAAATTATCTTCCACTCTCGTTACAGTAGCAGCTGCTCGCATAGTTAATGTCAGACATAGATCGATTCATGTCTATCACTACTATACTATTTGATATTTCCGAAGTACTGAGCATACTGCTAAAGAAAACTACTGTTTAGAAAATGGGTTTTATTTCACAACTCCATATAATATAGCTTCAACCGCGCACTGAAGCACAAACCCCCCCAAGAGGAAACTGGTGTGCTTATGTGGTGCGTGCAGTTTGCCATGAGCATAAATATAAACACAACAGCAAAAGCAGATGCTTTGAATCTCTAGAGGAAAAGTCATGTGATTCGCATCTGGTGTAGGGGAACCAGAAAAAAATATGTAATTCGTCCATTGTCAGATAAGCATTAAAGTTTTGCATGACTGCTTACCGGTAAATCCTCAGAGTACAATTGGTTTTGCACTTCCGTGCAATGAGGATGCTGTACTGGTAATAACTCAACATTTGCCAGATTTTATATTATTTCAATCCAATCCAATCTTATAGTTTTTCCGCATCATCCAAATTACATAGAAAGAAAAAACTAATGACATTAGTGCTTATTTTGCACCCACTTCTATCCAGCAGAAGAAAAAAGAGCCCCACTTTTTCTATGTTGCATTATTTAACGGCAAGAAGTTAGCTCTCCCTCCTGCCTCTGCCATGTCCTCCCATTCTGTCAGTGCGGAGCGATGACTCAACTCTGACTGGGCTACACAACAGAGGTGTTGAGTTCTTGAAATGCAATGATCGTGTCGGCCTGCAGGCAGTATCTGCTATGCACAACCGTAGCACTGTGTATGCCGTGAGGTAACACACACATATGCCTCAGCACGATTGCACTTGCACAATTTCAGGAAGACACACATTGGCTTGCGGCTCTGTGTGTCAGAATTACTCTTTGAGTCACAAACACAGATTACCTCATGTGCAGTTTAACATACACTCAACTGCACTGAAATGATTTTACTTTACATCATAGTAGCTTTCAAATGTGTCTTAATCATTTAAAGGTGAATTGTGGAGTTTAAAATGTAATTTTTATGTCATGCATGCTCCACAAATTGCTAGATGAGTACAAAGAGCCCTCTTCTTCTTTTTTTTTACTGCAACTATCAGCTTGTATCTTTCCTTCATTCACTGTCCATTTTGTTGTGGGCTCTTTTTTGGTCAAACACAGACATACATTTGAAAGTTTTGAGTTTGCATGTTGTCCCCGTGCTTGCGTGGGTTTTCTCCGGGTGCTCTGGTTTCCTCCCACATTCCAAAGACATGCAAGGCAGGTTAATTCAGCACTTCGAATTGTCCATAGGTGTGATTGTGAGTGTGGATGGTTGTTCGTCTCTGTGTGCCCTGCGATTGGCTGGCAACCAGTTCAGGGTGTACCCCGCCTACTGCCCGCAGCCAGCTGGGATAGGATCCAGCGCCCCCCGCGACCCTTGTGAGGACAAGCGGTTAAGAAAATGGATGGATGACTTTTCAGCACACCCCTGAATCAAAACCTTTACGATAATCCAGGTACTATAAATCAGATACTGCATGTGATTCAATATTAGGCATAATGATAAAAAAACACACTTGTACTACAGTATCAACCTCAGAGAACATGCACGTTCTTAAAACTTGTATTAAAAACTGTTTTAAATAGCAGTTGGATATGTACTTTTAAAAATCATCAAAGTATGTGTCTTTAACCCAAATTTTGACCTTGTTCTATAGATAAGAAAAAAATAGGTTATTGTGCTCCCTTGAGTTCTAGTTACTGTCATAATACTGTTGAAATGTTACAGAATAAAGTCCAAGTTTGGAGTCACGGCCATATTGTGCTATAATTTTGTCCTGTATATTTCACTCAAACTTGAAGAATTGCTTGTTTCCTCCTCAAGCCAGAAATATATGTTCCTGTTGTCATTTTGATTTCGATTTTTTCATGCGTGACTTTTAGCCAATAACATTTTGTGAAAACTCAGAATGACTGAATCTTAAATTCTGATTTTGAACATTGCTATCTGTGAATATGTTTGTATGGCGGTTTCCTAATTCCTCTGTTGTCTTTATTACTTCATTTTGTTATATTGATGTTGAAGTATAGATACATATAAAACATATACGGTATTGCTAATAATCTCTCTATTTTGTATGCTCACAGTTATGGAATGGGGGAATGTGTTTTTGTCATGCATGTGATTGAGTCTATGTTATTTCAGACAGAGGCAGGGCACACCCGAGACTGGTGGCCAGCCACTTGCATGGCACTTATAGAATTTCTTATTTTTATTATGATTTTTTTGAACTATTCACACATACACATTTACACCTAAGGGCAATTTAGACTGTTCAATAAAATCAAATAAAATAATGTCTACATTTTATTTAGTCTTGTTCTCTGTTCTTCTGGTAACTGATTAGATGCTTGTATTCATAGAAGAGCAACATACAATTTATTTATGAACTAAAGATAATATACAGTTTGCATGATGTGTACAGTGTACTGATACTAAAATAGAGTACAGTATAGGCAACAGTTTTCAGTCGAGCCCGGTCTGAATGAAAATACATTTACTGTGACTATGATTGAATTCTTACCAAAATTGCTAATTCACAATCTATCACTACATTAGATTTGAACTGAAATTGTAAGGACTACGTATGGATTGTCAGAGTGACTTGATTAAAGGATTTTTTTTTTAGAGCCCTGCGTTTAATCTGGAATCCCATTGTCGCGGCATCTTGCTGTCCTGGTTCACAGTAAGTCTGCTTTTCTTTTTAGCTACTGCTGTTAAATTGCTCTTCTTATTTTCTCTTTGCCTGTACCGTATATAGATAGGAAAAATAACATGACTACCCCTAATAAGCGGCAGAGGAAAGTACTTCCTAGGGAGATGATGTTATTAATCCAATATCTAAGAGCCACAAAGGCATTACTGTCTTGGGATGGATCTGCAAAGCCCTGGGCCTCCCTCCGCCTCTGTGTAGCTGAGCAGAAAATCTCATGTCATGCCATTTTGCTGTAAAATAATTGAAAATCCATATCTATAATTACAGTGAACACACGTTGTACCACAAGAACCATAGTGTAGCTGATGGTGGGGACAAAATCGAACCTCTGTCATAGGAGCAAATTATAATCTTGTCTCAGTCAGATTGGACGTTACATTGTCCACTTCCTTTAGATATTCATGGTTTTTTTTTTGCCTCTGATATAAACAACAGCCGGTCTTTACTCGCCATACTCAGCAGGAGTTCTTGTTGCTGAATATTCTGTACATTCAGATAAATGAAGAGCTCAATACAAAATAAAAGCACGATATGAAATAGATCAATCGCCATTCATTGTGTAGGCGCCGTTAGCCTTTGTTGAACACGTTAAAGCTGAGCCAATGAATTGTTTTAACGGGATGCAATTTCTGTTTGTAACAAAAAAAGTTTTTTAAAAATGCATGTTTTTAAAATGACTTGCAGAGAACGAGTCCTAACCAAGTCATCCACATCCACATATAATTAAAAATTGCCTTTTAGGGAAACAAAATCTAACAGATTACAGTATGGTTGCATTGTGCCATCATCAACAACAACAAAAACATAAACTCTATGAAAAGCTGCGAAATACTGCAGTTCTGAGTTGGCATTAGAGCAGGAGTACATTTCAGATGCACCCTGTGGCATTCTGTCAGTAACGTGTGTTCTTTGCTTGTTATTCGCCACAGATGTCCACAGTTCTCACTTAAAATTGAAATACTAAACTCATCTACATTCCAGTAATCAGAATTGTAAAATGAATTACTGCATGCTTACTGCCAAAGAAAGTGTTTGAGTGTCTTGCAAAACTGTTTGCCGCCTGACCACTCCATTTGGTGCGACCAAGCTGTGCAAACAGAACAGTACAAAATCAGCATAAATGTCCTGGATAAATGACATTTATAAATCTGAAGTAGTCTTGTCAAATTTCACCATGGCATCACTCATGCACAAAGATAAGGGCAAAAACTGTTTTTCAGATTCCTGTCATAGACCACCATCAGATCTCATAATGACCGGAGGGAAGTGACCGATGCATCATATGACTTTCATGATTCAGTGACCTAATGTTAACATTTGTTTCTCAGCTTGAAAAGGCCCTTGACATCTGTGGTTTCCTTCATGTGGAGGGCGCTTAGACATACATTCTGTAGGTACCTATGGGGACATGAAGGGCTGAAGCAAGATCATGCAGAGTGCTACTGCCAACACTCTGCATGCAAACCTTTTACCCTCTAGTCACCGTCTGCTGTCTAATGGCAGAGTGTCCACAATCTGAGTGCTTTCACAAGCGGATGAATGCATACTCTTTTTTTTTTTTCAAGCAAAAAAAAAAAAAAAAAAAAAACATTTTGGGGCTTCTTAGTATTTTTGCGATAAGGAACAAAAAGGAAAAGGGTAACTTTCTTCTAAGATGATAAAGATTTGGTTACAGCATTAATGCGTGTGGGTGTGCATGTGGGTGAGTGCATTCCTGTGTGCATGCGTGTTAGTGTGCACGCTCCTCAAAAGATCAATAGAGTGTGTGTTTGTATCTTTGCTCAGACAACTGTTTAGGCACAACCTGCCACATTGGCTTCCTGTGTCAATCCTAGCCTTGCAGGTACAACAGATAACACCAGCTATCAATTTAACTTAAAAACGTGAGGCCCTTTTGTGTGTTCCATTTTACAGAAATATGACATTGGCAATTTAAATGCAGGAGGGGTTCACAATTTTTCATCTGTGCTACCAGGGGGGGGGGGGGGGGGGCACACAAATATTTTCTAACAAAATACGTGCATATGTGCTAAATGTGTGCTCTTAAAATATTTCATTTTATCTCAATCCATGTATTAAAGATGCACTATCTACTCATGTTGGAGTGTAGGCGGCACGATGGCTGACAGGTCAGCACGTCCTCCTCCCAGTGCAGAGGACGTGAGATCAAATCCGGGCTTTAGCCTTCCTGGGAGGAGTTTGCATGTTCTCCCCTTGCTTGCGTGGGTTTTCTCCGGGTACTCCAGTTTCTTTCCACATTCCAAAGACATGCATGGCAGGTTAACACTCCAAATTGTGAGTGTGGATGTTTGTTTGTCTTGTTTGTCTGTGTGCCCTGCGATTGAGTGTGCACAACCACAATCATAACTAAATTGATATTGTGATTTATTATCTTTTTAAAGGCAGATTATTTGATATAGTGCTTGTATTGGATAGCATTGTATTGTGCAAGTATTCATTATGTTGGCTGGTGGGTGGGAGTTAAATTGAATCATGCATTTGGAGTCCCAGGTCACTACACAAAAAATAATTACAAATTAAGGGCATGTAAATGTCCTTATTGATGGACTAATACAGGTTCGCTTATCTTAAATACAAATTTGCAGTAACTGAAGACATAGAAGTGAGACGTCACATTATCTTAAGATTTTTTCTTGAAATGTCTTCTTGTCCAGTGCATTGTTTATATTGTAGTAATCTGGTATTATTAAACACAATTTAACTAAACACACTGCTTAAATCTAAAGAGAAAATTACAAGAACGCTGAGTCATTGACATTTCTGAAAAATCAGCCGGTCCTGTTTGGGAGAAGTAAACATTATGCAAAAGGAGCACTATCTGCTATCTATTCTAGTGGGAACAGGAGGGAAACTGTCATGGCAGTGCCTTACAAAATTTGCTTGTGTGTATGTTTTTCATCCCAAACTGTCAGAAGCAGACAGACAGTATGAGGGTGGCAGGTTGGCCCGACATCCACGAGTGTGACCAATGCTCACAGCCTGGCATGATGCAGCCCAAAAAAAAACCACAATAAGGCCCTGTTCTCTTCAAAGTAAGACGCCGACAAACGTTCTGCTTGGCCTCATGTAGTTGGAGTGTTTCAGCAAAAATGATAACAGAGTTGGTGCGATTGACTGGCCTGCCGGTTCCCAAGACCTTAATCCAATAGATAACCTCTGGGACATCAAACAGTATAACGTTGCATCCACACATCCTGATTGAGTGACTGGGAGGTGATTCACCAGGAGGCCATCCTTTGCTTCTTCAGCATGTACGGACTACGGACTACAACAATTTTGTCTCAATTTTGTTGTTGGTAATTGAATCCATCAAATGATGGGTCACACGGTAAAAAAAAAATTTGATTTTCAGACTTAGTTTTGAACAGTGTATCGGACATCAATACTAGTACACTATTTTAAGTAATGTTCCCAATCTTAACATGTGTAGTATTGATGATCCTAAAATGGTAGCAAGCGAATTGTGGTCACTCCACATACTGTACAAGCAGCGTACAGCTTCCCACTAAACCATGAGAGAATTCGATGTTCTTGCAGAGTATATACGTGCTTGAGTGCACCCCCCTGACACCGCCAATCACTCTTTGAAAGTGAATATCTCATATGCCCATCACGCTTTCCCCTGTGTAAAATATGTTAACAGTTTGAACATGAGGACTTCCCTAGAGAAAGTTCACCCTGCCAGGATAAAACATGTTCCAGGCCGTTTCTGCTGCTTCTGCTTCACAGGAGGAGCTGCAGGCAGGAGCTTATTTTCATCAATTTAATAGATTACTTATAAAAGTGAAACTTCATTTTTATTGGCTGCATTGTGCTGCTGGTTTGTAATTTTGCACCTGTCATTTTTTTCATGTAAAGGATATGATTATACTATTCCCCATTATGCAGATTTTAGACTGCTAATGACATAGAATTACTGATGACATCCCATTAAAATCCTTTATTTAAATGAAACTCTTCACGAATGTCTCCTTTGTCACATCCTTTCCAGGGTTATGTTTCTTTCTTGACGCTTTTTTAGACAGCTGATTTTGCAACATGCTGTGCTGAGCAGCAGTGGAGTTGTGAAATAAAAATAGCCTTGGATGTCAGCAGGGGTTTTTGATGGCCTCCATCCCTGAGAGCTACCACAAACTCCTACACTCCTCTGTTACAATAGACGAATGAAGCCAAGTCGAAAACTGGTTCATAATAACAATTCAAGTCAGAACGTATATGTACTGTACATTTTTATGGATGCTGAATGAACACATTAGTCACTCCCTTGTCCCATTAGTGCTTCTTTGAACATCTGAACGCAAAGAGATTCCATTAAATGGACAATGGCATTCACTTCAGTGATTTATGCAGGATTACGCATACATTAAAAGCACAAACAGAGAGGTTTTATGCACATTACTGTTTTTCTAGTAGTGCCTTCATTACATACATTATTCCATTGTACAAACAATTTATAGATCTTTGCATTTGGGTTTGTTTTTCCATCTGTTTGTCAAAAAGAACCCAAATTGGGTCCAAACATTTTAAGTTACTCATTTAACCCAAAAAGTTGTGTTGGTCCTGATTTGACCCAGTTAGTTTGTTAGTTAGTTTAAGTTAGTTTTTACTCAACTGTTTTCATTGTATGTACAAAACCAAATTACAATGAAATTGGGACGTTGTGGAAAATGTCATTAAAGGGGAAGTCAACCCTCCCAAAAAAATATTGACAATAATCTATGCAGCCCCACTAGTCGAAATACGGTATTTTGGTTAATATTAGGTTAGTGGAATATGAGTTAAGCAGCAAAATTTAGCAGTTTTTATCAATACCAGAAGACGGCCATTTTGCCACATGCTGTCGACTGAAGATGACATGACAATGTTGCTCAGGAAACAACAACAGCTCAGCTTCAGAAAACAGGTGAGCTGTGATTTGTCAGTGCCTGAGCCCTGAGCAACTGTGATGTCATCTTCAGTCAACAGCAAGTGGCAAAATGGCCGCCCCCTGAGATGGATAAAAATGTCTGGATTTTGCTACATATTCCACAAATGTAATATTAATCTGAATGTCATGTTTAGACTAGTGAGGTCACATATAAGATATTATTTTCAACAAATGTTTAAGGTTGACTTCCCCTAAAAAGAAGACGTGGCTCATTCACAGTAAAAACAGATCCCAGGTACCATAACATCAGTGATCTGTCAATCCGATCCGTTAAAATACAAGACCCAAGTATAACAGTACATGTGAGACAACATATTTTTGCTAATTTTTGCTGCGTTGAGTGCCTGCATCATGCAAACGATTTATGGCTGGATTATAATATACCCCCTACCCATCTTCCAGCACTCCCCACAGAGTGGCCAATGCAGTACAGCTTTGTTAACTATGGTGACCACTGGCAGAGCTTGGGCATTGCCACTAGCAACTTGCTCTCAAACAGTCCAGTATTAAGGGAAAGGCATGCCCCATAAAGATGAAGTAAAAACATTATTTATATTTTCACAAGTGGAAACTGGACTTCATCGCCAAGCCTTGGTAATATGCTTGCCAATTCCCCACAATCTGTGATATCAAAATTAAGAATGGCTCAGAAATAAGCAGTGAACAAAATAATTACTTGATTGTGTAATTTCAATTCTTGAATGGGTGACCAGGCACTCCAGAAACCCAACTATGTGTTTACTATTTGTGAATTTTCCATCAATGAATTGATTACCCTGACGGTACAAAAGCTACTGCAGTCCTGTTTTCCTTTCACGGCTGACATCCCCTGAATACCAGCCGCTCCAAACAGTGCATACTTCAATGGCCTGTTAACGAGCACCTCTATCACCTCATCCATGTAAACTCCCACCCATTAGCTGAGAACTCCCTGTGTTATGATGGACAGCAGGGCCAAGGCCAGAGCTCCCCAGTCCAAAGCCTGGATTAGTTTTTAATCCTTGGAGGTATTTATTTTCCCCCCCCTCCTACCACTGCTTTTCAGAAATCTGCTTACGGTGTGACTTTTCAAGGGAAGAGAATTGGACAGAGATGGGGGAGTCTTCACTGAAGTACATGTGTGGCAGTCCTCAATTTACGAAAACAATGGGTTCTGAGAGCTTATTTGTAAGTCGAATCACATTCAATTTTGTTTCAAAGTTAAATTGTATGTAATTATTTTTATTTCAAATTAAAAATATGTAAAAAAAAATTATTATAATAATAATAATCAAACAATTTAAAGGATCTTTGTGCAGTTTGTTACTTTTTTACCTCTGGCCCAAAGCGTAACTGCAACATCTGTGTCAGGCTCGTTCATGGTGCGGATGTGAGTATGTGCACGATCTTAAAGCGACAGCCACAGTTGACAAATGAAGACATGACTTCAAATGAGGTAAGAAAAACTCCGCCCCTACCCTCTCCAAAGAAACTGTGGCGTGTGAGGGTCCGCACACTGGATAAAAGCTGAAAGGTGCAGTCAGAGAAAAACAGTCAGGGCTCTTCATACTCATCTGGGCATTAGTGGAGCATGCATGATGTTAAAAACAAAAACAAACAAAAAACGCTCCTGCACGGACTTGGGCATATCAGTTTCTTTTTCCGCCATGTCAAGGACGTATTCCAATGCTTCTTACTGAGAGGAGCACTTGGATTGGCAGAAAATCCTGTCAGCTGTTTCACATCCACAACGGCACAAAACCATCTTTTTTTTAATCTGCCATGCTGTGCCTGATTGCAAAAATACCAACACAAGGTCTAACCCACCTCCGTGCAAAATGAAACTGCACCTCGCGCTAGATTTGAGCTGGAGTACAATCTATAAACAGTGTTTCATTTACAAGGCAGTCTTTTCCACTGCATGAATGTTTAATTAGACCTATTTGTGTATTATAATTTATCTTAAGTAATTGCAGTTTGTTCATCCGTTGTTTACGTTGCATGCTTTTAATTGAACATGGTTGAGCTCATACACCTACATAAAATCAACCACAATTCTCTGGTCCTTAATTTGGATTATACTCACAGTATCTGAATTATAGCAATTTTAATCACATGCGAGCACTTCATATATTGTAAAAGTGGAGCCTTTTCTTTTCCCAAATGAGCTTCACAGCAGGCCTTGATTGACAGCCTCTGATGAGCATACAATAATTATGTTCATCACCGTATAACCATCTTACTAATTACTGTGTCATAATCACGGCCATCTAGGAATTCAACGTCGAGTCCTCATTTGCACAGGGTGAAATAATCATGCATGCCTGATGCAGCTTGAATTTCCAAGTCATTACACTCAAATATCCCTTTGTCTCAACGTAGTAACTGTTAAAATGGGACATGGTGCAAATGTCACAGAGTCTTGAATGTTTATAAGGCTACATCTCCTTTTGGCACTTTCCCCATTTCTCTTGTTCGAGTAGATTAGATTGTACCAAGGAAAGGCAGTAGAATTAGTGTGGATTGCTGCGTTGCATATGCTCTTGAAGGCTATATGCATGAGCATTTTATGTGGGTGTGTGTGAGTGTGCAAATGAGTGAATAAGAGAGAGGGAGAGTAAAGCTAATCAATATTCAAACATCCCTGGATAGTATGGGGTTCACATTGTTAACTTTTCTTAGAAAAGTTGCACAATGCATGTGTCTATTCGTGTGCGCGTGTGCGTGCGTGCGTGTCTATATAATTTACAGCCTGCTTGTAAATTCTCCCTTGAGCAATACTCTATACCAGGGGTCACCAACCTTGTTGAAACTGAGAGCTACTTATTGAGTACTGATTAATGCGAAGGGCTATCAATTTAATACATACTTCGGAAATAACATTATAACGTGTTCAAATTACTTGTAAAAGTGTTATTGTGTGGAATAAGCGGTTAAGAAAATGGATGAATGGATGGATGATATTTCATACATAATGAATGATATAGTAACAAGGGATGTTTGATACCACTCCATTCTGAAGTAGTCACAGAAACCGATATCAAGTACCAATACCATTAATAGTAGACTTCTTTTGACAGACAAAATGTCCCCAAAAAATGATTATGAAAGACCTTTACATTTTAATATTACATTTTCCCTAAAATTGTTTGAAATTAATGACAATTTTCTATTCTTCTCATTTCTAATTTACTCTCAATGGCCACAAGACGCTGTTACTGGTATTGGCCACCATCTCGAGTACCTGTAAATAAGTTCGAGTTATGACCTGATACGGTGATACAGATACCTGGTATTGGTACTTGCCCAACCCTAATTGTAACAAGGATTTTTAAATCACTGTACATTCTGTTTTTATTTACATTTTACACAATGTGCCAACTTCATTGTGAATGAAGTTTTTAATTTTATGTGAAGACACTAATAATGTTAATGATTTCTCACAATAATGAGGAAACAGAAAATATTTTACTTTCTTAAATCTCTTCCAATGTTTACATGTTTAAATGATCACTTCTACAACTTTCAGAGAAAACCACAATATGGTTGGTGTGATACAGTCAAATAGATCAATATTGTTGAAAGTACACAACGGTCTGTTATGACTCTAGGGACTTATTAAGCACTGTAACCCAGTCCAGCATGCGATTTATTGAGAAAATGATGTTAACGGTAAAATTCAACTTACTCTGAGAGGATGCAGAATTTATTGTCAAAGGAGTCTTATTGGAGAGAACACTGTTTCAACTAATGCATTGTTTATGATATAGCCTTTAAAAAGTATCCTTTTTTAAATAATTTAAAGTAACACTTTGTGCATCTACCTGTCCACTGACATACATAATGCACACTGTCTAATGGGAAAAATAATAATCACGACTGTTGTTGTTGGCAGTGTGTGTCTAAAAGAACATCATTTTGCTTCCAAGGTCCAATGCACATTGCTTATGCTAAGGCACCTTGTTGTCAAAGCACACAAATCAAACAATTTACCCCAACTGGAGCTGTATAATAGCAGATGACTGTATTTTAGTCAGCCTTCCTTGCACTATGACATGCTTGCAGGAACAGTCTCTCAGGATGTGTGCAGTGCTCTTGGACATCCAAAGGCGAGCACTTTTCTTTTTGAGACACTAGCAGGGATGCTTGTCCCTGACAAGCACAGCTCCCGGGATCACAGGCACACACACCACACCGCTACGATAGGATGGTGATTTACAACAGAGTTTGCTTCATAGAATGGCTTAGCCTTCAGGTTGGGAGGAGCAGTTCACACATCTGAAAAGAGATTGGAGAGGAGCCACTATTCCTTCATATTGAGAGGACTCGGTTAAAGGTGGTTCCAGCATCTCATTAAGATTGCAGCTGGATGCTTTGGACTGGATCCAACTTGGGATAGACCCAGAAGGGAGGGAATATATACTGTAGCTCATTACATCTGGGAATGGCTCTTTGTCCCTCATGAGGACCTGGAGGACATTGCTGTCACAAGGTTTACACGACTCGGTTTGCTGCCAGCATGACCAGACTACAGATATGAGACCAAAAAAAAAAGGAACATACACAGACACATTTTGTTTTTAAAAAGACACCTCAATTTTAATTGTTCAAGGAAAGGATACAGTTGAAGATTTTCTGCCACCTAATGTTGTTGTTGTAATTTTGGTATTTGGTATTTTTTGGGTTCAAAGCCATTTCCTCATGTGGCAATCAGACTGCTCTCTCCCCATATATCCTCACTTTGCTTCCACCTCTGCTCAGTGGGGGGGAAAAAGGGGAGCCTTTTGTGGCAGCTTTCACACCTAAGGTGCTGAGTGTCTATTAAAAAAAACAAAAAAACAATAGTTACATGACCTGGGCCATACCTCATACTGAGCACAGCAACAAATGACACCGTATGAAAAAAGGAACAGTAAGACGTGCAGATAAGTAATGGTTGAGGACAGAAGATAATTTGGTTCCAATATGACCATTGATCTGAATGCCTTATCAAAAATCTGCAACCTATGTAGCAAAATCGCCAGTGTTAGATTAACACTGAGAGTGTTAAATCTAACACTAGAAAAGTGTTTATATGTTTACAAACCAATGAGTGTAAATCTGACACTTTCCAAAGTTTTACTTTTTTCACACTTAACCAATGTTACTCCAACACTGTATGGTGTTAAAAAATCGACACATTGTTGAAAGTACTCTACACTAGTGTCAGTGTTAAACATTTAATTCTGCCAAACTACATTTAATTCTGGTGTTTAAACACTTAAGAGTCTAACGCACTAGTGTCAGTGTCAAAGATCTAACTCAACTTATACTTTACTCTGGTAAATGGTACTTCATTCATGTAGTGTTCAGTTCAAAAGGAAATATAAATTCGGCATTTTAGAAAAGTATACAGAAGAGGAAGTGCTTGTCAATGAAAAGTAACATTTGTTATTATTATTATTATTATTGTATTATTATTATTAGCATAATAGCATTGTTGTTATTGACAAGGAAAATATAATATCTATCCAAGGGTGCTGGAGCCCTTCCCAGCTGCCTTCGGCCTTCGGGGTACACCCTGAACTGGTTTCCAGCCAAACCAGGGCCTTTTTTTTTTATGAATAAAAAGTTTATATTTTGTCCAGAATTAATTTGGTAACTTCATTATTTTTTATGTACAACTAATACCTTTAAGAACTTATTTTACCACTTGCTGTCGACTGAAGATGACATCACCTGTGCTGAGGAAGTAGGTAACGACCAATCATAGCTCAGTTTGCTGTCCAAATCCAGAAAACAGGTGAGCCATGATTGGTCGTTACCTATTTCTTCAGCACAGGTCATCTTCAGTCGACAGCAAGTAGGAAAAAAAAAATTATGTATTAATTGTACATGAAAAACAATTAAATTATTCATTTAATTATGGACAAAATATAAACTTTTTACTGCTAAAAATGGCTCAATGAGTCAAGTATCCTTTTAATGTTGTGTTTGTTGTTTTATATGTTTTGTATATTTATCTTTACACATGTACTTTTATAACCAGTCTGTTTTTTAATATACATGTTAGAAATAAAAAAGGTAGATAAATTGACCATTTGATTTATCTGAGATGAGTGCATGGTTGACTCTTTCTTTCTTTCAAGTAAACCAATATTGTGCAGCTCTCACATGAATATGAAAATCAATGCATGCAGTATGTATTTTACTTTTACAACTACATGTGAATATTTTAATGTGCTGCTGCATGCATGATTCCCCAGTCAGTTTTGCTTGCCACCAGCAACAAGAGAAAGTGTTAAACCCATTCCTTTGCCTTGTGGGTGTTGTTTGTGAAGGGACTTCTTCAAAGAGTGAGGAGAGATAGATTCTGATGTGGTTATCTTCAGAATGTATCACGCTTCCCTTATGTATTATCCACAAACCACTATGCAGCAAAATTTGGTGGATTATTTTGCTCAACCTACGCCGCATAAAATTGAGGGGAATAATGAATCACTTTTTTCAGTGGCAAGTCCAGATTCCCAGTAATGTTATTTCTGCTCACGGTGCAAAATATTTCCTTTATATTACAGTTTACCATGTAAAGTGGTTGTTTCTCTGCTTCACAGTCAATCACGCCAAAGCTGTAATTTACAAGAAGCAGGCCAGTATGCTATTACCAACAATTTCTTATGAACAAATATTACAGCATAGGCCTATTACAAATCTCAGGCCTCGGTAATGCCGACTCAGATTCCATACTGCACAAAATATGACTTATTGTTACTACACAATTGAATTCATTTTGATTATGTCTGTAGTGTCTCGTCGTCATCGCACTCTGTTTATCGTGCTCTCTTCAATCAAGTTTTCCCCAAACCAGAAGCCATTGGCTGAACAGCGAGGCGCCCTCCCTGCCCAGAGCACACAATTATGTCTTCAAGTCAGGAGAGCAGCAGGTTCAAGAGAGTCCTTGCAGAGAGTCATCAAAAAGGCTATGCACAAATACGGTACATGCAGCGCATCGAGGATGACTCCTACAGCAAACATTTCAGAATCAAAACACTCACCGGATACATATTTGTCAGACTCTTCAGACAGCATCTTGTAACTTTGCTTGTTTTGACCCACAAATCAATGCGAGTGAGATGAATCGCTGACTTTTGCTACTGCAGTCTGTAGCACAAATGTGCCTTAATTCAGACACTATAGCTCTTGTGCCCCCCAAAAAAAAAGAAATTTGCCTATGACCCAGTTGCTCCAACTTCCATCATCACAAAATATTTAGAAAGGCTCACACTTCAGCTCTGCATTTAATATTGCTATATCACAGTTGAGCCTTGGCAGCTTAATGTGCATCTGGAGACCACATCTGTCAGCTGTCCGTGGTACTAGAGCTGATTATGGTATTTTCCTCAAAAAGGGCAATACGTATTTGTATTGTCTTGTTTTTTTCCTGTCATTACCAAACAACAAATTAACGTCTTTGCATGTCTGAGTTTGAACTCCTAACTTTAGAACTACTTGGTCACTGTGCTGGCAACACAAAGACATGATGAATTAAAAAAAAAACAAAAAAACAAGACGCTTCCCGATTTTAAAGAATGTTAAATAAATGAGTTAACGCTCAAAAAAAACGAATTTAATATATTCGTGTCAACACAACTGTAATAACAGTAGCAACAGTAATTAATGTTTGGGCAACTCAATATGGTGATGATTAACTAATACAATGCAACTGTGTGGAACCAACTGACAAAAAAATCCCTAAAACATCTCATTTAAAGTCCCAGTTTCATTTTTGAATGTATTATTATTAGGGGTGTCAAAATTAGTGTAATAGCTTTGAACTAATAAAAAAATTCTTTAACGCCACTAATTTGTTTTTTACACGCAGTTAATTATTATTTGGAAAGCCTGGAATGGGTGAATTCCAGTCACAACAAAGCAGACGCGTCCACGTCAAAATTTAGCAATAATAAAGGTAATAATAATGCATATTTTTGTGGAGACTGGAGTCAAGTTGTATTTACAATTTTAAAGATGTGCAGAATTTCACAAGTTACTTCATGTTAAAGATTAGATAGCACTTATGATATGATAAAAAGAAAAATGCATGAGCTGTCACATCTTACAAATGCAATTATGCCATCTAGTGGCAGTTAAATTACCTCAACGCAAATCAATATCACACTTGTTTTTTTTACAGTACAGTACATCTGTTTAATTTTAACTACATTTTATAAATTATTATGAAATTACTGTATCAATGACTAAAAGATGCAGCCATATTTCTTATTAGTTTAAAAATGTTTCCACTTTTATGATGAGTATGAAAACTTAGGAAAAAATTATTGTACATTTTATTGTACATTTAGAACAGATACAAAATTAGCGATTAATTGTGAGTTAACTATTGAAGTCATGCGATAATTACAATTTTAAAAAATTAATCGCCTGACATCCCTAATTATTATTATTATTATTATTATTATTTATTATTATTTATTTTTATATTATTATTATTATTTGTGTGTAAGGTACGTATAGACAAATGTGTTACCCCATGTTTGGACTATGGCTAAGTTCACACTGCAAGGCGTGATGCCCAATTTGGGTTTTTTTTGTTAAATCCGATCTTTTACGTACTGTTCACATTACAAAAACAAATGCGACATCTAATATGAACGCAACACGCCTGTGATGCGACTGACTCACATGCGCAAAGAGCACACGTCAAGTGACGTACACCCTAAACAACGACACCGCGTTGCGGTGTTCACGAAAGTAAATATTGTTTTACCACCAGCCAAGCCACTGAGGCAAGCGACTTTTCTCAGTGTCATATACAAATTTTGCTGTGCCAACGCACGCTACAAATTGGTGGACTGGTGGACTCGTTTCGCGGACGTGTTAGGAGTTTGATTCATATGTCTTGTCTGCATCCATTATGCAAATCCAGCTGTGCGAACGCCCGCGCTCCTGGTTGGCTGCTATCCTCGGCTTCCTCGTGCGTCAGTTTTGAATGTGCTGTTTACAAACAGCAACAGAAATCCGTCTGACTTATTTTATTCATCTCATGTCGCCAGAGTAGCGAGGTTGGGAGAGGTAATTTGGGGGAAATGATGGGACACTCCTCGACCTCCTCAATTCATTGAGAAGTCTACCGAAGTTGACGTTGCGTCATCGCCGTTCGTGATGAACCGTCTGCAGGGCTGAATTTCTACTATCGTTAAACATGTCAATTTCATGCTTCATGTTTCAAGTGTGGTTAAATTAAAAACAAATAACAATTTTACACTGTTACTCAAAACAGCTTTGTATAAATTCAAAGACGTGTCAGTAGTCTCCTTTCCAAGCACTGTCTCCCGCCCACGCTGAGCGCAAATCAGGCTTTTGATGACGTATGAATCTGATGCGCGCGGATGAGCATACATATCCAATTTATATCCACATACAAAAGAGGCCCCAAAAAAATTTGAAAAAAATCGGAATTGAGCTGCAGTGTGAACGCAGCCTAAATTTGATCACATCAAAAAGGAAAAATAAAACGGCTTTTTTTTTTAGCGATGCTTTGCTCTTTCGCTTGTTTCTTCAGTTCCACCCTCTTCTATTATCCTGATGAATGTGCACTTTCTGATCACTCCTCTAGTTATGTCTCTTTGTTCACTAAGCCTTTTCGAACGAGGGGGTGGGTATCCTCAAAGCATGAATCATTAAAAGATGTGAAGAGGAAAATAGATCACTGCAGATGCACCTGCAAAAATAACAGTGCGCAGGGAGAGGAGAAAGACTGGGACAGTGGAGCGGGGGAGGGTAGATGGCTTTTCTTCCTCACATGAGAGAATGAAGGGTTCTGACTTGTTTTTAACAGTAGTGGGGTTTTTTTTTCTGTTAATATACTGCAGAGGAGGAATGGCTCACCACACAGTTGTTGTATCTGACTCCTGATTGGATTTTTTCCAATATGTTCTCATGCATATAAGCATTGCCAAATACCATTGTTATTCATAGTGACAGAGCGTATCTCCATAAAAGACATCAAAGGTTTCACTATGTGTGAGTATATAATGGGATCATTGCAGGAGTAAATACGATTTTGGTTTTGTACACACATCCTAACCTTGAAGCAAAGTGCTTTGCATCTCTCTCGTTTCTCTCTATTACATGAAACATTCGGGCTTGCTATGTGGGCATTGTCAAGTGTTCTTCGGAAAACGATGCGCACTGCTAACTTGGGCACATATATCTCAATCCCAAATAACCTGCTGAATGAGCTAAGTTCAATTATCTGAAATGTCACATTTGCATTTTTTGTGGTCTGCACTAAGAATGATTTAATGAAATATTTCTAATAAAGCATTTCATGTGAGCATGTAACAGCTCTCCAAGTGGACCTTTTGGGAGCAGAGGTTATATTAACCGTCATGAGGCCACCTTTGCCTCCAACTGTATTAAGGAGTCATCTGTGTGCAGTAATTATTCCCCCCGCCTCTGTGGTGCATCAGATAATTGTTTTATACTTAGATGTGAATTGTGTAGTCATTAGATTCAGCTGTAATTAGAACTGTGTTAAGCCCGGCTATAGTGACACAACTTGATTTTGAAGAATTCCACCATTCAGCATTAGTGCATTGACCTCATGTTCACCGCAATAATTTAAAAAGTTCAAATGGTCAAGATGGTAGATTACAGTGCATGCAATTACTGTTATTATCTTTTCTCCAATATCATATCTGAACATTCATGGAAGTGCTTGAATTGGAGCAACTGTAGTCTTTTTTAAGCTTTAAACAGTTTAATGAATCTTTCCAATGTACTGTAGCTGAGTACAATTAGATATTTGAATGACAGAGATGGTGACTTGAAAATGGGAGTGACCCACCCACAGACTTTAGACTGGAGCCAGATCAAACAAATTATCATTTTCAGAGTAATGACAACTAAAAGGTCATCATGTTGTCTGTACCAAGCATTGATTTGCTGTTTAATTTGCCTCACACATCGGAGCTAACATTAGAACACTAACGTTAGCACCTTGGTAATTGCGAACACAACATTATAGGCCAAGGTAATGGCATAGATGTTTTTGTTGTTTTTTTGTTGTTTTTTTAACATCAAAAGCCAACATACTGTGACCCGTGGTAATTTATTTGCCTGCCACAAGAAAAGTGAGTTTATTATACGTTGTTGCATTATATATTTATTAGACAGTACTAAAACGTTATATATCTTAGGGATATTTCTTTCTTCTTTCTTCTTTCAATAATACACTGCAAAAAGGACAGTAGAAAATGTAAGAAAAAATATAAGAAATTAAGAAATATATTACTTCAAATAAGCAAAATTATCTGCCAATAGAACAAGAACATTTTATTTCAATTTACCTGTAAGATTAAAAATAATAAAAATAATACTAGTCCCATATCAACCACTGCAGTCTTGAAAAAAAGTATTTTTAGACTAAAAACAAGTAATATTGGCTTTTTTCAAGCTGTAATAAATAGAAATATTTTTCTAAAAAAGTATTTATTTATGTTTGGCTAACTTTGCCTGAGTGTCAAGCAGGGAGGTAACAGATCCCCTTTCTATTGTCTTTGGTATGACCCAACAAGGGATTGAATCCCCAACCTCCAAATATGAAGGTGAACACTCTACCAATAGACCACTCAGCTGGTACTGGAAAGGGGAAAATGAGCTTAGTAAATATAACGAACCACTTGATATTGCACTTTTGTCTGATTGTTTTCATAATTGTATTTTTTTCCATTTGTCTTATTACTAGATAATGCAAAATCTTAAAACAGGAAAATTCAATTTATGAAACCCAGTTCAGGGCCTTTGATGTTGGTTAGTTGTCATCTTAAAATGTGGAAAATGCTTGTTTTACAACTTACAGTACTTAAAACTGGCTGTTAACACTTAATGCCAGGACTGCTTGAGCAAATAAAATAATTAAATAATAAGTATCTTAAAATAAGCACAATTATCTTGTCTGACAATTACATTTTTAAGTAAAAATAACTTGTCAAAGGAAAATAAAAAAAAATTGGTATTATATCTTACTTAAGATTTCTGTTTTTGAGGTGTACACCATGCTGCCTTTTTTTTTTCTTTCATCATGTCTTGAGTTTTTCCTGAATAATAAGAAAACATTTTAAGGTGTGCACACTCAGCAAAAGTTCCCAGGTAAGAAAGTCTCTAACGTATAGCAACCCAATGAGAAGCAAGCAGAAGGAAAGGTCTTATCAGATGATGACACCAGCTTTCAAAAGCATTTAAAGTCATGAATATGCAGTACACTGGGCCCGTATTTTGTCTCTATAGGGTAGTGACAAGAAGGTTACAGTTGTGATGAAACTGATAACATTTCAGTGAGCTGCGTCCTGCGTACGCTCCACTTTTTGCTGACTGTTTCATCAGATAAAATCTATTAAGTAGAAGACATACAGTGTCAGCATCTTAAAGATGATCTTTTGCTTGTTTCCTTTCAACGAGGCTGAACACATTTTCTATAACAAGAAAGTGGTGATGAGATGCAGTGTTACTGCAAATGCATCAAATTTCGTAACTGAATTGTTACTCAGTAAGTACTAAATGAAGTCCATGTTAATTTCAGCCATTTTCTTGTGTGTTTATTTTCTTTTGTCCGTGCTCCGTGCAACCTAATCCTTATGCAGGGGACTTAATGAACCATTTTCTTTTGGAACAGTTTAGTCCGTGCTATGCTTAGCCAGTCGGTCCTATCACAGGAAAATGTGTCTGAGGTCATTTAGCTGGGTCTCGTCTCCCTCTTGGTAGTTATGATCTTGTCGCAAGAGAGCCGTGCGTTTATCGATTGTCGTAAAAATGGCCTTTAGACTCGAACGTGGCGCTGAACCAGCAGCACGTATCGCTGCTTTGTATTGATCGCATTTCCTGCTCTACACAGCCTTTCAATGCTTGTTGTTTATTCAGAGTCTCTAGTGTGTTGACAGAGGACAGCAGTAACTGGTCGGACGCACTTGATGAGCATGTAAAACCTGATTGTGAGAACCCACAAGTCCCTTGGGTGATTCAATGCTATTCATTCACTGATGCAGAGAATTAGCAGGGAGGGATTGTAAACATGATGCAAAAAAAATAATGTTTGTGCAAAGGTTATTAAATCAAAAATAAACAATGTGCTGGTGCATCACAATCA
This sequence comes from Leptonotus elevatus, assembly GCF_054856555.1. NCBI lineage: Eukaryota > Metazoa > Chordata > Actinopteri > Syngnathiformes > Syngnathidae > Leptonotus > Leptonotus elevatus. The sequence continues at coordinate 20,635,769 of NC_141241.1, read as the reverse complement.
AACATGTATTTGCTGATGTCTTTAACACATACAAAGCTGCCCGAAGCCAGCTGGGATAGGCTCCAGCACCCCTGCGACCCTTGTGAGGACAAGTGGTTAAGAAAATGGATGGATGAATGTATTAGTTCATTTAAAAAGAAAAAACATTTACACAAGTTTCACAACCTTCAGCTTGGGAGACGGCCACTCTACCACCATCTTACTGATTGCTAATATCCAAAAGGAGGCCAAAAACATTCTCTCGTACACAAAATATGTTACTCTTTTCCGGGTGTAAATTTTACTCTGTTTAGAGTGGGACCAAATTGACTCTTTTTAGAGTAAAATATACTCTACAAAATGTACTGTGTTACATTTTTTAGCACCTGCTGTATATCTTAGCATCTTGGCAAATAAACAAGAAAAACTGACAATGCTAATTTCTGTTTTCTTGCTCATAAGGGGACACTCAGACATTGTGTGTTAATCAGGGCACAATGTTCACATGAAGTCTTTTGTCATGAATTCATTATCTTGATTTATACTCACTGCCAACAGCAGTACATACACCAGCCCAACCCCAGGAGATTCAATTCAAAAGCCACATCAACAAAATAGCGATGATGCTAGTTTATAAATGTAACAATAAATACATTTCAGTTTTGAACACAGTTAGATGCCGGCATCTATTTAACCGAATTGTTTTTACTGGGGTTTTGTAAGCAAGCATGTAGAGTTACCCTGTTGAATGATTGTTTTTTGTTTGTCTTCTGATTTGTCTTTCTCTTCTCGGCATAAGGCACACATCAATTTCTCTCTTTCTCTAAGTGGGCTAAATTTTAAGTGGGCTAAATTTGCATGTGCTTTGACATGAGCTCTGGTGTTTAACACCATCGACCGAGAGGGATTATCTGACCCGCTCTCTATTCTTTTTCCACTCTCAAAATTTCTCATTTAAAGACTTGTCACACCACGCGGGTATAACTATTGGAGTTGTCACCACAGCTGCCAAGTATTCGGACATTCAATTACTCTCTCAGCATCATCACCAAAGTGGTTGAACTTGGTGGGTCGGGGGTCAGTTTGGCTTTCCTAATTAGGTTGGATTTAACTTTAAACCGTCTGAAATAAGATGTTATTAAGATGGTGCATAAGAACTTCTGATGTGATGCTGTGTGCAAAAGAACTGTGTAACATTTGTGTCGCTTGCAAAACAACTTTTCGTTATTGACGTGTGAGTAAGTCCACGTTTATTTAATTAAATACTGAGAAAGCAGGAAAATAATCACTAACATCTGTCATCAAGATTCCACTCTTGATAATTTCACCTTTTTAATTAATTCAATTACAGTAGCACTTAGTGATGTATTTCTGGATGTTTTTTGTAATTAAGAGGGACACCATTAGATGTTCTCTGTCCACTTGAGTTTTCCAAATCAATGTTAATTAACAGTTTTGCTGTTGATTTCATCTAATAAGTCCGTTGTTTTATCTGTGAATGTTTCAACACATTCAACACATTTGAATGTTTTTAGATATATCATTCCTCATTGCCACTGTTATTATTTCCATGACATTACCACATTTTTGTTGTCATATCTTCAGCTACGCTGCATTTCAGATTTTTATACAATACAGACAAAATACAGGATAGCTGTTCTGTTTACTTAATCATATCCTCCTTTTGTACGTCATCCATGCTGTCATCATTAAAAGGGGAGTTTTTTTAAAACACTTTTTGTCATTTATGTTAAAACTGTCTGTATGACATCACAGTAGAATATTATTAAAATTGTCTTTTGAGAAATCATCCCTCTCCCAGCCCCATCATAGTTTAGTGTGGCAGATTTGAAAAAGCAAATATTGCGCCGTTGTGGGAATGAACACAACCGACTTGATTCACCACCAATCCACACACACGCACAAGGTCACAAACGATCATGGTGGAAAACGGTCTCCACTTCATATCACAGATCAGTGAGCTTCCTGGTCAACTCTACATCATCAGCAGATCCTTATTTCCTCATAAATGTAGAAATGAAGGTGCAGCTAAGTGTTCCTTTACTGTGTGAAAATTAGCTTACATTTGTTTCAAGAAGCTCGTCCATAACGACAACACGGCAATGCGGCAAACTGACGTAGGTGACAGCTGGGAAAGGCTTTTACTTGGTCGGCCATGACGCTGGCTGAGCAAAATAAATGCTATTGAAAATGGATGGATTAACTTTTTACAGATAGCTTCACCTTGTGTCCGTGTTGTTTCCTCCTGTTTGGAATATACAGCATTAAATATTATTTTTGTCTTCTGTAGTAATAAAGGCTCCCCATCCTCCGAGTTCATGGCAGTTTGTTGGGTTCTGCAGTTTCGAGATTTTATATTCTTTGTTTTATTTTGACCTTGCGCGTACTGTAAGCTTACACATGTGAAAAAATCATATTGTCAGCATTCCATCAAGAGTGACAGGAAAGCTACAGCCTCTCCCAGCTTATTTTGGGTGAGAGGTGCTGTCAACGGACTGACAGGCAGGCAACCATTACTACATTTAGATTCACACTGGCAAATACGAGTTTCCGACAATCGCAGCATGTATGTTTTCGGACAGTGGCGGCACAAGCACAAGGAGAACATGCAAACTCTGCACCAGGGACGTCTGGGCAGGGGAGGCACTGCCTCAACTGCAGGTGAAGATTTAAAAAATAATAATAATAATTATCATTACATACATTATTTTCCATTTTCGCTCTCTGCTCTGCTGAGATACATTTTACTTTTTAAAATCCAATATTTGCATGAATTTGCATATTTTCTGATTCAATACATAGGTGCGGTGAGAAGTGAGGCAACAAGCAGCTAACCTCACCTCTGATTGCGCAATCTCTCTCATAAAGAAAAACTAGCATAGTTCAACAGCACAAAACTATAGGTAAAATTACTGTACAAAGACATGAAGCACTTGGCAAGTGGCTCTTTTTTTCCCACATCCACAATATGTTTTCAGACACTTATAAATGCATTCAGATTTTCCATAATCAGGCTAATATATTTCATACGTATGTGTTACGTGTATATATATACATATATATATTTTATTTGTTTTATCTTAGTAGGTAGATAAAGCACGAGTGGAGGCTAAAATATCCTAGTGAGTTATTGCACTTAATGTTGGTTTTGCTGATTATACAGCTTATTCATAATGCCTCTTTGTTTGGTTACCCTTTTTGTTCCCTGCAGAATTTTCCTCGTGACTGCTAATGTTTATGGCTAATGTAAATAAATTAAAAATAAAATAAAATGAGTTCCCATTAGGATGATGAAAAAGATTTGTTAAATATGCCCAGACACAATGATGTGTTGCTCTAAGGGTCATAAAAATTATTATTATTATTTTGGCACACACCATCATGGATATACAAAAAACATTTCACACCTGCAAATTAACGTAGGCTCATCTCATTAACAACACCACATTTTCCTAGCATAGCTCATTCTGAGGATATCACCATTTATCATTAGTACAACATTTCAAGGTCGTTAGGCCATCTTGAGCCTGTACTTGGTTTGTAACTATGGTATTTTGTGCAACATGCAGGTGAATACGCTCCACCACCATTCATCTTGCGTCGGCGTCTTCACAACACAACCTGTGAGCCGCACATTATAATTTATTGTCCATGTTCTCTGCTGCTCATGAATCTATAAAATTTTGTGAGAGACTCTTGGATGAGGCACTCAATCCAATAATTCTGATGTGCAAAAGCAAACTATAAAAAGATTAATGGATCTCTACAGTACTTAGCGCAGAGCCTAATAAATAAAACCAAGTTTTAACTATGAAAAAAAAAGTACTTTAATCACACCGCAAAAGTAGTGGCATGGCCGAAACGGACTGTTGCATGTTGTGCTGAATTCGGCAACTAGTTTTCATGAGTAGCCAACAGATGGGCACTGTTTTTTCTAGAATATTTTTTTTTATTTGCCAGTGTGTGGTGCTGCACCATTGCAGATCTAACAGCCAATCAAAACTACACACAAAAGATTTTAAACCGATTTAAACAAATACAGATTTGATACTACATCTTGATTGGTTCAGTTAACTGTCTATATTACAAATCGACCAATAGGCCACCTACTTTAAATTGGGTCTTGTTGACAGTCTTCTGCCCAGATTTAATTATAATTATTTTGATTTAGTTATAACTGTTTAGATTTAGTCATAACTGCTTTAATTTCCTCAGTAAAGCTGGGTGAGTGTTTGAAAAATGTCTACAGTTGACGGAAATTCTGAAGAAGCTTCCTCCATTCCCACACGCAATTTGCCATTTGTTTAGGGAGAAGCAAATGTGTTAAAATTATTTCTTTTAAGTCTTATTTGCTGCTAGGTGCGGTCAGGTCTGAGACCTACTATATTTCCACATTAGTAGGCCATCTGTCAATGTGTATTGAATGCTGTAAAAGTCTGTCTTGGCTGGGGGCAGGGGTGGGGAGAAAGGGGGGAGGGGAGGGGTTTGGGGGTACCGCCTTTCTGAAAGTATAAGACTATTGCAATTGTGAGGAATCAACACACTTGCAAGAGGACTGCAGCAATTTGTCTGTAAACTTGTTTGTGTCCAGAATATTCTGTAAAATAAATCCTTCGAAGGACCTGTTCACCGATCTCCAGTCTGTATTCAGAAAATCAACATTCTCACTACCCGGATCAAAACGAACACGCGGAAAACAAAAGAAACGTTTTCTAACAGTCTCTTGGGAAAAAAAGAGCTCACATCGCCCCCAGAGGATGTCCGGCCCACCGAGCATTTACCTGTGTACCCAATGGCCTGTCCAGCCCTGGCACTAATGAATTAAAATGCCCTAATTCATTTGTTGCAAGAAATTTATCAATGCCTGATACAGACAAACAGTACTAGGTACATTGAATATAAGTTCAGGTGTACCTGGAGAGAGAATTGCAGTGGTAATTATGTGATCTATAAAATAATAATAATAATTTTAATAATGGATCAGGAAATTATATTTTCAGTCTTTTCATTTTTGCATGAAAATTAGGGTTAGTTTAAAATACCATTTATTTCACTAATACCAGTAATTAAAAATGTTACTGTCTTACGCAAAATAAACACATTTTGATTGATTTTGATAGTATATTTGAAAATGACTGCACCGTGTACCTGTCTCTTGTGAAGTCAGTTATTCTAGCTATTTACTAGACACGAGTTGCATACAAAACACACAAATCTGCTGAGCATTCAGCGCATATTTGAGTGTAAGGTTAGTGAAATAAATAGGTAAGTAAGGCAGAGATGTCATATTATTTATTTATGAATAAATAGCAAGAAGTGCCTTTTTTCTCACTCGAGCCCCTTCCCCTAAAATACCTGTGCATGTCCCTACCCGCAGACGCTCAAAGACTTCTTATACACTCCCTGAAATGAAAACCCTACAGTTGAGATTTGTCATACTACATTGCAGTCGGAAAGAAGGACCCAGTTCCAGATATTTGTTATTAGTTTTAGGTATCTGGGAGGAAAAAGGCTGCAAGAAAAGATCGATTACTGCTTGCTATTCCAAAGCAAGTGGTGAGGTAAACCACAGAGGAGTGAGAGTGAGCTCATAGAAGCGTCTGGGGAAATCGGTGGTCCCCTGGGAGACCAGCTGAGCTCAATTACCGGGAGAATACTGTTGCAAAGGGAAGCTGAAAGAAAACAGCATCGATCGGTCACAAGCAACAGTGGGGAAGGTGCAGAAAGCAATGGGATTATGAAAGTCATTTTGTCCTATTTGCAAAATGACTTGTAATTGTAAACTAATATGGAAAGAAATAATATTGGTAGTGAGGATTATCTGTACATCATCTGTAATTCTATACAGTACTGACCATTTATAAATATCGCTCAGTGGTGTGCAAACTTGAGCCATAGCAGAACTCTTAATTAGAAAAGAATAAATACATTATTAAAAAATGGACAGCATCATCAGTTTACGAGTTAACAAACAGATAAAAACATTATTCCTATAGTACATCTTTAGCCCTAATATTGAGTACACAATTAAAGTTAAACCACATTTGGCACCACTTTAACAGTATTCCTCCATCACACCACATAAAAGCATGAGTACTTTTATATGTTTTATATTGAGATGGATATATTTTATTAATCCTGCCAAAGTTGCTCAGGTCAACTTCTTTTGACATTTTATGGTAGTTAAAAATGGCACTTAAAAATTGCATGTTGAGTTAATGATAATTTTTTGACTCTGTAATGGATTACTTCAATTTCCTTTGTCCTCTACCAAAACCTTTAGAGGTCAAAACAAAGGTCTACCAACATCCAATAATGGATTTTGTTCAACTGTAAACAGGCTCTGCCTTCAGCATCAAAGGATAGCAATATAATTCATGCAGTTTATAAAAACTTAAATCCATCTGTTCAGCAAGGACATGAATTAGAAAGCAATAAATTAGCTTGAGGGCCAAAACAAATAAGATTGAAAATATGATGTAGCCTACCTCATTTGATAGCCGTGAAGAACTACTGAAAACGTGTGACTTGCATCTAAAATATCTGCAATACTCGTAATGAACTCAGATGTCTTTTTTGTGATTAGACATGAATGCGTTTAAAAAAAAATTTATTTTGTCACAAAATAAGTGGCAAATCAGCCACGGCGTCGGCTCCTTTTCAAAATGCAATTAATTACTTGATTAGATCTGGAGGGTTCATTTTTGATATGACAGCACCTACTGTGTCAGCAGCAGAATAATCTAGCGTTTTTGGAGAAGGAGACAGCCACAGTAGAATGGACGTGATTACCCAGCTGCATATTTTCGAGCTTTAATGACTTTCATGCAGGAAACTAAAACTGTTCAAACAATTAATTGAATTTAATGCACATGCAGTAGTCTATGCAATGGACATTAACTAGATTTAAGTAATATCTCTTTTTTTCCCCTTCTTGTCAAGGATTACTGTTGCTGTGGTATCACTGAAGGGGAAACTTGCAGAAGGCTTTTTGCACATTCAGCATACATAATAAGCTAAAATAAACAAACACATACTTTTCCAGTACACTGAAAAACTGATGTCTCCAATTAATTGCACTCTGTATCAATGTTCAAAAAAATTAAAACATGTAACTGTAAGTAACTATGGCCCAAGCTTTGTGTTCAATTTGTGGATGTATTCCCATGAAGAGGCCCAGTACATCATTGCCACACAAAAGTAGCTTAAAATTGGTTTTGTGGCTATTATCCAATAATGGTTCGGAATATTTTGCTGCTACCCTCAGTAACAATAGTCAATGTCCATTAGGCCCCCTCTCTTTAGCCAAAGAGAAAAATATTGACATGGCCTGAGGTATGAGTTTGACTACCCTCTCGCTGAACCCTGTTGTTTTGGTATACAGAAACATGCTGTGCCATCTTTAGAAGATTGCAATAATTAGCTATTCCTTTCATACAGCCACTTAATGAATTGGAGAAAGCAGAGGAGGGACAAAGAAGCAATCAGGGATTTTTTTTCGGACTGTAACAAAAACATAAATGTTACCAACAATCAAGAATGGTTGTCATTCAATATATTGTGTTGACATACATTAGATCTTCATAAATGTTGAAATTATGAATATTATGGACAGCTCAGGATGGGACAGAGAGTGAAAGAAGTTTACAGTGAACAGGGAGGCAACATTATCTGATTCATAGAAATATCACTGTAAAAAGATGAAAATGAGAATTGACAGTGAATTTCTGTAAAATCATAAAAAACGGTAAATACAAAAACAATGAAGCATTACGTGATTTACAACATTATGTTGTAAAACTTTGAACCAAACACAGCTGTTGATTTGACAGCAATAAAATGTTAAAAAGAACACATTTTTGGGAGAATTCTCAAATTACTGTTATTTAAACACAAGTAAACTGTAAAACAAAAAAAAACATTGGGAGACAGTTAAAATCATAGCAGTGTTAGAATAACACTTTTTGTCAGTAGGTTCTTTGATACATTTTGTTTATGTCAAAAGAAACATGCATTTTACAAAGTCATATTACAGATAATAATATTTAGATATTCAGTAAAACTATGTGAATATAAAGTTTAAACTAAATGTATTATGCTAATTTAAAATGGATATACTGTAGACCTAATTATTATTTTATCAGTACACATTTTAAAATGATGTTGTTTTACAGAAAAAAAAAACTGTCAGCTGTGGCTACCAGTATAATTCTGTACTATGCAAATATAAACAACTTTACAGAATAACTTGCATATTATATATCCTAACTGTACTTTTTTTCAACAGTCCTTTAATGATAACTTAAAAACCACATGGTGGTGTGGATCATTGGTAGAATTTCCATCTTGCAACCTTGAGGTTGTTGGTTCAATCCCAATGCAGTGTGACTGATCCTGGTAAAAATTTAGAAGCAGTTACTGATTATTTTACATCAGATACCAGTAAAATGTACAAGTTGTTCTGTAAAGTTGTTTACATTTACACAATTTTTTTATTTTACAGAATTTCTCTGCCAACCACAGCTGCCATTTTTTCCGTAAAACAACAGCATTGTTTTACAGTGAACCTGTAATTGGAATACTATATTACCTGATCAGCAAAAAAATTATATACATACATATACACGGTGTGTTTAAATGTCCTGAATAGTGACTGTCTGTTCTTATTTCTACCACAGAGTGTGAAATGTAGTAACCGTCAAGTATAATTATGAGTATTATAATTATTAAAAATGTACTTTCCCAGAACTCAGGCGTTATTTGGTTAGCAGCATGCACAATAGCACAGCCACTTCTATCCTGATTGAGGATACAATATAAATTATTGAATGAGTGTCACTGACCACAAATGGATAATATCAGCCATCACCACGCCATAAAAAGCGCTCAATCAAACTTCTGCAGCGGAAAGCTGAAGGTTGTAGACCATAGGTGCCAAACTCCGGTCCTCCAGGGCCAGAATCCTGCAGGTTTTGGAGGTTTCCCCCTTCCAACACAAGATGTTTCCAATCAGCAGGATCGTTAACAGGCTTATGCAGAGCTTGCTGATGAGCTGATCATATATCAGCTGTGTTGGAGAAGGAAAACATCCAAAACCTGCAGGACTGCGGCCCTCCAGGACCGGAAGTACGAACTTCAATTCCCCTGCCCCCAACTCACTCATCGCTCATGATTGTTGTTGACCTTGGGCCCCAAATGCCCTGTGCTGTGCCCGTGATGTTGCAAGCAGGCTGACATACACACAGTGTGATTAGCGGCTCAAGCATTGATCCACAAGGCAGATAGTAGCTGCGACGACCCATGTGAATTGTACAACACATGTTCCGCACACGCAATATTAATCAGAATGACATATTTGAACTAGTGGGAGTGTATAGAACATAACGTAAAGACATTTTGGGGCTTATTTTCCTTCTTTAAGTCTTCGTTTGTAGTGCTAATTGCTAGAAATGTGCGTATCTTTTTGTTGGAGTTGAGAATTTTCCATATGAAGTGGTGCTTCTTAGGGTCCCAATGAGATCTATCTTTAATCACTAGTCTTTGAAGTCTATTCATTAGTAGCTATCCGCTCAGGGCCTGTCAGCACCGATGCCGCAAATACAGAGGGTATCGTTCTAATGAAGTCCATTCCATGTGTAAATTATTCAAAAGTAATAGCAAGTCAACGAGCTGAAGCTAATTTAGGATGCTTTCACACGAGCACCATTTACTTTGTCTTATTTGAACTGCAGTTTGTTTTGTGTTATATTAGTTTCATTTACTAATACATACACCTCTCCTTATTGATGACCAATAAAACATGGTTTTGATAAGCTTGGATTGGTGAACATGAAGCCCCCAAAAATGTCATATTTAAAAAAAAATCTGCAATAATTAAGCGGGTTTAATGCCCGCTGTTTGCATATTTATAAATGAACATCTGACATTGACCACATGTGTCAACAGAGCTCAGAATCGGTCTTGTCTGCCTGTGCCTCGATCAAATTCATTATAATAATATTTAAACGTGGTTTGAGCGGGCCTAAATTTAGACCGACATTCTGCCACCAAATTGACACAACTTCTCCACACCAATATTCCCAGCTAGACTGAGATTGCTCTGCTAAATTGGCAAAGCGGCAGGATGCCTTGTGCTGATATAAAAAGCAGTATATACCGGCATCTGTGACAAGGTGCGCCGTCGAGCAAAATGAAGCCCTATATCAAGGCTTGAAATATTCTTTATAAGTTAATTTATTTATTTTCTTTGAATAGTAACTTTGTTGATCAGTGACTTAATTTGAAGAGCAGTTTAATCATTTTGTGGAGCATTTTTTTTGCAGGTTAATGCCAGGAATGAGCGGTTTTATCCAAAAATTAAAATACGACAATACAGTAAAACGGGAAGGTTGAATGTCAAATATTTTAGCATTGAAGTATCCTACTGAAATTACATGTGCAAAAATATTGATCACTGTTTTCCAAAATAAAAGCAGGTGTTTGGAAATGTGCAAATTATGAGATTTGGAAGTATTTAAAATTAAACAAGAGATTCAGACGATTAATGGAGTATCAAAATAATTATAAATTCATTTGACAAATGACTAGTTGTCGAGAAATCAAATAATAGTTGCACGGCTACACCAAATCGAAACAAATCAAATCGTCTTTGTATCGGATCGCACTCCATGTATCGAGATGCGTATCGAATCGTCTTGATTGGAGAGATTTACCCCCCTCAACAAAATGTTCCCTTTATAGACACATAAAACAATAGTTCATAAAAAGGCAAAACACTGCCTCAAAATGTAAAAAGGCAGGCCATGTATTTATACAAGATGGATTATTGCAATTCTTTACAATATTTGCCGGCACTTCATGTCTTTAAAGCCTCTGCTGCAATCCACTATGCCAAATATGCACTGACAAGAACTATGAAAGGAGAGCACATTACCGGTAGATTTATTTTATACCCCCCTTGTAAAATCTGGAGTACAATTTAAAAATACTTGTTCTTCCCACCTTCAAAGCCTGAATGGCTGTGTACCCCATTAGTCATAATACCTTATGATCTCATTTGAAAACTGCTCTCTCAGGGTTCAAATAGAGTGCATTTATGACAGCTTTTTGTACGTACTGCCTCTCTTTCACCATTTCAAAAAAAGAGTCACACACATACTTGTACATTTTACTATACTAATACTGAGGATGGAAGCTTCTTAAACACTGTCAAATTCAATGTTGAGTGTCTACTAAAGGATATTCTCACACAAATGAGAGGAGGCTTTTTGGGGGGAGGGCCCAGAACATGCTGGAATGGAAAGAGTATATCTCCAGGAAAGTTTGGCCTTTTAATGGATGGATGGATGGATGGATGGATGGATGGATGGATGGATGGATGACATTTTGGTATGGACAACATCATCATAGTCTAGATTACATTTTGTAAAATCCGATTAGAATTGAACATTTGCTTTGTATGAAGAAGGTCTGACCAATTGCCATTATTATTAAATTGAGCATTTGCAATGATTATAAAATTGGATGTTTAGGACTACGCGGGGTCAAAAGCTATAATGTCAAAACGTGTAAAAAAAAAAATGTCAGACCCATATTTCACAGTCAATGTTAAAGCCTTGGTAATTAAGCGTGCCATACTAACATATAGGCAATTCTTTGCCATGATTATTAATACCCGTAATAACAATGTTGATCATGTTAATAACATTATGTCTCCAGTGATTTGTTAAAAATCGAACTCGACTAAAATCCTCTCCAAGTACAACCCATTCATTTCATTTGAGAGAACCTTGCAGCAGACCAAAAGCATTTGTCTAATTAATAGTGTAACAGCAAGTTTACACGGCTCATGAATTTGAAAATGTACTCATGGAAAGCATCAATTGTATGATGGAGCAACCGAGTGTGTTAATACGAGTGATAATAATCATTAAGACTCTTACGTCTCTTCCTAAAGAACGCAGAGTTGTATTCTATTACTCTGATACCATCGTTTTTGTTTTATATGAACATAACCCCATTATTCACATTTTTAGACAACACTACAATCAAGTTTCAAGAATGTTTGCCGATGACTTGATCATTTGAATCACCTTTTGGTTGAAATCAGGTAAACGTAGCTGCTGCGTTTTTGTAGTGTTCAAACCTGATCTGTTTGTCTACAATAAAGCGATCATGTGCTGAAACAGCTCATGTGCGTGCGTGTAATCAACTGGCTCCAGTTCATCCTAGAAGAGATTTTTCTATCACATGACACACCTGACACTTTAATCCACCCATTCCAATGTGGTTGGATACATTTCTTCTTCTCCTTACCATTCTCACCATTGCTCTGGACATTAGTCTTTGTCTAAATGTTTGAATTCCTGGCATGCATTGTTGTGTTTCTTTGGCTGCTAGTTTCATGGATTTGGAGTTGGACCATTAGCAAAAGGGCATCATTTATTTGGAGGTAAAAAATGTCTGAGCTATATATCAGGAAGCAAAGGGGACTCACTTGGGGGGTGTAAACTGTGGACATGGAAGAGGAGACAACGTCCTTGATTGTCAAATTTGCCAAGATAATTCACTTTATACTAAAGCTTCTGTGAATTTCTCGCAAAAGTCAGAAGATGTTCTCTCTGTTTCTCAAATCAGCTTCATGTGCTGCTATTGTTTCAATGTGAGGTATGTGGTGAGAATTCATTGAAGCAATTTCCCACTGTTGACTTTTGAACTCTGTGCTGATAACAATCTGGATGGTCCATTACCTCTTTGACCAGGAGGACACTAGGTCCATGAATTCCAAAAACAATTTGAGAAGTGAACTCATCAGACCACCCTGCAATTTTCCACTTGGCGACTTTTCTGGGTGTTGCTCATGGGTGTGGTGGCAATTAGGAACGGCTGTTCCACTCCAGGGCAACATCAACCGTTATCTTTTTTTTAATGCCCCATTTCCTATCATTTCCAATACACACAACTATGGCTGGGCAATATGGCTAAAACGTGTGTTAAGGATATTGACGCCTTCTTAAAATAATGGCCTACGTAATTTTTTCCGATTTTTCAGGAAAAACAAGAAAATTGAACCATTTGCATCATGAGGAGATGATTTAGACATCGGCAATTATTTTAAGAGGGTGATGATGTAGTATATTGTGCATACTTTTCAATTGTATGGTTTTCCAATGTTTTTATGAATGTAAAACAGTAAAAAAAAAAAATAATGTAGGTGATATTTGTAATGTAAGAAATCAAAACTAAAATACGCCGTTTCATTTCTCCTCCTCTTGCTGCTGACCACTGCACAACAGAAATTGGTCTGTGATCAAATGGAGGTGGACCAAGAGATTTATATTGACTGTCCTTGAGATGGTATACCGAACGCTCTGTGTGTGCGTGCGCGCATCCATGTGTGGATTTATGTGTGTGTGCATGCGAGCGATTCCAAGAGAGGACCACATGTTGACAACTGCAGAGATTTTTTTTTTCAAAATATCAATTTTCCCTCTTATACGGAAGCTTTGAGGATATGCTGAGACGTGACCTAATGACCCTAATGAATAAAAGTGGTATATAAAATAAATGGATAATAGTTTTTGGCTGCAAATAACAATCAGTTTCTAAAATACTGCTGGAGTGTGCAGCGTGGTAGATGAAAGATAAATTAGGTGCGGCACAGTCAACAGAGCTAATTCACCCTCAACCCAAAGAACAACAAGAGTTTTTGTTTTTCATTGTCATTCTTCCACACTGCTTACCTCCCTTGCACATACCCACTCTCCCAGCTCAAAAAGCTGCTCTGAATTAGCAATTTGCCTCACGGGAAGGAGTTACAATGAATGTGACTCGTTTGTGGATACCCTGTATACATAGAACAGAACGTAAATCCTCTAAATGTTACATTAGTCAAATTAAAAGTGTTCAGCAATATAATCTAATAATAGTCCTGGAAAGGTTTGTAGATCCAGACTGGAGCCCGCCCATTAAGAACCCTTGACAGGTGCATGTCAATAAATTAGAAAGAAAGAAAGAAAGAAAGAAAGAAAGAAAGAAAGAAAGAAAGAAAGAAAGAAGGGCGATAGGTTAGCACGTCCGCCTCCCAGTGCAAAGGTTGTGAGATCAAGTCCAGGCTTCGGCCTTCCTGGGTGGAGTTTGCATGTTCTCGCCGTGCTTGCGTGGGTTTTCTCCGGGTACTCCGGTTTCCGCCCACATTCCAAAGACGCGCATGGCACGTTAAATGAACACTCCAAATTGTCCATAGGTGTGATTGTGAGTGTGGATGGTTGTTCGTCTCTGTGTGCCCTGCGAGTGTACCCCGCCTACTGCCCGAAGCCAGCTGGGATAGGCTACAGCTTTGACATGCACTTCACAACGTGCCCACCCACCAAGTTGTGAGGATAAGCAGAATAGAAGATGGATTGACCACACAATGCTGATGTTGTATGATGATGAATGATGCATTGTTCAGAAGATGTGCAAATGAAACATACGGGAAAAACAACTAGGAGAATATTTATTTTAGTCAAAGGATTTTCTTCAGTCCATATTTTGCCGCTTTAATTGTGGTCAAACGCAAGATCCCTTTTTGGGAACTTAAATGTGATATTTTGTCGCCCCCTAGTGGACAGTCACGGGTAATGAAACAGCGTGACATGAGTCTGAAAACAAGTATTAACAGTTAAGTGAGAGTGTGGGATGTTTTAACATCTGCCCTGCCACCCCTTCGCCACCATATAGGTAAAACTGTCTACAGCCGCCTGTGTCAAGTGGCGATAATATGGAATAATCGTGATATTAATTACCATAAACTGGATGTCCCTCTAAAACTGATGAAAAGACAAGAAGAAAATGGTTCAGGAAGATTGCCATGAGGCTAACAGCAACATTGAAGGAACTGCGGTAATGTCTAGCAAGTACTGGCTGTTGTTGGAAATAATACTTTATTGATCCAGGAGGAAATTCTGGTGTCCAGTAGAAGCAATCAGAAACACATTAAAGCAAGTACAACAACGACAACATACAGGTTTTTTTTATGTACACTAACTAGCCAACAGTTGTTGTTGTTGTTTTTTATTGTGTATATAAGAAAGCAATATAAAGCAAGTACAATTTAAATGTACTGTAATTGTAAAAGTGGCAAGTATTTTTCCCGCTTAACTTTCTGAACTTGTTATAGTTTCCTCACAGTTCATTTTAAGTCCTGCAGCATCATTGACTTGTGTTTTATTTGCCTTCACACACTTGTGCTTCTTTATCTCATACTTATCATAGAATCTTTTATCACACACACTGCAACTGAACGGTTTCTCACCAGTGTGTCTTTTCAAGTGTCTTGTCATGGTGCCTCTTTGAGAGAATCTCTGACCACACACTGAGCAGGAAAACTCTTTTTCCCCAGTGTGTGTTCTCATGTGTTTAAGCAATCCTGAGCGGTCAGTGAAACTTAAGTCACAGACCGAGCAGGGAAAAGGTTTCTCACCAGTGTGTGTTCTGGTGTGTGTAGTTAAATTTCCCTTTAAAGAGAATGTTTTCCCACAAATTGAGCAGGGAAAAGGTTTCTCACCAGTATGTGTCCTTTTGTGCTGAAGTAACCCTGAATGGTCAATGAAACTTAAGTTACATATTGAGCAGGCAAAAGGTTTCTCTCCTGTGTGTGTTCTTGTGTGTGTTATTAAGCTTCCCTTTATAGTGAATCTTTTACCACACAATGAACAGGCAAAAGGTTTCTCCCCCGTGTGTGTCCTTGAGTGGCGAACTAACCCCGATCGAATACTGAAACTTAAGTTACAGACCGAGCAAGCGTAAGGTTTCTCTCCCGTATGTATTCTCATGTGTTTAACCAACGACGACCGGAGACTGAAAGTTAAGTTGCAGACTGAGCAGACGTAAGGTTTCTCGCCAGTGTGTATTCTTATGTGTGTTGTCAACTGTCCCTTCTGAGCGAATCTTTTACCACACACTGAGCAGGTGTAACGTTTCTCCCCAGTGTGTGTTCTCATGTGATTAACTAATGAAGAACGAACGCTGAAACTTAAATTACAGACTGAGCAAGAATAGGGTTTTTCCCCGGTGTGTGTTCTCATGTGTACTTTCAAAGTATACTTGGCATCAAAGGTTTTGCCGCACTGAGAACATTCCCAGCGTTTGCTGTCAGTGTGACGCGTCGCATCGCCTTTCGCACGCTCATCATCAGTTTCAGGTGAGTGGGATGTTGTGTTGTCACTGTTTGATAATGGAGCTAAGAGGCCACCTGCTTGTAATCCCCCACAGTGGTCTCCATCATCTTCATCATCATCATCACCTTCAATCTTCACAATGACACAGTTAAAAGGCAACTTGGTGATATCGGCCTCCTCCTCTTCTTCTTTAATGTCGGGGGCATCCTGGTTTTTGTCCTCGTCGACACTTGGGGTCTCCGGGCTCTCTTTCTCTATAACGTCCGGGGTCTCTGGCTCCTCCTCTTCCTCTTTTATGCAGTGGGGCTGTAGCTCCTCTTGCTCTTTAAAGTGGGAGGTCTCTTGCTCCTGCTGCTCAGCGTGATGATCTTCTTCAAGGATGTCTGCAAGATACATGTTGTGAAGATGTCATGAACAGGTACAATCAAGAGTTTGGGGACTCAAAGCATATGACTAGACTCAAGTCAGATTTAAGTTGCCAGTTTTAAAATTTGGAACATGAAGGATTCATTAATGACTAGACTCAACTTGAAATATATTGTTTTTGCTGTAGTTACTTGGGATTTGAGTAAAACTTAAATTAAAGGTTAAGGCTTGAAACTTACTTGTGTGACTTAAGGCCATGAGCCTCCTTTGAAAATATGTGCATTTCTGGAAAGAGTTTCAGCAACTCTTTGCATTGTGCCTTTCCTTTGTTCACTTTCCTTCTGTACTGTATGTCACAGGTTTTTTTCTGGAGTCAATCAGGTTCAGACAGGCTGATGTTCATCGCATAACTGAATAAAAACTAGTTCTACAGTTGACAAAATCTTGACCACAAAAAAAAAAACTAAGGGTGTATTCGCACCAGAATAGGCCTTTAGTCCACGTGTTTGGTCCAAACCAAAAGCGGACTTAATTTTCTTCTGTATTCTGTTTGGTGCAGTTTTGACCCACAACATGCCGGCAGCGGTGTGGCTAAACAGAAGACGGAGGATCCCACCATGATGTCTGCTATGTGCTTCTTAAGCCCAAAATGGCGCATGTATCCTGGAGTTGGTTCATATCGACCGTGGTTTGTATTCGCACTTGAAGCGAACCACACTAGAGTCCATTTGGAAGTGGATATGAAGCGTACTTTATACCAAAATGATTTGATTACACCACACTGAAGCAACAGCCAGTTTCTATGGTTTGTACTTTGTAGTAATTGGGCTGATATTTCTCAAGTGCATTTGCCCACATAAAAAAAGATAAAAACGTTTTGATTGTTCTACAGTTTTTTCGCATTCAACATAATGCATGAAAATATTTATTTACGTATTTACAAGTCATTCCAAACGTACACTACGTGCACTGGAACCGTGGGAGATGAGCTTGTGACTAGCCCTAGCCTTTGCATCTGCTAAGTTGTAAGACACAACAGTGTTGATATTTGAATTTGTTTACTTGAAACATCACAAAATTGACATTTGTGGTGACCGTAATAATTTTGATACACATATAGTTGCCTTTGCCATCATATTTAGTACTTGAGTCTCCATCAAATGATGGCAAATGAGCGATCGTCTCATTTCACTCCAAAAAAGATTACGTGACAATTACGTCACACAGCGCCCGCATGTACAACTCACAGCTGAAGAATCAATTAAAAATAAAGAAAAGAAAAAACAGCAATGCTTTTAAAAGACATGATTTGCTAAGCATTTGAAACAAAGAAGTGAGCAGACCTGCTCCGCGTGGCACAACTTGTGGCTTCTTGAAAACAACGTCGTCCAGTAGTTGACGTTGTCGTTGGTTCGCTTCTGTTGTTCGACAAAGTTCCTCCTCGTAGTCACCTTTCACACCTTTTTCACACATTTTCACACGACAATGACCAACACTTTACACTCGCTCTTGATCTTTGTGTAGCGATGCGCTGCTAACAAACGCCTCTCTTTGTTCGCACCTAGCAAGCTAAGCTATCGTGACAAGCTTAAAAGTACACTGAGATGAGTGCACACGCATATGACGTTTCACTTAATTATATTTTACACCGGTAAAGTAGTGATGGAACGTTCTGTGTCAAGGTTTAAGACCATTTTGTATGAATTCGGGAAGATTTTTTTCAGTGGGGCTAGTAACACAAAACGTATACGGAAGTAGAGCAGTTGCGGAAGGTAAACGGCAACTCCACTTGGACAAACTACGAAACGCCAATTAAATAAATGGGGAAAAGCATCCATTGTGACGATGCCCCGATCTAGCCTGTTGTGTTTACGTGTTCCCCTTCAACACAGCTGAATCAAATGATCCGCTCAACAAGCTCCGCAGCAGCTCAACGGTCCTGATTATACGATTCAGATGTTTAGGGACTCTCGAGGGCCGCTAGTGAGACCCCTAGTACATAATTGTCCATTTGAACGAAAACAAGGCCAGTTATTTAGTTTATTTTAAAATATTTACTCTGTGTGGTTTCTGTAGAACCAAATATGAACACCAATTACATAATACAGTAGTCTTCATATTGATGCACTTGCTAATGCACATATACAAATTGTAGTCGTTTTCAGTTTGTCACATTTCCTTTTGGCATAAAATTAGCCTGGCTCGAGACGTGGGTGGCCCAAAAGGATGCCTAATTAAAAATATTGGTAATTGGCCACCAGGGAGAGCTAAAACTGCAAGAACAGAAACACACTGGCCTTTTGCGCAACCAGTCGTTTATTTTTACAGTAAGTTTTCATAGTTGTGATGCTCCAGCTTCAAGGTTGCCTAGTAAGGGCCTCTGCAAAAAATCCTGCATTTGTGAAAGGTCCACCTTGACTATAGTAATAAGTTTCTTACTGGTCTTCCCATGTCAGCTAAATCTTGCAATCAGTATTTAGTACAAAATGCTGCAACAAGACTACTGACAGTAACTAGAACGTTTGATCATATATTATTACCTCTATATTGCCCACTTGCATTGGCTCCAGCCAGGTATTACAATGGCCTACCCCGTAATATAATGTGGAAATGTAGCTATAACAAGAAAGTTATAAAACAGCTACGTCTATAAAAGTCACTTTGTTTGCTGTGGTTTCAAAACGGTACAAGAATTTGCTCACAGCCTTGAATACCAGCCTCGAGCATAAAGCCAGGGCCATATTTTTGTGTGTCCTTTGTCAATGATAAATAAAGATGTGATTTACTCTCACAACATGATGGTTTTTTTGGTGACACACAAATACATTTTTTGTGACCACTGTGGGTTTTTCGTTCATTAACAGAGGCACAGCTTCTATTTTGTCCAAGTGCGTCGGACAGTCTTACAAGCCGCAAGTTAAACTTGGCTGAGAAGGGGCAAAACCAGGATTTATGCGTGCAACTGCCATATGATGATAGCAAATTTGTTAGGATGTTCAGGAACATCAAGCTTGCCACGAACTGCACCTATTTTGCTACCAGTGCAATGTACAAAGATATTCACACTATAGACAGACAGAAATTACTTTGTGAATACAAGGTTATTTATACAAGATCATAAACACACATTTCCACCATTACCACAAACAGTCAAACTAGATGGGTTTGTAAAATAGTCAAAGGTCTTTTGAGTTTGCTTCAAATCTTGCAGCTTCATTGATTGCTGCTCTTCTCGCCAGCACACTTGTGTCTTTTCACATGATACTTAACATAGAATTTTTTGTCACACACACTGCAACTGAAAGGTCTCTCGCCAGTGTGTATTCTTGTGTGTGATGTTAAATTCTGCTTTTGAGAAAATCTTTGACCACAGACTAGGCAGCAAAATGGTCTCTCACCAGTGTGTGTTCTTGTGTGTTGAATCAACCCTGTACGATACCGAAAACTTATGTTGCAGACTGAGCAGGTAAAAGGTTTTTCTCCAGTGTGTGTCCTTGTATGTGATCTTAAATTTCCCTTTACAGAGAATCTTTTACCACAAATTGAACAGGCAAAAGGTTTCTCCCCAGTGTGTGTTCTTGTGTGTGTTCTTAAACTTGAACGATTTCCGAAACTTAAGTTGCAGACTGAACATGTAAAAGGTTTATCTCCCGTGTGTGTTCTAGTGTGCTTAATTAAACTTCCCCTTTGTGTGAATCTTTTACCACAAACTGAGCAGACAAAGGGTTTCTCCCCACTATGTGTTCTTGTGTGTTCAACCAATCCTGACCTGTCAGTGAAACTTAAGGTGCAGACAGAGCAGGAAAAAGGTTTCTCTCCCGTGTGTGTCCTCATGTGCCGTTTCAAATTATGCCTGGCAGCAAATGTTTTCCCACATTGAGAGCACTCCAACCGTTTGTTGTCAGTGTGATACGTCATATCACCTTTAGAGTGTTCATCGTCAGTGTCAGGAGTGTGTGACACTGTGTCGTCACTATCTGACAGTGGTGCTAGGAGGCTGTCTCCTTGTGATCCTCCGCAGTGGTCTCCATCACCTTCTGGGATGTGTTGACTTGAGCTACTGCATGGAGGTTCGGTCCCTTCGTTCTTCTCACTTGGCACTTTGTCTTCATCCTCGTCACTATTTACAGGGATGATAGTGAATGGCAAATTGGTGATATTGTCTTCTTTTTCCTCTTTAACATGGGGGACCTCTGGCTCCTCTTCCTCCTTAATGTGGGAGAACTCTGGCTCGCAGTGCTCAGGGTGAAGATCTTCACTGATGTCTGCAGGATGCAAGAAGACAAAAACAGAAAGTTTGATAAAGAATTCTGAGTCTTTGTCTTTTCCCGACTTCATCATTAGTGCAGTTTTGAAGACATTCAAAGTCACTTCGCCTTGATCTTCGTCACTGTCAAATTCTCTTATGATTTTAACCTGTGTGAACCAGAAATGGCTGCGTAGAAAATGGTGGATGGAAATCGCTTCATAAACTGAATTCTGGTAGAATTTTTGGTTTATTTTTCACACATCATCTATTTATAGACAGTTTAGCTGAAGTTGATCATCGGAAATCAAACTGAGATATATAATAGGTGGAATTACTTATTACTAATGCTGCCTCTCACAGGTTAGTCTTGGTATCATGACTGACTTGGTCGTGTGTGTGTGGTATTTTGCTGGCTAGGCATCCCTAGTACACTGTGAAAACTGTAAAAAAATATATATATTTTAAATGACACAATTTAAATAAATAACAATAAACGTGACAGAGTACACAGAGGTAAAAAACAAAAACAAAACAAATCAGTAAACATGGCCATTTGGTTGATTATTTTGGCCGATGTTTGAAGGGCCATAATTGGATGATATAATCAGTCGGGCCCTACCTATTACATATGAACAGTATATTTCATTCATTTTATTATTTAAGTTTTTATGTGTGCTGAAATGTGTTTAGAATAAGTTTAAAATTTGGTAATAAAAAAGTAAATACACTTGTTTACCGTGTTAAAAGCATGTGGCTTATGACGTTTGAGTCTGAATGAAGGGGGCATAACTATATTTTCACATAATCCTACAACCATTGATTTGCTCATGTTGTTATCAATGTCTTTGTTTTTGAGAAGACAGCTGTGTCAATTCGATCGTTTTGTGATTAGACAACAGGAGGATTCAGGTGCAAGGAAGATGTGAAGGTCAACAACATCGACACGTCACTGCGGGAAGGAAGAACAATTTATGGATGTTCATCCATCTGTTTTGTATTTGAGACGCACATAATAATACATTTCACACCTCAATGGACAATTTAGCGTCTTTAATTAACTGGCTTTAGGCGCAAGCCAATCGCAGACAAACAACAATTTAAGCCTTCAATTAACCTAAAAAGCATGTTTGGGAAATGTGAGATCCAAACCCCAAATAATTGAAAAGTAACAAAGACAAACAAACCTGCGATGTGTAATTCATCTTGGGGCTTCTTGAAAACAGCGTCCAGTAGTTGACGCTGTCGCTCGTTCTCCTGTTTTGTTCGAGAAAGTTCCTCTTCGTACTCTGCTATTGTTCCTTCAAACACTGCAATCACTTCATCAAGGGCCGCACTCAATCGCTGATTCAGCAATGCTCTCAGCATTTCGACTTTACACATTTTTAATCGATATTCACAGCACTTTAAACTGACGTATGAGCTCTGTTTAACGATGCATTGACCACTTCCGCGTCGCTTGGTTAGCAACTAGGAAGCTAAGCTAAGCTATGAGACTTCAACAAACGCCACTAAGACGAGTTTACGTTGGTAGTGATGTTATAGTCTAGTGAAGTAGTGAAGTGACATACTGCTCCGACACGTCAGTACGTTCAGTTGTACTCCAGAAAGATGTCTTTAATGAAGCTAAGGCCGCTTGTCCAGCCATGTAACAACGTTTAGAGGGCTCACTAAGTGACGTCACGTTCAGAATTTCGCTCCGCCCACTACACAGTGTTTTCTCATTGACCAAATGGCATTTCTTTATTATTATTTTATCCTTTCTCGGTCCTTAAGCCTTTCTCCTGTTTATGATTCCCGACAATCCTATTGAGGAGAGACAAACATTTAGAGAAATTAGATGGTAGTCTTCAATGTCGACAATTCATGGCGACGGCAATTAAAGATGACGTAACATCAATGACGCACGTCATACGCGTTCAGGCCTCTTTGTTTCAGGTGGAATTATTCAACTCAAATATGATCACCACTCTTGTCCTTCACAACTCTGGTCATGAATGGATTTTGAAAAGTTTAAACAAGCTCTATGCATATATACAAGATTAATTCTAATATGTTTGACCTACAGTATTCATGTTTGAAATCAGGGGCGTCACACTCAATTTGTGTGGGGCACATCTGGTTTTGTCTGGGCTACATCAATTCCACACAAAAAGTCGTTCAAGGGTTAAAAACAAACAAAAACAACAACAAATCCAATCTTACCAATCTTTATTAAAAACAGTTCAGAACAGGAACAATTCTTCAGAACGTGAACAATATTGATGAGCGGATTGAGCGCTGTGAGAAGATGCCTCATTCATTTGATTTGCTACTTGTTGCATCCATGAAAATCAGACTTCACGGGATTAAGACACCCAAAAAACGACATTTGATTGTTTTGGCCATTATAAAAAATATAATTTTGTGAACAGAATTTACTAACTCTGTGGTTAAACTAATTTGCAGGTCGATATGGCCAGTATCATGTGCTCTTTCTGTAACTACCCAATATGTCACAACATGGCACCAAAGCTGCCCCCTGGTTAATAAGTAGTCATTGGTGTCAAGGAATTATGTTGAAATAATACATCTGGATTGAGACTAAAATATTTGTGTTAGGGATGAGCTAAATTTAGCTGCAGTTGTTAGAAGAAGTCATGAGTCTTTGACGCATTTGTATGTATGTTTTTGCTCTGCTGAGTGGCTAACAAAAAAATTCAAAACATTTTAAGGCATTATTTTCAAAGGTATAATAATAATGATGAAAATAATAATATAGGCAATTATTTAAAAAAATATGTGGGAGTGTCAATTTCTCACATATATTTTTTATTTTAATTACTGGCATTATTAGTGCCCAAATTTGCATTATACGTACGTTGCGATATCAACACCATTTTTACAGTATTCCAAATTATTGTTGAAAAACAAAGATTTGTGGTATTTCTTTCATAATGCAAACAATTTAAAAGTTTATGAATTGATTTAACGCCTTACACGGGACCCAATAATGGGTAAAGGTTATTACTGTTTACCTACTTGTCTTTTTATTCCCGGTCACAAATCCAATTTTACAGACGAGAAAATCCGAAAGTTACACTAGTACAGTGTATTTGAGATCCTGTAGCTTCATTTACCATTGCTCTTCTTACCAGCACACTTATGTTTTGTAACCAGATACTTTTGAGAAAAGCTTTTATCACACACACTGCAACTGTACGGTTTCTCACCAGTATGTGTTCTCATGTGTTTAACCAAATTTGAACGTTCACTGAAACTTAAAGTGCAGACTGAGCAGGCATAGGGTTTTTCTCCAGTGTGTGTTCTTGTGTGTATGTTTAAATGAGCCTTACGAGCAAATCGTTTCTCGCAAACCAAGCAGGTAAAAGGTTTCTCACCAGTGTGTCGTCTTGCGTGTATGTTGAGATGTGCCCTACGGGCAAATTGTTTACCACAAACTGAGCAGTCAAAAGGTTTCTCACCGGTGTGCGTTGTTGTGTGTGTTCTTAAATGTCCCTTTATAGAGAATCTTTTACCACAAAATAAACAGGCAAAGGGTTTCTCTCCAGTGTGTGTTCTCATGTGTTTACCTAAATTTGAACGTTCGCTGAAACTTAAGGAGCAGACTGAGCAGACAAAGGCTTTCTCTCCAGTGTGTGTTCTTGTGTGTGCTATTAAATGTGCCTTCTGTGTGAATATTTTACCACAGAGTGAGCAGGAAAAAGGTTTCTCTCCAGTGTGTATTCTCCTGTGTACTTTCAAGCCCCACTTTGATCCAAATGTCTTCCCACACAGCGAGCACTTCCATTGTGCGTCATCACCTTCAGAGTGCTCATCATCAGTGTCAGGAGAGTGTGACGTTACATCAGGAGCACTATCGGATAGTGCAGCTGAGAGCCTGTCTGCTTGTGATCCTCCACAGTGGTCTCTGTCACTTTCGTCTTCATCATCATCATTTTCACTCTTCACAATGACAGTCAATGGAAAGTTGTTGATATATTCCTCCTCCTCTTCCTCTTTAATATGGACGGGCATTGGTTCCTCTTCTTCCTTTATGTGGGGTAGCTCTGTCTCCTCTAAAGCCTCTTTAATGAGGGGTAGCGCTAGCTCTTCTTCCTCATTTGTGTGAGGGGGCTTCGGATTCTCCTTCTCCACTGTGGAGCTCCATTTGTGCTGCTCAGGATGAAGATCTTCTTCACTGACATCTACAGGACACAAGACAAACAGAAATGGTTTGGTCATGTCAAGTTTCAGGTTGTGACTGTTGATAGGATGTTGAAACAAATAAGTGCCTCTGAGGTGGCAATGTGTACTGCCTCTGCTATCATTCACATTAATTTGTTATTTTCTAATTTTTTTGTAATTTAGTGCTTGTTTTGCAATGTGTAAACCCGCTTTGGACTGTTTTTAGTATTTTCAGCATAACATTCTTTGGCGTAGAGCAGGGGTGCTCAAGTTCGGTCCTCGAGAGCCCCTATCCAGCCTGTTTTCCATGTTTCTCTTCACGTACACACCTGAATAATGATCAGGATCGTTATCAGGCTTCTGCAAAGCTTGCTGATTAGCTGATCATTAGATTCAGCTGTGCTGCAGGGAGGAAACATGGAAAACAGGCTGGATAGGGGCTCTCGAGGACCGAACTTGAGCACCCCTGGCGTAGAGTATCAGCGCTTTTTTGCAGCCTGTTCCTGACAGGCAGACAGCGGCATAATGATTTGACACATCATCACATAGGAAGAAGATTTTCAAGATCAGTGGGCAATAGTTGTAAGGGCAAGTTCAAATCAATAAAAAAAAAAGTGTTGTACTAACACTCCACTACAAGTCTTGCTTCCAATGTAGCAGCCGTGGTTAACGTAGGCTTGTTGCACATTATGTACAGTGGATGTTCATGTGAGTGAGGACTGAGACGCGTGGCTTTGGTGAGAGACTCAAAGAGGGGAAGGAAGTTGTGAAGTGCTGCTACGTTCACATCTTACCAGCAGTTTTGAAACGAACTTCTCTCTTTTATTCTGGCCCCCAGTTCATCGGAAACATCGGCAATCTGTCCGTTTTAGCAATGTACCTCTTATTTTCGACTGACACTTCGCACATTATAAAGTATGGCCATAGAGAAGTTCGACTTCACAAATAAGGATTAAGAAATAAACACACAACAATTGTAGTTACCACTTAAATTGTACCTACTAAAAATGAGAGAAGTAAACAAACCTGCATTTCGTAGCATGACTTGGGGCTTCTTGAAAACAGCATCAAGTTGACCTTGTCGCTCGTTCTTCTCGTTTGTCCGAGAAAGTTCCGCGTAATTTTCTTTCACACGTTTTGCATTCATTTTCACACGATAATAACACTTGACACGTACTCTTGATCTCTTCTGAGCGATGTGTTGAACAGTTCCGCGTCTTGTTCGCAGCTAGCAAGCTAAGCTAAACTATCTCGAAAAGTTCACCAAGACGACTGTATGAGGACACGGAGATACTATTTAATTAATGCTGTTTTATATCAGTAAAGTACTGATGATGCCCGCTGTGTCGAAGCTTCAGTACGTTCAAAGATAATTCAGGGAGAAAAACAATTGGCAAGCGCGTGCGGTTGCAAAAATACGAATGCGGAAGTAGAAAGCGGAATTTAAACCGTAACTCCACTAGGACAAATTTCATGCCACAATCATAATGCCATCTAAATACAGTTGTCTTTAACCACGGTTATGGTCACAAACCTTGTGTAATAAGTAAATAGTGTTGAACATTACGTAATTTAACGTGTGCATTATGTGCAGTATAAAGTTCATAGAAGGACGACAACGTCAACTGTTCGACGCTGTTTTCAAGAAGCCTCAAGTTGTGTTACACAATGCAGTTTTTTCACGTTTTCTATCACTTTCTTAGAAGTTAAAACGTTACCATTTTACAACAATATTCGAGTGGATGTTTTATAATGAATCCTCATTCGTAAAGTCCAACATCAGGGCACATTACCACGCCATGGCATTTTGTTATCTACTCGCCACATAAATGGTTATTTCATCTATTTATTACAAATCATGACCTATGTTGCATGTCTGTACAGATTGTCGATGCTGTAACATAAGAAAATATATTTTTTAAAATCTTAGCACATTCATCCATTTTCGGAGCTGCTAATCTTCGTTAGGGTTGCGGATGTGCTTTCAAACTTAAATATGCAATCTTTTAAACAGAATTATCATATTACTAATAATTATAATTTAATTTTAGTCTCCATTCATATCACCCAAGGTAACCTAAGGCTACTTACAGGGTTAAACATTAGAATTAGATACAATTGTTTTTTAATGCCGCAAATTAGTCACGAATCAGTCATAAAATAAAAAAAATACCACACATAGTTCTGTCATAAAAAAGAAAACACATGCAGAGTGAAAAGGCATAGGCAGAAGCTCACGCTTATTTTCGCCTACCCTTTTTACAAGATGAAAAGCATAAGAATCAATAGAAGATAAAATAAAATCATTAATTATGTTTTACTCCACAAAAATAGTGATGAGATCTTCTCTATCATTAACATCATTAATTAAATCTTTGCGTCTGCATACTAATTATTAGCAAATTAACAATCAAATATCAACACAACATACAGTAAAATCAATAATAACCTAGTGAAATTACATTTTATTCTAGTATGGCAGAAAAAAACTATATTCTTAAACCCCATAATGATACATTCTTAATTAACATTACCAAAAACTTCTAAAGGCGAACGCAACATAAAACTCTGTTGTCTTGATTGAGGCACCGTTGACTTTACTAAACCAGCTGTGTTTGTCTTCTTGTGTCCTGCAGATGTCGGTGAAGAAGATCTTCATCCTGAGCAGCAGAAGTGCAACAAACAACCCATGCCTAATAAAAAGACGTCATTACATGTTTGTTCTACACAACACTACACTGCCCAGGAACATCTTCGTCATCTGTTATTTGTAGGAACATATCAGTGATACGCGACCTTAATGTAACGTTGCTATTTCAATATGCTTTATGGGATACAGTAACATTGCACAACGTGTTGTGAGATCAAATATGTGTGATTCAGGAGCCTGAAGCACATAAGAAAGAGTAACGTTCATCCATTTTACAAAGCATTACATGGTGTCCGTGTAGCGGTTCATAAAGCCACCGGTAAAAGCTAAGAGCAGAATGAGCAGGCAAAACGTTTACCCCTAGTGTGTATGTTTAAATCTGCCTTCTGTATAAATCTTTTACCACAATCTGAGCACCTATAAGTTTTCTCTCCAGTGTGTGTTTTTATGTGTCTTTTCAACAAAGACATTATAATGTTTGAATTATGCAGCAGTATATAAATTATGTATTGACTATGTGATTTTTTTTAATGGTTCTAATAGTCGTCACTCACACACACACGCAAAGCAGTTCGCCTGGAATGCAATGCCTTAGTTTGTTCTAGTGGGCTTGCCGTAGCACTTCTGGTAGGCGAGCACACCGCTAGCTCCAACCAACCACAACAACTTCAAGCTCACTTGGCATTTTAACATTTATTTAATTGCAAAATCTATGTTATTGTGCTTGTTGCCAGTTGTCCTTGTGTCATGAGGAAAAATATTCTACTTGGTTTTATTGTTGCGGGGATAAGATCGCCATTGGCTTCCCAGAGTTGCTTTTAGCTAGCTAGCTGCAAAGAAAGTCAGCGACACCTTACAGAGCTGAAAATGTGTAAAGTTCAAATGCTGAGAGCGTTGGTGAACCAGCGACTGAGTGCAGCCGTCGAAGAAATATTTGTAGTGTTTGAAAGAGCAATCGCAGAATACGAAGAGGAACTTTGTCGAACAAAGAAGGAGAACGAGCGACAACGTCAATTATTGGACGCCGTTTACAAGCCTCAAAGTGGACTGAACAGAGGTTTGTTAGCTCCTTTCTACCGTTTGTTAATTAGATTTCTTGCAGACGTTCATACAACGTGTGAGAAAGTAGTATACAGTCATTCATCGGCCTTGGGAGGCACTGTATGTAATGTACTGTCTCTACTGTACTGTACGATCCATTACCAAGCTCCTCTCAAATGGCGTCATTAATTCATGTTTCCTCTTAAGCCTGGCTCACCCGGCAAGATTTTATGTGTCCTGTGTACTGCAGATGTCAATGAAGAAGAGCGTCATCCTGAGCAGCAGGATCCAGCACCCTCCCACATTAAAGAGGAAGAGGCGGGAGAGCAACCTCAAGGGCCGGGGCTGCCTGTGCTTTGCGTTGTCGTAAAGAATGAAGACCGTCAAAGTGGGGAGAACATAAGAGCGGAGCCTCAGAGCGGCAGCTCAAGTCGACCCATGACAACGCAAAGTGCAGAAGGGTCCCAAGAAGACAGACACTTCGCTCCTCTTTCTGTCAGTGATGACACGACGTCACACTCGCCGGACTCTGATGATGAACACTCTCAAGGTGATGCGAGATCTGAGCGCACCAAAGACACATGCTGGAAATGCTTCCAGTGTGACAAAGCCTTCTTTAATCAGACTGATTTTAAAAAGCACATGCGATGGCACACGGGCGAGAGACGCTTCATGTGCTCAGATTGCGGTCAAACCTTTTCTAAGAAAGGACACATGATAACGCACACCAGGACGCACACAGGAGAAAAACCTTTTTCCTGCTCAGTCTGCAGCAAAAGTTTCAGCGTTGCGTTCGGTTTGGTTCAACACATGAGGACGCACACCGGGGAAAAACCATTCAGCTGCTCAGTGTGCGATAAGAGATTTGCTTACCAGATCTGCTTGATGAGACATGCCAGCACGCACACGGGAGAGAAACCACATTCCTGCTCGGTCTGCAACACAAGTTTTCGGCTTCGGTCGGCACTCATGACTCATATGAGGACGCACACTGGAGAGAAACCCTTTTCATGCTCCGTCTGCAATAAAAGTTTCTGTGCTAATTCAACATTGAGGAATCATATGAGGACACACACTGGTGAGAGTGTTTAACTGTGCGGTTTGTGGCAATAAAGAATAACCAGGCCCAGTGCATCATTTTCAACAGTTGCTTTTGACATTGACGCAGTGTTGCTTAAAATCAAAGGTGGAGGAGCCACATTTAGCCTGGGTTGTTAATGGCTGTTAGTGTCTTTGTTGCATGTACAGTACATGTGCACTTACATGTGCACTTCCACTGCATAGTATCAAAATCAAATGATGAAGTGTTTGAGGATTATAGTTTGTGGTAATTTTATAGTTGAGATGACTAAGACTTGGGGGGCATCAATTACTTGTGTGCACAATTACATGCATTCTGGAGGAAAACAGTTAATGAATCAGACGGTGATGTGTTGTAGTGAAACCAAATGATAGATATATTATTGTGCATGTGGACTGCAATGAAATGCTGTGATGTATCAACCAATATTATAAAAAATGGAAAATAAATTTTTGGACATGCAGTATATTCCTTCTTAATCTTCAGTGTATCATTCCATGAACCAGAGAATTTGTGTGTGCTTGAAAAAAAAATACAATGAAAAAAAATAAAGAAGCAAAAACTTCGTGATCGGTCACCTTGCCAAGTATACGTAGCAAGATAACACTTTAATGTTGATATATTTTTACATTGCTTAAAATGTGGCTCTTTTTGGAAGTAAAAAATGGGGGGTTGGTGTTATTGGTTATGAGCAAATCACAATTTTTAATTTTTTATTTATTTTTTACATATATTGTATTCTTAAAAAATATTGATTTCTCAGACTCAGATACTGTATGTTGTGATAGTTTTATCATTTAATTGAGATTGGCAACAGGATCGTAATTTTCTTCTATTTAGTTACATGGCATAACGAGTAGAATGAGTAGAAGAATTTAGAGCTTAATTTTTCATAAAAAAATAATTACTGTTTCAGGCAGTTTAGTGGCAGCATACGACAATACCTCTTATACAGTACATTGAGTGGATTAACCAAAACTAGCAAATAACATTAGTAGGAAGGTTATTCTAAGACTCTAGGTTGACTTAGTGTGGTTTACTGCGTATTCAGAGCCATAGACATCGTTGAATGTAACCCTCGCATCTCCAAAATCACCGTCTCAGGAAATCACAGAAACGCCATCTTGATTGAGTTACCCAACACATCATTCAAGTTGGTATTATAGTACATGCCATACAGCATACAGAAATCGCTTTAAAAAATATATATATATTTTATTCATTGTCATTGATTAGAACGTTACAGACTCGTAGCCACCACCTTGTGGCTATTTTACTTCACAAAAGCAAATAACTTGTTACATCACCTTTCCAAACTCTTTTTCAAAGGTCTTAGAGCCATGAGTGATGCAATTAAAGGACCAGCTGACTAAGCTGTGTAATACTACTAGATGGAAATAAACCTGCACAAAAAAATTGTCTTCATGGTCGACTGCAACATTCTGGAACAAAGCACTACAACCTCCATTTTAATAAAACAGGCTTACTCAAATCTTTCCAACTTTTTCACTTCACAGATCAGAGGGAAGAGGCCGAGTTTTGAAACACTTAAGATTGTTCAGTGTTCAAGAGTTAATAGATTTGTTCTCCAGCTTTTTTCAACACTTTTGATTTAATGATGTGTGAAAATGACAAATAACATGGGACCAGACCAATAGAATTCAATAGTTCAGTACTGTATAGCAAAATATATATTAAGGACATTTACACATATAGTGATCCACTCCAAAAATGAGTTAAAGAAAAATGAGCAGCAATGAGCAATTTAAATGCACATACTGTCGATAACTAGAGCTTTTTTTTCCTTTCATTTTTTAACTGATGGAAATGTTTATTTTGAATATGCATTACATGAAAAATCCTTTACTGAAACACAAGGTAAAGCAAGGATAAAAAGCTGTAGCAAGAAGTTAAAACTTGTGGCAGACCAGATGATGCCACAAAGTCTGCAGTTATAATAAAAAAAATTAAAAATTAAATCAGGTTTGACATCTACACTGTAGAGCTATTAATGTAGTCAACATGGCACGTTACCCTCAACTAACTCTACTGCCCATGTCTCTATGACATCAGAATTTCTTGTAATGGTAAGTCCTTTTATGCAGTGTAAAAAAATGCAGTATTAAATGTCCGTATAATTCAGTGTATAAATACCAATTGAAAATTAAACACCTGCTAGTTTTAAATCACACACACGTCAGCTAACACACTTTAGCGTGTTTTTTCATGTGCTGAACCAAACCTGAACGAACTCGAAAACCTGCTTGGCAGATTGAACAGGAATAAGGTTTCTCTCCCGTGTGCATTCTAGTGTGCAATGCAAAATTCCCTTTCAGGGAAAACATTTTCCCACAGAATAAGCATGAATAAGGTTTCTCCCCAGTATGTGTTCTCATATGCCGCGCCAATGTCGAACTATCATTAAAACTGGTGCTGCAGACCGAGCAGGAATGGGGTTTTTCTCCAGTGTGTGTTCTCGTGTGTGTAATAAAGTTTCCCTTCTGGGCAAATCCTTTCCCACAAACTGAGCACATGAATTGCTTCTCCCCAGTGTGCGTTTTTTTGTGTTGAAGCAGCGCGGAACCATCACTAAAACGTTTGTCGCAGGCTGAGCAGGAAAAGGGTTTCTCTCCAGTGTGTATACGCATGTGGGTTCTCAAGTTTCCTTTTTGAGAGAATTTTTTCGCACATACTGAGCATGCAAAAGGTTTCTCTCCGGTGTGAGTCATCATGTGTCTTTTCAGGATTTTCCTGTTGCCATAAGTTTTAAAACACTGAGAGCATTTCAAGCGTTTGTTGTCTGTGTGACATTTCAAATGCTCATCATCAGTGTCAGGTGAGTGTGACATGATATCGTGACGATCTGATAGTGGAGCTAAGAGGCCGTCTGCTTGGTCTCCATCACCTTCTTCTTCATCATCACCTTCATCTTCACTCTTCACAATGACACGATTAAACGGCAGCTCGGTGGTATCAGTCTCCTTCTCCTCCTCTTTAACATGGGGGGACTCTGTTTCCTGCTTCTCCACCCTGAAGCTCCACTTTTGTTGCTCTGGATGAAAACCTTCTTCATGGACATCTGCAGGACACAAAAAGACAAACCAATCATTTATGTAGAAAGTCTAAAAATAAATATTTCAAACCTGTCAAAATGTATTTAAATGTGATATTTAAATTTGAATTCAGAGGAATATTGTGAAATCCTGGAACATAACCTGAAGCCATCCTTTGTGAAGTTACAGCCTGGTAGACGATGGATCATGCAACATGACAATGTTCCAAAGTATTTCAGCAATACAACCAAGGAATGGCTGAAGAACAACAAGATTCATGTTTTGGATGTGTCCAGTCAAAATCCTGATTTAAATTATTTCAAAATACTGTGGCGGGACGCCCATCCAACCTCTCTCAATTGGCTGCAATTTACAAGGAAGAGTGGCAAAAAATTCCCCAAAGTAGATGTGAAAGACTGATAAGTCACTAAAGAAAGTGTTTGGATGAAGTTCTCATTGCAAAAGGAGGTGCAATGTCTGATTAAGTGAGAGGTTCACATACTTTTGCACCCATGAAATCTGAGTTTTTCTTAAATCAACAACTTTTGTTTAAGAATGAATGACAATATTATCATTCTTTTTGTTCGAGTCCATTATTTTCAATGTTAGCATTGTAGATTTAGGTATGACTAAACATTTAATACGGTTATCTTAATATTTTATACAAAAAATCTGACCATGCCTGCAGGGTTCACAAACTTTTGAGCACCACTGTATATTCTTCCTAATAAGTGAAAAAATGAATAATATTAATACATTTAAATCACGACTTTTCATCTTTTACTTGTTTTGTATCTCCATGTGTGCACTATGATATTTATTTATGCCATACCATGTCAGTCCATTGTGTAGCTTGAACCCAAGCTTCTACCTCAATTTGTTGGTGCGCTCAATTTGCTTACCCATGTGTCCAGTACGTAGCCACAGCTTTAGTATTGTTTGGCCTTGAAATACATGGGACGCACTAAAAGATAATAAAAAAAAAAAGAAGGGTTTGCAGGTCAACATAATTATGCAGTTAAATGCATTTAAAGTTCATGAAAATATTGTTGGGTGACAAAGCAAAAATTTATTGACATTCGACTTTTGACACATTTTTATGTTGAAATTTTCTCTGAACTTTTTGATGAGGGTGGTGTTTATTAGAATAACTTTTGCGCATATGTAATACCTTATTGACAATTCCGAGATGACGTCTCAGGTCAAGATGGCGGTCAATTTGGTAAACGAAATCCATCCGCTCATTGAATAGCATTGGACTTTGGATCGTTGTGATTTAATTTGTGAGGGTTATTTTGATTTCAAAATGTGATGAGATGTCGTTTGACTACTATAACAATTGGTGTGGCTTGTATGATAGTCACAGGCAAAAGCATTACAATCCGCCGTTTGTTTTCACCGTATAAAGGAAGCATTTGCATTGCGTCATTGCCAATAGAAGTTTATCAAAAAACTAAATAAACATTACACACACATATAATAATAATAATAATAATAATAATAATAATAATAATAATTAGGTGGCCAGTCGGCTAATTTGTGCTCAGTTGTTTGTGCTCTTTGAGACATGCTACTTCACAACAAAATTATTGGAATAAAGCGAGGGCAAACAAACAATACAATTTTACTGGATTCAGAACAGTTACCTGGCTGAGGTAGAGCAGGAGACATAATGCGTGTGCGTGCGCGTGCGTGTATGTGCGGCGCATATCGCACCCCAAGCGTTTAACCGTGCATCTTTTCTAAAAGAAAGTGTCAACATTTACCTGTCTTCAGTAAACTGCTTATTTAATAACTAACTAAATAAATTAAAATAACTTTCCAAAGGGCACTTGGGGTCTGCCTGAGCACGCCAGTGATACCTGCTGTGTCTAGCACAATTTAAGGCTTCTTACAAACAGCTATCAGCTGTTCGCGCTGTCGCTTGTTGGTTTAATACTCTCCATACTCTTCTATCACGCTTTTTTTGCACACAACACACGAGGTTACAACACTTGACACTCACACGACGTTTGCTTACCAATTCGCTGCTAGCAAACGCGTCTCTTTTGTCGCAACAAGTAAGCTAAACTAATATAACTGGAGCAGTTATCAGATACAAATAACTATGATATTAGCCTTTTTATGACGGAAATGTGCACCGAAGGAAGGAAATACTCCACAGTGAGCATAAACCGGATGTTTTACCATTTTACTTCCGGTGGAGAAGACAAAATGCTTTCCTCGTGAAAGTGAAGGACTCATTACACTCTGCTGACAATAGATGGCGACTGGTAGAGTCCCATTTCCAGGAAAGTAAAGAATGCTGGTATCGGGTTTGACATTTGTGCTAGGTTAGAGCCAGCATACGTATGTCTTATGACCGCAATGCAGAAATGATTGAAGCAAACAAATGTAAGTCAACATGGGTAACGAATCACATTGTGGAAGTTAAAATTTTCAAATGAAAAATCCAGTAAGTTAACTGTTTTATTTCATAAGGGTTATGTTGGGGCAAATTAACTATAAAGCCGGTTAATACATCACAGCAAAACAACAACAAAACAATATAACGGTAAATGTATCCTTTGGCTCACACAATTTAGCTAAACACTCTGCCTAGAGTGTTTTTTCATGTGGTGAATGAATGACGTATGGTAACTAAAACTTGTGTTGCAGATAGAACATGAAAAAGGTTTTTCTCCACTGTGTGATCTCATGTGCTCTCTCAAAGTCGCCTTTTGTGAGAATCTTTGATCACAATCTGAGCAGGTGAAAGGTTTCTCCCCAGTATGTGTTCGCATGTGTTGAACCAGACCTGAACGAACTCGAAAACTCGTGCTGCAGACCGAACAGGAATATGGCTTCTCTCCCGTGTGCGTTCTTGTGTGTGCGACAAAATTCCCCTTTATAGAGAAGCTTTTCTCACAGAATAAGCATGAAAAAGGTTTCTCCCCAGTGTGCGTTCTCATATGTCGTACCAATGCTGAGCTATCGTTAAAACTGGTGCTGCAAACCGAGCAGGAATGTGGTTTCTCTCCAGTGTGTGTCCTCGTGTGTGTCGTCAGGCTTCCTTTCTGTGTGAAACCTTTGCCGCAAAGTGAGCACATGAAAGGTTTCTCTCCTGTGTGACATCTCATGTGTCTTTCCAATGTTGACTTGTTGAGGAAAGTCTTGTCACACTGAGAACATGTCAAGTGTTTGTTGTCAGTGTCACATTCTATATCACCATCTTCCGTGTCGGGAGAGTGTGACAATGTGTCGTCACTATCTGATAATGGAGCTACAAGACTGTCTGCGTGGGACCCTCTCTTCTCCCTTTGACCGTGATGAAGCTGCGAAGAGTGAGGCTCGTCCTCATCGTCCTCACTCTTCACAATTACACGAATCACTGGAAGCCTGCTGATATCAGCCTCCTCCTCTTCCTCTTTAACATGGGCAAGTGCCGGCTCCTCCTCTTCCCCTCTTGAGTTCCACTCCACAAGCTGCTCACGATTAAGATCTTCTTCCATGGCATCTGCTGGACACAAGGAGACAACACTTGAATGGATGTACCATATTGCTGGATATTGGAGGCAAGGAACTGGAATATGCTTTTAAACGAAGCTGCACAATCAATAAAATTTTAACCATGATAATCTGCTAGGGTTGTATTTAAAATGCGGGCTCTGCTGCATTATAGTCAAGAACTTTTTCAACCAGTTAGTCAGCCGATTGCGGCCAAATTGATAGTCAGGATTATTTTTTATCGATACATATTGTAATCATGATTATTAATCCATATTATCATTATGTCAGGAACATCACTAGACACAGTGTACGCTTCTTGACAATTGAGAAGTGTAGTGCACAAACCTGCCATGTGCGTCCTGAAAACAGCGTCCAGTAGTTCACGTTGTAGTTCGTTTTCCTCTTAATTGTTCGAGAATGTTTCTCCTCGTACTCTACCGTTTTTAACAAAAAAATTTGCACACGATAACCACACTATAGTCACACTCGATCTCGGTATTAACAATATGATGCTAACAAACCCCTCGCTTTGATAGCAGCTAACAAGCTAAATCGACATCTCCAGATAGGGAATACAGCTTTATTCTGACCGGATGTTTATAATCGATGATAATCGCTCCGTCATATGACAAAAATGTGAACAAATGAAATACCGAGCGCAATATTTTAGTACAATAAACACGATTTTGAGTGCTGAATTTTAATGACTACCGAACTTCCGCATTTCTTCTTCGCTTATCATTTAGGAAACTCGCACGTATCACGTATAGCGACTCTGCCGTCTACCGGGTAAAAAAGCATAGGTGTGGGCAAAAGTACTACTGTACTTTTGTTAAAAAAAGAAGAAGAACAGAAACAAAGACACACTGGTACAAGTACATATAATGGTTTAGCTAATTTATTCCAGACCTGTCTCCCATTGGAAATGTGGGGTGCATTATGAAATGCAAAATGTGATTATTGTGACTAGAGCAACTAAAGCTTTAACACCAAGCAATTTTTTTTGTTGTGTTTTGTTTTTTTGTTTTTAGCTTATGCAGGCATCAAATTCAAAATGAATGGATATTTGTTGGGGGGTCATCCATTTGAACAATAATTATCTTGTATTTGTAGTGTGTTAGGTTGATAAGGATTTGCAAATCATTCCAAAATGTCTCAATTTCATTATAATTGCTTATCACAACAAATAGCTAACCATGACAGCATATGGAAGACAAACAACAACAAAAACTAAACACAACAGCAAATTATAAAACAACAAATAACTCAACAAAACAGAAAAGCAATCACAACACTATATTAAAAACACAACAACAAATAACTAAACAACAACCCATTAGACAAACACAAATGAATACAACACCATTGACCTACCGGAAGCAATAAGTACTGGTGGGTAGCGCAGAGTAGACTCATTGCTGACTGAACGAAGGCACTGTTCATCTTTAACCTGAAATTCACATCTGGCGTGGTTTTTCAAATGAGTGATACAGGTGAATGAACTAAACATCAAAACTAGACATCCAAAAGACTCTCCCAAAAAAATCATCATTACAAACTTTCATTCTTCATCCACCAGCAACAGTATCCTCTTCTGCCCAAAGCCAGCTGGGATAGGCTCCAGTTAGAGTGTACGTTTACCAGTCAAATGTATGAACATTTATCTACCAATTACAACATTTATCTACTAACCTCGCAAAAAAATGATTGCTGCAAATCCGTGAATACTTTGTGGGCTGCCAGTCCTTTCTGATGATTGCTGCTATCAATCGACGTCATTTGTCTTCATTAGTGAGTATGTGATAAAAAAGCAACATTTGGTTTACTCCTTTTGTCTGTCTGTACAACCGACCGCACAGCAAGATATGACCATTTTATAAGATAATCGATTAGATAAAGGACTTTACGCTGTATGAGATTCAATGGTTACAATACAGGCAAATGGCTCTTTTGCCAGTCCAGTGTCCCGGTGGCGTTCCCATGAGGGATGTGACGTCACGTGCAAAAAGTCAATTTTGCCATTTTGCTGTGTTTTGCCATGAGAGGGACGTTTGTGGGCGGAAAGTGTTTACCCCTCCAGCCAATCAAAGAACGGGGGGCGTGTCGCTGAAGGCAGGCGCAATGTTGACGAGAAGAGTGGGGTTTGAGCCATGGGAGGAGTCAGTTTTGAATTGGTTGTTTACAAACACAAACGGACAAATCTAAAGACCCCACCTTTAAGAAAATGGATGGATGGATGAACAGCAAAGGCTAATGCAAGTAAAGATAGCCTCTCAGGATTTTCTTTCTCTGTGTTTAAGTTTTATTTCGTGAATGCTCACACAATGTGATTCCAAATATTAAAGGCATTCCGTGATTAAGGAGTCAGGACCATTAATAACACTGTGGAGATTTGAATACACACACATAAAAGTGACTTACAGTTTAAGATGATGCGCGGTGTTGTGATATATGTCTGCAAAAAGCAATCTGGCCTACAAAAACAAAATTTTCCTCAAAAATGCATTTAAAAATGAAAACAAACTACACACACATGCTTTTTTTTTTTAAATACTAATATTAATCCTTCCCATAGAATGTCACTGACACTTAACTCTGTCATGCTTGTGTCTTCTTGTCATGTGCTTGACCATAACTGAGCGAACGCTAAAGCGTGCGCCGCAGACTAAGCATGGAAACGGCTTCTCTCCGGTGTGCGTTCTGGAATGTATCTTCAAATAGCCTTTTTGGGAGAATGTTTTCAAACAGATGGGGCAGCTAAAAACATCATCCTGATTATGTGTTCTTGTGTGTCTCAATAAATTTCCCTTTTGAGAGAAGTTTTCGCCACACACCAGGCAGGAATACGGTTTCTCTCCGGTGTGTGTCCTCATGTGGTTATCCAACGCTGAGCGAACAGTAAAACCTGTGCCACAGACAGAGCAGGTGTATGGTTTCTCACCCGTGTGTGATCTTGTGTGTCTTATTAAATGTCCCTTTCGAGAGAATCCTTTACCGCAATACAAACAGCTGAAGGGTTTCTCTCCAGTGTGGATAATCATGTGTTTTTTCAAAAGAGACTTGTAGACAAACATTTTGTCACATTGAGAACATTTCCAGCACGTGTTGTCAGCGTGACATGTCATGTCCGCTTTTGTGCCTTCATCATCAGTATCGGGGGAGTGTGACGTTGTGTTGTCACTACCGGACATGGGGGTTAAACGGCTGTTTGCTTGGGATCCGCTGCAGTGGTCTCCATCACCTTCTTTTACTTCATTATTGGCGTCGTCAATCTGCACAGGAACACAAGTCACCGGAATGTCAGTGACATCCGCCTCCTCTTCTTCCTCTTTTATGAAGATAGGCTCTTCCTCTGCATCTCTAACATGCGTGGGCTCTGGCTCTTCTTCACCGACTTCTGCAGGACACAAGACAAACACGCATGATGATTTATCTTCTTTGCCATAATGTCCCCACCCTTTTTGACCTGATGGGAAGTAATGGAATACAAATACTTTTACTGCCCTAAAGCATGTCTTTACGTTAGTATTTTATGACGACTTTAACTCTCTCTATTTTCCACATCCGCGGATTACTAAACTTCTCCAACATTTTTTTTTACATTTAAAATACTGCATATTTTGAAATATTTTCTCAGCCTATGTATCTGCGATGCCTTTAGGCCCCGGGCGAGAGAAAAATCCTTGTGGAGAACATTGTAGATCAATTTAGAGGAAATTCCGTGACCTGATTAGTAAATAATTTAAGTTAACATACCTGTTCTCAGTAGCTCATCTCGAGGTTTGAAAACAGCGTCAAGCAGTTGACGTTGTCGCTCGTTCTCCTCTTTTATTCGAGAAAGTTCCTCCTCGTATTCTGCTATCGTTCTTTCAAACACGACCAACACTTCTTCCACAGCCGCATTTAGTCTCTGATTCAGCAAAGCTCTCAGCATGTCTACTTTACACATTTTCATACGGTAATCGCAATACTTTACACTCGCACTTAATCTGTTTAGTGATGTGTTGATATCGAACGCCGCCGCACTTTGTTAGCAGCTAGTTAGCTAAGCTATCCAGGGCAGCTACAGAGACGAGTTTATCAGAATACGAATAACTAATCATCTTTACTCGTCTATAAAGAAGTACAAGTAGAGACTGGAACACAATGATTGCTAAGCATGCGTTCGTCTCAGTTTGTGCCGCTACAGCCTTAACCAAAGCATAACCATCCGCCGTCACGTGACTGGCGACTCTTCTTTTAGCTTTACCAGAAACACGTGACCTCTATGGCAACCACGTGACTTCGAGCGACGCACGAAACGCTTTCAAAAAAAATTTAATCAAATAAATAACTTTGTCAACCATTTAGTTAGTTTGAACAAAACAGTATACAAACATATAGAAATTTTGAATATAAACAATGTATACAACATCAACAACACGACTCCATCGGAAACGCGTTGCCTCTGAACGAAGCCCGACGTACAGACGAGTACAGTGCGTGTATGTACAACGTCCTCAAATCAACCGTGATTTAAATGTCGACTTAAAAAAAAAGAGGGGAAATCGAAAGTTTTGGAAGGACATTGAGGAGGGTTAAAACAAAATAAGCATTGTCGGTATTTGATAATTTGAAGAATGTATTGTCCCTCTTTTTTTGTTTTGTTTTCCTTTTGTCTTGTTCGAATGCACGGTTCTATGTTATGTTGTGTGCTCAGTTTGCAATTCTCATGTTCTATGGAGAAAGATTTGGAGTCGGTTGAATGTTTTATTGTTTGTGTATTATTACACTATATCGGCACAGGGTGTTATACTCAAACTTGTTTTCAATTGCATGTGACGCGTTATTTGTTAACACCTAAATAAAAAGTTATGAGTCCTTAATTGTGAGTTATTCCTAAGTTTTCAAGTACTTGCATTCGAGCCATATTTTAAAATGCTTGAATTTTGCAAGAGCGGGATTTCAAATGGAAAGGTGCTGTGCCTGTTAATGACACAGATCTACAAAGCTGTTCAATATTATTATTTTTTTACAGCTGTTGTGAACTGGAGCTGCCTGCAGAGTACAGAATGATGTACAGTACTTTCAGCACCCACCTCAACTGTCGTAAAATTGATAGACACTGGGCTGGATATAAGGGAAGGGAAATTGAAATTTTTTTGTTCTTTTTTTATAAGTATGGGCGTTTAATGCCACTTAAGACTCGGGGTACTGCAGCATGCTTAATCCAACAATCCTGCATAATTGAAGAGTAGGCTTTCTACAAGCATAAATGTATTATGTGGAAACCAACTTGAATTAAATTGAAAGAAAAGTTTACATTGTTTTCCTCTCTTCTTCATCACTCAATGTTCAGTCAACAGGTATAATTTTACAGCATTGTACATGACTGTCAAATTAAGTGAACAAACAGACAGCTTCACTTCACAACACACAGCACTACGTCAATATATATGCATATTCTACTTGACTTCAAAATTCACAGAGGCTAACGCTTTTGTGAATCAATATAAAAGTATAACCTACTGTACCTACGGGTAGTTATCTGTTTATAGCTGAACTCTATTAAGTCAGTCTATACCAGGGGTGCTCGAGTTCGGTCCTTGAGAGCCCCTATCCAGCCTCTTTTCCATGTTTCCCTCCTGCAGCACAGCTGAATCTAATGATCAGCTCATCAGCAAGCTTTGCAAAAGCCTGATAAAGATCCTGATCATGAATCAGGTGTGTTGATGGAGAGAAACATGGAAAACAGGCTGGATAGCGGCTCTCGAGGAACGAACTTGGCCACCCTTGTTTTTAAACTGTCCCTAGTCCATAAACAAATGGTGCTAGCCTGGAACTTAATGTACAAACACAACTTTACTGATCATACATTTTTTCATATGGAACAATGAACAAACTGTATAGGTTGACCATCAATCTTTCCACAGCGATGATTATGATATCCTGTTTAGTCAACTATGTAATCAAAATGGACAACTTAATCAGAATTTCTGGATCACTCTTCCCGGTCTCTCCGAAATACTTTTCTATTGTGTTTGATGCCATTCCTCCAGGTAACATTGCATTTTGGGGAATAGAAGCTTTTATTGGAAAGATTATTCAATATAGATATCGGATGTTACGGAAACCCTTATTGGAAAAACATGTTTGACAAGTAACTGCAGAATTATGAACAGATGAATCCGTTTTTTTTCTTCTTCAGCAAGACATTGTATAGACAAGCACCTTCTACAATATCATATTGGTCTTCCTTTGATGATAATATAAAATGGGAAAAGGTTTTGTTTTTGCCACACAAAAATATAAATATATAGTTGTTTTTAAAGGGTATAGTACTATTTTAAGGGAATAAATAAAGACGCTTATGAAATGACTGAGAATATTTACTTTTAAAAATGTGTCTTATTCAACCAAGACCTCCTTACTGAACCCCACCACCTTTCCATAAAAAAAGCGGTCTTATTTTCTTTGTGAGAGCTCTCATGCGTGTGAGGGAGAGAGAGAGACCCAAAAATTGTCTTTATGAAGGAAGCTCAAAACTGTTGACATAATTATGCTAAATCTAAAAAGCTGATTGGTTCTGCCATACTATAACTGTCAGAAAACCCAGGGAGGTACTTGTGTATCTATATTTATTATATAGTTTGTTATTGTTTATTGATTCTGTTTTTTACTCGCTGTGCAGCAGCCATTTTTACAACTAGATTGGACAGTTACAGTATGTTCACAACATTATTTATCATAGCAAGAGGTACGACCAGGCCATGGGCAGATTACAATGACTGGGCAACACAGAGAAGCTGAAATCTGATTGGACAAAAAAAAGAGAAAGAAAGAAGCTGAAATTTGATTTGCCAAAAAAGAAAAAGAAAGAAAGAAAGAAAGAAGCTGAAATTTGGTTTGACGAAAGAAAGAAAGAAAGAAACACACACACTACCGGAAGATGGGCAGCCAAGACACACTATGAAATGGCGACAATAAAGTGACATATTTGTGTTGTTGGTCTTCAAGACCTTGCTGGCCCTGACAATGTATTTTATTCAGTATTCCTATCCACGTTACCACACCCACTCAAGGTTTCAGTTTATCTTAAGTTCTGCAGCTTTATTAGCTGCTACATTTATCAACAACACACTTGTGTTTCTTGACCTGATACTTTTGAGGGAATCTTTTATCACACACATTGCAATTGAATGGTTTCTCACCAGTGTGCATTCTTATGTGTCTTGTCAAAGCACGTCTCTGAGAGAAACGTTTACTACAAACTGTGCAGGAAAAGGGTTTTTCCCCAGTATGTTCTCTCATGTGTTTTGCCAAACTTGAACGGTCACTGAAACTTACGGTGCAGACTGAGCAGGCAAAAGCTTTCTCGCCAGTGTGTATTCTTGTGTGTCTGTTCAAATGTGCCTTGCGAGCAAAAGCTTTACCGCAAAAAGGGCAGGAAAAAGGTTTCTCCTCGGTGTGTGTTTTCATGTGATTTGTTAAATTAATCTTTTGACTTACTCGAAGACCACACACTGAGCAAGAATAAGGTTTCTCTCCAGTGTGTGTTCTTGTATGTCTATCCAAATGTGCTTTACTAGCAAATTGTTTACCACAATCGGAACAGCTGAAAGGTTTCTCGCCTGTGTGTAGCATCATGTGTCTTCTTAGATTTTTTTTGGCAGAGAAAGATTTGTCACACAGGGAACATTCCCAGTGTTTGTTGTCGGTTTGACAAGACATATCACCTTTAGAGGGTTCATTATCATCAGAATCAGACACCTTGTTGTCACTGTCTGTTATTGGAGCTAAGAGGTTGTCTGCTCTTAATCCTCCACATTGGTCCCCATCGCCTTCTTCTTCATCATTATCATCATCACCTTCAACCTTCACAATGACACAAGTGAACGGCAACTTGGTAATATCAGCCTCCTCCTCTTCCTCTTTAATGTGAGGATGCTTGGGTTCGTGTTGCTCAGGATGAGGATCATCTTCACTGACGACTGCAGGACACAACAAGACAAACACGCGTTTTGAAAATGTCAAACCTTGCTTAGTCAATTCTCAAAGTTGTGACTTTGATGTCTGGTTGTAAGAAACAGTCCCATTGCAAAGAAAGTTCAGGCTGTTCAGCACAATTGAGTCTGAAGGTCCTAGGCGAATAGATTGACATGACAATCTGATTGGACAAATAAATCAAGCTCCTGGAAACAGAACAGCCAAACGAAATACTGCAAAAGAAGAGCAGTGACTTTGGGGAATTAATCTGTTTAGTTTCACGGGCCAAACATTATCATTTAGGTTATAAATGCAGTGTTTCTGATGGTTTTCTATGGTTCAGCCAGTAGAGGGGTCACAATGTTACATTAAACGCTATGTGTCAGTGTTTCTTCAAAGACACAAAGTAAACACACAGTATAGTTAAGTATGTCCAGTACATACATCAGTCTCGGGTGTTAAGTTGACATATCTAAATGATGAAGAGAGTCAACATCTGTGGGTCAAAGTGTGAGAAAGAAGTGACCAAACCTACCTGCTCTGTGTGAGTTATCCTGAGTCTTGTTGAAACCAGCGTCCAGTTGACGTCGTGGCTTGTTCTCCTCTTTTGTTTCTAAAAGTTCTTCCGCGTGCTCCTCTTTCACACACTTTGCGTACATTTTCGGACGACCATCACATG
Source organism: Leptonotus elevatus (assembly GCF_054856555.1). NCBI lineage: Eukaryota > Metazoa > Chordata > Actinopteri > Syngnathiformes > Syngnathidae > Leptonotus > Leptonotus elevatus. The sequence goes on along the minus strand of NC_141241.1, from coordinate 20,590,872 downwards.
ACTTTACAATCACACTTGGTCTCTGCTTTGCGATGTGTATTTGATAAATGCGTCGCTTTGTTAAAAGGCTAGCAAGCTAAGCTAAAATAACGGAAGAATTAGCTAATAGCTTCAACATACACAGAGACGTGTTTATCCAGACACGAATATTTAATGAATGTTGTAAAGTCAGGGCGTACTGTGTCGAGGCTTCAGTACGTTCAGTAATTTGGAAACAGTTTTTTCGTAAATCGGATTTGGTTCCCAAAAGCGTACACGGAAATAGAGCCGCAATGGAAGTAGTACGGCAACTCCACTAGGACAAACTAAACAACCAGCAGGGCCGCTCAATTAGCTCTTGATGCAGAGTGCCGTTCGTGGTGTGCATCCACGTCGGGTGGATTTAAACGTTTAACTCTGCTCACAAGATTTTTCAAAATGGTTTAAACAATTAATTTTTCCAACAAAATTTGCAGATTTAATAATGCACCGTCTTATGACGTAAAGTTATTTACTATTTACATAACTAAATACAGTAATCTGACAGTCTATGAGGCCCTCTTGTGGCCGACAAACAACAGTGCAGAAATCCGGCTGCAACACAAATGCCTTGCCACTTTATCTTTTAAATTCAATGTAAGGATCAAAACAAGACCCATACTACACGAACATACCAAGAATCAAGTCGAACTACTTTTTGGTCACGAAATCAACCAAACAAAACGAAACTTGATTACCAACCACTCTGTTGAGCTTTTATAAAGTCATATCATTTTGTTCAACATTCCGCGTCCAAAGCTTGGGATGATTTTACTTAATTTTCTTTGGAAAGGCGCGGGTATGTTGGAGTCTATCCCAGTTAACTGTGAAAGGTGGAGTAAACCGGCCCAGACTGGTCAAATGTATCTTGCGAAATTGATGTCAAGTTATAGCATAATTAATATAAATCCAATAAGGTGGTGTTTTCCTCTATCATTTTATTAAAAAGCAATACATTACGAACATGTTTACATTTAATAAACTATTCTTTTACAAATAATTAAGTACAACATCAGACTTCTTAATTTTTCAATGGAAATGAATGCAGCTAACATGCATGTTTTTGGAATGTGGAAAGATTTCAGAACAGTACCGTTTCCAAACCAACCAAACAAACATATCTGCACACCGTTCACTTCCTGGTTCTCCACCAATCACCATCCTGTCTCCAGAGCATTTCTATTTACATCATAATATTTACTATTAGTTATAAGTGGTGACACTGTTCCAAAGGGTCTTCACAGTTTATTAAAGTCCCACAACTCAATTTCTTTCCAGCACACTTGTGCTTGTTTAGCTTCTCTTTACAAGAGAATCTCTTTTCACACACGCTGCAATTGAAAACTTTCTCCCCAGTGTGAGTGGTCATGTGTCTAGCCAATGTTGAATGGTCACAAAAAAAGTTTTGTTGCAGATGGAGCAGGCAAAAGGTCTCTCTCCGGTGTGTGTTCTCATGTGATTTGGTAAACTAATCTTTTGAGTTACTCAGTCCACACACTGAGCAGGCAAAAGGTTTCTCTCCAGTCTGTGTTCTCATGTGTGTTACCATATTTGATCTGAACGAGAAGTGTTGGCCACGGTTTCTCACCAGTGTGCGTTCGCTTGTGTTGAACCAACGCTGAATGATCACGAAAATTCTTGTTGCAGCCTAAACAGGAAAGGGGTTTCTCTCCAGTGTGTGTTCTTGTGTGTGTTATCAACTTTACTTTTTGAGAGAATGTTTTATTGCAAAATGAGCAAGAAAAAGGTTTCCGTCCTGTGTGTGTTCTCATGTGCACTCTCAAAGTGTATTTGGTACCAAAGTTTTGTCACACTGAAGACATGTCAAGTGTGTGTTTTCCATGGAACCTGTGATATCACCTCCAGAGTGCTCATCACCAGTGTTAGACTTTGTGTCTAACGCTCTCAGCATTTCTATTTTACACATGTTGTTTCACACGATTATCAAAACACTTCACACTTAGCAACGTATTGGTGTCCCTTTTTGAGCTAGCAGCTAACTAGAGAAGCGGGGAAGAGTTTTTCCAGATGCAAAAATCTACATTTTATCAGCTGTGTGATTATGACAGAAATACTAACAGAATATAAAAACAACAACAACAAGTTACAATAAAATAAAGGCCGCTGTGACGGCTAAACACTAACCAACTAGCTAACTTTGCTTTCCTTTAGGTTTATTTCCGGCAAACAAGACAGCACACTCTAGTGTTTTACTGCCTCTTTCAGGTGAGGAGGTGTAATTACACTCTCTAGTTTCTAACAGTGAGACTATTCTGGGCTCTTTCAGTTTGTAGAGTGTAATCACACATTAAACTTTTGATTCACCTCAAATTATTTTGAGTAATTCCTTATTTTACTTGGTGTAACATGATTTATGAAGACAGTTGCATGACGCCACAGCCCACAATCCTCACATTTCCCATCTCAATTTGTATCCACCAGAAGTATTTCACTCAACTGGATCAGACCACAGTCTTCAAGAAACTTGTCCATATGTAGTCCCCTTTCCAACTTAAACATTACTATTTCCCAGACTATCTAGTATCCCACACATTTTTTCTTCTCTGAGACATTTGGCATTTTCCCCACAATTTAAAAGTCCCCAGGAAATGTTGCATGGCCGGGTTTTCTCTTTTTGTAAATTGCAATCATGCATCATAATTTGACTGGGAAACGTTTCAAGCCTCTGTATAATTATTATTTTTTTACCTTATTAAGCGCTATTTAACTGCCTTTTGTATGTACTTTATTCTGCAATACGAAAAAATTGACCTTGCCTTCTAATTGATGTCCTAACGGCCCACAATAACCTGAATAATACACAAGACAGTGAAGATGAAGACTGGAAAATAAATTTTATTGTACAAAATTCAAATGTTTGATGCATATCCACAGGTAACAGCTGCTGCAGGAATCAGGATCACACACACACACACACGATACAGGATCAAACATTTTGTGCAGTATTGTTAAAAAAAATAAAAATAAAAAATTAAGTCATTCTCGCTCAGCTAAATTTCTTCTTAGCACACTTGTGTTGGTTCAGCTTGTCCTTACGAGAAAATCTTTGATCACACACACTGCAACTGAACAATTTCTCACCCGTGTGCGTTCTCATGTGTCGAATCATTGAGGAGCGATCTGAAAAACTTTTCCTGCAGCTTGAGCAGGAAAATGGTTTCTCTCCAGTATGCGTTCTCATGTGAGTAATTAAGCTACTCTTTTGATTTACTCTACGACCGCACACCGAGCAAACAAAAGGTTTCTCCCCTGTGTGTATTAACATGTGTTTTACCATATTCGATCTCACTGTGAATCGCTGACCACATACTGAGCACGCGAATGGTCTCTCACCAGTGTGTGTTCTCATGTGTGCTGTCAAAGTTCCTCTGTGATCAAATTCTTTTGAACACACTGAGCAAGAAAATGGCTTCTCTCCAGTATGAATTCTCATGTGTCCTTTTAAATCTGCCTGGTTAGGAAATGTGGTGTCACACTCAGGACATTTCAAGTCATTGTTATCAGTGTGAGTTCTCAAGTGACATTTTAAAGATGGCTTGAAGCCAAAGGATTTGTCATACTGACGACAAGTCAAAACTTGGTTATCAATGTGAGATGTGGTACCATTGTTAGAGTGTTCATCACATGTGGCAGACATGTTGCCACCAAGTGAGAGTGGAGGTAAATAGATGTCTGCATGGGATCCTCCACAGTGGTCTCCATCAGCTTCTGTTTTCATGTAATGGCTTGAGCTGCTGCTTGGCTGCTCCAGCCCTCTGTTGTTCTCATTCTCACCTTTGGCTTCATCTTCACTTTGCAAAGGGACATATGTAAACGCCATCTTGGTGATATCATCCTCCTTCTCTTCCTTTTTAATGTTGGGAGGCGTTTGCTCTTGCTGCTCCACCCTAGAAATCCACTCTTGCTGCTCAGAATGACTATTTTCTTCACTGATGTCTGTGTGACACAAGAAGACAAATGCAGTTTGGAAAAGCCATTCAAGTTTGTTTGATTGTGCTTTGTAGTTTAACGACAGTTAAACAAATGTACCATTACGTCATTAGTGGGAAATGTATAAAATAAATGAAGGATCTTAGATTTTCCTAAAATGTTCACACCATAAGCTGAGATACGCGTGCCATCTGGAAACAGTACAAACTTCAGTAATTGGAACATACTGTACAAGCATAATAAATCATTCATCATCAGGGTGAATAATTTTGGTCTCAGCACTGACCCCTAGGGGACACTACAAACAATGCCCAAAACATTTCGAGATACTAGGGCAGACATGGGCAAAACCCGGCCCGCGGGCCAAATACGGCCCGTTATGCTTTTCAATCCGGCCCGCCGAACTTATCCAATAAGGCTAGAAAAAAATTCAAAATCATTAATTTAATGTTGTCCCTGCAATGCCAGCGTTTCACCAATAGGTGGCGCCAGCTGCGGCGCCAGGATTTTTATTGTGGGTGGGCCTGAGGAAAAATGGGTGGGCCAGAGAAAATATGCAAAAACAAAATTCCCTTCACGTCCCTAATAGTGCTTTACCGCGGGTACCAAGGACAGCGATTAAGTTGCCGCTCTTAACACACACATATTATGGCGTTATTTCGCTTCTTTAATTACGAGGGTGCAGAAAATAAAATCGCTGGCGCGGTCTCACGTAAAGTGAAGGACTGCTGTGAGTGACCATCTGACCCCGTCTGTAGAAATGAGCGGACCAAAGAAAAGGAAAGTGGACGGTGAGGGCCGAGTGTTTAATAAAGAGTGGACAACACTGAAGTCCGATCAACGGCTGTATGTCTGATATGCCAAGAAGCCGTTGCAGTTTTTAAAGAGTACAATATCAGCCGTCACTTTGCCACGAAACATGCAAATTATGCTAGCAAGCAGTCAACACAAGAACGGGAGGCTACTGCACAGAGGTTGGCGGCTAATTTACAGGCTCAGCAGAATTTTTTTCACCGACAAACTTCAATTCAGGAGTCAAGTACCAGGGCAGGTTTTTTGCTGGCGTTCAAATTGGCGAAGCCTTTCTCCGAAGGCGAGTTTTTGAAAGAATGCATGGTAGAGACAGAGAGAGATCACGCAGGACAGTGACTCGCCGTGTGGAACTGATTGATGAAGATATAGTGAGCACGTTAAATAAAAAGGCGGGGACCTTTACGTTATATTCACTGGCACTTGATGAAAGTAACGACATAAAAGACACTGCTCAGCTCCTAATTTTCATCCGAGGGATAAATGACAGTTTTGAGATAACTGAGGAGCTTTTGAGCATGGAGTCGCTGAAGGGGAAAACGCGAGGAGAGGACTTGTATGCACATGTGTCCGCTGTCATTGAGAGGATGAAGCTTCCTTGGAGTAAACTTTCCAATGTCACCACGGATGGATCGCCAAATTTAACAGGAAAAAACGTCGGACTGCTGAAATTTGTGAGTTTTTCTACTTATGTTCTGTTATGAAAAAAAAGTTTGAAAGTGCGTCTTTTAATTGAGTGTGCCTTTATGCACAGCAGTGGAGCAGAAATGATTGACATTGAGTATTTCGTTGGGTAATAATATGTTTTGAATGTTGAAAGTGATCATCTTTACGCCTTGAATTGAAATATATTAAAAATAGATGCAATCACCAGGTTTGACAGATCACAGTGTATGTGCTATTATAATCAATTTACATTTCCCCTCCCACTTTGCCAAATAGTGTATAAATGCCGCATCTTGCATATTCATTGAGGCAAACGTACTACCTGGAATAGGGCTATTTTATAATAATCATAATAATAATAATACATTTCATTTAAAAACAGCACCTTTCAGAACACCCAAGGTCACTTTACAAAGCATAAAAACACAGCAAAAGTTGAGCTAAAACAATAAAAATGAAGCTATTGGAAAAGCTGTTTTAAATAAGTGGATTTTGCACATTTGAAAAACGCAGTCCTTAGTGCACACTATAAGTAAATCGGGTTGTACATTTATCTGTGTGTGTTTACTGTGCTATGAGGTCCAAATGCTCCTGGTCCGGCCCATCTGTCAAAATTTCAAACCCATTGTGGCCCGCAAGTCAAAAAGTTTGCCCACCCCTGTACTAGGGTGACCATATCCCGATTAGCCCCCCCCCCCCCAAAAAAAGAGGACAATTGGCCCTGTTACACAGTGTACATCACCTCCTATTAGTAACGCAATGCCAACCGGACATTTTCATGAACTTATAAAAACCCCGGACGCCAGAACAGGACGTAAGAAAATGGTCTGTCCTCCCAAAAGAGGGCGTTAGATCACCCAGCTTCACACATTTTGTTCAAGAACTTCTGAGCCAATCGAAGGCTACAACCCTAATGCTAGTGTTCAAATTTACTGAGCAATTATTGTTCATGCTTTTGAATGTTTGCCTTGCTGTTAATATTGAACAAGGCTCAACAGAAACTCCCACCACAGGAAGAATCGTGTTTAATGTTATAGTATAAGGTTAATAAACAAACCTGTTACGTGTAACACGTTTTGGTTCTTGACAACAGCGTCCAATTGTTGACGTTGTCGCTGGTTCTCCTCTCTTGTTCGACAAAGTTCCTCCTCGTACTCTGCTATCGTCCTTGCAAAAACTCCAACTACTTCTTCGACAGCCGCACTTAGTCGCCGATTCAGCAACGCTCTCAGCATTTCTACTTTACACATTTTCAAACTATTATCCCAACACGTCATAAACTTGAGCTTTGCTTCCCCACGTCTTACCGTCTTTGTTTGCAACAAAGCTAACAGGAAAAAGGACTCAAGATGGCGCCGTGATGGACAGCAGAGAAAGCGCATGCTCCACCTGCGGCATATAGTGGTGGCGGGTTGATGACGTTACGACGCAGTGGCCATCTTGAACCGGGAGTCCTCTGCTATCCTTGGTCGTAGTTTGCAATACTAATTCGATGAATTTACCGATTTTTATATGTTTTAGTTTGTTACAAACGCGAGAATTGTAGTCACAAGATCTTCATATAGGCAACATTGTTCCAAAGGAGATTCTTACCCGGATCTCCAGAATGTGAGCCAGACGTATGTTTGTGCATACACTCTTAACGTAGATTTTTGTACGTAATGCCTAGTATTACTGTATTGTTGTGGTTAACATACAGTCATGCTCAAAACATATATCTATGTTCTTTTGTGTATGGCACCATTCATTGCCTTAACACTGATACATACAAGTCATATGTACTCCCAAAAAAATGAATATTACCTCTATATATATTTATTTGTATTTTTTTAAGTATAACTGTATGTTAGCAAAATAAACATGAGGATTGGTCTTTTTTTTATCATTTTTATTCTATTCTATGCATAGAAGAGAAGAGGTTGGACATAGCAGCTTGCAGGATGCAAAACACAAAGTATTCTCAGCAGAACAGCAATTGCAGATCCGTGATTGTGACAGATTCTGTTTGCAGTTACAAAAGACATTTACAAGAATGGCCTTGACTGAAGTGCCACCTAATATGTCACAAATTGTAAAGACAAATACAGTACATTATTTTCTGATCACATGCAGGAGTCTGATACAGTGTTGTGTTGCTATCGTACTCAAGTGACACTAATGCTACAAACTTTTTGTGCAGAGAGTAAGGTTGATTCTGGTCAATCAAACTATCATGTAATGTTCTGACATAGACAGTATTATATGCTATTACTTTGAAGACTTGTGTTTCATTTAGGATCTAATATAATCCTCAGCTTCGTGTGCTGCTGTTCTTCTCACTAGCACACTTGTGTTTGTTCATCTGATACTTGTAAGAAAACCTTTGATTACACACATTGCAACCAAACACTTTCTCACCAGTGTGTATTCGTGTGTGTTGAACCAATGATGAACGATCAGCAAAACTCGTGTTGCACACTGAACAGGCATAAGGTTTCTCTCCAGTGTGTGTCCTTGAGTGTGTTCTTAAATGTGCCCTCTGGGCAAATCTTTTATTACAAACTGAGCAGGAAAACGGTTTCTCCCCAGTGTGTGTTCTCATGTGTAGAACCAATGTGGAACGATCTCCAAAACCCAAGTTGCAGACTGAGCAGGCAAAAGGTTTTTCTCCAGTATGTGTTCTTGAGTGTGTGTTTAACTGTCCCTTCTGAGTGAATCTTTTGCCACACACTGAACAGGAAAAAGGTTTCTCCCCAGTGTGTGTTCTAATGTGTTGAACCAATGATGAACGGTCAACAAAACTTAAATCGCAGACTGAGCAGACAAAAGATTTCTCGCCAGTGTGTATTTTTGTGTGCGTTATCAAATTCCCCTTTATAGAGAAACTTTTACCACACACTGAGCAGGAAAAAGGTTTCTCTCCTGTGTGTGTTCTGGTGTGTGTTACCAAATGTTCTTTCTGAGTAAATCCTTTACCACAGACGGAACAACAAAAAGGTTTCTCCCCGGAGTGTGTTCTTGTGTGTCTTGTCAACGCGCCTCTTTGAGAAAATGTTTGACCACAAACTGAGCAGGAAAAGGGCTTTTCCCCAGTGTGTTTTCTCATATGTTGAACAAAACGTGAATGGACATTAAAATGTGTGCTGCAGACTGAACAAGCAAAAGGTTTCCCTTTAACATGTTTGTCATCATCCGTGTCAGAAGTGTGTGACGTTATGTCGTCACTCTCTGATAGTGGAGCTAATACGCTGTCTGCTTGTCCACAGTGGTCTCCACCACCTTCTGTTGTCATGTATTGACTTGAACTGCTGCTTGGAGGCTTCTCCCCTCTGTTGTCCTCACTTTCACTGGGATGAAGCATTGACCACTCATCTTGGTCTTCTTCATCTTCCCCCTTTACAATGACACAAGTCCATGGAACGTTGGTAATATCATCCTCCTCTTCTTCCTCTTTAATGTTGAGGGGCTCTTCATCATCATGTTCAATAAGAGGTGGTTCTGACTCCTGTTCATCTTTTACATAAGGGTAGTCTAGCTGTTCCTCTTCCTCTTTAACATTTGGGGGCTGTGGCTCATACTCTTCCACCCTGAAGTTCCATTCCTGCTGCTCAGGATGAAGATATTCTTCGCTGTTGTCTCCTGGAGACAAGAAGACAGACACATTTTATGGCTGTACCCTTAAAAAAAAGAAAGAACAGTGGTAAAGAGCCTACATGTGACATTTGTGATGATGATGATGATGATGCGTGTGTAAAACAATGACCATCTGACTGCACAGCAAAGCATAGGAATTGAATATATATTTATTAAAAACATAAATAAATAAAAAACACCAAAAATTTGTCTCCGGTAGTATGCGCTACACTAGTTTTGCAGTAACAAGCAACTATGACAAATAAAGAGGTGACACATATGTACAAAGTCTTTACGTAATGTCTGAGTATTAGTACTGAAGTACAGGCTAATGACAGCTGTGCAAACAATCAGGAGAGCCATCAAGCAAAAATAAAGTGACCAGTAGTGCGGTAACTACAATATAATGACAGTTGTGCATATGATGTAGATAACCGTTGAACCATTTCAAGACCAGTAATGGAGTAATTATAATATCCAATGATGCAGAAAGTCCTTGAGCACTTTTAAGTGCCTCGCGGTGTGGAATCTTGTTACTGTACTAATGTTATATGAACGAGAACGCGAAGCTATTGTGGGGGGCATCGTACCAGGCACAAAAATACCTGATGTTTACCTTTCCGACAGAGGATTATATTACGAAAATTAACTTACTACTATCAAACCTCCTGTACGGTAGTTACAAACAAGCGAGTGAACTAACCTTCTCTGGGTAACACAACTTGATGCTTCTTGAATGCAGCGTCCAGTAGTTGACGTTCGTTTCCCTCTTTTGTTCGAGAAAGGTCCTCGTCGTAATCTTCGTTCACACTTTTTGTACACATTTTCACACTTAACACTCACACTTCATGTTTACTTCGCGATAACAAACGCGTCTCTTTGTTAGCAACTAACGAGCTAAGCTAGCACCGAACCGAGACGTGTTTATCCGGACACATGCTAAACGCTGTCATGCTAACTTTGCTTTTCTTTGCATTTACTTCCGGCAAGCAAGACGCAATTGTTACCTTTCAGCACATTACTGCCGCCACAAGTGTGGAGGAGTCATTACACGTTATAACTTCTGACACAAAAAATAAGTCATACGTTACTGTACTTACATTTTTTTAGGTCGAGGTTTTATTCCTACAAATCTGCCACTTTATAAACTCGCGAATTTACGACTTTATAAAGTGGCAAATTTGCGAGTTCTTTTCTCGGAATTTTGCCCCGCCCTTAAAAAAAAAAGTTTTTTTTTTTCAGTTTGAACATTAACGCTGCACGTAATTAACTATAGCAAAATAAGAAACTGTACTGAATAACCGATATTATTTTAATGTACTGATTAGAAAAGCAAAAAAAATAAAAAAAATGCTTGAGATGGAGAATTTCTAAATTATTAAATGCAAATGTATTGCACTTAAAAATACAACAAAAGCACTGTGCTACATTTTTAAGCATTTTAACATTATGCAATTTCAACCTTTAAGTGATTCTTTCAAGTATCACCAGAGGGTTAAGGTACCACACTTTAAGGATCACTGCATTAGTTAATCCAATATTTTATCAAGTTATCAAAACTGGTATTGTATATAAATAACAGTAAAATTCATTTACATTTTTAAGTCTGTACTTTTCTACGTTTAATTATTATCACTATTAATAAAAGCTGTTCAGTCATCACCGTTACCAGAGTATATTGTGTAGTTTTGTCTGAAGTCCAATGTGAGTTCTTTGCTACCTTTGCGCCTCTGTGCTCTTTAAAGTCTATTTTGTGTTTCCGTTGTTGGAGCCACACGTACAGTCTTTAAGTTTTATTTATTATTAAATACTGGATATGTTTGATAATCTTGAATTCAAACTGTTAATTTGACAACAACCATGGACTGTATAGGAAATCTTAAACATGAATGAATAGCATCCATAGGTCCTTTGAAAGGCACTATAGAGTAATAAGTTATGAGTACTGTACACTGTAAATCCATCATTGCAGCTCATTTGCAATTGAACATCAACAGCGTTTGCGACAAGTGAAAGTAAGCATTTCTTCAGTTTATTTAAAGTCATCCATCTTACTTCACTGCTGCTCTTCTTTGCCAACACACTTGTGCTTGTTCACCTGATACTTGTAAGAGAACCTTTGACCACACACACAGCAATTGAACACTTTCTCCCCAGTGTGTGTTCTTGCGTGTCTAGCCAGCGCTGCAGGATGACCAAAACTTTTGGCACACACTGAGCAGGTAAAGGGTTTCTCACCAGTGTGGGTTCTCATATGTTGGACCAATGTTGAACGAACATTAAAACGTGTATTGCAGAACGAGCAGAAAAATGCTTTTTCCCCAGTGTGTGTTCTCGTGTGCGTTCTCATAGTTGCCTTCTGAGAGAATCTTTTACCGCAGATAGAACATGAAAAGGGTTTCTCACCCGTGTGTGTTCTCATGTGTTTGGTCAAAGTGGAATAATCACCAAAGCATTTGTGGCACACCGAGCAGGAAAAGGGTTTTTCTCCAGTGTGTGTTCTCGAGTGCGTTATCATCGATGTCTTCTGAGAGAATCTTTTCCCACAAACTGAGCACATGAAAGGTTTTTCTCCCGTGTGAATCATCATGTGTCTTCTCAGATTTGCATTGTTGCTAAAAGTTTTGTCACACTGAAGACATGCCAAACCTTTGTTGTCACCTTTAGAGTGTTCGTCATTTTCCGTGTCAGGAGAGTGTGATGTGTTGTCACCATCTGATAGTGGAGCAAAGTGGCTGTCTGCTTCTCCACAGTGATCTCCATCACCTTCATCTTCACTCTTTACAATGACACAGTTAAAGGAGAGCCGAGTGAGATCAGCCTCCTCCAGCTCTTGAAATTGCTCTCCCTCCTGACCGATGCTGTGCTCGTCTTCTTCCTCCTTAATGCATGCTGACTCAGGCTGCTCTGTCCTAGGGCTCCACTCCTGCTGCTCTTCTTCACTGACATCTGCAAGAAACAAGACATGTGCATGTGGTTTAGAAAAGTTACTTTGCTGAGTCAAGTTACAATATTATGATTTTGAAGCATAGTGAGGGTAGAAAGCAATATTTTTTTAAAAGGTAATTTGATCAGTTTACACAGGAAAAGAAACCTTTACAATTTTATTGCAATTACTTTGCGAAACAACAAACTAAAAACATTTGTTCTTGTAAATAAGTGAGACTTTTTTCTCCTAAAAAAAATCCCATGCCATTTGTTGACACGTTGTAACTATCGGGGAGAATCTTCCCTATAAGGAATCCCTAGACCCAAAAGTGATGAAAATCTGAGAGATGATCAGATGAACAAACCTGATCTTTCATCTTGATGCTTGAAAACAGCGTCCAGTAGTTGACGTTGTCGCTCGTTTTCCTCTTTTGATCGACAATTTTCCTCTTCGTAATCAGCTATCATTCTTTACAAACTGTCATCCGATAATCAATCAATCCCAAAAATGAAAACACACACTGGATCGCCGAGGTACCGTATGAAGCTAACTTCCGCGTCTCTTTGTTAGCAGCTAGCGGGCTAAACTAGCAGGTGAAGCGTCATCGTGCGCCGACAAGAAGAGTCGGCTAGGTAATCGGTTACACGACCTAAATATAAATAGATGACAAAGCAAACGGCACAATATTAATGCCAATATTAGGGACATAATTGCACAGTCTTGCTTCCTGCAGTTCTGACCTACATTCAATTTCCTGCAGAGAAGACTCAGTTGGCCCATGCTGGTGCGTTACTGACTCCTTTGGTGAGGACGCGTCATTACATTACACTATGGCAGCGGCACTGTTTGTGCATTTGGTACAAGGGCCTTCAGTGGGGATCCGACTTCCACATCTCTCCGGTCCGGTCGAAAAACCTCAATACTAAACAAAAACGCAGTATCACACTGTGTTTTGTGCATCAGCTGGGACATTTTCACAATAAAAACTTTTATTTGTATTTTTATTAATAGCATTCGCCTTCTGGGGAAAATTTGAAATCTGATTGGTTAAAGAATGATCGTAAAGATTTCTGGGCCAGCACCAGCGCTGCTGAATCTGAAAGCTTCAGGCAGATAAGGTTGAAATGGAAGAAAGAACACAGAGGCTAAAATCTGATTAGACAATAACAACAACAAAGCAGCAAAAAAAAAAGAAAAAGATAACACTTTCCATTCAAAACCATCTTATTTCTTTACAATGTTTTAATCTGTTTCATAATGGAATTCATATATTACAATGCAGTTAGTATTTTCATTATTAGGAATACTAGGAATGTATAATGACATTTTAATTCAATAAAATAGGAAAACATATTTCCTATGTGAATAAATTAGTTTATGAGCTCGGTCACAGAATGTATTAAACTTTGATGTCAAGGTATTTCTGTATTAGTAAGGACGACAATCAATTTATTCAAATATTTAATAACACCAAAAAACTGATGTATTCTGCATAAAATGTCTGCCATTTCACGCAGCCTATCAATATTTCCAGTCTTTACAGTGAAACTTTTCAAGCAGAAATGCAAAACTTTAGTCACATCGTGATTTCTTTATTTTAAATCAATGGTGATGAATTATAAAATTTTAAATCCAAATGCTTTTGAACATCAGGATGATAGCAATTTTGGAATCACACTTTTCCAGCTAACCACAACTGCTTTAATGTTCTCGTCACATTTCCCTGGACTTCATGTGTTGCTGCTCTTCTCTCCAGCACACTTGTGCTTTTTAATCTTATACTTATCATTAAATCTTTTATCACACGCACTGCAACCAAACGGTTTCTCGCCAGTGTGTGATCGTACATGCCTTTGTAAAGCTCCACTTTGCGAGAAACTTTGACCGCATATTGCACAGATGAACGGTTTCTCTCCAGTGTGCGTTCTCATGTGTTGAATCAACGTCTTGTGAATTGAAAAACTTCTGTTACAGACCGAGCAGGAAAAAGGTTTCTCCCCAGTGTGTGTTCTCATGTGCCTCGCCAATCCTGTAGGATGAGCAAAACTTTTGTCGCACACTGAGCAGGTGAATGGTTTCTCACCTGTGTGCGTTCTCATGTGGTGAACCAACGTTGAACGAACATTAAAACTCATGTTGCAGATGGCGCAGAAAAAAGATTTTTCTCCAGTATGTGTTCTTGCGTGCGTTTGCATCGCCACCTTTTGAGAGAATGTTTTGCTGCAGACTGAACATGAAAAGGGTTTCTCACCGGTGTGTGTTCTTATGTGTTTCACCAATGTAGAATAATCACTAAAACATTTGTCACACACGGAGCAGGAAAAAGGTTTTTCTCCAGTATGTTTTCTTGTGTGTGTTATCATAGATCCCTTCTGAAAGAATCTTTTCCCACAAACTGAACACATAAATGGTTTTTCTCCCGTATGAATTATCATGTGTCTTCTGAGATTCCTCTTGTTGGTAAAAGTTTTGTCACACTGAGGACATGTCAAGTGTGTTTTGTCATTGTGACATGTCACATCACTTTTCGAGTGTTGATCATCATCAGTGACACAAGTGTGTGACGTTATGTCATCACAATATAAGAGTGGAACTAAGTTGTCGACTTGGAATCCTCCATCATCTTCTTCTTCATCATCATCGTCATCATCATCAAACTTCACATGAACAACAGTGAATCGAAACTTGCCGATGTCGTCCTTTTCCACCCCTTGAAGCTGGTCTCCCTCTTGACTGATGATGTGTTCCTCCTCTTCCACTTTAATGCCTGTAGATTCTGGATCCTTCGCTTCCTCTTTGATGTAGGGGAGTTTGTGCTCCTCCTGCTCCGTCCTGGAGCTCCACGCCCGCTGCTCAGGATGAAGATCTTCATTGATGTCTGCAGGACACAAGATTACACCCATGGTTTAGAAAAAGTCCAGCTTTACGCAGTCAAATCGTGCTATTTTTATGGAACCAAAATTACAATTATGAGAGGAAAAAGTGAACAAACCTATGTGTTCTTCATCTTGCTTCTTGAAATCCTCATCATACTCTGCTGTCGTTGTCGCACACATTCCCCCCACCAACTATTTACATTCACACTTAATCTCCGTTTAACGACGTGTTGCAAACAAACAAGTCTCCTTTTTTGCATATCTATCATGCAACGATAACTTAACAGGCACATCAGAACGGACTGACACGCAGTGAAAATACGTTTAATCAATTACGTGAGAGAAACATAAACGGATAACGAGTAAACAAATAATAAAGGCGATATTAATAACATTGTCCTGTCGCATTATTTTCCTTGATTAGATTTTCATTTCCGGTAGACAAGACACCGTTAGTACATTTAAATGCATTACTGCCTCCTTTGGTGTGGATGTGTCATTTCACGCAAAATCTTGGTCCCGCATCTTCACAGTAAATGGAGAATGTTTCCGACTCTCTCACATCATTGTTTGGATGTACAGTAGAATGTTTCATGTTTTATTTTGTTTATTTACGTTTATAATTCATTCATTTTGTTCCGTAAAAATTAAAGCGTGCAATGATACGTTTACACCTGAGGGAGGCAGTAATGCGTCAATATGATGGAAGCGTCGTTTTTTCCTGTGCCGGAAGTAAATAAAAAGAAACGAAAACACATTATCAAAGGTTAGATAAGTCTTCGTCATTGCGTTCTTTCCGTACCTTTTGCTCTTTATGTAGGTAATATTTCGTTTGCATAACATAGAAATTACAATTAGTTATTAATGTTTGAATAAACATTGCACATAGAAGCTCCTCAAGCTATCTTAGTCTGTTAGCTGCGAAGATAGCAACATAGCGCCAAGCAGCGCTCGAGTGTGAGTGTAAACTAAAGTGTTTTGATTATCGTGTGAAAATGTGTAAAGTCCAAATGCTGAGAGCGTTGCTGAATCAGCGACTAAGTGCGGCCGTTGAAGAAGTATTTGTAGTATTTGAAAGAACGATAGCTGAGTACGAAGAGGAACTTTGTCGGACGAAGGAGGAGAACAAGCGACAACGTCAACTACTGGATGCTGTTTTCAAGAAGCCTCGACACGTACCAGGTTTGTTCATTTCTTCCTGACACATGTTAACTTTAGTAACGTTTAGTAACAGTTTATGTGTGTAGTTTTAGAAGTACCACCTTGCAGTTTGCGTGCATCCTCCTGAAAGACATTGCTAAAAAAAAATCTCCAAATAATAACGCTTACTTTAATCTGTTTATGTGTTACTTACACATAAAACAAATAAATACTGTATATTTAAACACCAACATGTTGAACCGAGCGAAGGTCTATTCTTTAAGGTCTATATTTCGAAAATAATGTATATACAATAGACCTACCTATGTACTATAAATGTCCATAGATAAAAGTCTGCATTATAGTGGTGGCATAAACGATGAACCACGATATAGCGGGAGTTCACGCTACTTATTGTGGTGATGCCACAAAAACATGTTAATTGACTGTGCCAAGTTTGACTTTTTGTGTCCTCCAGATGTCAGTGAAGAAAATCTTCATCTTGAGCAGCAGGAGCAGAGATCCGGGGTGGAGCAAGTGGAGCCAGAGCCGCCCTACATTAAAGTGGAAGAGGATGGAGAGCATCTTCAAGGGCTGGATTTCTCGGTGTATCGTGTCATTGTGAAGAGTGAAGATGACGAAGACAAAAGTCAGCGTGAGGAGAACAGAGGGGCAGAGGCTGCAAGCAGCAGCTCAAGTCGTCACATGACAACAAAAGGTGACGGAGGATCACAAACAGACAGCCGCTTAGCTCCGCTGTCAGATAGTGGCGACACAATGTCTGACACGGATGATGAACACTCTAAAGGGGATGTGACAGGACACACTGATGACAAACACGTGAAATGTACTCAGTGTGACAAAACGTTTGGAAACAAAAGGAATCTGAAACGACACATGAGATGTCACACGGGAGAGAAACCTTTCCTGTGCTCCGATTGCGGCAAAAGATTCTCTCGGAAGGATTATTTAATAACACACACAAGGAAACACACGGGAGAAAAACCTTTTTGCTGCTCAGTCTGCAACTCAAGTTTTACTTTTCAGTCGGCCTTATTTCAACACATGGAGACGCACTTTGGGGAGAAACCGCAATGTCCTCAATGTGACAAAACATTTGGCAACAAGAGAAACCTGATAAGACACATGAGGCGACACACGGGAGAAAAACCATGCATCTGCTCATTCTGCGGTGAAAGATTCTCCCTGAAGAGAAGTTTGATCAGACATATCAGAACACACATTGGGGAAAAAACCTTCTCCTGCTCCATCTGCAACACAAGTTTCTGCTATCAGTCCGGTTTGAGTAAGCACATGAAGAAACACACCGGCGAGACTGTCGCGCTCAAGTGTGTGTGATTAGCAGCCCTTTCATTTAGAACAACATCAAATGTATAAACACCAAAGTAACAGATAAGGAAAGCAGTTTGAACATTTATGTATTCAATATTCTTGGGATTCAGTTGAAGTTCCATGTACAAGGACGTTCTTTGCCCTCACTAGTGAGACAAATGAGTGCTAGTAGAACAAGTCACGTTTTTCTCATATTGGGTGCCATTTTTGTACACTAGTAGTACTACATGCTACTAGTGAGGTAAACTACACTTGTTTACTAGCAGTACTAGTAGAATTTGATCATGTCACTAACTTGACACAGTCAACTAGTGCACGGTTTTGCTTCATTAGTACCATGTCGTCGTCCTTCTAGTGCGCAGAGATGTCATACAGTATTAGCAAAGTGTTACCAGTAAGACATATTTTACTAGTGCACCAAATTGTCTTGCTCTCTAGTACATACCTTAAACAGGATATCAAGAATAGCGATAAATGCGCCAAGGATTTTCCACAGACAGCAACGGGTGTGTGTACATGACAAACAAACATTGATGCATGTGACTGTAAGCTAGAGGATGTGTATTTATATTGTATATGTGGACTTCTGCGATATGTTGTGATGTGCTAAACTCGTGTTATGTATAGTCCTGGAGATATATAGTATGCTTTCTTTTCTTGATGCATGTTTTCTCATTTGCATGCACTCATTAGTATATCTAAGCTTCCACCATCTGACGCCACAACAATGCCATAAAATAGTTCAATAAAGATGTTAAATATGGTGCTTGGAACTTCTTCTTTTTTAGGCAATATTATTGGGTTTGGTGAACATGCATATGAAACTGATATGGGGTTTAGTACCTCCTACAAGAATAAAAAGAACCGCTGTGCTGGGACGACAGCCTAGCTCAAGCCACCTGATCTAACAATGGAAACGGATTGAGAGAAACATTTTTTTCCTCCTCCCTTGATTCACATTAGAAAAGCCAGGGGACACTCAGAACCAGGCTAGCTAGCTCTTGGTTTAGAAAAAAAACCTAGTTTTTTTTTTTCTATCATCAGAATCAACACAATATAAGTTAATAAACAATGGAAATTTAGTTTGTGTATTTTTTTAGCAGTGAAATTTTCTCTTAATTCTGTCAAATTATCAAAATGGATTTTGTATAGAATTGACATTAAACATTCAAGACTTCAAGTACAGTAGTTGAATAACTACTTCTGCTTTTACCTGAGTCTTATTTGACACTAATGTTTACAACCCTAATACAGTGTAAGTACTTTGGTCACCATTCTTTCAAAATTGAAAAAAAAAAATACCCGCAGTGGCCAAGGAATAAGTAAGCTGTATCACAACCATTGTTGAATAAGGACAAGAAATTATAAAGGAAGATCGCAGCTCATTTCTTATATGACCTCTCTGCCAAGACTTTGTTGGCCACGTTGTTTCCCTCCCACATTCCAAAAGCATTGCTTCGGTGTCAGTAAAGAGTGGAAGTTTGAATGCTAGATTACTGAAATGCGCCGGGATTGTCATGGTGACCAGTCTAGAGTGTATCATGCCTATCGCTCATAAGGTTGGACTATTGCCTGTAAAGTTTCCACGCTGCTGCTTGAATGCAGACCACAACTCAATAAATAGATATTTTGTATCCTGTCTCCCTGTAAATGGAGAATACATTTTCGAAATATTATAATTTATATAAGTAATTTTCATCACCTACAAAGGATTAAATTGTGAAGCACCATCTTTCTCTGCAATAATTTGTAGGTCACATCATCCCTCTTGAGCAGCAGTTCTCAAATTAAAAATGTGCCTAGTTTTGTGAAAAAGTAAATTTTTTAAGAGAAAAAAGTTGTAAGAATAGTTGTATTTTTTTCATGAACAAAACAATATTTTGAAGACCTATACAATGTACTTTGCCATGATCAAAATTATGAGAAAAATGGCTACTCATTCATCAAGAAAAGGTACAAATTACATCAGGGTTTATTAAAACATAATCCGGATAAACTGGATCGCAAATCTCATTATCCACTACTAGTTTTGTACAAATTTCGAAGAATTTCTCTATCCAATTGTCCATAAAGATATCACTTTGTGGGGATGTCCGACTTCTCCGAAGTCTGAAGGAGAAAACAGCAAAAGTGTGAAAATTAGAAAATTAGAATTTTATTGAGCATGACAAGTCCTCTTTTACAGCTTATCACAAAGAGCCAAAGTTTCTTACCAAATTATCACAGATTCATTTATCGCCGTTCTTCTCACCATCACACTTGTGTTTCTTAATCCGAAACTTGTCATCTAATCTTTTATCACACGCAACACAACTGAATGGTTTCTCGCCAGTGTGCATTCTTGCGTGTCTTGTCAAAGCTCGTCTTTGAGAGAACTTTTGACTCCACACTAAGCAAGAAAAAGATTTCCCGCTGGGATGTGTTCTCATGTGATAAACCAATCCAGCACGAGCCATGAAACGTAAATTGCAGACTGTGCAAGAGAAAGACTTAACTTTGACGTGTGTTGTGTGTCTTGTCAAGGTGCGCTTTTGAGAGAATCATTGATTACAAACTGAGCAGGAAAAGGTTTTCTCCCCAGTGTGTGTTCTCAAGTGTTTAACCAATCCTGAAAGAACCAAAACTTGTGTTGCAGTAAAAAGTTGTTCTCCTTGTGTGTGTTATTAAACTTCCTTTCATAGAGAATGTTTTACTTTAAACTGAGAACGAAAAAGGTTTCCCCCAGTATGTGTTCTTGTATGTGTTATTAAATTTGAAGAAGTGGTAAAACTTTGGCCACAAACTGAGCACACAAAAGGTTTTTCTCCAGTGTGTATTCTTGTGTGTGCTATTAAATTTGAGAAATTACAGGAACTTAAATTACAGACTGAGCAGACAAAAGACTTGTCTCCAAAATGTGTTATTGTGTGCTTGATTAAACTTCTTTTTTTATAGAGAATTGTTTACCACAAACTGAACAGGAAAAATGTTCCTCTCCAGTGTGTGTTCCCATGTGTAAGAAAATCTTTTACCACAATCCGAGCAACTGAATGTTTTCTCTCATCTTTGAATCATCATATTTTTTCCAGAGTACATTCGATAATAAAGGTTTTGTAACATTGAGAGCACTTCAAGTCTTTGTTGTCAGTGTTATGTCACCTTTAGAGTGCTCACCGTTATCAGTGCCAGGAGAGTTTGGCATCGTGTCGTCACTACCTGTTGGTGTGACTAAAAGGCTATCTTCTTGTGAGTCTCCACAGTGGTATCCATCACATTTTTCATCATCATCATCATCATCATCATCATCATCATCACCTTCAACCTTCACAATGATACAACTAAAGGGCAACTTGGTGAGATCAGTTTCTTCCTCTTCAATATTAAGGGCCTCTGGTTCCTCTTCCTGTTTGACATGTTGGTACTCTGGCTTCTCCTGCACCACACTAGAATTCCACTCTTGTTGCTCAGGATGAACGTTTTCACTGATGTCTGCATGACACAAGGTAAAATGAATGTTAGAGGTTAGCAAAAACACAGCTTAACACGTACAACGGTAGCAGTGACGTCACACAGTACACAAACACAAAGCTTACTGTTATTACTAACATTGTTACTGAACAAGCGAGAGTAAACAAACCTGCTCTTTGTGGTTCCTCTTGAGGCTTCTTGAAAACAACGCTGTATAGTTGACGTTGCTGCTCATTCTCCTCTTTTTTTCGACAAAGTTCCTCCTCGTACTCTTCTTTCACATGTTTGACACACATTCCCGAACAGCATTCGTGACACTTTTGACTCCTACTTGATCTCTGTTTACCTACGTGTTGATAAATGATAACAGACACAACTCTTTGTTTACAGATAGCGAGTTAAGATAAATTAGGCCGAGATTGTTTCGACGTGCACCGAGACGAGTTTATCAACACACGAAGATTTAATGAGTGAAGTTTTACTCATGTGAAGAACTAATGGGACATAATGCATCGAGGCTTCAGGCCGTTGAGTACTAATCAAGAACACTTGTCTTTGTTTCCAGAGCAAGCAAGCAAAACGTACACGGAAGTAAAGCTGCGTCGGTAAAGGTACGGCAGCTCAATTTGGACAAACTGTATTTGGACACAATATATTGTCGTTTCCACCCTGAAACGACCCGAGAGTTCCTTGAATTTCGGAATATATTAGGAACGGTTCCTGGGTTCGACGTTTAATCTTTTTTTTGTCATAGTTATTCCTGAACAACTTTTATAATAGGAAATGAGGCAAAACAATAGCACAATTTCTCTACGGCCAACAGACAGAAATTAATTAATTCAAACAGGGGTTTTCTTAAATTTCCTGTGATTATCTCAGACCCAATGCAGGAACAAGCAATGGCCTTCATGCCACATACTTATAAATAATGTCAGTTTCATGATTCATTTATAATCGTTATTTCATCAGGGTTCGTGTCTGTGGCAACTGGCAAGTTGTTTGTCCAAGTGGAATTGCCGTACAATATTATAATCCACTGCAGCTCTACCTTTGTGTACAGATTATCAGACTGAACGGCATTAACAAAATAACTCCACCCAATTTAACTGAATTTACTGAAGCAGTCACACAGTACGTCCGATCACTTCTTTACTAGACGAAAACATCATGAATTAAGTCCTCGTGTCCGGATAAACACGTCTCGAAGCACATTGAAACGTCTCCAGCTAGCTAATTTTAGCAAAGCTTGCTAGCTGCGAAAAAAATACTCGGTTTGTGGAGTATAAAGTGTTGTGATTGTCGTGGGAAAATGTCTGCCAAAATTGTGAAAGATGAGTATAAGACGGAACTTTCTCGGACAAAAGAAAACAAGCGACCACGTCAACCACTGGACGCTGTTTTCAAGAAGCCTCGAGTTGTGTTCCAGAGAGCAGGTTGGTTTTCTTTTAACTTGTTTAAGTTCCAGTTAGTTACTGTGGCAAAATCCAAGCAAGACGAGTCAAGTCATTAATTGTATTTAAACAGCCATAAGGCAACTCGTTGATTCTTGCTCAGTCTCACATCAGGATATAGTTTTGGAGTTTTCATTATGGTTAGTTTTTTTTCATTTTTGTTTTAACATTTGTTTCTTAAATTCAATTAGTTTTGATGAGGTTTTAAGCAGGTTTGCTGGTTTTTATTTGTTCAAAATTGTTCTTGTTATAATATTCATTTTATTATTTTATTTTTTAAATGTTTGTCAAGTGCAAAGATAATTTTAAAAAAATCGGTCACTAAGTATCGTGCAATAAAGTAAACGACAGATCTAAATTCGCTGTTTGACTTTCCTTCTTCTGAATGGATGTACAGCAATACCGAAATAAATAGAATTAAAATGAATCCTGAAAACTCAGATATGACATTAATTGAAAAAGGCAAAAGCGCAGGACATAATATTATCATATATTATGCGCTATAATTATAGTTAGTTTTAGTAAGTTTGATTTCAATTAGTTGAAGTTTTTAAAAGTATTTTGTTTTTATTTTATTTCATTGACAAATTATTACATTAGTTTTTGTTAATCCGCTTGTAACATATTTGCACATTAGCTGCTTTTCACGTAGTAGCTATACTTGCGTTGTTTACGCCTACAAGACAAAATATCTTGGCAGACAAAGAACAAGCAAATATATTGATTTGACGCATTTAATCTTGTTTACAATTGAGTTTATGGAAAGTGTGTTGACTGAGGGGAAGAAGATGCAGGAGGAACTTTTCTTTGGTTGCACAACTTGCACAGCAGTTGAAGTTGGTGATTTCCTGATTAACGGCCACTTCCTCCACCTCGCTCAAGTCTACTGATTTCCTTCTTGAGTTAAATCATCTGCTGTCTGTCTATTTGTCGAGTTCAGTGCGTTTCTCTTATGCATGTTATGACGTTACCATCATCAACTGTTAGTGTGTGGTAGTACAAGCTGCTGCCTTCCGTGCAGACGCCGCAGGTTTGACTCCCGGCCAGTGGTTTCAGTTATTGCTGCAGCATACAGCAACCTTGGATAAGAACAGTGCACATTTCTTCATAATCAACATGCATGATAAAAAAAAAAAAAATTACATTGTATTTTAGAATCACAGCATGAGACTTGACCTAACCACCATGTTTGTTTGTGTTTTTGTGTCCTATAGATGTCAGTCAAGAATATCTTAGCCCAGATCAGCAGGAGCCAGACTCCCCTTTCTTCAAAGAGGAAGACGAGAGAGTCTCGTCTTACATCACAGAGGAGACACAGTCAGAACTTCCCCGTGTCAAAGAAGAAGAACAAGAAGCTGATATCACCAATCACCCATTGACTGATGTCGTCATCAAGAGTGAAGAAGATGATGAAGGTGAAGGTAATGGTGGATCCCAAGCAGACAGCCTCTTAGCTCCACTATCAGACAGTGACAACCAACTGTCACATACTTCTGACACTGATGACGAGGAGCAGTCAAAAGGTGACAGGACATGTCACACTGACAACAAACGCTGGAAATGTTGTCAATGTGAGAAAACCTTTGATGCCAAGTATACTTTGAAAATTCACATGAGAATCCATACTGGAGAGAAGCCATTTGCCTGCTCGGTTTGTGGTAAAACATTCACTCAGAGGGGACATTTGGGAACACATGCAAGAAAACACACTGGGGAGAAACCTTTTGTGTGCTCATTTTGTGGTAAACGATTCTCTGGAAAGGGAAACTTAAGAACACATACAAGAACACACACTGTGGAGAAACCTTTTGCCTGTTCAGTGTGTGGTAAACAATTCTCTATAAAGGGAAACCTAAGAACACACACAAGAACTCACACTGGGGAGAAACCTTTTGCCTGTACAATTTGTGGTAAAAGATTCTCTCAAAAGCCAAATTTGGTGACACACGCAAGAACTCACACTGGGGAGAAACCATTTGCATGCTTAATTTGTGGTACAACATTCTCTACAAAAGATGGTTTAATCAGGCACACAAAAACACACACTGGAGATAAACCTTTCCCCTGCTCAGTTTGTGGTAAAAGATTCTCTCAAAAGCCAAATTTAGCTGCACACGTAAGAACACATGGTTTGAATGGTTGAATGCCTTTAAGCACACGTTTATGAAACTGCTTTTTAGACTTGAAAAAAATCTCAAATTTAGGAAATAGAGTAAAAAATAAATTATCTAACAAGTGCAAGGAGCTAGCAGGCTTAATAGAATGTCTTATAAAATGAAATGAAAACATCAGTAAATAAATAGCTCCCGGAAGTTTTCTACAATAAATAAAGTTTTACAAAATGTCAATATAATTAAACTGTATATTGAATATATAATAAAATTTATTTTTTGTCTTTTATTATGATTATCTCTGTTTAAAGTCCCAAAACTAAAAAGAGCATCCTCAACGCAGCTACTGGCCAGCATGTCACCAGTGTGAGTAACAGCCGAGAACTTAACATCTAAAACTAATCCACTTTGTGATTGATTGCTTGTCGGCCATCTGACTTAAAAACAAATTTAAAAAAGATCAGCCCAACCGACACTAATGAAGCCAGATTTAAGAGGACAAAGGGAAAAAAATCCTACACGGCTCACTGAGTGGTGAGCACATTTGAACACAGTTCTGAGGGTGACTGTTTGAATCTAGGCTCCGGCCATCCTGGGTGGAGTTTGTATGTTCTCCCTGTGCTTGCGAGGATTTTCTCTGGGTCCTCCAGATTCCTCCCACATTCCAGAACATGCTTCTTAGGTTGTCTATTGGTGTGAATATGAGTGTGAATGGTTGTTTTCCTCTGTCCTGTGATTGTCCCGAGTACGCGCCACCTCTCGCCCCAAGTCATCTGGGATACCTGTGACACTAGTGAGCATAAGCAGTAGAAGGGCGGAAATGTTTTTCATACTCAGTTTTTGGCAAAAGACTGTCAAGTAAGGATCAGACCAAGAAACACAAGCCTGCTAAAGAGAATCGCAGCGATCAATGAAGCTCCAAATAGACCCTAATAGAACATTGACTTTTTGTGGTATAATAGAAAAGTGTTTATGTCATCTTAAATAAAATACAAGTCTTCAAACAGTGACAGTGTTCAATATCTTTCTATATTCTATTTGTGTTTTTCGCAGCATTACATGATACTTATCGCTCGTGTGCTCAGAGGTTACATCTCTTGACCAACAATCTTAAATGTTTCACTGAAATAAATTGGTTCTATAAAGTGACTATAGAAGCAACCTTAAGTTACTTCCAAGTATACAAATTTGCCAGACCATCCAACTTTCTTGAGGTCACATTACCTGTTGGTACAGAATGTGCTGGTAGCATCACAATCTGCTTGGATGGAAACTCTGATAGATTATAGCCAGGCCATCCAATAGCTGCTTCTTTACAGCTCTGCTGTATTGTGGACTATATGCCACGGAAGAGGCGCGACTTCGGGGTTTGTACCCATCAACTTTGTTTTCGTTTCTGGTTTGCGACGTGCGGGCCGTGTCTCAGTACTTGTGCTTCCGCCGGGCTCCAGGTGGCGAAGTGGTACCGTCACTTGCAAAGAATGCATGTTGGCGTGGGTTCGCTCCCTCGCCTGGCAGACCACGTTTGTTTGTGTGCGTGTTTGTGTGAACGAGTGAAAAAAAAAAACTTTAGCTTTTCCTTTGTGCACCTCACTTGCGCGTTCCGTCGACGGGTGCGAGGCTGCGAGTGTGTAGTGTCCAAAGCATTTCAGATTGCCGAGACGCCCTCCAGCCGATGAGCGGGGGCGCAGGGGAGTAAAACCCGGAAGTCGGAAGCCCGTGGCATCTATCTTAAAACGACTTAAATAATATTAAACAAACCGAGATAAGTTACAAGTATTCTTGCCAGAAGGAATCACAACCACAGAGCCAAAGCAGACAACATGGTGGTTGTTCAAAAACTGAAGACCTGTGTAAGTCACACAGCACGAGCTTCACTAATTGACTATGCCAGTGGGCCTCAAACCCCATGATATCTCAACCTACCAGGATCACTAAACACAGTGCTTACATCCTTGATAATATATATACAAACATACATGGTGAAATAACAATGGAGATATTTACACTAGGCATGAGTGATCATCACCCTGTATTTACAATCTATGAAAGATTAAGTATAAATACTGTGCAAAAAAACTCCAATCATCATAAAAGACACATCCAGAAAATAAAATCTTAAGAGAAGATTTGAAGAGACAGAACTGAGATCACGTGTATATATAAACAACTTAAATAATGATTATAATTCTTTCATGACCACACTCATAAATGCATATGATAAATATTGTAAAAAGATTACAATTCATGCACAAAGCAGGAAACAAAGCTTCTCACAATCATTGGGTTGAGAAATGCTTGTAAGAAAATAAATCTTCTGTATAGAATGTTTCTCAAACAAAGAACAAAAGATGCAGAGTCCAGGTATAATTTTAAAAAACAACAACAACTTGTATCCATCCTAAGAAGACAATAAAAAAATTACTTCACCAAATTACTAGGGAAAAGTAAAAGTAGTACAAAAAATACCTGGAGTATAATAAATAAAGTCTTGAATAAAGGCAAGGCAAAACCGATCTCTCCAAATTATTTCATTAAGGACCATTTGGTAATTTATGATAAAGAGGAAAATGCAAACAAATTCAACGACCACTTTGGTGCCCCAGGGATCAATTCTGGGGCCAGTGCTTTTTCTTCTTTATGTGAATGATATTACAACTATTTCAAAATTGTTCAAATGTATTTTGTTTGCAGACGACACTACTTTATTTTATGCCGGAAAAATATATATATAATGTATTGCAGGGGTGCTCAAGTTCGGTCCTCGAGAGCCCCTATCCAGCCTGTTTTCCATGTTTCCCTCCTGCAGCACAGCTTAATCTAATGGTCAGCTAATCAGCAAGCTTTGCAGAAGCCTGATAACAAGCCTGATCATGAAACCATGCTGATCAGGGGCAGATCTCACAAGTTTTACTTCTTTCTGTCCCCTTTCATTTCTTTTTCTTTTAAAGAGTGAAATAAATTTAAATTGAATTGAATTGAACCTTTTACACCAAGTACCACTTAGCTTAATAACCGACATAAAAAAACGAAAAAAACATAGTAGGCCCAAATATTATATATATAATATTAAAACACTGTAACATGTACATTTGTAATCTTAACATTGCATTTAATACAGGAAGAAAATTATTAAATAATGTTTCAATAAATTCAAGAAAAACTGCACAAAAACAATAAATAAATAAAAATACATAAATGCTTATTAACAGTTTTAAAATATTAAATGGATATGTAATGAACCGTACTTTGCCATACAAATCTGATTTGTTGTTGCTAGTACTATTATTATTATTATTATTATTACTACTACTACTACTACTACTACTACTACTACTACTACTACTACTACTACTACTACTACTACTACTACTACTACTACCACCGGTATTATTGGACTGAATAAAAAAAATGAAGCCACTCGTCTGTAACATTATTTGAATCGTGTAGGCTACAGTACATGCAGGGTCATCATTTGATCCACCCTTTCGCGTACCACTAGAGGAAACCCGTACCACACTGATAATCCCCGGACGATACTGTGGAAGGGCGTCTCATCTACATGCAGCTCATTTAACACTCTCTTTAGCCTCGTGCTTAAATAAAAGTTATTCATAAGATTTTGTTTTTAGTTCTTCAGTCACACGTTGTGTCGTGTCTAAATCCACGACTACGTTTTAAATTGTCGAGTCGCATGTTGGAGTTTGTCCAAATGTGCTTGCCGTACAACTTCACTCCCAGGCTCCAGCTCTATTTCCACTGCACGTACGGTTTGGCTAACCAACGGCGCTTCTTTATCATATTCAGTCCTTATCTTACTGAAGCCTCGAAACGTTACCTCCCATTTCTACTTTATGGGACTAAAACATAATTAAGTCCTCGTTTGGCGATAAACTTATCTCGAAGCACTTTGAAACTTCTCCGATTAGCTTTGTTTGTCCACTTAGGTTAGCATGCTAGCAAGTAACAACTAACAAAGTGACTTGTTTACAATCGATACATCGTTACGCAGAGATCAAGTGGGAGTGTTAAGTGTTGTGATTGTCGTGTGAAAAGGTACCATAAAAGGCTGAAAGAAGTGCATGAAGAGGACTTTATTGGGACTAAAGAGGAGAGCGAACGAAAACGTCAACACTTGGACGCTGCTTTCAAGATGCCTCGAATTGTGTTGCACAGAGCAGGTTTGTCCACGTCTGATTCTGACTTGTGAACTACTTTCTTGAACTAAAAATAAATAAATAACAGCAGACAATACTGTCTACAATCTGTCTGAGAGATGCTCCTTCCGTGTACCGAAAATAAAATAAAAACTAAATAAATACAAGGTTTGCAAAATAAAAACCAAATAAATACAGGATTTGCCGCAATGCCACATATTTTACATTCATAGGAACATTTTGTAATATATGCTATTCCTCTGATACCATAATGTTGCAACTTCCCAATCAGGATGTCATTATTAATTGTATATCAAAAGCTTTGAACAAGTAAAAAATAAACCTCCATCTCCACAATCACTCCCAGCCATCACTTGCATATTTTTTTTTAGTACAACTGCTAACTAAGTACAAGCTCATTATCCTAAGCCCTATCCTTCATTAAGCCATACTGAGATGCAGTGAAAACATTCAGTCTATTTAAATAATTGCTTAATCTATCATGGAATCTAGATTTTAGAGAGTCATACGTTTTGCTGGTAGAAATTGCCTAAAACATTTATTAACAGTAATACACAACATTTATATCACAACATGAGACTTGACTTTTCCAAACCATGTGTATGTCTTCTTGTGTCTTGCAGACATCAGTGAAGAATATATTTGGCCTGAGCAGCAGCCACAGCCTCCTCACATTAAGGAGGAAGAGGAGGAGGAAGGTCCCCACTACATAAGCAACAAAGAGGAGAATGATGTCACACAGCCTCTATTGACTGTTGTTCTTATGGAAAGTGAAGATGACAAAGGTCAAATTGAGGCGGACATTGTGGCTGAGCCTTCAATCAGCAGCTCTAGTCAACATAAGACAACAGTCGGTGATGGAGACACCTGTGGAGAATCAAAACCAAAGAGCCTCTTTGCGCCACTATCAGACAGTGACGTCACACATGATGATGATGATGATGATGATGATGGTGAAGAACACTCTAAAAGTGATTTGACAGGTCACAGTGACTCCAAGAACGTGAAATGCTCTGAGTGTAACAAAACTTTTTTCAACAAGTCATCATTGAAAAGACACATAAGAACACACACTGGAGAAAAACCTTTTTTCTGCTCAGCGTGTGGTCTTCAGGTAACTCAAAAGAGTAGTTTAACAGATCATATGAGAACACACACGAAAGAGAAACTTTTTGCCTGCCCAGTCTGCAACTTAAGGTTTGGGAATCGTTCATATTTAAAAATACACATACGATTACACACTGGGGAGAAACCGTTTTCTTGTTCAGTTTGTGGTAAAAGATTCTCACTAAAGGGAGATTTAAGAATACACACAAGAACACATACTGGGGAGAAACCTTTTGTCTGCTCAATTTGCGGCAAAAGATTCACCCGGAAGGGACATTTGAATGCGCACAGAAGAACACACACTGGAGAGAAACCTTTTTCATGCTCAGTGTGTGGTCTTCAGGTAACTCGAAAGAGTAGTTTAACTTATCACATGAGAACACACACTGGAGAAAAACCTTTTGTCTGTACAATCTGCAACTTAAGTTTTGGAAGTCGTTCATATTTAAAAATACACACACAATTACACGCCGGGGAGAAACACTTTTCTTGTTCAGTTTGTGGTAAAAGATTCTCTCTAAAGGGAGATTTAAGAATGCACACAAGAACACACACCGGGGAGAAACCTTTTGTCTGCTCAATTTGTGGGAAGAGTTTCACACGGAAGGGGCATTTGAATACACATGCAAGAACACACACTGGGGACAAACCTTTTGCCTGCTCAATTTGTGATCAAAAGTTCTCTGAAAAGGGAAGCCTGACAAAACACGCAAGAACACACACCGGGCAGAAACCTTTTGTCTGCTCAATTTGTGGGAAAACGTTCACTCGGAAGGGACAGTTAAATGCTCACACGAGAACCCATAATGGAGACTACCCTTTTTCCTGCTCAGTTTGCAACCAAAGATTTTCTGAAATAGGAACCTTAAGAAAACACACACAAGGAAGAAACCTTGCACAGGTTCAGTGTCCAACATTAGTTTAGAATTGGAAGAACCTCGTTCTAAGCAGCAGGAGCTGAACTCCCACATTATAGAGGAGGATATCATCTGATTTCCATTGACTGATGTCATTGTGAAAAGTGAAGACGATGAGAATGTGACAATGGTTTCAATGTAACAACATTTTTGATGTGAAGACAGAATGGAAATGACACAAAGAGAAGCTTTTCAGCAAAAGGTGTTCTGTCCATAGTTGTTTAACACATCTAGATGTAAGTACCATGAAATAAAAGCTGGATATCTAAACGTTTGTGTCATATTCCTCTTTTGATCTGAAACAAAAATGTCTTCAGTGTACAACAAAAACAAATGCATTGGACTTTTCATTCCAATATTTTAGAGAGGGGAGAGTAAATTGTAAATAAACTTTAATTTCAAGAAAGCTATAAATTTGTATATGTACTGTTAAATAAAAATATTCAGTCATAGTGCTCTATATCAGCTGTAGAAGACTAAATAGTAAAGCCAAGAGCATTTTCTGATCAGTGTTGGGTTATGGTGACCTAATTTATATGCATGCTTCTTTAAAAAATAAAATAAAATAAAACTAGATGTGATTTGCCACTTAGCCTTGCAACTCACCACTGCACTCTGTATGAAGATGTGCAATGGTCCTCTCTCTACTATTCACTGACTTTTATTGATAAATAAAAGCACTTATGGGGCAAACTACCCCTTTATATTTCAAATTTATTTTCATACCACAATAGTGTTTACAGGACAAGGTCATCAGGGGGGGTGCTATTAACCATACATACAATTGACAAGAACAGAACTTGGGAAAACAGTTTTTTCATCATACACATCAAATGTTTGGAATGAATTTCAAGCCATTTTAAAGTAAAGTAAGCAATAATGCAACTATTTTTAACCTGAAATGTTTTATCTGTGTATATTACCTTGCTTGTGTAATTTACCGCACTACAACTGTGTGTGTGTGTCTCCCCCCCACACCACCACCACCAACAACAACAACAACAACAACAACAATTATAGGGATCCTCTACAAAACAAAGGATGTTTTGAAAAATAAGTCATTATATACATTATATTGCTCATTATTATAATTACCATATCTAACCTATTGTGTGGAAATATGTGGAAAAAGAGCAATAAGAATAATTAACCAATCAAAATATACAGAACCAACAAATTCACTATGTATCAAATTAAACTCAATTAAATTTGATGATCTCGTTGAGTTTAAAATAGCTCAAATAATGCACAAAGGACCTAACAACTTACTTTTCCACAATATTAAGAAATTGTTTGAAATCAGAGAGTGGCTATGATTTAAGTGGTACAAGTGTTTATAAAAAAAAAAATCTAAATAAGAACAAATATTAATCAAAGGTATATTTGAATTATAGGTGTAAATTTGTGTAACAATTTTGGAATTAACCTAAAAAGGTGTGAATTACTGGTTGTGTTTAAAAAGATGTATAAAAACAAAGTACAACAACAATATTTAAATCAGGTATAAGTCAGTACAAATGTAGAAAATAGAGTGCAATTAAAAATGTATGTGTAAGCCAAGAGGCTAAACATAACATGAAGCAAAAATGTTAATCGAAGTTGCTACTTCAAATAGCTGCTTGAGATATAATATAATATATAGATATAGGCTACATATAATATATTCCATTATAACTCACAATTGTTGCATGTGTTTGACACACAATCTGCATGAACATATCATCAAAGCAAGCTAATCGTTTTTAATATTATTAATATTAATACAGTATTGTGTACTTTGTTTGCTCTGTACTTGGAGATTGTCCAAGTGGGCTTGCCGTACAATTTCAGCCACAGCTCTACTGCCATGAACGGTTTGGCTAACCAAAAACGGCTTCACTCTATAATACGTCTATATCCTTAGTGTACTGAACCCTTGACACAGTACGACCCGTTACTATTTACGAGACCCAATAAAAGTATAATATTAAGTCCTTGTTTTACGGATAACTTGTCTGGGAACACTTTGAACTTCCTCCGGTTAGCTTAGCTTGTCCAATTAGCTTAGCTTGCTAGCCACGACTCGCTTGTTATAAACACGTCGCTAAGCAGAAATCAAGTGGGAGTGTTAAGTGTTGTGATTATTGCGAGAACATGTGTGATGAAAGTGTGAAAGAAGAGTACGAGGAGGACATTTCTGGAACTAAGGAGAATGACCGAGAACGACAAAATCTGGACGCTTTGTTGCACAAAACAGGTTTGTCCACATCTGACTCTGCCTTGTGAGCTGATTTATTGAACTAAAGCAGTAACAACAACTAAACTCACGTGTCTCCCACTAGTAGTAGTATTTGCAGTGGTTAGTAGTGTACACTGAATTGTCCTTGAGGTTAACTAATCCCTCAGGGGGCTCAAGCATGAAGGATCACGGATTCCCCCATAAAACAAAAACCTGGCCTGAAGGCAAACTAAAGAAAACAAAAGGTGATATTTTTAAGTTTGGCTTCAAACCCAAATTAATCATCTATGGACTTTTGGATAGTACACTGGCTAAAGCTATTGGCCTGTAATTAATCATGTGACCTACACACCTAAAGCCAGCTTCATCCTTGTTAACATGAATCAATAAAAAGACTGTAAAACACAAGACCAGTAAGAGAGAGAACAAGAAAATCAGATCACCTCATACCAATATTTTTTCATACTCAGCAGAAATGTAATATAATCCATTCACATTGTCATTTGGCCAATGGTCACAGAGTCATTGTTGACGTTATATACCATTACTTGGAACACAATTAAACGAAGTACTATATTACAGTAATAGTAAAATAGCTATAATATTTATCCCTCCCCAGATATTCCGTGAACCGCACAGGGCGAAGTTGTTTTACTCACGTTTAACTCAACTCAACTTTATAAAGCACTTTAAAACGACCGCTGTGTACAAAGAGTACATGGCATTAATGAATGAATAAAAAAATTGTATTCGGTTCATTGGCAAATTCAAAATTCTAAATGGTAAAGAAACAAACAAAAACAAATTCCATACATAAATATACAACCAAAAGGGTTAATATCATTCATGGAACAAAAATAGATTAAACAAAATAACACAAAAACAAATTAATAAATATCATAACTGGGTCAGTAATAAATAAGTATGGCATTTGTCATTTATCATTCATAACATTTCTCAGCCATAAACCAGCCCTTATATCCTTCTCATTTTTACAAATGAACCCAATAGTATTAGGCTTGGGCAATATATTCCTTTTAACAATTAAGTTGTTTTTCTCTGAGCGATTTAATTTGAGATTTAAAAAAAAATACATTTTAATAAATAAAATAAATAAATGTATAATAAATATATATACAGTATATATATTTTTAAACATAAATTGTTTTGATTTTTCACCCCCAAGAGTGTCTGCATATTTCCTTCATTTTTTTCCATCACAGAGATACACACAGCATAGACTTGCACAGCAACATGGCTACCTACCTAAGGTATGGTAGCCATACGGTATATACAGTGTTATGTGTTACATAGCTGCAAGTATTTTGCTGAACTTGCCTTACCTGTGAGAAAATCAGCAGATAGCTGGAGGGTGTTGTTTTATTCTTCAATGACAGATGTGGTCCAGTTGAACCAAGCTACAGTTGTTCTTTACTATATGGACACAACTGTGTCCTCTCTTATGTTGCAAGGAATAACACATCAATAATTTATCATCTTTAAAATTGCTGATTTTATACTTAGAAATACTATGCCACCCAAGTGCCTTCGGAAGTAATGATATGATTCTCAAACCTCATAATTGTACATTTTTTTGATAGACATTACCAAAAACATACCGCGTAACGTGCAACAGTCACAGCATGAGGCTTTTCAAACCCTGTGTTTGTTTTGTGTGTGTTTTGTAGATGTCAGTGAAAAATGTATTCATCCTGAGCATCAGGAGCTAGCGTTCTCTCACATTAAAGAGGAAGAGGAGGATGAAGAGCTCTTACACATTAAAGAAGAGGAGGAGGCAGAGCCCTTTCACATTAAAGAGGAAGAGGAGGATGAGATCACCAAGTTGCAATTGACTGTAGTCCTTTTGAAGAGTGAAGATGATGAAGACGAAGGTCAACGTGAGGAGATCAGAGGGGCTGAGGCAGAAGGTGTTGGAGACCACCATGGACGATCACAAGATGACAACCTGCAAGCTCCACTATCAGATTGTGACGAAATGGCGTCACACTCATCTGACATTGATGATGGTGATGATGAAGAACGCTCTTTAAGAGAACAAAGTGGAGAGAAGCCTTTTGCCTGCTCAGTTTGTGGTCAAAGATTTGCTTGGAAGGGACATTTGAACTCTCACAAACGTACACACACTGGGGAGAAACCTTTTGCCTGTTCAGTGTGTGGTCAAAGATTTTCTGAAAAGGGAAACTTAAGAAAACACTCCAAAACCCACACTGGAGAAAAACCCTTTGCCTGCTCAGTTTGCGGTCAAAGATTCTCTGAAAATGGAAACTTAAGAAAACACGTTAAAACCCACACAGGAGAGAAACCGTTTGCCTGCCCGGTTTGTGGTCAAAGATTCTCTGCAAGGGGAAACTTAAGAACACACACAAGGACACACACTGGGGAGAAACCTTTTACCTGCTCAGTTTGTGATCAAACATTTGCAAGGAAGGGACATTTGAACACACACACAAGAACACACACTGGGGAGAAACCTTTTGCTTGTTTAGTTTGTGGTCAAAGATTCTCTGTCAAGGGAAACTTAAATACACACATGAGAACACACACTGGAGAGAAACCTTTTTCTTGTTCAGTTTGTGGCAAAACATTCACTGAGAAAGGACATTTGAACACACACATGAGAACACACACTGGTGAGAAACCTTTTGCCTGCCTAGTTTGTGATAAAATATTTTCTCGTAAGGTATCTTTAAACATACACACTAGAATGCACACTGAAGAGAAAACATTTTAATTTATTTTCCAATTTATTATTAACTGTAAAATGTGATTCAGGATGTATATACTGTATCTATGAATGCATTTTAACTGTGTAAAACACTTTGTGAGTGCTCTGCTCTGTGTAAGAATTGTATGGGGGAAAAGCGCTTAATGTGTCTGTTCAGTTTGCAACTTTGGTTCATCAGCAGAAGTGGAACTTGAGGGTAGAGCAAGAATTTGACAAGACACAAGAATTTGTGGGAAACCCTTCAGTTGCAACCTGTGAGATAAATTATTCTATGATGATCTTAATTTATATAGTGCTTTCAAACAGCCATAGCTGTCACAAAGCGCTTTACACATAACATAAAACATTAATAAAATCATAACAAACCTACAAATCTTTATCCATTTTGTTGATGTTTGAAGCTGTTATAGAAGAAAGAGGAGAGATTTGATCCCCTTTCAATAGTTAATCAGACGTTATGATCACAGCATGCATGACATCACACACATTCATATCAGTAAGAATCATAAGTGTGTTACTGAGAGGTGCAGCAGTAAATGGCTTGAAACAAAACTTGTAAAAAAAATTGTGAGCTGAGATTGTGTATATGGGTATGCGATCCTCAATACAATACAAGTTTTCAAACCGTGATGGTGTTCAGCCTATTGTAAGTGCCTAAATGCGGTAAAGTTAAATTGTAGTTGTTTTCTAGTAATTGTAAGGTTCCGTTATTTTTCTTAAGTCGAAAAAACACAGTTCTTTGACTTACATTTAGGATTTTAAAGTGTTAAACTTAGTTGGACGCTCCAAATCAGAAGTTTCCAACCTTTTTCATGCCACTGACCGATTACCGGTACATATAAACAAATTACTGTACGGTTATTAATGTGCACACAATCCCCTGCCCCCTTGTTGGCCAAAACCTTGATTGTCACTTAAAACAGTTTTCTCCACAAATTTTGCATAATAAGTGCTCACAAGAAACAATGACCGAAACTAAAACACAATTATTAGATTTTGTGGAGTTTCTTCATCCAATGCTTTTATGATTAATGTGTGCTTCATACTATGGTACGACATAAGCAAATCCAATATGACATTTATGTTAAAACGATTGTGGTGTTTACAAAAGACAGGACATTGTGTGCTTAACTGCTAATGAATTATTATTATTATTAGTAGTAGTAGTAGTTTTATTATTATTATTATTATTATTATTATTATTATTATTATTATTATTATTATTGTCTTTGCTAATGTTCTTTTTGTGTATCAGCTGGGTGCAAACCACGCACCAAGAGCGTGAGTCACTCAAGTCAATTATTATTATAATAATAATAATTATTAGATAGATAGATAGATAGATAGATAGATAGATAGATAGATAGATAGATAGATAGATAGATAGATAGATAGATAGATAGATAGATAGATAGATAGATAGATAGATAGATAGATAGATAGATAGATAGATAGATAGATAGATAGCTATAGATATGGTATGTTTTTGTTTTGTTAAATGAGGTCATAACTCCAAACCCGAATTGGAGAGAACATAAATTGACTACAGACATACAATATGTGGTCTTTAAAAAAAATGGCATCTTCAAAACGTCTCCATTATTTCTCGGACATTTTATTTTAAGTCAATTCGATATTTTGAGGTTTTGGTAATGTTTGTCCAAGTGGAGTTGCCGTACAACGTCCTCCACTCGCTGAAGCTCTACTCCATTGCTCGACGAAGTACGTTAGTATTCTTCTTCTTCTCCCTCTTCTTCTTGGTCCTGAATGTAGAGAAGCTGCGACACAGTACATCCTATCACGACTTCACTGGAGTTAAACATCAGTACTTCAACATTCCTGTCCGGAACTCCTCTCGGTGCACTTTGAAGCTCAGTGTAGCTAAGTTTAGCGTATGCTAGCTGGCTAGCCGCAAACAAAGAGACACGTTTGTTGACGACACATCGTGAAGCAGAGATCAAGTGTGAATGTAAAGTGACATGATGGTCGTCTGAAAATGTGTACAAAAAGTTTGAAAGAAGAGTACGAGGAGGAATTTTGTGGAACAAAAGAAGAGAGCGAGCGACATCGTCAACTCCTGGACGCTGTTTTTGAGCTACCTCGACCGGTGTTACACAGAGCAGGTTTGTTCATTTCTTAAATTCTCACTTGTTTACAACTACTTTTTTCATTCCCCTCTTTTAAAACAGTATTCATGTGTCACTAATGTCCGACGTAGATTTGTTATAAAATGTAGAGTAGTTATAACAAAGGAGCGGACTGGGACTTATATATTTATAACGAGAGCAAGCTTTCCATTCCAATTAATATACTGTACACCATTATGCAATGAAACGGATTTTATGCTGAATGATTTTATTAACATTTGTTAAATCCAGCATGTGGGAATTCTACAAAGTCACTAGTGCTGCCATATTGATTGTGGAAATTACATTGCCAGATGTAGGGGTTCTCTGCTTGTCTTGATAAGAATCACTGACATACTGTACATTAGTAGCTTTAATCATATTTAATATAACATTATTATTACCAGGAATTATACACTATTTAGGTTCGTTGGCGTACAATACAATTAATAACACGTGAATTATTTGCCATCCTGAAAATCTCAGTTTTTTTACTTCCAGTTACTGAATTGCTCAAGCGCCATTGAAAGAAACAATTTGGGTAAACAAAAATTCAACACATTAAAGTCACAATAAACCGAGTGTGTTTGTCTTCTTGCGTCTTGCAGACATCCGTGGAGAATATGTTGGTCCTGAGCAGCAGGTGGCAGAGCCCTTTCACATTAAAGAGGAAGAGGAGGAAGAAGGTCTCTCTGTCATTAAGGTGGAAGAGGAGCCAGAGCACCCCTACTTTAAAGAGGAAGAGGAGGCTAATGTCACAAATTTGCTGATGTTTATCCCTTTAAAGACGCAACATGATGAAAACAAAGTTCAACGTGAGCAGAACAGAAGGGCTGGGGCTCCAAGCAGCAGCTCAAGTCAGCACATGACACCAGAAGGTGATGGAGCCATTTGTGGAGGATCACAATCAGGCAGCCTCTTAGCTCCACTATCGGATAGTGATGACATATCGTCACAGTCACCTGACACTGATGATGACACCAAGGATGATGATGATAATGATGAAGACTCTAAAGGTGATACGACATGTCACGCTGACAAAAAACACTGGAAATGTTCTCAGTGTGACAAAGCCTTTGTCTCCAAGTCTCTCTTGAAAAGACATGTAATGATCCACACTGGAGAGAAACCTTTTTCCTGCTCAGTTTGTGGTAAAACATTCACTCAAAGAGCCAATTTGACAACACACACAAGAACACATACGGGGGAAAAACCTTTTTCCTGCACTGTGTGTGGTCTAAGATTAACGTACAAGAGTAGTTTACCAGCTCACATGAGAACACACACTGGAGAGAAACCTTTTGCATGCTCAGTCTGTAGCAAAAGCTTTTCTGGAAGGGAAGCTTTAATCAAACACACAAGAACACACACTGGAGAGAAACCTTTTGCCTGCTCAATTTGTGGTCAAAGGTTCTCTGTTAAGGGAAGCTTAAGATCACACACGAGAACGCACACTGGAGAGAAATATTTTGCTTGCACAATTTGCGGTCAAAGATTCATGTGGAAGGTACAACTGAATATACACAGACAAACACACACTGGAGAAAAACCTTTTGCTTGCCCGGTTTGTGGTCAAAGATTCTCTGCAAAGGGCGGTTTAATAAGGCACACAAGAACACACACTGGGGAAAAACCCTTTGAGTGCTCAGTTTGCAGTAAAAGCTTCTCTGTAAAGGGAGATTTAATAAGACACACAAAAACACACACTGGAGAAAAACCTTTTACCTGTTCAGTATGTGGTAAAAGCTTCACTCAAAGGGTAAGGTTATCAGAACACACAAGAACACACACTGGGGAGAAACCTTTTGCCTGCTCAGTTTGTGGTGAAACCTTCTCTGTAAATGGTCTTTTAAAAAGGCACACAAGAACACACACGGGTGAGAAACCGTTTGCATGCTCAGTTTGTGGCAAAACATTCTCTTTAAATGGACGTTTAATAAGGCACTCAAGAGCACACACTGGGGAGAAACCTTTTGTATGCTCAGTTTGTGGCAAAAGCTTCACGGAAAAGGACACTTTAAAAAGGCACAGAGTAACACACACTGGAGAGAAACCTTTTACCAATTCAGCCTGCAACTTAAGTTTAGGATTGGAAAATGTTCATCCTGAGCAGCATGAGTGGAGCTCCAGGGTGGATCAACAGGAGCCAGAGCCAACCCACCATAAAGAGAAAGAAGGGCCAGCGCCATGTCATGTTAAAGATGAGGAGGAAGACATCATTGAATTGTCATTGACTGATGTCATTGTGAAGACTGAAGATGATGAAGACAGCCAAAGTTAGCAGAACTAAAGGGCAGAGCCTCCAAGCAGTAGCTTAAGTCAAAACAGGAACTCCTCTCTCTATCTCTTCATTTAAAGCAGTTTGTCTAGTGTCTAATAATTTGATCTGCTAGATGTTCAGGCGCAGTAGTTATCCTTTACATGACACACTTCACTTGCTGTATCCTGATTCTTCTTCTGATCATGTGTTGATAACTCAATTTTATGAGCCATCTTCACAGTTAACCGCTAGTGGCAAACCTTCGGTGCATCTGCGTACATCTGAGGGACAATCTTTTAAGATTGCTTTATTAAGCAATCTTTTAAGATTGCTTTATTAAGCAATCTTTTAAGATTGCTTTATTAAGCAATCTGTCAAATGTACTCCTCTGATTGAAACATAAAAAAAGATGTATTTTAACCCTGTGGGCAGTATTTTATTTTGAAATGGCCTGGACAGAACCATCAAAAAGCCAAAGTCAAAATACCGCTAGGGCAGTGGTAGGGAACCCTGGTCCTTGAGAGCCGCTGTCCTGCTTGTTTTCCATGTCTCCCTCCATCAACACTCCTGACTGATGAATCAAGATCATTATCAGGCTTCTACGGAGCTTGCTGATTAGCTGATCAGTTGTATCAGCTGTGTTTGAGGAGAGAGACATGCAAAACAAGCAGGACAGTGGCTCTCGAGGACCAGGGTTCCGTATCCCTGGCCTAAGGGTTGCGTGCCAGAATGGTGATTCAGCATATTTAGAAAATTACTTTGTATCACTAACAGCAAATAATATGTACTGTAATCCTCCCGACTCAGACAGAATAATTGGATTTTTGTATCTGTTATGGATCTTTATGACCAAATCATTTATCCAAATCAAGAATAGAATAAAATGGATTGTTTATGAGTAATTGCTTGTAGATGTAAACCCCAACTCAATTCAATGTGCTTCCTTGACACAAAGATAGCACCGATATAATACTTATATTGCTTTAGCCAGATGATTAAACCAAAAAAAAGCAAATTGGCGAGTTTTTGGGTGAATAACAGAGAAAAAAAAAAGGACAAGTGCTTTGTGAATGCCAAACTGCTAATAGGCAACACCAGGGGTGGGCTAATTGGTCCTCTATGGCCGGAGTCCTGCAGGTGTAGATGTTTCCCTTCTTCAACACACCTGATTCCAGTGAACAAAATCATTATCAGGCTCATGCTGATTATTTGAATCAGTTAGCTCCGGCCCAACCAACAGCAGAACGTCTCCCTTCTTTTGTAAAATGTAATAATGTTGTGTTCATATTTTATCGTTAAACAATAAAATACCTGTTAAGTAGTGACGGACAAATGACAAATAAAGATGCAGTGGAAAATAAATTGATTTCCATTGCACTATGTAGCCTTTATCTTTAAACCAAGAGCACCATCTAGAGGAGTAAAAAATGCAAGTTTCATTTTCCCACCTCGCATCATACTGTTATTTAACTAAAACAAAAGGACAGAAATGATTGGATAGTGGAGGCATTTTCAAGACTACTTAAAGCAAGGCAAGGCAGCTTTATTTATACAGCACAATTCATACACAAGGTAACTTGATGCGTATTACATAATTCCATTTTTTTTCCAATTGCTAAAACACACAATTCTGAAAACAAGGCGCATTTAATCAAAAATACTTAACACAATTTACAGAACTACACACCCGAACTGCAAAATCCCTCACTTATCCTGCGAAATGAAGCACTGCAACCAAAACTAAATATAGCTTCACCAAAATCAAACTTTTGCACCAAGTAGCACAAACGTCATTCATATTACCAGATTTCTGTCTCATCAACTACAACTGCTGGGCATAATGAATAGTAATCTCATCTAGTATGCTTTGCCGTAATACTAAAATAGTTCAAATTGTAGAACATTCTTCAGATTGTTCACATGCACAGAAATATTTGAAGATACACACATGCTGTTGAAACTTTTAAATAATTTAAATTTACTTTTTTTTTTCACCAACAAGTCAGTGCAACATATGCACAGCAGATATGTTTACATTGGAGTGAACAAATATATGCTCGCAAAACAGTAAACTGGGAAAAAAATTGCATGGCGGTGAGAGTGATAATAATTTTCAACCTGCACTTAAAAGCATTCTTCTTCTTTTTCCTCTTCTTCTTCTTTTCCTGTCGGGTTTCGCCTTCAGGGGTCGCCACAGCAAATCAGTTGCCTCCATCTAACCCTGTCCTCTGCATCCTCTGCTCTCACACCAACTACCTTCATGTCCTCTAACTACATCCATAAACCTCCTCCTTGGTCTTCCTCTAGACTTCCTGCCTGCCATTTGGAAACTCAGCATCCTTCTGCCAATATACTCACTATCTCTCCTCTGGACATGTCCAAACCATCTCAGTCTGTCCCTCTGATGTACTCATTCCTGATTCTATCCATCCTGGTCACTCCCAAAGAGAACCTCAGCATCTTCATCTCTGCCACCTCCAGCTCTGCCTCCTGTCTTTTCCTCAGTGGCACTGTCTCCAGACCAAACAACATGGCTGGTCTCACCACAGTTTTATAAACCTTTACTTTCATTTCAGCTGAAACTCTTCTATCACACCTGACACTTGTCTCCACCCGTTCCAGCCTGCCTGTACACGCTTCTTCACTAATTTTCCTCACTCTCCATTGCTCTGGACTGTTAACCCTAAATACTTAAAACTCCTCCACCTTCTTGGTCTCTTCTCCCCATAACCTCACTCTTCCACTTAGGTCCCTCCCATTCACACACAGATACTCTGTCTTGCTACGGCTAACCTTCCTTTCCCTCCTTTCCAGGGCAAACCTCCACACCTCTAGCTTCTCCTCCACCGGTTCCCTGCTCTCACGACAGATCACAATTTCATCAGCAAACATCCTAGTCCATGGAGATTCCTGACTAACCTCGTCTGTCATCCTGTCCATTACCATAGCGAACAAGAAGGGGCTCAGAACTGATCCCTGATGTAGTCCCACCGCCACTTTGAACTCCTCCGTCACCCCTACAGCACACCTCACCACTGTCTTACAATCCTCATACATGTCCTGCACCACTTGAACATACTTCTCTGCCACTCCAGACTTCTTCATACAAAACCACAGTTCCTCTCTGGGTTTTTACCCTGTCATAAGCTTTCTCCAGATCTACAAAGACACAATGCAGCTCCTTCTGACCTTCTCTGTACTTCTCTATCAACATCCTCAAAGCAAATACTGCATCTGTGGTACTTTTTTGAGTAGTGGGGGGGCTTCAACTACTCTTTCCCGTAGCTTCATTGTGTGGCTCATCCGCTTTATTCCTCTGTAGTTGCCACAACTCTGCACGTCTCCCGTGTCCTTAAAAAAATGGGCACCAGCACACTTCTCCTCCATTCCTCAGGCATCTTCTCACTATCTAAGATCCCGTTGACACAACCCAGTCCGAAATTCTACTGCATTCACACTTTATTAATTTAAAAATAATAAAAATAAAAAATAAAAACTTTTTTTGAATGATTCAATGTGTCTTGAAGGGGAAGGAGAGGTTGAAGGTAACAAGTGGACATCGATCAAGAGGCAGAGGAAGTAGTATTTAGGAGATGTTCCACAGATCGTCATCTGCAATTGTGAGTGTCATCATTGAGAAACAAGATGATTGCAGGCAAACTTTTGCAGTCACTTTTTTCTTTTACTCACTCAGGAAAATACGCAAACATGGCCTCCCGGGTGGGGTAGCGAACCCACAGCCTGCAGTGCCTGCACCGCAGGTAAGTGATGGTACCAC
This sequence comes from Leptonotus elevatus, assembly GCF_054856555.1. Taxonomy (NCBI): domain Eukaryota; kingdom Metazoa; phylum Chordata; class Actinopteri; order Syngnathiformes; family Syngnathidae; genus Leptonotus; species Leptonotus elevatus. Next base: position 20,547,178 of record NC_141241.1, on the reverse strand, counting down.
TCCACCACCGAGAGCCATTTTGCAGTTACTTCTATGTAAACGGGAAAGGGACTCCCTTTTTCATGACCATTCTGAAGGCACAGACAGCACAATCAGAACCACGTCTTTATCTGTTCATCATCTGAAGTCGGTTCCATCAAGAAGATGTGGAGCAAGTTCTTGAATTCAGATATGCCTCCGCTTGAGTGAGGTGGAGAAAAAAATGTAGCAATAAACTAACTAACGGTAATGCCCTAACATGTGGGCAAGGAGAGCTACAGTTCTTTATTGATGGGACAACCACAAAATAAGAAACATTCACGAGGAGTATGAGGCAGACATCACACTGAATGTGGTAAACGGCCAACCCGACTGTCTCCAGCTCCTGATGTGACTCACTAGGTTACGCCCCTTAAAGGCACTCATCAACAGATACTGTGTATATGTGAGGCTTTCGACTTGATTGCAATTCACAAAACCTGTTTTCATTTCTTCTACATTCGCTTTTATGTTTGACTATGTTCTCATATTATTATTTTATAATACAGTTGTTTTGTCTTAATGGAAAGCATGTTCATTTTTTGTTGTGTTTGGAACAAAGTGATAGCATTTATTTTAACAAGTAAAATTGATTTGATTTTTTTTACGATTTTGGTCACAGAGTGAATTGTAAGTCAAGGTACCATTGTATAAAATACAACATTTTACATTTACAGTTTTTTTCCCCTAATTGCTAAAACACCATTTTGCAAACTAGGCTCGTATTATCAAACTGCTTAACACAATTCACAAAACCACACACCCAAGCTGCAAAATCCCTCACGTATCCTGCAAAATGAAGCACTGCAACCAAAACTACATACAGCTTTACCAAAATCTAACTTTTATACCAAGTGGCACACACGTTATTCATATCACCAGATTTCTGTCTCATCAACTACACACTGTTGGGCATAATGAAAAGCACTCTCACCTTTAGAATGCTTTGCCATAATACTAAAATAGTTCAAATTGTAGAACGTTCTTCAGATTGTTCACATGCACAGAAATATTTGAAAATACACACATGCTGTTAAAACTTTTTAACAATTTGAGTTTACTTTTTAAAAAATTTCACCAGTCAGTGCAACAAATGCACAGCAGATGTTTACATTGGAGAGAACAAATATATGCTCACGAAACAGTAAACTGAAATTGCCGGGAAAAAATATATAAAAGGCAGCCTCTCGCATTGTCAGTCCATGGTTGATGACATTAATCAACTAAGGTTGCTTTGATTTCATTTGAAAGTTGTCTTCTTTGGTCATGAACCCCTCTACTAGCTCTACCCCTACCTCTCACCCTCTCTTCGTCTTGCTGCCACCTCTTCCATTGTTTTTGTTTAAAAAAAATAAAAAAATTTAAGTGTTCATCTGTGGTCTTTTTATAGTGCTTACTTCTTGATTGAGGTGGTAACAATTAACCAATGAGGTGTTTGGCCAAGCAGCACATATATTGGCCAATTAGCTCATGTAGTGTCATTTTCAATGGCAGTGTTTTGAAATGGCAAACATGACCTTACGTCGGATTGTTGTGTCTTATGCAGAGAACCGTGTTCAGTGCATTTAAAAAGTGCCATTTTGAATTGCAAAATGTGTGTTAAGATGAAAATGTTTTTTATTAGTTTTTGAGACTTGAGAAGATGTTTTGCACTCTGTGTATCAGTTTAAATAAATCTGCTATGCATGTCATTTTAGTGTTTTAACAAATAGGAAAACTAATACATGTTAAAACAGAAAGAAAAAAAAACATTACATATATTACATAAAAGTAAAAACATCAAAAGCAGTTACATTTGATAGACTGTAACATCTGCTAATGAAAAGTTTTGTCAGTTTTTTTTTTGTGCTTATAAAGACAACATTTTCATGGATTGTTCTCAGTGGAACAGGTCATATCACCTTTTGATTGTTCATCATGATCAGTGTGAGACAAGTGTGACATTATGTTGTCATTACATGATAGTGATAGTCGGCATTTGATCGTCCACAGTGGTCTCCATCACCTTCTGTTGTCATGTGCTGACTCAAGCTGATGCTTGGAGGCTCAGCTCCTCGTCAGGTCTCTTCACTTTGTCATCATCTTCACTCTTCACAGTGACAACAGTCAATGGAAACTTGGTGACATCCTCCTCATCGTCTTCCTCTTTAATGTGAGAGGTCTCTGGCTGCACGTCTTCCTTTTTAATATTGGGGGTCAGCTCTTGCTGTTCAGGATGAACATTTTTCACCCCTGAACTTAAGTTGCAGACTGAAGCGCTAACAGGTTTCTCTCCTGTGTGTGTCCTTGTGTGTCTTGTTAAATGAACCTTCTGAGTGAATATTTTACCACAAATCGAACAGGCAAATGGTTTCTCCCCCGTGTGTGTTCTTGTGTGGCTTATTAAACTTCCCTTTACAGAGAAGCTTTTCCCACAAACTGAGCAGGTAAAAGGTTTCTCACCAGTGTGTGTCCTTAAGTGTGTTCGTAATGTTGCCTTCACAGAGAATTTTTGGTCACAAACTGTGCAGGCAAAAGGTTTCTCACCTGTGTGTGTTCTTGTGTGTATTCTTAAGTTTCCCTTTGCAGAGAATCTTTGACCACACACTGAGCAGGCATAAGGTCTCTCCCCAGTGTGCGTTCTTAAGTGTGCATTCAAAAGACCCTTCCAAGCGAATCTTTGATCACAAACGGAGCAAGCAAACGGTGTCTCGCCAGTGTGTGTTCTTGTGTGTGTTCTTAAGTTTCCCTTTTCAGAGAATCTTTGACCACAAAATGAGCAGGAATAAGGTTTCTCCCCAGTGTGCGTTCTTGTGTGGCTTATTAAACTGGCCTTCTCAGTAAACCTTTTACCACAAATCGAACAGGTAAAAGGTTTCTCCCCAGTGTGTGTTCTTGTGTGTTTTATCAAATTTCCCTTTTCAGAGAATCTTTGGCTACAAAATGAGCAGGCATAAGGTTTCTCCCCAGTGTGTGTTCTCATGTGAGTTGTTAAACTACACTTCTGGTTTACTATGAGACCGCACACTGAGCAGGAGAAAGGTTTCTCCCCAGTGTGCGTTCTCATGTGTCTTTTCAATGATGACCTGTTGAAAAAAGTTTTGTCACACTGAGAACATTCCCGGTGTTTGCTGTCAACGTGACTTGTCACATCACCTTTAGCGTGTCTATCATCATCAGTGTCAGGCGAGTGTGAAGATATGTCGTCACTATCTGATAGCGGAGCTATAAGGGTGCTTGATTGTGATCCTCCACTGACGTCTGCGTCACCTTCTGCTGTCATGTGTTGACTTGAGCTGCTGCTTGGATCCTCGACCTTTCTGTTCTCCTCACTTTGACGATCACCTTCACTCTTCAGAACGACAGCAGTCACTGGCAGTTTGGTGATATAAGTCTCCAACTCTTCTTCTTTAACGCTGAGGGGCTCCGGGTCCTGCTGGTCAGGATGAAGACATCCTTTACTAACGTCTGCAAGACACAAAAACGCAACATGTTCCTATCAGAGATGCTTGAGCAGTTCAGGACGATAATGTATTCTTTCTACAGCATACATGAGCCAACTCTATGAGTCAAACATTTGAAGTAGGCACACAGATTTTATTCATTACTTTCCCCATTAGTTCTTAAGGGTGGCTCCATTTTTATTATGGCTGGGGGAAAAAGTCGACCTGCATGCTTCAAAGCTATTTTAATCATTTTAAAAAAACTTATTTGCGGCACCTGGAAGTTGCTGGAGGACCGGAACCAATATTTCGTGATTCCGCACGGACTTATTGACGGACTCCAACCGGCATTCACCACTACTAACTAAGATGCTTCTTAAGGTTTGTTTGTGGTCTCTTTAGACTGAAAGAGAAAATTAGCATTGCTACATGTCTTATGTTTGTAACAAAACAATTTGCGTCAAAATTTCTAAATAAATAAAAGAGCTGTAATTAATTTATTGGCACATGACACAGGTCAGATGGTGGCCAACGTGCGTCAGCAACAGGAAGGCGGTATCTACTATGATAAACAGAGCAAGACAAGTTTTTTTTTTCAGTCCTCCAAGTAGCGTGCAGCTACCGTGCATTTGCCATAAGTTCTAATACTAGAGCTTTACGTCACCAATTGTGTAGTAACCGAGCCAACTTGACCCAGTTGGCCACAATGGACTTAACAACAGACGCAAGAGAGTTGGCACTTTGCTGGCGGTAGAAACAAACTCACTTTGTGACATTTATGGATTTGAATGGAACCAAACGTAGAAAAACATAACGGTGATGGTGCGGGATCCTGGAGCATTAAGTAAGTTGTTTGAAAAACATTTTTGTGCAGTACCGTTAGTATGCTGCATCAATGGCCATTGTAGGCTTCGACAACTCAATATGTTTGAACGAGACAAGCGAATGCGTCAGGCTTAGTAACCATATGATGAAGATAAAGCACTATTTAAGTGCACTCCATTTACCATTTAATATTTTGATCAAGTTGGATTGTTCATATGTTGGACTATGAAGTGATTTTCGTGAAAAGTACAATAAGTGATTAGTTTATTCAGGGCTAATGCTAATCACGATTGTTAATCGTTTAGCATAGGCTAAGAGAGGGGGTTGTTTAGTCGATTAATCGATGGAATAATCGCTGGGCAACTCGATTTTTAAAAAGTTAATAGTGACAGCTCTCATTTTTTGTCACATTACTGCTGCCTTAAATTCTCTATGAGCCAGGTTACAAACACATGCAATTATATTTGATCAACAGAAAAAAAGCAAAAGGATACATCTCATAGGACAAATCCATATATGCTGTGTCTATTTTGCATATTTCCTTGCTGTTTAATGGCCTTCGCAACAGTAGCTGCTACTTAACCACAAAATGCACAGCAGTCTGTTTAGTTTACAAATATCCATGATCTAAACAGTTTAACATAAGCTTTAAAATGATTCAGTTGTTTATATAACCTTTTCAACGTGCATTTATACATTTTTTAAATGATCATTCTTGTATGTATTATGTAAGCAAAAATCTGCCGCCATTTTAAATGCTTCCGATTAACCCTCAAATAAAGTTTAGTTGCTCTAGTTGTCTTTTTCAGTCATTTTTGTAGTCAAAGCACAAGTCGTGGTTTGCACAGCTTCCACAGAAACAGAGGAATCTCACTTTTCAAAGGCATCAGCCAGGAAAAAGGTACAAAAGTATTTTCACTTCATTCGATGTTTTTGTTTGTTTGTGGAAATCTTTACAAATTGATTTGAGAAGATAATTGAAGGTATTTGTGCATTATTTCACATTAATTCAGGCCCAGTCTATGCCGGACATGGGTTACACATGATGCACGTCGTTTTAAAAACTAAACAAATCAATAAAAAGATCAGTTTCTTTCTGGCTAATAAAAAAAAGTATACGTGAACAAACCTGCTCTGTGTAACGCACATTGTGGCTGGTTAACAACGCCGTCCAGTAGTTGACGTTGTGGCTCGTTTTCATTTGTCCGAGAAAGCTCCTCCTCGTACTCTTCTTTTACAGTTTTTGCACACATTTTCCGACGATAATCTCAACGCTTCATACTCACACTTGATTCGTGTTTAGTGGTGTGTTGCTACCAACGCGTCTCTGTGTTAGCGGCTAGCAAGCTAAACCAAACTAGGCTAAAAAAGCTTCAACAACGTGGACCGAGACGAGTTTACCCCAACACCAAGATTTAATGGCAGATGTTTTATTCCAGTGAGGTGGTGCTATGGCTTTCTGCGTCGAGTTTTCCGTAATTCTGTAATGATTGGGGAATAATTATTTCGTGAAGCGCGTGTGAATAGCCACAACGTACACGGAAGTAAATCAGCAGCGGAAGTTGTTTGACATTAACTTCACTTGGAGTCTTGGACAAACTTTTTTGCCAATGAAACGAATAAATAACAAAACAATGCTAAACTAGATAAAACAAATGATATTTGCAAACAATTTTCAAAACAAAACGTTCAATTATAAATTAATTAGGGAAATTTCACAACAACGCGCGTCTCAAAAGGCCACGTATGAAGGCAAGAACATCCGCTTCCGGGGAAAAAAACAACATCCGCTTCTGTTTGTGAGCTGCCTGCTTGGCTTTTGAATGAAGAAAGCAAAAAATAAAATAAAATAAAATAGGGTGTATTATTCAGTACGACGGCGTATTAGGACCACGCATGTATATGTATAAGGAAGGTAAATTCATAATAATGTTTGATTAATCCTAGACTTGTTAGACTATCATTCTGTCTCTGACTAAGACAGTTTAATATTGTTTGTGTGTGTGTGTATGTATATGTATATATATATATATATATATATATGTGTGTGTGTGTGAGTGTGTGTGTATGATGGTATTTACCCATAATTTTTCACTTCATGGCTCTACCTTATGGAACAACAGAGTAATTACATCCAATAGGAAGAATGTTTATTCAAGAATGGTATGAGAAAAATATTATCTTTGTGATTGATATATTAGAAGTTTGGAAAGGTTGGAGAGAACATTTTACATAAGAAGCTCTATAAGAGAATATAATAACGTTTGTAAAGCGGTTCCTGTGGCCTTAACAAACATGATTAAAAATTACATACTTTATTCTAAAAGAAAAATCTTGCTGCCAAACATTCAATTAAAGCACATTTCCCTGGAAGATAAGAAGTGTAGTAACAAATGTGTCAATAAACATTTCAAAATGAATAGATTTTATGATTTTGATGGAAGTGTTAAAATTCTTAACAGGGAAAGTAAACTTACAAAAGATGATGTGAATTTTTTTAAATGGCCAATTTCTCCTGAATTAAAAGAAATGCCATTTAAAATTGTACATGTTTATTATCCAGTTGAAGCTATGTTGAAAAAGCAGTTTGGGTTTGAGGTGGACCCATGCAGTTTTTGCGATTGAGAGGAGGAAACGATTGATAATTAATTTTTCTCTTGTAGTATAAAAAAGCAATTTTGGAATAATGTAACATTATGGATGCAAATTAAATTAGCAAAACTAAATTTGGACCAAATCCTTTATGGTTTGACTAATGTACCAATCGAAGGAAGGAGAGTTTGCAATATAATAATAATTATGGGTAAATACCATATTCATAAATGTAAATGGCAAAATAGAAAGCCATCCATTGTTTTGTTTGAAGTTGAATTGCAGTCACACGGACTTTTAGATGGTTTGTGAAAGGTCTCCAAATATTTGTTTTTGATATGTGAAACTACATAGTTGGTTTATAGAAATGTGAGAATGCCTTGCGTTTTCTTTATTTGTTTGTTTGTTTTTTGGAACACAAATGTTATCTCACAGCGAGTTTTTGTATCATTTTGTTGAATGAATTTTTTGTTTGAGTTGGGCCTACAGTGTCTGCTGTCATTTAAACTCTATTTTGAAGCCCTCGTTCTTTTAAAATCCTACCTTGACAGCCTAGCACAATACTTTACACTTAAAACTGCAGCTCAGCTTTGCAATCGGTTTTTAACCTGTGTCTTCTTGTTAGTGGCTAGCAAGCTAACCTAATTTGAGAAACTTCAAAGTGCTCCGAGACCAGTTTATCCAGACACGAAGATTTAGTTGTGATGTTTTTCTCCAGTAAGAAGATATCCTGTGTCAAGGCCTCAGTTAATTGTACGAACTTAAGCCACAAGTTTAAATGGCGGTCTTACTCGGTGAATACAAGCTCTTCTGTCTTTGAAAAGCATTGGTTTTTGGATCATTGTTATTTGTGAGGATTATTTTGAATTCAAAATGTGCTGAAATGTACAATTCTATACTGTAACAAGCTACTATAACGATCTGGCTGCAGAGGCAAAAGTGCTATTTGAACAGAAATTAGTCGTGACCTTAGATCAGTGGTTCTCAACCCCGATTCTCGGGGTTGAGAACCACTGATAGCTTGTTTTCCATGTCTCCTGACTCCCTCACATGTGGATTTGAATGATCAGCTAATCAGCAAGCTCTGCATCAGCCTGATAACAATCCTCACCTGTGTTGGCTGAGGGAGACACGGAAAACAGGCTGGATAGGGGTCCCGTCCCTGAGGACCAGGTTTGAGAAGCACTGCCTTAGATGAATGTCCTTACAAACAGCCAGTCACTTGTACATTATTAAAAATTAAATAATTAAAACCATGTGTGTACACAATTTAGGTCTCAAGTCATCTGAATAGTGTACATTATACTAACATGTAAAGCCATACAAGTCAGCTTAGACGTAAAAAAACAACAACAAACAAAAACTAGCATATGGCATGTTAGCTAGCACGGAGCTGTCGTGGTTTAATCTCGGGTCAAGTTAGCCTGGTCGGGCCAAGAATAGGACATTTGCGTCAATAATTTCAGCAATTCAGATGAAGAAAAATGGGTGAAAGTCACTCCGAAGAGGTTTACTTCATTTACAGTGGTACCTCGGAGTTTGAACACAATTCATTCCTGTGAAATGCTCAAAGTCCGAATTGTTCAACATCTGAAACATTTTTTCCCATAGGAATAAATGTAAATGCAATTAATCCGTTCCCAAGTTCCCAAAAACAGAAAATTCCTATTTTAAATTATATTTATGTAAAAAATAATAATAATAATACACCCTTTACAGTATTTAAAAAAACCCACAAAAAATATGTTACCTTTTTTATTGTGGTATGATGCATCAGAATGAAAAAAAGTTCAGTGCTGAGTTAGTGGATTTTACTTTGGGCATATGAGACTACTAAGGGGTCCTTGTGCTCTGTTTAGCGTCAGGCACATTGTTGAACAGCTAAAAGGGGTCCTCGTGCCTGTATTTACGGAAGTAGTCACGATAGTTGCAACGGCGGCTAAATCCACTATGGTTTGTAGCACTGTATGTTTTTCTTTGCTGCCACTGGCACTGCTGTCTTTCTTTCTTTGGGCCTATGTCGAATAAAATTGCCCTGAAAAAAATCAAAATGCACTCGCGAATGTACGGAGCACCTCCGGGAGTATTCACCCGCTCTGACTGGAGATGAGCAACGCGAACATTCGGCATCGCTTGGCTTCACTCGGTTACCCGTTCAAGGTACGTTCGACTTCACTTGGTTTGTTTGGGTGTTCGAATGCCGAAATTTAGGTCAAACTCCGAGACATTTTTTACTCCGATTTTTTGGTCGATGTCCAATTTGTACAAGTTCCGAGACGTTCAAACTACGAGGTTCCACTGCATATAGGTAATGATGTAAGCTGGTTAACGCCTAAAATACGTAGAAAACACAATAATATAGTTAATGCGCACTCAAAAATGATTCTTACCACTTTGGAAGTGCAAACTACAAAGCAGTGTGATCTTGGTTAGCCTACATTTAAAACTGTCCAGTCACTCTCTTTCACTACTTATACACATTTTCTCTGACCCTCAAGGTCAATGGGAAAAACATGGCATAATAATTCAGTTTCTGTATTTTCAACTTTTAGACATGATTTTCTAAGAGCTTTGTATGTTAGTCACAGGCAAAAGCAATACAATATGTTTTCACCGTGTAAGAGGTGTTGCGTTGTGGAAATACCAGAAATTCCCGGATGTTGGGAATTGTCCATAGTACTACTAATTCAGTGGGAAATTATTTTCACGTTATGTTTTTACAAAGACGCCACCAGTGCATTTTCTTTTCACATTTATAATGAAAGCACTCAAGCAATAAAAAGCATGCAAGACTAAAACAATTTCAGCCAATTAAGTCAAATCACTCCACTATAACTCGTAATAAAAAAAACATGCATAGGGTAACAAGCGATAAAACACGTCAAACAATAAAACAAGCTCAAACAAGCTGAATCATTACACTGCAGCTCGTAATAAAAAAACATGTATAGGGTAACATACAACAATCAACATTAAATACCTCTTTTAAGACAGTCAACCTGCATGAACAAGTACAAGGTGTGTAGGCTCCTATCAGATTTAGCAGTGGAAGACCTCCAGACCCATTGAAATTTGCAGCACCTGCTGAGCTGCAGCCTCTCGAGCTCTCTCCAGTGTGGTTGTGGCAGAAGGTCCCGGCAAGATCCTAACCTGCCCTGGGAAGACACCTAGCCCAAGGATACTCACCTGATAGTTAAGGTGGAGGAATCCATCGGGCATAACACGGTTGTGGATGAACTCAAATCGTGGCATAGCTATTCCAGCCAAGGCGCAATTCTTTTGAAGTTCAGTCACTGGAGAGGGTGACAATGCTACAGGCAAGAGACGCTGACGGGAAGCTGGTGTACGGATAATGGGTCCTCCGACAGTTCTGCAGAAATCCGAGGAAAAGGACGAAGGGAGTTCTGGACCAGGAGAAGGCTGGGCTAAGATCTGAGAGACGTTCGCCTTGGAGTATGGAAACTTTGGGGTTGGAGCCAGGAGGGATTTCGATTTCTGAGGAAGGAGCGACTCATCTGAGCTTGGCTTCATTGGGCGCATCCACTTGACTGAGATGCGCAAGGCAAACAAATTCTGAAACGCTAGTGACAAAATAATGCGCATTAGTAGGTTATATTTAACAAAGCGTGAAGAGGATAAATTATAATCAAGTTGGGATGGTGCGCAAAAATTGAATCCACTACAAAAGAACAATAATGTAGAAACTGATGAACATGATTGATTTTGGCAAATATTCTCTCATTTTGAATTTGCAAAAACATGTTCTAAAAAACTGTGAAGGGCAACAAATGACTAGGAAACTTGAGGAATGCTCAAAAACACTTGAACAGGTCAATACTTGTACATGATTGGGTAAAAGGAGCATCCCCCAAAAGGCTCAGTTGTTCACAAGCAAGGATGGGGCAAAGTTGTGTATAAATTAGGGGTGTCAAATTTGTGCGTTCATTTTGAGTTAATAAAAAATTCCTTTAACGCCACTATATATTTTTTTACGACTGATTAATGACCACCCCTTACTTGGAAAACCTGTACTGGGGGAATTCCAGTCGCAACACAGCAGACACGTTCACGTCAAAATTTAGCAGTAATACATTTAATAATAATGCATATAGTTGTGGAGGCTGGGGTCAAGTTGTATTTTACAATTAAAAAAAATACTTAATGTTAAAGTTATTTCATGTTAAAGATTAGATAGCTCTTAATATGAAAAGAAAAATGCACTGAGCTGTCACCAATGTCTTACAAATGGAATTTTGCCATCTAGTGGCAGAAAAATTACCTCAACACAAATTAATATCACACCATTTTTTTATAGTACAATACACTTTTTTAACTTTAACTAAATTTTATGATTACTATATTGAAGACGCAGCCATATTACTATTTGACATTTCTTTCCACTTCAATGTTAACAAGAGTATGAAAACTTATTACTATAACATATTATTGTACATTTATAACATATAACATTTGCGATTAATCGCGAGTTAACGATTGAAGTCATGCAATTAATTACGATTAAAAACTTTAATCACCTGACACTCCTAGTCGTGCAACAGCTGAATAATTACATTACATTAACAATCGATATGAACCTTTTCATCAGCTTTTAGGGCCGTTCACTCTACTGAGACAGCCCTTGCTAAAGTGACTAATGATCTTCTAGCAATGGACTCCAATACCTCGTCAATATTATTATTACTCGATCTTAGCGCTGCCTTCGATACCGTCGATCATAACATGCTGCTAGAACACCTTCAAACATGCACTCTCGTGGTTTCGTTCTTACCGTTCAGAAAGAACGCACCGTGTAATCCATGGCTGTGCGACCTCTGAGCTATGCGTTTGGAGTCCCGCAGGGGTCCGTACTTGGCCTTCTCCTGTTTAACATTTATATGCTTCCGCTTGGTAATATTATGCGTAAATATAACAAACTTTCACTGTTATGCCGACGATACTCAATTATATTTGCCTCTAGAAATAACAAACCTCGTGCCTCGCCGAAATTAAACAATGAATCTCGTTTAATTTTTTGCTCCTTAACCCAGATAACACCGAGATGTTGATTGTCGGTCCCGCTCGTCATCGGCATCTGTTTACAAACACCTCAATAAATGTATTATATGCCAAAGTGACTGAGTAAAAAATCTCGATGTTATATTCGACCTAACTCTCTCTTTCCAAATGCAAATTAAAAAATATTAGTAGAACTGCTTTCTTTCACCTTCACAATATTGTTAAAATTCATCCTATTTTGTCTGATGGAGATGCAGAGACTATAATTCATGCGTTTGTTACGTCTGGCTTCGACTACTGTAATGTATTACTCTCTGGTCTTCCCATAACCAGTCTTAAAAGTCTGCAGTTAGTACAAAATGCTGCAGCTAAACTTTTGCCGCGGACGAGAAAGTTCGATCATATTACCCCGATACTAGCCAACTTGCATTGGCTTCCGGTCCACTTGAGATGCGATTTCAAGGTTTTGTTACTTACATATAAAATACTACACGGATTAGTGACTTCCTATCTTTAATAGTACCGTCCCTTCCGACACAAAATCTTAATTCGCAACACGTTGGTCTTTTGGTGATCCAAGAGCCAAAAAGAAGTCTGCGGGTTCAAGAGCGTTTTTGATTCGGGCTCCAGTGCTCTGGAATAAGATAAGATTCATTTTTATACTCTTCCATTTGGCTGAATTATGTGGGCCTGGTGACTATCAGATTCTATAGAATTTTGGTGATTGTTTTGTTAACACTGGAAATGAGTCAGTCATTTGTTTGTAGTTTTTTGACATGAAACTATGAATACAGTGTTCCCTCGCTATAACGCGGTTCACTCTTCGTGGCCTCGCTGTTTTGCGTTTTGTTTTGTTGCAATTTTGCATGCTTTTTTTTACAGTAACGTGCCCATTTTATCACATTTATGAAGGTTTGAACATTGATAATGTTTAAACAAGAAATATGAAAAATGTAAATGCCTCAATGAGAAAAGTGTATAAACTGTGTGGTGAGGGGTTTTAGAGCCTTAAAACATTTATAATAAATGTAAAACATAAAGCTAACTACTTCACAGATTTATTGTGGGCATTCTTTGGAACCTAACCCAGCGGAAAACGAGGGAACACTGTATTAATGTTACCTTCATGTTAGTAGTCAAATTTTTGTTTGGCTGCTCCAAGTGTGTTTTAATTGAATGAAAACGTGCTTTTAATGTGAAAGGTTGCTGAGATCTAAAAATCGTTAAGTGCCTTTTGTTTAGACGGTGATGGTGTTTTGGGGTCTTGAAAACGCAAACGTTCGAAACCACCCACCAGAGTGGAAAAGTTGAATACGCTCTGTCGTTGCGTTCCCATATACACGGTCCGAAACGCAAAACTCTGCTCACATCCGCTCACGTCACGTACGCACTTACTTCACATCATACATGTGACGGCCAGCCAGCTGCTGCTATAACAAACCAACAGGAGTCGTTCTAGCGTCAAGTTTTTTTCCCCCTTCTAGTAACAGTCATTTTGGTTTTCGTAGCACATGAGTGACAATCAGATGGCGATGGCCGGCAGTGAGCAGGCAGCCTGGGGGACGGTCTCTTGGTCGAGCCGCTGCAACAGAATCACCGCACTGCGCCCTCTGCCCAGGTTTTCTAAGCATGCGCACGGACGGACATCATAGAATCCATACATGCTTGCGTCACCGTATGTATGCAAATGTTCTCTGAAAAACGCTTGTCTACACGCAAAATAAAAAGTGGCGACAAGACAATATTTTTTTGTCTTCTATTCCTGAACTCCTGACCACAACTATATGTCCATCTCCTGCAGTTGCAGTTCACTCACCTTCCACCAGTGCCCTCTTTGCCATCGAAGCTATATAGTGAGATGAGAAGACAACGACAGCGGACACACTCTCTATTTCAGGTCCAGACCTCAGAGAAAGGCTCTCAATCCCTTCAATCAGTCTGCGGAGTACCTGGTGGTTAAAAAAATGTTAGAAAAGATTAGTACGTTTGATCATCAATAGTATACTTATGCTAATTAAACATTTCCTTGTAAAACATGCTGTTTCACAAATGAGATCCCGGAAAGAGATAAATCCTGGAAAACAGCAAAATTAATTCAGAGATTTGTTTCTAAATTCATTACATAGGTTTGAAGATAATTGCTGAAAATTTGCCAAGACTGCCAGCAATGCACGGTAGTTCTGAACTGTGGAGACGTACTGGAACGTTAATCTGTTTTTCCCCATCTTGGTTTTCCTGATGTTTAATTTTTTTTGCGTGGCTAAAATGGCACCCAATGAAACAATTCACAAATTGAGCACCTTTGCTCTCTGTGGCAATGGCGAGTTGCTTAGTTAGAATTACTTGGCCAATTCCTACCACTACAGTGTGCAGTTAGCAAGCTAGCTAGCTAGCTCGCTATGCTTTTGTCCTGAAAGTGCATCTTCCTTGGATGCCACAATTTAATTTATTTTAACTCCCAAATGTTATGCACTTTGTGTTATTTAGGCTACAGTAATATGTTGTAATGCAAAGCATTATGGGTAAACCATCAGGAAGTATGCGCTCAAATGTCTGTCATGTAGTGTGAGCCAAGGGTTAGAGTTGGCAAGAAGTTGATGCTTTGAAAAAGCCCGGTGCCCGTTCATTGGCCGAGAGGAGCCCCGGTTAGCTCGTGAGCTAGCTGCCACAGGAGGATTTTAAGTAGCTGAAGAATACAACTCATGCTGTCTACACAATAGCCATGTTCTACTGCACTACCAGTGCCAACAATCCAGCAGTATACGGTACGTATTGTTATACAAAGGCAGTGAGAACCCTGCAGTACCTGAAGAAGCATTTCTTGCTTGGTGTCGGCTGGTAAATCTGTGATGTAGAGGCGCCTCTTCTCTGTGCTAGGGCATACAAATATCTGAAAACCTGGCTCAAGCATGTGACCATTTAGCTGGAGTATAGCATTTTTAGCTACACCTGCAGAACCGTATTTGGCATAAGCAAATCCACGGTTTTGCCCGCTGAAGTTCATCATGAGTCGGAACTCCCACAGTGGCCCCACAGAGCTAAAGAGGGGGATCAGCGTGTCCTCGAAGGCGTTTCGTGGGATGTGGTTGATGAAAACCTCACAGTTAGATCCAGGGGCTGGGTCATCCCACACTTTCGTTGCAATGGAGAGAAAGAGAGAGCAAGTGATAATTCAATTTACAAAAAAAGTTTTGAGGGTTTGACATGCTAAGACAGGAAAACAACAAACTCAATTTTAAAAAAAACACCATCAAGCAGCTAAATCTACTAATAGTTGTAACATGCATTCTGAAAGAATTTCACATTTAAAACTGATAAAATGAAGGGAATTCTGGAGAGCTGTCTGTATGCATTGTAGTTTAAATCTTGTATACATGAATTGTATGCACGGAGTATGAAGAGATTACTTTCAGCCGTGTGGAACTAGTAGTAATAGTTTGTCAATATATAAATAAACATAATTAGAGAGAAAACTGAATATCACTATAGGTTATGGATCCATCCATTTACTACCGTTTATCCGGGGTCGGGTCGCTGGGGCAGCAGCTTTAGGAGGGAAGCCCAGACTTTGTTCTCCCCAGCCACTTCAACCAACTCCGGCGGGATCCCAAGGCGTTCTCAGGCCAGCCTCCCGCCGGTGGGACATGCCCGGAACACCTCTCCAGGGAGGCGTCCAGGAGGCATCCGAAACGGATGCCCAAGCCACCTCAACTGGCTCCTCTCCATGCGGAGGAGTAGTCCCTCCCGGATGACCGAGCTCCTCGCCCTATCTTTAAGGGAGAGCCCGGACATCCTATGGAGGAAACTCATTTCAGCCGCTTGCATCCGGGATCTTGTTCTTTCGACCCACAACTCGTGACCATAGGTGAGTGAAGGGAGGAACACAGACCGACCGGTAAATTGAGAGCTTCACCTTTTGGCTCAGCTAGTTCTTCACCACGACGAGGTTTCTGTGGGGACGTCTCCCCACGCCTCACGGCTCAAAAAAGGTTGGGAAACACTGTTCTAGAGCACCAGACAATGACCTCAGTTTTGCTGCATTTGCACCATAGAACGTGACAATAAAGGCTTTCTATTTGATTTCCTTTACACTTTCTGTGCAGCACTTTGTAAAAGTTGTTGATTTTGTGGTCTATAAACAAATGAGTTGAGAATCTGAAAAATATGTGAAAGTTTTTGTACACATGGACTTGCGAGAGCACTTTTTTTTCTTCTTTTGTTTTTTTTAAAAGTTTGATGCTGTCATTGTTATTGTTATACATTAGTCTAGCGACCGGAAGTTAGTACGCCGTCATATCCCAAATGTGGGAATGGTGAGAGCAAAGAGTTCATTCTCACCCTCAGGTGGTCCCCCATACTTCCGCTGGCCATTAACTTGAGAGATCTTTGTATTGGTTGCTTTAAGCCAGGTTTCCAGTACCCACAAACGTTCCTTACTCACCATCTAAGAAGAAACCAAGAAGAAACTCACTGTGAAAATTCAGAAAGAAGTAGAACTAATTACAAATATTTTTTAAATGACTTAAAAAAACTTGTAAAAAGAAAAGATCTATTTGTATTCAGATTCTTCAGAGGCAGGCTGAATAGTTCTAGTTCACACCTGTAACATTTAAGGTCAACTCTAATGTTCATTATATGTTTGTAGTCAGAAGTTTACATACAATGGTCATAAGGCACATTTCATACACACGTTAAAACTGTGATCCGCGTAATTAAAAGTACAACATTTAAAAGCATTTACAAATAAATGAACTGAAGACATTTTAAAACAAAGTAAAGAATTAAAAATTAGCTAACTAAAATTACTAAAAGAAGGTACTGTGCCAAAAAAATATGTTAAAAAATTAATTTTTATAGCATTCAGTTGAGGCTGACTTCACTTGTGTTAGCAGCTTATTTTCTATTTACATGCAGCACAACAGCTAAATGCTGCTTGACCATGTTTACTTTGAACTCTGGGCTCCACTAATTGATCTGAACCAGCAAACCTAAGAGCCCTACTATGTTCATATTCCGTTAAAATTTCTCGAATGTATTTAAGGTCTAAATCACAGCTTGTTGATGATTCCAGCTGCTGAACCGTTTCCACTACAGGTTTTTGATCAACTGGTTATCTTTTTCCAAAATCTTTATTTACAGTACTGTCGCAGAACATTTGTTTTACTACCAGACATTTTAAATGGTATTTTTCCTTTTGATAGTTGTATTTAATTTGATCTTGAATCAATTTAAATGGTTTTAGTTTATTTGCTGTTTTCATAGTTGCATTGAATTTGGTTAGATAGTTAAATATTATATGTTTAAATAAAAGGACCTAAATTCAGCCATTTTCTCTGGGTCTTTTATTTTGAATTGTGAAAAAAACAAAAACAATCAAAAATCATCTATATCGGCTAATATGTACTCATATCATGATACCCTTTTCAGTCATATTGCCCAGTCCTATATAATGATGTGAACATTTATTTATTTAAACTTAAAATGGCAAATTTGTTATTTTGCCAAACATTTTATATTTTGTTTACAGGGGTGTCAAACTCATATTAGCTCAGGGGCCACATGGAGGAAAATATATTACCAAACGGGCCGGATCTGAAAAATCATGGTATATAATTTAAAAACAATTGCAGTCAATTATACGCAGATTTTCGATATTTGTGGGCCAGCCCTAAAATTGCAGGGCGTAACTGTAAATATATTGTCCCAAAAAATAACACAAATGCAAATTGCTCATTTGAGGATTGCTTGTGAAATTTCGAATTTATATACTTTGATTGTGGCCGGCTGATTAATTGGTCCGACATTACTCATTTATTTTTATTACTTTACAAAATTGTCTTGCGGGCCGGATTAAACCCCTTTGTGGGCCGTACCCGGCCCGCGGGCCATATGTTTGACACCACTGGTTTAACAGTTAAAAAATCAAAATAATGTGTTGATGGTTGTATAACTACAGTAATGTCCCCCATTTCGTTCAGTTAAGCAAAAAAAAAAAATCAAGAGTACCGAAATACATAAAAAATCGCTTTCTCTTATTGGCCCCTAAAACGGTTTGTATGGATTAAGTAAACCACTTGATAAATTTTAATTATGTCATCTTCATTTTTACAGCATTCCTCGTCTCGGTAATTTATCACGTTGTCAATCGTAAAGAGATCAACTGTCTGAGACGCGACAATTGCGCAATGTGTTGATTTAATAGTGCGCCATTAAACGAACTCGCTCGGCAAATAGAAAACACGCCAAACGTTATGCAGCATTAAGTCGACTGAAGCATGCAGCATCCTTGCACGACACTTTGCCAACGAGTTACAGTGCTTTACGGGTCTACAGCACATTGCGGGACACTTTTCCAACGAGTAGAAACCATACATTAGTAGGCCTAAACGCCAACAACAATGCCATGCTCGTTAATTTGTTGAGGGCCGACTAGCTGTGTTTACATTCAACTAAATATACACAATCTACCCGGGGAGGAAACAGCCTCCTAAACACGCACAAGCAACAATACTTTAGTAGACAGGGCATTTTGTTTTGTTTTGTTTTTTGTTTGTTTGTGTGTGTGTTTTTTTTGCTACCTTGATCTGCGTGTCCATCCTTGACGGTGTTTTGTGTCCTTGAAAGGCCCGAGGCGTTGTTGACAGGCCAACTTTGCAACTCCACAGTCGAGATAGCTCCACCCCAATACACCACGTTCCAATTTAGTATGCAAATTGTTTTTTCTCTGTTTTTTATAGAGTCTATGCAATCAGTATAGTTTTCAATTCGTCAGTTGTTATAATTCAGAATAGTTTGTTGTTGATGCTTTGTTGGAATGATTTACAAAGCTCCTAATGCCCCTTTTTTTTTTAATGCCATTTTCTTCTAACCATATCATAAATTTATACTGTGCTAAGAGAGGCGGAAGCAATTAGAGGGACTCCTGGGACAGCAACGCAAATGTGGATCGAAAGCTCAATAACAGGGAAAGAGAAACTTCAACATTTATTTCACAAATTCGTTTCACAAAGTGAAATATCTCAAACGTTTATTTGTTTTAATGTTGATGATTATGGCAGAAAGACACACACACAAGAAAAATCCAGTGTTTCACAAAATTAGAATATTTCATGTGACCAACAACAACAAAAAAGGATCTCAAACACAGAAATGTTTGTCTGCATGTTTGTCATCTGCCCTCACAAACTTTGTTGGGCCTCCTTTTACTTTAATTACAGCATCAAGATGTCATGACATGGAGACGATAAGGTGTTATTGTAGATCAGCATGCTTTGATATCGGCCTTTAGATTGTCTGCATTTCAGGGTTTCTGTTCCCTCGTCTTCCTCTTGACAATACAACATCAATTTTCAGTGGGGTTCAACTAAGTCAGGGGAGTTTGCTGGCCAATCAAGTGCTGTTATTGCTATTAAAGCAGGTATCGGTAGTTCTAGCTTTGTGAGCAGGTGCCAAATCCAAACATCCAGGTTCTTTAGCAAATTATTTTGGAGACCTTTTCTCTTGGAGGGAGTCATTGATCGTTTTCTGCACAACCAGCAAGTCAGCTGTCTTCCCCATGATTGACAAGTTTACTAAACCAGACTGAGACCATTTAAAACCTCTGCAGTTGTTTTGCATTAACTAGCTGACAAGATTAGGATACAAGGAGCGTATAATGTTGAACTTTGTCGCAATATTCAAATTTGGTGAAACATTGGATTTGTTATTTCCATTTTTTGTGTCTTTCTTCCATAATCATAAAATTTGAAACAAATAAAGACTTTTGTAATATTTCACTTTGTGTGTGATGAACTAATGTAGTAGTTTTACTTTTTGAAACTGATTATTGAAATACATGGACTTTTTCTTGCTATTGTAATTTTCTGAACGACACCTCTATATATGAATTTGTATGGGTAATTTGGATATTTTAAGTAGAAAAGATTCCGTAGTTTTAGCTGTTCTATTACAGAGTTTGCAAGGCGACTTTGGGCAGTCGAAAATTAAATGACAGGCTCAGAATGCCAACAGTCGCTAGCCCTTGCCTGTGGAAAAGGGGAGTATCGTGTCAACAGAAGAATTAAAAAAAGTTTTGTGTTTGTTTTTTCCCCCCAAAATAAATGTTTGAGATGAGAATGACCTATGAAGTACTACATTTTCTACATCTTTCATCTTGTGGCCATACTATCATGGGAATTTCCGATCTTGGAAGGTGAGAAAGGTAGGGCCTGGTTCCCAGTAAAATCCCATTTGAGAACTGACAAGGCAAGTTGGGTATTCTCATGGCCACAAGTTGAAAGAAGGGCTATTTTACCCTTTATAGGCGATGCTCATCTCCCAGATGTGTTAAAAAAAAAAGAAAAAGCATTTTGTAATTAAAGGCAATGAGTATATATACACTGATGCATTCTGAGCTCTCAGGCTATTAGGTTAGCATCTGCTTAGCTGCCTGCTACCAAGCAGCTATTTGCTGTCTGGTCTATGGGAAAGATCGCTTGTGTGATTCATTTGATTTTATTTGGTTGTACATGGAACAAAAATTGGAGAGTTGATGGAACTTTACGTCCGTTTCTACTCCTTTTTCCCACAGGCAGCTCCGTGAAAAGGTCCGATTTGTGAACATATGACATAATGAATAATGATTAATGATACACAAAAGTTTGCCTGCCCCTGAGCTCTCAGCGGTTCCGTTGCTTGATTTAACGCAAATTGACGCGGGTTTCGGGGACGCTTCAGAATGTGTGCAGCTTTAACCCCAACCCACGAACGTCACCGCCAATTTAAAAACTCCGGATGTTTGTCCAAAGGAGGTTGCCGTAGTACTACTTCCGCTGCAGGCAGGACAACTTTTTTTCATCTTATCATACGAATTTGACAAATATTTATTTCCAAATCGGTACTGAATGTACTGCAGCATCGACACAGTACGTCCACCACAACTTTGCTGCACTAAGACATCACTAACTAAATCTTCGTGATGAAGTAAAAGTGCACGTTGCAGCTTCTCGGCCCCATAGACCTAGCCTAGCTTGGTTTAGGTAACAAAAGAAATGCGTTTGTTATGAACGCGAAAGATCAAGTGTGTTTCAAGTGTTGTGTTTCATGTGAATAAGAGTAAAAGAAGAGTACGAAGAGGAACTTGTTGCCAATAAACGAAACGAACGAGCGGCAGCATCAACGGTCGTTGTCTTCATGTTGCCTCGACTTGTTACACGGAAAAGGTTAGTACATGTATTGCTCTCACATTTGTTTTTAATTGAATCCTCGTTAAGGTATTACATCTCATTTGTCATTAACATCCAATAATTATTCTGTACGTCGTGGATATGATGGGGCGTAGCTAGCATTTCACAAGTTTTTGACCAGAAAGAGTATGTGGGTGAGGGTTGAATTAAAATTTTGACATCTCCTTGTCAGTGAGCTTTTCATTGTAATAATGATTCCGCTCTATGTTACATCACCTTTAAATTTGTCGTAAATTGGCCACATTATCAAGATGTAGCATTTTTATTAATCGAGCCAGCTTGTTTGAAAAGTCGCGAACGAGGTGTGCCTGAAGAGAGCATCATCACATTTTACTTAATTTAAAAATATTTGTTACTTAAACATTTTTTTTGTTCATCTATGTATGCCAGCGACGTAGAATGATAGGCAGAACAATTAAATGTTCTTCCGTTGGATGACATGGGATTATGGTAGGTAAAATTTCTAGTTTTGTGATTGTCTAAAAGTGATCTAGTCTCAGGTTAAAAAAACAAACAAATTTTTTTTACTCATTAAACAAAATCTATGTAAATGCTTAGTCTAACTGAGACAAATGTTTGAACACCCTATTCCTAAGTAACTGGTTTTACCCTCTTTGGCTGGTTAGTTTAGAGTCATTGTCATTTTGCACGGTCTAATTGTGCTTCTAAAATCTATTCCAAAATTAAAATCAGGATAAACAATGCACAACATTAGACTTTGCTGCTGTACTTTACCAAACCTCATGTCTTTGTCTTCTTGTGTCCTGCAGACAACAGTGAAGAAGATCATCGCCCTGAGTAGCAAGAGTGGTGTTCCAGAATGGAGCAGCAGGAGCAGGAGCCCGACCCCATTAAAGAGGAAGAGGCGCTAGAGTTCTTACACATTAAAGTGGAAGAGAAGCCAGAGGCCCTGGACATTAAAGAAGAAGAGCAGGAGGATGATATCACCAAGGTTTTATTGACTGGTGACATTGTCAAGAGTGAAGAAGGTGATACTGACCACGAGGAAGGATCCCAATTAAACAGCCTCTTAGCTCCAGTCTCAGATAGTGACAACAACATGACACCCCAATCTTATGACACTGATGATGATGATAATGATGATGATTGTGATGAACAACACTCTCCATGTGATATGGCGTGTCACACCGACAACAAACGTGTGAAATGTTCTCAGTGTGACAAAACATTTTTTAACAAGTCATCATTGAAAACTCACACAAGAACGCATACAGGCGAAAAACCTTTCGTCTGCTCAGTTTGTGGTAAAAGATTCACCCAAAATGGACAATTATTAGCACACACAAGAACACACACTGGAGAGAAACCGTTTTCCTGCTCAGTTTGTGGTAAAAGTTTCTCTAGAAAGGGAGATTTAAGAACACACAAAAGAACACACACCGGGGAGAAACCTTTTGTCTGCTCAGTTTGTAGTAAAAGCTTCTCCAAAAAGACAAATTTAACAACACACAAAAGAACACACACTGGGGAGAAACCTTTTGCCTGTTCAGTATGTGGGCTTAGATTCACTCAAAAGACAAATTTAAAAACACACACAAAATCACATTCTGGAGAAAAACCTTTTGCTTGCTTAGTTTGTGGAAAAACGTTTTATACAAAGGCAAGTTTAACATCACACACAAGAATTCATGATGTAGAGAAGCCTTTTGATTGCTCAGTTTGTGAGAAAAGTTTCTGTTCAAAGACAAATTTATCAGTGCACACAAGAACACACACTGGAGAGAAACCTTTTGCCTGCGTAGTTTGTGGTAAAAGATTTTCTAGAAAGACTCATTTAACAACACACACACGAACACACACTGGAGAAAAACCTTTTGCATGCTCAGTTTGCAGTTTACGTTTCAGTGTGCGTTCAACATTAGCTCAACACATGGGAACACACACTGGGGAGAAAACTTTTGCCTGCTCATTTTGCGGGAAAAGATTCACGCGTAAGGAAAAATTAAACATACACGAAAGAACACACATTGTAGAAAACCATTTGGCATGCTCAGTTTGCAGTGAATCATTCTCGGAAAAGACAAGTTTGACAGCTCACACAAGTACACATGTTAGAGAGAAACCTTTTGCCTGCTCAGTTTGTGGTAAAACATTCACGCGTAAGGAAAAATTGAACATGCATGCAAGAACGCACACTGGAGAAAAACCTTTTGCATGCTTAGTTTGTGGTAAAAGATTCTCTAAAAAGACAAGTTTAACAACACACACAAGAACACACAATGGTGAGAGACCATTCGGTTGTAGTGTGTGTCATTTAGAATTTAATGATACACTTCATCTTAAGAAACACAAGTGTGCTGGTCACAAGAGCAGCACAAGTGAAGCTGCAGAAGAAACTGAGGCTGTGTTGGACATTGTTGACGCCTTTCCTACTCCCTAATCACTGTATGGGGATTTTTTTTTTTTACAGTGGGCTATATAGTTAACTCGTTTGTCAAATGGCTTGATAGCATGTCCAATTTTTTTTTTACCCCTTTCCTCTTCTCAGTCCAAGCACTATACAACTAAATGACAGAAGGAATCAAATTAGTGTGCAGAAATTTTTTGTTGTACTGCCAAGTCATCAAATGTGCCTTGACAGGAAAAAACGTTTTATTTTGTATTTACACACATTTCAGACTTTGTCCCTTTTTTAAACGTTTGACTTGAGCAGTCTTTTCCCAAGAATGACGCAACAAAAAGGTGACTATTAGCTATTCTCGTGACAAAAGTTAAATAAAGTGAGTCTCTACGTTTGCTCCAATAAGTATGTGTCTCTGAGTTATTGTCTGACAAGGAGTAATTTAGACACTCTGCACCTCCAACACTATATCGGTGGCAGCTGTAATTTGAGTGTGTGTGCACTCCAGGCATTTGGAGCTGTTTTCTTAGATGTTTGAACTGGAGGAATCCATCGTACTAGTAGCCTACAAGAGTCAGAGTTTTTCCGCATACCACTAAAGACATTCCACATTTTGGGAAGAGCTGGTGTTGAGGATGAACACCAGAGAAAATGTTGCTACACGCTCTATGTCTATGTCATGTGGGTGAGGAAATCTAGGAGCCACAGGATGAGTTG
Source organism: Leptonotus elevatus (assembly GCF_054856555.1). Lineage (NCBI taxonomy): Eukaryota > Metazoa > Chordata > Actinopteri > Syngnathiformes > Syngnathidae > Leptonotus > Leptonotus elevatus. Next base: position 20,523,002 of record NC_141241.1, on the reverse strand, counting down.
GTCATCCTGGTAAAAGGAAGAGGACGGAGGAGAGTATATATGGGCCAGCATGTGAAGGTGAGGGTGTTGAAAGCCGAGGAGAAATCAGCAAACAAGAGTCTGTCGGAGGCCTTCGGTCACCCAAGTTTTTGTAGAGCACGTCTAGGAATTATGTTTTGGGATTTGTATCAGCATTATCACACTTCTGGACACCATAATCATTGGATCATTTTGGCTACTGCATAGCTGTGAACTGTCAGTCATTTAGTAGTGCATTACCGACTGCAAAGTGAAGATCTGTACGTAAACAGTTAATCCTTGTAAATTTGCGGCTATCTGTAGGTCAAACATGTAATGACAATGCTGCACCTGCGGGAGGCACTGTTGCACAATTGTCTTGTCTGCCGGTGTTTTGTTGTTATCAAACCGTGTTTGTTCTATACTATGTACATATTTATGCCATGTAACAGACACGTTGTCGTTATTTTTGTGTATCTTGTGTATCCTGATAATTAATTTCAATAAACGTCCCTGTCTAGTCTGTTAGTATGTTATTATTTGGTCTTTTTCGTCGTGCTTTGTCTTTGCCTTTCCCAAATGAATTTACAATTGAATATTTGATTTGGAAGTAGATTTGTCTTATTTTTTTAAACACTTTATTAGTTTTCTAAACGCAAAGTTAAGTTTAGATATTTAGCTTTGCGACTGTGACAGGAGGTTTGTCCAAACGGGTTTGCCGTACTACGTTTTACTACGTACTTAGTTTTCGTTATGGCAGCTCGTGTTTCACGAAATAATTCTTCCCGGATTATTACAGAACTTTCTTAAACATCGACGCAGAACGTAAAAAAACCCCACCTCTTTTCTGGATTAAAATATCTATCATTAAATCTTCGTGTTGGAATAAATTTGTACCGATGCACGTTGTTGAAGCTGACTAGATTCTTGATCTACCCTAGCGATTTAGCTAGTCGCTAACAAAGAGACGCGTTTGATAGCAACACAAGTGTTAAGATTACCATCGGGAAATGTGTGCAAAAACTGTAAAAGAAGAGTACGAGGATGAACATTGCTGGACAAAAGAAGAAGAAGAAGAACCACAACGTCGACGACTGGATGACGTTTTCAACAAGCCTCAAAAAGCTGTGTTACACAGAGCGGGTTTGTTCACTCATACTCTTGTTATTTATTTACACATGTGCCAGTCATAAGAAGACTGCATATACTGTGGCAAAAATCAAGCACGTCAAGTAGCCTTCATAATTGTAGTTTTATTCCATTCTACTTTTGCATTTTATGCACGTTCCAAAGTGGGTCGACGTTACTGTATGGTTATGCTTTTGTTCTGTTAATTTTAACGGGGACATTTGCAAGATGTAAATGAGATTTGTCTTAACTATTCCATGTGTGTGTCTTTTTATGTCCTGCAGATATTGGCGAAAAATATCTTTCTCCTGAGCAACAGGACCCACAGTCCCCTCACAATGAGGAGGAAGTGAAGGATGAGCTGCTCCACATTAAAGAGGAAGAAGACCCAGAGCTTCTGCACATTAAAGTGGAAGAGGTAGATGTGGAAGCCTTCACAAAGTTTCCGTTCATTTTGTCACCCTTGAAGAGTGAAGACGATGAAGACGAAGGTCAAAGTGCGGATCCTTCAAGCAGCAGTCAATACATGACAACAGAAGCACAAGCAGACAGCCTCTTGGCGCCACTATCAGATAATGACGACACCGTGTCAAAGTCTCCTGATACTGATGGCGATGAACAGTCTGATGATGATGATATGACATGTCACACTGACAACAAACGCTGGAAATGTTCTCAATGTGGCAAAACCTTTTCCAGCAAGTCATCATTGGAAATACACATGAGAACACACACTGGCGAGAAGCCTTTTGCATGCTCATTTTGCAATTTAACTTTTAGTGCTCGCTCAGGATTAATTCAACATACAAAAACACATACTGGGGAGGCTTCTTTTGTCTGTTCAGTTTGTGGTAAGGGCTTCATTTTAAAAGAAAGTTTAATAAGGCACACAAGAACACACACTGGAGAAAAACCGTTTGCCTGCACAGTTTGTGGTAAAACATTCTCTCAAAGGGGCAACTTAGGAACACACATGAGAACACACACTGGCGAGAATTGTTTTGCCTGTTCTGTTTGTGGTAAGGGTTTCTCTTTAAAGGAAAGTTTAGTAAGGCACACAAGAACACACACTGGAGAGAAACCTTTTGCCTGTTCAGTTTGTGGCCAAAGATTCTCTCTTCGGGGAAACTTAAGAACACATGCAAGAACACACACTGAGAAGAATTCTTTCAACTGCTCATTTTGTAGTAAAAGCTTCTCTATAAAGGAAAGCTTAACAAGGCATACAAGAACACACACTGGAGATAAGCCCTTTGCCTGCTCAGTTTGTGATCAGAGATTCTCTCAAAGGGGAAACTTAAGAACACATACAAAAATACACACTGGAGAGAATTGTTTTGTCTGCTCTGTTTGTGGTAAGGGTTTCTCTTTAAAGGAAAGTTTAGTAAGGCACACAAGAACACACACTGGAGAGAAACCTTTTGCCTGTTCTGTTTGTGGTCAACAATTCTCTCAAAGGGGAAACTTAAGAACACATGTAAGAAAACACACTGGGGAGAATCCATTCATTTGCAGTCTACGTCCTAAAAGTTTATCTAGTAAGAATGTTACAACAGCCAATTTTGCCGGCGAGACTAGCAGGGTTTAAACAGACTTAGTGCTATGCTGTAAAAATGTATACTTAATACTGAATAAATTGAGATGGTGGATTTGATGGCGATGGTGTAAAAACTTTAAACCAATAAATTCACAAGTGACAAAAGAACCATGGTGGTGTGCACTTTATCGCCAGGAGAGTTTCATACTTGAATTATTGTATTTGTGGTCAGTGGATTGATGAATAAAGTCCCCACTGACCATATGAGGGCACATGTAGTGTTACTGTATGTAAACAGATGATAACAAAATGTTGACTAGCTGGGGTGAGCTTTAATTTGAGTTTTCAACATAACTCCTCGAGAACGACTGACTGGACGTAGCTTGACAAATCATCTAGTTTACACATGCTGATGATGACATCACATAATAACGTACCATACGTACAACATACCATCCTTTCTTTGAGTCACTTGGACTCATCATAATCAGCAACACCATTATACATTACCATTTTCTTAACTAGACAGAACATCAATAATAATTATATATTTTAACGCACTCTACATTTATAAAATAAATCTCAAAGCGCACACTTTGACTTTGATTGAGCTCACCTATTTGGGTCAGAATTTATTAGAAGAATGAGGGGCTTATGATCACCCTGCAAGGTAAAGGAGTCTCGGCCATATAAATATCTGCAAAACTTATCACAAACTAAGACTGTGGCAAGGCACTCCTTTTCAATTTGCGTAGTCATTACTGTGACCAAAAGAGAAAAAAATACTTTGGCCCCTGCAAGTTTTTGTATTATACCATCAATAATGAGCAAGACATACTTCTACCGCTTCATTGCTTCTTGAAGTCCACACCGAGTCTTGGTTGGTCTTTGTTCTTTTTGGGCACAGCAACCTTTGGAGCAACATTGTTATGTTGGTTCGTTTGATTACCACGCAATCCAGCTCCTTCTTCACCTTTTGAAGCATAAGCACAGACACATACACGCTTCGCAGTGGTCATGCTGTATGTTACGGCAGCTCTTTCAGAGTACTACGGTCAGTTTGTCGACTTTGGCTGAAAATTATTACGATTATTATTATTTCATTCTCGTTTTTTACTCCCTCTGTGTTCAACCAGGCTAATTGATTGCTACGGCCACAAGTCGACTCGGCAGGTTTGTGATTCTTTTATCTCATTCACTTTAAAACTTGTATTTATTTTCCACCTTGTAGCAGCTATTGGTGTCCCACACAATTCACTTTACACCCTGCAGATGTCTGTTTTCTTCAATGGGGTCTTCAATTTTTCTTTATATATATGTAAATTATACTTTAATTGCGATTTAGAGAGTCAGCATGAAGATGTTCCAATCCTGAATTCAATTTGCAGACTGAACGGAAAGAAGTAAGTCAATTTTATTTATATACTGTAGCTTTTCTCACAGAGAGGACTCACAAACTCATGCAGTCATACACATTTAAAATACAGAATTATGGTTATTTATTTATTTATTTATTTTATAGCTGATAAAAGTTATGAGATTTAAAAAAAAAACACAAATAAATCAAATTGAATGGAGTAAAAAAAATGTTTTTATAAAATAAGTCTTCCTAGAATGCCTGCTAAAACAAACGTTTTAACTACTTTTTAAAATTAAAAAGCTTTTTCGCCGGTGTGCATTCTTGTTTGTATGGTAATTGTGCCTTACGAGCAAACATTTTCCCACAAAACCGAGCAGGCAAAAGGTTTCTCTCCAATATGCGTTTTCATATGATTTGTTAAAGTAGACCTTTGAGCTACTCTTGTCGAGCAGGAACAAAGGTATCTCTCCAGTGTGTGTTCTCGTGTGTGCCTTCAAATGTCCCCTTTCATTCAACCATTTCCCACTAACTGAGCAGAAAAAAAGGTTTCTCTCCAGTATGTGTTCTTAAGTGCTCACTCAAATATCCTTTCTGAGCAACTTGTTTTTCGCAAACTGAGTAATTGAAAGGTTTCTCTCCAGTGTGTGTTCTCGTGTGGGCATTCAATTGGCCCTTCTTTGTGAATCTTTTACCGCAAATTGAACAGCTAAAAGGTTTCTCTCCAGTGTGAAGCATCATATGCTTTTTCAAAAAAGACATATACACGAATGTCTTTATTGGTAGCAGCTAGCAAGCTAAGCTAATCGGTTATGTGTCAGCTTGCACCGACACAATCTTAAATTTTAAGCCTTGCCCTTATGGATGATGTTTTACTACAGTATATCTGTATTAGTGATATGATGATGAGGCTTAAGAACATTCAGTACCAACGGATGAAAACTATTGAAAACGTTTGATTAGCCGAACGGACACAGTTGGATTTCGTCATTGCTGGATTGAATTATTAGGTGAGCATAATAATAGCAGGATGTGTATTATGTCTCTGTATGATATTGCCAATTTAAACTAAAACGACCTATGCCTGTATCATCCTTTATATTGTGATTATTAGATCAGTTCATGACCAACCTTTAAGACCCTATCGATTAATAGATTTTAAAAAAAACATACAAATGTTTGAAAATAAATTGCTGAAAACGTCATAACATCATTGTGCTAAGATCTCTGTATTGTACACATTATGCATACACAAACCCAATAGAACATTTTCAGTTTTAAATAAAGCTAAACATTCAGTTACTGTATATATGATTTAGAGGTAATAACTACAAGTTCAATCAGGGCATTAATGACTCATTAAAACAAGTGAGATAACACATATCATCCACTACACTAGACGGCTGCTTGGATCACACTTATTCACTCCTATTGCAGGTAAAATGATTAAAACAAGCATGTACACAATAGTTAAATTCCTCTAAAAGTACAGATCATGTACAAAGTTAATATTTTTCCAAAACAGGCAAGTGTTAAGAGATAGAGAGGGGAGTAATAATTTTGATCCTGTGTGGATGAAAGAAAATCATAAAGAAAATCTAAACGAAGGCCAACAGTTCTAGTTTTTAAAAGGTCATTTAATATGTAGATTGTAAAATTATTCCATCCTGAAAAAAGGACAGCTAAGATAAATCACCAAGTATAACATTCAAGCCAAGTGTATGTAAACTTCTGACTTCAAATGTAAAGCTGTTAGAATTAAAATATAGAAGAAAGATTTTGACCACTATTACCATTTGAAGACTTGTATTTTATTCAGGATCACAAAATATATTTTCCATCTCACCACACACAATGTACAATTTATTTACAGTAAGCTTTATTTACTGTTGCTTTTCTCACTATCACACTTGTGCCTCATCTGTCTCATCATCGTGTGTTCTTGTGTGTGTTGTCAAAGTGCGTCTTTGAGAGAATCTTTTACCGCAAACTGAGCATGCAAAAGGTTTCTCGCCACTGTGTGTTCTCATGTGTTGAACTAGTCCTGTGCTATCAATGAAAGCTAAGTTGCAGACTGAACAGGAAAAAGGTTTCTCTCCAGTGTGTGTTCTTGTGTGTGCTTCTAAATTTCCCTTCTGGGTGAAACCTTTACCACATACTGAACAGACAAAAGGTTTCTCCCCAGTGTGTGTTCTTGTGTGTGTTCTTAAATGTGCCTTTAAGGAGAAGCTTTTGCCACAAACTGAACAGGCAAAAGGTTTCTCTCCAGTATGTGTTCTTATGTGGCGTATCAAACTTCTCTTTATGGAGAAGCTTTTATCACAAACTGAGCAGGCAAAAGGCTTCTCCCCAGTGTGGGTTCTTGTGTGTGTTCCCAAATGTACCTTCTGAGTGAATCTTTTACCACAAACTGAGCAGGCAAAAGGTTTATTTACAATGTGAGTTTTTCTGTGTCTTCTTAAGTTTCCCCTTTCAGAGAAATTTTGACCACAATGTGAGCAGGCAAAAGGCTTCTCTCCAGTATGTGTTCTTATATGTGTTCTTAAGTTTCCTTTTCCAGAGAATCTTTTATCACAAATTGAGCATGCAAAAGGTTTGTCCACAATGTGTGTTCTCGTGTGTACTCTCAAGTTTTCCTTTCCAGAGAATCTTTTACCGCAAACTGAGCAAACAAAAGGTTTCTCTCCGGTGTGTGTTCTCATGTGATTTGTCAAAATTATCTTTCGAGCATATATAACGCCACACACTGAGCAGGTAAAAGGTTTTTCCCCAGTGTGTGTTCTTGTGTGAGTTACCAAATGTCCCTTCTGAGTAAATGTTTTACCACAAACTGAGCAGGCAAAAGGTTTTTCCCCTGTGTGAATTCTCTCATGTTCTTTCAAACCTGACTTTGAAGAAAATATTTTCTCACACTCATAACATTTCCAGGGATTTTTGTCAATTTGATGTGCCGCATCACCTTTTGAATGTTTATCATCATCAGTGTCAGAAGAGTGTGTTGTTATGTCACCGCTGTCAGATAGTGGCGGAAAGAGGCTCTCTGCTTGGGACACTCCATGGTGGTCTCCATCACCCTCTTCTTCTTCATCATCTTCACTCTTGACAATGACAGTCAAGGGAAACTCGGCGACAACGGCCTCCTGCAATTCCTCTTTAACGTGAGAGGGTTCTGGCTCCTGCTGCTCAGGATGAACATATGTTTCAATGACATCTGCAAGACATAAGAAGACAAACACACAAGTTTTGATTGACTGTACTGTTGTCTATAATTCTAAATTTCCGTAAAATCTATATATAAATAGCATTGCAATATTTGACTCAATGTTCTTTACAAAGCATAATAGATAACTGTTTGTGCAGGGTATAAATAACGCAGGTGATAGTGAAATTAATTTAAGCATTTGCACATTTTTACACACTGGTTGAAAAGCTCACCTTTGTCTGAAACATCATCAGCCAAAGTAGGGGTTACACTGGTCAGGCCACTTTGTCCGGGCACTGCTTAAAACATACAAATCACATTTTAAAGTGGGTTCAAAATTTATAAACACTTACACTTAATTTTTTAGAACGTCTCGAACGGCAGTTATAAAATATAAAGCTATAAAAATATAAGCTAAAATGTTTTAATAACTACTGGCAAGGGCAGAGTTAAGAAACTCGAATACTAAGTACGTTTAAGTCACATTTAAGACGCTGTGATTTCTATTTGTTCTGCAATGTGTACATATTCATCGATACCACTAGTATTTTTTTAATACAAAAACAAAACAAAACAATGACAGATAATTTTAAAGAAAGACCTATATATGACAGTATAGTGTTTTTCCTTAATTTGCATGAAATTACTGGCAATTTTCTATTTTTCAAATTTCTAATACCTGATCAAAAAATGGCCATAAGAGGGCTGCCGATATCAGTATCGGACGGTCACCATAGCGAGCAGATACCTTGAAATAAGGCCAGTTATCGGTACTTGTCCATCCCTAATATACATACAGTATTCTTTAATTTTTTTATGCAATATCGTGAAAAACGGCAATCGTGATCACAAAGTATATTTTATATATATATATATATATATAACTCATTATCTGTGTGAGAATCATGCAAAAACAAAAAAGCAATATTAGCAGTAAATCAAACCATGATATTAAAACTTCCATCAGATATCCCCAAACTTTTGACTGCAAAAGGGATCATACTGAAGCATCACAGTCAATGAGAACTGAACATTGAAGTCACATTTCAGAATTGAAGCTAAAACTATTTTTTAGGAACAGGCCCTGCTTTTCACTTCATATTAGAAGCCACTTTATCTCCAATCTTTCCTCTCCTAATGGGGATTTACTTTAGTGTATTTTTACGGATCACGCAGATTCCTTATGCCCTACGATCCCAAGATGCTCTTCAACTGGTTGTTCCAAGAATGCGAACCAGATTAGGCTAAAGGGCCCTTTTGCTTTGCAGGTCCTAGTTAGGTGGTTACCTGAGGAGAATTTAAGACTGTTATAAAATATACAGAAAGCCACTGCAACAAAAGGTGCAAATGCGTCTAATAACTTGCCTGTAATCTGAACCTGTTGTAAATGTTACAGGGTTGTTTTTTGGTTGTTTTAAACTCTTGTCTTTTGGCTCCCTTGCTTTGCCAGATCTTAACAAAAGAGCTAAAAGTATACAAACCTGCTCTGTTTAACGCACCCTCGCGCTTCTTGAAAACAACGTCCAGTAGTTGACGCTGTGGCTCGTTCTCTTTTGTTCGAACAAAAATCTCCTCATCCTCTTTCTTTACACTCTTTGCACACATTTCCACACGACAATCACAACTCCTTCACCTCACTTGATATATGTTTAGCAGTGTGTCGACAAAAAAGGCGTCTCTTTGTACGCACCTAGCAAGCTAAGCTAAGTTAAGTTAAGTTAGCCGGAGAAGCTCCAAATTGCACCGAGACGTGTTTATCTGGACACTGATTTAGGAAATGTTTCTCTCCAGTTAAGTAGTGACGGCAGGCTTCAGTTTTACTATTAATTTGAGACGAATTGTTCGGTGAAGCGCGCTATGTTTAGCCAAAACATGCACGGAAGTAAAGCTGCATTGAAACTTGTACGGCGACTCCACTTGGACAAACGAGATTCAAACGTCAACTTGCAAATTAGAAACACGATTAACACATATTTACGACAAACTTGCGAAATGTTAGCGCTATGAAGAATACCAGGCTCTTGCAATTTTTTAATGATAGAAACAAACATTTATTAACGTTTATTAAAATAATACACTATTGCACAATGAAGTGGAATCCTCAGTCTCAAGTTGAAGACATGGTGGAACTTGGAAGACAACAGTTTCCATTTGTATGAATTAAAAAATGTGTAAATGTAAAACATAACAACATTGAAATATTATCAATCAAACCTGGATCAGCTAAAGGGAGGGTTTAAAAGAGGGGGGTTTCTTCTTCTTTTGGACATGTTATTGCAACAGACTCCCCCGCTGACATCTCATTTATATCCGGGAAAAAAATGGCTGGCGGGTTGAAACCGTCGTTTATTGAACCCCGTCGATTAATAATGTTTTTGTGGAATATGAATTACGCAGAAAATTCCACCCGTTTTTATGCAACTCATGGGGCGTCCAGTTTGACACATGCTGTCAACTGAAAACGACATCACAGGGCCTATGATATTATTTTACAAATGTTACATGGCCAAACCCAGAAAACAGGTAAACCGTACCAGCTGCCAGATCGTATCGGGGTCGCCTAACGAACACGTTACGCTAAAGGCTTGGCCGGAAATTATCCAATTGACGTCAAACATTGGAAAGAAAATATTAAAGATGATATGATAAAAATGTACGGACTGAAATTGTAAAAAAGTAAATAAACCCAAAAATGTAAACGCAAGATATATTGAATAAATAATAAAATAATTTGAATAAATGATAAATACACAAATAAATTGCCTGACAAATGTTGTCAGTTTAGATTGTTAATTGTTCCTATTATTAAGACTGTTTTTGTGATGTATTGTGATTGTGAACATCTGAAAAAGAAACCGACCCAATATTTTTTTTCCCTCCCACACACACAAATACAAACATGGACATAGGCAGTCAATCCTGTAGCGTGGCGTAATCTGTAATCTGTAGGCAGCCCGATCACATTTGCTACCGACATTGTGTCCATTGCCTGAGCACTGTGATGTCATTTTCAGTCAACAGAAAGCAAGTGGCAAAATGGCCGCCCCCCTGAGACGGGTGGGTTTCAGAATACCGTATTTAGAATAGTGGAGACTCATAGAACATATTATTGTAAAAAAAAAATGTATGACTTGACTATGGAGGTAAATTTGGTGCAAAACTAACTTGTGCAAAAAATTTGTACCTGTAGAAAAAAGTCTAAATTTGTATCTGTAAAAGTCGTGATTTGTATCTGTAAAAAAAATGTGTGCCTGTAAAAAAAAAAATTGTGTCTGTAAAAGAAATTTGTACCTGTAAAAAAAAAATGTGTATGTGTAAAACAAATTTGTATCTGTAAAAACAAATTTGTACCTGTAAAAGTCATGATTTGTATCTGTACAAAAAAAAATTCGTACCTGTATTAAAAGTATAAATTTGTATCTGTAAAAGTTGCGATTTGTACCTGTAGAAATGACAACTTGTAGTCAAAGAAGTCGCCACTAGGAGTCACAAGTGGTTTTTCTGCTGCTGTTCAGTGACGTGAGTTTTGCCCCATTTCTCGCGCTACAAATGGAGCAAAACTAATTTGTACTTGTAGAGCGCCGTGATTTGTACTTGTAAAGAAGGGGGCGGGCTCTGGTGAATGAAGGGTTGTTTTGACCAATCAAGTGAGAAGGATTTGAGCGGATTGGAGCGCAACCTCATTGGTTTAGCGAACGACGGTGGCGGGACTCGCGGAAGGATACAAGCAGGACACATCGTCGCCAACCAACATACATATTAAGAATACTTCAGTCGACTGAAGTATTCTTCCTCAACATACATATTAAGAATACTGAAGTATTCTTCCTCAACATACATATTAAGAATACTGAAGTATTCTTCCTCAACATACATATTAAGAAGTATTCTTAATATGTATGTTGGTTGGCGACGATGTGTCCTGCTTGTATCCTTCCGCGAGTCCCGCCACCGTCGTTCGCTAAACCAATGAGGTTGCGCTCCAATCCGCTCAAATCCTTCTCACTTGATTGGTCAAAACATCCCTTCATTCACCAGAGCCCGCCCCCTTCTTTACAAGTACAAATCACGGCGCTCTACAAGTACAAATTAGTTTTGCTCCATTTGTAGCGCGAGAAATGGGGCAAAACTCACGTCACTGAACAGCAGCAGAAAAACCACTTGTGACTCCTAGTGGCGACTTCTTTGACTACAAGTTGTCATTTCTACAGGTACAAATCGCAACTTTTACAGATACAAATTTATACTTTTAATACAGGTACGAATTTTTTTTTGTACAGATACAAATCATGACTTTTACAGGTACAAATTTGTTTTTACAGATACAAATTTGTTTTACACATACACATTTTTTTTTTACAGGTACAAATTTCTTTTACAGACACAAATTTTTTTTTTACAGGCACACATTTTTTTTACAGATACAAATCACGACTTTTACAGATACAAATTTAGACTTTTTTCTACAGGTACAAATTTTTTGCACAAGTTAGTTTTGCACCAAATTTACCTCCATACTTGACTTCTCATTTAAATAATTTAATCATGCATGGAAGTGCACGCACACGTGCGCGCGCACACGCGCACACACACGCGCACACACACACACACACACACACCTAACATAGGCAATAGAGCATGTGTGTGACATGTCAGCTGTTTAAGCTGGTGATCATGATTCTCTGAGAGGAAGTGTCTTTTGAAGAGGAAGCGGTGTCCGACTGAGACTTGTACGTCAACGCCAAAGACCACAGGAACACAAAGAACCCTTAAAGAGAGATCAATATGATACTATAGTGAATAATATGTGCAGACATTGAACCACAGGTTCTCAAAATGGGAACATATTAATGTAGAGAAATTCTTTAGGTTGACTTCCTCCTTAAAGGAATGGTCTTTTTAAGAACAAACTGGGTATATTTTTTAGAATATTGTGTCAAAAATGTGTATTTTCTAGATTTATGTTTTAACTTGACTTGATTGGCATTACTATATGAAGGGGACTTTGGAAAAATGGAAAAATTATCCTCTGTAAAGTGTCCCTGGCCCAAAAAAGCTTGAAAACCCCAGCATGTTTTTTTTTACTAACTGACCTTGCAGCGAGTTGAGCACGGTGAAGATGTAGACGCCCAGCAGTGAAACGTAGGTGGTGCTAGACAAGCCAAAAGGTAAGCCCAGCACGCAGCTGAGGCCCAGCACGGTCACGCAGTCCTTCCACAACCTGCTGACCTTCTCCCTGGTGCCCTTCGGTCCGAAGTCTTTTGCGCCGCCTCTTCGCAGTTTACACAGCTTCAAGACCACCAGGCCCAACATGCAGGAGTTGAAGAACACCACCAGGCATGGGAAGACCACCGTGGTGGCGTAGGTGACCGCTTGCCTATGAAGGAAATTGCTGCTCATCCAGCACCTGTTGGTTGGTAGAATAATTACACTGAAAAATTGGGGTTACAAAACAAGAAAAAAAGGAATGGAGTGCAGAATATAGGACTTCATTTATGTAAAATTATCTGCAATAGAACAGGAAAATTTCATTTGCAAGAATTCTTAAAACAAGTAGAGTGGTCCCTCGCTACTTGAGGTTCACTTATTGCCCCCCCCCCCCCCCCATTTTCAATAATGAGTACCCCATAAAATTCTTTATTTATGCTGCTATTTTTGTCCTTTTTTGTAATATTTGAGTAAATATCAACAGCTTTTTTTTTTCATTCAACACATTCTATTACATTTTTAATCAAAATATACAACATTTGGTAAATTAAGAAACATGTACCCATGGTAAGTTAAAAAAAAAAAAAATCTTCTTTTAATTCTTCTTAGCAAGTCCGTGTCCCATCACTGGTGATCTATTTTTAGAACTGACGTGTGTCACAATTCCTCTACCTCCCTCCCACATGCGTGTGCGCTTGCAGGAGAAGTAGAAAAACTTAATTGAAGGCAATTAACTTCAAAGAGGCTTCTTTGCAAGCAACTCCCTGCAAGAAGAGCTCATTAAGGTGACAGACTGGTATTGACCTTGTGCACCTGACGTCACCGCCCTCATGGGAACGCCCCCTCCTGGACGCTGGACGGCAAAAGAACCACTTGCCTGTATTGTAACTATTGAATCTCATACAGCGTGAAGTCCTTTATCTAATCGATTATCTTATAAAATGGTCACATCTTGCTGTGCGGTCGGTTGTACAGACAGAGAAAGGAGTAAACCAAATGTTGCTTTTTATCGCATACCTACTAATGAAGACGAACGATGTCGATTGATAGCAGCAATCAACAGAAAGGACTGGCAGCCCACAAAGTATTCACGGATTTGCAGCGATCATTTTTTTGCAAGGTTAGTATATAAATGTTCATACATTTTACTAGTAAACGTACACTCTAACAAAGATTGCAACAGAGGTGTCAAATTACAGCTTAATTTTAAAGTGTACCTTTTTTTTAATTATTATAAAGTGCATGTTAAATGCACTTAATAATAATGTTTAATAATGGGGGATTTTGTCTTTGTGCTTGGAGTTTTTTTACTCTGGAGCCGGAGTCATATTCATGAAATTACCGCATAGCTTGCCACTACGATAGTCATTTGTTCCATGCTAGTAAACTTAGTAACATAACATCACAGCGTTTCAGTATAGAACGGAATGCGTAAAAATAAGTCAGTTAGCATGATAAACAAGTTTTACCTTTGCATTACGAGGTATACTGACCCCCGTTGTGAGCGTAGCATCTCGTCCCAGAGACCCAGCCAGCGACAAGCCCCGGTGTAAGGAGAAAAGCCGGCATTGACTACATAATGATATCGGTTGTGTGCTGTGAATTCCGGCAAAGTCTGCGATTTGATTAACTTGGTAAAAACAGCAGGAGACAGAAAGTAAGGGGCTGTTTTCAAACTAGCAATCTCCAACTGAAGTAAATATCGCGCTCTATGAATCCCGACTAAATGTGTCACTTCGACTGACAGGCGAACTTCGATTGAAGTAGTAGATTCCATGGCTCTATGGGCAATAATAACTTTTAATTTGTAAAATAACAGTCGCTAAGTCGCTCCGGGTCATGTCCACTTCCATTCAACAATCATTTCCCTCTGCCGTCCGTCATAGGGAAGTCACATGATCACGTGACGTCGGTGCAAATGGTCAACTAAGCTAAGATTACTCATAACAAGCAATAGAACTTCTATAAGAAGTTATATCTTATTAAGATTTTGAAGGGGGAAAATAGGCTCATTTTGGTTGATTTAAGCATATCACCCTCTGTTTGTTTGTTTTTAAATTGAGGCCCTTAAGCTTGTTTCAATTATGAAATTCAGTTGAAATGTCATGAGGTGGCCTCCGAAAAAGTCTAAAGAAGCATTCCTGAAAAGAAGCCAAATTGGTTTGAAGCAGCAATTTTAGGCTTTTTTCAAGCTTGTCCTAGAGATAAGTACCATTAATTCTTTTTTTTCTTCTTCTTTTCTTGTACAGTATGATGGTTAGCCATCATTTCTATTTCTATTATTTCCAATGGGAATTGTAACAGTTTAGAATGTTTCTGTATGTATACATATACAATATAATAAATGACCAAAACCAGTGATGAGGATGCTGTCTTACTTACAGTTGCATTGTGGAATTGTTGTTGTCAGAGTCCCGAATTTCCAGCGTGTATTTGCCATACAGACCGGACACGCCACATATCAGAGCAATCAGTGTGGGCACACCTGAAGGGAAAGAAAAATATTGTTATAAATAAATGTCAACATTTATATTGAGAAGACTTTATTTTTTTCTATGGAACTCCACTTAACAAGACTGTACAGTATTTTGTATACATCATTTGCCAGCAAGTTGTTGCATGTGTTGAAATGCATTTACAATGTATTTAAAAAAAAAGTGTGTTTTAAGTGTGAAAGATTTATATGTGTGCTCACCCCAGCCCACCACACTCAGTTTGAGCAGGTATCTCCTGATGTAGATGTTGAAGACGCGCACCAGCAGGAGGTAGAGGTGGAAACCCTCCAGGGCCGACCAGCAGACGGTGGCCAGCAGAGACCAGTGCAGAAGGAGGCCCAGACCCCCGCACAACCAGTCCGCTGGCTCCTCAGCGAGCTTCCAGGCCCACAAGCAACACAGCAGGAAGCAGAGGTGCAGGCTCAGCAGCGCCCCCGTCAGGTGCATGTGCAGGGCGACCGCTCTTTCTGGCTTCCACTTGCTGAATGAGACAGACGTCATTGGAATACTGTAGCTCAGTGGTTCTCAAATTGGGAGCTCCGGATCCCCGTTGGTGATCAAAATAATAGGAAATAAATTGTATTGTATCATTAAAAAGTGGGACTGGTGCATCAGTAAAACAAACACAATAATCAAGTTACTCCTCCTGACCTTATCTTTGGGACAATTAAAACCTCTGATATTATTGTGACGTGTCACAGTCATATTAATCTGACATCCCTGCATTAATAAAGTTTTTTATTTTTTTTAAGACTATAGTCAAATTTTATGTAGAATCCAGTAATTCCTCACCTGGTTGCAGTCCGCTATTTACATATTTGTGAATTCATCTATTCTCATTTGGAACCTGTCCGCCATTATTTGCTGAAAAACTCACCACTCCGCCTTTTCTGTGCTTTAAGATGGCTCCAAGCACTGTCTAAACAGCAACTGGTCCCAAGTATGACTAAGTGATAACATTTTACTCAAAAGACAAGCTGTGTATGTTTGGAATGAGCTAAATTTAGCCAGGATTATTGGTGGAACCTTGAAGAGTCTTTATCATGTGTATATATGGGGTATATAACACGGAGGAGGCGGGACTTCCGACTTCCTGGTTTTCACACATCAGCTTTGTTCCCGTTTCCTGTTTGCGATGTGTGGGCCGCGTCCCAGTTCTTGCACCTTTGTGCCCCTCTGTTGCGCGTTCCCGTCGACGAGTGCGAGTATGTAGTGTGTCTGTCTCAGTTGTCCGAAGCATTGTAGAGAGTTGATGGCGGGAACGCGCAGTTGGGGGGGCGCAGATGTGGGGGTGCGAGTGTTGGAACTCGGCCATCAGTGGCCGGAAACGACACTGATGTATGAAACCCAGAAGTCGGAAGTCCGTGGCATCTACCCCATACTAGGGGTGTCAGGTGATTAAAAATTTTAATCGTAATTAATCACGACTTCAATAGTTAACTCAAGATTAATCACCAACTTTATATCTGTTCTAAATGTACAATAAAATATAACTTTCATACACTTGTTAACATAAAAGTGATTTTTTTTTTTTTACTAATAGAAATATGGCTGCATCTTTTAGTCATTGATACAGGAATTGAATGATAATTCATAAAATTTAGTTAAAATAAAAAAAGATGTACTGTAAAAAACAAATATGATATTGATTGTGTTAAGGTCACTTCTCTGCCACTCGATGGAATAATTGCGTTTGTAAGACATTTGTGACAGCTTGGTGCATTTTTATTTTCATATTAAGAGCTATCTAATTTTTAACAGAAAGTAACTTGTGAAATTCTGAACATTTATAAAGTTGTAAAAATACAACTTGACCCGAGTCTCCACAAATATATGCATTATTATTAAAT
Organism: Leptonotus elevatus; assembly: GCF_054856555.1. Taxonomy (NCBI): domain Eukaryota; kingdom Metazoa; phylum Chordata; class Actinopteri; order Syngnathiformes; family Syngnathidae; genus Leptonotus; species Leptonotus elevatus. The sequence goes on along the minus strand of NC_141241.1, from coordinate 20,506,228 downwards.
TTATTACTGCTAAATTTGGAAGTGGACGTGTCTGCTGCGTTGCGACTGGAATTCTCCCAGTACACGCTTTCCAAGTAAGGGGGTGGTCATTAATTGTGCATTAAAAAAAAATTGTGGCATGAAAGGAACTTTAAATTAATTTAAAGTTAGGCACTAATTTTGACACCCCTAATATACCGGTATACACACTTCTGGTGCATTTCTTTCCAAATCAAATTATCTATACAACATTTATTTTTAAGGGTAATGTTGTAAGATGAGTTTGAAATGATATTAAACTGTTTTAGAATAATAGTTTGCGGACTATTTAGTTTAAACTATTAATGTAAAATTTATGAAATATTTGTGTGTGGGGTGTGTACTCAGTTATTTTTTCAGGATACGCAATAGGGCTTGGCCTCTTGCCCCCGTGAATAGACGAGACCTACTGTAAATGCTTTTCCGAAATGAAGCGTGCAATATAACAAAAATAGTTGTATGCTATATGACCTTCTGCCTTGTTAAACTTTGACTTCAATATCAAGACAGTACAATGGAAAATGTGACTTTTTTTCTCAGTAGAGTACTATTTTCATCTCGCACAAAAAGTGAATTTGTTTTTGTCAACTTTATAACTTATTGTTCTATTAAAAAAACAAAAAAGCTCGAACGGCTTTATTCTTATAACGTTGGAATTTTAAAAATCTAAAAAATGTGGATTTGTTATAACTAGCATGACTTTTATTATGTTTAATTGGCGTTGTAGATGACTTGCTAAACGGCTACTCAGACTTCTTCCACAATGTAAAGTAAGAAATAGTTGAAGGACTGACTTTAGACACGAGTAGATGATCAAGCTGATGATGGTGAAGACGACCGAGAGCGCTGATCCGACGTATGTGATCAAACTCAGGTTGAAGGCATCCTCTTTACTCAGCGAGAGATCAGGGTTCTGTTTAAGGAAAAGTTCAGGCCACGTTAGATTGCCTCTGATTTCTACGAAAACAAAAGTACACTACATTCATGGAAGACTGCAACTGTCTTAATGTTTACAAAAACATGTAGGTAATCTTCACGTTGGCAAATTTTACAAAAACAACTCTTGTGAATGCCTTTGAGCGGCTCATCGAACATCTGTGAAGAGATCTGAAAGTCGAAAAAATCCTCATTTGACTCAAATGAATGTTAGGTTGTCATCAATTTTTAAAACAGAAAAGAAGAAGGAAAAAGAAGGACTCTGATGTTTACAAAAAGCACATATGGCCTTGGCGGAGGTCCAAACGTTATTCTCTTGACCTGTACAAGTTAGTCTGTTTCTCGGTCATACATTCACCTCATGTTTCCGAAAATGTGAACATTTGTGGATGTGTGTTTTTACCACAAGTACAGCAAAGAAGCTCAAGTGGTTGCAACGACAAATGAATTCACTCCCAGTGTTGCTGGTGTTACAGCCAAACTTGCTCCACTGACCTAAAATATATGCAAATGCATCAGCACGGTGGCGGTGCTTGGAAAAGAAGACTCAGACGTAAGTCAGAGCACATTACCCACCAGTTCCGTCTTCCTCATTTAACTCCTCCCAGAACACACAAGTCCCGTCGGCAACCTGAAACATTTGCTTAAAATGTTAGAGGACAGTCGATGGGGATTGAGTGGCCTCACCAAATGCACACATGATTGATTTTTACCTTCTTGCTGTATTTGAAGGTCAGCGTGATGGGTTCTGGGAGGTCCTGGAGCGGGTGTAAACCTGCCTGCACCATCAGGACAGTTTCCCCCAAAACTGTGCCTGTCAGGCCAGGAGGGCTGGGGAGAAGTCTTCTCCCTTGTTTTCTACTTGAGGGCTGTGGAATACAGTACAAAAGTAGGCCAGTAAATAAAAAGCCAAAGAACATTTCTTTGTTTGATTTAGATTTGTCTATGTGGGTGAGTACAGTACAGTAGATCTTGAGAAAGCGCTTCCTTGCTTTGTATTTGATTCAAGATTGATTGAACATGAAAATAGAATCCAAACCTCTCACTTCCCTTTCATCTAAAATTGCCCCAAAAATATTGTACGCTCTCTACTGACCTTGAAATATGTGCTGTTGATCACGGTGACCACCACCGAGACGTGGTCCCTGGACTCGGACGTTCTGCTTCTCTGGAGGGCTGACGACGGGATGTGAACGGCATGTTGCAGAGTCGGGCGCTCCTCGCTCTGATTGCCATTCAAGAAGAAATACGCAATATTAATTGCTGATTGATCTATGTCTGATCTGAGTCCATTGTAACATCTGGGCTTGATTTTTAAACACTCGTGCCAGACTGAATTAATTAAATTGATGCCTGATTTTGAGTTGATTGTTCTATTTATGCCGGATCTGACTCAATGGTCACATCCAAGCCGTATTCCCACTCAATAATCATGCATGCATAACTTTTAAATAGCCACGAAAACCGGCACTAAAAGATTCTTTGTTCAGTGAGTGACAGTCAAAACAAAATGAAAACACATTAAAAAAATCATCTTACCTCTTTGGAAGGGTCAACAGTTCTTAAAATGAAGCCATTACTGAATCGCCCTCTCGGTGTGCACTTAACAATCCGCTGCTTATAGCACCTTCAAACACAATAGTTCATGTGACATGGCTTCATAAACTTCTATGTTATTTAGACCAACATTTAAATGTTGTTCTAATACACTTTGTGTGGTCCAAAATAGAGGGAAATTTGTTCTAATCTATTCAAGCATACAGTGGTAGGTTAACTTGATTTTTGACAGGCCAGACTGATAAAGAGCCAGACAAGACATCATTTGTATCACTTCTGTGTTTCCTACGCCTACACCTGACGTCAAAGTCTGAATCACGACTTTACTTCACTTTTATTTCATCTTACTGTACGGTACACACTGACGTCATACTATGTGATTTATTTATTTTTAGTCGACTATATTTTCTTTCTTCTCATTCTGGTCTGAAAATGTGAATCCAATTGTTTTCAAATAGTTTAAAAAAATATGACAATTCCTTGTTGAATTTACTTTTGGTATATATTTTTTAATTTAAAAAAAAGATGTTTAAATGGTGGATTTAAGGATTGAATGTGCTATTTATTGATCCATTCATTCATCATTCCATTGACTGGGAATAGTATCACTTTTTGAGACACCATGTACATTGTTAGTATTGAACATATGATCTGCGAATGCGCTTAAAGGAGGTTACCTGGTCCAGGAAATTTGAGCATGGCAGTCAGAGAGGACGTTTTCACAGACTGTCAAATGTGGGACAGAGATGGGGAAGGTCAGAGGCATTGAGAAGAAATACAGAGATTATGGGGAGGGTCCACTCACAGTTTTTCTCAAAGTTGGGGTTCAGCTCGGTACCGGTAGGGAGATTGTTGGACTCCTGGGAACCTTAACACCAACGCAGAAGAAAAGGTTAGAATGGGGTTGGGAAAAGTAGAGATTTCTAAATTAAATTAAATTATAATAAAATGAAAATCACAATTTTATTACAATGATTTATTGCAAATAATAAAACCGAAAAAGTGAAATAAATAAATCTTGTATACATTTAATATTTATTATATTAAATATTATGTTTTTAATGATGCCTATATTAATTACAAATACAATTACAAAATATAATTATTGTTTTTTTTAAATGAGATCATTTAAGATTTATTTGCAAATTATAAAATGAAAAAAGTGGAAAATATGAGCAATTTCTAAACTTTAAACAATCTTTTAGAATACAAAATAATTTTAAAGATGTATATACACATATACACATAGTACATATATATAAACGTATATATACATATATATATATATGTATATATATATATATATAAATATATATATATATATACATATATGTATATATACATATATATAAATATATATATATATATATTTATAAATATATATATATATACATATATGTATATATACATATATATAAATATATATATATATACATACATGTATATATATATATATATACATACATACATATATATATATATATATATATATATATATATATATACATATATATATATATATATATATATATATACATATATATATATACACAAAAACATGCACATATATGCATATACTGTACAGATTGCTGGTGTTGGCCCAAATTTTCATAAGCCATAATTTGGCAAATTTGATATTTTTTCAAAAATCTATACTTTTGGTCAGTCCACACATGTGAGTATAATTTTTTACGAATTATTTATCAACCTAAAGTGTTGAAAATGGCTTGCTCTCTTTGATGATGCAAATAATGTTACTGGTTGAACAAACATGCCATTTTTGAGTCCCTTGAAAAGTGACCATTTTGGAGGTACAATATTTTGGCACAACGCCAACCATATATACAGTATAATTGCTTCATGAGTTAATTTAGTTATAAAAAAAAAAAAATCTTCAAATGACATGTTATTACGCTGCTTAATAAAATAAACATAACCCCTAATTCAAGGGTTGCGGGCGTGTTGGAGCCTATCCCAACTGTCTTTGGGCAGTAGGCAGGGTACACCCTGAACTGGTATTAAAATAAACTTTTACACAGTTTACACACAAAGTGCAATTTCTTGAATTGAATGACATGGTCCATCTGTTTGTTTTCCAAACCAAAAGGACAGAAAAGTAGGGTCACAAAAAAAACACAGAGCACCCGGGAGGATTCGGACAAACTCACCCTCAACAGCGTAAGAGAACGCGAGCCAGAAGAGAAGGACAAGCACTTGCATCACGGGACCCCAATCCGATGCCGACATGTCCTCGTGTGACGTGTGTCACAAGAGCCACATCACTATAAATGAAACTGGTGCCGAGAGTGGGAGGACAGGAAGTGATGCGCAAATGATTTTAAAAATTTTTTTTTAGCAGATCTGCAGGAAATGTCAAGTGTACAAGCACACAACACCTGTATTTTAATAGTTAGAGGTAGTGTGGTAGTTATGTTTAATTGCCATTGTAGGGTCCTTGGAAAAAGTTCTCCAAAAAGTTTAAGAGCACATTGCTTTGCTTGACCCCGTCTTGATCGCCCATCTAGAACCAAAAAATGATTAAACATATGTCCAGGAAAAAAATGCTGATTTTGATGTGCGAGTGTTAACATCAGTCGAGAAAAAAAAGAGGAAGTTTCCTAACACGAGGTGTGTTTCAGCAAGAAAAACCACAGAGCTGCTGGCACTTTGCTGGTTAAGCGAAACTCGGAGCACATCCTCTTTGTGTACGCAAGAACTCAGGCATGTCCAAATGTCAACTAAAAAAAACCAAAGTAAATTTACAGGATGTTAGACACATTTTTCATTGTCAGAATATTAAAATATTTCACAAAAAAATGGCAATCTAAAAAAAACAAGCGTGCATAAAAGTTTTCTGTACATATGTTTTATTAATGCGTTTGAGTCCTTTGGTGTGTTTGTTACCATAGGTTGTTTTTTCATGGAAGTTTTTATGATGTAATTCGTTTTTAGGTGTCTCGAGGATTTTGTGTGCGTTTTTGTGTTGCATAAAATTTTTAGGGGCGGTGTGAGTTTTTCATGAGTGAGTGGTATTTTGGTGAGTGTGAGAGTTTTATATACAAGAGGCTTTTTGGTGAGTGAAATTTTTTTTGTGTGTGTGTGTGTGCTTTTGTCTTTGCTACATTGTGGGGCCCATACACACGTGTTTTTCCACGTTTAACTACCATTGTGGGGATCAACTTGAAATTGTGGGAACATTTTGGTGGTCCCCACAGGTTCAGAACTATTTTTGAGGGTCAAGACTTGGTTTTATCGTTTAGGTTTGAACTGGGTTATGGTTGAGATTAGGGTAAGGAATGGGGGTAGGCAATCATTTTTGATGGTTGACGTTAGGGGAAGTGGCTAGGAAATGCATCAAGTCAATGGGGGGGGGGGGGGGTCTATTTGGTGAGTGAGAGAGCTTTTTGCATGTGCAAAGTTTTTCCAAGTTTGTCTGTTTAGGCGTAAAAATTTTCGTGAGACAATTTTTTGAGATGCTAATTTATCATGTGTGGGTTTATTTAGAGTGTGACAGTTTTCAATGCAATGCTTCGATCACCAATGACGTCTTGGATTGTTTTTGCCTGTGACTACTAGCATAATACAAACCAGACACAAACAAGTTTATCCCATGTTGAAGTCAAAAGAATCCCCACAAATCAAATTACAATGATCCAAAGTCCAATGCACGGATCACCTTCCACCGTCATTAGTCTTACTATGTGATGGTTATCACGCTATCTATCATTGAATTAGCATATAGCATTTTAAATTAGGTAGCTAATATCGGCTAAATTATGCTCAGTTGTTTGTGCTGTATGAGACGTGCTACTTCACAACAAAATGATTATAGGTAGGGAATAAAGGGCAAACAAACAATACAATTTCACTGGATTCCTAACAGTTACCTGGCTGCAGTGGAGCAGCAAGGCGAAGGAGATGCATGTGTCTGTCTGTTCCACACCGCGACCGTGGGTTATTAGCGTTCACTTGACAAAGGAAGCGGGCGAGAGCTAGGTCCGGATGCATATTGGGGGGATTTCCACACGCGATTAATCATGCAGCTTTTCTAAAAGATTGTGTCAACACTGACCCGTCCTCAGTAAAGTGTCCAATTAAAAAAAACAATTTTAAAAAACGAACTTTCCAAACGGCACTTTTTCGCTGTCTGAAATGTTTTTCGGTTTATGAGTGTTTTTTTGTTTTGGTGTGTATATGAGAGGATTTTTTCGTGAGTAAGTTCTTTGCATAAGAGCTTCTTTTTTTTATTTTTATGTCTGTGTGAGAGAAAAATGCTATTTCTGGCCTCCACGTTTCTTGGCCCGATGACAAAAGTCCTTTTCAGACAGTGAAGCACAATTACAACATTCTGTATACTTCACGTTGTGATTTATTAGGAACTTCAAGTTATGATTGTATATTACATACGTGCTTATGTACAAGTCTGTATCGTATTTAAGATGGCAAATGTTTTAAGAAAAACATACATAATACGTATCTCCTCTATTGCAATGAAAACAGAATGCACAAATATGAAAGCCCAGCTGTGATGTGGCAAAAATTATTACATTTTAGACAGAATATAGATATCATAGGAAAAGTAGACATTATAGCCATTTAAAATGATGGTGCGCTCCATTTGCTTATCCCGACATCCAAGTTATTGGGAATGATATAAAACCTGCAAAAGTATTTTGTGAGCATTTTTTATCCATTTTGTGGCTACAAATTAGTATACTATAGCCACAATGGAATTGTTTTCATCATGTGTGGGGCTATTACTACACAAGCCAAACATAACCGTGACAAATCTGGTTCAGTATAGCGTATTTCGGTCTCAACATAATGAACAGACGCCGTACCCCAATTATTCGCCAGATGTGTCTCACCCCAGACAAATGCTATCTATTTGGTCCAATGAGGTGGATTGATATGGCCAAATAATTCTAGCAAACACTTTTTGAGGAAAAAGTGTGATTGTAAGTATGACTATAAGATTTTTGACTTATGACTTACCTATTTTGACTTAAGCTTGTCTAATCATGCGACCAATCCAACCGTCTGTCCTGCAGCGTCATCCACCAACACGCTTACTGTATGTTTTTTAACATGACACCAAAACTCGGGATATTGGACTTGAAGGTTGAAGAGACACACCTAAGTGCGGAGAAATCAAGGAAGGCAAGGAACCACTTTGCCGTGCATTTTAGGGCCATTCTGAAAATTTTACCTGGGAGTACCAAATCCCTCGCTTTTTATGAGAAGTCTGCAAGAGAATCGGGGCTTACACGCACTGCAACTCAACATTGTCTCACCAAGTGTTACCAAACGTGACATTTCAGTTCGTCTTTTCCTCTCCGACAGACAAACGCATCTGCCCGCTGTGTCTCTTCACGTGCCGGACAAAAGTTGAGCGGTCACTGAAACTGGTGTGGCAGACTGAGCACGCAAAAGGTTTTTCTCCGGTGTGTCTTCTCGTGTGCGTCGTCATGTGTCCCTTCTGAGAGAATCTCTGGCCGCACACTGAGCAGCTGAAAGGTTTCTCTCCCGTGTGCGTTCTCATGTGCTTATTCAGCGTCGAGCGGTCACTGAATGTCGTGCTGCACACCGAGCATGCGAAAGGTTTCTCTCCGGTGTGCGTTCTGGTGTGCGTCGTCAAATTGGACTTCCGGGAGAATCTTTCGCCGCACACCGAGCAGCTGAAAGGTTTTTCACCCGTGTGTCTCCGCATGTGCTTCACTAATGTCGAACTGTCACTGAAACTCGTGCTGCAGTAGGGACAAGTGAAGGGTTTCTCGCCAGTGTGCGTTCTAGTATGTTTGATCAAATTCCCCCTCTGAGCAAACGTTTTACCGCAAACTGAGCAGACGAAAGGTTTCTCTCCTGTGTGCGTTCTCATGTGAACTTTCAACGTTTTCTTGTCGTAAAGGCTTCTCCCACAAACGGAACACGTCAAATGTTTGTTATCAGCGTGACACGTCCGATCCACTTTTGATCTTTCATCACCATCAGTGTCAGGAGAGTGAGAGCGTATGTCCTCACTCTCTGATGGTGGAGCTGAGAGGCTGTCAGCTTGGTATCGCTTCTCACCATCAGCGCCATGAAGCCGTGAAGAGTGAGGTTCGTCTTCTTCGTCTTCACTCTTCACGATGACGCGAATGACCGGGAAGTCCAGCTCCTCAAGCTGCTTACCCTCCTCATTGATGCTATGTTCATCCTCTTCCTCCTTAATGCAGGGGGGCTCCGGCTCCTGCTGCTCTGGAGAAACAGCATCTTCACTGACATCTAAGGGGCAGAAAATTAAAGACTCACAAAATGAAGATAATAAATAATACAATGACTATTAACAGCTGTTGCATGGTCAATGGCAGGGCTCTAGACTAACTTTTTGCACTGGTGAGCCCAACTTTTTTTTTCTTGGGGGCACCAAAATTCAATAAACTTGTATATCAATATATATTCAATAAAGTTAAAAAAGAAAAAAAAGATAGGAATATTTGGTCAGTCCCACCCTTCACTATCTCTGACTGGCTGAGACCATGATAGAGTAAGTGAGTTTGTTGATGAACTAAAGAGGCTTTGTGAGTCGAGGGAATCCAACCCCCTTCGATCTGTTGCACGGGTTGAACACAACCTCTGATTTGTTGCAGTTGCACCATTGTGGAATTTGGTCGCATTCTCGAGCCCTGGTTGAGTTCATTGGGAACGTATTCTTAGTGTTTAAATTTTTCTTAAATTGACACTCTTGTTTTAAAACGGATTAAATTAATTTTCACTTTAAAAAAAATAACAAAAAAATCTATATATTTTTTCGAATAAATTTGCGGAATCATCCAATTACACTCATTTGGTCCTAAAATTATAATTAATATATTAGGCTACAACTGAAAACACATCTTGGTTCATCTATTTCAGTGACGTGCAGTGACAGGCAGAAACATGAAAAACTCTTGCACTAGGAGATGATATATATAATTCACCTATTCTGTTGCCATTCGTACAGCTGAATAATAGCTTTATGTTTAACAAGACATACCCAGATTTCACTCCAAGTCAGTTTGTGAATAAACAGATCATGATTTCACCATACTTTGGTTATGTTTTTGTTTGTCCTTGTACCACAAGATTTATCCAACTTCATGCTATTACGTTTGGGGAAACACTGCTGATTTCCCCTCGGCTTGTAACAATGGTGAACAGAGAGGTGTGGGACTTTAGTCACATGATTTGACTCGAGTCAGACTTACAGTAAGTCACCAATTATGGGGCTTCAAATTTCAGAATGAACCTAAAATGCACAATCCAATTTACTCCTGACGGCTCTGATGTACTGTAGAAACAATGGGCACGACTTTCTGTAAGACACCGGAAGTAGCAGTGAGTCATTTTTTACAAAAGTTTTCATCTCCCATAGCGGTTTATTTGAATGTTTTTTGTTTCCTTTTCTAAACGACCACAATATCTCATAGCATTTAAAAATGTATTGACAAAGAGCAATGTTTTGAAGATGCACAAGGACAGAATGTTTTTGTGATAATCTGGACTTTCCAGTGCCCACTGCCAGCACCCAGAATGATGAACACAAATTTAGGCTGATGTTATTTTGAAAAGACCACCTAAACTTTGCATATGTAGCAAGGGCAACACACGTCAAACTTCGCTTTTTTTCTCAGCAGTTGGACTGAGCACAAGTGTTGTATGACTTCATAGTCTTGCATCGCCTAAAGAATAACTTTACTGTACATGCTTGATTTTTGCCACAGTGATTTGTGGCATGCTTGAAACTTAAATATTAAGACTTTAGCACATGTGGGACTTTTTACTCCCACATTGGAATGAGTAAACAATATAAGGACTTGCAGAAGAAACTAACCTGCTGTGTGCAACACGCAACGATGCCGTCGCTCGTTCTTTTTGTCTGGAAAAACCTCCTCCTCGTACTCGGCTATCATGCTTCGCGTATTTCTTCACCAGTCAGACTTTACTGACGACATCAAAACGCTTTCATCTTTCGATTGTCAACATGTTAGCCTTGTTAGCATGCGTTGCTAACAAACGCGTCTTTGTTCGCAGCTAGCGAGCTAAACCAGTTTGAGGAAGAGCACCGTGACGACGCGTAAGGTTAATGGTGTTAAAACTAAAAGTGTTTGCTATGCCATGTGATAGGACAATGTAAAGCCTAAACAAAAGCGAAAAGGGCGCCGTATCGAAGGGTATAAAAAAAATCTGCAGTCACATCATTTTGCTTGTTGGAATAAGACGTGCAGAGATTGACTACGGAAACACCACTTGGACAAATTATACGGGCGCGAGTAGTCTATTTGATGGTGTGCAATGGAGAAACCAGGTATGGTTGTAACACATTTTGCTTCGGCAGCTGAATGTTTGCGTTTGAGATCTCACATTTTATTACAAAGTACTCAAGTATGTATATATATATATATATTTTTTAATTTAATTTTCGACTTATTTTTTTATATCCGTTTTTATTTTATTTTTTATTTAAAGATCGAATTATATATTTTTATACCTGCTTTTATTTTCACTTCTAGTCATTTATTAATTTATTTAGTAATTTATTTGTTTTGAATTTTGTCAGTTTTGGTCCTGCATAGGTTTTAACACATGCTTCAGTGACCAGCAGGGTTGGGGAATCCAGGTCCAGAAAGTAAATCCTGAAACAGGTGCTTTTAATCAACAGGTAGAGACGAGCTGGTTTACTTGCAAGTTGAGCAGAAGCACCTGTGGCTAAAGGCATTCTGTGGCAGGGTTTTTACTTTGTGGATCAAGATCCCCCAACCCTGCATATCAGGGTGTGGAAGGTCCGTGACTTGGACTTCTGAGGGTGCATAGTCATAGTCCTTAAAAATGTCAGGATTAAAGGGCCAACTACTTGTAGGTAGGAAACAGGTTTGAATGTTTTGGGGTTTGCAGCTGCAGGCAGAGCAGTCTTCACAATACTTGGAATGTCATCTATCGTCATTGTCATGGCAGGATTTATCTTCATCCAGGCATCAATTCCAGTGTTCAACATATTCTTAAATGGGCCTTAGACACTCTAATCCAATGGTTGAAGTACACTGGTAAAATAAATGGACCGGTGACCTCTTAGCTTCTGCAGTGATTTGCAATATCTGCCAAATGTTTCTTTGCCGATACCATGTGTCTTTGCGACTGATCTGACAAGACATTTGTGAGCTCATCAAATGTCTTATCAAAAACATCTGCAGGCACACCTCTGTCAGTCGACCCCCCCCCCCCAAAAAAACACTCCACAGCACTGAAATGGTTTGTCATCAGTAATCATAGGCAACATTTATGACATTGCACCTCATTGATGGCTATGCATCCAGAAAATGAAGATTGTTGTCTCTGTAAAAGGCACGCATGCATATTCGCTTTAGATTTGTTGTATTTATTTTAGTCTGGCATTTTTATTTAATGTTTTTTTCATACAGGTTAAATTTATTTATTTGATTACAGCTATTACCTGTCTACTGTTGATAAAGATGGTCAAATGGCATGTTATGCATGGCAATTTTGCACCTCTGGTAGATTTGGGATGGGGTAGGGAGGCCTCCAAATAAAATTTCACTTAGGGCTCCATTTTGGTCAGGTCTGTAAGTACGATACACAATACTGAGATATTATACCCTGAATGGTTGATGCAAAGACTGAAGTTTGTTCTTTGAGCAGATCTCAAGACTCCATACAGGGATCCTGACATACATCCCGCACCGGTGTCAGCAAAAGAAACAAACAGAAGTTGTCACTAACAATGCAACAAATAAAATTGCTGTTCAGACGCTCTCCATCCAATATGGCATATTTTGGGCTATCCCCCCACCCCCCAAGAATGGTCAAACATTTCAGTGTTTAGATGTGCAAATTTTGTAGACACATAACACAAAAGACTCACCGCATAATTGCATAGAAGGTGGCTGGACAAAATATTTTTCAGCTTTTTATTTGCCATTTGCTATTTGCAATGGCAGGCATTTTATGCAGATTCTCTTTTTTTTATGGAAAACTAGTAGAAAGTTACATCAGTCACATCTTGATTGCTTTATTTAAGATTAATTGTCAAGTATCAATGCAAAATAATACAAAATGTGTGATACTGTAGTTGTGAGGACTCAGAGTCGTATTTTTGGTGGTAAAATGTACATTTTTCAAACTAACCACAACCATTCAAAATCTGTCAGCATGTCAGAAAATTTCCCACATTTCATTAAGTGTTGCTCCTCTCACCAGGACACTTGTGTTTCTTTATCTTATACTTATAAGAGAATCTTTGATCACACACATTGCAACGGAACGGTTTCTCGCCAGTGTGTGTTCTTGTGTGTGTTATCAAACATTCACTTCGAGAGAATCTTTTACCGCAAAATGAGCAGGCAAAAGGTTTCTCTCCTGTGTGTGTTCTGAAGTGTGATGTCAAGTGAGCTTTCTGAGAGAATCTTTTACCACAAACTGAGCAGGCAAAAGGTTTCTCTCCTGTGTGAATGACCATGTGTCTTTTCAGATTTATCTTGACGCCAAAGCTTTTGTTACATTGCGAACATTTCCACTTTTTTTTGCCAGTGTGATACGTCCTATCACCTTTGGAGTGCTCTTCATCATCAGTGTCAGGCGAGTGTGGCATAATGTAGTCATTGTCTGATAGTGGAGCCAAAGAGCTTTTCGCTCCTGATCCTCCACAGTGGCCTCCATCAACGTCTCTTGTCATGTGGTGACTCGAGCTGCTGCTTGGAGGCTCAGCCCATCTGTTCTGCTCACTCTGACATTTGTCTTCATCACATTCACTCTTCACAGGCACAACCGTCAATGGCAAATTGGTGATGTCATCCTCCTGCTCTTCCTCCTTAATGAAGGGGGGCTCTGGCTCCTGTGGCTCCACCTGGGCGCGCCACTCCTGCTGCACAGGATGAAGGTTTTCTTCACTCACATCTGCAGGGCATAAGAAGACAAACACACTTTGTTTGGTAAAGTCGAACTGAAGACTTTACATTGTCCTTAGGTGGACAAATTTCACATCCTCTCCACGTGAGTTCTTTTTTCCAGCACTCATTTAGCTTTGCTGCCAGAAATATTTGGCCCTTATTTTCCTCTTGCAATACAGTGCTCTCAAGAGGAAAATGAGGGCCACCAGACCCAAAAACAAAGAGCTGACAGCAAGCATCAAGAAAACTTGGTCTACTAAGACCCCCAGGCAATACCATGGTGCATCGAGGCAGTGATTAAGGCAAAGGGATTGTCAACCAACTGCTAGATTAACATATCGTTTTGAAAACAACATGCATCCATCCATGTTTTTTCCCACCATGCAAAAAACTGGGAAGTATGCATGGTGATTTCTTCACAGCATTCTAATATTTTGAAATCCTGTTTTCGTGGGTTTTATGAGCTGGAAGCACAAATAATGTAAAGTTAAACAAATAAATATTTTAAATCACTTAAATTGTGGGCCATGGATATATAATCTATGAATGTTAGATTTTTTTAATGGAATTATGGAAATTTTTCAACTTTTCAAGGATATTCAAAAAAAAAATTACGGGCACAGTTGTGCACTGTTTTTATGTGTTTTAGTACAGTATTGATGGGTTGTTGTTGTTTTTTAATAATTGCGACGTGGCAGTGGTGGTTGTATTATGAAGTGGATTCTTAAAAGCACGGCCCGTAGCTGAACAATTTGTTCGCACACCTCCACTTCTGAAAATGGCAGCTACTATGCCTGATTTAAAAAAATATTTCAGGAATAAGTGGGAGTACGAGGTCAACAAACCTGCTCTCTGAACCGCAACTTGGGGTATGAAAATAGCATCCAGCAGTTGACGTTGTCTTTCGTTTTCCTCTTTTGTCCGACAAAGTTCCTCCTCGTACTCTGCTATCGTTCTTTCAAACACTACAACTATTTCGTCGACGGCCGCGCTTAGTCGCTGATTCAGGAATGCTCTGAGCATTTCTACCTTACACATTTTTTCCACACGGTATTCGAAACACTTCACACTCTGCTTAATGATATGCTGCTAGCAGATTTGTTAACATAGCACTGTCGCTTTTTTATTACGTCACCTTTGCGCGTATCCAGGCATCACTAGACGAGTTATGTTGCCTTCGGTGCAGGTTGGCGTGAGTTCGCTTCCCCGCCTGGGAGACCATATATGAGTGCTCAAACAAATAAAATAAAAATAAACTAGGAGAGTTATGCTAAGAAAAAAATTGCTATATCAAACGTGGACCAAGACGAGCCAGGAGACCCTCGGCGACTGTGACGTGTCATCATTTACCCACATACGAGAGCGTCACAGTACAATTTGGTCTCAAGTGCCGTCACCAACACGTCTACGTCACGCCCGACCCACGTAGTTCTTGCAGAGGGCGGCCCCAGTTAAGGGGACAATTAAAATATCTGAGTGGTGTAGAAACCTGGCTGGTAATGTGGTCAGTCAAACTTGGGAGGACCCCCCTCCCCCTTATTTTTTTGGCACTTCTCTTTTTACACCCAATTCTTAATGGTTGTACCTAGAATAATGTAGAATCAGTGTTTTTGCTTCTCTGATGACGTTGTGGAAAATATTTTCATGAATGATTAGAGCGTGAAGCTATTTTTTAAATTAAGGAACCTACATCCACATTGCTCAAATGCTTGAAAATTGACATAAGGGACTAATATTTAATGTATATGATCAGTATTTTCTAATATTTATTTGTGCAACACCTCAAGAAAATCAGAAAGTTACTTCAGTCACATCCAATCATAAAACAATTGTGCCAATTTCTAGAGGTTCTGGTCGCACTTAAACTCACAAAAGTTAGGCTTTGTGGGGATATTTCATAAATAACCGAAAATACACTTAACTTTTGAATCTTTCAGTACTGTATTTTTCTTTTTTGCACAACTGTTGTTTTTAACAAAGACCTGAATGGCAAGGCTTGGGCGCCATCTTGTGGCATTTTCGGGAGTATCAAAAAGAGGCAAAGTGTTCAGCAAATTGACCTTTTACACGTGACGTCACAGTCCTCATGGGAACGCCCCCTCCGGCAAAAGCGACACTTGCCTGTATTGTGATCATTGAATCTCGTACAGCGTAAAGTCCTTTATCTGTTTTCAAACTAGCGATCTCCAACTTAAGTAAATATCGCGCTCTATGAGTCCCGACTAAATGTGCAACTTCGACTGACAGGCGACCTCCGGTTGAAGTAATAGATTCCATGGCTCTATGGGCAATAATAACTTTTAATTTGTAAAATAGCAGTCGCTAAGTCACTAAGGGTCACGTCCACTTCCAGTCACGTGATCACATGACGTTGGTGCAAATGGTCAATTGCTGAGGACAAGGGCCACCAGAAAAACAACTTACAATAGGTGAATTCACCAAAGGGCAATAGGTACTTCAACTGCTTAACAACCGACATTAACTCAGTACAATAGATATATGGTGCAATGTTGTGTGTGTGGAATATATGCAGCCGTGCTGTACATACTCATGTATATATATATATATTTAGGAGTGTGTGTGTGTGTGTGTGTGTATATGGGTGTGTGCAGTCCTCATGTATGTACTTCTCTACACATGTATACTTCTGTGAAGATTTCTTATTGCTGCACTTATTATTTAACTTTAATTTTATCTCTTTCTATTCTGTTGTTTCTTCCTTACTGTAACTGCAGCTGGACGGAGTCCAGGAAAAAGTTCCCCACGGGGAAAATAAAAGTATATCGTATCGTACATGACCATCTTAAAATGGAGTCACAGGATTGGTCATCTTGACGATCTCGACCCCTGTGTGGTTTATTGTTTTTGTTTGTTTGGACTGATTTAATGACAGTTGATGTAACCTTCACTAACCCCATCTGGAGGTATATGTTCCAGGCCTAACCTCCATGAATGACTTAAAATTTTAGAGACCAGGTAGCATTTTAGTATAACCTAAGCTCAACACAATTGAGCTCAGTGTTCCTTAGCACCCATTCTTACTCTTGCTTACAGTTCAAATAAGAAAAACGTGCTTACTTCAAGCTATTTATTTTTTCCTCTATTGAAAATCGACATTGAAAGAGACAAACATTGCATATATAAGTCAAGTCAAGTCATCTTTACAAACCATATAATCAACATCAACATCCACTTGCTTAATGCTAACATACCGTATTGTGCGAAAAGAGGTGCTAATGGAAATTAGCCGAGATGTTAACAACAACTATAAACCTTCAAACAACTGCTACTTGAACAAACATGGAACAGCAACACATGCAAACAGCATTTAACTATACATTTAAGTATTATCTGTGCTCAATGACTATTATTAGAGTTTACATAGTTGAAGACCATCTCTGGCTCTTCATCTAGCTCTTTGTAACATACCACATTTCTCTCAGTAGTCCTCAGTGCTGCTGCGTGAAATGTTGTGGCACAACGTGGCACTCCATATTTGGACGAGCCTGTAAACTGCAAAAATCCATTATCAAACGATCACTTCGAAATCTTATATGATGTAGCGGGAAACACTGTATGTATGCAGCTTCATGCACTGCTGCTCTTCTCACCAACGCATGCATGTTTGTCAAGCTGATACTTAGAAGAGAACTTTTGATCACACACATTGCAACTGAACATTTTCTCACCAGTGTGTGTTTTCATGTGTCGGGTCAAAAGAGAATTTTCACGGAAGCTTTTTCCACACACCGAGCAGGAAAAAGGTTTTTCTCCCGTGTGTGTTTTCATGTGGTGAGTCAAGCCGGAACAATCATAAAAGCTTTTGTCGCAGATAGAGCAAGAAAAAGGTTTCACTCCTGTGTGTGTTCTCAGGTGGGTGACTAATGTTGAGCTTGCACCAAAACTTTTATCACAGAATGAGCAGGAGTAAGGTTTCTCTCCTGTGTGTGTTCTTTTGTGTTTAATCATTGCTGAGTAATCAATAAAATCTTTGTTGCAAGCCGGGCAAGAAAACGGCTTCTCTCCAGTGTGTGTCCTAATGTGTATTGTTAAGTGTGTCCTGCGCTTGAAACTTCTACCACAATGCGAGCAAGTGTAAGGTTTCTCATCTGTGTGTATTCGCAAGTGTGACGTCAGGTGCACGTTCTGGGTGAATCTTTTGCCACAAATTGAGCAACTGAACGGTTTTTCTCCAGTGTGAATGATCATGTGTCGTTTCAGATTCATCTTGTGGCCAAACGTTTTGTCACACTGAGAACATTTCCAGGGTTCATTGTCAGTGGCACATGACAAATCCTCTTTAGAGTGTTCATAATCATCAGTGTCAGATGTTATGACATCGTTATCTGATAATGGAGCGAAGAGGCTTTCAGCTTGTGATCCTATGCGGTGGTCAGCATCACCTTCGGCTGTCATGTGTTGACCTGAGCCACTGCCTGAAGGCTCCTCCGCTCTGTTCTGCTCACGTTGACATTTGCCTTCAGCATCATCTTCACTTTTCACAATGACACTACACACCGGGAAGTCAAGCTCTTGAAGATGTTCCTCCTCTTTAATAGGGAGGGACTCTAGCGTCTCTTGCTTTATTCTTGAACTCCTGTGATGCTGCTCAGGTGCGACATATACTTCACTGGTGTCTGCAATACACAAGAAGATGAACACACATGGTTTAGATTACACACACACTATTCAGTTAAACTAAGAACACAACGTTGTCACTGCATTAGCCAAAAACATTGATATTACAGTGGTAGTAAAAGGCACAATTACACAATGATTTTGTAAAGAAGTGTTTATTTATACCCCACACAAATTTATAAATTGATTTTAAAAATTATTTTTAAACAGGCTTAATCCAATTTAGTTGTTTCATTGTAGCTTAGCTTGGTACAATTCTCTGGTGGGTAGCTTGAAGTTAAGCAACTAATAATGTAGAATAGGCTTTTATCTTAGCTCACTACATTTTCACAAGTAGCTTGCCCAACACTGCCCTCATAACTATGTCTGAATTTCCAGCATATCTATTTTTAAATCAAGTGCTGTAATGTCAAGTAGAACCGTTTCGCTTGGAAGCAATTTACCTCACGTAACATCTAAGCCATACACTGTTTTGTTAATCACTGTGCCTCGGTCATTACGGATGTTTCCTAAGTGGTCCCGTCGGAGGAGGCGCTTTGCCAAGTGACGCTATGGTCGATTACCGTCGGTTGCCATTACGAAAATAAACCGAGTAGTCCTCCTCCCCCGCCTCCAAATTAAACTATTTCCTAAACAAATAAGAGTAATAGTTAAACAAACCTGTTCTACGAAGCACATTCTGATGCTCGAAAGCGTCCAGTTGTTGACGTTGTCGCTCGTTTTCCATTTTGGTCCTACTAAGTTCCTCCTCGTACTCTTTTATCGTTCTTTCAAACACTACAAATATTTCTTCGACGGCCGCACTTAGCCGTTGATTCAGCAACGCTCTCATCATTTCTATTTTGCACATTTTCACACGATAATCAACACAACACTTTACACTCACACTAACACGATCTCTGCTTAGTGACCGTTTGTCCCAGTAACAAGCTAGTTGGAGCCTTCACGCTTTTGCTTTTACTTCCGGTGGGCGCTCGACAAGACGCATTCTAGTGCTTTACTGCCTCTTTTGCTATGGTTGCGACATTACACTATAGACAGACAGCAAAATATACGACGGATGGATGGATGTTTAAACAGTCATCACAGCAGCAAAATTCATGCCTATGCACTTCTGATAATAAACACCCAACACAGTTGAAACAAATACAAATAGCATAATTGCCAATTTTAGAAATTTACATCTAATTTTCAATCGTCCGTTTTTGTAGAATACTTTGTAATTAAATAATCAGACAGTCTAATCATGTGCCACATAAATATGTGTACAATTTGTGCAAAATGAAAGTATATTGACAGTGACATACAATACAATTCTACGATGACAAATTATAGCACACCTAATATCTTTACAGCGTGAAACTTGATATGCATAATAGTTCTTTCTATTGCACATGATCACCTTCTACTTAAAGGCCCCTCTCAATCTCTTCTCCTCACTTTCACCTTTGCCTTTATCATCTTCACTCTCCACTATGACACAAAACACAGGGAACCGAGGAAGGCATTTACTTTAGTCCTTCGTTTATTGTGTGGGATAAGGTCAAGAACTCCCCTGTGATAGACAAAAGTCCTCAAAGTAGCGACCATATATTTATTAATTTCATTTAAGCATTATAAATTGATAATACCAATACAACATATACATGTGCGCGTGTAGAGTTGACAATGTTAGCGCAGGATAGTGCTAGCTAACCAGTCAGTTTGCTGTTAAATGAATGTGCTTAGTAAGTGTTTTATTTTTATACTATTTGGTCAATAAAGTGATTGAAAATGTTCAAATAACAATTTTTACATTACGTACTGTTGATGTGTAGTTGCATAAGGCAGTTCTGCTTTGCAGTAGACACAATGCACTATTGTCTACTTAAATGTGGAGTAATCCCACAATTTTGGACATTCTCTGTATTTTACGCACTCTTTCATTCGTAGCTTTTGTTTAACGGGACACATGCCAACTGCTCATGTCTAAAGATTTACGACAAAGTCTGATCATGCGTTTTCTGTCCATCTTCAGAGCATATTGCACTCCCCCCAAACCCACTTTGTTTTTAAGAGTCATCGTGTTTATCAAAGTGACACTTATGAGAGAAACTTTAATCAGACACACTGCAAATTCTCATGTCTAATCAATTCTGAACATTCACTGAATCTAAAAGTGCAGACTGAGCCGTCAAAGGACTTCTGTGCGTTTGGGAGTGTGTCTTTAATTGTGCCTTCTGATCAAATATTTTACCACACACTAAACTTGTCCTGATAGAGAAGCTTTTACCACACATTGAGCAAGTAAAAGGTTTTTCTCAGGTATGCGTTTTCACGTGACTTGTTAAATTAGACTTTTGAGTTTTAAATTTCAGACCGCAAACTGAGCAGGATAAGGGTCTCTTCTCCAGTGTGTATTCTCATGTGCACTTTCAGAGCAGACTTAGTACCGAAAGTTTTGCCACATTGATGACATGTCGTAGCATCTTTAGAGTGTTCCTCATCAATAGTGTCCAATGAACGCCACGTTATCTCTTGTGATCCCCGACAATGGTCTCCACCACCCGCTTCTTCATTATCTTCAATCTTCACAATAACACAATAGAATGGTGACTTGCTGGGATCAGCCTCCTCTTCTACTTCTTTGAAGGGAGGGTTCTCTGGCATCGCCTCTTCTTGGATGTGGGAGATTTGGGCTCCTCACCTGCTGTTTATGATGAAGCTCTTCACTGACATCTGCAGGAGAGAAAAAAATAGACACACATAGTTTGGTAACGTCAAACTTTACGCAGTCAAGTCTCTTGTCGTGACTGATATTGTGTAACATTATTTTTTATTTTTTTTATAGCATCTATCACAGCTGGACTGCAAGAAAAAAATCAGCCTTGGCATTTTTGGCTTAGACCGGCCCATTATTTGTCATACCATCCCGTCAGGGTATCATGAATAAAATGCACATATAACCAAAACCTTGATCAAAACACTAATACAACAAGCAGGATCAAGTCTATTCAAAAAAATAATAATTCTGATATTGACTAGAAAATTACATTTTATTTGGCATTGATTGGTTCAGTTTGCTGCCTATTTGGACAGGAATGAACGGACTGCTCCCTCTAAATTGCGGAGTAAGCACTGGATGCAGAGTTCAGTTCAAGGCGTGCTGCCACGTGGAGTTGACTTAAACGTTTGACTATGCCCACACAGATTTTTGACCTCAAAGTGCCTTCTTTGTTTCTTTGTTGTTAAACTATTGCCCTGGCGGCTTTGTGTGACATCTTATAACATCTTATAACCCTAACCCTACCACATCACGATTACAGTAATGTTCGAACACTTTATTGAACAACAAAAATTAAAAACTGATCGAAACCCAAATACTATCCTCAACCGTCCAGGTATGCGCTATCTGCTGGGAACATGTAGTACTGCACTTCGACCTCTTCCATCAAACCACTAGTAAGCCCCGCCTCGGCTGACTGAGGGTTGAGTGTTTGTAATTTTCGATAATGTGTTTAAAAAAAAAAAAACTTTACGTCCTAAGAAAGTGCATCATTAAATGTGCAAATTTTGTTATAAAAAAAAGGTTTCAACCATTTTGTAAAATCCGTGTAGGCGGAGTCAAACGTTTAAGTTCACCTGATGTGGCTACTTGAAATTATGGGCCGGTCTCTTGGGGGGAAAATGGAGAAAAATTATTAAATGGCACTGCATCGGCTCCAAAAGATGCTGGCCCACCGGGCATCTGATGTCTATGCCAGATAGCCAGTCCAGCCCTGGCATCTATATGTATATACATTTAAATAAAAATGAAATATAAGCAATAATTCCCAATGTACGCCATAATTGTGGTCAAATTATAGTAAAACGATTTTACAGAAATTATAAGTAGCCAATACTTTTGCCATCAGATTACACTGATACCACAAGTGAAATGTTTTCTGAGTGTAATTGAGGAGAGGAAGCTAGTGAACAAACCTGCTTGGTGTGATTCATCTTGAGGCTTCTTGAAAACAGAAGCCAGTAGTTGCCGTTGTCTCTCGTTCTCCTCTTTTGTCCGACAAAGTTCCTAAAAAGTACAGTAGTGCTCATGCAGGGGCGTACAGCGGATGGGGCCAACAGGGTGGTGGCTTCCGCATGCATAGCCGCCCCCACTGTTGACCACATTTTTCCGGGTGATTTCTGTCACTGTCACCAAGAGACATCCTCCTGTGAGTGAGGGGTCCAAAGTTAGGAAAATCCCCCACCCCTCCAATACTTCAACCAGTATTAGCTAAGGTTACAGACAGCCAGAAAAACAACATTTTTGTGGCCTTTAATGAGAAAAATAGTACTTTATTCTATAAAAACATAAAACATAAAAGTGAATATAAAGAAAAACTGGTTTTCTAAACTGTTGTCTACAACAGCTCCTTTCAAGTGATGTTGTTTTGTTTTACCATTTGTCCCAATCATTATATAGTTGAAGAGCGCATCAGCAAAATTCCTGCAGGTGTCACATGACAATAAAAATAACAATGAGACCTGAAAAAGAGTGGGCAAAAGCAATAAAGAGAGTTCCATCTTTATATTTAAAGTCCTACAGCTTCATGTTGTGCTGCTCTCACCAGCACATGTGTGTTTGTCAAGTTGATACTTGTAAGAGAATTTTTGGCCACACACACTACAACCGAACACTTTCTCATCTGTATGTGTCCTGATGTGCCTTGTCAAAAGTGACTTGCCGCGAAATCTTTTACCACACACTAAGCAGGAGAAAGGTTTCTCTCCCGTGTGCGTTCTCATGTGTTGAACCAAACCTGAACAATCGTAAAAGCTTTTGTCGCAAAGGGAGCATGTGTATGTTTTTTCTCCAGTGTGTCTCCTTGTGTGTGTAATCATGTTTACCTTTTGAGAGAATCCTTTGCCACAAAACGAGCACATGAATGGTTTCTCTCCTTTGTGGATCATCATGTGTTTTTTCAGACTGCTCTTGCGGGCTAAAGTTTTGCCACACTGAGGACAAGTCAAGTGTGACTCGTCAGTGTGGCATGTCTTATCACCTTTTGCGTGTTCGTCACTGGTGTCGGATGTTGTGTCACCGTGATCCGACGGTGGAGGTAAGCGTCTGTCTGCTTCTGAACCACCATCACCTTCTGTTGCCATGTGTTGACTTGAGTTGCTGCTTGGTGGCTCCGCTCTTTTGTTCTCCTCACTTTGGCTGTCGTCTTCATACCTTTCACTCTTCACAGGGACACAAATCACCGGGAACTTCAGCACCTGAAGCTGCTCTGTCTCCTGAGTGATTATGTGCCCCTCCTCTTCCACTTTAATGGAAGAGGGTTCTGGCTCTTCTTGCTTTGCCCTGGAGCTCCAATCCTGTTGCTCGGGATGAAGATCTTCTTGATTGCCTGTAAAAGAAACAATAAAACACACAATCTGTTCCTACATTGACATCTGATGGACAGACAAATAAAAGGCCAGAGAGATTAACTAATCTCAAATAAATGTATTTAATTGTTTAACAGTGATTCTTAACTACTGTACCATGATATATCACTCAGGTGTGCCACTGGAAATTATACATTTTCACATAACTTGAGATAAAAATTATTTACTAATGTAATATTAATATTTAGATTAGGGAGGGCACATAAAGGCTGTCACTCATGATTCCACGCCCCGCTCAATTGATACCACGCCCTCACATAAAATGTCAAAATATATATGGAAGCGAAAACTGAAAATAAATAATTTATTTAAAAAAACACCAAAGTGAATCAAAATAAATTTTAACCCGAAAAACATTTCACACACTTATTTTTATTTTGAATACATTTATATATATATTTTTGCCAAATTCAAGATCAACTCAACAATTTTCAGTTTCAAGATTTTTTTTATTTTTTACTTTTGACCCTAATTTAACAACTGCGCTTGGGCTCACCTTGCGAGCGTCACGTGGGTCCTGAGTTGTACAGGATACGGGCCGAATCCACCTTAAAATGTTCATAATTGCCTAATGACAGTTTACCACAAACTATTATCGCAAAACACTTTCATATCATTTCTAATTTACATTACCCTTCAAAATAAATGGCTAATCTCGATCGGTGGTGATTCCAATTTAACACATTGGTTTAAAAAAAAAAAAAAAAAAGTGAGAGGAAAAGACAAACCTGCGATGTGAGAGTTCAACACAGCTTGAGGCTTGTAAACAGCGTCCAGTAATTGACGTTGTCGCACGTTATCCTCTTTCGTCCGACAAAGTTCCTCCTCATACTGTGTTATCGTTCTTTGAAAGACCACTAATATTTCGTCAACGGCTACACTTAGTCGTTGATTGAGCAACGTTCTCAGCATTTCGACTTTACACATTTTCACACGATAATCAACAACACTCACGCTCAGGCTCGACTGGCCGCGTCTCTGGTTCGTAGTTTAAGCTGTTTTGGGATTGGGTAGGTTCAAAGTGCATCGAGACGACTACAACCTGACGTTTACTCCATTACACGAAATACAACTGTACAAAATAACGAATAATCAACGTGTTAATGATGGAAAATAACGCAACACATCAGGGATCTCGACAACTTTTTTCATTTTCGTTTTTTTATTCTTCGTTGACGTTTGCTTGTTCTATTATTCAGTAAAGGCTAGCGCATTTAGTAGCAGCTGCAAGACACTTCCGGTTATGCCGCTGATGTTATGCGTAATTTCCGTTGTTGCAGTGGCATTTGACTGGCACTTGCGGCATCAACGTTGCGAATACCAGTCAAATGCAAATGCTTCAGGTGAGGCAGCTGCCTTTCCGCTTTCCCTCGGGAGATGTCGCGACTCCATTCGACTTGATGCCGCTACCATTACTCATTCCATTGCAGCGTATGTGTTTATAAACACATTTTTATTTTATTTTATTTGAATAAACGGCTTGTTTTTGTTAGTGCTCATGATATACACTTTATTAAAGTGTATAAAAGCATACAAACAAATACCCGCTGCAGACGATTTATATATATTTTTAAATTTTATTTTCATGCTGGACTTTGTACATTTTTTAAAGTGATCCGTAAATAAAGTGTTCTTTATGTAAATTTTTTAAAAAGTGATCCGTAAATAAAGTGTTCTTTATGGATAAAGGGTTGGTATCTTAATAATAATTTAATTTATGTAAATTATGTTTTTAATTTTTGTTTTGACAGGCAACAAAATGACTTTCACACACACACACACCACAAAAAACAAACAAAAAAAGGACAAAGGGGCACTTTGGGCATCAGTGCCCGGGCACTTATAGCCTATGAAATGGGTTATAGAAATAAAGCTTCCTTTCCTTGCCTTACTGTACTGTCAAGTTTAACAAAACACCTCAACACACATTGGAGAGAATAATGTAAGTAAAGTCAGCAGTCCCCTCTGTGCAAAAGAGCAAAAAAAAAAATTGCACCACTACGTTTGTCTGACTTGGTTAGCCTTTCCGTGCACACTAGAGTACTAATTAAGCATAGTCTGAAAATATTTGAACAAAACTTTGTAGAAATAGAAGTCTTGGGTGTCTTTTTGAATTGCACTGCTGTGATGTTTACTAGTCGGCTTGGACATGCAGTAATAGAAACAGACACAAAAAGACCCACCAATATTGGAATTAAATAAATAAATATGTCAATATGAGGCAAATCACCATCCCAATTTTGAAAGTGGATTTTAACGCCCGCCGCCGCTAACTTAATAGAAGCAGAAACGCTGTCTGTGTGCTAATAGTTATGCTAATGGTATGCGATGTTACCTGAGTTTAAATTCTTTTTCCCTCCTTTTTTTTTATATACTAGCAAAAAAACATACAGGCCATTTCTGGCCTTGATTTTTTTGCCTATCCTTTGACATTTCTTAATGAAAAAACAAAACAAAAACATTTTCATCTCCTCCTTCCACATTTGGAGTCTCACATTCTACAGCATAGGTAATTCAACATAATTTATGTGCAGCTTCAGATCTTCAGCATTCACAAGCCATTTGTACTGAAATGGCATCCTCTACTCATGTGATTACTATTTTAACTGTGATGGGTTGGGGTTATGAAGTCCTGGACTGGTAATGAAGTAGAACGAGTGGCAAAAAGTCACATTGTTTCTTTAAGAGGGCAAACGATCAAATATTAATACATCAAAATTGGGACATAAAACGGATACGCATGTGCTAGTCGACTCTTCTTCAGTGCGAGTCGACAGACGAGGTGCACGGAGCCTGTCAGTGAAGTGGGGATTTACACAAGTACGTCATTGAAGAAGCCATTAAAAGGTAAGACTGAGAATTAAATACTTTTTTATGAGTCACTGCAACAATATCCTATGAAATTTGCTTTGCAGCACCAAAGGAGCAGATTTGAGTATTCTTTAATCTTCTACAGACTGAGCAGAATGTTCAAGGCAGTGTTTGGACACAAAAAACACAGAGGAAAACCAGATGAAACGAGGAGGCAGAATCAACCTGGTAAGCACAAATAAATAAACACACATCTTGCATTGTATGCTACTTTGGGGTCATTATCATCTAAGAAAATGTGCTAACCTGACTAATATGAGTATAATACGGAACCTGCTCACAGTTGTATTATTGGAACTTGCGCGAGCCAAGTTCTCTGGGGTGATTCAGTTCAGTTAGCCTCATTTCAAGTGTGTCAAAAGAAAACATCATGACCTAGTACATCACAGGGAAGAATTGGCTTTGATTCAAGTACATTCAATTTACCACTTGTTATTCACGTGTTGCATCTACTTCCGCATAACCTTGCTCTTTGTTTTAGATGCAAATTTGGACTAAATTGCGAAAATGTAAAATAGTTCCTGCTGAAATCAAGCACATTTACTGCATGTATTTCATAGGCTGCAGTTGCTGCAGTACAGATTCAATTTCAGAGGGTGCTCTGATAATAGACAAACATAAGTAGAGCTCAGTCTCAGAGAAACCATTGTCCTCGTTAATATTTAATACCGTGCCGCCCTGGGTTGCAGAGGAACTGTGTCGGTCTCATTAAAATGATACTGCGTGTTTACAGTATTGGCAAAAATGGAGGATCACCACCAAAGACTTAAACAATTCTTGTCCACATTCATGTTGTTTGGCATACTACAGATAGAACAATAACACTATTGTGCTTCTTGCAAAGCTACTTCAATATGGTACAGTGGTGCCTCCATGTATGAGTTTATTTCGTTCTCAAAACACTCGTATCTCAAATCATCCTTCCCCGGTGAAATGAATGGAAATGCAATTAATGTGTTTTAGCCCCCTGTAAAACAGATCAAACATATTTTTTACTGTAATTCTCATAAACAAACTGGCACTCAACAGCATTGTCTTGCATAAAAACACAATGTAATGACATAACCAGCAAATGGAAAATGCAAGTAGAAAACATTACTGTAATGTATTGTCTGTTCTCGTCTTTTGTGGGGTTTATTGGCAGATGCCAAACAAGAAATTTTAGTTATAGTCTTTTGACAAAAGTTAATTAAAGTTTTAGTCATAATTTAGTCATCTGATTGTATTTTAGTTTTGATCCAATTTTTCTTGCCGAAAATAAAGACCAATTTTAGTAGCCTAAATTGATAATTTAGTCGCTGTTTTCCTTCAGCATACATTTAAACTTTTATACAGAAAATTATAACACACCGGTTAGCCGTTTCTTGCTCTAGGACAAGTAGGCGGCTGCCTAGGGCCCCCAAGCCACTAGGGGGCTCCCAAGCTCTATAGTCTCTACCTAGCTCTGTAGTCTTACCTGAGGACGATTAAAATGTGCTGTTTTTATCTGTCTCTAATATTTGTTTATTACATCCCCTTTATGCTAAAAAAAAAATAAACATATGATATAAATAAAATAAACTGTGATAATAAGCAGTGGCTGGTGTTTTTGTGTCACAGTTAGTGACTACGTCACTGATTGACAGCTACCCATCTACTTTTCCCGTTAGCGAGAGTACTAAACAAAACATACCGTAATGGCAATATGGCATCAAAAAGAAGTTATCTCGTCAGTGCGGAAAAACAGAAGAAAAAGAAAACTGAAGAAGAAAAACGGTCAAAGGAGAAAGGTAAGGCACTTGTTGGTGATGGATAGTTGGAGGTTCCGTTCCGTTCCGTTCCGTTCCGTCTTCAATTCCGCTTATCCGGGGTCGGGTCGCGGGGGCAGCAGCTTTAGCAGGGAAGCCCAGACTTCCCTCTCCCTAGCCACTTCAGCCAGCTCCTCCGATGGGATCCCAAGGCGTTCCCAGGCCAGCCGTGAGACGTAGTCTCTCCAGCGTGTCCTGGGTCGTCCCCGGGGCCTCCTGCCGGAGTTGGAGGTGAAACGCCATTTTATTTTATTTTTTAGCAAGTTTGTTTATTTGTTTTGCTAGCCATCTTGCTAGCATCGGGCATTTCTTTACAGATGTTAACCTTCCCTTGGCCAGCCCCTAGTTCATCTAGTATAATATGTACATTATTGTAGAAAATGCTTCAAAGTGACAAATTTCAAATTTGTAATTGGGTACAAGCTTTAAAGAGACACCGTACATCAGAAGTTTAATATAAAACAGATTCATTTTAATATTCTATATTATTGCAATATTACTGTAATTAAAAAATAGGAATATTTACTCATGGTCTATTTGCTTGATAACCTTTGCCATTTTTCTAAACACTCAAAAGCTGTTTTATTTTTATTCTTTTGACGTAAAGAGGACTTTCACCTTAAGATGTTTAATGTTAACTGTAGTCTGCTTTGCTCATGAAGTAGGGCTGGGTTAAAATAATAATAATCGAATAATCGATAGAGAATCGATTTTCATTTTTGAGCCTGATATAGATTCATAAAATTATTATTATTATTTTAATATCTCTTTCCCCCATAAATTCATTTTAAAAATGTATAATTTTAAAGACCTTTTTGAAATTTGCTGTTCACATGAATTTAAAAGTATTTTCTTACACTTATGAAATACCTGATTTATTGCACTTAAAGACAATTCTGAATCATTTTAACTTATATTCACAATTATTGAATTAGAATTATGAAAATATCTTCATCTCATTCTTGCTTATGTCAATGCTTGTGTAACACTAAAGTGATTATAACACGTGTTACTTTCATTAATAAACTAAATCATTTAATCCCTTACTGCATCTGTAAAAAATTATTTGAAATAGATAGTTAAGAAGAATTTATGTTCCATAATTAATCAATATCGATTGAATTGAAGTGAATCGAATCAGAAAAAAATCAAAATTGAATCGAACTGAACTCTTGTGAATTTAAATTGAATTGATTGAGGAAATTTGAATCGATACCCAGCCTTATCTTAAAGTGTAATAGATTGTGGTATCTTAGAAGACCATCTAAAGGGTTAGGAATCTCTTCATTGTAGTTTGGCAATCTAGGGGCCCCCAAACACCTCACCACATCTTGCCGAGGGCCCCCATGACGCGAGAAACGGTCCTATTTGTAATTGTAGTTTAACACGCAAGACACATTTAACACAACTGTGTTGACATTAAACTTTGTTTTAATGAAACATGTTGAACTGACAATAATATGTCATCTTAAAACTTAGTTTTCACCTAAATAAAAAAAAGGTACATAGCCTGAGATTAATCTTGCAGCTGCACAATGAATGCAAACATGTTTGAACATTAAATAAACTGCAATGAACTGTTTCTGAGTGTTTTTTTTCTCCCACCTGCGTTCCATTCCTTCTTCTGATTGGATTTTGTGAATTTTCACTGTGTTGTTTTCATTTTCGTTTTAGTCATTGACAAAAATTGTCAGTCAATTTAGTTATCGTCATTGTCTCATTGGCTTCTATTTTAGTTTTTGTTTAATTTTTGTATGAAAATTGTTTTTTGTGATGAAAAATTTCAAAATTTTGAAAACGAAAATATCACTGATGGCAAAGTAGCTAAATGCTTATTAACAACACCGGTAGATGTTGTCCTTACCCTGCAAGGAAACCAATGTGAATTGATGGTGGTCGTTTGCGAAGCTTGCTGCCGCCATCTAGCGGAGGGGGTCTATACCTTACTCGTATCTCAAATTTTTGATTGCAACTGAAGAAAAAAACACACACCAATAAACAGTTCATTTAAAAAGACTCAGTGTCAAGTCACTCGTACAGTATATTATTGGCAGTAGGCTCTATGTAATGTGAAAATATATGAATAATTGAACTAATGCAATTTTTGGGGAAATTGCGCATGAATGCTGAAGTGGCGAAGCTGAAGTGAAATGCTGCAGAATTAATTGAATACTCAATAAGTTGAACATTTTAAATTTGGAAAGGCTGCATTCAATCAACTAATGTGGAATCTTTCTTCTGTAGGTGGTGTTGTGCATCCTCCCAACAATCTGCAGTTGGGGTGTGGTGCTCATGCTCCACACCATCACCTTTACAGCGGCTACCAAGGAAGCCGTGCAAGGTCCAAGCCACTGACCAAGGGGCTGTCCATTTCTTTACCATCCTCTCCTCTACTCCCGCACCATGACAACGTAGTCCCATCCCATTCGTGCACCAAGTTCCCAGGTGGGTGGACTTGATTGAAATAATGACAGCAACCTGAGCTGCAGTGAAAGCGGAACACTTGCTTTCATGGTTTTTCCATGATTAGCAAGCATCCGCGCGTTCAGCTGCGCCATACATGTGACAGCAAACACACATGCATGCATACAGACGGAGGGCCCGAGGGCCCCAAACATGTGACAGATTGTCACCGTAAATGATTGAACATGATGACTTCAGGCAAGGAAACCCGATCTACTTCATATCACATGATTTTTTCCGGAAAAGGTTCGATATCGTCAAGATGAAAAGTTGATTTTTATTTAACTTGATGTGACTGCTAAGTCTGTTAGCTCAAAAGCAAAGTATTGACATCGTCTTTCTGTAGTAAACTATGCCCAAAAAAATAAACAAACAAAAACACACCATGTCAAAAACAATGAAGTGATTATGTGGAATTGTGGACTGTTTTATACCACATAATTTTTTAAAACTATTTAAAGTTGCATCAGACAATTTTAGATAATTTTATTGACATGCATACAGTGTGCACACAGTGATTCCCAATGTTTGGTATGGCTCCCTCTAGTGGTAAGTAAAAGGATCACAGATTTAAATAACTGGTAAATTACACAAATAAAATACGGTTTAAAAATGAACTATATTTTATCAACTGATGGCAATAATATGGACAGAGATGAAAATTAAGTTAAGCCTTTTAAAAAGATCGCAACTGCTTCTGGGTAGTACGCTGGCACGAACAGTGGCTAATGTTAGCAGCGAAGGTAGCTAGCTGCTGTGAATGGCATAACATAAACCAGGGAAACCAGGAAATACAACTGAAACTACTATGTTAACAACAACAGAAATTTGCACTTTCTTTTTTTCTTTCTTTCTTTCTTTCTTTCTTTCTTTCTTTCTTTCTTTCTTTCTTTTTTAAATAAATGAAAACATGATGAACAGAAACAGTCAAAGTTCAACATTCAGTCCTACCACAACCAAAGCAAAGGTACCATTTTTATTTAGCTTTATGTGGAGCAAATTTAACTGAATCATTATTTAATTCAAAATCCCCCTGGTCACCAGCCAATCGCAGAGCAGCTATAATAACCAGTCACTCTCACATTCACACTAAATGTGACATAACAAATTCATTTGGTGAAGCAATATATCCAAAATGAATGACAATGTAGAATAAGTTACAGTCTAACAAAGCTTCATTTTACATGAATGTGAACATGAAATCAATCACAGGCGAGTCTAACCATCATTAGCATTCTGCAAATTGTTCATGCTGAGCAAGACATGGATTCAAACTCAGGGGTGTGTACTGTCCATTTATGCTGACATCTGGAGAATATGATTTGCAGCTTCTTCTTTTTGTGTGTGTTGAAGTTCAAATACATTTGGGTCCTTATAGCTTTTCCCCAACATGCATGGTTTTAAAATACACAATAGGTGGCAGTGTCCCATAAGAAAGGAAGAACGTCCGTCCTTCTATGGAAAGCCATTTAAGCATTTATTCATATCTTTGATATCCATCCTAAGTACTTTTTCTTTTTTTTCTTCTTTTTTTTTAAGAGTTACTATGGGTATGGAAGTACATATATGGCACAAATTTACTCGTACCAAAGTTTTTTTTTCACTTCTACCTATGACATTTATGTTCATTGTTCACGAGTAGGAAAGCTACATGTTAATGACACAAAATGGTGTACTAGTTGACATGTATGTGCTACTAATATTACTGGTGAACTGAAGCACAAGATTAACTAGTAGAATTTATGATAGATAGATAGATAGATAGATAGATAGATAGATAGATAGATAGATAGATAGATAGATAGATAGATAGATAGATAGATAGATAGATAGATAGATAGATAGAGATACAGACAGACACGTTCGAGCCAGAAGAAAAATAGACAGAGATTTAAGGTGTTACCTTTTGGCAGTAATAAAAAGAAAAACTATGAATAAAGCCCAATTGCCACTTCATTGGCCAAACAACTAATGCAAGCGTTGTAATGACACTGCATGCATGTCAAATCTGCGTTTTAACTGCACTAGCCTGGCCAATGTATGCTGACCGACCACATACATACAAGAATCAAACACTAACCAGTCCTCAGGGTGAAAATGAATTGCATCGCAGTGTTTTCATTATGAGCCATCTACAGTCAGTCCTAAAGAATTTGCACCTCAGAGGAGCCTCAGATGTTGTTGCATAAATTGAGACACACCCACACATCAATAGTTGTACACTGTTCCTGGCTATGCATGTATACACACACACACACATGCACACACAATTAATATATCAGAGACAAATTCCCACGTTACAGTCAGCATTAAAATGTTAACATGGCCCATCATATGTATATTGATTTATACTCCTGGGACACGATTTAAATTCACCGCAGATCTTATCTGGAGAGGCTTAATCTCTCTCTCTCTCTCTTTCATATCCCTCCCTGGCTGCACTCTGAAAACCCCTCCCTCTCATCTCGCCTTCCCTCCCTCCTCTCCCCTTCCCCATCTCCTTCTCCCCTCTGCTGTGGCCAAAGGACGGGCGAGGAAGCCGGACTATGTGGACGGCTGGCGCGACTCGAGTGGTCCTCTTGGCTTCGCCTTGTGCTGTGGCGAGACACACCACAGAGGTGAGAGGACGGGTGCGAGGTGCGAGTGTGTGTGTGTGTGTTCAGCATCGTGGTTGTTTTGTACTTAATGATGAGAGGAGCTGTACCGCCGAGGAGACTTAATGGGATAGAGGTGAGGGATGTGAACGGAGTGTGTGTTTTATTAACGCCTGTAAGGATCTGAACGAAGTTCTGCCTTTTAGGTGAATGAGACAAATGATGTCAGTATAATCTTCACAATATGTTAAGTCAACTCCATTCAATGATATTAAAAAATAAATACCAATTATGCAGACAGGTTTTCTTATGTCTGTGAGGAGGGAGGTTACGCTATGTGAACATTTTTTTCAATCCCGGTTGCCAGGCACCTTTCAGCTTCCCGTTTCCAATGGCAACTGCGAGATGGTTTGATGAATAGCGCTGGACATTCACGGTGTCCTCGTGTTACTCCAGCTTGAGACTTTGTGCTCTGCTGACTAAATGCAAAGTTTTCTTGTCAACCCCCCCACCCCCTCACCTCACCCCTTCCCCTCCTTCTCTCCCAAGCTGTGAAGTGAGAAGTGCATCGAGAGAAAGGCTCTAATTGGGGGAGCCTTGTGAAACAAAAAGCCCAGGCCTGCCTATTAAAACTGACCTTCATCCTCTCCAAGGCTAGCGTTTGGCTTGAACGCGAGGGTGCTTCAAAGCGGTACCTTAAAACGGCGAGAAAGGATGAGTGCAAAACAAATGTGGTGTGTGGATGCGAAGATGTGTGCGAGGCGGCGTGAGCTGTTCGTGTTATCTGAGATGTTCTGTCATCCTGTTTATAAGCCTACTCAATATGCATGTTACTCAGCCCCGAACACGAGGTGCAAGAACACCAGAAGTGAATTGCTCAGCTGGTTAAAGACACAAACTTAACATTTTAAGATCGTCTATTCTGTGAAGAGGTGAGCGCCCGTGTTGTTGTCGTGGGGTTGGAGGTCAAAGCATCAGGGAGCCCTAACTAGTGATAAATGAATGCAGCATATGTCCTGTATCGGCCAATCTCTCAAAGGCAAAAGGCGAGGCTCTGCATCGCTCTCCTCACCAAGCTCATTAAAATTCACAAGCTGTCTTTTGACCATGAGCACCTGGCAAATTCTCTACCTCACACAACCTTGGGACGATACCTATGGAAAGCACTTTCAGCTTTTATTCCATACTAGTATGCTCTTTGTACTCGCTATTAAGACTTAACTGGGGCTACACAGATTTCTGACTGGCTGTAGCCCCGCCCAGCTCTGTGTAGCACCACCCCTGGGCAAAACTGTGTGAGTTGACAACTGCATGCTATAAGTATTAACTGTGACATCAAATTTTACTAGCTAACATCTAGAACTTTAAGCGTAATATTAGTAACATGCGGACTTGTGAACAAAAATGCCCCAATTGTAACACTTGTTGTTATATTAGTAGGGACGGGCAAGTACTGATACCCGGTATCGGTATCAGGCTAATACATGGCCTTAGTTCAAGATGACGGCACTAGCGACGGCGGCTAATACCAGTATCGGCAAATACAAATTAAAATAATAGACAATTGCCATTTATTTCAAATAATTTTAAGGAAAAACACTATCTTGGGATACAGTATATTTAAGAAATGATCTGTCATGAATTTGGGGGAATTTTATGTATCAAAAGTACTAGTGGTATCGGTACTTGGTATCAATATCAGTGACTGCTCTAATACTGGTATCGGTCTAAAAAAAAGTGGCATTGAACATCCCTATTTAGTAGCATGCCAAAGTTATCCTATAAGTGTGCAGAAATCTCACACAGTGGTCGATAAAACATTACTAGTAACACATTCTACTAGTGTGCTGAATTGCCTTACTAGTGATAGCAAAGAGTGTACAGTACTAGTACGTGGACCTTTAGCTGGATATCAAGGTTATCTATTAAATGCTGACATGGCTTGCCATATCTACGCTACTAGTGCAAGTAGTGGGAATGCTACCGGTAGGGTTCAGGAAGCTACTAGTGCATGACACATAAATGCTAGTTCGGCCTCATAGTGTTACTAGTGCAGCATGGTAGTTCTAATTATGTAGTAATAGGCCAAAAATGACCCAAGTGTGGGAAAAAAACATTACTAGTAAGACAGTCATTCTACTAGTTTCTCCTTGCCATTCTACAAATTGTTTCACGAGACAAAAAAGCATTCTAGTGCATGAACTAAGCTGGATATGAAGGATATGGGATGAATGCTGAAACGGGGCGACCTCACCAAGGGACTGTAAAGCAGCTGTCAGTGGGAGTTGGGCGCGCTGACCTGTGGATGCGATGCACACATTACACGCGGGCTGCTGTGCGGGAAGCATCACCCGACTACACCTTCAGTGGCCTGCTCATGTGTGCGTACACTGAATGTGTGTGTACGTTTCAGACCTCCACGTGGAGCCCCAGCTGGGCTCCTCCCTTTCGTCCCAGGAACTGATGACCAGACTATGCTTCTTATTGGGAGAAGCAACGCCCGGCATAGCTAGCTCTCCTATGGAGGACAGGAGGGAAAAGAAGGTAAGTCGGCATCTTGATTTATTCTCCTCTTGTTGGCCTGTAATCGAACAATAATTCATTTTTCTTCATATTTTCATTTTTGGCTGATTTCTTTCATGAATAATTCAATATGTGCTGATTATCATCTTTGAATTCAATCATTCAATTAGAGGAGATTTCCACACATTTACAATACAAATTATGTTGCAATCCTTGTTTGAGCATTTATTTGTTATCCATTGTAAGGGCCATGCACTAACTAATAAGACACACAGCACAATGGCTGTCTTAATAGTAATGATTTTTCCACTAAAGGTGACATTAGTAGCACTAGTAGCCTACTAGTACAAAATCAAACCTTACTAGTAAACTACTTTAACTTGTACGCATGTTTTCACAGTCACTAGTAGCCTGCTGGACCTTAATAGTAGTACCAAAAGTCTTGTACTACTGGACTGGTGACATTTACAGTTCTACCTTTTACCATCTAGCACTTCACGAGTAGTACTAGTATCGTGTATATGTCAACTAGCGCATAGTTTTTCCTCACTAGTAGCATGTTGTTGTCCTACTAGTAGGGATGGGTGAGTACCAATACCAGGTATCGGTATCAGGTAGATACCAGGCCTTATTGCAAGGCGACAGCAGCCAATACCAGTATCGGCCACCCTTCTTGTGGTCGTTTTACGATCAGGAACTAGAAATTGGAAATGTGATGAATAGAAAATTGCCATAAATTTGTATATATTCTGATATATAAGTCTTACTTTAACATGATCTGTTATTGTTTTTTTAATTGTATGTATCAAAAGTACTAGTGGTATCAATACTTGGTATCGGTATCAGTGATTACCTCAAGAGTTGGGTACTCTTACTGGTATCGGTCTGAACAAAAAGTGCATTCCTTCTGAATAATGTGCAAAAATGTTCAGTAGTAGAAAAAAAGATACTTCTTTCTACTAGTGTGCTCTGTTCTATTAATGCACCGAATTGTCTTATAAAGACAAAGAGCATACTACTACATGGACTGTTAAGATGGAGATCAAGAATATTGTTTGATATTTTGCACTAGTACATGCTGTCCTCACTATTAGGACAATTTTGGCATACTAGCAAGACAACTTCAATTTACTAGTGATGCGAAACTATGCAGTAGTTGACAACTGTGTGCTACTACTGACATTATAGCATTCAAGGTAACATCATGTGCTTCACCATTAGCACTGCACTAGTAGCACCGAGGACTTGGTCGCAATTTTGCATCACTAGTATCATGTCTGTGTCCTAATAGTTTGCAGAAATGTCAGTGGCCACACACACATCACGATTTGGAATAAATGCTGAATGGCCTTTCCATAGGATAGCTCACGTGACTGTCGCGAGCGTCCTCCTGTGCATGCGTACGAGAGTTATTGAACGTGCTCGTGGCGCCATCTCTGTGCCTTGGCCCATTTAATTTAGCCAGCCTCATCTCACCACCTGAGCTCCACATCCAGTCACTTTCAGCCAGATCGCAGGGATCATATGAGGAATGTGGCTTGTCCTGGGCTGGCTGAGATGGATTATAGTCTCCGGTGTAATAGGAACATCAGCGAGCTGCTTCATTTCTCTTCACTCCCCGCATTGCATAAACGTTGCATCAGTGATAGGAGAGCCGAACTGCGTTTGATCAAACCACCAAGATAAAAATATTATGAGAAAGCACAATCCAAGCGTGTTCTTTTGTGCAAATATTTCAAGGTTCGCTTAGCATTTGTTGGATTGGTCCCGCACATTAGACTGTATTCAATGATGCAAGGAACACGTAAATGCACATTGTAAAAGGGATCATTTAGTAGAAGCCACACCTGCAGCACATGTCGTTTGATTTATTTTTAGACTAAATTGCTCTTTCATGCGTGTTGAAATCTATTTTCTTCACTTGTTGAATGTTTAAAGCCACATTGAACGTCTTTAGCCTTTGTCCTATTATTTCAGGTTTTTATTATATTTCATTTATTTAAATTTATTTGATTATTTTTATTATTACCCCAGGGAAATTATTCAAAATGTAAAAAAACAACAACTTTGCATAAAAAACGGGACCTCTCTACTTCTAGTGATTTGTAAACACTGTGGCATAGGTAATGATCCAATTTCACTCAATTGGTCCAAAACAATTTTTTTTTGTTCACTGCAATTAACTCATTCACTGCCAGTCATTTTTAAAGCAAAGCTCTCCATATCACCAGCCGTTTTAGAGTATTTTGATGGACCTCTCAAAACTCACAGCAGATTGTGTTCTGTGACATTGTAAACAACAAACCTACACAACAAAGCAAAAAACAAAAAACAAGCAAAAGACTATTCTCTCATCTATTACCAGAAAAAAATTGTTTTTTTCTTCTTCTTTTCTTTAAGTCAGGGGTGGTCAAGTTCAGTCCTCGAGAGCCCCTATCCAGCCTGTTTTCCATGTTTCTCACCACCAACACACCTGATTCATGATCAGGATCGTTAGCAGGCTTCTGCAAAGCTCGCTGATGAGCTGATCATTAGATTCAGCCGCACTGCAGGAGGGAAACATGGAAAACAGGCTGGATAGGGGCTCTCGAGGACCGAACTTGGCCACCCCTGTTTTAAGTAATCACCAACACACCGGTTTCTGACCAAAAAATGTACATACAGGAGAACAGTGACTTTGACGCTAATATTTTTTGTTTTTGTGACAATAACAACAAAGACTAAAAAAGGACTTTTGATCGCAAATCAATAACTGATTTCCAAACATACAACTACGACATGCTCAGTGAGTGATGCCGACCCACCACATTGCATTCCGGTTGACAAATATAAACGGCCACAGCAGTAAATGACTTACTGTCCATCTTTGTCCATCTATCTATGGCAGTGACAAGAAGAACAATTAAATTCAGAAGTTCCAAATAAGCCTATATGGTGGATACCTGTTGACATTCATGCAAGACAATAATAGCTTTGTGTTCAACTAAACAGGCCCAGATTTCACACTAAGTTCATTTGTGAGTAAATTAAGACGAGCTTTTTAATTATTTCTGTATACATATGCTATATATGTTGTTAGGTGGTGTGCTCGAAGATTTTTCTAATGTAAACTCTGTGCCTGAGATCAATAAAAGTTAGGAAACACTGCTTTAAATAAACTAACAACAGTAGAGTTTAGCATCACCTATTGATACTCATTGTTTCTTTGACAGTGACAATAAAGTTATCTTTTCTATCAATGTTTCCACTGTTGACCCCCCCCCCCCTCCAACCACACTCTAAACACACAGATTGTGCTACCTCATTCTTCATCTTTGGCTCCTCGTTTTTGACCTTTGCACAGCCTACATTAGGTCTGGAACTGTATCACCGCCATCCAAATATCCACATGATGTGTTCATTGGATTTCCTGGGCCTAAATGTGAAGAATATCCATCCCAGTGAGGTTATCTTCCATCTTGAACAGCAGTGTGTGTTTTTCTGCAAACGATGAATGTCAACAGCGCAGGATTCATTTGAGAGTCTAACCAGCTGTCCTTCTGAAAAATGGGGGGAAATGACAGTTACAGTGGAAAAAGTGTGAGATGATGTTAGTTTTTGCCTCACACTTCTTTGTTTATATTTAGCGTTTGTGTTTCTCTTTCAGGGCGATACTCCCGCTCAGGGAGGGAGCCCGAGCTCCACATTAACCTGCAGCACCGCCTCTCCTTGTTCCGAGAGCCCCTCTTCCACCTTAAGCAGCAGTCATGTGTGCCATCCTTTGCCCCTGCCTTCGCCTTCCCCACACGGCGGCTCCGCCCTCAGCCCGAGCGGGACGCTCTGGAGCCCCGTTCGCAGCCCCGTTCAATGTTCACCTGCTGGACTCGCCGCTGGGAGCGGCCTCGGCCCACCTTCTCAAAGCCCCACCTCCACCCTGGAGAGCAAGGACAGCGGAATCATCGGTGAGATTTGATCAGCAACTGTGATTTAACCGTTTAATGGGTCATTTTTATGTGTGCATGTTTTAAGTTTCAAGTGTGTGTTTTGATAGAGTTTTAAAAAAATGTATCACATATCTCCTGCGGTGAACGGGGTTTCACTGTACTAAGTGAACATCAGTCCAGCTGACTTGGAGTAGGCCTTTTAGGCGATACAGACAGGAAGTTAGATGAACCGTCACTTAGCTGCAAGTCTTCGTGAAATGTGTACTCCCATCCCGCAGTTTCTGCGTTTCGCCTGTGCCACTTCAGCCTCAAGGCTTCAACTCCCTGCTGTCAAAACTGGGACACTGCTGTCTTTCTTGCTTATGGGTCTGATGCTCCTAAAATAGGACACTTTTTTTTTTATGCCCTCTCGAAATAGATTCTGTATTTATAGTTAAATACTAAAGGGCAAAGGCCGCATCTAGAATGATCAAAGGCTTCGACGCATGAGTTTTTTCATAGAAATTGTTTGTTTATTTCGCTCAGTATTCTGGTGGTGTAGTCTTTGTAACGGCATGTGCTAGTTTGTGCAGAAACTGTTCTATACAAAAACCTGTTTGGGGATAGGGACTCAACCCTGTCATAAATAGTAAATAAATAAATAAATGCATGCAATTCTAATTTATTTTTTATTTTTATTAACCTCTATACGATCGATATATACTGTGTGCCACAAACTATGATCCCAAAACTTACAGATAATTTGATTTAGGAAAAAAAGGCATTGCTCTCAAAGACTCTCTGTAACTTCCACTAACAACCCAGGCTAAACGTAGCTCCTCTCAGTTGAGTTTGATCGCTTTTGTTCATCAGTCCTTCTCAAATAGAGGGCCAAGGTGTGAACCCATTACACTTTTTTTTTAATGCTTTACTCTACTAGCATAAAGTGTAATTGCACCTCCACTACAGTAGAAGGCAGTGATACTCTCATTGTCAGAGAATGTGCAAGGAGAGCCTCTGCAGAGATGTACTTGCAACAATTTTATAGACAAATTATAATATTTTATATTTATAGTTGAAGTAGAGAGTTGGGAGGGGGGAGTGCAAAATAGTTTATTTGTCTTCAGTGGGTGGGGTACGAAATAGTTTCTTCTTCCCATTGTGGGAAACAAAAAAATTATTGAGAAGCACTGCTTTAAAGCAACACAAAGGAACTTTCAGTTTACGTTGATTATGGCGGCGCCATATGGACAAGAGCGGTATTTTTATGCCTGAAGGAAGACCACATTTCCCATGAGGACAAGCGCATTGTGTCGTTTTTTTAGCTCACGCCAACGAATGAAAGCCGGGCCAATGTTGATCCTTGACTGTCCTTTCACCCAGGTAGCTTACCTTTTTCTTTTTTTTTGTCTCCTCAGAGAAAACTTTTTAGTTGTTTTGCAGCATCTGCCAGGAAAGCAGTAATCATGCTTCGACATTCAAATTGACTTCCGTCTGTAACAAATGGGGAAAGGGGGAAGTGACGTATGCCATAAAGCAGTCAGCGCATTTGTAGTTTTTTGTGTGGCAGTGTTCCTACCGTCTTCCTCAAAGTTGCTTAGTGCTAGTAAAAATGATACAAACCCCCTCAAGCCACGCCAAAGGTACCATTCAACTCGTTTTAAGTCGATGTTTCATCAGAAGAGTTATGAAAATATTTGATTAAGGTGATCCTTAGTGCTACTTTAACACCAATTAGCCTACTACTTTCCTATTAGCCAGGGCTTTGGTGCCATCTTGTGGCATTTGAGGGCATTACAGAAAGAGCATAAAAATATTCAAACAGGTAGCAAATAGCTGGAGAGCGATTCCACAGAAAAAACATTTTGAATAGGTGAAATCAAGAAAACTGTCAAGTGGTACTTTGACTAACCAGTGCAAGCCAAAATGTGAGTTACAAATATGATATGTCGTTGGTTGAGTGAAGGAAAGGGAGAAAAAAAAAGAGTCAATGTTCTTTTAGTGGTCAAGTCAAGCAAAATGAAAAGACTGGCAATTAGCAACAGTAAGACAAAATTCTCATCCAGATGCTCAAATGCAAACTAGCTGAGGAGGGTTCGTGTGATATCACTCACAAGACCAGATCTCCAGACTAACTTAAAAAAAAAAAAGAGCACAGTAGCTCCAAACTTGATATGACTTGCAAAGTAAATATTCGTCCCACTAATTTTCTGTATATTACTGATAAATAGGCTGAAACGTGGAGCAGAAGTTTGACAGCAATGAAATATATTTAATAAGAAAAAAATGTATGTATAATTAATAAGTAATAAAACTCACAGTAATTAAAATAATAAAATGTAAAAAAAAATCTGTATATTTGCTGGTTGCACTTCACGAGTGGATGAAAATTTTAGTTGCACGGTCTCAAATGTTAACTCATTTAGTGCCATTGACGGCTATAAACGTCAAAAATCCATTTGAACTGGGCTGGCAGTGAATGAGTTAAGGGCAAAATAGCACCATTTAGGGGCAGACTGGAGCCCTGCTGTTGTGACTAGACTTGGCCAAAAGTAATTCTGCTTTGCAAAACCAGTTTTTAAATATTTTTTTTATACAATACAGTGCTAAAGTTGTAACAAAAATAATTGTATTTGTATTGTTTTGACATTTAAATCCAACAAATTCCATTTGTAAGTCAAAGTACCACTGTACCCGATTTTTGTTTCCGAGCCTCGCCAATCTTCCTCTTGTGATTTTTTTCAGCGACCATCACGAGTTCCTCTGAGAATGAGGAGCGAAGCGTCTCCAGTTCAGATCTGACTGCGGACGAACCCCCAGGGGGCAGTGTTGTCATCATGGGCCAGACGGGCGAGGGCCACCATCTTGGGCCCCCATGGAGTAATCCCACCATCCAACTTGAGGAGTCATCACTGAGAGGCGATATCAAAGAGCCTAGGACACCACCGGCCCCCAAGAGGCCCCTCCCGCAGCACCACATGCACAGCGCGTCCTCCTTGGTCATGCCCCGTCCAA
Source organism: Leptonotus elevatus (assembly GCF_054856555.1). Classification (NCBI taxonomy): domain Eukaryota; kingdom Metazoa; phylum Chordata; class Actinopteri; order Syngnathiformes; family Syngnathidae; genus Leptonotus; species Leptonotus elevatus. The sequence continues at coordinate 20,463,590 of NC_141241.1, read as the reverse complement.
ATTCTGTGGCAGGTACATCTTATGCATTGCTCTATTAGTATTGCAAAAGTCCAATTAGGAGATGTGTTGACTGCTTTTCAGTATATTCATGGGTCAAACATTATTAGGGTCCAAACTTCTCGCCATGTGTCGGGCAGGGAGCAGTGCAGTTGTCATAAAACGACATCTCCTGTCACGATCCGTGCTGGTGCATAAGGTTCTGCTTCCTCTTCTTCTTCTTCTCGTTCGCTTAGATGTCAGTTCATTTGGGCTTTGCGGTGCGAGCATAAAAGAGATTCCCCAAGGAGTGGATTCACAGTAAAGCCTGCCAGTTTCTTCTGTCAGCTGGCGCTTTCATTTAGACAGTGGAGATGAAATTGAGGAGAAAGACAAAGTGGGCTGCGCAGTCCTGGCTGGGCCTGCTAATATTTACTCCACATGAAAGTTGAGAACAGAGTGTATCGTTCTAAATTTAAAACAAAGCTTTAATTGATCCCGTGTGGAAAAATGCTGGAACGGTCATGTCAAGCTGCAGCACAGAAATGAAATGAGGCTACAGGAGAAAAACACGCATGCATGACATGACAGCGGCGTGCTAAACTTTTAGGTCATGAGTCGCGTTCTTGTTTTAATGACCTTAGCAGAAGGATGGACACGTATGGAAAGCGTGTGTTCTTTGTCCTCACTAATTGGGCACACTTGTGGCACAAATTCTTTAATATTGAATAACTGGATATGGATTTTGTTCAGTGGTGTGTATCATCGGTGAGAGATTCCACTACATGCTATACAAGTCTAACTATATACTACTACTATATATTCACTAGTGCTGTTGAATATGTTTAGAATTGATTAATCTATCGATTATTCAATCGATTGACTAATCGGATTCATTTTAATTTTGCAATTAAGTGTATTCCAAAACATTTCCCCCCTGATTACTGTTTATTGACCAGTGATTGGTGGTTATTTCGTGCTTTGTATTCGTACAGTGATAAATAAAAAAAAAAGGATTAAAAGGTGTTTGCAAATGTCTTATTTTGATTAAGCACAGAAGATGATCAGTCTTCTTTCATGAAATACTGTTGATATGCTTAAGTCAGAGGATTTGGACAATTATAAATACAAAAATGCCTCCAAACGATTACTCGATTATTAAAATAGTTGTCGATTAATTTGACAATCGATTACTTGTCGATTAATTGATTCATATTGACAGCTCAAATATTAACAAATAAAAGAGGAGTGCAAGAGAATATTAAATACTGTCTTGCTAGAGTCTGCTAATCCATAAGATTGTGAATAATGTGTACTTGTGTGGGGCTCTGAGTGAGACATTGTGACTGTTCAGTGAGGGAGACGCTCCAGCCCTAATTGCTCAACATATTTCTGTAACTTGATTTGGGAGCTGATGGAGGCCAATATTAGCAGTAGCCCGCAGCAACGCACATAACCAACCCAACTATCGGGGGTGCTGATTTGTGTACAATTCTGATTATCATTAAGGCATCATTCTTTTGTGTTGTAACTTGGAGGTCACTTGTGTTGACTTGAGGGAGTAGCAGCTTTTCTACCTTTTGAGGCAGCAGCATGAAATTCCAATTGAAGAGCGACGCGGCGCCTGCTCGTGATTCAAGTGTTGTGCAGAGCTTGTGTTATGAGATTTGATGGGTGCAGGGGCTGAGTTGACCTTTGAATGCGGGGAAAGATCAACAAGAGGTGGCGGGTAATCAGTCACACTGTCATCAGCAGGGGATGAAAAGGTAGGCAGCCTTGTTGTTGGGTGACCTGGACTATTGTCAAACTGGCTGAAAACAGCTCGCTCGCTCTCTCTCTCTCTCTCTCTCTCTCTCTCTCTCTCTCTCTCTCTCTCTCTCTCTCTCTCTCTCTCTCTCTCTCTCTCTCTCTCTCTCTCTCTCTCTCTCTCTCTCTCTCAATTTGGCCATGCGGTCTTTAGCCAGCAATCGTTCTCATCCCACGCCACACCTCCTTCACAGTTTCTCCTGTTCACACCTCGTACTGAAGATGTTCTCTCCATTCTCCTCTTGGATACGTGATCCTCTGCATTCTTCATTGTTGATAGATGGTTATGAAAGTGCATGTAAAGGTATGTTTAGTGCGTCCCCGTCTGTTACGTGACCAAGTGTATCGGGCAAGGGAGCTCAAAGACACTCAAACTCAAAGAGATCTGTAGCAACAACAAAAAAAAGTTTGAAATACACAATTTATTAAAACACATTTTAGCGCCTGTTCTTACACTCTTGTTAAGAAATGAGAGACGATCGTATAACACTGAATTTGAGTAAACAAAAATAACATTTGTTTGCTGAGCTTTGAAAATAAGAGGCCAAATGTGCATGTTTGCTTCAAGCTGTTTATTTATTACTCTAAGTTAAAGTTTACTGTAAGGGTGTGCCCCAAAAATCGATTCTCATAAGAATCGCGATTCTCATTTAGTACGATTCAGAATAGATTTTAAATGTCCCAAAATGGATTTTATTGAAATTATTTTATACTGTTTTGCCTTTGTCTGTGTGTGCCTTTATTTGGAGCGCTGTTCATGTTGTACCCGGTTTGGCCACCGAGGGGCAGTGTGGTTCCACACAGTCTAATACACTGTTAAGTTGTAGCGACATTAGAGAGTAGAAGGAAAAAGTCATGATCAAGTTATTCCAATAAAAGTTTTTTTTTTCCCAGCATGGAGCTGTTCTTTTGAGTGATAAAAGTGCAGCGAGTAGTGCGCTAATTAGCGAGTCAGACTGGAGTAGATCATTACAATTCCTTGCACATCTATAGATTGAAGCAAACATCATTGTCAATCAAATCATTTTGAATCAAAAATTGTTCTTAAGCGAAAATCGATTCTGAATCGAATCGCACACCCAAAAATCTGAATCGTGAGACATTCAAAGATTCCTACCCCTATTAAACATCCATTTTCTTAACCACTTGTCCTCACAAGGGTAGCGGGGGGCACTGGAGCCTATCCCAGCTGGCTTCGGGCAGTAGGCGGGGTGCACCCTGAACTGGTTGCCAGCCAATCACAGGGCACACAGAGACGGACAACCATCCACACTCACAATCACACCTATGGACAATTTGGAGTGTTCAATTAACCTACCATGCATGTTTTTGGAATGTGGGAGGACACCGGAGTACCCGGAGAAAACCCACGCAAGCACGGGGAGAACATGCAAACTCCACCCAGGAAGGCCGAAGCCCGGACTCGAAATCACGTCCTCTGCACTGGGAGGTAGACGTGCTAATCAGTCACCCACCGTAGCACACATTAAACAAAAGAGTAAAATGTATATTTAATCACCAAATTGTTCAATCAAATGTCAAATGAAAATCTGTTATCTTAAAAAACTACAACTAATAATGTTAGGGACAATAGTACAATAATAGATCGTGACACTATATTGAAGGTGCTCAGCTCCAAAAATCGGTCTTGGCTGTATGCTGACTGTATACAGACCCCATAAATAACAAATAAATAACAATTGCTATATGGAACAATGAACTGCAATCTAGCATGGCTTCACTATATTGCCGCTCCATCCAGGCATTAGACGTATTTGATTTTGTGTTATGACAAAGGTTATTAGATATTGTGGATTTACTGACATTGCTGGCTGGAATTCTTCAGCCTGAAACCAAAATTGCTAAAAGCATTAAGCTTATAAGAGCTCAGAGATGTGCTGCAGCTTCCTTGGATCCTCAGAGATTAACAGAGGCTGTGTCAAACGTGGAATGTCCATGATTATACTCAGGCCAGGGTTAATCTGTCCAGTGGCTGCGCTTGTTTCATGCTCTGTCTGTTTGATTGGTCTAGCCCAGGGGTCAGCAACCTTTGCTGCCAAAACAGCTATTTTAGGCCAAATAAATAACAAAAAATCTGTCTGGAGCCGCAAAACTTTTGAACATTGTGGTGAAGGAAACAGTGTGTTTGTGTTTGTCTAATTTACTGAGGGCCCAAGAGCTAATTAGCGCTGCGCCATAACAGAAAAATATGCAGCATCCAGTACTTTGAGATTCATTTTCTTCTACCTTTCGTCTTCCGTTTTTGGATTTATTTTTATTTTTTTTCCATACTTCATTTTACATTCAATTAGACTTTTCTGTCTTTCTGTCAAATTTCTGACGGTTTTGGCAATTTTGTGGACATGATAATTTTCTGCTTCTAATTTTGTGGCTATTTTTTCGTGCCTTTATTGCTATGAATTTTCTGAAGTTTTTGGCAATTTTTTGGACATTTTATGATAATTTTTTAGATCAGTTTTTTTGGTTTTGGACATTTTATTGTTACTTTTTGAACATTTTCTTTTCTGCCTTTTGTATTCAATTCTCCGACACATTTGGCTATTTCATTTTATTGTAATTTTCAGATTATTTTTTTCTTTTTGGACATTTTATGATCACTTTTTTGGACATTTTAAAAACTTTTTCATCTACCTTTTGTCTTCCTTTTTCTGACAACTTAAAATTTTGGACTCTGACATTTTGTCAATACTTAATTATTCATTTTTTAAATTTCATCACGAATTCATTGTGTGTGTGTATATATATATATATATAGTGTGTGTGTGTGGGGGGGGGGTTTGTGTGTGTGTGTGTGTGTGTGTGTGTGGTATGACCTAAGATGTTCTTTAACACACTGAAAAATAATTTGCTCAAAACAATTTCATCAGGAATTGCCAACATGATCAATGTAGATAGATAGATATAGATTTTTTTTTCCAAATAGATACTGTACCCCAAAAAGAACTTGCAGAATGCTGACAGTATCATTTAGCGTAAGACTGCAAAAAATGTCTTAAATAGTGAGGAGATAAAGCACGGCTGACCTGTAAACTCAGTCATATGAGTGGGTGGATGGCAAAGGTGGGAGTGGGAGTAAACATCTCTCCTGCTTGTAGCTTCTCTTCTTCACTGCATGTTCTGTATTCACTTTCTTTTAATTCATTATTCAATGGCTCGAACAATCAGGATTTTTACTAGTAGTCAATGTATATCCTGCATAACAGTGTACATTTACGGCCCCCTTGAAATAACTCAACACAAAAATAAAAGGTGTGTACACACCCAAGTGAAATTGTCCACATTGGGCCCAATTTGCCTTTTTTCCCCTCCTTGCTGTCATGTGACTCATTAGTGTTGCAAGGTCACAGGAGCGAAGGGGGAGCAAGGTGTGTTCAATTTGGTTGTCAGCTTCACCATTTCCCAGACTGGAAGTTTAATACGGCATCTCATAGCAAAAAACTCTCCTTGGATCCGAAATGAAAAAATGTCTTGAAATGTGAATGAATTTTGTCCGAACTTGTGTCAAACCAAGATGACGTTTCTTACCTTTTCCTTCCTCCTGACTTGGCCTTGTCGCCGAGTATTCATCATGGAGCGGCAAAACAGATGATTGCTTAGGTTTCCATGGAAACAATAATGAAGTCAAGCCATGAATTTTACACGTGTGAGGTTTTGCAATTGTACGGTTTGTGTATCTTCTTGCCGCTCTCATTATGACTCTCTTGACAGCAACATGCTCCACAAGACTGGAGGATCTGAGCTATCTGGACAACCAACAGGTCGGCGGGCACAGGAGCTCCGTCCGCAGGTTTAACACACCTGGACGCACAAATGAGGACACTAAAGGTATTTTATTTGTTAGCCTTGCGATATAAGTGCAGTGTTAAAGGGGAAGTCAACCTCCAAAAAAATCTTGACGATAATATGTTCTATGCAGCCCCACTCGTCTAAATATGGTATTTTGGTTAACATTGCATTAGTGGAATATGAGTTAAGCTGCGAAATCCAGCTGTTCCTATCAATATCAGAAGGCGGCCATTTTGCCACTTGTTGTCGAGTGAAAATAACATCCCAGTTGCGCAAGTCTCCGGTAACAAGCAATCACAGCTCAGCTTCAGATGTGAGCTGTGATTGGTCGTTACCTGAGCCCTGAGTAACTGTGATGTCATCTTCAGTCGACGGCAAGTAGCAAAATCGTGAGATGGATAAAAACAGCTGGATTTTGCCACATAACTCATATTCCACAAATGTAATGTTAATCAGAATATCATGTTTAGACTAGTGAGGTCACATATAAGATATTATTGTCAAGAAATGTTTACGGTTGACTTCCCATTTCAATTTCATTATATATGATAAAAAAAATACAGTGAACCCAGTTTAATTCAAGGTGTATTTTCTCGGTTAGTTTAGCATTTTTTTGTTTTGTTGAAATCAGTTAGCCAACGTTAGGTAGCTAAATCAAAACAGATGACAGTAAAATCTCTGTCTGTCTGTACTTTCTACTTTTACCCAAATAAAGGCAATAAATCAGTACTTTTGCCCGCTTTCTCCAGGGAGATTGGCCCATTTCAAACAAGCCGACATCATGCTGAAACCGCTGCTGTTCGAAGTTCCCGGCGCCACCGCGGACACGTCTTTCGTGGGCCGGGATTGGCTCTTCGCGCGTCTAGATGAGGTCTTGAGGAAAAGCAGCAACTGCGAGGGAAGAGGGGCCGTCATCGTGGGAAACGCGGGCTCGGGCAAAACTGCTATCATGTGGAGGCTGGTGGCGCTCAGCTGTCACGGCGTGCACACGCAACACGGAGGGCCCGGCATCCCTCACAGTCCGAGCGTCTCTCCCAAATGTAAGTCATTGCTTATCATTACAGGAATCGAATAGAGAATCCCGTACTGAACTCCCACTGTATTGTGGCTAAACAAAAACAAGTCAACTTATTGGATCTTGTTAGCTTGTGCTTGTGCTTACAATTAAATGTGACAACCATCACCTTTTTCAAAACATCATCTTGTGTCCGTTTTTCTCATGGCACAAAAAGATATACGTGGTGCAAATGCATAACGACTACAGCCCTGTTCATTTCTCAGCATCGCTGCATTATTCATGGCCACCTGCACTATTCAGTATGTATGTTGTCATTTTTGATTAATATTCAACATGGCTCCAGTTGGAGATGTCGAGAGGAGCCATGGCTGTGCTGCAACCATCGCTCGGTCTTGTTTGATGTGGTTGGACTGCACATTTTACACACATGCTTAATTTAAATAGGCGCTAATTAGCTGCAGCAGTGTGGAAAATCTTTTATTCGAGAGTCATGATGTCCAGCTAAAGCTGCATGTACAGTTCTTTTATGTACTCACCAGTAGAATGAAGGAATGTGAATGCATGTAACCCCCGTCCCCCTAATAATGTTTTCCCCTACTGCCGCCTTCCACTAATGTATGACATTCCTGGTTGCACCACTAGTAAGGACAAAAAGCATACTAGTATATTCTTGGGTGGCCTAATTTTTATTGTGGGATATTATTCATTTCCAGCTTAAGGTGCAAGCACTAAAATAAACAAATAAATCAGTGCACTTACTAGTGATGATTGTACTAGTGGCAAATCATTGATATCCATCCAGTTTAAGGTCCATACTAATACTTGTATGCTATTTGCCCTGATTAGAAAGACGACTCAGCAGTCACTGGTAAAAGACATTTGCATTAACGTTTGTGTAATAGTAGGACAAAAGTGGCATTGGTAGTGGACACAATGTTACTAATATGACACATGCACAAGTGTGTTTTTTTGTACCTCCACTAGCAATGCAGTATAGTGGCAAACAGCAGGAGTGGCATGGCTCAGGTGGTAGACAGGTTGTCTCCCAAGCTGAATGTTATGAGTTCATTCCTCAACGTTTGAATATATATATATATATTTTTTTTTTTATAAACTGGTAAAATGTACTCAAAACTTTCCGTGTAAAATTTACTTAGAATTTCTGAATTTTTCCAAGTAAATGTTACTTTATTATTATTATTTTTTCTTTCTTTCTTTCTTACAGTGCAAAACTTAGTATTGGCTTTCAAACTTAAACCAAACGCTTGGGACTCAAATTTCTTGCTGCATCTAACCTAATTTTGCATCCTGAAGTAGATTCTGCCATGATTTTTTATTGTGCGCATGTTCTTTATGAAGATTTTCAAAGCATAGGAGGCCAAAGTTGTCCAAATAGTGTGCAGAAATGTCATTGGAGTGGAAGGCAGTCATGGGAAAAAAATGACTGGTACTAGTTTGCCGAATTGTCTTACCAGTGAGGACAAAGAGCATACTCATCTATGAAGCTTATACTGGATAAATGCAAAACATTTTTTTTTTTTTTTTTTTTAAACATCTATAGCAGTTTTCATTGTTTATGGTTTCCTCCCAACATACCCGCGCTTCCCCTTAAGACATCTTCTAATGAGTATAAATGGCACTTTGTGCTCTATTCAGGTGGGGAAAGGCAGCGAAAAGCCGCCTCCAAATCCGAATCCAAAGCCGACTCCCAAATCAACACGAGTGCTGCTTCAGGAGCGGCCGATAGCACAGCACAGAAGCAAGAGCTTGCCAGATGCCTCGCCAACAAGGTACCTTTCAACACCACGTGAGCGCTCGTATTCTCACACTTGTGAGAGAATATCTCACAATTTGGTCTCTTTCGGCAGCCTTACATCACCACAGTATGGATTGCACTTTACGTCATACGCAGAGGAAATAATGTTTCATATAATGAGCTGCGAATGTTGATGGAATAAGTCAATCAGCTAGTTAGCTATTAATGTGCAAAGCTGTTTACATTATGTGTGTATATGGAAAGACATGTGGTTAATAAGTAACTCAGTACAATTACTCAATTACTTTGTCACTGTACTTTAAATGGGAGTTTGCAGCTGCTGTATGGCATTCCATGGCATCTCGCATTATATGTTAGCATTAAGCTAGCGGACTCTTGTTAGACTTAATTATTGTACATGGATCAAACATTTTGGTGTTAAATCAATGTTAAATTCTACTTTTGTTTCATCTGTTGGTTTTCAAGCTTATCAATTGAGAGCTTGTTTGTTTCTTCCATTTCCTTAAAGTGATGTTATATAATATTCTCACAGAAAAGACAAAAAAGTGTGGCTTAATCAATTGCGGTATGTTTTTTAAAAAGCGAGTTCACCTATCGTGGGTTCAAGGCTTCACAGTATTTGTAAAAATGACATCATCCACATCTTTAACCTCTTTGTTCTGACAGGTGGTCGCTTACCATTTCTGCCAGGCCGACAACACATACACCTGCCTGGTCCCAGAATTTGTTCACAGTGTCGCCGCCCTGCTGGCCAGATCACCGCAGCTCACCCCATACAGGGAGCTGCTAATCCAGGAACCTCACCTCCAGAATATGCTCAGCCTGCGCTCCTGTGTTCAAGACCCCATAGCTGCCTTCCGAAAGGGCGTCCTGGAACCCATGACCAACTTGCGCAAGGGTAATAATGTCAACACACGCACACTCGTGAAAATAAAATGACACCTAAAGACAAGTTCATTTAAAGTTTAAAATGGATTCACTGTAGCTTTTTATTGCCTCCGTGGTAGGTTGACAGATGACGTCACTAATTTGGGTCCCAGGAAAGTGAGAAAGCAAAGCTCGGTCGTTTGCATACGAATAGAAAATCTGTTATTTTTGCCCTGGTGTCTCATCATCATCCCACCGGATTTCAAGGTCACTCAATTGCTTAGGCCATATTAGCCAGCTCACTTTCTTATGATACAGCCAGTCAAGATAGATTGATGTGTTTATTATGGGCCGGCCCTACCGAGGCTAAACAAAGGAGTGGTGTGTCTCCTCCGTCTCTATTAAGCAGGTTAGGGAAAAAATGAAGAGCCCGTGTGCCTCTTGAGAGCATGCGAGTCCTTGCATGGCTGCATTGACAGCTTCGATAATACAAAACAAGATGGATTTCCTGTTTGGTGAGAATAAACAACGATGCCATCCAGACCTTTTCAGTGGGATGTAATCAATAATGACCAGTTCCACAACATAGACTTCCAGCAAAACGAAGTTGCACACACACTGCTATTATAAAGTATATACAGTATTTGGGTCATTCCAGAATCGGATGAAGGACAATTTTGAAAAATGGACGATATGTTTTCTAAATTCAGGTAATAAATCATCATATAATTGTATTCATCCTGCTCAAACATTCACGGTTTTATGAGTTGCTGTGTTTGGCTCAACCCTGTTTCAGGATCTCGCACCTGATATATATATATTTTTTCAAAGTCCTTTCCAATTAGATAAAGTAAGTAACATTTTGTTTAAAAATGAATTTACTCAAATTTTCTGAAACAGAGTTTCTAGTAAAAAGGTTGTAAATCAATGATAATCCTAGATTTCTTTGCTGTATGCTAGAACAAACAATATATGTAATATATATATATTTCTTGATAATATGAGTAAAACAATCCAGTATGGCTGGAAACTTTGAAAATAAAGAAACATTGAAGGGAGGACTTACCAGGGTCAGAGTAATAAGATCGATGACATAATTTCTGCTGAGTCATGTAGTTTCCTTTTTTCTCTCTCTCTCTCTCTCTACATGGCCAAAAATGAGAGGCACAGCATAATTACTACAATTTAAAATGTGCGTGATAACATAACATGTTTTAAGAATGACATGGTAGACAATATCCACAAAGTCATGAAAACTTAAGCACATTTGAAACTTATTTTCATCAAGCGCTATCTGGTCTTTCAGTTACTTTTCAGAAATACTTTTACAGCAGTTACATCAACTATAATTTACACAACAAGGGCACATTTTGTATTTTGTGCATGACCCATATCTCTAACATTCCATCTTTATTTTGCCTGCCCATAGAGCAATGTGCAGTATTGGCACTTTGTCACAGGCACTTTATTTGCCTTTCCAGAGCGAAGGCTGCCCGATGAAGACTACATCATCTTGGTTGACAGTCTCAATGAGGCGGAATTCCATAAACCAGACTACGGGGACACCATCGCCACCTTCATCACCAAGATCGTCTCCAAGTTCCCCGTCTGGCTCAAACTTGTGGTCACAGTGAGGACGGGCCTCTTGGTGAGAGACATGCACTCCTCAACAAAAAAATGTCAAAATATGCGCCCTGTGATTGACTGGTGACCAGTCCAGGGTGTACGTGTATCCTTCCTCCATCCTAATTAAGTCTATCCACCACTTGAAACCAAACCGACAGAGGCATTCTTCATACCATTATCTCCCTACACTCCCCATGGCTGGATGTTTGACATCCAGTCTTACTGTCTCGGCATAGACATTGCGGCTTTTGGCACGTGCTGCCGTTGCTCAATCCGCTCGCTAATCCCAGCAAACAGTGGCTGCATCTGTCAAAAGCTCGAGCCAAAAACTCCAAATGCTGTATGGATTACAGCGCCAATGGATGTCAACGCTACGCGGAGTCAGTTGCGAGTCTGGAGCTTGTCAAGCAGCCAGTCGGTTATATAATTGAATTAGTGATTTGGAGGGCGTGCTGGCCATGATGCATTTAACAAGTCAGCAGGCATTAGATACGGAAGGACAAAGATAAAAGACACACCTACAAAAATCCCACCTTCCCTGTCATTCTCAGACCCCGTTGGAGCATTACCGATATATTCATCCATATAAAATTTTTCACATTGTTTTGAACAGAGCTGGGTGGTGCTTTTGGTATCTGGGACCTCAGGGAGGATGTACCCAATTGAATCCACCTCTTAATATCGGCACTGTCACATTGCAACTCGGAGAAATTGGCTGTAACAAATTTTGCTCTGTCCAACCAATCAGGATTGAAAAAAATGCAGATATGTTTTCCCTGTGAGGCGGATTAAAATCGGATTGGTTGAAAAATCTGTCCCCTCGTTGAATGACAATGGCCACCACTCTTGATTGTGAACCAGCTGGGCTGATTAGATTGACGTGGCAGGAAATGACTTGACAAAAAAACAAAACACATCTGTCAAACACTACCAAATGAGAATAAAGTATTTGGAAGAACTAAATACAATTTAATGGCACAAATACTACCATTGATGTTGTAAATGTAGTTCAGTGCTTTGCAGCACCAGCAACTCTGGTTCTTAAAGTGCGAATTCACAAGTTAATTGCTTATGGTTATTGCTGTTATTATTAAAGCCCGGCATGCAATTAATGAGTCGAAGCTGCTTCTGGCCGGTGTTGAGCATTTGAGGATAGCAAGAGATGGCAGGAGATGAGAAGCCTGTGAGCTGTGCTGCTGCTGCTTGAGTCATTGTCACACTATTTACTGTACTGCATCCCATGGCTTTGCGTGACTCAGAGACATCTGAGCAACCGGTCGGTCCTGATTGAAGTGCTTTTAGTTAAAGCACAAAAGGCCTAGAATTCTTTACATGCTGAATTCTCTTGTGACTCATTAAGTAGAGATAATAACAACTATGTGTAAAAATGTTGTGAAGAAAATTGCATGTGAATGCCAAAAAAGCTAACACCGAACTGAAATTCTGCGGATTTATCAAATTGTTGAAGGTGAAGCCTGAAGTCTACCGTACAAGAAATGTAGTCATCTCATTTCATTTTATACCACACACTATTCAAAAGGCCATAGACAGGCTACAGATATTGGAACACATGCAGTGCAGCAACACATGTAGACAGACAGTATAGCAATACTCATAGGCACATATTCTTTATCTCGTGTAGTTAACGACTATTCTGCAGTTTACTGAGTCAGGTGTGAAACTCTTCTTCGTGTATTGCATACATCTGTAATATTACACTGCCCCCTTGTGGCCAAGGTGCACACATCAGAGAACAATGTGGGTCAAGAATGAATTCATGGCATTTCTGTTACTTTCAATGGGAAAAGATGATATGTTTTTAGTTAAAAGTGCAGTCAGTGAACACATTTAAAGTATTAATCTAAAATATCTCATAATTTGGGAATTTTTGTGTGAAAAGTGTGGAATTTAGTGAATATGGAAATATTTGGAATGTGGGGGAAAAAAATCCCAAGAAGTTCTGAATGAGTTAAACAGTTTACATTTTGAAAGACTTTTTGTTGTTGTTGAATTGCCAATTCATTCATTGTCTTCACTATGTGAATTAATAATAATAATAATAATATAGCATTTTATAAATATATGAAAAATAATTTGAAAAAATGATATATGAACTATGCTATAAAAATATGGGCGGCACGTTGGCTGACTGGTTAGCACGTCCGCCTCCCAGTGCAGAGGACGTGAGATTGAGTCCAGGCTTCGGCCTTCCTGGGTGGAGTTTGCATGTTCTCCCTGTGCTTGCGTGGGTTTTCTCCGTGTACTGCGGTTTCCTCCCACATTCCAAAGACATGCATGGTAGGTTAATAATTGAACACTCCAAATTGTCCATAGGTGTGAGTGTGGATGGTTGTCCGTCTCTGTGTGCCCTGCGATTGGCTGGCAACCAGTTCAGGGTGCACCCCGCCTACTGCCTGAAGCCAGCTGGGATAGGCTCCAGCGACCCTCGTGAGGACAAGCGGTTAAGGACATGGATGGATGGCTATAAAATATGAAAACATATGCTGTGATAAATGTTTTCTCTTGCAGGAAATAACCACCCTGCTCCCGTTCTCTGGCATCTCGCTGGACATCCTGCCCGACAGCAGCGAGCTGGGAGCCGACCTGAGCGACTACATCCATCACCGGGTGAGCGGCAGCGCCCAGGTCGCCGCCAATGTCACCACGCCCACGGGCTCCGCTCCCGACCCGTTGCTCCTCAGCAAGTTCAGCAGCCACCTGACCACACGCAGCAACGGCTCCATCCTCTACCTCCAGCTGACCCTGGATCTGTTCCACAAAGGGCATCTGGCACTGAAAGGGGGGAACTACCTGGTTGTGCCTGTGTCGCTATCAGAGGTCAGCTGGTGAATAGTTGTCGAGTGTGTGTGCTGTTGAATCAGGCATTGACTACGTTTTTTTCACCTTTTTTCTGGGCGATTGTGTTCTTTTGGTGAGTGTGAGAAGGTTTTTGGTGTGAGTAAGAATTTATTGAGTGAGCTTTTCTGTTTTTTGGGGTGATTTTTGTGTGAGAAAGAAGTTTTAGGGGTAAGAGGGTTTTTTTTATTTTAATATATTTTTAATACATTTTAATTTTTAAATTATGTGTGAGAGCTTTTTGATGAGTGTGAGATAATTTTGGTGGCAGTGAGCATTTTTTTGTGCACCAGGTTTTTGGTGAGTGTTTTATTGAGAGTTTTTCCTGTGTGTGAGTGAGAGGTTTTTGGTGTAAGTGTTTTTTTTTAGAGTGAGAGGTTTTTGGTGTGTGTGAGAGGTTTCATGGCGAGACTGAGGATTTTTGGTTCTTGAGAGAGGATTTTGTTTGGTGTTTGTGTGAGAGGTATTGTCATGTATTTTTTGTGTGTGTGAGGGCTTGATTGTGAGAGGATTATTTTGGGCAAGTGCGAGTGTTAGTGTTTTTTGTGTGTATGAAAAAAAAACATCTCACACTTAATAACAATGATTTTTGGGGGTTTTGGTGAGTGTGGTTTTTTTTTGTGAGTCATTTTTTGTGTGCACACAAAAAAAACATCTCACACTTAAATAAAACCCACCAAAAATCCCTAGACTTACCATAAAACCTCTCATTCGCACAAAAACTCACTAACCCCAAAAGACTCATCCTCACCAATAACCTCTGTCAACAAAAAAAACTCTTATGCCAAAAAACACCTTTTTGTGTTTGTTTTTTGTGAGTTTTTGATGTTTTTTTTTTTTATTAGTGTGAGATGTTTTGTTGTGTGTAAGAGTTTCTTGGTCATTTTTTTATTTATTTGTTGAGGTGTTAGGTCAGTGTGAGAGGTTTTATGGTGTGATGGAGGTTTTTTGGTGATTTTTTTCGGTGTGAGTGTCAGAATTTTTACTGTGAGCAAGTTCTTGGTGTGACAGTCTTTTTGGTCATTGTTTTGCCTTGTATTGTTTTTGAGAGAGTTTTTGATGTGATTTGTGTATGAGAATCTTTCAGCGTGTGAATGGATGAGCCTGAGAGTTTTGTTTTTTAAGCTTGCTGAAGGTATTTTTGTGTGTTGAAAAACATTGAAAAAGTTTAAGTAATGAAAAAAAAAATTGAGAAAAAAATGCTACAATACATATCCCATTTGCTTAAAGTCTTGATTTGAAAGTTCATCGAAGTCAAATTCAGTTATTTTGTTGTACCAAGTCGTCATCAAATCATGCTGTTGAGTGTGCGCTGGAGAACAAATCCCCGAGAAGAAAACACGAGAGAATTCCACAATGTGCATTAGCAGAATTAAAGAACACATTTGTTGATTGATGAGCGAGGCCCAGTGTTGACAAAAACAAGCGCAGAGCAACGCGGGGGGGCTGCCATTGTTCGAAAATGTTCCACACAAAGTTGACAAATCTGTGATCAAGGATGAAAGATTTAGAAAGGGCACGGAAATAGCTCCCAGCGAATGACTGACACTTTTTGATGTTGCGCCGTCAACAGTCTGAAGGAGAGCAGCCAGATGAGCACGGCCTGAAAACACGACCACTTTAAGACTGCATGAAAGCTTTGCATCCTTGCTCTACTCAATTCATTGTGTATTCTATTGATCACACATGCCTACATCTCAATTAAAATAAATAAAGACATGAATTCATTTCACGGCATTTCAGTGCCACCTCAGCTCTTGAGCAGTTTTGTTGTTCAGATATTTACCGTATGTCCACAACAGTGTTAATTTTAAGATGTGAACCTGTGTTAGGTGTACCTGCTGATGTGCCGCGTGAGCTTCCCTGACAAAGACGTCTTTGAGCGAGTGCTTCCGGTGCTAAATGTGGCCCTGGCGTCGCTGCACCCGCTGTCGGATGAGCAAATGTTCCGGGCGCTCAATGCGGGCAGCGTGAGGGGGGAGCTGGAGTGGAAGGACTTTCAGCAGAGATTGGACAGCCTGGCTGGATTCATGGTGAGATTCTGAGCTGCTCCTGAGCAAAATAGATTTTTGGGGACATTTATTTCTGACCATTTTTTTTTAAACTATTGATCATTCATACACCTTGCAGCAGTGTTGCAAGACAGAGTGGGCTTGATTTACACAACATTCTAAGTGCACAAGTGTTAAAGTATGAAGTGGGATATCATCTCAAGCTACCATAGGAAACTCATAGGCACCAAGTACAACAAATGCAATTTTCAATCTCAGTGGTTCTTAAAGGGATACTTGACCCAGTTAGCCATTTTCAGCAGTAAGCTGTTAATGACTTAATATTTTGTCTATAATTGATTTGATAACTTACATTATTTTTCATGTACAATTAATACCTTTAAAAACACATCTTGCCTCTTGCTGTTGACTGAAAATGACATCACGTGTGCTCGGGTAACGGCCAATCGTGGCTCAGTTTGCAAATGTCACATGACCAAACCCAGAAAACAGGTATTATTGAGCCCCCACCCCAAAAAATAAATAAATAAATCACATTTTATTTTTCAATATATAAGAGTTCTGTGAATGCACATAGGAATCTGAAGATCTGCTGTTGGTTATAACTCTTTACTTCTTATATTCATGATATTCAGTAGGTAAGCAACACCTGTTATTTACGTTTACAAAGAAGGACAATTAAGGACAAACACGCCTTTTGGGAAGTCGTTTAATTAAAGTTGAAAAGTTGTTGTCTTGCACGTGCCGACAGGTGAAACGCAGAGATGGCACACGCATGCTGTGCCACCCCTCCTTCAGAGAGTGGCTCGTCTGGAGGTCAGATGGAGAAAGCAACGACTTCATCTGTGAACCAAGGTCAGACTCGACACCAAAATACAAAACACAAGTATTTTTTGAAGGGTACATTCAGATAAGTGCAAATCTGCGATGTAGAGTGACCTTCTAAAAACAGCTTTATCCCTCCCACGTGGATTAAACACATTTAAAATTATTAAACACAATTAGGCTGGCTAAAACACACTTTTAGTAAGTATTCCTTAGTGGCTGTGCTCAACATTGTTGTCAATAAAACGTTAAGTTAAATATAATCATTTAGTTTGATGTAATCATGAATAGTTAATAATAAATAAAATAATATTAAATAATGGAATTCTTTAATGTAATTACTTCAATGTTAAATTTGTCTAATTGCCAGTGCATTATGCGAAACCATAGAGGTAGAGAGAGACAGAGAGAGAGAGAGAGAGAGAGAGAGAGAGAACAACAAATACGGGGAAATAAACGGCCAGTTATTTTGTAAATACGATGTCGGAAATGATCATTTAATCACCTGACTTCGGCATCTGTCAGTCACGATGAGTCTCGACGTGATGCGAGTTGGAAAAAAAGTGGTAGCTAGTGTGCGTGCCATCGTCGCCGTCATGCTTTGCACAACTAAAAAAAAAAAAAGCGGCAGGCAAAAACCCCCAAAACAAAACATGACGTTAAACCTATTGGAAGAGATGTGATAGACGTGGTTTGAGTCCAGGCCATTAGCAAAATCTAGTGTCCCGCTCCCACCGGAGTCGCGCTGTAGCTTGCCGGCAGCTAGCTCCATCGCAGAAGCGACCTTTCAGCCGCGTGTCGCTTCTCCTCCCGGCGGTCAAAAGGAGGCTTCCCGGTGTCCCCGCCGCCTACGCAACCTCAGGGGATGAATTTGACGCCAAATGCAAAACGTTTTTGGCACCGGGGCCTCTCAGCATGGTGTTACGCCACATTATAGAGGGGCTAATTTATTGTAAACACCTATAACAAACAATCACTTAAAAATGTGCTATAAAACAGGTGAGACGGGTGGGGGCGGACAATAAACAGCAATGTGGCGGTGGTTCACTGTAGTCTCATAAGAAAATACTGTAATGTGACCAAATCTATCCTGGCGACAGAGGAAGTTTTCATTTAATGAAACTTTACGCATGCCTGCAGGAACGGCCATGCTCTCCTGGCATTCATGTTCTCCAGACAGGAAGGCAAGTTGAATCGTCAGCAGACCATGGAACTGGGACACCACATCCTCAAGGCTCACATTTTCAAGGTGAGCAAGTCGGTGAACTTGCTCCCTCTTGAACCTTTTAGACCTCAGCCAGGGCCATTTAACACCTGACCTGAACATATTGTAGGTCAGTGTTTCTTTTGAATTTCTCTCTTTCCTTTTGTTTATATAGGGTCTGAGTAAGAAAACCGGCGTGTCCTCCACTGTCCTGCAGGCCATGTGGGTCAGCTGCAGTACAGAAAGCCTCTCTGCTGCACTCGCATCCCTAAGGAACCTCTACACACCTAATATCAAGGTGACATTTGATACACATATAGGATTGCAAAATTCCCGAATTTTTCTAGGGGGAAAAAAAAAAGGAAATAACTAAATTGAAGGTAGGCTCCAATAGGGAACTTTCATAGTTTATATTAGGGGACAAACAAAATGTATTCTTTTAGGCAGATTTAAATTCTGGTATTTGGCAGAATAGAATTCTGATAACCGATTAATTTAAAATAATATAAATGAATTAAAGAAATAATTTTTGGGGTCCTTAACACTTAACTTTACAACAGAAAAAAATTGGCAAATTGATGTGAAAAGATTCATCGTTGGTCCCCAGTTATTTTTCTTTAGTAGGCCACAAAAAATGAGGTGGTTGCTTGGTTCTGGTCTCAGTGCCTTGCGTTTGACACCTGTGTCGTATGGCAACCCATTAATCTCAGTTAGGGCAGACACCGCAGTGTGAGCCAATATTCCATAACACACAAGCTTGAGAAATAAGAATCTATCACCTCATTGGGAGAGAGTTCAATACTGTGAAAACATGATGACCTTCACAAAGGGAGGTTTATTGTGTACGTGTGTTATAATGAAAAAAAAAATCATGTTGTCATTATGAGGCGTTGTTTATATATCATTTTAAAGAAACATTTTTTTTTTTAACAAGACGACCAATATTAGATGCACCGTGAATGTTGTTCCTTCCACCCCATCTAGGTCAGCCGTCTGCTGATGCTCGGCGGCGCGAATGTGAGCTGGTATACCGAGGTGGTGGGACACGCCCCTATCCTGGCTGTCCACGCCCACCTGGGACACGTGGAGATGGTGGGCCTGTTGATGGAAATGGGCGCGGCCGTGGACGTGAGCACGGACAGCGGCATGACGCCTCTGTGCCTGGCGGCAGCTGCGGGTCACGCGGGCGTCGTCAGCCTGCTGTGCAAGAAAGGGGCCAAGGTTCGGAGCTCACGCGCGTTGGAAAACCCTTTAAGCTGTTATTCCAGCAAAAAGTTAATATTTTGTATAGAATAAATTTAATTAAAAAAATTATTAACAATATCATTTTTCATGTACAATTAATACTTTTAAAACACATTTTGCCATTTGCTGTCGACTGAAAATGACATCACAGGTGCTCCGGAAACATAACGACCAATCACGGCTCACCTGTTTTCTGTGTTTGGTCATGTGATGTTAGCAAACTGAGCCATGATTAGTTGTTACCTGTTTCCTGCGCGATGTCATCTTCAGTCGACAGCAAGTGGCAAAATGTGTTTTAAAATGTATTTATTGTTCATGAAAAATAATTAAGTTATCACATTCATTATAGATAATGATCTTCTTATTGCTGAAAATGGCTAAATGAGTCAAGTATCCCTTTAAAGCAACACTAAATACTTTAATTCATATTTTCATAATTCTGCTGATGAAATATTGATTTACAGCTAGAATAATGAAACCTTTTGCTTTGCGACATGCGCGCTTTCCCCAGTCGGTCCAGACGGAAGTCGAGTCAAACGTCTACGCGCGATTACTGTTATCATGCAGAAGCTACAAAACACCCCAAGAAATATTGATTTTTGTCCGAGGCGACAATAATAATGATGATAAAAAGCCTACCTGGATGTGGTTAAAAGCACAGTACAGGCGGAAGACGGGGAGATTTCCAAACGACGCTGCCTTTGTGGCGACTCGGCTCTTTTTAGGAGGTAGCTTTCCATGCTCAAATAAAAAATAATTATGCTAATGTTAGCTATTGGAAAATTGCGTGATAGCAATAAATAGCCATCAGCTTGATAGTTTGCCTTTCCACGCTGACCCGACCGGCCACGCAACACTCAAAAGTTGTGTTCTTTCTTGTATCGCGGGAAGGGAGGGAGGGAGGGAGCGCAGCCGTTTGTGTGTACAATAAAGAAGGTAAGATCACAACCACTGTCTGCTGTTAACATACTTCAGAAACGTTACAATGCCGTATAAAGAAAAAAACTGAAAATAGCCACTGGAAACAATGTAATTCAGTCCAACTGCGGATGCCTTGGAAGTCCAGATTTCACGCTATGCGCTTGGCCTCATGGGAAATGTGTTTCTTTCAAGGGAAATTCAAGGGAAAACAATACCGCTTTTGTCCAAAGGTGCCGCCATAATCAACGAAAGCCAAATGCTGCTTTGTTCTGCTTTAAGGTCCATGCACTACTACACTGACTCTTTGTCCTCACTAGTAAGACAATTCAGCTTTTTTTTTCTTTTTTTTATACTAGTGCCACTTTTCGCTTCCTAGTACGACCTTAAAGGTGCATTGTGCCGTTTTAAAAGGTAATACTAAAGCTTTTTCTACATCATACATTCTCCTGAGTCCTGACATTTTTCTCTGACTGCACCTATCAGCTTTGATCTTCCCTTTATAGTAGAGTGTGCAGACCCTTACACTCCACAGTTTCTTTGGAGAGGGGAGGGGTGGAGACTGGAGTGGTGGAGGGTGACACCATGCACGTCCCCCGCGGGGAAGCGGACATGTGGCGTGCACTTAAGATGGCGCACGTACTCGCTCGCGCACCATGAACGAGCCTGACACAGATGCTGCAGTTACGCTTTGGGCCAGAGGTGGCAGTCACGAGTATAAAAAAGACAAACTGCACAACGAGCCTTTAAGTTGGATATCCTGAATATCGAACAAAAGCTGTTTAGGCAAAGCTCCTATTTAATGCAACAACTAAGGTCCAGGAGGCTAAAAATGCATGACTCATGCCAACTACAGCAGAGTAGTTGACTAGTAAGGTTAAATAGTAGTCGGTCAACAGTAGCACTAGTAGCAGAAATGTTTTTGTGTAATTCTACTTTTGTTCTACTAGTGTGCTATTACTAGTAACATTTTGAATGACTGTCAACTACTGTGTGACATTTTTATACATTAGTAGGACTAGTGCCACTTTTATCCTTCAAGTACAGCTTTAAGCGATTTGAGCATTTATTCAATATCTTTGATATCCAGTTTAGGTGCACTAATTATTCTACAAGTGTGCTAGATTGTTTTACTAGTGAGGATGAGATGAGTACTAGAACATGGGGCTTGAAAGTTGATATCAAGAAAGAAAAAAAGCTCAAATGGCTTCCTCATAATTTATTTTCGTATTTATTCAAGACTCCTCATGTACTAATACACTTTTGACCTCACTAGTAGGACCTCTACATATCACTAGTGAGGCAAAAGCACACTAGACAATTGCATGCTACTGATCATGCTAGCAAACGAGTGCACATTTTTGCTTCACTCGTTGTCCTACTCATATGCCAAAGTTGCCCTACTAATGTGAAGACACGTCATACAGTAGCGGCGGGGGGAAACAGGTTACAAATAAAACACGGCTCTGAATCGTCTTACCAGTGAGGGCGAAAAGTGTAGTAGTCCATGGACTTGGATCTGGATATCAAGGATATGGACTGAATGCTCAAACAGCCCCAGGCAATTGGCTGGCTGGCTTGCCCTGTTGCGGCGTCTATTCTGGGAGACAGATGACAACAGCGGGCCTCATCTAGGCCAGTGCCTTGGAAGCGATGGCCAGGATCGGCGCAAATCCCTCTGTGTGCTCCTCCATTTGCCAGGTGGGCCAGGCTGATAAGAATGGCCAGTGTGCGCTGCTCCACAGCGCACTGAAAGGCCACACGGAGATCATCAGCGTCTTGCTGGGACAAGATTGGGGACCCGAAAATGCCGGCGAGCCACAGCAGCACCAGACGACCACTGGGAAAAAGCAGGCCGTGCAGCAGGCGGTCACAGCCGCGGCCAGCGTCGGACACACACAGGTACACCGAGCAACAACAACTCAGCCTTTTTTTCTTTTTTTTTAACAGTCTCCCAAATTAATTAAACAAATGAAGCTTATCTCAAGGCAACAACATTTCAGAATTGTTCTGCTATTTTTGACCACGTACCGACCGCCATTATGAATTTTTAGAAAAAAAAATAAATATATATATATATATATATATATATATATATATATATATATATATATATATATTATTTTTTTTATAAAATGTGTAGCACTGCTACTATTTGCACATTTGGTTTTGTGGGTATTTCTTTGGACTAAAGGGATGTTTAGGAGCTGTTATTTATATTTAAAATGGTTATTAAATTTTTCCGCCAGTTTTGACTTTGCTGCCATTTTGAATTTCTTGAAAATCAGGTCTTATTGATGGAAGATACCATTACATGAAATAATATTTGTTGGCATTACCCGACACTAATGAAGCCTAGCCGGTTGTATGTCGCTTTCCTATACACTCTCAAAACATGTTTACATTTACTCCCAATATTTCTTGGGAGCTGCTGCTCAGAATTTTCCAAGAATAGTAACATTTCACTTGTCATAGTAATCATCATTCATGATTGGAACCCTCGGATAGCTCAAATGTAGCAAAATGTCCCAGAAACACCAAATGTGCAAATAGTAGCAGTTCTATACATTTCAATGAAATTTCACAATTTTGGAAAACATAAAAAATGGCAGGAAAATTCTGAATTTCATTTTCTTTTTTTAAAATCAATTTGATTAAAATGATCAATGGTGTCATTTAAAATTCCAAACTTTTATCAAAACAGGACGGACTAATACACAGATAAATTTGACCTTCTTCCATGTAGTGAACGCGCATTCAATATTCCTGTCTGTCACTATTCACCGCTGGCATAGATGAAGAACATTTTTCTTTGTCGTAAATAATCATTTTCTGACCAATTCAGTGAAATGGGTTATTTTCCCTCAGAAGTGGTTGAAAATCACTGACAAGGAGCACAGTGTCTGCCCTTGCTTTTATAACAATGTTTTTTCTCTCTCTCTCTGTGCACAACACAACTCTGAGACCAAATTGTGTTTTTCCTGCAGGTGGTCAAGAGCCTGCTGGACTTGGAAGATGAACAGCTGGCAGTGCAGATGGACGCTCACGATTCTCTCTGGGGAGAAACTGGTGCGTTTCTTCCATCACTCACATCCATTTAGCATTTCTCCCTTCCGTGTGCTACAGTCATCCATTTGACCCACCTGACGTGGAGTTGTGTGCTACTGTATATGAAAACCTTCCTGCCTTGCATGTGCATGCACAGCAAAGTTATCTGACTGTAAAGATTGACAGCAATCAATCGTTGGCAGTAGTAGCTGTTGATTCAGTTGTCATTTTTGTGTGAAATTGGAGAGCATCACATTTATCAGGAGGAACATGCTACCCTGCCACATTTGCAGCATGTCTTATTCAATTCTAACACACTTGACCTGTTATTGCAAATGCAAGCGCAGTTTAGGTCCATTTCCTGAGAGCATCGCAGAGGAGGTCTGTGTTATCTGTGCTTGCTGCTCCATTAGAGTGTAATTTGATTACGCTGTACTCTCCAGTGTCACAGTGATGAGATAGAACGCTTGTTTGCATGAAGTAGCCTCTCAAATGTTCACATTTGCATGACCATTAATCTTTCTTGGGCTTGAGAAATGCTGACAGGGCCATGATAGGCCCACGCGCGTTCAGTTTCATCCCATTTGAACAGTCATTCAGAGAGCCCTCAGTGGTCAGACTCCTTCATACTTTGCTGTCATTTTATTCTCCTGTTAGGTCACTGGGGTTTGCCGACTGCCTTTTTAGTTGGTGCACCTCACACAAGATGCTTAAACTTCATTTTTCTAATGTCTCATTCATTTGAATGTTTCTTCTGCGGAAAGTGTGGAATGTGATATTCGCAATATAATTTCTCCTAACAATGTCTCGTGTCAATTTTGTGAATATTACAAAGATTGGTCTGAATAGGTTGCTGTTCAGCATCGCTTAGTCATTTGCATTTAAAAGGTGATTAAGTCACTGCTTCTCTGGCATGTCTACTGGAAGAGAACATCCGATGTCACGCTGCACAAGTCCTGATTGAAAATTGTTGAATTTTCTTTGCCAGACTAATTATGATAAATGTCCCCTTCCTTTAGCTTCTACTTCTCCCTCCATGATGCATTCTTCTCCACCTTATCTCATCTCAGCACTCTCTTTTTTTTTCAGTGCTGAGTGCAGCAGCAGGCAGGGGGAGGATGGAGGTGTGTGTGCTCCTTTTGGACCGAGGGGCAGGGCTGGAGGTGCCAAACCGTAGAGGGATGGTCCCCCTCCTCAGCGCGGCCAAACACGGACACACACAGGTGACGACACAACTGCATTCCACTATTTGATTTTCTAATGGACAATTTCTATAATCATACATTAATTTCTGTAAATTTTTACGTAGCTAAAACTTTCACATATTGCTGGCGTCTGGTGCAATCCTTATATATCCAAAACCCTCACTTCCAAAAAACAGACGTGTGTCGAGCCAATTGGGTTGACTAGCTTAATTTAGACGAGCTTCATTTACACAAAAGTAGTACACTGCCACCATATTGTTGTCAAGGAACTATGTAAAAGTGACATGAGCGGTGTCACTTGACAAAAGTAGTACTTTTGGAGTTGATGAGCTTCATGAGACGTAGTGATTTGGCACCATATTGATGCCAAGGAACTATCTTGAGCTCTAAAAAATGTTGTTGTTTTTTTACATATATATATATTTATTTTTAGATAAACTATTAATTAAATGAATTAATGATTAAATAAAACAATAGTTAAATATTAGAGTCAATTTTTTTAAGTTGTCAGAAAAAAAGTTACCTAAATATGTCCAAAGAGTGACCATAAAATGTCCAGAAAAAAAAAAAGTCAGAAAAGAAAAAGTTCAAAAAGTCACCATAAAATGTCCAAAAACCAAAGAAGAAAAGCCGAAAATAACCATAAATGTCTTTGGAATTGAAAAAAAAAAAAGCCAGATTTTTTTTTTTTTTTTAAAGGCAGAAAAGAAAACGTTCATAAACTAACTATAGAAAATGTCCAAAAACAAAAGAAGAAATCCCGAAAATTACCATAAAATGTAGACAAAATTGCCAAAAAAAATCTGGAAATTGAGAGCAAAAAAAGGCTGAGAAAATATATATAAAAAATAGCCACCAAATGTCCAAAAAAGGAAGGAGGCAGAAAATTACCAAATGGCTATAAATTTGCCCAAAATTTCAGAAATTTGACAGCAAGGCAGAAAATAAATAAATAAATAGAGACAAGTATGAAAAAAAATACAAAAAGGCAGAAGAAAACAAATTCAATGCATCATATTTTTGTGTTCTGGTGCAGCTCTAATTAGCTCTTGGGCCCTCAGTACACTAGACTAACACAATGGAATTTTTTCGTTCATCGCAATGTTCAGATGTTTTGCGGCTCCAGACAGGTTTTTTGGTATTTATTTGGCATAAAATGGCTCTTTTGACAGTAAAGGTGGCTGACCCCTGATTTAGTTTGGTCCCTAACACTACGTATATGGTTTTCACAGTTTTAACAGCCTTCTGAAAGACACCATGACTACAATGTGGCCTGCGCCGAAAATGAGTTTGACACCAGAGAGAGATAGAGAGAGAGAGAGAGAGCACAGTCAATGTTTAGTGAAGCTAATGGGGTGTGACTTACAAATGTATAACAGAGAAGCTCGGAGCAGTATTGTTAGAACACACACTGCTTTTGCTTTATGGTTGCTGATCATTCTTTATAGAATACAAAACCATCTTTTTACACTCATCAAGGTCTCAGGGGTTTTTATTCAAGCCAGTCCACCTCCAATATTTTAGGTGGCAGAGTTGCTGCTGAAACACGACGCGGACATGAGCGTGTGTGACAAGCAGGGTCGTACACCGCTCATGTTGGCTGCCTCGGAGGGCCACGGCAACACTGTGGAGATGCTGCTGTCCAAGGGTAAGCATCTTTTTTAGCCCGGAATTGATTACTTATCTTCTACAAATAATGTATCTGGGTTCATCTACCGTGTCTATGCCAGTGACGTAGAGTGACAGGCACAACAATTAAATGCGCTTCCATTAGATGGCAAGGTACAATTAAGCTGTGATGGCTGAACTTCAAAATAGCACGGAAACACTATATCGATTTTGTGACATTTTAATTTGGTGTTGTGCCATGAGATTTTTCTTGAATAAAAAAAAAAAAAGTCCAGTCATACTTTATATTTCAAGATGAACCTAAAGTGCACGCTAGCCTTTTAGGGGTTCTAAACACTTTCATATTTCAGTACTTTTTGTGCAACATTTCCTTGGAAGGCCACTTCTACGCCTTTCTGTGACTCTTCCACTTCAAACATTGTTTCTCTGTCTCATAATTAGGCGCTTCTGTGTCTGCTGTGGATCAGGAAGGTCTGACTGCAACGGGCTGGGCCTGTATGAGGGGCCACAGAGGTGTTCTGCAGCCTTTGGTGGATGCCGGTGCAGACCTGAACCAAGCCGATAGACAGGGACGCACTCCTCTCGACCTCGCGGCCCTCAATGGGGATGCTGATACAGTAGGTGTTGTGCTGAATTTATTATATTGAACATTTAATACTGCAGGATAGCAGTTTGCTTTTTACAAAGCCCACAAAAGATGAATTTTATTATACAAGTGATGGATGTCTCTGTTCAATCCTGAGAGTGTGGGGACTCCGGGGCACTCCAGGTGGTTGGGGACATGTGATATTGTAACAAAAGGTGAGAGTCTTTGTTCCTGTAGAAGACAGATATCTCAGTAGGGTTTGTGCATGTGATTAAATCGAGAAGATGAAGGGCTCTGGCTTCAAAAGGGGAAAGGCGCTTCCTCGTCACATCGATGTGTAACAAAAAAAAGATGATGATTAGATCTGGCCGTGTCAGCACAATTTCAAGCCAATTACGATATTTGGCAGAATAAAATTGCAAAGATGAATTACAGGCAGAATATTTGACTGTTTTAAAATACAGTACTTTGTTCTTTAGTGTTTAAGTTTACAACAGAGGAAAAAATCATTCTTTGTTTTGCCAATCTTTAAAAATTGTTGCTTAAATGTGACTACCTGTCTTATGTTTTAAGGTGTAAATGTGAAAAAAGCCACAAAAATCAGCTCCCCTCCCCAGCCCTATAGTCTGCCAATTATATCTATAATAACTGATTTTCTTCCTCTGATGGGCACAAAGAGGTTCACTGTAAATGTTTCTATTCCTGATGAGGATAAAAGAAAAGCTTTGGGTAAAGTGATCAGAGTGTAACTTGCATGGGTATGTTCCTCTTCATGGTTAGGTACACTTTCTGCTAGATCACGGAGCAGTGCTAGAAAGGACAGACAGCAACGGAAGCAGGACTGCAGAGCGGACTCTTGGCTGCCAGAATCCGGCATTGGTGGCCTCGCTACTCAAGAAAGGCTCCAAGACCGGTACGTATGACAGCCTGGCATTGAATCCTACATTAATGTATCTTTCACTCCATACGGACAAGATTTCAAAAATACATTGAAGTGTTTTGCTGTGGCTAAAGTAGCTGCTCTGAAAACAACAAACAGCAAATTACAGCTGTCAATATTAATCCTCTTCACTATGTCACTTTTCGCCTTTCTCCTTCTCCATCTTTCATCAAGCACAAGGCTACAGAACGGCACCACATGATCGATCAGGTAGGTAAACTAGTCCAAGTCACAGCGACTCGGTGAGACCAATGAGAATTATTTGTGACGTTCTACTAGGTCACGCCACATGGGCCATGGCGTCCAACAAACCAGACATCCTCCTCATCTTGCTGCAGAAGCTCATGGAGGAAGGAAACCTGCTTTACAAGGTACTTGAAGCTCAACAGCTACCTCCACAAAGAAGGTTAAGTCTTCAGTCTTTGCTAAATCAACATTGACTTTTAAGTATTCAGAGATTTGGTAAACTACAAACATTGAGGATTACATCATCTTCTAGGTACAAAAAGGCCAGTCAGTTTTACATCCATTTCTTTCTCTTGCTTCTTGTGTGGTAAGCAGAAAGGACGTATGAAGGAGGCCGGCCAGCGCTACCAGTACGCTCTGAGAAAACTGCCTCGGGAAGGGCAAGGGGAAGAGCTAAAAGGGCTCAAAGACCTGCGGGTGTCTCTCTATCTCAACCTTTCCCGCTGCCGAAGGAAAACCAATGTAAGGCTGCATCATGCACACTGATTTATTTAGATGTAAGAAAATATAGCAAAAGGGTCTCAATGTCAGGTAAATGCTTCTATGATACACATCTCACAAAAAGTTGAGCATTTTTGGCTTTTGGTGAAATTTCTAGATAAACCTAAAATGCACTACAACCTTTACAAGTAAACTTAATTTGACCCTCTCTAAAATGTTGCATTCACAGGTGCAACTGTTCATTGCGTCAATATTTTTTAAAATAATTTGCCATATTCATAACTTGTGCCTAATCCAAAATACGTGTGTTTTGTTTTTGGGGGGTGTGAAAACTCAGGACTTTGGTATCGCTGAGGACTTTGCCACAAAAGCTCTGGAGCTGAAGCCCAGGTCCTACGAGGCCTACTATGCCAGAGCGCGGGCTAAGAGGAGTAGCAGGTACATTCATATCAGGGATGGGCCAATTAAATGCTGAAGGGGCCAGTTTTTTATCCGTGTTACTGGTAAGCTACATACGACCACACACTTCCGAACTAAATGTTGAGGGGAAAAAGGCTAAAAATATGGACAAATATGTGCATAAGAGCAAAATATGTGCCCTGAATATATTTCATTTGTCAATGCACATACAAAAGATCAACTATAGAAAAACAACAACAAAAGATTAGAATCTTAGGACGATGTCTCTCACACACAGACTACTTCCGGAATACGCAGCGGACATTGCTTCTGTGCATGTGCAATGCCCACGTAAAGGAGATTCCATTCAAACGTTCCGCATTATGATTGAATGGGAAAATTAGGAATTAGCATTCGTTTACAACGGCCAATCCGAAACTTAATTCGAGTCACCACAGAGTCGTGCTCAGCCCTACTGTTTACTGTTAACCCTGCTGAAAAATCGGTGCTATTGAGTGCGTGTTAATGGTGAACTGAGGTGTAGCGGAGTTTCACTGTAAAGTTCAAATGTCCTCCCCAGGCAATTTGCTGAGGCACTGGCAGACCTCCATGAAGCAGCACGACTCTGCCCATCCAACCGGGAGATCCGTCGCCTGCTGGTACGAGTGGAGGAGGAATGTGTGCATCATCAGAGGATATCCAGCAGCAGTAACACATCACAGAGTTATAACAGGGACCCTCACTGCCACCACCATCTCGCCCCCGAGGACGAGGCAGATGTGTGTTCACAGGGAAGTCTAGAGAGGCCAATCCCAGAAGAGCAGTCTGATCTCCAGCAAGAAGATGATGAGGAAGAAGGGGAGGAGCTGAGCCTGCAATGTGGAAAAGGCTCCGAATTTTGGCCTCTGAATCCGTACGGTCCAAACAGGACTCTACCTGGAGGTGTGGCCTTTGGGTTAGCTGATCAGACGCTGTGTTTTCCTCAAGAGGAGTACGTTCAAAATCCGCTCTTTATGGAGCTGCCTGACCCGCTTCTTGCTGTTCACAAGCAAAGTCAAAACCAGAGTGGCAGGACGCATCACCACTGCCACTCCTTGCAATCAGGCGCCAGAGTGGGTGGCAGGCCTCTCTCTCTCTGCGGACCCTCTAGTCCTCTGCCAGGGAGACACATCTCCACCTCCCTGAGGCCTGCACCCGTGCTGGCCTTTGACACTGAACATTCCGGTCTCAGCCCCACCGAACACTACCATCCCATGTCCCCGAGCAGCTCCTCCCCACCGGGTACTCTTCAAATGTACCAGCCCCGCTCGTCCAGCTTCTCCAGAGGTTCAGACAGACTCTCGGCCCACTCTGTAGCGCTGGATGGCCTGGCACTTGCTCTGGGTTCGGTTGTGGAAGTCAGGAGGGAGGCTGGTGGGGCAGGAACAGCGGGTTCTAGGGGTTCTAGCTCCAGTCAGGCCTCTAGTGGGAACCAGTCAGACAACGGGAAGCAGCAAGTACTGGACCCACCGTGTCCCCTGAAAAGCAGCGGCAGCTTCAAGTCAAAAGGTGAGATGAAGCCGCGGCCCTTCATGGGGGTCATGGACAAAGCAGTACGGGTCCAGAGCCAGCAGACCTCTGGTTTTGGCCGACAGGGGCAAGGAGGAGGGGGTGTAGAAAGTTTCAACATGTCAGTCATGGAGTTCCAGGGCTTGAACAATGAGTACAAGCGCTCTTCGTTCCAGGAGCCGCTCTCCGGAAGTCACGCCGGCAGCCAGCACAGTCGGGACTTTGGAGAGCGGCTCCACCAGCGGGAAGCAAGAGCCGCCATTTCGTCCCATCTACGTTTTCCCGATGGGAGGCACAGGCAGGCGAGTCTGACCAGAGACAACCCAACGCTGCATATGGCGCCCATGAAGCCCAAACGCTCCTTTATCGAGTCCAATGTCTGAATAATTTATCAAAGCCCAGAGGAGAACACAAAAAGTCCCACATGAGGTAGCTACAGTGCAAGCTTGTGTGTTGACTTGTGCTGCAGCATCGCATTTGCAATCTAGAACCAACCAGTGGTTTGCTTCTGCTTACATGTTTACAGCTAGCGCACTAGTGTGTTGAAGAAAACCACACATACCTTAAGTAGGGTTTTTAAATAACTAGTACATAAACTGAATGGTAGTTTATAGACCAATTCAGAATATTTGTAGACTATAGGCACCAAGACACTTGTGAGTGGCAGAATGTGACCTGAACTGAATCAATGACAAAAACGGTTGATAACTCAAGAGGTTTTGGGTGTTTTAGATTTCTAAAAAAACAAAAACAAAGAAAAGAAATCCAGGGGAACGTGTGTGAGGAGAATGAGGCAAATTAATGTCGTAAATAGTGACCGAGTAGCCACTTTCAAAGAGAGACATAAAGTGTGTCTGTGCCATTAAACCAAGCAAGCTTAAGCGATCATAGCCTCCTGACTTAGATAACAGCAACATAGGGTATCTACCATAGCCATAACAGATTACAAGTCAAACAGCATCACCCACCAAAAGAATCACAGAGGCTCCTTTACAAATTATGGTAGTATGTGTGTGAACTTTTTGGGGGTCCAGGACCCCCAGCATATTTATGATCAACCCTGAAGAACCAACAGTACCCAATCTGGGGAGGTAGGGATGCAATTACGGTAGATAGAAACAGCAGAAACTGCATTTTAAACTGCATTATGGCAGTTTAATTACTCTGTATAATCAAAAACCATTTTTAATAAATTAATTGTATGCCCACTGAAATTTTACTGGGCTTAAATTTGATCATGTTATTTTTTTTTTTTGTGTTAATTTTATACTAACAGTGTCATGATGCAAATGACAGCAAGATCGAAATGAATTACACTTGCGAAACAGATGGATTAAAAAAAAAGTGTCATATTACCCACTGTAGTTTAGGTAGATAAAGATCTCAAATTTGAGTAAAATAATCCCTTTGCTATAATTGTCATAGGATCTTTTCATAAAGATATTTACACCACCCTGGTAAAGAAACGGCTACCATGACCAAAGTTAAGACATTTAATTTATTGTTAATCTCCTGAGTTAATTAAATCTAAATCTGACTTTCCACCATGTTTATTTCTGAATCAACTTACCTGTAGTGTATTTTGACTGTTCTCCCATCCAAGCTTTGTATTTCAAATACGACTAACCGTACCACCCCAGAACAAGACAATTATTAATTAGTGGTGCCATAAAATGCTAGTGACTCAATTTATGAGTTTTTCGAGATATGAGCCATTGTTCGACTGATTTATTTTTTGCTTTGACTTGAGAGTGCAGGCTTGAGATTCGAGTGCTGTATGGACACAACAAGAAGCAGTTTGGCAGATAAAAATTGTTTGCTGTTTATCGCCACGCCTAATTGAGGTTTACTATCATCTTAAAAACAAAACAAAGAATTACACCTTGTGCATTTGCCTTTCAACCCTCTTATCTTAATGCAAACACTAAATGACATAGAGCAACACAACAACAGCCATTCAGTTGATGCAGTATGACAACTGTTTAATTCTCGTTAATTTCTTGTTGATGCCATTTCCATAAAAAAAAACAATATTATGGAGTTTTTATTTCCTTCTTAAAATAATCATTACAACAACTGTATTTTGTGGGGGAAGGCTGAAATAAATGAATGGCATTTGGCATTGATTGGAGATAGTGTGATCACGGAATGAATTAAAGTCGTATCTCAAGTCTCCACTCCACCTTGGTTTCTCAAGAAAGCTTTATCTATCGGCCACCCGGAAGAATGTGTGATATCATGACCAATTTTCCCATATCAAACATTCAAGACTGAGAAAGCTTTGTGCACGAATCATGACAAACCTCACGCTAGTTACAGGATAAGACCATTTTGATTGTCTTTTAAAAAACATTTATATTTGTATGATATACGCTATATTTGCAGATGATATATTTCCTTGTAAGTGGTTCTCTGTCAACATTACAGCCTTCTAAAAATACTAACTGTACATCAGATTTTTTTTCATATACAGACATGACAATGTTATTTATAACCTCCTCGTCAATGTTGATTGCTTTAATATTAACTGTATATGGCATTTATTTTTGCATAGCAGAGAACTTAAAAGTGTTTATTGGTTTTATTGAACACAAGCAGTCAAGAATTAAAAATACATCACAGACTTCAAATTATTACAATTATGTCCATAGTTGTCATATACACTTTTCATGCTATGGATACAGAATGTGGCCACAAATGATGTGGTACAACAATGACTGTAGTTCATTATTTATGCTTCTTTCACAGAACAGTATGTTTTGTGGGTGTTTTTGGATTTAGAGAAAATAACTATTCAAATGTATGGACATGAAAGAGAATGTCCAGCTATGAATGCTGGATTAATAAATTGTCCTCATGCAAATGTTTAAGGAGAACAAATAATGGTTACCTTAATAAAATACAAAATATATTAACATGATGTTTTTTATTGTGGGTTTAATTTGCAGTGGTGTATGTAGACGTTGAGAGCCGTTCCTAATAATTTGCACTTTTCATGTACCGGTAGCTAAATACGGTAATCAATATGACCTGATGGAATATTTCTACAGCACACACTTTTGGGGTACATTTTTGTTCTTCAAGGTAAACATTTTTAGTGATGTACCCTGTAGGGTTCACAATTCAACCTAATGTGTACCGTTAGAAAGGTATTATACGAAATGGCCCAAACAGGCAAATGGACCAATTCTGTACGTTTGTGTTTGCATGTAAAGGTACAAACAAGTGCTAAGGCAATGCTTGGGAAATCCAGGTCCAGAAAGTAAAAATATTGCCACAGATTGGCTTTAGCCTCAGTTAATTCTACTCAACTGGCTAGTAAAACAAGCTTGTCTCTACCTGTTGAGTAGATTGAAGCACCTGTGGCTAAAGCCAATCCGTGGCAAGGTTTTTACTTTCTGGACCTGGATTCCCCAAGCCTGGCCTAGGCCAATGTGCATGCCTTTTGAAAGAGCCCACTGTTGTAGGGATTGTATTTAAAGTAATAAACAGTAAAACTACTAATCTAGACCAGGGATGGGAAACGTATTGCACTTTGAGCATTTTAAACCAACGGACAACAGTCGTGAAGGGAAAAAGAAAAATCTGTTGTTTGTGTAGCTTTGTACATTTTGGCCACTCTTCGGTTCCCATCATGCAATGCACCATGCACTACTGAACAAGTCATTTAAGGAAAGACATAAATCATTAGCGTTTAAGTGTGTTTATATTACACACAACTCGGTAAATGTGTTAACTGTTGCATGAAATACAAGTTTAAGTTAAGTGACTAACTTGTGTGTGAAACATTAAAATCCCTGTTAGATACTTAAAGTGCTCATGATCTTGTACTACAGTACACCTGTAAATGTAATTCCGCACATCTTGGTACATACATAGTAGACTCTTCACCTTCTTCTGTATGTTGGCAGGGCCCTACTTTGCTTAATTTTCTTCTCTAATGGAGATAACTGATATGAATGATGTAATTACAACTTAAAACCGATCAGGTGTTGTAGGGGAATCATTTTATAATGATGCCCTTTTTTTTTGACAGTGTCGAATTAAATTTAATTGTATCTAATATTGTTCCAGAGTGAGTAGTTACTCACCAGTACTTGAGTAGTTTTTTCACTGAATAAGGAATAGTCTTACTCAAGTAATTTGAAGCACTACCTTTTACTTTTACTTGAGTCATATTTGTTTTTAAAGTAAAAGCACTCGTAAGTACAAGACTACTCAACCCACCTCTACTTAAGACCAAGTATGCATATGTTAGGAAAGCTACTCACATTTTGAAATACAATACAAAGAGAACATGATGATTACGAGTGTAAAATGTCATCTTGTATTCCGTCGTGCTGTTAATGTTCAGTTTGTTCTGCAGCCAGTCAAACATCATAATTATGATTGCACTCAAATGAACAAACTATAACAGCGTGTGTAAATCTGCCCACCCAGAACAACTTGACACTAATGAAATTAAGTTGCCCGTGGAGAATGTGAAACATCTTGTGTACTTCTATTTGTGTACCTGAAATGATGTGGTGGCAGTGGTTGTGGAGGCTGCTTAGTGGCTCGTCCTCCACCGAGCGATGGCCATCTTCACCGTGTGATTCGGCGTGAGCAAAGTCGTCAGTAAGGGGAGGTTGGTCATGGGGCTGGAGCGGTTCTTGGTGTTGATCCACATGGTGATGGCGTCCCTCTCATATGAGTAGCCATCTATGGGCACGTGCAAAGTACACTGGATGAGTGTTTCTCAATCTTTATTGACTCAAGGAACAAACACGGCAAACAAAATGTGTGGGATATTTGGCATTCAGATAAAATTTCAGGATATAACTTAAAAGGAACTATGACCAGTGAGGTTAAACTTAATTCGATCTATTTTTGCACACTTTGATGTCAGTTGAGTAGACTGATAATTTCCCATTCCAATGCATCATGACATTTGCTCGGAATCACTGCATTGGACAACTGGTTTTCCTGAGTCTACATTCCCCAATGTTCGTTTCTGTGTCTTTGGTGTGTCACGGGTAGGGTTGAAGTTAGAAACTTTCAATGGGTGAGAATGAACTGGGTATAAAAACAGGAATTTACAAAATTGCAGGTTGGCTCTAATTGGGGAATCTAAGCATAGTTAGGGGAAATATTTTCGATCTCAAAATTCTGACTAAAACAACCACATCATACAAGTACAGAGGTACCCTAACTTGCGGGTGACCCAACTTGTTTTTGTTTTTTTGCATTGTGCTATAGGTGACCTCTAAGTCATTAATAGATGCGCGGACGGAAGAGAGTGCTTGGGAGGGAGACTACTGACTATCGTCTGTGAATCTGCCAAGTTGTTTAACATAACGGTGTTATCTTTATATTTTACTTTAATCCAGTGTAAAGTTGACGTGTGGTGATAGTAATTCAGCCACACATATGGTTCATTTGCCACGTGCGACAATGACGAGGCCTCCGTGGGGCCGGGCTGTGCCACGGCTGGGATGGCTGCAAATTGACGTTGCCTTATTAATTGCCCAAAAAACACAAATGGGGGATCTGGTAAATACCTTTTTTTTTTTTAACATGAGCAAGCAGGGGATAGATTAAAAATATCTGCATGAAAGTGAATTTGTGCATGCCATATGGCGAATATGTGGGGTCCAGTGTACTCAAGGGATCACTGTAGTTGCAATAATCCCTATCTTAAATTTCCATGGAAACTTTCCAACAATTAACTCGAAATGTTCCACCCCGTGTTGTGGCTCACCAGCGGCGAGGACTGGTTCTCTCATTAACTCTCTGGTGATTGGACACAGAAACTCATCAGGAACACCTGAACACACCAAAGCGTTCTTCAGCTCCTCCACCTTCCTCAAGAGTTTGCTGCGCTGTCCCACTGATTCTGCACACACACACACGCACGGAGGCCCGTTGTCTCATTAATTGGGAATGTGAAGTGGAACAAGGTGGGGGTGACAGCACACAAGAACATTGATGTCAGAATCAAGATTTGGAACATTTGCTCCCTGCGTGTTCAGCACTTTTCAGTCGTGTGTGGCCAACATGAGCGTGGGTGAGTCACATGGAAGGCTGCACGACTGATGAATGTCTGCCCAAGTCACAGTTAAATACCAAGCAGCCACGTTTACATGTGCACTTAAGGAAAACCCTCTGGCAAACAGGGACAACATTTTAAGATTGAGACAAACCGCTGATAATCTTGCTGGTTCGGTACATTCTATTTTGATAAGGAAATCCCTTTGAGCATTTCATTCAATAGTCTTGCTATGCAGTTTAATGTCTACACTACAGTATGTGTTAGTAGTACACTCTTTGTCCTGACTCATAAAGACTATTAGTGCACTAGTAGAACAACTGTCTGACTAGTAACTTTTTTTCCACTACCGTATGGCATTTCTGCACACTCGAAGGACAACTTTGGCATACTAGTAAGACAAGTAATAATGCAAACTGCACTACTTGGCACCTGCGCACCACCAGTTATCTTCATAACTAGTAACTAGTAATGGTCATAGAGTCACTAGTAGTATTGATAGCACATACTGTAGTTGGTAATTGCAGTTTTGTCCTACCATTATGCCAAAGTTGTCCTACTAATACGGTCTTTACTAGTAAGACAAGTCAGCATGGCAGAATGACTAGAAAGCACTACTACTGCTACTGCCTTTCACTGAGACTAGTATTTATACTAGTGCAGCACAGTCATTTCCTAGTAAGGTTATGAGAGTGGGAAAAAAAAACAATTCTACTAAGTCATAGTCAAGCATGCAAGTACACGGACATTAATCTTGACATCACGGATATCAAATAAATGCTCAAATGGCTAGCTGTCATGTCTGTTCATTGTCCACACTAGTAGGACAACTTGACAAATGTGTGGTACTTGCACTAGAAGTGACATTATAAATGGACAATTGTTGACTTCAACTACGACTATTACAACTAGTGCATAAATGTCAAGTAGTGCAGTTTCACCTCACTTCTAAGTTCCTACTATTATACTTAAGTGTGCAGAAATGCCATAAGTGAAAGGCAAGAGAAGAAAAACATTACTAGTAAGACACAGTTGTATAGTAGTGCAGCCTAGTCTGTCTACTGGTGCATTGAAGTGGCTTACAAATGAGAAAGTATAGGAAGACTATTGAATAAATACTCAAAGGGCTCTCCATATAGGAAGACATTATTGATTTGACATCCAGTTTTTCTGAAAGAAGCCTCTTCATGTATTGCTCTGGCTAAATGTTTTTTTTAGAGTTTGCTGCATTCTCCTCAGATTGCGAAAACAGACAGCAATGTCCGATGCAGCTTGGCGCTTGTGTAAAAGCAACGGGCCCCTGCCAGGGACTTTGGGATGACAACAATGGCGTGGCAGCACAACAAACAATTAAGTTAAAAATATGATGTGCTATTTAAGAAAAATATGGCTTCAGACCAAGGGGGACTAATGAAAAGAGCTCCGGCATGGGAAACAGCAGCTTTTGGGAATGAGTTATATAGAGAGGAAAAGCGCTCCAGATTAGTCAGAAGTGCTGAAGTCAAAAAGCTTTAATGCTTTTTCAGCAGCCTCATCATGTCACTGAGTAAAACCCACATTAACCTTCCTTTTACCTTGTTTTTCGATTGGCTGTGTAATTACCCAGACACGATGTAGCCCAGACACACACTGAACTCAGTGTAATCCCCTTTTTAGCCTCCTTTTTCATTGCTGCAGCTTAATTCGTCGCATGCAACTTTTTTTTGATAAGACGGGCATTCTTCCAATGAAGTTCTATATTCCTATTGTCTACATTTCAAATCGTTCATCGTGTACAAAACAAAAACATAATTAGTTACACTTTTTTCCTCTCTGGGTCTTTTTTACGAAGTACTTATTCCACTTTGGTCATTAGTTAGTTAGGTGTTGTCTTGGTCTCATGCATGACGTCAAAAGGTGAAAAGCATGATGAAAAAGACTGTTTACATTAATGATAGATCGATATGTTATATAGTTAACTCACAATTACTCGCTAATCAAAGAGACCGATAACAGATATTTGGAGCAAATAATTGGCGTCCAAAACTTGCCATTAAGCATGTTTGTTTGCTAAAATAACTTGTAGCTTTCTTTTAAAATTTTTAACAAAAAGTGCAGGGAGCTCCTAGGGTCATCAGCATATTTAAGTTGAACGAAAACCTTAACATGTAAATAGCTTAAATGTTTTCTAAAGTAAATAAGGTTTTCCAAAAATTGATTGTAACTGAAATGTTAAATTTTCACTTTTTTTTAATTTTCTTTTCTTTTACAAAAAGTGCAGAGACCCAGTGTTTGCAGCATGTTTTATAAAGATAAGTGAGCTTTGTCATTCGGATCCTAGAGAACTTGGGTAAGCAGTAAAGGATTCCCACCTATGTGCATTTCTGACAGCAGGGTCTCTTTAGTAAGAGCAAGCAGCTCAATCCCGTCAATGTTGTTGGTCCTGAATGTGTCCACCAATCCCTCCAGCCCTTCCTCCAACAGCCACACGGACACATCCTCCTCTGACCAATCACTGACCAGCAGCTTGGACCGACCCGCTGATGTCGACGCTGAGAGGACAAAGAAGAGTGACAGTTGAGGTTTTTTTCTCCCCTTTTATTTAAAAAGGCGAAATGTTATCTTGGAGCCCTGCTGACTATTGATTTCAAGAGGTGCAGCGTAAGTAGCTGGGACACTTTATGGATCCACCCTGAGAGCTTTCATTGACATTCTCATTGACAAAGGATAAAAGTATAAAAGGTGGAGAGAGCAAATGTTCAAAAGATCAAACTCTGACATGCACTACCTCACACACACACTGACTGTATATAGATAAAAGCATTGGGGAGAAGTCAGGAGCATGTGCCTTTGTGGACCTTGCTTTGTACACTGGGGCAGTTATGATGCAGCCTTTACTAATTGTCTTGTACAGTATTAAATTAGTTAACCTGCGCTTAACATGTGGGAGACATTGCAGATCCACCCGTGACATCTGAAAATCCACGATAGATAGACCATATCTTTTTTTACTGTAGCCTATATAGTTTTAATCGTATAACATCACTCCGGGTAACGGAAAGAAGACTCACACGCAAAAGAGGCGAAATGAGCCTGCTTTAAGATATTAATATGTCACTTTCAGTTGAAGATTACTGTAACTGACACATAAAACAAAAGCAAATTCAACGTTGTTTAGTTTAACACCAAAATGGTCAACC
This sequence comes from Leptonotus elevatus, assembly GCF_054856555.1. Taxonomy (NCBI): domain Eukaryota; kingdom Metazoa; phylum Chordata; class Actinopteri; order Syngnathiformes; family Syngnathidae; genus Leptonotus; species Leptonotus elevatus. The sequence goes on along the minus strand of NC_141241.1, from coordinate 20,424,404 downwards.
AAACCATATGATTTCATCTAACGAAAGTCCAGTATGTTAATACAAGAATATAATGTGAAACGCCATAGAACGGAAATTATCATTGATGTCACAATAATTATAAACCTTCAAACAACTGCTACTTTATACAGTTTCCCTTTCTTTCTCCATACTTCGACCTTTCCATCACTTTGGTAAAGTTTCATCTTGGTCTCATCGGTCCATAAAAATGTGTTCCAAAACATTTGTTGCTCATCTTTGTACTTCTTTGAAAAATCCAATCAGGTCCATAACACACAAGCTTTTATGTGAAGCATGGCGGAGGTAATGTCCGGGCTTGGTCTTGCATGGCTGCTTCTGGAACGGGCTCACTAGTCGTTATTGATGATGTAACTCATGATGGTAGCAGCAGAATGAATTCTGAAGTCTACAAAGCCATTTGGCAATTTACACAAAAACAAATCCAAACTAATAGGGACAAAGCTAATCATGCAACACGACAACGATCCAAAACACTGCACACAACACCGGACTTTATCAGGGTGGTGGTGGGGTGTACGGTCCGAGACTGACCAAGTCAATTACCTGACCTTAACCTAATAGAGCACACATTTTACCTCCTGAAGACTGAAACAAACAAGAACTGAAAGAGTTGCAGTAAAGGCCCGGGACAGCGTTTCAAATGAAGAATGCAACAGTTTGGTCAAGGCAATGGGTTTCAGGCTTGATACAGTTATTGTAAGTAAGGCTTATGCCACCAAATACTAAATGCTATTCACTTAAAGTTAGTTTGATTTTGTGTGTTCCAGTGCTTTTGCTCACTTGAAAACTGGGTGATTTGAACAAAAGGTGATCTGCCCTGTTTAACATATTTAACATGTAAATATTATGAAATAAAATTCTGAACTTTTGTCTCATAATTATTTGATCTGAAACAGTATACAACAAGAACAAAGGAATTGACCTTGACGTTCCAATACTTTTGGAGGGGACTGTATAATGTATATGCTTGCGCTGCTTGTCATCACTGGTGTAACAAAAGTAACATCTTACCTTGACTTGCCATCACAGTGGACTCTTCTGTAAGAAAGAGCATGTTAAAGGTAAACGATTAATAATAGTACATAAGTGAAAATTTAGACAAGATTGCATGTTAAGCATGCATAACAGCAGAGAGTGTAAAAATGTAAAAAAATGTTTCGAGAATAGATCGATGAGAAATAAATGAATACAATTTCATGGAACAAATATAAATATAAAGCTTACCAGTCAACGACTTCCCAGCTGTGATGCAGCAAAGCGGGTATGAAAACAAATGAACAATGAAACAATGAAAAAGGGGAAATTCATGATAAGGAGTTTGTATTGCTCGAACCATCGCCACTGTATCCATCGTCCACTCTCCAGATGTTCACCGTCTTATCCATGGATCCTGTTGCAATTAGTGGTGACGTTGGAGAGAAGGAACAGGCAGTCACATACCTGCGGCAGAGGATGGTAGTCATTGGAACTTTGCTTCTGTTTGCTCCTTAGGCTTTCTGACTATTTTCGCATATTGAATATGGCAATGAAAATGTTAGGACTGAAACTTTACCGACGTGGTTTTAAGGCTATTATCATATGTGTAATGACATTTTGAATTTGCTGTGGATTCATACATATAGTGCAGGTGTACACTGAAACAATATGTACTGTATATTATTTATACACTATAGTGAATACAATGTACATTTTACAATTGTTTGTCACTACTGTATTCAGATTTTTTTTTCAACATTTTTGTTTGAATTTTCAAATGTGGTTGATGGATATTACAGGAGAGGCAAAGTAACTAGAGTTCCCTCACGGCTGGAAACAAAAATATCAAATCCACTATTAGCATTGCTTCTCGGGAGACCTACCGCTCATGTTGATTCAATGTGTAAAGCAGCACAGCATTTTTCTACAAAGTTGAAAAGAAAATTAATGTGTATTAATAAATACAGTGAGAGGCACTATAATGTATGAAGTGCCAGATAAGTAAAAACATTACATTTTCTTCTCACGCACCACAAAAAAAAAAAAAAAAAAAAAACTCGACCAATAGTGATTCAAATTCAGTAGCTTTAACATCGGCAACATGCCGAGGGAGGGATTTATTCCATAGGCAGATCAAACTTTTTGCTCAATAAGAGAAGAGAACTGATGCGCATGTGAGCATTTTGTGGTTTGTGTGAGCATTTTTTGGCATGTGAGAGGTTTTCTAGCTTGAGCTATTTTTGTTTTTTGGGGGGGAGAAGTTTTGGGGGGTTTGAATAACATAATTTATAGTAAACGTGAACATACGCACGTCAATCATATTTTATTTATGAAAAAACTTTTTTTAGTAGCACAGACTTTTGTAAATAATACATGCTCTGCATCTAATTTATTTAAACTTTTATTGATGAAAGATAGGTGTGACTGATTGTTTCACACTTCAATGACATAGGTTGCATTTACTTCCTTCATCCACTAGATGTCCCAACGCTCCGAATCTTTCTCGGCACAATTTGAAAGAAAGCCTCAAAGGTTCACAAAGCTTCACCAGCACATCTCTAGATATATGTAAAGAGGTTTTGCTGCCACATGTGAGAGGATTTTTGGTGTGTTTGAGCGGTTGTTTTGATGAGTGAGATTTAGATTGCGCTTGAGAGGTTCATAGTTTTTTTTATTTTAATTTTTTTTAAACGTTTGTTAGGTGCGAGAGGTGTTTTTTGTGTGTGAATTTATTTATTTATTTAAATTATTATTTTAATTTTTTTTATTTTTAGAGTTGTTGGTTATATGTAGCGATGTTCAAATAAAACAGGTACCTCGAAGTGAGCATCAAACTTCCTGAATCACACTGCTTCGAAATTGTGCTTCGGAGCTTGTATCATTCTGCAAGTATCACTTGACCGATGACGTTCGAAGCTTCATACGTCAGCGCGTATTGACGACCCGAAACGCTTTGGTGGCTGGTGGCTGGAATTTAAGCGGTCCTTTGACAGAAGGTCCCGTTAGGTTCAATGCTCGTGAGATTTAGATTGCGCTTGAGAGGTTCATAGTTTTTTTTATTTTAATTTTTTTTAAACATTTGTTAGGTGCGAGAGGTGTTTTTTGTGTGTGAATTATTTTTGTTTTGTGTTTGAGAAATCTGGTGTGTATGAGATTTATGTTTTGAATGTGCAAGGGTTTTTTTTTCTGGTGAGAGATTTCTGTTGGTGAGCATGCAAATTTGCTTTAGCACATGTTTGAGGTTTAATGTTGTGAGAGAGGTTTTGGGTGACTATGAGAGGTAAATGTTATTTTTAGCCTATATGGCACCCCATGATAATCAACTTGAACATGGAACTCACTGCGTCATAGACGGTCACTGTTTTGTCCACAGAACTGTGGGATAAAAAGAAAAAGAAAAATGTTGAGTGACTTTCAGATGCTCAGAAATAACTAATCCATGTCTCCCTCCAGTGGTCAAATTATGCACAGTCATTCTATTCAGCTTGTGACATCTAGTGTAAATTATTAAACTACCCTGGAGATACAAATTACATCGTCATTGAGAATTCTCAAAAGGAAACATGTGCAGTCTATACGTTTATGAGATAAAAATTAAATTAAAAAAATTCTCCTTTTCTCCCTTCTTACCCGGAGACAAGCAGTTGTCCATCTGAGGAGTAAGCACATGTGAGGACTGGAGCTGACTGGCCAGTCAGTGTGTGCAGAAGTTGCATCCTAAAGGCTACAAATGAGAGAAAAGTCCTCATTGACGGACGAGACCTTTTGTGCTATGTGAATTCTTCTGCTGCGGTTTACCTCCAGAACTCAGCTTGTTCATGGTCCAGATCTTCACGTGACTGTCCTGTCCACATGACACCAAGTGGAACTGCACAACTTGCCCGTCTGCAAACAGAGTTTCAGAATTGAAGGGTCACTGATGCAGTGATTCACCCAGCTGACTTTAGGTTTTAAACTTCCGCTCCTTATATCTCTGTTGCAACCTGCTGATGACAACATGTAAACAAAATGACAATTCACTGACAATTCTTACCGCTGAGGATGCTGGGAGCGAAGGCGCAGCAGGTGACTCCGAGGTCGTGAGCGTCCTTCTCGGCATGGAGCTGGTTCATATCCAGGTCCCACAAACGAAGGTCCCCGTAGGTGGAGCCGGTGACAAACATCTGACTGCACGGGCTGAACGAGCACGCCACCATCGTTGTGTCGCTCACGCAACTGGTCCTTCACAAACAGTAGACACTTTTACAACCGTTCCACACTATCATATCCTGCGAATCCATGTTTTTCTCTATCACATATTTTCACAAATCGCTAGTGGGTCTGTAATGTATCCTGTGTGATAAATGGGGTTTCAGAGTACTCACAAACCTGCAGAGCTGCTTGGATGGGAAATCCCAGAGAGCCAAAGAGCCATTAGCTGCACCAGAGACCAGATGGGTGGAGTCCGGAGAGAACACACAGATCCTAACGGGGCTGCGACCAGGATGCTGCAGGACGGCCTCGATCTCCCCGGTGGCCATGGACCACACCAGCGTGGTGGCATCTGTGGAACACGAGGCAAGGAACTGTCCGCAGGGGCTGAAGCAGCAGCAATGCACGCTGTACCCGTGTCCTTCCAGCGGCGAGAAGGCCAGCTCTGAGAAATCCCGGGTGTTGTACACCCGCACAGTCTTGTCTCCGGAGCATGTGGCTAACAGTTGCGCGGAGAACGCGCACCAGTTGACGTCATCTCGGTGGTCTTGTAAAGTACAAATCAGGGACACCATTTGGAGAGATGGTTCTACTATGCCACAAGGAATGAGCACATAAACATTGAAGTTATTCTTGGGGTTTTTTTCTTTTGTGGTTTCAGCATTTATTCAATATCTTTGATATGCAGCAGGTCCGTGTACTAGTGTAGTACGCGCTTTTTCCTCACTCTGAGGTAAACTTTGGCACACTAGTTGGACAACTACATGTTACTAGTGAGACAAAACTGTTCCCCAGTTGGCAACTGCATGCTACTAGTACAAGTTAATTACTTTATAAAATTGTGAAAGTTACCACTTCATTACTCTTGTTGATACAGCTGTTGTTGAACTCATTGTTTTTGCCAGTAACTGAGCAAAATCCTGTCAAAAATAAACACATGTAAATATTTGGTTTCTGACCTGCTCAAGGTCTAAATTGTCTTGATATAACAATCTGTTGTGAATTGGTGCTATATAGAGAAAATTGACTTGATAGTACTAGTGAAAAATTATGCCTCACTAGTGTTTTGAGGACAGAAAGCATACTCAAACATCTGCCTTAAACTGGATACAAAAATACTCAAACGGATTTTCAAATTCATATCCTTATTATAGTAATAAACCCGACTAAAGCTATGCACAAGAAGCCTCCAAGACCTACTAGTACTACTAGTAGTAGCACAAACTAGTAGTAATAGCGGTACAGTCTTGCCTGACTAGTAACATATTGTTGTCCTACTAGTCAACCAATATACCTTATTAGTGTCCAGAAATGCTATACAGTAGTGGCTAAATAACAACAGCAAACCGAAAAGTCACACCTGTTTCTTGTGGCACATATTTCAACCCATAGACAGAGTCCTTTTACTAGTGAGTTGGTTAGATTTTACTACCGAGGACAAATGTACCTTGAACGAGATGTCAAGGTTTGACGATTGTACTTGATATCATGCAGCTGGATACGAAGCAAGAGTGGCGTAGTGTAGAGTAGCAAGTGTGCGAATTTGAGTATACAGTATCTGTATTCTCATTTAATAATATGGACCAATTGACGTAACAATTTAGAAATAAACGTAAGAGCTGTACATAAATACTGCATAGCTTGTAGCCATTAACGGAAGCGACTTCATGTGTCTTGTCTTCATGTAGCCGTCAATAAATGTATCACCTCTATTCAAAAATGAGTACAACATTTGAACAGTTTGGTGAGGTTAAAACAAATACTGAAATTACCGTTTTTCCTACGCGCTTTTGGCTGCGAGTCGGCACCGTTTACTTCCTGTTTACAGCTCAGTGACGTCACAAAATGTCGTCACCAAAGTGGAAGCGTTTACGTTTACCGGAAGCGCACAGGAATGTGGCAAATGTACTCGACGCTTGTTACTGGGGGCTGCAGGTGGCGGAGTGGTACCGTCACTACGATGCAGGTTGGCATGAGTTCCCTTCCCCGCCTGAGAGACCATGTTTGTTTGTATGTGTGAGTGCCCAAAAAAATCTTACAGAAGAGCTTGTAAGAGCAAAAAATCTTGTTACTGGTAAAAGTACTGATTCACACCTGTACTTCAGTAAAAAGTTGTCTGTGTTTTGCAAACATGGCACAATGGGGTTGGATGCAGATTTCTTTCCTTTTTATTTTTGAGTAATTTATTTTTGGTCTTAGTAGTTAGACTGGTTTTGTTGTTACAGAATATATATTTTTAATCTTTCTCAGAATAATCTGCGTTTTTCTGGATACTGTAATTTTCAGTTTGTTTTTTAAAATATTTTTGGAGGTGTAATTTTTTTCTTTAATTTTAATTTTTCATAATTGTTTGCTATTTTTCCCGTTTTTTTAAATTCTTATGTTGTTTTTCTGTATGTATTTGAAAATGACAGGAAAAATACCCCCGCCCCTCCCCAAAGAAAGAAAAAAACAGAAAAATGTCAATAGGAGTGGTGGTGTGGGGGGATCCATAAAACAGGAAAAAATACTCTGAAAACAAAATATGTATAAAAAAAAAAAAAGCCCAAATATACTCAGAAAATGTAACATTTTCAAGAAATGCAATTTGTAACATTGTGCTTGTACTGAGAAGTAACAAAAATGATAAATTAGCTAATGGTGACGATAGTAAACCTTAGTTGTGTTTGTAGGTAATTCGGCGGGACTGCTCTCATGGTGAGGAGTAATTCAAAATTATGTGGGTTAAGTTCCCATTGTCCTGTGTGAGTTGACCATGTTGGAATGGTCATATTTGAAGAAAAAAATAATTTTTATTGTGTCCGGTGTGTGGATTTGTGGGAATACTAATTTTGGTGAAGATTAACAATATACTCTTTGTCCCATTGTCACAATTAGAATCTAGAGATGAGTTAAGTGCAGGAAGATAATACTCAAAAGAAAACGAGTTCGAGTTTTACGTTGAAAAACATCCTTTTAATAGGTCCGTGCCACACACTAGTGAAAAATAAAGCTCCTACAAAAGAATGATACTTTTATTCCACATTATCTTAAATAAAGTAACTTCAAGTACTTTTGACTTGGTACAAAAAAATCTAGCTGCCTCCATCAGGCCACAACACACAGCAAGGTTCAACACAGTGGTTACAAATGGCCTTTAGGTCCTCTGGCAGATGGTGAGGAAATGCGTCACGGAAGCATCACTCTATGCTTGTTCCTTTTTACTTTTCGACGGCGAGGAATGATGTCTGTGTCATTGTCCAACTTTGGAGGCCTTGTTGGATTTAAATAAAAAACAAACAAAAAAACATGTCATAAAAACAAACAAAAGCAAAAAACAATAACATCCCCTACATGCCCCTGTTGGAAGGGTAGGCACTACCAAGATTAAGGATACCACAGTGTTTGCAGAGGATATGTATATACTGTACAAACAATATTTATCATGTTTTCATCACGTTCACTAAAATAGAATGCTACAATCATTCTAAGGCATAAACAATATCTTAATATTCTTAAACCATTTGTACACATCGTTTCAAACAAGACAAAATATTGACATTAATAAACAGTATATACACATGAATCACCATTGTCTAACTGCCCCTCTGCTGTTCCTATGAATAAATGCAGTTTGAACAAGTGAAGACAGTCCTCTGACACCCAAAGCACTGAACAGTGTAAACAGCTTTTTTTTCTTGGCTTTGTTTGATATTTGGGTGGGAAAATATTAGAACACAGACACATTCCTTTTTTCGATTCAAAGCAGTTAACGCAGAGTCTTCCTTTTCATAGAAAATGAAGTGGACCTTGATTCATAAATAATTATTACAAAATTAAATACATTCACTATAATACGATTAAATAACAAAAGAAAGTATTTTTACAGGTAGTGGAAAGTATTCTAGCGCAGACACATCAGTGAGGATTCATTCAGTGCAGTGTTCTGACACAGGGAGTGGTATTGCACTACAGTACCCCATTTCTCTGTGAGTCTTTGGGGTTTTGGATCCCTGTTGTAATAAATCCAGCGCAGTTCGTGTAACAACTCGGATTTCAAGGTGGCATCGATCTCTCCTGCTGCCAAAGCCACATTCTACCCCAAAGAATGAAATTAAAACCTGGTGCCCCGATATGAAAAGTAGAATGGGTTTAATGATGAGGAGAAAATGTTGATTTTTTAAAATTTTGTTGTTGCTAAATTTGAATTTAGTTAGTTTGTTTCAGAAGCTCAGTCCAGCGCTTCTCAAAGAACTTCCTCATGGTATGACCGGCTCGACCAATGTCGGAATTGTCCTCGTTGAACTTTTCGCAGTTGTCAAACACCAAATTGACGTCGATGATGAAAGTCTCCAGGTTTTGATACCTACGATCAGATAAGCACAGAACAGAATGAGGCACAGGGAAAATGCAGAACAAACTAGAGAAAGACATTTTTTTTTGAATGTTCAACAGCTGATGCTGAACTGAAATGATGGAGCATTACTGTAACTGTAGAAATTTAGAATGTGAAACTTGGATCAAGAAATGTGGAAGGAGGAGGTAAATACATGTAATTATTTTATTGTGAAAATGCAGAATTTTGTGACAATTTCCGAAATTGTTTGCGACTGTGCTGGAAAATAACATGTGTGACAAAGCTCTTCTAGTTTGATGTAAGACATTCCTGAGATGGTTACTGTTAAATGATGGGTAGACATGCAGGAAACCAACAGGGAACTCACTGGCTGCTGATGAGCTTCTCACGTATGGTGGAGAAATCCATGGGCTTCTTGATGACCTTCTTATAGCCAGGGACTGACTTGATGTGGACGGGCGTGAGGAAAGGCCAGGCGTCGTGATGCCGCTCCAGCTCAGCAAGGAGAACCCTAGTCAACACACGTTATAACAGATGTTCCTTTTCAATGCCATTGTACTTCCAGTGCACTTCCTTTGGGCTCTGTGCCATGTCTCCATGTCGACTATATTGGCATCCATTTTATACAATATATCTTTTAAGAGCTAGGTCACCAAAATGGTACCCACAAGTACTAGCCCCCAGAGGCCACGTATCCACTGAAAGCCGGTTCGAAATTGGGTCAATTGGCAGCTGTCCCTTTCAATTCACACTTGCATTTGTGTAAATAAGGAAATAACATCTGAACAATCATTTTCACGATGAAAGGCAGAATGTTATTTCAGAAGGTTGTATCAAAGCCCTTCCCATTAATCAGTACCCCAAAAGTAGCTGAAATTTCATATTCAAAATGGTTTGGTGACCACTGATTTAAGAAGCGGGAGCTCCCTCTAAAAAGTACTGTAGGAAATAAATTAGTACAGCTGTGCCAAGAGTGACCACGAATGGAAATGTCATTCATCTATAGCCTAACCCCCGACAGGAGAAGAAAGAACTTCATAATACTGTATTAAGCACAGAATATGTTTAACGCTTCTTCTTTTTTTACTTCTTTCCCCCAAGAATTGTTCAATTTTCTGCCAAATGTAGCACAGAAAATTGAAGTAACTGGAAAAAAAATTCAAAGACAATTTTTGGCCCTGAACAAGCTGAACATGTAGGAAATCAAACAAGGGTTCATTAAAAGAGTCATGAATGATGACTTCAGTAGCAATAATAAAGTCCATACCTGCATAAACCCAAGTCGCGGTTGTTGTCTCGAGCAGTCTTAGCTCTTTTGACACATGTGGGATTCTCCTGATTTAGTCCTGGCAGAGTAGTTAAGCTCTCCTCACTTTTCCTATTGCGACCGTTGTCTTTTGAGTTTTTCTTGGGCGTGCTACCGGCGCTGGCCGGGTCGTCCTCAGACGCGTCCCCATTTCCGGCGTGCTTTCCGTTCTTCTTGGCCTCGCCGCCTTTCTTGCTTGCGCCCACGCTGGATGCTACTGGTCTGCATGGAGGTTTCTTGCTTTTGGGAGTTAGACCACTTGCCTGGATAGAGGAAGAAGCAACTGTGATTCAGTTTCATTATGCTTTCCAGTACTGTATGGCGTTTCTGTACACTAGTTGGACAACTCCATGTTACTAATGAAGCAAAACTGTTAACCAGTTGAAATTTCCACTCTAAAAGTACTATTACTGAAGCGTTATATGTAAACTAGTCAAATTTTATAATATAGCCAGCTGGAGGTTTCACTAGGAGTAAGTGGCACTTTACTAGTGAGGACAAATTCAAACAAAGGATGATACCTTAGTTATGCAGGCCGGGCAGTACCAGTCCCCCTCAGGAATGCTGGTGATTTTGGGTTTGTGACAGTAAGTGTGGCAGCCTTTGTCGCAGCCGTCACATAGTAGCAGGAGGTCCTCGTTGTCTCCTTTCCTGCACATCTGACAGTACTGAACAACAAGAGCCTCCGTTAAATGCAAATGCACACCTTCTGGGTCGGTCAGTGGAATTCTGGAATGTCAGTCCTTCCGCTCACCACTTTCATGATGGAGCGCTCCCAGGCAATGGATTTCTGCAGCTGCTGGATACACATGGCTAGCTGGGCGGCACTGCGCACTTCGATCAGGGCCTTCCTCCACACCTTCATTCCATGGGCCACCTCCTCTTCGCCACTGTTACCGGATAATAAGCAATGGCGATAATGAGAAACGCCACACACAACAGTGCATGAACACTTTGCATAATAAATATGGTTGCATACAAGAACAAGGCAAAACTATTAGTTAAACCAAGCACCAACAAGACAGCAGAGCTCCAGCGGGACAAGCATTAACATTGTGGGAGTGTGCCACACTGGGAAGAGGTTACACCGACTTTATCACGTGAAGGGACATTCATGCAGAAAAGAGTGACTGGGTAAAACCTGCGTAAGTGTAAGCGAGAGAGTAGTAGACCAAAGCCAAAGTTACTGATGCACAACACCATGCAGATGACTGTAGAAAACACACAATGCCTTCACACGAAATACCACGCCCCCTCGGGAAAAAAATGCACAAAATTAATGAAGAAATTAAAAAAGTGACAAGCCACCATAAACAGTCCGCTGTGAAAGCATCCAAGACTGAGGGGGGGGTCATCAGGGACATCATTCAGGATTATCTCTCACACAAACAACTAATGCCACTCAAACACATGACTCAAACACTCTCATGCCCATTACTGAAATAAATATTTCAGTATAATATGTGAGTGTATTTGAGTATGATGTGTAAGAGAATTTCAGTTGCGTGAGTGAGCCTTTCAGTAATGGGCATGAGAGCCATTTAATTTAGCATGTGAGTGAAAATGTGTGAGAAAGTTTTAGTAGAGCACATGAGAGCTTTTGAGTATTGTGTATAAGAGTGGTTTAGTATCGTGTGAGAGAAGTGTAGTTGTGTTTGTGAGTGGGAAAAAAATATGTGTGAGTGTCTCAGTGTGAATGAGAGCGTTTTAGTATGAGCGATTGAAAACAACTGTGTTAGTGTTTCAGCAGTTGTGTGAGAGCATTCCAATAGTGCATATAAATGTTAGTGGTGTTTGTGTGTATGAGGATTTCAGTAGTTGTGTGAGACCATTTCATTAGTGAGCTTGACAACATTTCAGTTTTGTGTGTCAGAGTGGGTCCTGGGTAGTAAGTGTGAGAGAAACAGTCTGACAGTGGTTTAGTATTCTAATGTGAGAGGGGGAAAAAAACTTTCAGCAGTAAGTAAGCGAGAGAATGTTTCAGTAGTATGTATGAGAGCATTTCAGTAGTGTGTATGAGAGCATTTTAATAAAACAAAAATAGTGTGAGAGCCTTTCAAGCAGTGAGCGGTAAAATGTTAGCAAGTGAGAGCATGTCAGTGTAGAGTGTGAGAGCGTTTCAGTAGTATGAATGTGAGTTGGTTTTAAGTGTGAGAGCCTTTTAGTGTGTATGAGAGTGGTTTAGTAGCCTAATGTGAGTGAAAACAATTTCACAAGTGCATGAGAAAAAGTTTCAGTTGTAGGCATGTGAGCATTTTAATTGAATGAAAAGTTGTGTGAGAGCCTTTCAAAAGAGTGCAAGAGGACTTTTCAGTAGTGTTTATTAGTCTTTTACCAGTGTGCGGAACATTTTAACAAGTGTGAGGATGTCAGTTTTGTGTGAGAGCGTCTTCGTAGCGTGAATAGGTTTGGTAGCGTGAAAATGAGTTTTCAGAAGTGAACGTGAGTAAAATAGTATCAGTAGTGTGTGAGAGTAGAAAAAAAATGTGTCACAAAGTTTCATTAATGTGTATGAGCATTTCAGTTTATGAGTGTGTGAGTGCATGAGAGTTTTTCAGAAGTGCAAATGAGAGTGTTTGTCATGCGTGTGTTTAAGTGAGAGGTAACAGCAAATGACGACCCCGACATCCCATCATCCAATACCCTGAACTTTGGACTCATATGAGAAAGCACACACAGACAGAGGAGAGGGTCTTAACGTGAGAGCGGGCGGGGGAGCTTTCGGTTGGAGAGATGACCTACCCTTCCCTGTCAGCACTAGCGGATGGTGCGGGGGCAGGGACAGTGACCGTACCCACATTATCCAGCCTGATCTGAATGGTGGTACCTAAGGGGCTCCTCAGGTACCTTCTCTCGATGTTGCGCTCCAGATTGGCCAGGCGGGTCACTGCTATGTCCAGAGGGTTGTCTGAGTGACGCATCACCCCGCCCTTCTCCCCCCGCTCCTCGGGATGATCCTTGCCGTCTCCCCCGTTTGACGATGAGGACGCTGGGCCCGATCTGGTGAGGGGCTTGTGCTCGTAATACACCAGATCTTCCCTCTCGGACTGAGGATCGGGATGGGTCCAGCCCTGGTGGAGGAAATTGGGATGCTCGCTATTGAGTATTAAAGACAACTGATTGCAGCACAACACATACAAAGTTGGGGCTCTTCGACCAAATTGTCATGTATCTTTACCTCATTTTCTCCCAAAAACTTGTAAATACATTCTATTTTAAATATTATCATGCTCCCAAAAACATATTTATACGTTTTTTAAAATGCTATAGCATACAGAAGGCTTTGATGCACACAGCCTCTGAACTGTAGAGAATGGTTGAAGCAATGGTAGTTATTACAAAAACGTCCAGCAGGTGGTAGCAGAATATACGAAATCAACCAGGGCCGTGTTGAAACAAGCTGTTTCCACCACTATTTGAAACAGATTTGTGAATAATGATTAAACTTTGCTATATTCTAATGCTAATTGCTGCAAACGGACACAGATATAAATACACTTTTTTTTCCTGTTGAAAGAAGAGACTCTAATCTTTCTTTTGGTAGGTTCCATGTTTTTATAGCAATAGAACACAATATTTTGTGGGCCTTGCAAAACTCTTAACATAATAAATATCAAACTAAAACATGAAACTTGGAAATGTACGTTAAAATATGATAATTTTCAAATTTTTTGTCATACTAGTCACATTATAACTGAAACCTCCTATTATTACGTGGTAACTTACAATGTTAAAATGTGAAATTTCCAGTTTAATACATTATGTAGAAACTTTATTTGGACGTACGCTGCCATTATTATTTACTTCGTAATGCATTAAACGCTACGGAGGCTTACCTTGCTTTCTTTATAGGCGTTTCACATGGCTCGGCAGAGAGCCAGCCGCCATTCTACGTCACCACGCACTGAATGTGTTGCGACGTAAATAACAATGGCAGCGTACGTCCAAATAAAGTTTCTACAAAATGTATTAAACTGGAAATTTTTTGTTTTGAAAAATGAATCTTATAGTTATGCTAGTAAAAACCAAATAAATAATATAGAGCTAACTTGTCATGACAGTCAAGGTTCCTTTTAATATCTTTATAAGAAAAGCTTAGCTAGAAGAATAAGCTTATCATGTTAAAACGTGAAACTATATTACAAAAAATTACGTTAATATATGATTTTAGATCATTTTAACGTTTAAAAATATTACATGAAAACCTGTGTTAAAATGCAATCATTTTCACGTTTTATGTGAAACCATCACATTAGACAATAATCTTATGACATTACAACATAAAATTTAAACCTGATAATTTTCATGTTTTAACGTGTTAAGTTTCACATTACGACGTCAAAATGAACATGTTAAAAACCTGATAACTTGAAGAACTTATCACATTTTAACATGAAATGTTGTGATAATTATTTGTTTTTTTCCAGGTGTAGCAGAAAGCGCGGTAAGTTTGACTTCTGGTTGAGGTCACTTGCAACTTCCTTTTTGTGTCTTTTTGCCAAACTAAACACGTTGAAATATGCAACTTATCACCTTAAAATATATATATATATATATTTGGGGGTGTATCAGCAATACGCTTCCATAGCTACATACCTTGACCTGCAGGCTGGCAGCAGTAACCTTCCTCTCGAGTTCCTCCACCTGCTGGAGCACGGCAATGTCCATCTCCATGGCCTGCTCCTCCACACACCAGCCTCGTACCGACTCCACGCTGACCTGGCTCTCCTCCAGCTCGTGCAGCTCGATCATCGCCGCTACATGGATGATGTCAGAAGTAGACGTCCTCAACAACATGGAATTTCATGATATAAACTTTCCTGTTCATTTTTACAGCACTTTTTGAATTTAGTTAGTTGTTTCTGGGTTTATGATTACCATAATATGTTAATTTCCATGGGATGATAGCATTGAGCTAGCAGACTTTTGTATTATATGGTTTGGCTGAAAGTTTTGCTATTTAAATATACTGGGGCCTTTCGATACAAGCTTAATTCATTGACCATGCTCATTACAGTACTCAAAACTATCTGATCTCAAATCATCTTTCCTTATTGAAACAAACTCCAGCCTCCCAACACACACTCAGCACACTCTATAATATTATACTGTCAATTATAAAATATACAGTAATGTCATAATAATAATAATAATAACAATGATAATAATAATTAGATTTTTTGTTGTCACTTTCTCTTTCAATTATACTGCTCATTTTAGTGTGTGCACCTCTTGGCCGTATGAGGGCAGTATGGCGGATATACTGCACAGAGACTTAGCTTCTCTAGGATTTCAGTACGGCAGTAATATTAATCGTTCTTGGCAGAGGATAAAGAATTTACCTGTGGCTATTGTTATACGGTCTCTCTACATATTTTGCAGCACAGTTTATGTTCACATATCCATTGCTTAATGGCTAACAATAGCGCCACATTCAGTAGATGCTAATTGTTACTTTGTGTGCTTATGGCGTTTCCTATTGTATGGTAGCAATCAGCAACAAAATCACATGACTGTTTTGCAGCACTTACCATCCTTGTGTTTAATGCAGACTTGGGGGATGATCTCGATATATTTCTGCACCTGCCTCTGGAGGCCTTTCTCCCTCATACCTCGGCTATGGAGAGCAGCGACCAGCGCTCGCAGCTCCTCGATGTCGGATATACGCCACCAACCGGTCAACATGTCTAAAGGACATTAACACAAGCTGAATGTAAGTAAGAATATACTAAATTCACAATGAATCACATTTTCATGTAACTATACAGAACTGTTGCCTCTAATCCCTTGTTTGTGTGACTGCAGTTTTTCATGCGTCAACACTTCTGGAAAATTATTATTTATTCCAAGTATTTCCCATGGTGAGAATCCACGCAGTAGTTATGTAATCAGACAATTTTCCAAATCAGTGTCTTCATAATTGGTCATAATCAGACAAATCCAATTTAACACATTCAGCTGCTTCAGTCTCAATCAGATCAGGTTGTAATCTGTCGTGCTTATGTAGGATCTTATTGTGTGTCCTGTTTCCTTGGATCAGCTTTTACTATATTTGCTATTATTCAGAGATGGGTACAAGAGTCACTGCAAATTGGCCAATAATGTGATTAGTGACCCTTATTGATCTTCTCTCTTTATGACGATCATATAATGCAAGTAAGACTGCATTAATAAGGTGACCTGGAAATTGACTTCCATTGACTTGGGTTTGAAACTTTCACGTGTGACTTGATGTCTGTCATTATACAACAGCCTATATTTTAGCTCATCAGATTTTACAGGTCAGTGGCGCAATTTGTTTATTTAAATATTTTTCCAGTATGCGGGCAGATTCTTACCTTCTGGGATAGGCCGAGGTGTGTGGTGGTCAAGAGATTTTGGAATCTCCACAGCAGGAGGTGAGGGCATGGATGAACTTTTCTCAATGCGAGGTAGAGGTGATTCGCTCTTACTGGACCCGCTTGCTGCTGTGTGGCCCTCCACAGAGTGACCCAGCATGGGGCTGGGGCTGCTGCACAGGGGCAAGCTGGGACTTAACATGCCACTCGACCAGCTTCCCAAAGACACTCCTAGTAATGAAACGCCAGACTTTGCCTGAGAAGAAAACACAAAGGAGGATTGTGGATTACAGCCACACAGAAACACAATTCAAGTAATTTACTACTGCATTAAAATAAATTATTGCCAAAAATTTATAATTTCTTTATTGTGAGCTAACCTTCAGTTTTGTAAATTACGGATTTATTCAAATCTATTCTCCAAAATTTATGTTCATGCCTATGGAATGTTTGCACTTTGTGAATTTTTCCATCCTATTCTTAGACATTGCTGCCATCTGGAGGCTTGCACAGCACATAACACTTTAAAAACTGTTACACCCGTATTGACTTTGCGAGTCAAAAACAATACATTGTACAATATTTTCTCTATTATATAATTGTATATTTTATGCTTGCAAGTATTTCTTTCTGTAATGTGATTAAGAGGTGTGTTGTAAACGGTTATAATTCATGTAGGAAGGGTAAAACATTTTGCAAATTGTTTTTAGATGTTTTTTTTTATAGTGTACACTTTTACTGATTAAGGGGGATTTGATTCGGATCAAATTAGAAAAAAAAAAAAGAAAAAAGATAAAACTAAAATAGGGGTTCACTAATATTATACTTGCACGAAATCTGATCATTTAAAGGGGAAGCTCAGCTTCAGAAAACAGGTGAGCTGTGATTGGCTGTTGTGCATCTGTGATGTCATCTTCAGTCGACAGCAAGTGGCAAAATGGCCGCCCCATAAGATGGATAAAAACGGCTGGATTTTGCTTCATAACTCGTAATCCACAAATGTAATATTAATCAGAATGTCATGTTTCGACTAGTGAGGTCACATGTAACATATTATTGTCAAGAAATTATTATGGTAGACTTCCCCTTTCAAGATTATGCTAAAATACCGTTTATTTTCACCATAAAGTGAAATAAAAAATGGGCTCAGTGATACCCTTCGGCATGGTTTAGAGTTCCTTGTTGTTGGCTGAGGGCACGCTCATCACGCAGAGAAAGGCGGTCTGACTTGACAACCAACATATGGATAAAGGGCTTCACGCAGACATGACCATTATAAAGCACCTCATTGTTGCGGCATGGAAAAACCATGCGATGACCCATTGTGATATATTCTAGTCACTGGAGTATTTAAGTGGATATATTTCTGTTTTTCTAGGTCGTAGTTAGTGGTATTTGACAGTTGAGCAGCATGTGGTTTCAAGGCATTCAGAGGACACACTCACAGTGAGAGCGGAGACAACGGCTTGATTTTTCACCATTTTGAAACCTCACTTGTTTCCTCACTTATTTTCACTAAGAGCCAACCTTCAATTTTGTAAATGAATAATTTTGTGGCCTCACCTGCAGTGCTGAGAGAGGGTAGGTGAGAAGGCCAGCAGGGTGATGGGGGCTGAGCGAGGCCGACGCCGCAGAAGGAGTGAGAGGGAGTGCAGGTGACGCTGGAGGAGATCTGGGCTTGCTGGGTGTGGAGGACGCCTGGGGAGCGTCATCAAGGGCCCCGGGAGGGGTCGTCGTGAGGGAGGAAAGGTCGCAGGGGTTGCGAGGGAGCAGGCTGAACCAGTGTCCGCTCCTCTCCGTCAGAACCCGAAGCAGCTGGTCGTTGGGCTGGAGGGAGAGTTGTTGGGATGGAGTTGGGGAAGAGGCGGGAGGAGTGTCCCCTGGGTTTTCACGCTTGGCCGGCAGGCACCGGGCCGACAGGGAGGTCGAGATCGGGCCGGGGACATTTGAAGTGTCATGACCGACAATCACGGCGGTTTTTGCCACTGCCGGCTCTGAGGTATTGTGAGAGGGGGAGTATGACATCACGCTCGTTGTGGCAATAGGAGAACATGTACGGTTGCCATTCTGTCCAACGTGAGTGCTCCCCTGGTCCTCCACCTTCAACGCAGTTTCTCTGGGAGCGTCTGGACAAAGTTGAGACACGTAGCCTTGTTGTTGGTAGAAGGTGGTTGGAGAGGCCTTCCTCTTTTCATGCTCGGTCTCCTCTTCCCTGTGCTGTTGCAAGTCATGTGGGAGACCAGGACGTGAGGCAGGTTCGTCCTTCTCCACTTCCATCTCCAGAGGTTCATCTTTGACCTTGACTTCCTCTGCTGCTCTTCTCCGCCTCTGTCGCTCCTCCTCAAGTTCCTCTGGAGCTGAATGCAAATAAGACAATATCACAAGTCTTGGAATTGTAACTTTACTCTCAGGGTTCTATGTTGGCCATTAGTGGTAATTTCATTAACAAAAACTAAACAAAAATACTTCAACACACATTTTTCACCAGACAAAAACGAGATTAGACTAAAACCCTCATTAATAAACAATAACTGGGACTAAATCAGTATGCATTTTCGTCGACTAATGAAGACGAAATGAAAATGTACTCACTAGACTAAAATCTATAGACATTTTAGTTCATGAATAAAGATGAGACGAAAATTACATTATATTTTGTAAACTCCTGTCACTGTGACCCTATCATGTGACACAGTGACACAGTGACACACGTCCTTTCAAATCTGCAGGTAGCAGTGCAACATGCACACACACATGGGACAGAAAGGAGGTGGATTCACGGTGAAAGTTAAAAAAATAAAAATAAATTAGTTATAAACTAACATTAATCCAACGGCTATAACATTCCAACAATAATGTTAATCCGACCGTTAACTAATGCTGACTAACTTACTAGCTCGTAGCACGGAGCCATACATATTAGCTACTAATATGTAATTGTGTGCAAAGTTTTTTTTCATCGAAAAGATGAGAAAATATGCAAAATAGTTTTAGATGTTCAACATTATCTGCTGACAAAAACAAACAAACAGGTAAAATGATTGTCCTGACTAAAACTAGACTAAAACGTTGACAGTTTTTGTTGACTAAAACTAGACAAACAAAATAATATTTTCTTGGACTAAAATCCTAGATTTATAGTCGACTAAAAGTGTGATTAAATAAAAACAGGATGAGGTTTACTACCGGTAACTATGATAAAAAGTGTGACTGAAACTGGACTAAACCTGAGACTAAATTTAAAAATGGCGAATAAAATTAACACTATTGGCCTTTTGTGTTCAACTTGCATTCTCTTTTGGAACCGTTTTCACTGATTTAATACAAATGTGATGAAGCAGCCCAGAGTGGGGATTTTAGCCAGATTTTCAACTTTTTTCTATTTCAATTAATCAGAAATCAAATTATAAATTTTCACTTTTTACATATAAGAGCAATTTCAGGTTCTGTGGGCTGTAAATATGGAATTATAAAAAAAGGAGAAAAAAAGAAAAGCTAAATCATACTCACGATTTATCTTTTAGTAATGGGATACCAAGCCAAAATGACAAGATATGATCTCATTATAATAATGAGACCATATCCTGTAATTTTGACTTTGGTTAATCACTAATAACAAAGGTGTTGTTATTTTATATTGTAGCCTATATGAAATGTAATGACAAAATGTGATAAAATACTCTGACTTCAAATACAAAATATATTACATTTCGCTTTATGATTATTTTTTTGTGGTAACTGGTGGTCATTGTAGAAAGACTAGCAATATAAGAAAAAACAGTGGCACTGAGAATATACAAAAATGCTATTTTTGGTTCTTTCCAAACTGTGCATCATGTAAACAAATGAATTTCCAGGTTAAAAATACCTGAAAATGTATTTATTTATGCAGCGAGAGGAACGAAGAACACAATACTTGAACTCATGACAAATTTATGTTTGTCTGAGGCCAAAAATGACCACAAACAAGCAGAAATGGTTGTAAAATCCAGCAAGACTGTGCAAGAAGTGCCATCAGACCAACACTGTCTCTTGTTGTACTACAATTACCTTCTCCACTCTCCATGGCTTCAATGAAGACCCCTCCACAGTGTGGAAGTACCCAGTATCGACGGCGGTAACGATCTTGGCCGTACATCATGGAGCGCAGGGAATGGGATATTTCAAACAGCTTTCTTCGATTCTGGTGATGTTGCTGAAGTTGGACACAGCATTCAAATTTTTTATTGACATATATTCTGCAATTTTGTTTAGCAAACTGGCAGCGAGTACCAACGAAGGAAGAAAATAGATCAAAGTAACAATACCTTAGCTAACTTTTCTATCTGCTTTTCTAGCTCCTCCACACTAGTGGCTTGGTCAACTTCATCCTGACAACAGAAAACAATTCAGTTATTTCCAAAAAGTTAATGATGCATATAAATATCCATTTAGCTATTTATTAATTTTTTTACCTCATCATACGTCTCCACTTTTTTAACCTTCTTAAGGTCGTCTTCATCCTCATCTTCATCATCATCAGCCGGATCGTCACTGTCGTCGTCGTCATCGTCGTCGTCGTCGCTGTCAGCACCAAGTTTCCTCTTGCGTTTGATAGCTGAAGACGGCGTACAGAGAGACTGGTTCTCTTCCACACCCACGCTGGCTTCCCTCCTCCCAGTGCGTTTGGCATAAATGGTTCTCAATCTGCATGGGGAAATATAGTTTGAGGGTTATACTGTCTAGTTATAAAAACAAAAGGGAAAAAAAACTGTAAAGCCAGTATAACTTACTTCTTAAGTTTCCCCTCCATGATAATTTTATCTTTCCTCATGTTTGCCATCTGATCCAGGCTCTTATCAATTTCACTGTAAGAAGAGGTGCAATATTGTGAGAACTATTGGCTGATTTTCTAAATACAGCACATATATTAATCACAAAATTTGATTTGAGCGCTCTAACATGGAGCTGAAAGGCAAAATATGCTTTTTCAAGGATGTCAGATATGCCTTTCTATTGTTACTCTTCCAGTCCCTCTATCTCTGTTGCAACCCGCAGATGACACTCTTGCACTCTTAAGCTTAGTGGCCTTTTCCATCTGAGAAAATCCTATTTGAGACCTTGCCATTACAAGTGGCCACTGAGAAAGGCATCGCTGGACAATTTTTGGGCTCAAACACCTGTTGTGAATTCTGCTGTTCAGCTTCTTGTTAGAGAACATGAAGTTGTGCCAAAAAACAAAAAGTACCGAAAACTTAGCTGAGTTTACATGGAGCCTTGTATTCCAATTAACCAAATGCAAACGCTCCATATTTACACTTTTTTTTTATTTTAAAAAAAAAGGTAGAATCCCAATGGAATTTTGTTCAGATTCACAAGGTTGGTATATTCCTTGTGCTAATCCGTAGTACTGTAGTGACGCATGTAAACAGCAGATCAGAATAGATCACATCACATATATAGTTGATTAGAAATCTTCAATCGGAATGACAAAAAAAGCATCCATGCAAAACCGGCTATAGTACATTTTATTTTATGTTCATCTTGAAATTTCACCCAAATGCTGTAACACGTATACATATTAACTACATGCGATACCTGATAACGACTTTGCTGCAAGCCAGCTCGTTAGCTAGGAATCCCAGGATGGACGCTTTCTGGGAAGGCGTATGGGCCTGGAAAGCCTTTGTCTTTAAACTGAGGGCCAGAGGGGCCAGATCGGAATTGGCACAATGGGCCCCCATGTACATCTGCAGCACCTCAGACACATTATCCCGGTTTATGCCAACGTTTGTCAGATGGTCACCCAGCATGGTCTTTGTCTAGAAGAGAAGTAGATGATGTTGAACATTGTTAATGAAGTTACAAGCTTTCATTCATACATAGGGTTGCAAAACACAAACAAAAAACAGCTGCTTTATTTTTGCATGGATGTTACTTAGAATGACAAGACGAAGCATACTGTATATAATAATCATTTTCCATTAAATTCCCCTCAATTCCCCGTTAGCTCAGTTCTATAAATGATTATGGTAATTTTTCAATTGGAAATATTTCCCAAATTCCAGTTTACAGTAACTTCATATGAAAATTTACAAGACATTTCCTATAAATTTACCGGACCTTTCATGGGACCTATTGTATATTCTGAACATTTATACCTATGCATGTTTTTCAAATTAAATAAATAAAAACATCATTCACACAGATGAATTACATTCCACCATAGTGTAAACAATCCCAGACAACACTGAAGTTTGACATCTTAACTTACTTTTTGTCCAGGGGGTAAACCAGGATCACAGACTGCCAGAGAGAGTAGTTTGACCAGGAGGTCTTGGACTTGACCCATGCTGTCACCCACATTGAGCAAGCCCTCTTGTAGCATACCCAGTGTTGGCACATCAGCATTCAAGTCCAGGCCCAAAACCTTTCCAAATCCTCGCAAGAACTGCATCAGCATCAAACAGTCGGACACTGCCCGCCCTGGAAGGATCAGCCCGGGAATTCTGGAGAACTCGGGGAGAGCCTGAAGACGACAATTAGGGTATAATGTTTTGTGTTAAGTTCAAATAAGCAATATTCTCTCATTTGGTGGCAAGATGTATCAAATGTGCATTGTTACGACCTTTAATATTATGTAGTACTACCATTAGCCACTTGGTGGCATAGATATAAAAATATCACTTCACTATTGTCTCATTATGGTCATCAATGTCTTATAAAAACATATCTAGCAACATACTTGAATGTTCATTTTGAATTCACACAGTGTTCCAGAATATCTTCATCATAATTATTTATTATGAATGAGATCATTTCAAAATGTATCAAATGCCTGCCTGACATTAATAAATGGATGTTTAATCCTTCATAAAAAAAGCACATTTTGTTATGTTTTACAACACTCATTTTTGGATAAAAACAATGTGATGTCCTATTCGACCCAAAACAGCCACAATTTACACAATTTTATTCTTTGATGGTTTTGAGTTTCACCCACATTGTTATGTAGTTTGGATGACACTTAGGCTATTTATATTGCTGACAAATGGCAAAAAAAGTCAAATTTGCCCCAGTATGTGTGATGGATAAATGAAGGAAATACATCTACACTAAGCAACATATCTACATGTATATAAATAAAACATACTGCTAAAGATCTTAACTACCTTCTGATCAGACAGGCACATGTCTTCATTTGGCTTCTTCAGCTCTCGGGCTATCTCCAACTCCAGCCTGCGCTGCTCCAGCTTGCGCTCTTTGTTGAGACGCTTCTCGTCCCTTTTTTCCTGCCGCAGGCGCTCGCGCTCCTAAGGAGTCCAGAGTTTGCAGAAGCATTAGGAGAAAAAGTATTTCTACAGAGTGTAGATTTGTGTATAGCTGCATTTGTGTGTGTGTGTGAAAGCAGACGAGTGTTAGATTGCAGCTATGCATTCAAAGGAAAAGTGCTGGAGGGCCAGAATCTTGGGAGGGAAAGAGTGAACAATAATGGGAGAACATGGGGAGGCGACTAAGGAATAATGACTTCCTGTTTTTATGGCATGGCGTAGGGGTGTCCAAACTACTGCCCCGGGGGCCATTTGCAGTCCGCCTTCATTTTTTTAAGTGGCCCATGGCAACTACTGTGGTGCAACTGTAATTCTTTGGTGCTGAAGAAACTTGTTGGCAACCAAGGTAAGGTTGTGTGCAAACTCATTTCCACCTATTGCACTGCTTAGTCAGTTCATTGTTTTATTCATTGCATCATTCATAGCTAAGACCTTTGAAAAAGAGTCCACACCATTTTAATCATTGACAACAGAAAAAATATAATACTATAATAGGGCTGGGTATCGATTAAAATTTCCTGAATCGATTCGATTTTGACTCACTATTTGATTTGGATTTTTCCCAATTTGATTCACTTCACTTTAATCTGATACTGATTAATTATGGAACATAAATTCTTCTTAAATATCAAGAATATGATAAAAACTCCACAAACATTAAATTCCAAATTAAATTTTACGGAGGCAATTACGGGTTAAATGATTTAGATCAATAAGGATGAGATGAAAATACTTTCATAATTAATAATTGCAAATGTAAAAAAAAACCAAAAAACAATTTTCTTAAAGTGCAATAAGTCAGATCTCTCACAAATCTAAGAAATACTTCATTCAATTCATGTGAACAGTACATTTCAAGAAAACATTACGATACAAAAAAAGGCCATTAAAATTCAATTTTCTTATAAATTTAGGGGGAAAAGTGATATTAAAAATAACCGATTCATGTTTTTATGAATCGATATCAGGCTTGAAAAGGAAAATCAATTATTCCATTTTTGAAACCCAGCCCTACTATAATATAAAAGATTTTCCTGATTGATTTGGTTTTAGCCTGGAAAAAGTTTGGACACCCTGGTGTCGTGTGTGTGTGTGTGTGTGTGTGTGTGGGGGGGGGGGGAATTGTTTTTTTAAATTGTTTTTTCAGCCTATGACTACCTCTGCTTTCTTGCGGGCCTCAACAGCCTTCATCAGCATTACATGCTGCCTCCTCCTTTCTCTCTCCTACAGTGGCAGAAAACAGAGGCACATTACAGTAACAGGCACATACTGCAAATAGCCCGGACAAGGCCATACAATTTTAGTGTATTAATACAATAGTAATGCTCTAAATTCATTAGAGGCACCATACTTGGAACAAACACAAAACGATGCTTCACATGTATACTGTCACATGTATGGTGGAAGCATTACGTGAAGAGTACAGTAGTACGATGACAACCAAAAAGCAACACATAGATGCGATACGTAGTAGATGTGATGACAGGCTCAAAAAAGAGAAGCAGCTGCAATCAGTGACGGCGCATCTAAGCTAAAGCGGAGAGAATACAAGCGACAAAATATTGGTTGGCAGACGATAATATATTGTATTAGTCATTGGTGACATTTATTTGACGCTTTACTAATAATATTTAGTGGAGGGGACGACAAAAAGAAATGATGAGCTACAAACAGAGCAGTTACACTTCAGTGAGTTTGGCAGCTTTAGTATTAGCACAGTATGAGACTGCGGAGGATGAGACATCTATTTTGTTCTCTGGTGCATGATTCACAGTCTCCTGCAAAAAAAAAGGCCACGAAAAGCACCGGTGACTGACTATCATTTTATTTGATCTCTTCAGGTTTTCCCCTCGACTGTATCAGACTGTCATTCCCACTGTGATCCACCAAAGGACACAATTACCACGAGTTCAGCCTGCCAAGAACATTCCCAGCACACTGACTCAAATGGTTGTGAGGAGCATTTTAACGTTGTGATACACAAAAAAAAAAAAAAAAAAAAAACAGGCTGGGAGCCTGGCAGTTCTTGTGGTGGTTTGATTGTTCTTTTCTTTTTTTTTAACTAAAATGGAATGTAATTGTGATTTATATGTCTGTAATACAGAGCTTCATTGTCCATGCCGCCATGTGACATCACAGGTTTTTAATAATTTTTATAGCATAGTGATGCACTGAGTTAGGACAAAATGAGTATATTCTCAAGGAGCATGGTGCATTGTAAAAGCTGGAGTCAAATCTCCTTACATCACTCACTAGGTCACACCTATTAAAAGGCATATGCCAATACACGAAAACTGTGATTTCTGGTTTAATTTACATTTTAGAATTATTATTTTTATGATTATTCTGTTACATTTCATTATGCTTTTATATTTAACAATTCAGTCCTGCTTTTCTTGATTAAATCAAAACCGTTTGGGGTGTTTTGGCCATGGAACTAGATAAATAGCATTTAAATTTGTTTAGTAAGGAAAATTGAATTGTTATATGCATTGGGTTTGGTATATAGTGTGTTTTCAATTAACTTTGAATGTGTAATTCATGATGGAGGGGAAGTATTTTAAAACGTTTTTATACGGTCACTTTTAGGGTTGTGCATATCTCCACTAAAGACAATTCGATACATACCTCGATATATAGTTTGCAATACGATTGAAGGTCGGTTTGATTATACAGTGGAACGAGTCGATTTGGTTCGATTCAGTGGGATTACCATTCAATTTGATATGCAACAGCTCAGTTCAAGATGGTATAATGTAATGAGTTTCTTGTTGTACATAAGAATGAACTTGTCAGTACTGTAAAGATGATTATTTGTGTGGGCCAATTCGATTCGATGCCTCCCCTTTTTTGAATCAAAAGTGTTTTTTGGAGTCAAATCCCTCTTCGTTACACCCCTAGTCTCTCTGTATCTTGGATTTTAACCTATTGTCTGTGAGTTTGAAACACAT
This sequence comes from Leptonotus elevatus, assembly GCF_054856555.1. NCBI lineage: Eukaryota > Metazoa > Chordata > Actinopteri > Syngnathiformes > Syngnathidae > Leptonotus > Leptonotus elevatus. The sequence goes on along the minus strand of NC_141241.1, from coordinate 20,397,975 downwards.
ATCCGAGATAACGGGTTCACTGTGTGTTAAAACAAGTACAATAAAATCCACTTCAATTGCCCATGTAATCTGCACCCTTAAAGTTTGTATGAGGGTCCAATGGGCATGATTCAACAGCTCTTAAAGAGCATAAGGGAACAGATAGGCAGACCTTTTTAGATTCAGCTGCAGCTGTGCATTTGTGAGAAGATCTACAGGCCAAAAGAAAATATGAGACAGAACCCATTTGTCCCCATGGTGGAATCGATCATGGCAATGATCTGACTACATGCTGCTTCTGCCGCCAAATGAACTGACAGTGACGTGGGTGATCCAACTGGTCGACAAAACGATTCGCCGTAACGCTCCGTTCAATGTTGTGCAGAAGCGGTGACGAGGCTTGGGCAGGTTAAAGTCCAGCACTCGGACAGCAGAACAGACGCACGGACGAACAGACACAAGCTTAACGTCTGGGCCAAATTATCAAGCACTCATGAGTAGGTTTGCTTCCTGTTTTATTCCCGTAAACTCCCATGTTGTGAAGTTCCCGTCTTTGAAATCCCCTCAATTTTGCAACCCCACTCATGAGCAACACACGCTAGTCCAATACAACAATTAAGACAATGTGTGTGATGGATGGAAACTCCTCGAGTGCACTTTGAGACACAGTGAGTGTGGTTTGGGCTAGCAGTCTTTGCAATGCATTCTGAGTAGAAGAAGGGGCGGGGGTGAGGGAATGGGGGAGGGGGACAGAAGCTGCCTGGCCAATGTGACAGGGTCAGTTGTCCCTCAGGACGAGCAGATGGAGGCAGCATACTGACTCTTTTTTTTCTCTTTTGTTTGTTTTGCTGGAAAGCCATGCAGAAGAATGTAGTATGACAGCAGCCAGTGCTACACTTAATGCATTGCTATGACAACCATAACACAACCAGTTACACGATGCAGGTGTTAGATGTACAAAAATAAACATACCCATACCATATCTAGTCTATGCCTCTCCAACTCCTGGCAGAGAGAGTTGGCAAAATATTATGAAACAGAAGTAATATCCAGAACCAGAAAGCATAGCGTTCTCATATTCAGAATTACTCATGACTTTCATTACAAGTTGACGTTTGCTGATTAACCACGCACACGTTCACGCATTTACTTAAAACACACACGCACGCACGCACGCACGCACGCACACCCACACAGAGGCAAATGCTTCCATTGTTGAGCAGTTAGTGTTTAAGTTGCCTACCTGGTGCTTCAGGATCTCCGCCTGTTGTCTCCTCAGCTCCTTCTCCTTGGAGACAAAAGAGAGATGAGGGGGGGACATCAATACACTGTGATACTCCTGCCAATCCCCATTTTGTTTTTTTGGAAGCCGTGCCAACTGAAAAGGAACACTAGCGAGCTTCAAAGTAAGAACAAAAAAAAAAGCCCAGTAACTTAGTCCCTTGCAATTATCTCATTCATCTTTTAGCTACAAACTAATAGGACAACTTTGGCATCCCAGTAGTCAATGTTACTAGTTACTAGTGCCTGTCCCGATAGAGGTGATTTAAAAACCCAATAATGATCCTGATATAATATTTGCCCTTAAAATGAGGTGAAATTAAATGAAGTGAATAAAGAAGGAAATACTGACTTATTTCTTATTAGCAAAAAATTAACTATAACAATCCTTTAGTTGTGATGAGGGAACTCCGGCAATAGGCTACAGATGGAAATATTTTTTTCTGCTAAATCTGGTGCAAGCATCTCTTCACGTGTCGTCTCTAAATGTAACCATTATATCATACTATGGACATTTGATATGGTATTTTTAAAACATCACTACTAACATGTAATTGTCCTATTAAGACAAAAGACTACTAGTACATGGGCCTTAAGATGGCTATCAAGGACATGAAAAAAAAAAATGCTGGAACAACTTTATGGATAGGTGTTTCAGCATTTATTGACACCCTTGATGTCCTAGTAAAGCTCCGTGTGATTCAGCGCCGTAGTGGAATGACTAGGGGTGCACTACTTACTAATAGTTTGTAGTGCAGTATAGTAGTTTATTAAAATTTGAATTGAGTACTTGTGGGCCAAATGTGGCACTAGAAGTGGGGGGAAAAAACATTACTCGACCCAGTTGTTCTATTAACTCATTCACTCTTAGCCATTTTCACAGAAGCAATTCCCTTCACTCCCGGCTGTTTTACTGGAATTTGACTGATTTTGCAAGGCACACTGAATATTGTATTCTATTGCTCTAAAAACATGGAACCTACCAAAAGAAAGATTAAAGTCTCTTCTTTCATCAGGAAAAAAACGTTTCTTTTCAACATGGCCCTGGTTCATCTCATTTGCTCTGCTGCCACCTGCTGGCCATTTGTGTAATAACTACCATTTCTTCAACCGTTCTTTGCAGTTGAGAGACTGCATCAAAGCCTTCTGTATGCTCTAGCATTAAAAAAATTATAATAAAAAAGCCCTATAAATACGTCTTTTTGGGAACATATGCGTTAATATGGAATTGTCTACTAGTACATGGGCCTTAAAAGTGATATGAAGGATACTCAATGTTTTTTCATTTTGTTTTAGTTTTTTAACAATCCATGTATTTAAACTACAGTAATTTCTGAAATACAAGCCGCTACTTTTTTCACTTGCATTCGACCCTGCGGCTAATACAAAGGCTTATCCATCATATCACAATGGGGCGCACTATAAAGGTAACGCAAGAGTGTCAGGCAGAGCAAAACAAAACAAGTGAGCCTAAATACAGTAGGAAAGAGAACGAGAATGAGACAATTTGTGCCCCCATTATGAAAAAGTAGCGGGAACCCGGTGCGGTAACATTAAAACACCTGCGGCTTACAGTCGGGTGCGGCTTATATGTGGAACAAACTCGGGTATTCCCCAAATTTAGCTAGCGCGGCTTATAGTCAGGTGCGCCAGTCCAGAAATTACTGTAGTGTTAAATTCAATCCAGGGCTTTAGTGAGTCATACCTTTATTCGCTTCTCAGCCTCCAATATTTTGGCATTGGCCACTTCTTCCTTCTTCCTACGCTTGGCCTGCGAATAAAAATTCAAGTCAAAAAAAGACGAGTGTCAATCAGTTTCGGATGAGCTCGGCTTTCGCCGTGACTTCAGCCCAATGTTTGCGGTTTCAGCAAACATTCCATGCCCCGGGAATGCCAGTCAAATTTGTAGAACACTGCCAATGAATTATGTATCTCTTTAACACGTAATTGTGAAAATGTTGAAGCCTCCTGTTAAGAGTGTCTTGTCAACCGTGTCGACTCAAAATTGATTTAGTCCTAAAACACTTTGAAGCTGCGACATTATAATTGCGAGCGCCTCTACGTGCGTCAGTGTATGTGTAAGCATCTCTGTGTGTTTGTGTGTGGCACCTTTTTTTCCCCCCCATCTCCTCTCGACCCACTTACGCTGAACTGTTACTGTTGTCTGATGGGGGGGGGGAAAAAAGACTTTTTCTGTCCAATTTAAATAAAGTCTGAAGAGGCACCAACCGCCATTTTAATATTCAACAGCCGTCAACCAAGACCAATTTAGCATTAGTTCCATATGGAATTATGCCTAAGAAGACGCAACGCCTCCAAAGCATGCCACTATTCCGTAATGAGCTTTAGGAAGATTAAAAACACTATACAGTAGTTGGAGGGGCTGCAGTTATCCAGGAATGTTCTGCTTAATCAGGGGCTGTTCGGTCAGATTCTGTACCTCCAAAATGTGCTGTGCCCTGAGTTCTTTCTCCATCCGAATCTGCTGAATACGCTTGATCTTTTCCTGTTGGGGGGGAAAAAAATAAGGTATTTTTTGTAACCTGTAGATAGTGTTAATTTTCAATGCAGACATAATGTTTCGGGTCGATTTTGACTAATCACATTCTCATAATTATTGTCTATATCAAATTATGATTGACAGACCTTTTCACAAAGTATTAAGTCTGTTAACAGATGATGAATCCGTAATGTCATTTTTATAGAAAAGAGATTTTTATATTTTACACCCCATAATTGATACTATTTTAATACTTTCAATGTTACGACATTCCCCCATGACTTCTCCAAGACATATAAAAAAAAAAAAGGCTTCAAGCTGTTTATTGCCAGTCCCCGTTAAAACAACCACATAGCTTTGGTAAATCGCTTTGTCTTAATGCTAACAAACAATGCAAACTGCCATAGACGGTAGACGGACTTAACGAATAGTATCTGTGTCACTGTTTTAGCAACGGATATTTGAACACAAATAGTAAATCAACACATTTAGACAGATAACACAGTACTTATAGATATTCTTTATCGTCTTTGTGATTAATAATATTGCGGCTTACTGAGAGTGTTTTACTGCACCATGTATGTCTGCCACCAGGTGGTCAAGGCACGCAGAGCAGAGGGAGCAGCACTATGTCCAGTGAATTGAAGAAAAAAAACATTCGAGAAAAAACTAACTCTTTGGATTATTATTTCATTGTATTAAATTAGAATTTGAATTATTTAAAAGGAGTTTAGCAATTTAATAAAACACATAGAAATTCATGAGTTAAAAAAGCCAGAATTAGCCAGAAGGCTATTTTCCATCTGTAGTGCCCTGGCCATGATGTTATAAAAAAGTAATAAAATACAAAAATATAAGTACAGTATAGACACACAACGCTCCACACGTTCCAATTAATTTCAATGGGGAACAGATCATTTATGTTGTTTCGAGATTCTCCCATGACCCTTCAAAGACCAACAGCTGCATGTTTCTGCTGGAACCAGTGCAAATGTGGTGGAAACAAGGGATAGGTACTGATATTAGGTATCAGCATCGGGCTTATACCCGGCCTTGTTTCAAGGTATCAGTCCTTGCAATGGAGGCTGATACACTTGTGGCCGTTTTACAATCAGGAACTAGAAATGAGGAGAATAGAAAATTGCCAATAATTTCAGGCAATTTAAGGAAAAATGATATATTGGGTTATCTAGGTCTTTCTCTGAAACGACCTGTCATTGTTTTACTAGTGGTATTAGTACTTGCTATAGTAGTACCAGTGATTACTCAAGAGTTGAGTACTCGTACTGGTATTGCTCTGAAAAAATAAAAAGTGGTATTGAACATCCCTGGTGGAAACTGACACTTTTTGGGAATGCTCTCTTTAACATAGTTATCACTGTCCCATTAAAAAATATATACATAAACTCCATTTTAGTAGACACGGGTCAAATTTGACAGCGTAGGCAATTGTTCTAACGCATGTACATAGGAATGACATTTTTGTGTGAGTGTATTTTAGGTCACTTTTAGAAATTATATCACGTCAAAGAATGACATTTAGGGTATATTTATTGTTGTTAAATTAAATGCTTTTGACCTGAACAGTAAGTAAGACCTGAAATAAAAAATAATTGGATAAAATCACTTTACACATCACGTTTGCTCATTTGGGCGAAAAGACACAAATGTATGTTTAATGCTGGCGGTAAACTGAAAAGCAAAAGACTATCAGAATAGAGCTGCTCAGCATTTCTTATTCACACTCGGTTACTGGTTTCCACAGGAAAAGAAATAAGCAAACACGGAGTCCGCATACCTGCTGCTTGAGAATCTTGATCTGCTCTTTTTGCTTCCTTCTCTCCTCTGCCGCCATGATCGCTGCAAGAAGTCAAGAGAGTTTATATGATTAACTACAAAATTGACCTACACAGCTGGACTCTCAGATGTATTCCAGTGACAGATTTAGTAGCCCCTAATTGCTCCTGATAGGCTTGGTTGGCATCTTTCATGCTGTCAGCTTCCGCCGTCGGTGTGAGACAGATCCAGATGTGTCTGTCTGAACGTGAATTAGGGATTGGCAATCGATGAAACTCAAACACAATTGATTCCTTCTTCTGTTAAATTTTGTATGAATGGACCTAGTGCACAGTCAAAATGAAACTGCAAGTATGTTTTTGTTTCTCTTGTATTAGTTGTAGTTTACTATGTCAACATTTATTGTGTTGAAATGCCAAAAGGTGATCTTAATGAGTTCAATATATCTATTCACGTGCTAATCTCATCTGCATGGGGAATCACACTCCATTTGCTTTCACTGGTTTATATTGCTTAGCAAATTTATTAAGACTACCCAGTGTTAGGTTGGTGTCACAGCTGCCACAAATTAAGAGCATTGCTAATTACCATTGGTAATTGTCATTTTATGTTTCTGTAATGGTTAATAAACCAGTATGTAGAAGCTCTTTAACCAAATGGTATTGTTAATGCTTAAATATAACAATCATTATTCACAGACTGTGTTCTTTGTTTTACACATACAAAAAAAAAAAGGCATGTTAAACAGTCTAATTATCTTTTTTGTGTTTTACTGGTTGAATGTTGGCAACATTACTATTAGCTAGCTACCGCAGTCATTCTACTAGTGGATCGAATTATCTTATGAGTGAGGACAAACTGTGTACTACATGGACCTTAACTCAAACAGCTTTCACAATATCAATGGTCAAAGTTGTACAGTATTGAAATAGCTGACTGTCCAGAGGGGATGGACAAAAAAAAACAAAAAAAAAAACTTTTTTTTTTTACCTTGCTGTTTCCGTGCCTCTTTGGCAGCACGTGCCAGTGCCTGCTTTTCTAGTTTTCTCATCAGTTTCATCTGGGCTGCCTGTCGGGCTATTTCTAAACACCGGAAGAGAGAAAAATTGTCAGTGAATTATTTCTTTGCCTGACCTTCCTTTTCTGAATGAATGGTGATGAGTAAGTTGTGTTTGGTAGTGGGAAAGTGGAACAAGGGCAGTGGTGGGAAGCACTAATGCTTAGTTACTGTACTTAGATTTTTCAGGTATAAGTACTTGAGTAAGTCGAACAACAACCTGTTGGCAAAATAGGCTCGATACTTTTTTTCAACGTCCATGAATGACGACACGGCATACGACCGGTAACAAAAAAAATTGCAAAAATGGTTGACATCTTAAATGATTGAGAACATGGAAACCTTTATCAGGTGGAAAATAAATGAAAAACAGTGGCATAGAGGAATGTGAACCAGTGAGCTTAAACAACATTTATACAACAGATTCAGACAATCAAGAAATTCCACATCAGCATCCTTAGCTAAGTGAATTTTTAATGTTGGCTTCAAGAATGACTTGTGGCAAATGTGCCAGTTTCTGGTTTTAAAAAACACACGAAAAACCTCTATTCTGTAAAAACACAATACACAGGTAAATGTGTATTTTTTTGTTGTTTTTATCTTCATTTTTATTTATTTATTTTATTTCATCTTATCTTTAACTTAGCTATTTAGGCTAAGTTGAATGAGTACTTCTACTTTTACTTTTTATTTTCTTCCACACATCTGTACTTCTACTTATTTAAAGTGTGAATGTATGTTTGCCACCTCCAATAAAGGACAAATATCATTTATTCAAAATACAAGATTCAAGAATGAAATAATATTATTAAACAACCAATTGACAATACTAATAGTTCTGCTGCATCTGTTGTTTCTCGGACGATTATTTGCTAACATGACCCAATAGATACCATAACTTATTTTCTCTACTGACCTTGAGCTTCCAATTTGCGCAGGAGTTTGACCTCACTGGGACTGGGACCTTCCGGTACCAAGGGGTCGCCCACATTTGGGGGTCGACCTTTCCTCCGCCGGTTAGCTTTGGCACTGTCGCCCGCTAACTGACATTCTGAATTGGGGGGACGACCCCGGCGGCCTTCCATTGCCAAGATGTGAGGAATGACTTCCTCTTCCTTTAACAGGCTCCACTGTAAACCCTGGAGAGCCGGAAAATACATGTAGAGAGTTTGGGAGGGGGAAGTGGAGAAAAAATTGTTAATATGCAACACTTGAGGAAGAATTTAATTAGGAATCAAATCAAATCAATATTTCACTGGAGCTTTATTTATTTTTTTCAATACAGAAGTGTTTTTTGTTCAGTTTTTTTTGGGGAAGGTATAAAAATAACATGGCAACACAGGCCACCTGTGGAAGTAAGGTCATCTGATTATTAACTAGGGGTCTGCATGTTTCCTGTCCCTGCCCTGACAGTGACTGCTGCATAGAGCTCAGTCTGAACAGGGATCAAGGAGAGGGGGTGAGAGAGGGTAGGGAAAGCCATATAAGAATGTATTCCATATCAAGGATGTCCAGCATCAGGTCCATGTACTAGTACGCTTTTTATCCTCACTAGTAAGACAATTCAGCGCACAAGTACAACTACTAGTGTGTACTGTACCAGTAGATTTACTGTGTCTTACTAATGACATTAGTCATAAGTCACAGGTGTTCTACCAGACTACCAGTGTGCCAAATTGTCTTTTTAATGAAGACAAAGAGAGTACTAGTTCATTGACCTTAAGATGGATATCAAATAAACACTGAAATGGCTTTCCATACGAGAGAGCGGAAGAGAGATGAAAGGTGTTCACCTGGGGTCCTTCTCTGGCTTCATAGAAGTCACCAACCCTGATCTTTGCACTGAAGCTAAAATTATCACGTGTGATGCCACTTATTCCATTTCTGGATAGATACTACAGAAGAGAAAATAATAAATGGCGTTGGTTTAAGGCAGAAAAAAGGTTAAATTAGCGACATAGTAAAGCAGCTGGGAGGCTAGACTATAGACGGGAGGGAGTCTACAGTTACAGTGCATCTGTGCAGGCCTTGCTTAATCACGATAAAAGCCAGAGGATAATAATAAAAAATAAAATAAAAAGCAAAAGCTCTTATGGAAAGAAAAAACAGTTCTGACCTTGGGGTGCACAATTCAGGCTCTTTCTTACTTATCTGTGGCCAGATTTATTAATTTTTTTACAGCCTGCTGACTGATTGATGAGCAGTGAGTGTGTACTATTGAGCATCCATTTTTCCATTTGGACCACTGCACTAAAGGCAGTTTGACAATCACTGTTGAACCAAATAAACATTATCTGCAGTGCACTGTACAAATGAGGCCAAAGCTGTGCATCCCAACACTATCCATTAATCATTGCTTTGTGGAAGGAGAGGTGAGGAAAGTGGCACAAGAAAGGACGCTAAGAATAACATCTCTCACTATTAGGGTCGCTGGAAGCAGAATGGGAATACACGTGGTACATGTAGCAGGGACAAATGTGGATATTATATTAAAACTAATGATGCACATTCATTTGTTTGGGCATTCATAGATACCTTCATCACATCTGGGTATTGTCGCAGTTTCTTGCCACATGGTGCGTAGTAGGCTACCTCCCCCTGAGGCCGCCCTGACACGTTTTTGATTCTTGTTTCTCTCCGCCATCTTGGTTTTTAGCAATTAAAAAAAGTCATTAATTAAAACCACAAACAAAAAGCATGTGAGACTGTACAGATTTAAGTGAGCCGTACCCCAACTCCAGAGGTGTCATCAAATCCTTCTCATCCATCACCCGCTTCCGCTTCCCCAAACCTGTGGGAAAAGATTAATATTTTTATAGCAAACATACACTTGCGCAAAACGGCACACATGCAATAATATTAGGAGTGGTATTGTCTTAAATAGATTATGTAATTTCTGTACAAATTACGTATGCATGCTCAAGAGCTGAGTCTGCACTGAAATGCTGGCATAATAATTTACTTTTCAAATGTAGAATTTAAGAGTGATGTTCGAATGGGTTTGAATCAGTTGGAAAAATGTTAAAGGAGGAGTTAATATGTAAAATATCTTAATGTGGGCATTTTATTGCAAAATGTTGGGACTTGCGCGGTAAAATTAAATGATCTGAAGAAATGCGGAAGGCAAATATGTAAAACAGCTCTCAAAATTGGGAATTTTATTAGTGGGAATGTGTGAATTTGAGCAATGCGATCGGTAGTTCCCAAGATGTCTTAAATGAGGTCAATATTCTTTATTGAAAGGACCTCAATCAGTTTAGAAATGCGGATGGAGGATGTCAATGTTTAAAATCCCTCTCAAATGTGGGTTTTTTATTATAAACATTATGGGAATATTTGGAATGTGATAAATATTTACCAAAATTACTTATATGACTTGAATATTGTAATGGTTTAAATGTATTTAATTTTTATGTCAAATGTGCAAAATGGAGGTACACAGGTAAAATATCTCTACAATCTGGGAATTTTAGGTGACAATTATGGAATATGGGGATTGTAGATAAATAGTTCCCAGGATATATTGAATGAGCTTAATATTTTTTTTAAGTTAGAATGGTTTCTTTCACTTCAAGAAATGTGGAAGGCAGAGGTAAATATGTAAAATATCCCAAATAAATTTGGGAAATTTATTATAAAATTGGATTTTGAGGAATTTGGGGATTATTGAAATGTGGATCCCAAAAAAATATAAATAGGATGAACAGTGGTGTGGGAAAGATGGGGAACTTATTTGTTGAATGTTTCATTCACGTATATGGTGGAATTGTGGGAAAAGTGGGTCCTTTCTGGAAAGTGGAAAACAATTCCTAACATGTCGTGAATTTGTTTCCATCTTTTGAAGGTGTAACACTTTCAATGAGTTGTAGAAAAAACATTGAGGCAGAACAACGTTTACGTGAATGCTGTTCATCATGCACAACAATTTCCAAATCCTTGTCTAAAGGGGTCTGAACGTTAATAAATGGGAATTAATAATTAACACATAAAACTGGTAAATGAACAATGCTTTAAAGAGAAAAAGAGCACGAAGTCTCCACAGCAATGACTGCTTTGGCTGAAAATATGTCCTACTTTCTCTGATGTGGGTAAGTAATCTTTACACACAGATACTGTGGTGCCAAAAGACTACTCTCACAGGCATGCCACTACAAGACCTTGACTCTCCGGTTACTGCCTTTGTACTCTTCTAACGATTCCTACTTCAACATATTGTGTTATAGAGCATAGGTCACGCTCGATTCTTCAGCTTTTCTTTGCGGTATCGTTTTTGGCTTTAATGATGATAAAGTGAACATCTGCTGCTTGCAACAAGTCAGCAGGAGGTACCAAACCAATCTTCATCCCTCTTTTCTCCCAATGAGTCGGCATCAGATAGTTCATGCATTACCTAATGGAGAGGCTAGGCTGTAGGAGGAAGAGCCAGGAGAGCTGTGATAGGCCAAGGCACTGGAGCTGGTGACAATAGCGGGCGTCTTGATGACCTGGAGATTGAGAGGGGAGCAGCTGGTTGCCGTGTGATTGGCTGAGGTGTTCAGTAGTTCTGGGCCTTTGGTTAGCCTGCGGGGAGTCGTTTCTTTCTTTGACGAGCCGGATGACAGCGACTTGGAGTCCTTCGCTTTCTTCCCAGAGATGTCACTGTCGGAGTTGCTGTCTGACTCTAGACATACGAAAACAGGAGATCACAATAAGCACGGGCAACCGGCTCTGTATTATAGATTATAGATTTTGAGGTGCTTTCATATTTTTTATGGGTTTTTACAATATACAGACAAGCAATTCAAATGTTATATTTACACCCTCAGTGTAGCTGCAGCATGTTTGGCAGCACTTAGAACTACTGGGTGATATGCGGTATATTTCAGAGCAAGAAGGAAGATGCAGAGAAGGTCCCGAACTAAGCTCCAGTAATAGCTGTTGCTGCCAAAGAGCAAAGTGTATATATGCCTTTTAAGTGTAGTATGCGCCGTTTGTATGTATGTATTCCTGCTCTGCATGTTTTTGATAGCCCATCTACGGCATTTGACATTATATGCTATCATTAAGCTAACAGAGATTTGTTAGACAAATTATATGGTTTGGTTAAACATTTTAGTGTTTAAATATAAGTTTAATGTAATTATATTTTGTTGAATACTCTGTATGTGCTGCTGCTCCACAAGTTTTAAAGAGTTGTTTGCAGGTTTATAAATGAATGCTAATTTTCATTACCCAGTCTTAGAGCATTTACGCGATGTTAGCAGTAAGCTCGCGGACAAGAAATTGTATGGTTTAGTTCATCATTTTGGTCAGTTTTACAGTGGACTTCTACTAAGTGTGACGGACAGGATGAAGCAAACTGTTATGCCTCTTATTTGGAGAACTGTGTCAGCAAGCCTTTTTGTTTCCACAAAATATCGTTTTACAATATAGGCACTATAACAATACTAAAATAAAACTGTTCTAATTACCTTAAGTGTTTTTGTAATAGTTTCAAATGTGTGGCACGGGTAACAATATATATTTATAAAAGGTTTTTCACCTTTTGCAAGTGGTTCTTGACAGTTTTTAAGGGATGCTCACAGAACATAACACATTCTGTTACTACTGTTGTGATGCTTTTACGTCTTTCATATGATTGTTTTTAACGTAATAACACCAATCTTTTGTAAATTAGGTGATATAAACAAAATAATATATGTTGGTCAAAGAGCAAAGTTTTTCCACCAGTGTGAATGTTATTTTAAATGGGCTTTTACTTGTACAGTGCTTCTCTTCCTTCAAGGTACTTATTTTAACACTTTCTCCTCATTCACTTTTTGATGTAGTATCGGGATTAAATAGTGTTTCAACATGGTCACATGGCTCAAAATTTCGAGCTAGGCAAACAACCAATGTGCCATTTGAGCCATGTTGTAAAGCTTCACATAAAAATCTGTCTCAATTCTTCAAGGGACTATTGATCCATTACTCCTTGATGGCTCAAGTTACAGTACTTGGGAAGGAATTATGACATGCTGTCACACTTCTCAACCCAAAAGTGCAAACATGCTTGATTTGTGACAAGTAGACCACACAGGAGCTGTAATAGTTAAAGCTCCTAGGAATTGTGCACAGTACCTTGCAAGGACTTGCTGTGGACGATAATGAAAATTAACATTCAGTACATGGTAAAAAAAAAAAGAAAAAAAAAAAAAGAAAAGATGGAGAATCGTATGACAATCTCCAACTTAAGGCATCAAGTTGCCAGTTATGGTTTTCCACAGAGGGACGGACGTTATGACTGAAAATCCAAAAATAATGATGTGTGTAAAAATATAATACACATCATACTATTGTGCATATCTAAATTATGTAGATACATATATCCCTGCATTTCATTGTTATATTTATTTTTAACATTTAATTAGATGAAGCTAGAGCACACACAGTGATTCAAACTATGTTAAGAAGGGATTCGATGAAAAAAGTAAATGAATTTTCTGCCATTAGTAAATGAATTTACCAGATCATTAGTCCATTTTTGATAATTGGGTGCAATTTCATGTAATATTCGTAATTTTCAAAAGAGGCATTTAATGGCTTACTGCGCACCAGTGGAGCAAACGAATGACACAATTTGGATTTTAAGTGAAGCGACCCTCTGCTGAAGATGAGGAATACAATTTTATTTTAAGAAGTGGAAACTCCAGTTTGTCAGCTGAAAAAAAGAGTGTAATATTAACAATTTAAGGGAAAAAGGTGGTAAATTTAAGTTTTGAGAACATTTTAAACATACCAGTTGTGCAAACTGGAATTTGTAGTGACAGAAATAAAGTAAATTTTATACAAATGACAAGAACTGATGATCAAAAACTTTATCCAGTAAAAGAAGCACAATATATATACATATATATATATATATATTGCTACAAAACAAGCTCAAAGGTTATCAAAATCAAAAATGGCCCAAGGGTTTAACGTAAGTGTTAAAAGTGTCAAATACGGCTGCACAAAAAAAGCACCTATACCTGACAAGCTGTCATCAGAGTCGTCATCCTCTTCCTCCTCCTCTTCAAGGTCATCATCCTCATCATCTTCATCATCGCCCGAGTCATCAGATTCCTTATTAGCGGGAAGACCGGCCGCGGGGTTACAATTACCGGGTATCCCCACCCCAGGAATGCCAAAACCGGGGATGCCGACTCCCGGGATCCCGATCCCCGATTCTCCTCCACGAAACAAATCCACTAAAGACTGTACTAAATGATTCTGAGAGAATCCTTTCCAGTTCGGTAAAGTCCCCGTTTGTACCGGTCCTTGTGCCGGGCCTGGGGTCTGTCCCTTCCCCTTTGGGATTTTGCTCTTTCTGGATCCATAGCTGGCGGCATGAGGTGAGGTAGTAGGCGGCTGCGACGGAAGCCCGGCCTGGGCGCTTGTTTGGGTCCTACTCGCCCCTGTGCTAAGATTGACAGGCATTGACCCACCATCAGAGTCGCGCTGAGGGGACTTGCCTTGAGAGGGAGAGTTTTTGCGAGGTTTGGTGATGAGGGCCAAAGGTGCGTCCTGAGTGGTGCTTTGGATGACTCCATTAGGTTGATTAGGTTCAGGAAGCCCGAGCAGGGCGCTCGAGAGGAAGAGGTTGGAGTGATTGTTCTGGGGTGGAGGAGGAGGCAAAGCGGGTGGCAACGGAGAAGAAGACAGAGACTTCCCTTTGGGAGACTTGTTTGGCCCCTGCTTCCTTAGCTCAGCTGGGAACGTCTGCCCTTGGGACATGAGAGTCTGGGAACAGGAGAAGAGGGGAGAGAAAACAAGAAGAGGCAGGGAGTCGAGGGGGGATGGCAAAAACGAGAGGCACAATGAAAGGTCAGAAGAAAAATGGGGAAAATGGAACAAAGTGCAGTTGCTCGAGCTGTCAGTTTGTATCACTGTTGATTGTTTGAGCAGCTGACTAGCTTATACACTGACAGCAAGGTTCCTTTTGTCTGTCTTGAAAAAAGGTTACGTTTTTGCATTGCACTTTCAAACAAATGTGATATGAAGTGAAACAAATCAATTTCATAGACCGTGAAATACAGTAAAATTGCTGAGAACCACAGGGGGAATTTAGGCCACTGTAAGCCTCTGTACGCTTGTAAAAGGGAAAAAAGGCAAATAAGACACACACAATAAGATGATCTCATTGCCTTTAGCCAATTGTTGCCATGCTGTCATTCAAATGTAATCTTAACAGCATAATTTTTGCTTTGAAAACGGTCTAAAAATCTTTGAAACACAAATTTGATTAGATTCATGTATCAACTAGCAGTACCATGATGGCCAGTATAGTATACTTAAAGGTTACAAGTGCTTCCTATGGAAGCATAATGGTTCATTAACTGTAAAACAGATAATTCAGTCAAGAAACAACATCATGCTGAGAAACATTGTTGCTGAGCCTAATTGTTTTGCCAATCTGATGATTTAGGAAATGCAATGATATTACAGTGACAACACAATGTTATTTTAGCTTCATAATTTTTTTTCCTGTCAATGGTTTCTTGTTTGAAACGACAAATGTTTGGGAGCAAGATTGAGAGGTTGATAATGCTTAATGAACTGCACACAAGAAATAGTAATGGCGGGGAACCTGAGCTATATCATATCATGCTTCATCTTTGGCGCCTCTGCTATACTGCCGATTATCTAGCGATTTTTTAAATTTTATTTTTGCTGCTGCAGATATTTGAAGGTTTTTAATTGCCATAACCTCACTGCTAATTTACTGTACATTCACCCGTCAATTATTACATTATAAGCCCTATTTTCATTTCAAACAGGCGCATCTTTATTTTCATGACGGCACAAGTCTAGTTTATCATGTTTGGAACCACATTGCACCTCGTTGGGCATTTTGGCACACGGAGCCGCCGTGCCCCCATCACATCTGGCAATTTGGTGACAAAAAGTAGACTAGATTTTCAACTTGCAAAAAGCAGGTCTAAGTGGTGGTGCAATGCAATTCTGGGGGCTTTTATTTTTATTTATTTTTTTAAATGGTCACTTATCACAGGTAGGTCTGGACCATGTACAATGCGAAATAAAAGTAACTGTGTGATTGCTCGGCTTTCTCTTAATAAATTCAAATGAGTTAGTTGGCTTACCTGTTTCAGTCTAAACTCATTGATCTGTGTAAGTGAGTCTTCTAGCAGTTTCCTCCTGTTGTTGGCTTTGGCACTGCCCGTAGCAGCGTACTGAGGTGGCTTCAGTGAGGACTTGTGGGGGCTCGTTACAGATGAGGTCAAAGTGAAATCCTTCGGGGAGGTAGACAGCGGGAAGGCCGAGGATGGGGGAGAGGGCACCGAAACAGGCTTGGGGGAGGAGGAGAGGGAGAGGGGCAGGTGCTGAGGGGACAAGGAGGAGGAGGGCAGCAGTTTGGGACGTTTGGGAGATGCAGAGCTGGCGAGCATATTTGGAGAGTGGGTGAGAGCGATGGGGGAGGAAGACTGAGAGGACTCCCTGTGGGGCTGGCTGAGGAGTGCCAGTGACTTTGAGTTGGCAGCCAGACCAGTGGACTGGATCACACTGAAGTGTTGTTCTGGTCTGGATCTGGAAGAGTGTATAGCCAGTGGTGACAAGACAGGGGGAGACACAGAGTGGGCTATGGGAATCAGGGTTGGGGGGTTGGAAGGGATTGTTGGGATGTGGTTGTCCTGGGCTTCTGCAGTGTGGACCCCAGAGTTTGTCTTTCCAGTGATTGGTATCAGAACCTGGGGAGGAAACAGGCATTTAAAAAGCCATCTTAAACTAAGGAGTTATGAACTACTTCAGCAAATGTTGATCCTCAGCCAAGCACATTCGGCATGAAATTGTATTCATTTATTCCCAACAGTGTTAGTTTCATAATGTTACCTTGCCTACACTGCTTCCAGTACTTGTACGCGGATGTTTTTTTTTTTTGTCCAATCAGATCTTAGCCTCTTTGTGTTGCTATGTCATCTAATCTGCCCATGTCTTTTAGAATCAGTAGTGCTAGCTACCAGATCTTGTCCTCTGATTGGTCAAAGCAAACCTGTTACAGGCAAGTTTGACTACCTAAGCACATCTGTATCCTTCTGCCAAGTCAACCCAAATTTTTTCTTTGCAATAATATTTACTATGCTACCCCAGTAGTCTAAACAAGGTTTTCTGATTAATATTGCATTTATGAAATAGGAAGTAAGCAACAAAATCCACCCGTTTTTATCAATATCGGGGGCGGACATTTTGCCCCTTGCCGTAGACTGAAAATGACATCAGTTGCTCAGGATTCAAGTAACAACCAATCTCGGCTCAGCTTGCGGACGTTACACGACCAAACTCAAAAATTAGTTGAGCCGTGAGGTTCTGAATGAACCCCTGCCCGGTTCTTTTATCTTTAATGCTCGTAATATACTAACAGTAACGACCAGAAGACTGCATATTCTCAGTTGAACTATTTACTGGATGCAAGAAAGATCAAGTACACAGTTGTGGAGCCCTTTTCTTTTAATATGCTATGTCTTGGCCACTCACCCACACAGGGGGTGGCACAGCCTAGCAAATGAGAAAATGTGTGACCTGATGGTCTTAACAGGTTTCAACTGGATAAATGTGCCAGAGTGAAGATAGATAGGAAGACGCCACGCCAGGACAGGTCACAGCAAAACAACGGCCTATCTCAAATCACCTATCTAATCTAGGCCTAATCTAACAGGTCGTTACTTGAGTTCTGAACAACTGTGATGCCATTTTCAGTTGAAAGAAAGTGCCAAAATGGCCGCCCCCTGAGATGGATAAAAACAGATGGATTTTGCTGCTTAATTCATATTTCACAATATTAATCAGAATGCCGTGTTTAGACTAGTAAGAAAATTTTGGGTTGACTTCCCCTTAATACATTTTTTGTCATGTTATTAGATAAATATTGATTTGCTGCTCCAGTTGCTTGCTGTTATTATAAAGTGTCTTTGTATAGATTTATGGTTTCTAACTTTCTATAATTGCAACGTTGGTACTAAAAGGAGGATTAATTAGTTATCAGTCCCCACTGAAGGCCAAGGTGCCCGCCACTCACGTTTACCATTCATATTTACCTTTGCTTTCTTTTTTATCTGTTTCTCCGAGTCAGACAGTTCACTCTGTCTGTCTTCCTCCTCATCCTCGTCTTCATCATCGTCCTCTTCATCATCTTCCGCGAGGTCCTCCAAATCACTGCTAAGGGACCCATCGCTTGAGCTGTCTGAAGATGTGCCTGTTTCACTGTTACTGATGCCAGGAGCATCTGCTGCTTTCTTACGTTGCCTCTGAGTTGAGAAAAGGACACAATAATCATCACTATCTTCATTTGACATAGAGTATGGTAAATAGGTTGTTTGTTTTAACTGGTAAAATTATTACAGTACAACTTACCCTTTCCTTAGCTTTCAGAGCATGTTTTTCCACAATCTTAGCTGGGCTATTCTGACAGGGACTACTGGAGTGCTCTGCTTTTTTGGTTAGATTGGTTGATGCCTGGACAGGGTTTGGACTTATGCAAAAGCTCCCAGGCTGCTTTGCAGGTGGACAGACACTGCTGCCATTTACCGCGCCATTCACCCCTTCAAACATAAAGAAGAATATTTGTTTCACCTAATAACTTCTCAGAGAATGTGGATACACAGTCTAATAAAATATCTGAAACCAAGTACAGAATGGACTGAGGCAAATATTGATTTGAGCATCTAACTCATCAGACCCGCTGGCTGCAAAATATACAAGGGCAATACTAACGGCTAACATAATAAAAGAGAACAAAGATTGAGAGGAAAACCACAAGGTGTGTGTGGCTGGATCAAGAACAACTAATGTGCCTTTAAAATGGGATAACTGATCAGGAGAAGGGAGGATTATTGTGAAATTTGGCTACTGTGAAAACTACAGGCAAATGTCACTTCCGTTATATACAATTGTGATTAATATTTTGTGGAAAAAATGTCTGCATTTGTGCATGAACAGCATAAATAGATATGGAGCATGACTTTTCCCTTGTAGTGAGAGACCGCAGCAATTCTGAAGAATATCCTTCAGTTTACATCTGAGAGTCTAAATGATTAACTCCCAAAGAGTTTTGCTTTTTCCTGCTTTTTAAAAATAAAATAAATAAATACATATTTTTGCTGTGATGCTACCAAGGCGGAGGAGGAGAAGACAAGAAGAAGAAGGCAAAGATAAAAATGTGATGATCAAAAAAACAGAAATACAACTTTTGGTAATGAAACAGTCTCTTAAACTATACCTTCCCAAGCACAAGCAGTAACGTCACTTTTATATTTTCACTTAATTTGATATACTTGAAATCCTGCTTTTAAGTCATATAAATAGCACTACTGGACTTTTTTTTTTTTTACTAGTAAGACAGTCATACTGTACTAGATAGTTGTGTGCACTAGTCATCCTAGTATTGTGCTGAATTGTCGTAATAGTAATGACGGGCATACTTGTGCAAGGAGCTTAAACTGGATATTAAAAGTATTAAAGAAATGCTGTCCAGCTTTTAGTTTTATGATGCTGGAGTGAATGATTTAAGTTTCCACCATTTCATGCGGAAAATTCTGCTAAATCCAAATGAATCTATTGATTAGCCTTCTGCAATGTATTGTGCTTGTCCGTCATTTTTTCACTGCAAATTTCTGACTTGCAAACATTTCATTTTACTTACTACTGCAACATGAAATGGAAATGTGATGAAACATGCTATCCATCATTAAAGCAAATGAGTCTTGTGTGACATACCTTTAGGTGGCTCTTGGCTATTCTTGCTGGGCATTCTAATCTGAACAGGACTGGCGCTATGGTTTGGCTGAATATGGGGGGTAAAAAATGGAGGAAAACCTATGAAAGAAGGAAGAAAGGCAGCGGCTCCTCGCCCATGGGCTTCAGCAGCTCGCCACCACTCTGTCAAGAGGGGAATCAACACTGTGTTACACAATTCAAGGAACAAAAATCAGTTGGTTCCTGTGTTTTTTCACCCCCACCCCAGCTTACCAGACAAGGCTCCTAGCTGGGGGTGGGCAGCCAGAGCAGCTGACATGCCTAGGGAGCCAAGGCCTCCAAACTCCGGCCTGCCCACTCCAGCAGTGTAGAGGGCCCCAAAGGCTGGGTGGTTCACCAGAGGAAAGGCACTTGACAATGTGGAGCCAATGAAGGGCTGCTCTCCTGCTGCTCCAAACAGACGGCCTGGGACAAATCAACCAAAGTGGAAGCATTCAAATGTGGTCATAGTTGTGTATGTAGAATAAGTGCTCTAAACCTTTGAAGTTGGAAACTTTCCATGTGAGTACAGGTACATTTGCATTTAATCTTTTACAACTGATTTCAAAAAAAAAAAATCGGGACAATTTGTGTTCAACATATCTCCAATATATTTTATTAAAAGTCATTTGAGGGCAGTTTTATTCTCTTGTATTTAAGCACAGTGTTACGACTTACAAAAATATTAAATATACTTTTTAGGAATAAAACTGCATGGTTTTGAGAAAAAATTCTGTCCTACTAGGCTACTTTTACTGTTAGTCGCAATGGTGGTATTTCCTTTTAGGTGGGACTTGGTATAAGATTTTGAAAACCACAGATAGAGACTTTTTTTGAACACTCTGAGCCATAAACTGAAGAATTTGAGGATACTGACCAACTGCATCAGCATGAAAGTCTATACGGGTGGAAATGTGTCATCATCCTGGACTATTGTGTACTAGTATGAGCTCTAGGTTTCCAAATGTCAGAACACGGAAATACATCGAGATACTTTTTGCATGGGTGAGAAAAAAATGTGTGTATAACCATTTCCTATCCTTTTGGTATTCAATTTCTACGCAGAAGAATACTTCATCAACATCATCGTCGCCGAGATTTTTCCTGAGCACAATCATTTCCGACAGGGGCGGCTGCCACGTATTACCTCCTCCAGGAGTCAGATGCAATTTGGTGTGAGCATATTTCATGCAAATTCAATTTCTGCTCTAGAAAAGGAGAGCACGCCTGCATGATGCCTCTGCATAAGCAAGTAATACAGATGCGGGGAAAGTGATGACTGAAGAAAAGGAGTGTGTTGTGCAAGGTGCAGATAAATATGTCAAACTACTATGCACATACACACACTAAAAAAAAGGTAAAACACATTTGCAGAACTGGATTTTTTAAACTTATGCACGATGGATAAAGCTGTTTGAGCATTTATCCGATACCCATCTTAAGGTCCATGTACTTCTGAGGTTTTTGCCCTCACTACGTAGGCCTAATTTAGTCGAGAATTGGTGCAATGCTAACATGCTAGCAGTTGTTTTGCTAGCAAGACAGCCACCAGTGAACAGAAAAGAACTGAGGCAAATCGAAAAGTATTTTACTTACGCTGGCCCGTTCGTTATAAATGTAGTTATCAAGAAAATTAAACACTTTTTTTTTAACACTTTCAAATATGTCAAGAATTCATCTATTTGACTGGGTTTCACTTCCACTTACATTAAAACAGCGTAGACGAGTACTTTATTTAATTTTGCATTTATTGGACTTTAAACTGGTAGACATACTGTAGGCCCTAATTTAAGTATGTTCCTGCTTTTGAAAAATATACATTAAAAAAAGTGCCAGACAGTTCAACAACATTGCTTTAAACACTTGTAAATTAAATATATAAAACATAATTACTATGTTTTTAAAATACATCAATAACAACAATAAAAATAATAGTCGGTATTTTAGAACTTTTGATATTAATTGTACTTTATTGGGCATCAATACAGTGGAACCTCAAGTTAACAGACCCAGAAAAAACTGACTCCGGATTTAACAAACAGAAAATAAGTATCCAGTCCACCCAAAACACAGCTTTGTATTGTAACTATCATTGTCTATCAGTTCCATAATTAGCCGCCATTAGACACTGCGCTGGCGTAATAAAGAATGGTACGCATATTTCCGGCTTGTGCCGCTGTTGTCACAGACAAAATAGACTAGAGCATGCTCACAGATGTGCCTCAGTGGTGGCCATGTTGGTACAGCATGGACAACTTTCTCAACAAAGGCAATGCGTGGACATATGTGGTTGCTGCTGGTTCTGGTGACAGTCAAAGGCAAGCAAACTTTTGTAATAGTTTCAAGCTTTTTTCTATTGATTTAAAATGGCAAAGTTTTCAGGTCACAAAGGTTCCACTGTATAGTGTGTCTGTAAAAAATAAAGAAAAGGCCTCTCGGTTTCACTGAAGCAACCCCCTTTGCTCCTGGCTGTTTTATTGGATTTTGACTGATTTTGCAAGGCCCACAGAATATTGTGTTCTATTGCTATAAAAACATGGAAAATACCAAAATAAAGATTAGAGTCTCTTCTTTCATCAGGAAAAAAAGTATATTTGTATCTGTTTCCGTTTTTGCAGCAATTAGCATTAGAATATAGCTAAGTTTCATCATTATTCACAAACCTTTTGAAAATACTGGAGAAAAGAGCTTGTTGCAACATGGCCCTGATTGATCTCTTATACTCTGCTGCCACCTGCTGGCCGTTTTTGTAATAACTACCATTGCTTAAAAAACAATGTAAAAATACATTTTAAAATAGTTTTTGTACGTTTTTGAGAGCAAATTAGTTAATTTATTATTGAAAAAGTAATGCTCATCAGTAATGTCGTAACTTTTAATGTCGTTACTACCATCACTGCTTCTTGTGCTAGTAAGACAGTCAGATTCTACTCGTGCGCTGCATGTCCTTCGAGTGACAAACAGAATACATAGCTGGACCTTAAGAGTATATTGGATATTGAATGAATGCTCAAATGGCTTTCCACTGTAATTCTTAAGCAACAATCAGGGTTGACGTATGCGTGTGTCGCCCTTTGGGTTTGCTTCAAGGCCCTTGTCGAGCTCAAAGACAGCAAAATGTGCCTTGTGAATGTCATTAGAATATGTTGAATATGTAACGCCAGCCCGGGTTACGGTGTGTAAAGATAAACGACTGCAATGCAAACCCCCGGAAAAGGCCAACATACGCAGCATTGGCTTACGCCTGCGGTGCCCGCCCCTCCACATCAACACCCCCACAGCAGGCTCAGCCCTTCCATTCCCAGGCAACACAAAGTGACATCTGCAAATGCCTCTTCATTATTAATGCAGGCTTCCGGAAGGCGAATAATTAAATCTGAAAAAATTTCAAGTGAGGAACGACATAGCTTGGATGTACCTACTCTCTCACTCACTCTCTCGCCCTCGTTCTCATTCTGTTTCAACCCTCCCTCCACTCTGACAAACTGCACCGCCCGCTTTTTTCATGTTTGGATGCTGCCGAAGGGGGATTAATTTGTTGTTTGTTGCAGTCAATCAAATTTCCACAGACAGATTTAAGTTAATTGCATCCGTGAGTTGATCCCAGAAGGAGAGTGCTATGAGCGCAGATCAGCTTTTTATTCTCCAAGTGATATCCTCATCAATGACACGCGTGCACACACGTACCAGCCAATGATTGTTTTTGTGTATTAATGTTATTTTTCTCAAGTGTAAGAGGCACATTGAACCTTGAATCAAGGCCTGCACATACTGCCATGAATCTGCATCTTTGATCTTACCTGCTACCAGTACATTTGACATTCTTTCTTGTTCTTGCCTAAGAAGAGCCTTTTTTTCCTTTTAATTAAAATTGAAATGTAGAAGAAGAAAAAACGTACTTGACAGAAAACCTTTCATCCTAAATAGACATAATCTGGTATATAGTAAAGTTGTACCTCGACTTAAGAGTGACCAAACCAACACGTTTTTTTTAGTTAATTGCCATTCATACTTTAAGTTTACTGTATTTTGAACACAAATAGCACAACAAGTCGGCAGAAAATAATACTTGGTCCTATATTCTAAAAAAAATAATCATGTGAATGCATCTGACTTACTGAGTCACTTATTTGAGAAACCCTTCTTTGTTTGTGTCTGTATGACTATTATACTGCCACCCGATCTCCCACAAAATGCGAAAGTCCCCTGGAATGGCATTTCCATTTCAATCGGGACAGATAATTTGCGATATGAGTGTTTTGAGTTACGAGCACAATCAAGCAACGGATTCCACTGTAATTGCACACTGGAAAAAAAAGGTATTTTATTCAAAAAAGAAGAAGAAATAGTTTGCTTGCGATGAAAAAGCCCTTAGCTAGGCAATGGGAACGTTACAAGTCATGTAAAGAGTTGACAGATTAGATATGAGTGGGTGGATAAAAAAATTTTTTTTGGGGGGGCTACTGAAAAATACTGTGGTACCTTGACTTCAATACATGAGTTCCTGTCACTTATCTGAATTTGCTTTCCCCATTAAAATAATCCCTTCTAGCCCCCACACAAAAAACAACAACTATTTTACTCACTTAAGCTAAAGTTAATTTTATTGTTTGCTTTTTTCCCCCACGTTTGCTCATATTGTTTCTATGATTTAATGCTTTAATTCAATGGTCATAAGAAAGTTGTTTAAATGTTTAAAATGTAAAAAAAAAAAAATAAATAAAAAAGCAATACACAAAAGATTTTCAATGCAAGACTAACCAATATGAATTGATGGTGACCGGATGTTGTGAAGTTTTGCTCGCAACAAAAAGCTAAGCTAAACTAAAAAAAAAACTCAATTGGGGCACTTGTAAGTCAAGGTACAGCTGTATTCCGCTTTTAATTAAACATCGCTGGAAAGTGATGACTTGACAGAAAAGCTTTCAGCCTAAATGGACAGCATCTGGTACAATGTATAGTCGTTGCACAAAAAGGGATATTGTACAAAAGAAGTGGTTTGCTTGCAAAAAGTTCACAGAGCTTGCCCCGCATTTCATTTGATGCTCTGCCCAAAATCGCTTATCTCGAAAATCTGAGTTCACGTAATAGCACAGAGGGATCAGAATGATGTATAATGCATGAGGAAGGAGATGTTTTAATGGCGTCCTCTTCAGCGCAACACAGAGAGGACAAGGGAAAGCAAAAACATGCTGCTTAATTTTACGCTTTCTTTCCTTTATCTTGTAACAGAAAAATTGGGTTCTGTTCCAGGAAAAGACTGGATGCATGCAAATCCCTGCCCAATGTGATTTGCAATGCGTGTGTCGATAGCAAGAGATTAAGTGAGGTGAGGTGAAAGAGTATGCACAAATCTTTTATTCTTTCCCACCAGGGATAATCAAAAATGCATCTTGTAAAAGTATGCACACTTCTCTAATGAGTTAAGAAGGTGAGCAAAGTATGGCCAGTGGGCTGGCTACATGCCAGCATTTAGATTATCAAAAGTCCCGTTTGTTAGTTGCTTTCATTTAACAGTTTTGGGCTAATTAAAATCCATAATCTAACCATTTTCTCAAGCACTTATCTTCACTAGGGTTGTGAGTGTACTGGAATCTATGCCAGCTGACATTGAGTGAGAGGTGGTGTACACCCCAGACTGGTCGCCAGTCAACTGCAGATCACATAAAGGCAAATAAACTGGAATTTTGCATTTGTTTATTCACTTCTCTAATTGGTTGAATATAATAAAATAAATAATTGTAAGAAATTAGTAAATTCATTATAATTAAATGATAATGTATATAATAAAACTAAAAAGTTGATTATTTTATTATTGAAAATAAAAACAATGTTATTATTATTTCCATTAAATTAGCCAATTGGTATAATTTGTATTAATTTATCTAATTAAATAATTAGGTAAATTATTTATTGCAAATACAAAAAAACATGTATAAAATAAAATAAAATATATAAACATTTTGTTTTACAACTAATATTCTCGTACTAGCTAAATAAACCAGTGTCATGTGATTGGCTGCCGACCAGTACAGGGTGTATCCCGCCTCGCGCCCAAAGATAGCTGAGACAACACACCCAATAATTGGGTGAGGATAAGCTGAAAGAAGATGGATGAATGGAAAATAAATCAGTTTTCATATACACTTAAGATTTTTGAGACATTTCGTTAAATAACTGGCTAATCTAATAATTGCAAATTGTATTGGCAAAATAAACCATATTCCATAAATATTTTACATTTGTTTTATTAAATGTATTTATTGTAAATTAAAATAAAATAAAAAAATCTTAATATTTTTGTCTTTGCAAAATTTAACATTTTACATTAAGGCTTTTTATTTTTATTGATTTATCAAAAACAATGGGAAAAGAATGGAATGGAAAAAAGAAAAAATAATGTTCCACATTTTTGTGTTCACCCCAAATTTTTTTTTTACATATGCTACTTATTTAATATTATTAAATCATTGCTTCATTAATTATAATTAAATTAATCCTAAATACTATATTTAAGACTGATTGAATATTTTTTCATCATCAAAATACATGGGCCCATCTGTCCGGTTTGTAAAATCAAATGGGGCCCTGGAGCACAAAAGTTTGCCCATCCTTGCAAAGTATTCTGGATAGGGCGTACACTGAGTGGATGACAAATGTTAAATCATGCAAGAAGAGGCTAGGCACTCTTTAACTTTCTCTCAAACACAGGCACACACTTGCACACAGACATACAGACACACTAATGCACATACAGTACATCCACATGCACACTGTGTCGTGCTGAGCTCGACTGAGGCAGCTGGAGCCGGAGAGCTGAATGTTGTCAGGAGACATGGCCAAGCATGTGTGTGTTTCTCACACAAAAGAAGCCCCTAATTGTTTGGGATTCATTAATGCAGCAGCTTTTCAATTGCAACCCAAGCTGTCAGCGAGGGGGGGAAAAAATCCTGGTAGTTGGGGTAGAGGTGTATTCATACACTAACTGTATAATTAATACGGCAGGAAACTCATTTTCATGCTAAAGAAAGGAGGATTCCAAAAGCTATCACGACATGAAGGTGACCACATTTGTCACTTTTAATGGTTTAGAATAGTGATTCGAAAAATGTGTTATGCGGAAGAATCCACTGAATTAAATGTACAAACTATGCAGAAGAAACCTTTTTGAAGTCCATTATGGTGCATTTGTTAAGTACAGTTCAGTTGTATGTATGTATGTACACTACATTTGCATTTAATATTTAACAACTGTCCATCCAGACATCCAACCTCTAACTTCTTGACAGTAGTACGATGTATGATGATAATAAAAATAAATTATAATTATATAATAAAAAATTGGCCGACTCTGATCCCATCTTGTGCATCTGGTTTGAGTTTTTCCGAAACAACTGCACACGAAAAAAAAAATGAGCATAACAAAAAACAACCATCAGAGACAGAAGGCGTGACTTACAAGGTGTCAATCATTTGCCACACGCTCATCCCGGGCACACGCCCGTGCTCAAATGATTGCCACCTTGTAATTCACGCCTTCTGTCTCAATCAGTTGCTTTTCCTCCCGCATGGTGGTTTCGTGCAGAGATAGCCTTTTTTTTTTTTTATACAGATTTAGGTTATCGTGTACTGTCAAGTCATAATGCCTTGTTTCAACAAATATGATAAAAAAAACATTTGCAACATGTAGGAACCATTTATGTGCAAATTAACAATTGAATAACTATTTATGCACAGTTTTCATTTTTACGTGTTAATGTTCAAACATGCATAATGTTACAGTGGCTTACAACAATGTTCAATGTACATGTATTTGATGACCACATAGGCCTACAAGCTACTGTATTTTACTTTGGTGCACAACGCATGGTGTGACTTCTTGAGCCGACTTGTTTTTATTGATTAAACTGACCAAAGATTGAGTTTTGACATACAAACTAAAGTGTTTCTTACCAGAGGTGCTAAGGGTGGATCCCAGAGCCGAGGGGCTCGGGGCCAGGCTGCTCTTTGAGTGGGGAGCGGGAGATGATGACGAGGAAGAGGAGGATGAGGAGGAAGAGGCCACAGGGGAGGAGGTGCGCGCAGCAGACAGGGTGGGCGCAGTGGAGGCCAGCCGCTCTCCAGACTCCATATCTGTCAAACACAATCCAATCAGCGGGGTTACAATAGCAAAAAACACACACACACACACACACACACACACTGTAGTGCACACACACATGCAAACAACCACACCTGCACAACATTTCCAGCTCATACACACACGCTGACACTTTTCCTTTCACATCTCACTTCCCCTGAACAATATTTCTATTTAGCCATGCTCACTGCCTCTCAGCTTCTATTGATTGTATGCGAGGTTGCAAGGAGAACGTCAGGCTAGGAGCCGATTGCGGACAACAAAGCACATTTTGACTTTGGGACACAAGAAAACGGCAGCTGTCCCAAATGCGGTCTCTGCTTTCGCACTGGTGGAAGTTGACATAAGATGTTGGGAGCAAAAAATACTCCAAAGCAAAATGCTCTATTATGATTTAGGGTTTCTAAATTTCGGGAATTTTCAAAGATGCAACATTTCATGGCGGGAATAAACCATGAATTTACAAAATTGATGGATAGGCTCTTAATAAGGAACTTAAATATTGTTGAGGAAATCATTTTTTAGCGTAATCCTGACTCAATCAGATTTCATGCAAGTACAGTGGTGCCCAGAGCACAATCTTTAGATATCCTGCCCTGTAAGTGAAGTGGAAATCCACAGCATGTGGGCAAGGAGAGCTATCTGTTTTGCGTGGATGTCTGCTTGAAAAAATACAATGTTTATTTTTATGCTTGTATGTGAAACCCTATGTGAAGATTATAATTCAGAGTATTTGGTAAAGTCCCCATCTTAACTTCCCCATGAAAATGTAACAGAAATGTCCCACCCCTAACTAGGGTTGAACAATCAAATTATACCGTAATCTCATACAATTTCCAAATCACAAAGGGTGCAATTTTGGGGGAAATGTCGGTCAGTCAGTAGGCTTTATTTTATCTTTGATGTAACATGACTAGGTGAAGTGATAAAGCCACAGATATTTCTGAATTATTGCTGTGATCACATACAATTTTTTGAACCTAACATAGTGAACGCTTAAAAGACTGCAAGTCAAAGTGTTAATTTAGTAAGTTAGCAACTCTAGTTTATGTCCTTTATGTTAATTTATGGTTCATTTGTCTTTATAAGACTAACCTATTAGTAATAATAAATATAAATACAATAAAAAATATTTATTGTGATACAGATTAATTGTGTTTGTTAAACATACATGGGTCGAGGGCCTTGAAAAAAATTATCACATTAAATCATAATTGCAATATTGACGGGGGGGAAAAATTAATTTCCAATCGTTCAGCTGTAATCCTAACCATATTACTACTTTTCACACACTCCTTGAATGAATTGATTTCTGTTTTACAACAAATACATTAAACATTTTTGCCTTATGACAGAGGGCTGGGTAGCTCTCTTTTATGGTACACAATTTTTTTTCTTCCATTTGGAAATTTTAAAGCTAAATTCAAGAGTGGTTCTCTCCATGCCTCCAGGCCCACAGAATATTATGTTCTATTGCTATAAAAACATGGAACTACCAAAAGAAAAATTTGAGTCTCTTCTTTTAGCAGGAAAAAATTATATTTATATCTGTTTCCATTTTGCAGCAATTAGCATTAGAATATAGCCAAGTTTCTTCATTGTTCACAAATCTGTTTAAAACAGTGGGGAAAGAGCTTTTTGCAACATGGTCCTGGTTGATCTCTTATACTCTGCTGCCACCTGCCGGCCGTTTTTGTAATAACTACCATTGCTTCAACCATTCTCTTCAGATCACAGGCTGCATTAAAGCTCTAGCATAACATTAAAAAATATATTTTAAATAGGATGTATTTATACGTTTTTTGGGAGCAAATGAATTAAGTTGCATGTTGTGTGTGGTTAATGATCTACTATAATT
Source organism: Leptonotus elevatus (assembly GCF_054856555.1). Taxonomy (NCBI): domain Eukaryota; kingdom Metazoa; phylum Chordata; class Actinopteri; order Syngnathiformes; family Syngnathidae; genus Leptonotus; species Leptonotus elevatus. The sequence continues at coordinate 20,368,616 of NC_141241.1, read as the reverse complement.
TGCTTTCCCCATTGAAATGAATGGAAATGTCAGTAATCTGTTCCAGCCACACCAAAATAAAAAAAATAGAGATGTGTTGAAAAAAAAAATACCATCCATTTTCTGAACTGCTTACTCTCACTAGGGTCATAAAGCTTGCTGGAGCTTATGCCAGCGAACTTCGGGAGGTAGGCGAGATACACCCTGAACTGGTCGCCAGCCAATCGCAGGGCACACAAACAATTATTTACAAACAGCTATTCACACTCAAATTAACTCTCATTGATAATGTAAGTTTTCAGACAGTACTTAGTAACTGTATACTGCATACAAACATTCAGTAATAACGTAGTGATAGAAACTAAGAATTCAATGTTTTTGCAACATTTTTTCTAAGGTATTTTTCTCCACACTCACTCATTTTTCTATGATTTCATACTTTAATTCATCAGCAGCTTCTGTTCAGCATTCACTTTCACAAAAACAAAAAAACAAAATTGTCAAAATATCTGCACAAACACAACTCGCACACAATGCTTTCTCGCCATTGTATGGAAAACAACGTGAAATGATTGATGGTGGCCGGATTTTATGCAATCTATTGGAGGAGTGTCTGAAACTCCATTATAAGACAAAATTACACAAACATAAATAAATCAACCGGACACCTGTTCAAAACTCCAAAAACCAAGTATGATTGTAAACGGAACTAATCTAGACAAATGGCTATGCTGGCCTACTTTGAAATTTCATCAAGAAATCTTCATAGGCCTTTTTGTAGCCATGGATAGACACATTAAAACGGCACAGTGAAAACTACCACGCCAGCAGATATTATCAACCAACCAACAACAGAAACTCTCACAAGAAGAATTTTGCCAGCCAAATAGACTTACATTAGCCAACTTTAATCTGCTTTCGCTTAAAAATAAATAAATGCGCCCACACAGTCGCCAACGTATGCAGCCAAACAAATATGAAAAGAGGAATCCAAACACATCAATTTGCACACACGCACACACACACAGTCACCTCCCCGGTCTCTCACGTCAACCTGACTCTTTTCCTCTCTTCTCTTTTGCCACATCCCTCTGCCTGACACTAATCCAGCAGTGGAAATCCCCCTCAAAAGCACAGTTTGCAGATTGTGTTTTACAGGCAGGCTTTGTTATTGTGTCATTACATATAAACAGTCTCTTCCTCCATCTCTTTTGCCTTCCCCCTTTTCCGCCACCCCCTCCCTCCCTCTCTCTCTCCTCTGCAGAGCCACTGATTAAATCTCTGAGACAAAAGCTGCTATCCTCTGAATATCAAGTATCAGCCTTTCGCCAGGAGCAACACTGACAAGAGAGAGGGAGAGAGGGGGTGAGAAAGAGGCGCAGATGACAAGGAAACCTGCTGCAGTCCACGGGGAGGAGGCTGCTGTGCCATCAGTCTTGGGCAGCCATTGCTGCAGTGGATAAAAAACATGGCGGTTGTCTAATTATGAGCAAGGTCAAAGGTCCTGCTAATCTTACCTCCCGCGCAAGGTGACAGATAAAGACACAGTGACAAATAAACGAATGTGCCATTTTAGATAAGAGTAGATTTGAGTATGAAAAGTAGGGTTCACCTGTAAATGAGGTATTTGCACAATTTAGTGGTGGACTGAACTATTTATATTCTTGGAGACTCGCTTCCATGTCATAAAGCTTTATTAGCAAACCTCTTTTAAAAGTGATGTCACATGGCAAACAAATTTTTTTGCAAATGTTCTGTAATCAGATTTACTTCATGGTTGCGTTGTTTACATTCCAATATAAGTCCCTCAAGTCAAAACAGGCCAAATGTAAATTTGCTGCTGTATTTTTGTTGTTTTCATCATTATTCCATGGCAGCAAAGCTGAGTTCTTGAACCTTAGATTAGTTTGTGTGCCTTTGGCAAGTAGCATGAGGTAACTTTCTTTTGTGCTTAGAAAGACAGACGGTTCCGTCTATTACATCATGATCTTATAACTTGTGTTCATTTGTACTTTGGTACCAATCCGCAAATAAAGTAAAGCACCCTGTTCTTTTGAGTCAAGGGACAGCTACATTAGCGTTATTGCACCTAAAACTGCTGACACTCTTGACACATTCTGTTGAATGGAGTCAGACTTCAGGTGAAAAATTGAGATTGGAAAACAACATTCCTTTTCAAAAAGAGTGATGCCTGTGGCGGCTCCGGAAGGGGGGGGGGGTAAAGTATCATTACAAGTGTGATGAAGATGGAGGGGGAACGGTGGCCCTTCATAATTATCATAATGTACATGAAAACAAAAGGCTTGTGTCTCTGAGGACGAGCAAGCTGATGTGGTGTCAGCTGGTAAGTGAAGCGCATCATTCCCTACCTTTTGCACACGGGGAAAGAGAGGAAACGGGAGATGCTAAAGATGGAGCAGAAAAAATATAAACAAGGACGTGGATTTTGTTGGGGAAAAAGACAGCTAATGAAGAAATAAGACCGAGGCAAACCTGTATTTTCTCAATATCTACGCTTACTGCTTCGCCTTGTCAGACTGTGATGATGTGAATAGAATTGATTCCCCTCCCTAACAAGAAAAAAAAAAGCTATCCCTCCTTTGCAGAGGTGTAAAGCGGCGCTACCCTCCCCCTCATCTGCTCTCATCTCTCAAAGGGCCTCTTTCTGGGGATGAGAGATGGCGAGAGAAAGGACAGCAGGGGGAGAAACCAATGCGAGGCCAGTCCATCTTCATCTCGCAAACACAAACTGATCACTTATAGCAATTAAATCCATTAACAATACCATTGAGCAGCCGTGTATTGCCAAACACGACGATTGCAATGCAGTGCCAAGGTATTTAAAGATCCAATTCTGACTTAATTATGAGAAATCAAAATGGATTTATCATCAAAATTAGCTTGATTTTATAGGTAATTAACAACATGCACCGCAGTGGCCAATGCCACAATATCTGTGAGCGGCTAAATCAATTTGACTTAAACAGCGGCAGCCAATCAACAAGAAGCGCTGTGAGCACAAACAGCAGGTTTTGCAGTTGCAAGGCGAAGGGAGAGAATTTATGCTAATGGGCGGGATATGATTTATAAGGTGTGTACCAGTGCGCCACCAGTTGGCCTACAACACAGCGCCCAGCTGTCAATGCATGCGGCTAATAGTCGCTGGTCGCAACAGCCCTTCAGGAGATTGTATTGCTATAAACAGAACTGTGGTTTTATGGTTGCATGTAGGAGCCTTTGCATGTCAGCTTCATCTGGAAGAGGTGGGGTGGGGTGGTGTATAAAGGAGATAGAGTGGTGGTGTAATGCCCTGTGCCACTTCCAATGTGGCCTCGCATCACACATTTCTTTTCAAGTGCCGCTTGTAGTGTTGTTACAGTAACGAAACTTCCAATATTATACCTGCATTAAGTACCTCGATACTAATACTGAAACTGATACCATGGCTAAATTCCAAGGCATCAGTAAAAGCAGTGAAATGATAGATAACAAATTAAACTAGGTATTTTTGTATTCTGAATTAATATTGAGCACTGAGCAGTGGAGAACATTAAATTAAAATTCACACTTCTTTCTACTGAATTAGCACATAGTGTTTACATAGCGCTGGTTTTTGGCGGAAACCTCACGTCTCCATCTCCTGATGTGTTCAATGCGGCACCACTAGTCTAAATATGGTATTAAAATTAATATTGCGATTGTCAAATATGAGCAGCAAAACCCATCTATTTTTATCTATCTTGGGGGCTGCCATTTTGCCAATTGCTGTCGAGTGAAAATGACATCATAGTTGCTCAGGGCGATTGGTCGTTACCTGAGCCTTGGAAAACTGTGATGTCAGTTTCAGTAGACAGCAGCGTGACGTCGTTGTTTTGGGTGCACGCCACTCGACATGTGCTCTTTGCGCATGTGAGTCGCATCACGGGCGCGTTGCGTTCACATTAGATGTTGCATTTGTTTTTGTAATGTGAGCGGTACATAAAAAGATTGGATTCAACAAAAAATCTGAATTGGGCATCACGCCCTGCACTGTGAACGTAGCCTAAGTTCCACCATATAATTTATGCTGTTTCTTAATATATGTTAGCAGGCTTACGTTACTTTGTTTAGTTCTCTTTGTCTTGGTTTTACATTTAACTTCAACTGGGAGTTGTACTTATTGTGGATTTGACTTTTGGCATTCACAGCTGCATGAGGTAGTGTCCCCTCCACGGAGACTGAATAAAATAGCTAAAGCTATGTCCAATTGCGCAGATGTACAAGTACTGAAATGATAATGCATAGTTTTCAAAGGCTGTCATGTTGCTTTTCAGGTACCACTATACCATGCAACTCTCATTATAAGTCTGTCTTGCATGCATTCAGGAAGTGAACGAAAAGAATGCTAAAGCGTTCTCAAAAAAAGTAGCCAAAGTGGTCCAACCTCAAACCATCCCTACTCCTAATGTGTGTGTCTCAGTCCTGCCCCCTTCTTACCATTACAAAAATCACACACACAACACACAGAGTAACAGATGGCTGATACTAACAGAGATAATCCGCCAACAGAGTCATCAGCATGGATCAGTGGTAATCAGAGTGTGGACACAATGTCTCTTCTCTGGCCGTAATGGAAGGAGCGCATTATTCCGTGTGATGCCCTGACCCCATTCAAAGACACACGGTGGTGGCTTCCAGCTCGCTTTCTTTCTGCACTTTACTGCAGCTGACAAAATGGCATCATGACTGCATCTGCTCCTTATTTACCAAAAAGCTCTGCACACTTACAGTATGAAACCCTGCGGTTCTGTCCAGTCATTTGCCAAAGTAATAAATATTCAATGGATATGATTACGAGAATAGCAACAATAGCACTCGAGTAACATCTATACTAGAGTCAATTAGTCTGTCTATGGCTGCATTACGTTAGCATTCATCAAGTAAAAATTGTTGATGTTTCAATATCTGTTTAATGGGTCAATTTTACAGTAACTGCAACGTGAAGTGACAAATTGTTTGACACAAGCAGGCTTTGCTCTTATTTGGAGAGCTGATAAGAGTGGGAATGATTTGGAGGGGCATGGCGCACACGTCCATATGGATGTTTGCTCTGCAGTCTAGTTGTCAATCAACGCTAACTGACAAAGATCATCTTGCTTACGGCAGCGGAGTGCACGAGCAAGCTTGCCTGACCCCTTTTCTCCTCCCCCCTCCCAGCATGTACGCACACTACAGCCACAGTCAATCACTGGCTTGTGAGGGTATGTGCGCTATTGTACAACATCCTGGTTTGTTTCTTGCTACATCTTTTTAACTGTCATTGGATTAACTTCCATTTCTGACTAAGAGGCCTGAATCGTTTTTTTTTTAAGTACAAAATGATTGTGTTGTTTTGGCCACTCGTTTAAAGGAAGTGTAAAGTTTTGAAATAAAAAAAATCTGTTGTTTTGCAACCATAACCAAACCCTTGAGAAACACACATTTTCAAAAATGGTGGCCGTGCATATTCGTTCATGGATGGCAGGGTGAGGTTGACAATTCTTTTGCAACTGAAATTCTCACGTTGCTAGCATTTTTGCAACTCGGGATAAAAGGGAAAATAAACTTTTTCCCAAGATCATAAACTTTCTAGTGACAAGTCATTAAAAGTCTAAAGCAATATCATTGTAGCTTTCCAAAGAGTATAAAATCAAATGTTATTAAATTAAGTCTTCATTAGGGAGGCAGGTGAGCTGGAGCCTATTCCAGCTGACATCAGGCGAGAGTCAAGGTACACCCTGGAGTCAACTGAAAACTGAGGGCCACATGCAGTATAAACAAACAACCATTTAACACTCATCCACACCTAAGGACAATTTATAGTATTTAATTAACTTACCATGCTTGTAATGGAATGTAGTAGTAAGCTGGGATGCCCGGAGAAAACCCATGCAAGAAATCTCGAGACATTTTAAATTTTAAGTGATTGTTTTCATGTGTTTTTTGTTTTTTTAGGGCATACAGGTAAGTTGTCCGCCTTAAACGTAGCGCCAGGCAGCACTAAAGTTTATCGGAACCGATGCCGTGTAATTAATAGCAAGAAGGAGAGGCAGAGAAGGTCCACAACTAATTGCCAGTAATAATAGTTGCTCCCAGAGAGGAGATCAAATTCATGCCTGCGAGTATTGTTGTATGTTCCGTAGGGCTGGGCAATTAATCGAAATCTAATTGTGATTTCAGTTTTTGCTTCTCACAATCATAAAAACATTGTAATTGATTAATGTTCCTAATGGTGCGGTGTGTGTTTGCAAGCTTCTACGTTCTGAGAGCAACCTGAATGCACCTTGTTGTGCAGCAAGCGTGTGACAAATGTTATTTTGTTATCCCTGTGCGTTCTTACATGTTGTAATCTTGCAGTTAAAATTAACACACACACAAAAAATAACACATTGTATATTTAAATACCGGTACCGTACAAGACATAACATCACCTTCACTAATGTTAGCAGTTATGTATGTATGTACTAATGCAAAATCCATTGTTTCCCACAAATTTTAAATCTACTTGGTTGGGTGGGTGGACTCCGGTGGGGGGGTTGAATTAATAAAATGCAATCACAACTTTCTTCTTCTACTCTTTTGTCTTAATAAGCATGTACCTACATACATGTTTGGAACCACACTGTCCGTAAGACACCAGCAGTAACAACTGACATTTTATATATTTACACTATTATTTTATTATTATTTTACTAAAAGTCACATTTAAGTAGTGGAATAAATAGTTAGGTTTTTACTCAATTAATAACTGTATTTATCAATCATGATTTCAATATTAATCCACAGCGTGATTATTCTTTTTTTCCATAAGCGTCCAAGTGGACTTTCTTTAGACAAATTGTATGATTTGGTTGAACATTTTGGTGTTTAAATATACTATGTTTTCATCTCTTTTGCTTATTTTTTTTCAATTTTACAGTAAACTTCAACTGGAAGTGACAGAGAGCGCAAGCATGCCCTGCTTTTTATTTGAACCGCATGAGCGAGTTTTATTTCTTTTTGTTTCCTCACATGATGGTCTCCTCCCATTTCATAACACCTAGAGTGATAACAGACATAATTTATAAAGTGCTTAATAAGTTTAATTTTGTTTTTATGAGATAAATGTCTTTGAAACATGTAGGGGGTAAAAGCATTTATTAATGTCTTTTAAACAAAAAGCATTTAAAAGTGTTAATGTGGTCTCTTTAACTGACATCAACATACATCAAATTAAATAAATAAATAAAAAATCAACAATGAATTGTAAAGTATCAAAGCAAAGGCGAAAAGGCCAGGCAGCAAGTACATGGACTGCATGCCCCAGCGCGGCCTGTATAGGTGTCAACAACGAGTGACTCAGGCCCCTCCCTGAGCCCTACTCCTGCCCAGTGACAGATGGCAGTGCGGGGCACGTTGGGGATGGGCACCATCACTCACCACGCCTCAGCTCGCCTTGGCTGCGCTGCTGGCCACAGGTCTTATTACAGTCTCACCACTGTCTGCCTGGCTGCTTCCGTATAACAGTGGAGCTTACCACACGACGGCTGCTTACTTCCTGGCCAGGGCAAAAAGTTAATGATATGATCCAGATCTAGTGTGTAAGCATATGTGAAGGATGGTCCCAGTTGCGGGATTGACAGGTCCCAGGAGTAAGGCATGCATCCATTTCCCTGTAAGGGGCTTTAAATAAACTATAAAACCCAGCAGCGCGCCGCATTTTGTGTGTTTTTTTTTTTTTTTTTTACAACAAGAAATTGGCTCTAGCCAAATGGCTTTATTTGCCTTTTCAAGCGCACCGTGTTTGCCAAAGGCTGGAATCAACACCCCGACTCAACATCCGTCACTGCCGGGTTCCCAGTGACAATAATGTGATTTTGGGACATGGTGATGACTCGCTGGAGAGGAATAAGATAGGCTTGTCACAATGCGTTTGATGTCAAAACCTATGTGTGACAGAATAGTGTTACTCAGCTCCAACAGATATAGCACCACTCCCATTTCCTGTCCATAAATAGATGAGAATGAGCCAGAAGTGAGTGTGTACTGTATCCGTGCGTGTGTGTATGCATTTATGCGCACAAACACACCCATAATGCACCATTTTAAATATCATGAAGTCAGCTCAATAACAAATTCCCATCTCTTATGCTCATGCACATCTGCATCCAGCCAGAGCTAATTATTCTCCCCATGGTAACAGAGCAGGGTGTTCGCATCAACAAAACAGCAATGTGCAGCAGACAATCATCCCTGATGAATCTGCTCTTCTCCCTCTGCTTTCTCCTCGCTCATCTGACAGCCTCAACACTCATTACACTTCTACAGAATGAACGTGATCTGCTCGCCACATTTGTCTACTAAGCTCTGTAATGACTGAAGCGCAGAGGCACAACCATTTTGGTGACGAACAGAAAGACATTTACACAGGCAGGCACACACTGACAAGCATGTAACAAATTAATACACTTTCATTTCTCTCAGGCTTAAATGTAGTATGTCCATTGCACAACTAACATTATAAATAAAGACAAAATAGCGGAAGAAGTAAGTGCAAATAGATGAATCTAGCTCAAACAATACGATTGATCAGATTTCATGTCTTTAAAAATTGCTGGCGTAAACCAACACTGTTGTACGTAACCATGACTGCCGTTATTGTGGCGATTAGGCGACTTGAACAAAATGAGAGCCAGTCACAATGAGTCATCATGACATGTCACCTTTGACCAAACGTCTTTTAACTGAACATTTTCTTGCATCTGGTTCATTTCAACGAGCTGTGAAAATTGCTACTGACCTCTACTAGATCCAATTTTTCAGGTGTGCTGCCACAAGTTTTAAACATAATGTTACACAGGATGGTCAGATACATACATTTTAAATGGGTTCAATAGAAACACGGCTTTTATGCAGTTTTATGCTGACTTCCCCAAAATTGTTGGAGCGATAGACTGCACTCGTGTGCAACTTGTCCCCTTCCTCTGAGGGATTTCACCTGAAAATTAATCAATTACAAGCAACCATATTCTTTGCATGCGCAAGCTACTCTATATGTGATTCAAAAGGGGTTATAACAAACATGCGGTGAAATATCCAAGTAAATATTCCTCTTCCCTTTATACTCCCAACTCCATCTCATAAAACTCAAGTTTTCACTTGTGGTGCTATTCCAAGTAGTTTAAGGTGAAAAACCATCGGCAAAGTGCAATCATGGTAACAGGCTACAAGTCTTTTTGTATACAGTGTATTTCATTTCATACCCAAATGTTTTACATAATGCAAATAGAAAATACAATACAAACAAGAACACAAGAACAAAACTCTAAATCACAGCATTAAAAGCGTTACGTGTGTTTGTTAGTCAGATTGGAGAGATGTATTATTTCAATGTGTAGCGCTTCTGGCAGTGTGCTCTCTATCTGAGCAGCACAGAGACAGCTTGAATGCGACATCATGTTTCTTTTCAATTCTAGTAGCAGCCCAATAGTACACAAACAGCGGACCCGAGAGGTCTGCAATGTTCAGATTGGGTCAGAGGCCTTGATATGTTATGTATCTCAGTACTAAAATATACAGCACTTCAATGAACAAAATAGAAGTTTTTAGCTGATTCGGCATAATAGAACTGCAGTCTTTAAATGCTAAGCTTTCCCCAGGTTCTAACTCTGAACAAGCGGCTGGACTCCAGCCGCTGAAGAAAAATAATGCTTTTGTGGGTGTCTCGTATTTTGGCATCACACTCCTGATCCTTGTGATAAAGTGCATTTGGGACTAATGAAATATAGTTGATAGAGTTTGATGTTCACTTTTGGGGAGCCAAGACTTCAGTTCGGAATATTCTGATCCTTCATTATGAGGACATTGTCCCCATTGGGTATCTTAATGGTGCTTGTGAATTGAGCAAAACTGTTTATGATGATGATAAATCAATAATTTACTCTTAGTTAAAACTCACACACAGCAATCCCTTGCATTTTTTTCCCAGTTTAACATCAAGGGATTTATTTGATGATCCTCAACTTCAATGTGTCGGCTCCAACATGTGGCAAAAACCTCTCAGAGGTGGGTTGAAATGGTACGTAAATGTTACTTTTAATTACCATGTACGCTAAACACGCATTTGCACACTTTGCACTAGCTCTATCCAGTTCCCAGAGCATGAATCTCAGTGTAATAGGGCCAAACTGATGATTTGCAGAAATTGTACCCTTGGGCTTTAAACATTGTGCTTAGATACAAATTATACAACTGGCCTCGCACACAGATCAAATGCAAGAAATAGAAATTATAAGTGTTTAACAGCACATTAAGCAAGTGTTTTAAATGACACGTAATTGATGTACACGTGAAAAATATAGAGGTAAAACGGCATTTTCAGCGAAAATTATTACTATATCATGATTATGATTACTATAAAACATCAGCCAAAAAAAACAAAATGGTACACTTATTAGAAGGCCTTATCACTGGATGAAGGGGATGGAGCACATAAGCAAGTGCGAGAGCGACTGGCGAAAGAAAATGAGCACAGTACTCCACATATGCATAATGCAACTGACATGCATTTAAAACGGCAACTCACAATGACAGAACAATGAAGCAGCCAAAGGAGCGGTGAGCCTTTCCTTGGGCGTTTGTTCCAGCAACTTGTGCCAATTGCACTTTGATTCATTCATTCAACCAACAACTTCACTTGTAATAAACATTTCCCTGTAAGTATGCCAACAGAGCATGACAGTAGAAATATATTCGCTTAGTCATGACTTCCCATGACCATTTACAGCTACTAAATCATATCATGCTAAAGAATGTCATTTTCTGCTGCTGCATTTCTTCCTTCCTTACTGGCCAAGCTGTCTAGAGCAAATTGAGTCCATTACTTTTCTAAAAAAAAAAGGATGTTCCAGTGTGTCACAAGAATTTGTTATTTGCTAGTTTCAGTTCCAACATGCAATAGTACATTTATTGCATGTACATGTACAGGAACATTTACGGTTTCCTCAGTTCAATACTGGCTGAAGTAGTCAAATCCATTATACTCTACTACTACAGTGTTGAAAACAAAGAAATTATGAGAATAAACCAGAAATGTACACAATGGAAATGAATTATAGTCCAGACTAATTCTGACTAAAGCAACCACACTTAATGCAACTACAGTGCTACTTTGACCTACTTTGACATATGAGTTCCCAAGTTATTGTTTTTTTTTTTCAAGTTGAAACCTAAATTGTACTTTAATTGCTTCAAGAAATCGGGAATACTGTATTGACAAACTTGTTAATAATAATAATGAAATATCAATAAACATCTTTTTTTATGCCATAATCCCACAAGCGACACAACCCTTCCTACTTTGTGCAGCAAAGCCTTTCTACGTGGTAAACACAGTACACAATGTTTTCATTACATCCACCGAGCACACAGCACACTTCCGTTCAACTATGTTCATATTACAAGAAACCATTAGCCGATGAGACGGTTAAATCAGATGGCTGATTCAACTGAAAGGAAATACACCCTCTCCTATTTTGACAGTTGATGAATCATTTAAATATAAACTGTTTTCAAACAGCACCCTTTCAGCTTGTCTGCCTCATTTTGGATATTTTGAAACCAAGTGCTTTTAAAGTCAGGTGAAGGTAATGAACACAATACGTTATAAACTTCGATTGTACGTGAAAAGTACAATATGTATGAAAGTTGTGTATTTAGGGAAAACGGAAGTAGGTGAGCTTCTGTCTTAATTTTAACCATAACAAATGCTGCAAAAGAACGACAAATGTCGATGTGACGTGTCCTGATTTTTTTTTAACTGTTCCAATATACAAAATGTTGATTAAAGACGGTGTTCATTGGTACTTACTAAATAGCAAACCACTCATTTATTATTAACAATACTAAGTGAAAAGGCTTCCATCTCCGCTGTTCTCATTATGTATACCAACAGCCCATTTACACCTTTCTCCCTCTGAGGCTCTCCTCTCGTTCTCCTTTTTACCTTTATACTGTCTGATGCCTTTGTTAAGGCCGTCATTAATAACGCCCACGGACATGAAATGAGTTTGTGAAAGGACCTTGGCTTTCTGTTTGACACAACAAATTAATGTAAACAATCAGGAAACATGAGGAGGCAAAGAAACAAAATGTTTCCAGTGGCACACAATCTGGCGATCAAATGAAGCGTTAAACACAATGTCAGTCAACACAGATTCAGAACTCAGAATGTTTGTAAAAGACAGGCACCAGGATACTTACAGTTGTCACACACCAAAAAAAACAATGATACGGAAAACTTATTTACAAATGATGCTAGCAAGATAGCCTTTATGCTACATCTATCATGACCGAGGTTACAGCATTTCACTAGTTGCCATCTCCTGCAAAAATTCATCAGACCTCTACGATTGCATTAATTATCTGACATTTTCACTACTTCTATTTTTGAAACAAATTATTAATTGAAATATAAACTACAGCCTGCATTTGGTCTCCCTTCCATACATCTTAACTCACGCAACTTCATACATTTATTGCGTTAAGAGTGGAGGGCTAAAATCCCTGAAATCAGGGTTAGTTACAAGGACCACGTTTGATTTTTAAAACCAACAGATAAGTCAAAAAACTTTTATAATTTGATTAAGAACTGTTTCCAATTCATATATAATGAATTTCATCATAATTAATCAATTATTAAATTATTATTATTTTTTATGTAAAACAGTTTACAGTGGACCAAGACCTATTATTTGCGATGGAGAAAAATCTGAACCGAAGAAATATCACTCTATTGTAAAAACTGTAAATAAGGAAAATAATTGCAAATAAGCAGATGTTTGTTTTTTTAAAAAGGTGTGGTTTTCTGTGAATAACGTGGATTGGTTCCCCAAAAAATTATTGAGTGGATGAAATTGGGAAAGCAAAACCGTCAAGCTGCGGCGTCCATTGCATTTTTTGATTAAAAAAAAGAGAAAAATATTATTTATTCCATTAAACAATTAGTTATTGACATTAATGAATAAAAAATGTATACAGTTTTGATTGGCTTTTTTGATTTGATTTTGATTTATTATTTTACAATTATTCTATTAACCAATTAATGACAAACAAATAATAAATTAATAGTTTTTGTTGACTGATTATTTTGAACATGCAACAGCCAACAAAAACAAGAAGTCTTCCAAAAATCTACAATAAAAATACCCCCTACTGAAAACACCATGCACTGCTAGTTCAAAAGGTAAGTGAGTAGGAAAAGGAGTAGGAAGACATGTAAGAGTTTGTTTACCAGTGGTAATATTCGTTTGCCACACGTGAGAACGTGTGACGTCATGGAACTATTATATGTCTGCTAAGATATAAATAGTACTGAATGTTAAAAAGACTGGTTGGAAGAGAATCGTGTCGTATTGACAGGGAAGGGGGAGAAGGAGCAGCGGGCAGTCAGCCACTCTGTTCCGCTTCACTGCAACATGGGAGGGAGGCCAGCATGTACACACATACACACGCGTCCATAGACAAGCAGACACACACACTGCGAGAGAGAGAGAGAGAGAGAGAGAGAGAGAGAGAGAGAGAGAGAGAGAGAGAGAGAGAGAGAGAGAGACACACACACACACACACACACATGGTGCAGCAGGTGAGGTTCCAGCACATCACAGCGCTGCCATTTTTCAGTGTCTTGCTCAGGGAGAGGCGCTCTGACATTTTATGAAGCACTCTGCAGAAATCAGCAGCTTGTAATGGCGGCTGGACTGTCACTTCTCTCTTCACACACACACAATCTATCTCCCTCTCCCACACTGATTTTCACGATACTATCGCCCGTGATTAGCAGAACGTAATAATTTTTTACCAAATTGACTTTTAATTGCAAGGAGCAATATTTTATCAGTCTTTGCTGCAGCTTTTACTGTACTGGTGTTTTGTTTTGTTTTTTGACAAAGTGAAGCAGGACGGGAGGGGGGTTAGCAAATCCTACCAAATACTAGCCTGGCAAGCCACACCCACTTTCTTGAAAGAAAAGAAATTGACTGGAAAAACTGCCACTGACAGCTGTTCAGCCCGGTACAAAACGAACCGTGCAATCAAATTAGTTTATTTGCTGAGATATACTCTACACGAGCAACGTCACTCTTCAGCTTGCATTCAAAATGGCGCGTGGGAGAGATGATATGTTGTTTCCTTCAGCATTAAACTCCATTTTAAATGACCAGAAAGAGACCCCCATCAGTTGACGGCACTGGATTTATTTCAAAAGAAGATGTGTGACAACATCATGGACTTATCATTAAGGATGGACTTACCAATGACGCTTACTCGCTGTCGAGAATAGTGAAGCCACCGGTGGCCCTCTTACGTTGCCACTCGCTAAGGTCGCCTAACTTGGTTAGATTTCTCTACTGTGTTTTCACATTATCTTCTATCCGCTACATGTGCAGAATGTACAGGTAGTTGTTCGCCAACTCCGGCAACTCCACTATGTTAGGTTAGTTTTTCCTTGCCTCAGGAATGCGCTTGATGGCGACTGTGGTGTCCAGGCTAGCGCTACACCGGCTCCTCTGGCAGTATTCCAAATAATCACTGCCTGCACAGTTCTGTTGTATTTAACTCTTTAGGGAATGTTTTTAAACTTTAATTTAGGTACAATTTTATCAAACTTTTATGTGAAATACATTTTAATTAATTATTTCAGTACAGTTATTTTCCCTAAATTTAAGTACAATGTTAATGTTCAAACTGTGCATAATGTTACAGAGGTTGATATTATGAAATATACTGTACTTTGTAGGAATGAAAAAATCTCTCCTGGATATTTAGGCCTACTATTCGACTGTATTTTAATGTTGGTCATCATGACTTTTTTCCAGTGATACTTGTATAAAAAAAGAATAATAATAATTAAAAAATAAAAGAACCACTGCTGTAGCGAAAACGTAGTACGGTATAACATCACTATAACTCTCAACAAGGCATGGGCCGATTACCGGTTTGAAGGTTTACCAAAGTCAAGGTTTCAAATATGGCTAAAATTGTTCACCACCGGTAATGAGCTTTTCTTTTGCTTTTTTTTTTAGGCGCAATGATTGGTGTATTGCAGAGATCACTTCATAAGTTGCCTCTTTGAAGTTACTGATGAGCGGCAAGCTACATTTTTCCTTTCTCAGCTGGGAAGAGAGAGGAGGGGTGAGCAGTTTCAGGTAGAAGGAGGGAGGGGAAGGACAGACAGACGACAAAGCAATTGCACTCCCAGCATTCTTAAAAGCGCACCACTAATAACTCATTTTCCAGTGTTGGATTAGTCATTGTGTATAAAGAATAAAAGTGCAAAAATCTCTCGCATCTTAAACCGATTAAGTATCAAAATAATACCGTGGTGAACGCCATTATCCTGGTCACGTGACTGTGCATAAATGAGAGTTGCCGTTGTTCACTTGGATGGGATTTTGCTGACGTAATGGGCAAATGCTTAGCACGTCAAGTTTCATGTCATTTTGTGTGGGGGTGGAGCGGTGGGTGGTGTCCTCTCATAATGTGGGCTAAGGCGTGCTGAGCACACATGTTGCTGGCCTGACGTTGGATGTTTACTGTCCAGGTTAGGGACCGTCCACAACTTACATTTCCGGAATGACCAAATCCGTGGTGACTTGACTGGTAATTTGAGCCTCTGTAACGCGCAACTTGCAGACGCTCCCTAACTTCTACGTGCTACGGGCCGGTTGAATACAACCTCCTTATCAAGCCACAGTTTCAACTTCACTTTCGGCTGGACACAAATCTTTGGCGTGTTCTCCGTGGCTGTACTGCTTTTGAAGAAGTTCTTCTTTGCTATGGGGCGTAATTCCACCTTTGATGTCCGCCATGGGACGCAATTATTCCTCGTGAGTGTTTTGTCATTAGCGGCCATGTCATACACGCGTGTTTACGCACACGACACGTCACGGTGATCACGTGACTGTCTAAAATGGCCAATACTGTACTTAATGCAAAAGTATTCATAAGAAGTGCTATAAAATCATAATCGCTCGACATAATTTATTTTATTTTTTTTTTTGGGACGAGTTGAAATGAACCATTTCACTGAATAGCCTAAAACCTAACCTAAGAAATCATAATAAAAAATAAAAACAATAACAGAACCAATTGCCAGCGGGTACTAGTTAGACCCCAAAGACAACATGAGTAGCTTGCCAGTCTGTTCTAAAAATAGTCCACCAGTGATGAGCCACTTACTAAATACATTAAAACATTCTCTTTTTCTTTCTCCTGCTTTCTCTTTGTCTTTATCTCATTCTGTCTTTCTTTCTCCCTCTTTCAACTTTCTTTTTCCTTCCTCCTTTCTTTCTCTTTTTTCTCTTGCTTTCTCTTTGTCTTTCTTTCTCTTTTAACTTAACATGGTAAACATTTCTCAATGTACCAAATATTCTGTGCAAAAAAATAGAATACATTGTGCTCAATGGAAAGAAATAGGTTAACCAAATGTTTTTTAAAGGACATTTTAGAGCTGTAATTTTAATACCACGGAACCGCAATATTTTTGCTCATGGTTAACATAAACCTAAAAAGAATTTAACACTGCATATTTGAACACCAAAATGTTCACCCAAACTAATTTTGGTTAACGAAGGTCGGCTAATGCTAACATATAATGCAAAACAAGTTACAACACGGATATACTAATGAAAATGAGCATAGATGTTAAAATGTAATTTATACATAAATTATAAACCTCTCACACTCAGGGCAGCAACACATACAATCACAGCATAAGCATGTACCAATATTCACAAGCATACACTGTATTCTCTCTGCTCCATTACTGGAGTTTAGTCGGAGACTTTCTCTGTCCCTCTTGCTTGCAGTTAGTTACACTGCATGTCTTCAATTAACATGGAAGTGATCAAATGTAAATATATATATAATAAATCTAAATAAAGTGAATGTAGTTGTGGAACAATGTACAATGAATCAGCATTAAAGTTTTACAATGGTGTTTAACCCCAAGTCTTATTTGACTTGTGGATATTTAAATGTAAACCTTATAAACACACGTATGTAATGGCATCTAAAAATAGCTGCTTACTATGTTATCTGCATAAAATCAAACATCCATATCCGTGATTAATTCCCTGGCATGTTGTTGTGCTTGACAAGCGCGATGTTGAGCAATGATTAACGGCCAGCAACTCCACAAACCACATTAACACAATGTTTACATTAGCCAGCCCCTCATTGGGGCCATTACGGCAGTAAAAAGGCTAACTGTCATCTTTTGGGCAGATGGCAGCCTGTGGCTTTCAGATGGTGACAATAACTAAAATGCCTGGCGCTCAAACTTTTCCCTCCAAAGTTTCACTCTTGGCCAACACACTTTAAAGTAAACCAGAATAGTATGCCCACAGGAAAAAACATGATTCAACTTGAAATATGTGGGAAGTGTCGAGGCCAAATCTCTCAGTGTAGGCTACGCTATAAACTTAAACTAAGCCGATTTCATTAATATGACATTAGCATTTGTAATGAGAAAAGGGGGGAAAGAATCCCTGGGGACATCTTTGTACCGTTACGAAAATCACATGTGCAAACGCTTGCCCACGCACACATACACACAAGCTGCAATATCAGGCAATTATTTACATCCGTATTACACCAGACTCACACAAAGCAGCCAAAACGTGTTTGTGTGGGTTTGATAATGAAGTATCACAGCTTACTGTGTGCAAACTAACTGTGACAGGAAATATTTTCAAGCGTTCAAGATGGACTGAGTAGATAATTCCAGACAAATAAAGCTGTTTTTCTCCCGACAGCACAGCTCCCACCAGGCCAAAGGGAGCATTAAAAGTCAGTATCAAAATGTCATCCCATTTTCCAAAAAACAAAATTGCAGTAAAGTGGTAAAATGACTAAAAAGTTCACAACCATGCTCAAAACAGCATTCACCATTGAAATTTAGAGGACCATTAATATGTTCCTTTATGTCCCCAAGTTAGTAAAAAGACATTTGGAAAACCAAAACAAAAAATGCTTAAGCAATAAAGTAAGGCAACATGCCAATTTATAATGCAATTATGATAATGAGGTCACTATTAATCAGTTTAATTACAGCTCTACCAATTGAGTTGTTACAATGTTTGTTAAAAAAGGGGGGGGGGGTGTATTGCTCTGTCATCGGGGGGTGGTATTAAACCGCAAATTACAATCCCTACAATGACAATAATTTTTCTTAGACAACTATAAAATATAAAATATTGAAATCAAAAAGAGGATACAAATATAAACATTTATAGAAATTTAATATTTCCATAACAATTTTTTATGGTTACTTTAATATGTTTTTATGGCAAAAAAAAAAAAAAAACACATCTATGAATATCATGTCGTATTAAGAGCAATTAAGGGATGTTTCCTTAATTTTTGGCAGTGGTTAGGGAGAGTTTACCAAAAAGCGCAGAATAATTACACACTCAACTAAAAGAATCTGCTTGAGGACATTCAAAGGTTAGCTTTACTACCCAATGTATGTTGTTTTGTATGCAATCTTTGTTAGCATAGCATAAAAATTGAATTACATACTTCATCTGAGGCTTACGGGGGGATTTAGCTGTCTGGTGGAGCTCCAGTGACGGAATGGTAAGAGGGAAATCTGTTCAAAAGTGCTATATTTTATGTGTGAAATTGCTCAATTTTTAACACTCTGGCTGCCCATTTTGCCATCATCACTTACGCATTAGGAAATGATCTTGACACTTCCTTGACTACAGTTACCAATGATAGTCTGTGTATGGGCATGCATGAAGAAGTATTGCACTAAACGAATAAATGTATGTCATTGGAAACAGCACTCTGCTATTCTCTGGTTTCACCTCTCTGCTCCTCTATCCAGGGTAATTTTGCTCCCCCTGGGTCCAAATGTAGAAGGCCATTTCAAACGTCCAGCTGTGCCTTTAAAAGACTGTCAGCGGCAATAGGCTTCTTGGAAATGCTGTGCTGAATATCCACAGAATAGAGATCTTTGTTTTTTCCACAGTGACATGGCCCCATTTCCTGCGTCGGCACACATCCCTTGTACGATTTCAGATAGACCGCCTCATAATGTTTGTAAACAATACATGGCAGTTCCGGATGGCAGAAAAAAGATTTACTGCCACTGACCTGAACTGAAATCATGATAATCATGTATTATTTGGGGTTGTGTCGCAAGATATGGTTTACCTCAAATGGTCTAGTTTTTTTCCCCCCTGTGCAATATTACGATATAAAAACTTATACTGTAAATCTTACCCTCTATCATTTATATTGTAGTGTTGATGTGTAGGGTATTGTGTGTCGCTGTTGCTATGCTAATGCACCATCCACGAAAGTAATAAATCAACAGCTACCTTTCTTTGATGTCATTTTCGTGCCTCACTCTCCAGGCATGACTAATCGATTTTAGATCAACACAAGTGCTATAACAAATGTAATGGCTGGATTAAGCACTTGTTGATTGGTCAAATGGCAGGCATTATGAGCTAAAGAGCTGACTCTTACTGTTTAACTAGTCAATTGTGAGCTGGATGTAAGAAATTCAGTCTGTGCCTCGTAAATGTGCTTCATGAGGGTAAGAGTTTGTGGGTTTTTGTGTGACCTGAGTGATTTTTAGATGCTCCTAACTTTGTGTGAACAAGGAATGAAGGTTAATTTAACAGCAGCAACACTGCTACAGTGCATGTAACATAACATTACCGGCTGTAACTACTCGTTTCTGGCCAGAGGAGCACGGATGCAAACAACATTGTACATTAAACTTCACTACAATGTACATTTCTTGAAAACTGGTGGCACTGCCTCATCTTAATGAGTTTCGTAACTGTTTAACAAATGGAGACAAGATAAAATAAAATTTCCATTGACGACATGAAGAAAAAGATTGGGTCAAGGATATCAGGATATAAAATGGTATCCATATTACACAGCACTAAGCGGTTTGCTTGGGATATCTTTGAGAAAGGCTAGCCTACATGTTAACATAAACTCTAGAGCACTTTATACATTTCACCTATCTGTGCCATTAATCCAAGCAACAGCAATCCCTCAATAATCATGTTGTCTACATTTCCACCACGTCTATTTTTGAATCATGTTGAAATGTAAATTAGTCAGCATTCCTTCTCCCCTTTAAGTAATTTACATCATGTAACATGTTCTTTTTGACTAATTTTTAGAGCATTAAATATATGGAGGTACAAAATAAAGCTAAAATCAACATTCACAATTTTTTTAATCATCTTGCCTTGATCAAACGACATGTTTAATAAGTTTGTTTACTAGTGGCGCTATCAGAGAAAGCGGCGTCTTTTATGTACATGTGACATCATAGTGAAAAAGTATTTAAAAGAGGTCACACTATTTGAGTCTCTATCGTTGACTGAGTCGAGCTCAGTCTTGACATTGCTGCACTGCAATCACACTCCAACAAGTGGAATCACACACACACACACACACACACACACACACACACACACACACACACACACACACACACACACACACACAGTCAACTGGGAAGATAGATGCACTATATTGCAGTCTTTCAAGTTAAACAACATCCACTGGCCCCTTTCTTAGGATCGTCACACTTCCTTGTGGATGATCCAGTCGCACGGCCAACTCCTGTTGTTCAATTTTTAAAGGCAAAAGTCCAAATAGGTAAAGAGTGTGTATGCACTGGCCTGTGGTAAGACTGAAACCGAAGCTGTCTCAGCCTGTTCCCGTCTCACCAACTCTACGACCCAGAGGGAGTCAGACCTAAGACCACTGCTTAGGGTCTGTCTGTTCACACACATTGGCTTAGATTACAAAGGGCTCAAATATGACTCATCCCACAGAGGGTGGGAGCATGGAGGGTGCTCTGTCTCCCTGTTGTTTTGCTCAAATGCAAACACACACACACACACACACATCCTATCTGTACAGATAACCACATCATAGGCTCAGACAGAGGAGCTCGTGGTTCCACACACCTGCCAAAGACAGATGTTAAGAATAAATCAGAGAAACTCCACACTGGCCCATTTCCACTAACTCGTGTCACAGTAGACAGACTGAAGAGCAAACAGCTGCATATGACAACACACACCCGTGGAAGAGGCAACAATACGGTGCGTGCACTTGACATGCATATACACGGGAAAGAAGAATATATAGTGAGGGCAGAAGAGCTCCACTCTTATTTTCTGTGTATTTTCGGTGTGTAACCAGCTTCAATCCTCCAGAGCTGAGGAGCCGTGAGAGCAATTGTTCTGGAAGAAGACAAAATCCTCCAATGACAGACAAACAAGTCGCAACAAGGAGGAAAAGCAGTGTGGGTGTTTTTTAAGAGGAAGCGCTTTTTCCCCTGCTGCTGACTAGATGAATTTGATGATTTCTTCATTTAAATATAGCCCCACCATCTTAGAAAAAAAGACAAAGGCCCTTTTCAGATGTGTTGCACATTATAATACAGGGGGGGGGGGGGGGTATGTTGATGCTGTGACCTCCAAGCGCATAATCCAAGCATGTGACATCACTCTACATCCTGTCACTCAGTGTGGCCCACTTCCTGCTTCCAAAAAGAGTCACATCCATGCGAACATGAGTGAGTGCGTGCGTGCGTGCGTGCGTGCGTGCGTGCGTGCGTGCGTGTCTTTTGTCATGTCTATAATGTCTATGGGTGTCTTTTGTCAATTCAGGGTTTTTTTTTTTTTTAGCTTTTGTGCCTAACAGGCTGGGAGAAGCAATGTGATCTGTGTGTGTATGATATGCAAGTGTGGACTGTGTTTGTGTAAAAAAAAAACACACACCCTTCACGCTTTGTGGCCCAGGAACAGGATGAAGCAGTGAGTTAACCAGCAGCTCACTGACATTATCGCCCTTCTTTGCTGTCTTGGAATCCTAGCCTGCTGTGAAACTCCAAATACGTGACGTCCTGTCACATTGTCACACCACAGTGTGTGTGTGTGTGTGTGTGTGTGTGTGTGTGTGTGTGTGTGTGTGTGTGTGTGTGTGTGTGTGTGTGTGTGTGTGTGTGTGTGTGTGTGTGTGTGTGTGTGTGTGTGTGTGTGTGTGTGTGTGTGTGTGTGTGTGTGTGTCGGGCAAAATCAAGGAAGACGGAGTGTGAAATTTTGTTTAAGCCATGTGGGAATGTCCCTGTCTTTGCTAAAGCTTCAAAGAGTAAATAGCATGAAGTTGTGTTGATTTGGTTGAAATCAAAATAGAAATGGTGACAAGGACTAATGTTTTTTAATCATCTATCCAATGTGTTAGATACGCGTGCTCCAACGGTGAACTCAACAAACTTCACAATAACCAGCAGTTTGGTAAATGATCACAATTATTATTCATATTTAAAGCAATCATACAAATTTGCTGCTAGCTTAGTGCTAACACATAGTGGATAATTCCATAAACGGGCTAATGAATAGCATCTATAGTGATTTTTTTTTTTAACACAAACAAAGTAGCAACACATGTAGACAAACTACAACACTCAAACATAAATGTTTTTGTGGAAAAACAACAAATACTATTGCAGTTTATTGAGTCACCTACCAAAGGCTTAACATATTTGTCTCCATGACTGTATTATACACTGCCCCTGGCAGCCAATGCTTGCATACCAGAAGAAGCTGCAATGAATTATGATGCACAATTTGTTCACTTTACATTCTACTATTTGTGTTATTACCAGGGGTGTTAATATTAGTGCATTAATTTAGAGTTAATTTAGAGTTCCTTCAACACCACAATTTTTTTTTTATGCACGATTAGTGACCGCCCCTTACTTGGAAAGCCTGTACTGGGGGAATTCCAGTTGCAACGCAGCAGGCACGTCCACGTCAAAATTTAGCAGTAATAAATGTAATAATAATGAATATATTTGTGACGCCTGGGGTAAAGTTGTATTTTACAATTTAAAAAATGTGCAGTATTTCACAAGTTACTTCATGTTAAAGATTAGATAGCTCTTAATATGAAAATAAAAATGCACTGTGCCGTCACCATCTTACAAATGCAATTGACCTCAACACAAATCTATATCACACTGTACAGTACAGTAATCTTTTTTATTTTAACTAAATTTAATGAATTATTATTAAATTACTGCATCAATGACTAAAAGATACAGCCATATTTCTGTTAACAAGAGTATGAAAACTTACTATAAACCTGTAAAATATTTTACTGTACATTTAGAAAATATATAACATTTGTGATTACTCGTGAGTTAACTATTGAAGTCATTTGATTTATTACGATTAAAAAATGTAAACACCTGCCACCCTTATTATAAATGTTATTTTAGAAAACATGATTTTTGGATGTAAAAGGATTGCGCTTCCTGCCAGCGATAAATTAAGTATCTTAAATTGCACTTGTTGATGGATAGTTTCTTAGGTAATGGTGAAGGGCTAAAATTTGAAAAAAGTTAACTTCTTCCTACCACTTTTTCCACTATCAGTGCACAGTATATTTGCAGATTATTTATTTATTTTTAGTCTTTCTGTAAAGCATGTTTGAAATAATTGTTCAATCAAAAAATGGATGACTGGGCAAAATGAAGAGCACGTGGCCCTTGTGAGGTCTATGAATCCAACATCCATGACAAGAGGTCAGGCAACTTGTCCATGCTGAGCACTCGCGGTTAAGAGGATGAAACCAAGTGTGAAATGTGAGAAGACAAGCCAACGTTGTTTCTCAAGCGACAAACATATCTTGTGTGCCTGCATGGAACGTGTGTTATGTTTCAAACATTCTTCATACGAGGAATTTAAAAGTACTGGCTGGGATCAGATACGTTAATCAGTAATGGCCTGTTGTACTTCAGACAGGCAGAGTGTGAGCCAATACATGTTACTAACAATTTACAAGGCCAACGCCTCTTGGATTTGAGCTGCTTCAAAAACTCAAGACCAAGAGATAATCCACCTGGATGCTTTCCATGCAAAATATATGGAAAAATTCCCTTAAATTTTCCTTCTTCCACCCACAATAGCTATTAATATCTCTCTTGAGAAAATTTGCTCATGTCCCGCTAAGGACTGGAATTCCTGCTTGAAACAGTCATCTTGGAGGATTACAAAGAGAGAAGCAGCTAGGCATTTTCATGTGCTTGTTATCTGTACTCTCTAGTCAGCATTGTCCAAACTTTTTTTCTTCCAAAGGCTGCACCCAAACTAGTCTACTAAGCAATTATGCATTGTTTGTAAAATGCAGATACTTTGAAAAAGTACTTAGATCTACATTCAGAAATGAAATAAAAGCCATCAGTAGTAAATGGACAATAATCAAAGCAGTTACTGGAGGGTCATTAATATATGTTCACAAATCGGACCTTTCAAAACAGAATTATGTTTATACACCCTTATTAAGTAAAAATGTGTTACTTTTGTAGTTGTACAAAAGTTTTTATTAGTTATCATCCCCGTTAGATAGAATTCTTGCATTTCCAAAATCACGACTTTTCAGTGCATTGTTCAAGTTGGTATAGCAGCAACATCAACACACCACCACCCTAAAATCATAATCAATTGCCAATACATTATGCCGTCAATGATTAAGGTTGCTGCGGCCATGCACATCAAAGTTTGCACTCATGCACACCCCTCAGCCCCACAACACAAAGCAAAAAGGCTTTATGCGTTACAAAAACTAATGACTTGTTCTTCACAGACTCCTTTTCAAAGGTCTAAAAGAGCAATGAGTGATACAAAAAACAAAAACAAAGACGACTAAGCAGTGTAACTGCCAAATTGCTAACTATAATCATCTTGACGTGGCCTAATACCGCAAGGCTCCCACAGGACAAGGGAGTGGTTAAGTTATAGGACACTTCTCAGACTGTTCAAGTTTCTATTGGAGTTAATAGGTGTTGTCAAACCATTTTTGGGGGTTGGTGGGGTGGTTTACTTTTTGTTTCCTTAAAAACACATGACATGAGGAAAAGACCGATGGTATCAATTTGTGAAATTACATGGACTTGACCATATTGACATATGAGGCTTCCATGTAACTTGTAAAACTTAATTAGGAATAGTGGTAGTTGTACTTGTCACGGGTTGTAGCACCCATTGGCAATGTGGGTGCCAAAAAAGTAGGGGGTTGTTTTTCTCACCCCTCCCACCCCCCCTTTCTTTTTTTTTAATAGTGTTTCGGGCTGTGTCAAATGTTATTTTGAGTATATGCTGCAGGCGACAGAAAGAAAGAAAAAAAGGGATGGCGGGCCACAAATGTTAGGCCATTGTTTGGCCACCACTGCTCTATATGCACCCAGTCGCATAAACACAATGACTACTAATGATCGCTCAAGACCTCTCTCTCTCTCACACACTCACTCACACACACACACACACACACGCACAAATTTAGGTCAATTGAAGTGACGTAATCTGAACCTTTCCACACAACATACCTTATTCTGCGCTCCTGTCACTCAAACAAAGGTAACCTTTCTCTGAAAATAATTCTCCCTAATATCAACAAGGAGTGCTAAATCCTCACAACCTGACAAGAATTGTCCGCAGCCGCGCCAAAAAGCTGTGTTAAAATGACAGCGCTGTAAATTGTTTTAATTATAGCCCACACAGATAACAGCCTGCGGTAACATCAGCCTTTTCTTCGAGCCTTCTGCAAGATCCACACACAGTATTCCCTGGAAAATGCCATTGTTGTGTGTTTATTGAAGAGTGTGTGTGCGTGTGTGTGAATACAATATTCATTTTGCTGCAGGAGGACAATCTATGAATAACAATGAGAGACGCTAATGAAATCAGCCATCAACCTGCGATACATACATATTAAAGCAGGACCTCAGAGTGTCATTCGCTTAGTGCATCATTTGTTCCCACTCTTTTTTCTCTCTCTCCATGCCACCTGACCTTTAGAGTACGTACCCCCACCAACCGTTCCCCACTCCTCACGGCTCAAAACTTAAAATAGGATGTGTACCTGCAGTGCCGTGAGTTTGCTGCATTTTAAAGATTGTTAATGTTTTGGTCATTTTATGTAGTTGCCAATACGAGAAAAATATCAAATTGATGTCGCAAATCAATTTTCCCCAACACAATGAACTGGGATGCCATTCATCAATTCCTGTCCCCACGTTAACTTGTTGTTAGATGAAGAAAAATAGCGCCAAATATATAAAATATAAATGTCAAATATATGCTATACTGTCATAAGAATAATATATAATGAAGCCGTAAGTCACACACACACAACAAGGTAGTATTCTTTTGTTGACGTGCGCCCTAAAAGGTGTGATCTTTTGACTGGCATCAGGATCTCTGATTCCAGCTCGGGTTGGCGCATTTACCACACAGTAGGTCTTCTCCATGCTCGTTGTGAGTATTTTCATTTTGTATTTCTACGTTTGACTGTTGGTTCCATTCAAAAACGCTAAAACTGCATGTGAGGACATAACACTACATTACTACTGAACAGCAGCAGCAGCAACTGTGACAAAGTGCTGCACATAAAAGACTTAAATGCAAATCCTAATTAATAACTACTTAAAATATTTTCCAATTAAAATATTCAAGAGCTCCTTTTACATTGGTATTTAGCATACAAGAGGTGCAGAGTTATATTCCCTACTGTTGCACGTGTGAAATTGTTCGTAGATGAAGGAGGTTCAAGACTGACGTTTCCAACAACCAGAACAAAGGCTCCAGGATCGCAGATGTTGATGGCCAAGATGCCGTCACAGCATGCATGACGTCAATTGTTTGTACAAGCTGAGTTTGAATGTAAACAAACAACTGCAGTTTTCTAAAAGCCGACTGTTCCAACTAACTACAAACTAAAGTAACTAACCTAATTCCTAAGTAACTTGTAACTCGGGGCACTCATTAAGCCAAGGTACCACACACTGTGATACTATTCTAAA
This sequence comes from Leptonotus elevatus, assembly GCF_054856555.1. NCBI lineage: Eukaryota > Metazoa > Chordata > Actinopteri > Syngnathiformes > Syngnathidae > Leptonotus > Leptonotus elevatus. The sequence continues at coordinate 20,341,729 of NC_141241.1, read as the reverse complement.
ATGTGCATTTTTGTTTATGTACCACACAGTCGGAAACTCAAGAACCGGGGGAAGACCAAATCCAAGCCAACACAATTTTTATGGTTTACTACAGCAAATAACAGCATGCATTCTTATTTTTTCACCAAATCCGCTCTGAAATTGAACAATGGTTGGTTAAAGCTTGCTCGTAATTCAAATACTGCAAAAAACAACAACCACCACCAAGCAACAGCCCTTAACATTGGGGCAACTCTTTAGCCAACATACCGCTGTACATTTATATTGGCCCTTACTAGATTGTGGTCTAATGTTATCGCTATGTGCCAATGCATTTAACAAACATTTGACTTTTGAAAGTTTTGAAATGCACAAATCGTTGCAGCAGATTAATATGTAAACGGTAACACAGGTCCAAGCAAACTGCACCTTGTCTATAATGTCATTGCCTCCTCGCTGCTCCTCCCTTTGCCTGTGAAAGACGCTTCACAGCGCCGGTCTCTTTCTCTCCCTTTCTCTTCCTAACCCCCACGCTGGCAGGGAAATGGATCCCTCCACCTGACAGTGGCCATTTTGAGCCTTCTCTCCACTTCTGCTTCCCGGTAAACAATGGGAGAGGGATAATTGATCAAACAGCCAGGGAACCCTTCGAGCTGGGAAGGTCACTGCCCGCCAGCCCAGCTCGCTAAGGAGGGGAGGGGCAGATATATGTGTGTCAATATGTGTGTTTTTTGTTTGTGTAGGCATTGTGAATATGCGTGTAATGCATCTATGCTTGCATGTGTGACAGACTGGATGCATTCTGGTGCTTACATGTGTGTAAAAAGAGTGAGCGTATGAGGGTCCCTGTGATGCTCTTGAACTGCCATTTTTCTTCACTGACAAAGACTCCATCTGCCACAGAGCCATTTGCTGCCTCCCGAGTCGGGAGAGCATTCTGCAAGCCGCGTTCACCTTCATGTCACCTCCACACAGATCACGCCTTGCTGACGCTGTATACGCTGCACACACTCCCCTAAAGACACACGGCTACCGTTTTTTTTTCTTGCCTCCTTGCAATGAACAATGACAGAGGCCAGGCAAAATATGAGACAATATCAAGTACCACAGATTCTAGCTTTATATCCAACTATAATGCTCAGTTTTGGCTAGTAGTGTTACATTATGTTTAGTATCATGGTTATACTCAGCCTTTGTGTTGTTCGTGGCCATTTGCTTGTTTTAATGCAAAAATATTTGAACTAATAACAATTATTGTTGTTAGTATATCCATTCATTTTTATTTCTGAAACCTTTAAATTTCTCGTCAAATAACCTCAATAAAAAATAAACAGAGTTGAGTCTATCTACAGCCAGCAGAGTGGGTTTCCCCTTCTTAAAAAAAATATATATATATAAATGACGGAATCTGGTACAAGTGTTGAGTCTAAAACAGAGGTCACAATCCTTTTTGAAAGTGAGCACTATTTCTTGGGTACTGATGTGATTAATGTGAAGGGTTACCAGTTGAATGCAAAAAGAACACATTTTCTATTATTATTAATCAATTATATTAATCTATGTTAAAACTGATCCCATGAATATTTTCTCACAATAATTATCAACAATGATTTAACCAGATAGCACACAAATACTTTTATTATTATCATCAATTCTACAACATTACGAATCGCAATGTCTACGGTATCACCGGTGAGCTATTTTTAGAACAGGCCTGGGGGCTAACTCATGCGGTCCTTGGGGGCGCCCGAATGCCTGTTGGCATTTTGGTCAATTGCATGATTTGATCCAATCCAGTAAATAAATGCAGTTTTCGTAGGGTTTCAACCGGTCAAAAGTGTACACAATTTGATGTAAACAGTACGTTTTTTTTATATATTTGACTTAGAAATAACAAAATCTGACAAAATCTAAATCCTTGGGACGTTTTATTACATTTGCTTTAACACAGCATTTTTTAAAGGAAAGCAGGTGGACGGAAACGGCCAGTACTGCAGCCCAGAGGGTTATTAAAAGCAGTGTGGTAAATGTCAATTAATAACGAGCATCTTTTATTTCACTGAAAATATTTTACACCTGTAATATTGCGCTCATATTCTGCAACATGATGTGGTTGGTGTGCTCATTGTCTCTGTAACAAACACGCCTTTTTCATAAATACTATATTTGACTTGTTCACTCATACACATTAAGTGTGTCCAAGCAACCGCATGGCTGATATCACTGTTCAACCATCAGCGCTGTGCATTGTGGGAGTGTCTGCTGGGGCAGAGCGACGCGACAGGGGCTGAGGGATTCACACGCCTCTGAAAAGACAGCCAGAGGGGGAGAGAGGGAGGGGGGAGATGTGCAGGGCGTGCAGTGGGGAGGGGGCGGGGGTGGGAGCAAAATACAGAGGGGGGGGGGGGCAGTAACTGGAAATGAGAGATGGCATTTTAAAGAGGAAGCTGAATTTCACCTGCAATTACCGTAGCTCCAGGGCACATGGCTCGGTTAAGAGACATTTCATTCCAAAGCCACTGTGCGCGGCTGCAACACGGAGCCCTGAGAGGCACGTAAGTAAAGAGGGAGAGGGAAAAATAGAGCGGTGGAAAAGTCTCCTCTGCCCAAGATGCCCCTCAGCAGATGTGGCGATGAAAGAGAGGACGCAAGGAGGGATGTAACTCAGGAGAGGATGCAAAAGAGGAGAGAAAGAGGATATCTCATTCAGCAGGCCCCAGCCCAGCCATCTGCACACCACACCAGACAGCTGAAATGGGCCTCTGAGAGCACACAAACACACTCCCAGTCGCAATCTCATGCACACTCACACACACTCAACAAAAAGATCAAAACACAGCAAATAGTGACATTCAACCAAAGCTGCTTGCGTTTAATGATTAATAACATTCTTCGCGTTCGTTCTTGTCTTTCGATGAAACCTCATTTTGTCTCACACAATCCAAATGGAGCCGGTAATGCCTTCCCTGAGGCTGCGCGTCCTGGCTAGTTTCACCAGGCACACTGCTGCGTTTCATAGAAGTGTGACTGCACAAATACTGTAATGAGCTCTCCCTGGGAGCAAGGGGCCTCCTGGCACTGCTAATGGTTCCTCTGGACTGCAGCTGTATCCAGGTTACAACCTGGCCTGGCCAGCAGGCCTGCGGACATACAGGCCTAGTAGGGACAAACGCTTCCCAGCAACAAGCATGCATGGAACTAGAAAGGCAGGTTCCAAAGGATTAAATCGTGTATTTGGTGGAGGATGTTGAGCAACAGGGGGTATGAAGAGGCCAAAGAAAGAATAAAGTGTTGAGTAGATGCGGTTTGGTCATAAATGCAGAAGATAGACTCAATAAACCAAGAGACTCACAGTGCAACAGCTGCTGGCGTTGTGTGTGTGTGTGTGTGTGTGTCACAAAAGAATGACTATGTGTGGTCTGCTTAATGATCAGCCAAAACACAGCAAACCTTGCATGTACCATACACACACACACGACATACAGAACATTTGTTTAGGCTCTAAAACATTAAAGCAATATGGATTCATCCATTAAAACAAACGCCAGCATAGCAATTATAAATTGTCAACAGTCCTTAACACCAGCAGGTCTAACCCAAAAAACACCGCAACAGATGTACAGTATTAAATTGATTATATGTCCCAACCTTATGCAAAATGAGACAACAGGTTTTGACATATCAAAAAAGCAGCTAGTTGTCAACTAATAACTAAATGTCCCGACAATCTTGCAAACGAAGGCATATACTGTATATGCCAAGACCTCAATTTAGACGGATTGCTCAATGAAAATTGTTGGGGTGTTTTGCATCTTCTTAGGTTTTTACACATGTATCATTGAGAATGTTACTATGGCCCACCGCACACAACTAATGTGGGCCTCTGTTGTCATGACATTGCAAATGTCGCCCAGCCAAACATGCCATGTTACGTCACATGAGCTTTCACTACAAAAATTATAAGTTGGCAGATGTCAATACAGTAGATACAATATGTATATATTGTGTTTTACAAAAATTAACTATATTTTTAATTTTATATGATGAACCTTTGGCTAAAAGCAACTGTGGAGAGCGCCTCTGTTGCCAAAATACATGAGTGTGTTCAATACATTTTCATACAATTTGTATTATAATATTATACAGTAGCTGTAACTTCTTCCTTGACAACTATGCCATGTTGTTTGTGGTTCAATAAAAAAAAAAATACAGTACAGTGTATGCGGTGGCTAAAACATTTCCAGATAAGAAAACCATGAGTCGTAATTTTTCCATTGCAGCGAGTTGGTTACGTGTGCGAGGGTCAAATGCCTGGTGTGTGCATGTTAACGCCGATTGTAATTCGTTCGTGATTGCCCAGTTGAGTAGTGTTCGTCTGCGGCGTTCGGTATGCAGTGAGCCTAAGCAAGACGTACGATGCACAAAGACCCATCTTCGTTATGTATTAATTTTTCTGATTTTTTTTTAGCAAAATGTCATGTTTTCAATGCCTTCCCAATTATTTTCTAAACCATCCCAACATTGAGCAACAGCACACTAATGGTGAATACTGTACATGACTAGTAACCATTACTGATGTCCAAATGAATCTATGACCTATAAAGCTACCAAATCAGTTTAACAAACTTAACTACATAAATAACAGCTTTCCGATGGCAACAGATTATTATTTTCATTATTTCACATGGGGGGGAAATGTTTTGAACTCCACACATTAGGGGTTCCACTTAGTTGTGGATTTGGGCTACGAGACTAGGTTTGAGATGTATGACGTATATAAAAGTCTACTCCTAATGTTTCACAAATGACCGTGGTACAATTGTTTTGTATGACGACACCCAAAATTCTGCATTGTGTGCTCGACATCCCAGCATAAACTACAAAAAGCACACACACACACACACACACACACACACACGCACACATACGCACGCACGCACACACCCTCCTGTTGTTGCCCTCTCTGGGACAGCTTGGGTTCTCATCTCTCGTTTTGTCTGGGCCCCAATTCATTGTGGCCTCCTCATGACCACGCACATTATTGTCCAGGCGGGCAGCCCCCAAGCGGACTGAGGCTCCCTGGGCGCGAGCAGTGAATCATGGCACAAGGGTCTGGAAAAGAGCAGCCTCATTCTGTGCTGGTGACAGGGCGAGTACAAGCTTTTTTGGCAGACAGGGTAAATCAAAAGTCTGGCTGGTGGTCTGAACCCTATTAAGACCGTGCGGACCAAAACATGTGCGTGTGTCTCTAAAGTAATCATACTCTGTACTTAAACAGAAGTACATATACTCTTGTAGAAAAAAGACTATGGGCTACAGTAGAAGTACTAATTCAACTTTGTAAACGCCAAAAGGTGAATTAAACGACTTAATACCATGTGTAAAGTACTGTACTTTATTTGCCCAAGGGCAACGCCAGCCCATATCACTTTGTGATAGTGTGTTACTTATTTAGGCTAGTATGTTAGCTAATAGATGAGCCGCATGTGAATGTGGTTTGGTTGTGTTGAATAATTGAACTGAATACCGTAACTTCTGTAACATGGGTACATAATTATTAACAAGCTAGAATCATGGTTTTGGTGTTTTATGGTCCTGTCCGTTTTGAATGATTTGCCCCCATCTTGTGTCATCTATATGCAAAACAAACCCCTTTTAACACAGCATCAATTCGTCACTGTAACAAAAAATGCTAAGTTAGCAAATAACTGAAATAATACACCTTACTTGTGCTTCCCAGATTGGACTGAGAAATTTTGGATGCCAGAAGCAAGAAACAAACAATTCTCTTAATTACAGACACAGACGGGGAATATTATGCAATCTGCTGCCATCATGGTTAAGGCTCCCTGGTTTCTGTTCCACCACCACTTATAAGATGCCAAGATCTTGATAATTTAATCAAGATCTCGACTGCAGTTGACTTTACAACTCTCTATTTACATATTTTTTTACGTTGTGTCGTCAATGGCGGTGTTTGAAAAAAGTAACAAGCTATTTTGATAAAGTAAGGATAACGGATATTAGTTTTATCCCTGCTGACCACCAGAGGCAGTGCTCAAAGCACTGAAGGTTCTCTTTAGGCACAGTCCGAATTAGGCATACCAAAAATTTCACCTCCACCTCACCGCTGGATGACCCGGGAGAGGTCTAAGTTCCGGTATCACCAGATGTTAGTTTCCTGCAGAATATTCTTGCGTGAACATGAGGATTCTGAGTGACAGAAAGCTCTGGCAGTCATTTCGGGATTTATAGAACCATTTTTAGTCGACCCCCGCATACTCTGGGTTCAGCACTCACAGATTTTTTTTTTCTCCACTCATGGAAATTTTTGTTCTAATATATATATTTTTTTTTTCCATAAATATTTGTCATTTTGTTTTGTGAGGGACCCCTTTTTTTGTGGTATATAATGAATGTTTATCAGCCTTATTAGAATTTCTGTCTTTCCCTCCCCCCTCCCAATGCATTTCAATGAGCGTCAATTATATGTGAATTTTTGTTATTTACTGACCCCCTATTGCCCACAATTAGCGGGGTTTGTCTGTACATTAATCTTCTTTTCTTTTTTTTTACATGTGTATTAAAGCAATATAAATGTAGGGAGGAATAAAAATAAGAAGTTATCAGAAAAAGAAATACCCAAGTACAGATACCTGAAAATGTTACTGAAATTTAATAACTAAAGTATTTGTACTATTTTTTCTTCCCACCACTGTTTGAGCCTGTGTGTGCACAAGATGGGTAAGCCCCAATGAGTGCTGAGTGTGTCAGTTGAATCTATGCCGTCCTCTGTCGAGACTGCTCTCTATCCCGAGGACAGGCTTGCAGCAGCTTTTTAACAACCGTAGCTCCAAGGCAAGTGCAAAGTACTAAATGTTTCGGCGTTATCTCAACACTTCCTTAATCTAACAGGGAACCGGTTTAAAGGGCACTGGGGAAAGAAGACAGAGAAACAAAGACCAAGAGCTGAAAATGATAGTGCTTTCTCTGATTGATGAAACCCTATTCGCCTTTTGTGACAGGCAGCGAGACACACAAATTCTTCCCCTCAGGCTATGAGGTGTAATTTCCCCTTCCACTGTCACGAGGGCCGTGTAGAAAAATTATCTGAAGTTCAGTGACTGACTGGCTACGAAATGTGTACGTAATGTCTGTAATGTGTATCTATAATACTGCGATTCTGTTCTATTGTAAGGCACAGTGGGATGCGGATGGAACTGTTGGTCCCATAGGACACACACACACACACAAACACACACACACACACACACTTAAAGAGCAAAGTTGTGGGGCTGACGCAAGACTATCTCTGTCTCACGTGTCTCTCCCTTACGGCCGCCTGCTGTTCCTGACCTTCGAGATGTTTTTCTCTCTTTCTCCCTCTCCCTTTATTCCTGTCTAATTCACACTCATGCGGCGCACATCCACCCTCACCCCTCGCACATATCCACACGCATACATACATGCATGCAAACGCACCCTTCTTTTCTGCATAGCTCCCAGGCACCCTGTTTTGTCATTAAAAGGCAGTGCATTTCAAGCTCCGATCAAGCAGAAGGGGCTACACATGCGATACTGCGCCCACCTTGGCTAAAGTACAAATAGTCCATATGCATTAGAGCACTTAATGTATGCACACACTCTTCCTAGGGATGAAGAATAGCAATCTTAAAGTGGATGCCTGCTACATGTGTGGGTATGTAGGGCCAGGATGCTTTAACCGAATATGTCAAAAGCCCTCGCAATGTACTGTTGATGAAGCTTGGATCAATTAGGATGGACTTAAAGTTAATGTGCACAAACAAGTCAAAATTACAACTCTTTTTTTCCAACATTTGCATTTTCCCTTGGGTATGAAACTAAAGCTGCTCTTTGCCGCTCCCTCTAACAAAAGGTCAACAAAATTACAAACATGATCTTGAGCCTATCCCAGGTGACTTTGGGCATCAGGTGGAGTACACCCTTGACTGGTCGGCAGCCAATCCCAGGGCACATATAGTAGAAAATCATTCACATTCACCCTTGAGGACAATTTAGTCTTCAAACGAGCGTGAATGTTATGTGGGAGGAAGGCCCAAGTACCTGGAGATAAACCACACAAGCACAATGAGAACATGCAAACTCCACACAGGAAGGCCGGAGCCCGGATAAGAATCCAAGACCTCTGAACTGTGAGCCCGACATGCTAAACACCCACCTATGATACCACCTAATTTGAATTTTATTTTTAGAATACACTAGTAATGCACTAAAAAACATTACAGTGTGTGTGAAGATATGCTCAGCAATTACACATTGTTTTTATACATATTGTATGTTCCAGAGGTGGGCATTCCATCAATATTGACGTACGGTCCTTCAATCAGTCAATGACGGACACCCGTTTTGTTGACGATTGACGGGAAATTTTGAAATATAATATAATCGTCAATCATCAATCTATCAATAAATTCGGTAATCCGTCAATGCCGGACATCCCATTTTGGTGACGGATTTGAGTAATGACGATTGATGGAACATTGACGGATGCCCACCTCAAATCACGGAAACATTGACAGACGCTCATTTTGCTGCGCAATCGCCAAATTGACATTTTGGTTTGAAATGAAATGACGTTTCGGATTGACGATCACGGAAGCGTGTCCGACTGTTAACGATTGTCGAATGACGGACACTCAAAATTCATTGACAGGCTCACCTCTGGTATGTTTTTTATTAAAAAATAAATAAAATAAAATAAAAAAACAGTAGTTGATCAAGCAAAAAGTTGATTTTTCAGAATTTTGGGATAGGCAGCAGCCGCCATATCTTCACTAGAATATATCCACCCCTGTAGTGAACAGCAGCTGAATCACATCATTCAGAATCCCCCCATTTAGAACAAAACAAGGCAATCTGTACTAAGATGGACACAGACCAGAAAGTGGAACAAACCGTTGTATTCACAATTCTAACTGAATTACTTTTTGTCACCAGGGCTGCACAAATGGAAATGTTGCTACTATTTTACTTGTAAGTATTTCAAAATCTTACAACTGCTTGATGTGGCCAGGACGGTGGCATTAGGAGTGGACCAGTGTCACCCTCATTACTGTTCTGTTGTGCCCATTGTTCGCCTTCTTTCCCTCTAACTCTGTCCATTTCAAACCAACTAACTGAAATGGGCGGTCACCCCACAGAGCTTCAGGTCTGTTTGACGGTTCTTCCTTAGAGAGAGTTTGTGGGTCTCGCACCTTAACAGACAAATGACATGAACGGCGTCAATTTTTAGTTTTAAAAAATATGCTGAGGAAAAAACAGACAGCTGGACCTATTTACTCCTTCTGTACTATGTTCTGCAAGAAGGCCTCGAAATCCCAGTAAGAAACAGATACAAGTCTCTTCCCCCACCCCAGTAAATGATTCCCCCAGAGGGGTGAGTACTCATCAATACTCATCACAAATGATACAAGCAGCATGCGGCAACACAATGCCTCATTTACAGGCAGAGATGGCGCAGCAACCTGACAGAATCAGGTCCGGGAACACATAAGCAATGCACTATTCATTCAGTTTAAAAAAATATATAATAATAAAAGACACTCGCAGGCCATCGGGTCAGGTAGGAGAGGAAAGTGCAAGTCATTGTCTGCGTGCGCAAAAACAAACTGCCACCTTGGTGTGAAGTGAAGCCTGGAGGACGCAGCCGCGCCCCTGACAACAGATAGCACTCACACAGAGACAGGAGTGAGCAGCGCACGGAAAAGGGAGCGAGGAGGAAGGGCGAGAGGGAGATTAACGCCGCACGTAGCAGCACACGTAAACAACTGCACGCAATCCTGCATCCCTGGAAGCCCCTGTAGGGCGCAGTTAACAACCATTTACATTCTACACTAGCTCCAAGCAGCTAGCAAACCAAGGATGCTTATTAGCTGTGTATGTTTCATACAAATACTCTCATTCGAATGGGAGAAATCTAATTAATTGCTCGATTCACTGAATGAACCCCGAATTTGTAATGTAATCATAACAACCTCTTTTCAAGGGTCTCTTGTTAAATTTAATTTGACGAAGAAGAAAAAACATCCTGTTTTGCTGAATGAATTAAAAATCAAATGAGGCCTGAAACTGGCAAAGTTTGCATGGCTGTTATTGAGCGTTAACAAAAAAAAACTGCATGACAATGTATAGCTTTCGAAAAAGTCACGCATCACCTTTCATACATTCCGGAGTGAGGAGAAGAACATACTCACTGTTTGAAGTGTCTTCAGCTCTTTGTCATAACTGCTGTAACACCTGGGGAGAAGAGAAACAAAACACTGCTAAGTTTCAGAGTAAAACACAGGCTGAGTCACCGGAATGAAACATGTTTACGCATCGCTTTGATTTATGCACAAATGAAATGGACACTTTTTAAATGTGAATGATTTCCCCTATCGGATGTCAGGGGGGGATTAGGCCCCTATAAAAGTACCTCCACATCAAAGTTACAGCTTTTTTTAAATTCGTATTCATGGTGTGCACAGGCATCAAAAAGGGGGAAAATGATGTCTTAACACATCTGTGGCTGCACACAAGATACACGTGTGTGTGTACGCACACACTGACACTGTGTGTGTTTCTCTCTCTTCCTCTCTGAGCCATTTCTTGCAAAACCAGTTTGTTAGAATTGGATCTAGACACTGGAGCTTTGAGTGTGAGGATATTTCCCCCAAACACAAGACAGTTCTTGTAGAGAACCAAGCCCTCCCAGTGTTCTCACGCCCATCTCTCATGCATTGTCTCCAAGGCCCTCCTGTGCTCTCAGCCTGAGCCTAAACTAAGCAGCTCAACACAACAGATGCCGCTCTGCTGCGCATATGACACTACACACATACACATACCGTGCCTGCTTTTATATCTTATGGCTTATGTTCAATTTTCTTTGACAATAAAAATGTAGACAGTCTGGAACAAAACTGTGCAGAACCATTTTCAGCTTCTACGCCAACACCAGTGAAGTTACCAGACACAGACGGTGTCAAGCGCGTGAGCGTGTGACTAACCAACAAGGTTTTGCTGACAACAAACACATCCATCTGGTCAGCAGCTTCAGATCAAACAGAAACGTTCAACACACAAAATCTAGTCCAGTTCGACCATAAAATAACGTGCCTTCCAGTTTACCAAAAGCAGCTTGAGCACACTGTAAGCTAAGGTGGTGTTTTCAGAATTCCTGTCAATGGTATTTGTGGCAAGAAGATGGTTTTATGAGTCCAACTAAAGTTGCCTTTACGGGTTATCTACAGCGAAAGAGAAACTGACAGGTCTGCCACATTGAACAGAATGAGCTGGACTGCTGGTGTTGATGGTAATCACACAGCCAAACAAACATGCGCAGACAACAGACGCAAAGCAACACACTTTGATAACTTGCCGCAGCCATAATGATAACAGAGCGCCAGGTAGACTGAATTCATCTCCTGCCTTTTCATAAAGACCTATTAGCGGATGATTAAAGGATTTCTGCTCATCGGGGCTAAGCACAGAAAAATGACTTGCCCGGTGAATCACTCTGGATAAGGAAGACGCTGCTGTCTGCCATCATTTTCCTCTGCAAAAATCCGGCTGTTCATTGTTAACCTCATTTTGTCATGTAGTCTTTACCTGTTTGTGTCAGTCTTACAACATGGTTTTTGGTAATGATCCAAATCTGGCGCGTCACTCAACTAACAATGGATCCAAGTTATTAAAGACTATAGTTGATTAGTGCCTAACATTTCTTCACGTAACTACAATCATTTTCTTCAGTTGATTGTGTAGGCAAAGCAATGATGCAGCAATGATGTCATAGAAGAAAAATCATGTTCAATCGGAATAAACTGATGTCATCCATACGCTGCTAACAGCCCTAAAGATCAATACTTGCATTGGTACTTGGAGGATTCTAGTGATTAAGATTTAGACTTGACAAATGCATCTCAGCATTCACACACAATGTGTGAGCAAATCGACATTTCTAGCTCATTAGTACACTAAACATTCATTTCTAAATAATGTATTAAAATCTCTACTAATCACAACAGTGTTTACCATGATATAATTGGACAATTATACGATGCATAATTGAACAATAGCTCTGATTCACCATGTTATCATAGAAGCAAATGATGTTCACCTTTTCATTAACTCGGGTGAATAATGTCATCATGTTTCTGAAAGTCAGACAACACGGTTACAGTGAAAAATACTCTGGGTATGAAACCAAATGTCATTTCATTGCAGTCATCTCATCACTACATTTAATATTTTGCTTGTTAAAAGGCTGACAGAAAAAGCTGTGAAGTTGCTTGTGGCCTCTACAAATATCTGTTGGTATTCACATGAACAAAACAAGTGTACTCTAAATAAAACACGCACAACTCAGATTGGCCTAAAATCCCTGGCATTTGAATATTTGATGCTTTGTTAGTAGAGGAACTGTAGTGAGGTGTGTGTCTCTTGTTGCTGCTCCCTGTGGGAGCAAGCCAGCGAAACTTGGCCGCAGACATTTTCCTGAAGCCCCCGGAACAAAACAGGCAAGTCTTGACAGTCTTGTCCGCCACACAGTCGTCACACAATCAGTTGCAGGAAACCAATCCCTAAATAGCAGTGATTCATCTCTTCATCACACACAATGTCAGTACACAGTGCACAAAGAAGCTCTCTCTTCCTCCCTCGCTCTCTTCGTGTCTTGCCCTATCTGTCTCAACCCCTTCCCCCAGTGTGGTCTCTCATGCTTCTTAAAAATAAGTGCTTCTCCTAGCTTTCTTTGCCTTGTGATTTACTGGCAGTGTTTAACTGCGGGGCAGCATCTTTTATCGTTACATGATCTGCAGCTGAAAGCTGACAAAATAGAATCTGTGTGCGAGTACTTTTGTATGTGAGAAAGTGTGTGTTTGGGGCAAAGTAGGGAGCCGGTGGAGCAATAAAAAACCTTTGTGGGAAACGTTTGTCTACATGCTAGTCAAATCCTCCCAGCAGCCACCCTGTGTATGCCTTCCAATATGTGTGCCTTTTTCATTCCACTAAATGGTTTCTTCCTTGACTAGATGGGGCAAGTGCCGTCTCCGGGGAACCGACGCACAGAGCAAAGCGCTTTGGGACAGGCAAAAAGCTCTGAACAATCCTGCAATCCATTTGTGGGAGATAGAATGTATAAGAAATGCCAAGCGCGTGCGTATGTGTGTACGTGTGTGTTCTTGGCTGTGTACACATGCATGTTTTTGTGCTGCCGTCATCACTCCTCTCGCTTTGTGGCAGAGAGCCCATTGCAGAAATGTGCTTCTCCATACGAGACAAAAGTCATTCATATGCACTCAAGCTGTCCTACTTGGTGACCGTCCACCGTTTGCTTTGGACCAGTGATGGCACCAGTTATGTGAACAGATCGTCGGGCTTGTGTGGGCCTAAACAACAGCTTCAGTGTATCGTTACAAATTTTATGATCCATCAACATGACGTGTGAAGGTCAGAGTAGCCATGACCAACACAGCTGTCACATCTCTCTCCCTCCCAAACACTCTGCCGGCTCAATGCTCATCCAAAAACACTCAGACTGAAACGTGACCTACCAGGGCCCAAAAGTAGCCAGGGCCGACAGAATAAATCCAAAAGAGGACGGTGGCACGGCTATACCTCGTCAAAGATGCAATATGTGGGTTTTAAAAGGATTTAGGAGATATGGCGTAAACTGATAAAGCTTTCCAAACAACCAGCCAACACATTATGACCACTTGCATAATACAACTAGGTCCAATACAAGAACTCCATCAAATATTCTAGCTTTAAAACGATAATAATGTTCAGGGTTTTCATCAGATCGAATCGTTCCAACAACTATTTCAAGACATATCAAATCGTCTTTTATTCAAGAGATCTTTGAAGTAAATGCCACATTTACTGCAACCGGATGACAATTCATATTGTAAAATGACAACAATCCCTTTGCATCATACCCTCTTGAACTTAGCCGTGCCGTATGGAACAGACTCATAATCCCACTCAATGCAACAGAATCGAGTCATTCTACTTTCAAATAAACTGTCCTTGAATCGTACCGCACCCATGTATCGACATATGTATTGAATAGTCTCCTATTGGACAGCTGCGCAACTCTATGTAATATAATTACTGTGGTTGTAGAACTTGTCTCACATCTCATGTAACTAATTAAGGTAACCAAAATATTCGACCCAGCACTTGGTATGATAACACCACTGAGCACTACAATAATATAAATACTGTTATTAATAGGGGAGCACATGAAAACTCTGGTATGGTTCTCAAATGAGCCCCGAAGGTTGTTGTTTGGTCCTCATTTTTTTCCCGACCAACTGACCTCATGGATTAATTTAAAGATTTACGGCCCATTTGGGCACGGTACGGCCCATGGGCCACATTCAGCCTATCCATAGTCTCTGCTGCTTTCCTGAAGTTAAAATAAAACGTGCAGTAGGCATTGCTTTTATTTTGTTGTGCATGTGTATCAACAGTGCAAGCAAACAAAAGCTGTGGCTTGCCAACTTATCATTGTCATTATATTCAGTGACTTCTCCAACCATTCTATCAATTATTTAAAAAAATAAAATAATATTAAACGTGCCAACGTCAACTGTGATCCTCATTTTAGCACCAATCTTATTTCCTGCACAGTGATAAACTTAGCGGGAGAAGGGGGTGTTCAGTTTACAATTAAATATCATCTACCAGGGCTACAAAAAAGTCATTAAATTCTTATTTACCACAATTGAGTTGCATGGCCCATTCGAAAAATTAATTGCCCACTTCTCACTTATGCAGTGTGGTATGGGAACCTGTCATCATCTACTTATAGCGTAGTTTTCTATGGCAGCCATCGGTGTCCACTCTTTTTTCTTTTTTTTGCATCACAGGCCGCATTCGCGTAATGACATTTTGACAGAATGTGGCAAAATGAGGCTAGTGACCTAAACAAACTGGAGCACAATATTCAATTTCCAGTCCTCATGCGCATCGCTTATGTGCACCGGTCCCCCGGTCATTAATAAATCTCTCAGTGTCAATCAAAACAGAGCATTATTAACTCTGTAAAGGCAGAATATTTGATACAGCTCTTTTATTGGATATTAATGTTTTGGACTGGTCGATGCAGAGTGGCTATAAAAAGTCTGCACACCCTTGTTCAAATGCCAGGTTTTTGAGATACTAAAAAATTAGACCGAAGAAATTCATCACAATTTTATTACCTAATTTTTACCATTATTGTAACTGGTACAACTCAATTGAAAAGTAGTGAGAAATTAGATAAATGAGATAATGCAGTTGCGCACCCTCATATTTGTGGATATAGTTGTGCTCAGAATCAACCAATCATGTTCAAACTCATGTTAAATGGGAGTCTGCACACACGTGCCCCCATTTGAAGCGCTTTTAATTAACCCCAAATACAGTTAGGTCGTTCTAGTATGTTTCTTCCTGGCATATTTTTGTGAGAAAGTTTTGCACTAACACTAACACTGTTATCCAGAAATGTTCAAAATTTCCTCCACCTTGTCTAAGGTTTCAGCTCCATCTTAAGGCATTCCTTGAAGAAAGATGGCCAAAAAGTTCAACCTTGACTTCATCGGACCGTAACACATTTTCCCACATGTTTGGTCCAATGAAACCAAGGTTGAACATCAAGGATGTGAAAAGGAAGCTCCATTTCAGATATAAAAGACATACAAGGAAATTGTCAGCCAATTTCATAATGACGGCAAGATGGCAGCTTTGAGTACTCGTTTTCCAAATCTGACACAACAGCCAACTCACCGGTGATTTTACATAACAAGCTCTGTAGCATGTGGAAGGTTACACTAGCGTTGGGAAGAGAAAAAATGAGGATCCACTTTTATTTCAGCAATTGTGTGATTGTGTGCATGCGCGTGCATATGTGCTTCTATTAAATGGATCTACTGTCTCCTTGATCAAGGGAGTCAATAAAGGGCCAGTCCTGTCAAACCCTCAGGGTTAAGTGCGCATGTGTGTGTGTGTGTGTGTGATAGATTCTGTGTGTGTGTGTGTGTGCGTGTGTGTGTGTGTGATAGATTCTGAAGTACTCTGACAGGTGAGTGATTGAGTGCTTTCATTTCCCTCCAGCTACAAGAAGACATTCGCTCATAAACACACAAAAGTCTTTGCACACACTAGGTGGACGGAGGAAGGGAGCGAGAGTAAGAGAGCTGTTGCTTCCTAAAGGATGCTGCCACTGCCTGCATGCTTAAATTAGCTCTAAATGTTTGGATTACACACGGGAGCTCTCGCAGAGGATTTAGCAACCGTCGTTTGGAGTTTGGGGGATGTGTCACTGTTCCCATATGCGTGTCGCACTGAGAAAGTCAGAGACCATAAAATAAAGCATACAATCTCAAACTCTTGTTCAATGGAGCACGTGTTGAATGTATCTATATAAGACCAAAGTGAGATACTGAGAAATCCTCTAAGACCAAAGTGAGATACTGAGAAATGCTCTAAATTGTACAAGTGAGAAAAAGACAAAACCAGGAGGACATGCACACCCCCATCAGCCCATGTGTCCTCCTCACATTCCATTTTTTGAGAGTGCAGCCCTAGCGAGCTTCAGTTGGTGGGGGAGGATAGGATATGTGACCAGACGCAAAGACGAAGAGAGAAAGGAGGAGAAGGGGAATGAGGGAGGTCAGTGCCCCCAGTCTCAGATAAAGGCCTCTCCCTCCCTTCTTCCACCTCGGCTTTCCAAGCCCCTGCCAGGATCGAGACGCGTCTCACGTTACAGCTGTCTCTCAGTGTCATCGTTCAGGAGGCGAGAGCACAAGCGAGGGACAGATAGAAAAAAAAAGGGGGGGGGGCGGGACAATGCCACAAGCGAGCTGAGGCGAGCTGGGCTTTTCCAGAAAAACAACGGCGGTAGCAGGTTCAAGCTGGATGCGCAAACGCTTGTGGTTTAGCTGCCTTGTGGTGTTTTGTTTTGTTTTTATGATAATGTTAATGCACCATACTGTTCTCCGCAATGTTGGGCTGTCACTAACAATACATTGGGCTTTGACCTTTTCTAGTCATATTATGCTGAAATGTGAACAACACTAGTGGCACCATTTCTTCATCATCACCTGAGACACGCTGCACACAAATAATTTCCACATGAGAAAAAAGGAGAAGTTAGTTTTTACTTTGGGGTTTCGCACACTGAGAGCAGGCTAAAAGAAACAAATGGTACTCAAACGTGGAGATGGCAGTGACTGATGTACTCAGCTTATCACTACGTGTGATGGGGCTTCTGTGGATTAGACATAGTTGAGTCACTTCTCTTAACATGAGTCCCCTTTTGTAACCTTAAAACGCTAAAAACAGCAGCTTGTCCCAGGTCCAGTAATGACTAATCCAGTCACTGCAAAGAGTTCAGCCTGTGTTGCTAACAAGGTACGGCTGTGTAGGTCAGCATTGAGTTAAGGCTGATTCAAACTGACATCTTATTCCTTGTCATGACTTATTTTTTAGATACATAACAGTTTCCTATTTCCTATGAATTTCAAATGTGAAGGATGCTGCATATATGTTCAACTGATGACTGCACAAGTGCCGCTTACATAAAGCATGCTTTAGTACAAACACACATCAAGCCATTGCACAGCTTCAAACTGCTTTCCTGTTTGTTTTTTTCCTCTACCCTTGTCATTTCTCATGGCATTGTGTGGGAGTTAAATATTTAACATTCTGGCTCAGCCTCAAGCAGGCTTTGCCAGCACAGCTAAAATAAAAGCCTTTGTGGCATCAGTGACCAGATTTTAAATGCTGAAGAAGATCAATAAATAGGGGGCTGTCGTATGCACTGTGTATCTGGGAGTGTGTGTGTGTGTGTGTGTCCAAATCCTAAGCCCTGGTGCCTGTATTCTAGCAACACTTGTGTATGTGTTCATGCATATTTGTTAGCACCCACCAAGTCCCGCAGCCTCCCCTGCCTGCAACAAGCTTCTCTAAAGGATCAGAATCTGACCCAGGAGGCACACCAACAGAGAAACTAATATAATTCCCATTGCCTCATCCAAAGCCCTCTTCTGATTTTTCCCCATTCCCAGAATCATTTTCCCCATCAAAGTGGAGCCACTGTGGAGAAGGAATTCTGTAGAAAAGTGTAAATACAGCCCCCCGCCCGCTGCAGAGGGGAGCGTTGAGGTGTTGTGAACATCAGAAGAAAATGGCAGGCTTCCCGACCTTGTTGGCATTTTCATAATCAAGTTCCTACTGAAACTAAATTACGACTTTGTGAACGTCTCACCAAAGCAACACTTGCGCGACTTCCTCAACACGACAAATAAGTTTCCCAATGTTGCCTGATTTACCTGTCACTTTCTTTTTATAAAGGGCGCATTAAATTGATGCTTTCTGTTGGATTTTGTATTTCCTCGCTAATGTACAAAACAAAGAAAACAGCCCTCAAGGAGAGAAAAAATGCCCCCGACCTTTGGATAATTCATTAAAAAAAATAAAAATGAAAAAAACGTGAATTTCACAAGGCATCTGCTTTAGAGAAAGATGACGGAGGGAGAAAATCAACCTTTCTGCCTTCGTGGTGGAAAACAGGCATCCGAACGAGGCAGAGTGTGCACAAACAACCTTGACTTTCATCAAGGAAATTCTCACATTGAATGATAAATAAAGACCCAAGGGGGAGAAAAGAAGCAGCTTATCGCCATTCCCTCCCAAATTTGGCCGCTCTGTCTTCTGTCTCCTGAAAGTCAACACGGGGGTGACCCATTTGTACGTTATGCCGCCTATTGTTTGGTCATTAAGCCACCATGTGTAAACAGCACATTAAACAAAGAACACCAACATGAAGCTTGATTTGTTCAGTTTTAATGAACTGTTCAATTTGTTCACTTGTTTCTCCAAAAGCAAACATATCCCTGGGTCCATTGACGTATCAGGTTTATGTTATATGGTAGATACATTACTTATTAAAGCAGCATTAGCAACTCACATTGAAAGGTGGTTAACACATGACACTTTTTTAGAGTTATTCGGGCAGCCTGATGATTATTAGGACTTGCTGGACAAAAATAGCAAGGCAACATAAGGTTACGTGGCTCATCTGAAAGTGAACCAACTTTCCAACTGAAAGGACGTTAGCCTGTGCGTTCATGTAAATACGTATCATCCATATCAATAAATAGGCTGCCTGCATGGGCCTGTAAAACAGCTCAAGTCAGTTTGAGGCCAACACTGAGAATCCCCAACTGGATTTGTAACAATAAAAGGAATTATCAATTAGATGCCCAGAGCTTTCACTAAAATGCATCTTCCTCTCCAAGGGCCATTAGCCCTTATAGTATTAATGTCTCCTACTAAACATCTGCTAGTTGCCACTGCTTGGTATATTTCATTAGTAATTATTGTTTTCTGCTTGTGCACATTCATATGTAGAAGGTTGATGAGGGAATATGACCAAGAGTTATGACTGGTACAAAGGTTTGTGCAACACAGAGCAGAACTCGGCAACCTCTCTAGATTTCACAGCTCTGTGTCAGCACTCGCATGCAGAGATTTGACAGGGCTCGCAGATGGTCATTACCATCAATAGATTGTTTGTGGCTCCAATTAATCGTTGTCTAAATGGAAAATCCTGCTAGTACAGCAACTGAAGATTTAGGTTAGCAGGTAACAGCAGACACATATTGTGCACTCTGGTAAACTGTGTCATAGAACAGTGGTTCCCTATCTTTTCACACCAACTACCCACCTAAATAATACTTGGTTGGTTCACCAAGGATTAACATGACCAAAATTAACAGTAGCATTATAGTAAGCCAAAGTAGTAGGCTATATTACTAGTTCATCTAGAAGATCAAATACAACAGTATTTTACTTAAAAGCTAAATACAACTCAACTGTACTAAACAAATCTTAATATACTATATTTAAATTTAAAAAACATGCAAGAATTTCTGATATTTTCCGCAAAAATAGAGGTGTGTTTGAAATGGAAGACCACAATGCTTTATAGTGAGCACTTAAGTGGTAAGAATAGTTTTTGAGTGTGATAAAATGTATTATTTTGTTTTCTATATATTTTAGGCGCTAACCAAGCTTGCATCATAAAGACACCAGCCCCCCCCCCCCCCATCCCTTTTATGTGTTATTTTTGTACACACAAGGTTTAATATTGTTTATTGTTTCTATTTCGTGGATTATAGTTTTGCTACTTTTTATATTAAATTATTGTAACTTGGTGACACCCTGAGTAACAAAGGCAGGCAGTCAGTGCTATATATAATGGCCTGTAAGAGTGTTTGGAACTACAGCTGATTGACAATGAGACAGTCAACATAAGATGCCGTGGTGACTATTTATTTACGGGCTGATTATGTGTGGGCTAGTGCCTGCGCAATTTTGATTCGCGGCCCGAAATATAGGACGGCCGACCGGGAATTGTCCCCCTCCTCCAGATGGCCCAGTCCGTGCCTGGTAACGTCACACATTTTAATTTTATATGAAACCGTTATTATTACATTGCTAGCATAATATTCAATATTCAGATGACCTAAGAACTTAATTGTATGCATACGGGGTTATGATTCCTTCAGATTTTTTAATAATGTAATGTGGATAATAATAGACTCTTGGCTGTAAGGACATTTGTCAAACGTTAGACCAAGACCAATTTCTGTTCAGATCATACTTTTGCCTCTGCAGGCAGATTGTTATAGTAGTCAAACTAGCATTTTGAAATCAAAAGAATCTTCAAAAATCCAATTACAACAATCCAAAGTCCAATGCTTTTCAATAAATGGATAATGTTGAAATGTTTTCCCCGTAAGACCGCCATTTTGACTTGTGACGTAAATTCAAATTGTCCATAATATGGACAGTGCGCAGTTTTACCATGTTTTCAGTCATACTTTTGCATACTACTAATAGGAACCCTTGCACCACTTTGCAAATCATTGACATAACAGTGGTGGGCAAACTTGGTCCTCGAGGGCCAAAGTCCTCAGGTTTTGGATGTTTCCTTTCTCCAACACAGCAGGTATATGATCAGTTCATCAGCAAGCCCTGCATAAGCCTGATAAGGATCCTGTCTATTGGAATCAGCTTGTGTTGGAAGAGGGAAACCTCCAAAACCTGCAGGACTCCGGCCCTCGAGGACCGAGTGCGCCCACCTCTGACACAGAACATAGTACAGTAGTGCTGCATAGTTTTCCCACAAATTGTTTCATAACACTTTGGTGTTTGGTCAATTTGGTGGACTATCATAACTCAATGTCCTGGTGAGCTCAATTATATTTGGAATAATTTGTTACAGACCCATCATGTAACCTATAGCAATGACTATTATGCATTAACAGTATTATATATTTTATTGTCATGGACTAACACAACACACACTACCTTTTTTTAATCAAATCTAAATTTTAAAAAAAAATCGTTTGAGCCACGTTTTCACAAGCAAGGCAATTTGGTTTCCTATTCAATAGTCTGTGTGTTAATCCAATTTTTAAAGAGCTCAACACTGTCAGATTAAGAATTGACATAAAATTACAAGACGGACGGGTTCCAGTCAATTTAATGCAGAAGTTTTGTTTACTTAAGAGATGTCCATACTTTGTCCACTAAGGGCTGCATACAGAAAAATGGAAGGGTGTGGGGGCCATTTTGGCTTTGCTTGCCATTTATCAAACATTCTAGTTCCAATAAGAGTGTGTAAAGATATGTTATGCAATGATATGTTTACAAAAGAATTGCGCCATCAAAGCTTTCAATTCATTGCACAAGACATAAAACCAAAACGAGAGCAAACTGCACCAAGCTGACTGATATTTAAGAGTGTTTACTTGAAGATCATTAGTGTGAAGTTTCATGAATCCAACCTTGGCAAGAAGCACAAAGTGGAGCGAACAATGCAAATAGTTTTACAATTAATGTTGTGAAATTCAAAAAGGAAAAATGACAACAAATGTTTGTCATGAGTTCTTTACATTACATCTTTAATCACCATCACCAAAACTGTGCATAACAGTCACACACCCTCTTGACTGTTTTCTTTGCACATCCAAAATAATAATACACACTTATCACACTAATCACATGACGTCACGACCACTATTCTACTATTTATGTACCTGTCTTTTAACAGCAGCGCCACCCAATGTAAGAGCAAATTAACATACTGGTAGGTCATATTAAATGTAAATTACAGTGGTATCTTGACTTGGGAAAACACATCTTGTTTTTTTATTTATTTTTTTATTAGTTGCGAGACAGCATTATATACGCACCGGGTGGCTTGGGGGAAAATAAGAAGCACTACAGATGTCGATGCACGTTCAGCCATTTATTAAACGGGACACACAACCTAACATAAAAATATAAACTGTTAGCCTAATAACACACATGACAGACAACCCGAGCAGCAGTCAGAGCTAAATAAAGCAAATTATTTCTTTACATTCTCTATTACAGTTTGTATTTTTCTATTTTATAATACAGTAGTTTTTATTATTTAAAAAGGGGCTGGAATTTATTACTGGCATTTCAACTCATTCAATAGTGGATTGGACACATTGATTTTATATAGAAGCAAATTATGACTTA
This sequence comes from Leptonotus elevatus, assembly GCF_054856555.1. Lineage (NCBI taxonomy): Eukaryota > Metazoa > Chordata > Actinopteri > Syngnathiformes > Syngnathidae > Leptonotus > Leptonotus elevatus. The sequence continues at coordinate 20,319,163 of NC_141241.1, read as the reverse complement.
TGAGTTTGGTCATGGAATACATAAACTCGTAAGTAACTGCAACAATGTGTATGCCGCCAAAAATGGCCTGTAAAAATGCCTAACTTTGTACATCCCTGATCTTAACGTGAAATGCTCACTAATCTTGGACCATATTACTTGGACAATGCCTATTTTTTTCTGCTGAGAATGCAAGTCTGCTTGCGTCACGGTAGCTCTAAGTGACAAGTAAAGAGTCTTCTTGTGCTCATCATTTCCGATGAAGTGTTGCAAAAAGCCAGTGAAAGGTTTTGCTTTACATACACGGAGCCAATCTTGCAAAGCAAAAGGTGTAGCACATATCAGCTGACAACAGTAGAATACACAACCTGGGTCTACTGAGGTGCACTGGCGGCCTGTGAAACATGCTGACTTGTATGATGCCAGTTCAAAATAAACAATGCAACAATGTTGAGAACACACAGCGGCATGTTAAAATAAACCAATTCAAAATATTTAGTTCAATACAGTCAACAATATGGATACTCAAATTCATTTGTCAGTCAGATGAACTTCTTTTTGTCTTAAACATTACATTCAGTCAAATCCACTTTAAATCAAACTCACTTTTTCTACAGCAATTGAATGTCATCAAAGTAAACTCAATCTTATCGTTGCTGAATTTTCGAACAACTGATTACAACATCCTGGCAGCATGCTATGGTACTGGTCATCAACAGATGAAGTCAGTCAGTAGAGGAAACAATTTGATTTGGAGACAAAAAGCTATTGATTAAACACACAGACTTAATAAATCTCTATATTCTCAAACATGCAGAGCTTAGGTCTCATGTCTCCCAAAAGATATTTAGTAATAAAGGATTATAGTGCACAGAGCTTTGTGTGCACATGGGATTGTATTCTCCAAAGCTGTCCACGTTCTGTCAGATTCAGCACCCCAAGACACAGAGCTCGTGAACCTAATTTCACCTAATCAGCTTAGTCAATAGCAACCATTTGCTGTGACTTTGGTAGACATGCAAATAGGGCTTAACTATGTCTATCCTTAATTCCTCAATGTTCATGTTGAGCAGAGTTCCTCCTTTATCGCTTCAAAAACAACAGTTCCAATATAGGAGAATGACAACCAGACTCAGTATTAAACTGATTTGAGTGTGCTTGAGGTACCACTGTGCGCTTTCATTCCAAAGCAACACAGCAAACAACCCCTGACAGATTTGTTAACCTTTTTTCACTTTGGCTCCTGCCTACTCTCAAAAATATGGGAAAGCACAAAATGTTTGTACAGTAGTACCTTGACTTTGACGTGCCCCATCTTATGAGTTTGTCCAAGTTACGAGCTGTCGCTGGGTCAGTTTTTTGCTTTGCGATCAAGAATTTGCTGTACCAGCGAGCAGCTGCTCAATAAGTGAAAAAAGGGGGGTCATCAATGCACTTTCAGCCATTTATTGAATGGGTCAAACACACAAATACAAAATGAAACACTCGCAAGCATCACACTGAACTAGAGCTGCTGATGTCACTCAGTAGGTCACGCCCCCTTCGTATTTTTCAATATCTTATACTGTACTCCACAGTGCTGCCACACACGGTCAATAGTCTTGAATGGTGCACTTTAAAACAGTGTTAAGAACTCAAAAACAGTGCTTAACACAAAAATAGCTACTATGATAAAATAAAAATAAAAAGTTCCATTTAAAAACATATTTTGAGAGATCCATGCCTTAAGTGGGGGCACCAAGATCTTATTGGGCTGGCATTGGCCCCTATGGCCCATCCATTGGTACAAGTGTGCATAAACTTAATAGTACACACTACATTACATTACATACTACATTATGTGTGTGACTTTCAGCCTAATTCAGCACTTCTAAATATTTTTTTTGCTGTGAACACCCCCCCCCCCCCTCTTCCCAGGAAGAATATTTTGCGCACACCAACTCACTGCCGCGACTATAAATAGCATCATGTCTATACAATTGCTATAACTACCCCTCTACAGAGGAGCTAATACAGCTTGCACACTCTTGACAATAAGAACGACACTGCCACCTACTGTAGTGGATGTGTAATTACACTTTATTCTAGTATAGCAAAAAAATAAAAAAATCCCTGTTGTTACACGTGCCCCTCCCGGGTAGCCGTTGAGAAGGACTGGCCTAATTGCACTTTATAAAACAAGTTACGTTTCATTTTCTACTATATTTTAAAAATATATTTATTTATTTTTTACAGATATTTTGTGTATTTACAACAGAGTTCCATTTTTCTTTACTGGTGGGCTGGAACGGATTAATGGCATATTTCAGTTTATTTCAATTACGAAATTTGTTATGGCACATAAGTCAAGGTACCACTGTACATGACCAGTTGCATGTTCAGCTGCAATACATTGTGAACAAAAGTGAGAGCAACATTTGAGAATTTGAAACACTGAGGTACATTGCTGTGTTTCAATCCAGTGATACCACTAATGGCTTCTAAGCAGCTCCATGAAATCAAGCAGCTGTCATGTCGATGCATCAGCAGCGTGAGGAGGGAGCACCATCCCCATAAGGACGTGGGGGCTCTGTGCCTTCATGTTTGGCTAAACATCTGCTTCTCGGCACTCCGGCTTTGCAGCAATAAACGGCCAAACAAAAGAGGTGGGAGGTGAAATGATCACATTTTCCATTTCAAAGCATTTGCTTGTTTGGTTTTTCCTTTCCTGTCCCCTTTGGACATTGAGCTCAAGTTTAGCTCCACTGACTCAATGTGTGCAACAACATGGAATAGCTCAAGTAAGAGATAAGAGGCCATTCCTGTCTCTTTAGACATAAGATGTGAGCTCAACTTTAGCTCCACTGTCACTAAATGGGTGCAACAATAACTATAATAAAAGATAAGCGGATGCTATGATGATTAATGGAGTATTTTTCTTTTTAGAACCTAAAGTATAGCTCAGCATGGATTACAACAGACAAGAGATACTGTCTTCCCCCAATCCCATGTACTTTTGTGTTAACAAGCTTACATTAATTAAAAGACATTTCATTTCAGATTAATTTGTGCTATTTGGACAGAATTGACACTGACAATTCTCCCTTTAATAAGATTCATAGTAATTAACATCCTTCCTTGTTTCCCTACCTCCCCCTCTCTTGGTCCCTTTTGCTTCATTCAAAGATCAACAAAGCAGTCCGTACTGGTTCAACTTGAAATCACATTATAAGAAAACATAAGTAATAGACACACGTTTGTGAAAAGACAAACTGTGACATTAACTCTTTTAAATCCACCTGCCTATCGAAAATGACGAGCTATATCGCCTTTTATGAGCACCGACGTCTTGTCCACTCACGGCTAACTCGCTGGCCGCTCATTACGTTTGCTACCATAAACGTCAAAGACAAACTAGTCAATAAACCCTCGTGTGGTCCCCCGTCACCAACACCCCCCCTTTTCTGTTATTTTTTTTAGTCGAAAACTTTGTTGTAAAACTTAGCAACACAGCGTGGATGCGTGTGAAGGTGAGTAGTGTTGTTTGTGTGGTGTGGGGGGGGGGGCACATTAAAGATAGCCAAGATGGCGAATGGCTTGTTGTTTTTGGCAGGGGCAGCGAAAACGGACGGTATTGTGAATATACACACATAAAAGGGATACGTTTGTGCTGCTTCTCGGTTTGAGGAAGCGATCTCGATGGCAGCTCTTGTCCCCCCCACCACCACCACCACGCACGCACGCACGCACGCACGCACGCACGCACACACACACACACAGTGGTGTCTTGTCCAACCTCCAACAGAACCGGGGGACTCCACTAACGTAATGGTGACAAATAAACAAATATTCGTGGACTAAATCGAAAGCAACCGTGGGGAATAATAGTTATAGCTGTGGTTAATTTGTTTGGTCGTCGTAAAGTGGACGGCGGTGGTGCCCTTTAAAAACAGCATTACAACATCCACCAAAGCGATAAGCGTACGTTGACGAAAAGCCAAAACAGACCACGAAGCCACCGTTAAGTTGTTGGTTTTTTTCTTCATAAAAACACATTGGGATCAAATATAAAACAAGTGAGTTAAGTGAGGCGATGCGTGAGAAGAGAAGCAAGCAAGGCACACAAAAGACGATCTATCATACTATCAGATAACCACGAAGAGAAGAGTGCAGAAGAACACTTAGATTATGTATTTAAGAGCAACAAAACTTCTCGGATTTTAACTAATTTGCCGCTTTCAAGTAAGTGTACAGTAAATGACAAAAAGCGAAGCGACAAAGCAGCGATTCCAATTGAACGTGATGAGAGCGAAAACACGGCGACAGTCATTCATAGTGAAATGAAATAAAACACTTACCTTGTTTTACTTTGCACTTTACTTATTTCCAACGTGGATTAAAGGGCTCAGCTAACACTCCGGTTTGCTCGTGTGTTTTGCTTCTTTTTCCACCTCTCTGGGTCGCTTTTGGTTATGAAAGAGGTCGATGACGAATGATAAAGAAGGGGAATTGGGCAGTAATTGAGTCTCGCAGTGTGTGTATGTGTGTGTGTTAGCAGATTGAAGGAGAGTCTCTTCTCAAGGTTTATTCAGGCTCCACTTCAAGGAACCGACCTGACGTCGTCGGCTCTCTACTGCCACACAAAGAGGGGGAAAAAGTTATTTGTGCAGCGGCCCCTTGGCAACCAACAAGAATGCAGTCGTTGACCATTATTACTTTGAAATGCGACATGACATTATAGACGTTCGATGTACGCAGCGGCCCCTTAAAAAAAGAGGATGCGACTGACTTTATGACTCGAATTCCAAAAAATAAAAAATAAAAAAGACATTGGGAAAAAAGGACACAATTGTCACATTTACACTTAATTGTTACATTACAAACCCAATGCAATTAATTATTTACATACCCTCTGGCATTATCGATTAAATCCATTTTAATTCTGAAAGTGATACCGTTTTCAAGCATGCAGCGAAATATTAATATCACATGCGTGCAGTCATTTGAAACATAGACTATGCAAACCCGCAACGCATTTTTCCAAGTCCAAGTGCGGTGAACTTTGTCCAAAACTTTCTTTTCATGCATGCAGTCATTTTATGAACACTGAAGTATGCAATCCATGTTTCAGAATTAAAAAATAATAATAATAAGTGCATCTCCTTCACAGTTTGTCTACATGCAGCCATCTCCCCCATCCTAAAAAGTCTGATTTTATAAAATAAAAAATGAGGCACAATGTCATGATTGAGTTTGTAATTCATGCATTTTGACTATTCAGTAGTCAAATTCTACTTTTCCCATTCAGCCATTTAATGTTAAAAGACAGACCTCGTGAAATAATTGATTGCGTTAATTTGAATGCTGACTCTTCAAAAGTTTTCAAGTATGCAGCGTAAAGGATATGACAAAAATTATACATTTATAATGCATACAGTATTCATCATTAAAAGTGGCATACAGTACCCTTGCATATTTGGGGTTCGGCATCCACCTATATTTACCTATTCATTGATTTTGTTTGTTTGGAGGGGCAGAACCTATCCTCTTATTTATGGTAAATGCAAAAGTTTCAATTGTTTTGTGTCAAAATAGTCTTTACTATAAGTTTTTAAGTATATGAAATCCTATACGCCCCTTCCTAAGTACTTTAGGATCATAGTTTGTGACATATTTATGCTCAAACTGTTAAAATAGGCAACTCTAATCACTTTTAGGGTCACATCAATTATTCACAGATTTCCTCTATTTGTAGTCGGGGTCAGTCCCTGTCCCCTGTAATTAGCAGGGGCCCATTGTGCTAAGTGCATTTAACTGCCTCCTGCTTTCTCTCCAAAATATGGGAAAACACTAATAAGGACGTATTTGAGTTTTTTAGTTACAAACCGTCACTTCAACACCCCCCCCCCCCCCCAGCTTTGTGTTGTGAGCAGATTACGAGCAAGCGAGAAAAAAATTATATCATAAAAATGGAGTCTGCATATCTCTGATTGTATTGAAAGTGTTTCATGCATGCATTTTTTTTTTCAGGACAAAAAGTGTAACATTTACATAATTAATTGCATCTTCCTCGCGATCTATCTACATGCATGCAGGTTCAATTTTTAAGAGCAGGTATTATACCTCAGCATCTATTACTAAAGCTGTCATTTTCATGTATACAGACAGCCTATGTGTCGTGATGGGGGTAAAAAATAAATGTTAATGTGCACACAGTCTCACTAACTGACCAATTGATGAGCTTTGAGGGGGTGATACGTGATCAAACAAATACAAATCAGTTGCACACGGGCTCAACATGAGAAGGCATTTGTCAGAACAAAAAACAGAAACGGGACAGATCTTCCTCTGGGTAGGATCAATACATTGCCTGGCAAAGACAGCCATCTGTGCCTAATTGTATTCTTTACCTCCTCTTCTGAACACACAATAAGCAACAGGCTGAGCACAGGCCCTCTGACCCAGACTAGGTTTCCAGACGGAGGAAGATTATTTCATTCAACTGGAAAACAACAAGGGGGTGGGGCAATGGGGGATTTTTTTTTTTTTTTTTTTTTTTTTCAGATGGAGTGGGCAACTGCTCCTAAATGCCCCACCCTGATGAGGACGGGTCAAACAACTGGTGCATCGCTTCATGTCATATCACTGCTGGGCTGCATCTATTTTTAACTGGTATTACACGCGATTAACAAACTGCTTTCTCTTCCTTTGTAGACGCCCCATAAATCAACTAATTATTGGTCGGAGCTCCACGACGTTTTGGTTTACAGGCACATTCATGTTAACGCTTCATAAACATTGAAAATGATCCTTAATGTTTGATGCTTTTTCTACTTTTTGCCAATGTTACCCTGTGCGGCCCCTTTTAAACTTTTTGGCTAATGCCTGGGAAATATTTTTATGTTTAAATGAATCGGAATCATCTTTATTAGTTGCCTTCACTAGTAGGGGACAACTTTGGCATAAAAAAAGTGTGTGTGTGTGTGTATATATATATATATATATATATATACTACCACATGCAGACTTCCAAGTTTAATTCATTCTGTAACCAAGTCTTAACTCAATTTACTCATACAATTTTTATGTGGTTTTAAAGCAACAGTGTGAAGGATTAAGTTCCATCTAGTGTTTAGAGTTCATAATTAGCTCATTTTCAAAATCCACTATAATTCCCAATAATATGCGCACAAAAAACCTGTCCTATCACATCAACATACATTTAAAAAATATATAATCTTAGGTGAAGGTATCGTTAGTTATATTAATATAGGTCGTGCCGCACCTTACAGGAGGCTGACATGTTTTGCCAACATCTTTCTGCTACGGATAGCCGAAGAATTTCGCAAATGTAGTTTGCCTCTGGTGGTGCTTATAGCTAGTGTTGCACCAAATGGGACGACTCCCGCTTATTTCTCACAGCTGGGGCTTGCAGGTGGTCGTCGCTGAGTCCTGTGATTCAGGCTTTCGCAGCTTGTCTCTTCACTCTTGATAGCTTTTGCTAGCTTCTCCCGCTAGTCGCGCTTGTTAGCCGCTCCAGCTAGTTCTTGCTAGCCGCTTCAGCGAGTTCTTGCTAGCTGCTCTTGCTCGTCGCTCCTGCTTGCTTGCTCACTTCAAATAATAATTCGTAGTAATTGGTAGTAGGATTGCAGAGTGTGGTCTCTCTGAGGTAAAAAATTAAAATCATTGCATTCTATGGGGTATATGCCACGGAGAAGGTGGGACTTCCAACTTCCGGGTTTCACACATCAGCTTTAATTTCCTTTTTTTTTGGTGACGTGTGGGCCGCGTCCCAGTGCTTGTGTTTCCGCTTGTCTCTTCACTCTCACTAGCTTTTGCTAGCTTCTCCCGCTAGTCACGCTTGTTAGCCGCTCCAGCTAATTCTTGCTAGCCGCTCTTGTTAGCCACTTCAGCGAGTTTTTGCTAGCTACTCTTGCTCACCGCTCCTGCTAAATCCTGCTCGCGCCCTCGCTCACTTCAAATAATAATTCGTAGTAACTGGTAGTAGGATTGTGGAGTGTGGTCTCTCTGAAGTAACGATTCAAAAGCACTGCATCCTATGAGGTATATGCCACGGAGGAGGCGGGACTTCCGACTTCTGGGTTTCACACATCAGCTTTGTTTCCGGTTCCGGTTTGCGACGTGTGGGCCGCATTCCCAGTGCTTGCGCTTCCGCCTTTGTGCCCCTTGGTTGCGCGTTTCGTTGACGAGTGTGTCTGTCTTAGTTGTCCGAAGCATTTCAGAGAGCTAAGATGTGTGCTCCCGCGGGTGGGGGGCGCAGGGTTGGGGGTGCGAGTGTTGGAACGCAGCCAGCAGTGACCGGAAACGGCGCTGATGTGTGAAACCCGGAAGTCGGAAGTCCGTGGCATCTACCCCATTACTTCACCGCTGGATGGTGAACGGTACTTCATTTATATAGCTCTTTTCCACCTTACAAGACCCTCAAAGTGCTTTACATTTTGACTACTCATTCACCTACTGATGATGCAGCATCAGGAGCAACTTGGGGTTCAGTATCTCGCTCAAAGATACTTTGACATGGTCACAATGGCCTAGGATCAAACCCACAACCTCAAGGGTGCAATACTCTACCACTGAGTCACGTCGCTCCCCTGGCACTAAATCTTGCACAGTCCCTTTAATAAAGAACAATAGTAAGAGAATGTCAAACTTTTTATGAAAACATAATGGTAGTCTGTGTGCCTGAGCTGTATGCCTTTAATGTGGTGTGGCCTAGTGAATGACGTCGGTAATATAGCAGGTTAGTCTCTGTTAGTCTCAGCATCTGGACGTTCGTTGTGGCCGACTGTCGCTCATTTTGTATTTATGTGTTTGATTGGTTGTCCCATTCAATAAATGGCTCAAAGTGCATCTGTGAATGTCATGGCCCCCTTTTTTTTTTGCTTCACTTGAGTGGAGACATATAAAAAAAACTCATAAGCTGTGGCGCTAGTAAGTCAAGGAACCACTGTACACATTTTGGATGCATACACAAATGTAAAAATGTACAGAGAGTCAGTAGCATAGTAATATTTGATAAAGCTGAATCGTGAGAATGGTGGAGTGACAGAGCTACAACTATGAATACTGTACAATCTTTTATTGTACAGTATTTATAGTTATCACCATTGAGAATTGACAAAAGTGTAGCTGCGAAATTACAAGTCAATTATTTAAGTGGTGTGCAAAATATCACTGCCTATGTACAGTTCAGTTGTATTTAGCTCATACCGTACATTTGTACGTAATGTTTAAGAACTATTTGTTTTTTTAAATGCACAATTATGGTACAATTATGCATTTCATTTTATGTGCAATACATTTTAATTGATCTTTTTTCTTTTATTTAAGTGCTGTTTTAATGTACAAAATGTGATAATGTTACAGTGGCTTACAGTAATATTAAATGTACTTTTTAGGAATAAAACCTCTGTCCCATTAATGGTGGTACTTGGAGAGCCAAGTTTTTTTCTGAAGTGGTACATGTTGTAAAAGTATGAGAACCACTGTTTAAGAAGTTAATAGCAATCTTGATGTGCATTGTTCCATAGCGCTGACCAGAGGGAAGGGGCTGGTGTCCAGGGTAAGGTGAGTCCAACAGAAACTTTTCGTGGTACTTACAGCATGCAAATCCTCAAGAGTAGGTTGAGGGGTTACAGATCATCATACATATCCCTGCAAAGGTAGGAGGTCATTTCATTGGTGATTGTTTGAGTGTGGACCAAGAACACCTCAGCCGTTCGTTAGAAGCATTTTTAGGTCTTTCCACAATTAGAGGACAATTTAGGCACCAAGGTTTTTGATAAACAGACGTTTTATTTTATTATGTTGCGTTATTCAAGAAAAACAAATCGTAAACCATCATCTAATGTGATGCAACACCTTTTGAGATTTTTTATTATTTGTCATGTTATATATATATATATATATATATATATATGTTTGTGTGTAATTGCATATCCACTACAGTAGGTGGCAGTGTCACTCATTGTGTGCAAGGAGTATTAGCTCCTCTGTAGAGGTGTACTTACAACAGTTTTATAGACAAATTATACTATTTATATACGGTACAAATGATACTATGTATAGTCGCGTTGGTGGGGTGTGATTTATTTTCTTCTTTGTGGGGGCAAAGTTGTAAATCAATGCTAGTGAATTTTGGCTCAAAAGTACACTAGCAATGTTTTTTTTCTGATAATATGAGTAACGGGGTTGCATTATTTTGTGTGACACACTGCCTTATGGCTGAAAACATTGGGAAAAAAATATGAAAATTATTAGAAATATTTAAAAATAAAACTATACTTCGGTCAACTCATGGTCAGAGTAATTAGCTTGATGATGTCATTCCTGCTATGTCACTCACATTTTTCTCTCCTTCTTTATGGTTAAAACTAGGGCTGTCAAAGTTAAAGCGTTAACTCATTAATTAATCACAAATTTATTTTTGCATTAATCTTGTATTAACGCAGATTAATCACACTATTAATTTAGACCGCAGACTATCCTTTATTTTAACAGTGGATGTTTACTTCTAATGTAGCGCAGGTTGTGTTTGAGCAATAAATATAACTACATGCATTAAAGTAAAGCATTTAATACATGTTTGCGTATGACATATTTGTTCTCGTCAAAAGGTTGGTGTCATTTATTTTCATTTTATTTTAAATGTTATTTTAAATTATGCAAGTAATTAACTGATTAGAAAAAGAGGAGGACAAGCGCGTGCAGTGGATCAAAAATGTGGAAGACATACCCATAACATTAACATTCAGACCTGCACTGTTTGGTCCACTTTAAACGGACCAGAGTTCGTTTCACACGCTGATCCGGACCTTTTGTGCAGGTCTGAATATACACAAACGAATCCAGCATGTTGTGGTGGGCACGCAGAGCGCTGAAAAACTGAAATCATGGTTTGTTTAAAAAAACAACGTAAACGTGTAAAGTATGACACAAATTTAATTACTGGGAGCACAAATACATATGACAAGGATTAACATCATCATCAACATTAACTGCATCCCACAATTCATTCTGGTAACAATATAAATGCAAAACGGGTAGATTTAACACGTGCGGAACTCACACAGGCAAAGTGTTGCCGCGTCCATTTGCATTTGAGTTCTTTTTTGGAACAATATGATTACAGTTACAGTAGTTTAGGGCTGGCCCTCAAATAGCGAAAATATGCGTATAATTGACGGCAATTGTTTTTAAGTTATATACCATTTTTTACCGATCCAGCCCACTTAGTAATATATTTTCCTCCATGCGGCCCCTGAGCTAATATGATTTTGAAACCCATGGAATACACACTAAGTGATTAATCGTGATTTATCAAAATTCTAAGATGTGATTAATCTGATTTCAAAATGTAATCGTTTGACAGCTAAAACGCTTGTTATGGTTTGGAAGATAGATGGATGTATGGATGGATGTATGGATGGATGTATGGATGGATGTATGGATGGATAATATGTAGATTTTTTATCAAGATGGACTGACAAGACAAAAAAAGCTATTTTAGTATAGAGTATTTTTGTATTTTATTTATGAATCACCTTTATTACACCTACACTTACTATTTTCCCTCCGCAAAACTCATTTACATTACAAGTGCATGTATCTGCATTTTCTGCATGTATTATTTGAGCTAAATGTCCTCTGATTGTAGAATGACCCTTATACGCATGTTCTCCGTGTTCCGAGGTCATTGATTTCTCTCTCTGCGCTCCTTTTTCCATTACCTGTTGAGATGGGGGCTGGGGGGGGGGGGGGGGGTTCTGCTGTTCTTCAAACAAAATCCTCCCCATCTGCCTGTGTAGCCTCTGGCCCCCCTGCTGTATTTCTCCATCTACTCTCGTCGCAGTGCTGACAGGCCGTGAGGAATGACAGTGTTTGTCATACAGTAGCAGCGAGAAGCAAGGATTTTTTAATTGCACTGGAGAATCTTCATTACGGAGAGCGCGTGGGGGCGGGAAGAGGGGAGTGGGCAGCATGAGGAGTGTGTGTGTCTTTTTTTTTTTTTTTTATGGAGGGGGGCACTCTGTGAGCATCGTCATTAGGAGAAGGCACTAGCCGCAAAGAAGGGTGGGCCCTCTTAGCATGCACACTGAGAATGGCTGCCGTACCTCAGTCATTTGTAACATAATAAGTGCCAGCACAATGACTGCAATGCGAGAAAGAGCACCACAGGGAAGAGAAGGGGGGAAGGGAGACCGCATGTCTGTCGAAAATAGTTTTTTTTGTTGTTGTTTTTTTTGGTGTGTGCGTGTTGATTAGAAAGTATAATGAGCTCTAAAGAAACAAGAAAAAAATCTCTCCTGAGACTGATGGAAAACAAATTAATCTGGTGTTTCGGATTTAATTATTATTTTTCTATTAGTCCACCTTGCAAAGACAGGGACAGCCGTCAGAAGCGAGGAGCTGTGCTTGCATTTATTGATTTTTGCACAGACACATTCAGGGGAATACAGATGAATCTGCCCTCCTCCCCGCACAATCCTCATTGTGGGATGATGCCATTAACACGGCAAGCTTCCAGCAACTCTGAGATGCTTAACTTGAACAACATAAAGTGATCTTAAAATAGTGCTCAAACAAGAAAAAGCACCCTTTTCTACAGCTGAATTACACCTTGCTTACCGTTTTGCACGGCAGTACATCATAACAATTAAGCACTCAATAAATTAAACGAAGACAATGTTCTGCTGTGTTAAGCAATGTTGTAGCGCTAACATCTTACAGCCGTACGCTAATTTAATTTGATCTTTTGCTTTGTATTCATATAAGAACCTCACAATTGAACTGCAATTAATCTCCCCACATCAGATTCTGTCTTTGCAGCATCCTTTCAATACATCACCGGCATTGAGCACAATATAACAGTACACAATATAATGCTTTGCAAAGTCAATGATATGAACTGTAGACTTGATTAAAGCATGGGGGACCAATTTGCCACTGGTGTATGTAATATTGCTGCGCCTCAAGTAACACTCACACTCGCTCTCAATGACATGAAATTCTGCGATTATGCTACATGAACACTCTTATTGATTAGAGTGCAACCATCCGTCATTGAGGAAGGTTTGCAATTGATGTAATGGCTTTGAGTGTGCAGAGCCAATTGAGAATCTTCCTTCAGCTTTTCCGAAAATGGCGTATTGAAATCAATGTGACAGTGAAAAAGTGCCCTTCATTCTTTACCTTTAACCCCTGGGACATGGAGAGGGAGTGCACTGAAATATGCGGCAGAGTTTTGTGGAGCAGCTGTTCTAAAGTTAGCCCTCAGTGACAGAATGCAACCACAAACATTTTTCTTTTCACTGAATGCATTCCAATTAAATCAGATGGAAACAAAAGTAGATATTCCAGGTATCTTCAGGTAGACTTTTTACTTTTACGCCCTACATTGAGAACAAACATCAGAAATGTATATTTCTTAATTATTCAAAATCGGTTCATGACTTGGGCTGGATTTATAATAATAATAATAATAATAATAATAATAATAATAATAATAATAATAATAATAATAATAATAATCTATATCAAATCAATTTTCCTTTTTGAGCCTGATATCGATTTATAAAACCATGAATTTATTATTTTAATACCTCTTTTTCCCATAAATTCATAAGAAAATAAAATTTTTAGCATCTTACTATTAATAGTCAATGGTTATTACTATTTATTTTATAGTTACAATTATTGAATTAGAATTATGAAAAATTGTCACTTCATCCCTGCTGATGTCAATGTTTGTGTAGCACCTAGTGATTATAACACGTCTTACTTTCTTTAATTAACTAAATCATTTTGCTGCCTTTACAAAATTGTATTTGGAATTTAATGTTTGTGGAATTTTTGTCATCTCCTCAATATTTAGGAATAATTGATGTTCCATAATTAATCAATATCGGATTGAATTGAAGTGAATCGAATAGGGAAAAATTGAAATCGAATTGAACTGAACTCTTGTGAATCGAAATCGAATTGATTGAGGAAATTAGAATCGATACCCAGCCCTACTCATATATATATATATATATATATATATATATATATATATATATATATATATATATATATATATATATATATATATATATAGTAAATATGCATATGTTGTATCTTCTGTTAGCTGCAGTTTCCATAAATCTATGATTTATTATTTAAAAAATATATTTTTAAGTCTTCACTCTCATGAAGTGTGAATTTCTGAGAATGGGACCCTTTTCTTTACTTATTACTTAAAATCATACAGGTTGTAAATATCAGCAACAAGAAGCATGTTAGTCATCATCTACACGTACTTACAGAGTTGAGAGACAATCGCACGTCCTCATCAAAAGTTGATGTACAACGCTTTTACTCTCTGATGACCGCTATCTCAACCAGACTTTTATCTAATTGACAGTATCTATTTATTATTACTTTTGTACTTAACTATATTTCAGCATTTTTTTATTTACTTTTATTTAAGTCAGAGTCCAAAAAGTGCTTTTATTTATTTATTTGTATACAAATGTCTATACATTTACTTACAGTAAGTACAGACAAGATTGTAAGTACTTTGCCTAAGTAAAAAGTAATGGAAGACATCTATATATATTTTTTTTCCTGCCAGGTTGACTAATAAACCCGACACAGTCCAAAGGAGAGCACTTTCGAACAGTGTTTATCGTGGCGAATGTAACTGCGCGGAGCCCTTCTGCATGATGTAATACACAGAAGGGAGAAATCATCATAATAGCAGAGTAGTGGAGTGACTCATTTGTTGATGAGGTGTATTCACAGTGTCATTCGGTGGTGAGATGCGTGCACATGGTGTCGGTGTGTGACCGATAGAGCGGGAGGGAGAAAGACAGAGCGAGAATGCATTAGTGTGCTGCTTTTCTGGGAACGAGGAGTCACTTATGCCAGGAAAAGTGCAGAAGCAAGTCTGAGGCCCTTCAGTGATGCATCGCTCCACAAAAGCATGAGCTCACAAACAAATGTCTCCCCGGCGAGGCCGAATAACCCCAATCCAACAAAAAGACATTCATACGCATGTCATTTTATGCACACGCCAAACAGATTTTCCATTTTCGGCATCTTGCAGCTAAGTGCTGTGCTTTCGCTGAGGCAATCAAATCTCTATTTCCTTCACATGAACATCACCCCAGAAAAAAAAAGCACCCAGCAGCTGAATACACTTAGCTGTGCACTTTCTTTTTTACAATTGGATCAACGGAAAATAAAGTAACGTGGAGTATCCTCTGGCATGAAAGAAACGATTCTCACACAAAATGATTTTTAGTTCAATGCCTCATTTTGTTTTGCATTTGTGACACCTGCAGCCGAGGGGATTTTACTTGTCACAGCTGACACGAAACTAAATGTGAGTAGTGGTTCTTGAATTTTTTACTCCAATTACCACCAAGAACATACTTGGCACCAGTCCTGTACAAATACAGTAACGCCATCAAGAAAAAAAAAAAAAAGTACAATTAACTCATTCACTGTCATTGACGGCTATAGACGTCAAAAATTCATTTGAATTATTTCTATTAGTTTCACATTTTTTTGAGTGTGACAACCTAGAATTGTTTTTATTGTACATTTAGAACGGATATCAATTTTTTTTATTAATCCTGAGTTAACTATTGAAGTCATGCGATTAATTACAATTAAAAAAAAAATCGTCTGATGCCCCTAATTTTTTACAATCTTTCCTTTTCTTTTCTTTTCTTAGGGGCGTCAGGGATTAATTTTTTAAATTATAATTAATCACATTACTTCACTAGTTAACTCAAGATTAATTTGTTTCAAAAAACATTTTAGGTTTTCATAGTCTTGTTAACAAAAGTGGAAAAAAATTTGAAACTAATAGAAATAGTTCAAATGATATTTTGACGTTTATAGCCGTCAATGGCAGTAGATGAGTTAATATCCTTGTGCGCCTTTTCAAACTTAAATAGGAAAATATGGTACCTAGTGCACTTTTTAGGTCCAAAGTTTTAGTATGTTCTCTGTAATCACTTGTAGGACATGTTACTAGTGAGGCAAAATTGTACACTTATTGACTGTGTCTTACTTGTACTACTTGTGGCACCCTATAACTTTTACGTTAATATTGAGTGCTTCACTAGTAGTACTAGTAGCACACATCTCAACTGGATTTGCCCCACTAATTTCATAGTTTCATTCAAATTCAAACAGTACTATTAAGACAGTTGCTACTAGTGTGCTGAAGCGTCTTATTGGTCGTGAAAGATATACTAGTACATTGTACTTCGAGGGAAGTCAAACTTTTCATTCAACATTTGTGTAATATGAGTAAAGTAGCAAAATACATCCATTTTTATCCATCTCAGGAAGCAGCCATTTTGCCACTTGCTGTTGACTAAAGATGACATCATAGTTGCTCAAGGCTCAGGCAACGACCAATCACAGTTCACCTGTTTTTTTTAAGATGAGCTGTGATTGGTTGTTACCTGTGTCCTGAGCAACTGTAATGTCATTTTCACTCGACCTGCAAGTGGCAAAATGGCCGCCTTCTTATATTGATAAAAATTGATGGATTTTGCTGCTTAACTCATATTCCACTAGCACAATATTAACCAGAGTAGGGTTGATCTCAAATGACGTCACAATTTCCTCATTAATATGCATGAGTTGGACAAAGCGAGTAGCGACACACGCAAACACATCATTTTGGAAGAGAACGACATCCCAGGCGTGAAATTTCAACATGGTTCAATCGACAAACACTCTTTGGAACAGCTTAAACGGTGGTTGACATGCGGAGACCTCAAAGTCGGCGGGAGGGGTGACTTCCCCTTTAAGGTGGATATCATTGACTTCTGTTCAAATGCTTGTTCTATTTTGAGTGGGTAATGGTTATTGGTTAGTTTGCTTAGAACACATGACACATGATGCTTGAATAATACTTTCACAATATTGTGATTCCGCATTTTGACTTTCTATTAAGTCACCCAGCAGTGACTTGTAATGCAAAGCCAAACCTTTCATGGGCTTCCACACAAAGAAAATCCACAGGAGACTCTCACCTCCTATTGACAGCAATTGTTGTTGGCAAATTCGGTCGTCAGAAATGTTCTCTGCTTCCTTTCAAACAGTTTGATTTGGTGGAGCGTTCTCTTTAAATTTTGGTTCAAAGCACAGAAAAGGCTCTTTTGGTACATTTAACACCAAATGAATCTCAACTCAGTCACGTCTCGTGTAACAGGATTGGCGCTCAAGCTTTTTATGACACAACAAACGTGTGCATTTGTAAGTCAAGTTACCACTGTATTACTAAAGTATTATAAAACAGGCGAAAAATTAAAACAATTCAAAATACTTTATGTACAGTGGTGCCTCACGACCTTGACCATGCTCGTATTTCAAAACACTTGTATCTCAAATCATCTTTCCCCATTGAAATGAATGGTGATACAATTAATCCATTCCTGCCCTCCCAAAACACCAACATAATTTTTAAAAACATGTATTTTCATTCAAACAAATTGCACTTAACGGTATTGTACAAAACACAGTAAAGTGGACCCCCTCATACTCATGATTCGGCACCCATGGATTCACCTATTTCCGTATTTATGTCGTATAGTTTTTTGTTGTTTTTTAGCAATTAAATTTTTGGGGTAGAAAACACTGATTGAGGTTTACCCCCACGTAGTCAAGAATTTTTTACACTGATTTTCCTCGTTTGTGGGACGTCCTGGTCCTAATGCGGGGGTCTACTGCACACTCCACATTTACTCTCCACATCCACACAAGGAAAATGTGAGCACAAAACAGAACTGTACCTAATGTATTGTTTTACCTGTTCTTCAGGTTTACTGGCAGTTGGCAAGTCTGCCGCATGGCACTTTTGCCACCAAGTGACGATATCTGTCCACCGCAAAGAAACCAATGTCAGTTGATTTTGTCCAGATGTTGGAACATTGAATGATGCCATCTTGCAGTGGGGGGTCTGAAGCACACATAAATCCAAACTTTTTTCTTTTTTAAACTGAGTTAGAAGCTTGGTCGTGGAACTAATAAAACTTGTAAGTCAAGGTACCACTTAGAATCGACATGATGAATCAAACTGTTTCTAAATGTTTTTTGTAGATTCGAAACCCTGACATCTGTAAAATGAGACCTTTTGAAAATGTGCTATAAAACACCTGTGAAGGTTTATCAGTTCCTTATCTTATTTAAGATGATTCTACAGTATGTGGAGTGCATGTGTGTGGAAAAACATTCCATAGCTGTTTTACATTTTGTTTTTGAGCAGCTTTTAATGAGGTAATGCATGCATAGTTCACCATTCTGATTCATGGACACAGTCTCTTACTGTATTCAATTTTCTTTTTTAACTATTACTGATTTTTCCACATTTGAACATGCGTCTAATTGAGCTCAAAGTGCCGACGTTTTTATTTGGATAGCAGGATAACATGAAAGACATTTATGATGTGAATGATGCGTTGGTCATTTCTTGGTCTTTGTTTCTCAAATGAAAAAAATACAGGCAGACAATCATAATGTGGTGATAATAAACAACAGCACCCAAATTCTACGTGTGATCCAATTATAGAGCAAGTCTTTTGAATGCACAAAAAAAACATCCATGCATATCACGAGCTATTTTCAGACTGTGTGTCAGGAGCATTACAAAAAATAAAAAAATAAATTAAAAAAGCTACATCTTTTCTGCAAACTCTCATGTTTGTATATATGAACCATCATGGCTATTATTAAATGTAAGAAGAAGAAGGAGCTATTATGTCCACAAACATGTTGTTTTCCTTTCAGTCTTCAAATAAACGATAAGTAAATGGATTTTCAGTGGTGCGTCAAAGGTTTTGAGTAAAAGTTGTAAGTTATCGTTTTTTAGATTGGCATTAAACATGTAACATCTTAATCATAACTGAATACTATAATATATACATATATATTTTTACATTTGATTCAATTCTAAATAATGCTTTTGAAAGCCTAGTTCAAAATGGTTGTGAAATAGTAATAAGTTGTTGAATTGCATTTATGTGAGCAGCGTTCTATCTAGTTGTCATTATTTGCATTGACAGCATAAAAAAAAAGCTTTTTTTTCTTCCTACAGTTTTGATGAATTGTCACGATGTTTGTGGGAAGCTTTTGGATAACGCCTGTGCAAGGCAACATATTCTCCCTCGAGCTAACAGCTTGCTTTGTCTTCATCATGAGCTGACATTTGGCCCTAAGTTTGATTGAAGTTTTTTTTTTTTAAGAGACCCATCTCTCAGCTTCAGCTTAACTGACACCATGTTTAGAAATTGTGTGCTAAAAGACACTTTGACAATTTGTGTGAGATTTTATTAAGTCATGAGTATGAATAATGAAGAATACCTAGGATACTCAAGTAGCAGCATGTCATTTAGATGTCACAGGTAAATTTAATAATTATCTGTGTACATGATGCTGTTTGTCATTTCATATTTTGTGATATAACATTTGCTATTGATTGGTTCCATTTACCAATTTAAAACACTGTAACAGTCTGCACAGGTTCAACATTAAGTGCACTTAAATATCTTAAGAAACTACTTAAATAATAAATCAATTTTGAATTTAAAGTGAAACAAAAACTTAATCAAAATAAATATTTGAAAGTAAACTGTTCTAAATGATTAAATGCAAATGTACTGAAAAGTTCAACACAACTGAACTGTACAAACCCAGTGTACTGAATAAAAAACACACACAGCACATATTTGAGAATCACTGGACTATTTACTTGAGTATGAGCCCTAATTCAGTTGGTAGCTGTATTATTCACATTTTCATGAAACCGTTTTTTAACCAACTAAATCAGTTGATTTAATTGATGCAGATAAACATCTCGTCGACATGTATGTAGACAAAATATTCACCAGTTTGCATGCTCAAGACGGATCACAGTGATGATTACGCTCAACCGAAATCAGTACATCATAAAGCTTCTGACTTAACAACATCATGCTCTATAATAGCTTAAATACGACAAATTCAAGGACCTTTACAAACATCTCCAATCAATTGCACAAAATGTTGAGGTTGCTCAAAATATTAGCCAGCGATCACTTGTAGATGTTGGCGAGTCTGTGGGGGTGGTCCTTAAAAAATAAACACACGGGCCTTGTGTTAATTAATAGTGGCAGGCCTGTGTTGCTCTTGGCGGTGTGTGAGCAGACATTGTGGCCTTCCCTGGGTGACGCCTGGTCAAAAATAGGGCACCACAGCGCACAGAAATGATCACAATGGTGACATCATCCTTGCCTTCAATGTGCAGAGGCTCCCCTCAGTGCTCCTCTAAACAAAGAGCAGTGGGCACGGAGGGAGGGAGGCAGATGTCACTTTGTGTCTGGGGAACATTAAGACCAGCAAATGTTCGCTGAGTGTTTTGGGGGAAGCCTTTTAGTGGTTGTGTTGGGTTAGTCACTGCTTGGAAAAAGTCCCTAATTGAGAATAAACGTCTCCAACATTTCACTTTGTCATTACTCTCTACAACACGCGGATTTAAATAAAACAGTCAGATCAACAGGATATGTATTTGCTGGAGTCAACAATGTCCCTAAATAGCTTACAAGCATGTTCGTTGTCGGACCCAGACATGAGAGCGAAAGTGTTGCCACATGTGGCCTTGCCTCTTTACCATTTTCATTTACCTGATCTGTTTCCAATTGCAAATGATACCTACACAGACCAAAAACAACAGCTAGTAAGAAAAAAACACGCCTTCAAAACATTTCCTCTCCATGAACAGATGGTTGAGAGCATCATCACCATTGGGAACGAATATTATCTTTAGGTGTGAGTTTCTCAAAGCATAATATAATAAAAACCTGTGCATAATTGATACCCCCCCCCTCCAGTTAACGATTGGCTATAGATTACACATGATGGTGGCAAAGCACTACTTTTGTCTAAATGAAGCTCCTCACCTTACATCAGCATAGTTCATTGACACTGAGATAACAGCAATGCACTACTTTTGTAAATTAAGGTCCTCAACTCCTTTCAACATAGTTCATTGGCACCAAGATGCCCTGCCTTTATTGAAATAAAGCTCCTCAACTCACTTCAACATTCTTCCTTCGCACCAAAATGCCGGCAATGCACTATTTTTACCGAAACAAAGTTCCTGCCACAAGATGGCTGCAAAGTTACACTTTTAATGCTTTGGCCTGAGCACAAAAGCACAAATAGTGATTTTAAAAAAAATCAAGCAGTGAAAAGAGAACTTGCGAATGATGAACCAAAAATACCGGTATGTGAGGGTTCAATGTAAAATGTGTTTCTTCCTAGTCAAATTACTTTTTAAAATCCATTCCACTCTGTTTTGAGTTATTCTCTTACTTGAATCTTCCTTTTTATTTGCACTTGAAATAACTCTGACTTTTTGACCTCATGTTGCTTTGAGTGATTTCACCTCACAGAGCATGGCAGGGACTCTTGAAGACCCCAAACTTAGTATGATCATTCTCCTCTGAACCGGCCTTTGTGGTGTCCGTGTGTCTCCACAAACATAGTGAGAGAGGAAAGCTGAGCAAGCGAGCGAGGGAGGGAGAGGAAACAGATCCTTAAGACCTGGACGAGCCGTGGGAAAATAGGGGTCTTGTAGAGGAAAAGCAGAAATGTCTCAGGACATTCCTTTGTGATTACACACTGCTGGACAAATCCAGACATTCTTCAAGTTATTTAAAATCCTCACCGTGGGCATGTATTTTTCTTTTCTATTTTCTTAATTGCACAAGTAGTCCACAAGAGCGTGCTTTGTGTATGTTTACTAACCCCACCTTGCTATTGTACAATGCACACTAAAACAAGCAGACATTCCAACAGCTTATTTCCTCTTGCGATTACTTTCTTTAAACAAGATTTAGATGTATGAATAAAATAAAGACCTGACTTTCATATTTTTTTTCCTGTCAGGGGTCACCACAGAGAGTCACTCGCGTTATTTGTTTGGCACAGTTTTCCCTTCCTGACATCACCCACTCTTAAAAATGTTCCTTAAGGCATCTTGGTGCTAAGGAACTATGCTAAAATGATTTGAGGAACTACAATGCTATCTTGTGGCATCCCAAATCAATGATGACGTCCATTACTTGTGTGTTTTCACAAATTCCTTGTGTTTTCACATAGTTGACAAAAAAGATCACCCAGATTCTGACTTTAATCTCGTGTGGTTAAGCAGGACAAAAAGCTGGATAACTAAAATGCACAACCTATTCACAATGATTCAGCAGCTACATACAGTAGATCTGGACATGTTGCCATGAAGCATTACTTTGTGTGCACTGGTGATAAATGATCACAGGTATCCAAGGGTACATAAAAAAAGGAGTGGAGCAAGAGAAGGATATTGTGCACACATCTCAGGTTACATGTCCATGAGTGGCGGCGGCCTGGCCTGGAAGACTTTGAGCTGCCTTCAGTGGAAAAACAAGCATGTTCTTCCCTCGCCACAGCTAACATGAATGAGAAACAGCTCTGAGGAATGCTCCATTATCATCCTATCAGCGGCACTGGGGGAGGAGAGCTTGTTGTCTCTGTTCACACAGCAGTGTGCACAATCATGTGTCTGAAGGAAGGAGGAGAGGGGGGGGGTGAATGGTACTGGCCTGTAGCCCTGCAATTGGGTTGAGCAGTCTCCTCCCCTACTCCGCAGACCTTGTACTTCCTCGTTTGTCTAGGTCACGCGTCCTTTTTTTTTTGTCAGCAATTAATTTGCGGCAGCGCCCTCCTATATTTATCCCTTTCTTTCGACTCTCCTTCACCTTTTGCTCTGTTAGCCTTGAGTAGATTTACATTTGGGTGATCACTGTTATGCTGCATACACAGGACTGATAATGGATCGCCGGTGCTTTCAGGTGCAACATTTTACCATGTATGATGAGTATGCTGTTGACCTTCACATTGTTATGCATGTAGCTGTGCAAAAAATGATTATGGCTGACCTTTCTGGAACCCTTTGCATTTAACACCACTACAATGTGTTAACAGCTTTAGATTTTGAATTAGTTGTACTCTGAAGTGGGTGTTTTTTCTTAATATCATATCTGTGAACAGAAGGCAAATTTAACATTAAAATATTGAAGAGCTAAACTGAAATGCTGTGAGAAAAATTGAATTGTTAGTCACAATACTACACGTACTTACACAAATCAATTATTCCCACAGAACTTGAAAAATGAATGGCTTGAATCTGTCAAGAAATGTGGAAGCAGGAGAGAAATATGTCGAATCGCTGCTTATTTAAGATTTGATTGTGGAATTTTAGGAAGACTGTTAATAATACCCAAGATGAATGGCCTGACTGAGCTGATCAGTTTGACGTTGGGATGGTTTAAACCAGACAAGAAAGGTGGTAAGAAAGAGGAGGTCAATATGTAAAATATCTAAAAATTTGGGGATTCTATTTAATAATTTGGGAAATACGATAAATACTTCCAAGATATCCTGAAGGAGCTGAACAGTTTTAAATTGGAATGGTTTGAATCGGGTGAGAAATGTAATAGGTGGAGGTCAAAATGTCAAATATCTCTTCATTTGTTTGTTTTGTTTGATAATGTGGGAGTTTGAATGTTTTTTTTTAATTGGTTGAGTAATAAAGGTCTGCATTAATTTGGGTTGTTGCCAGGGTAAATGTAGAATAATTAAAAGTGTAGGGAATTTTGGAAATGCAGAACAAGTTTTTAAGATGTGAAAGATGGAAATATGAGTTACATTTGGAACATCTCCATCCATCCATCCATCCATCCATCCATTTACTACCGCTTATCCGGAGTCGTGTCGTGGGGGCAGCAGCTTTAGAAGGGAAGTCCAGACATCCCTGTCCCCAACCACTTCAACCAGCTCCTCCGACGGGTTCCCAAGGCGTTCCCAGGCCAGCCGAGAGACATAGTCTCTCCAGCATGAACATCTCCATTCATTTAAAAAAAAATCCCCATGAAAAATGTGGAAAAATTAACGAATGCTGAAAGTGCATTCACCTATATGTCAATCTTCACCCAAATGTTTTAATTTAAAGTAGATTAATAAATGAATGTGAAGACCTGATCCAAGGTTTCCTGCTAAATTAGAGAGGAGTTAGAGTATGCAAATTAAATGAATGCTGCTAATCCAGAATTTACAGCGATGGCAGGATCTACAGTGCTTTTCAAAGCAATGATTCTAATTGATCTAATTAAACTTGTTGAAACCGGATTTAATTGTCCCCCTGACTTGGCAAACAACTTCTGGAGTGCAAATTAAAGACGGAGGAGTTATTGGAAAACTGAGACTCTGTGGTAGGTAAAAGTGTGAACTACAACGCTCTCTAGTGGTTTTCAAATATTCCCGAGTTTACAATGACGTAATCTCTTAACAGATCACCGTACAAATCGGAATATCATGCTTCTCCAATCTCAGAATAGTATGTTCCTCCAACATTGCAAATTTACTTTCATCTGCATGAATTGAATGGCTATTGATTTTTTCCTCAACCACTTTGACATCTATTAAAAATAAAAATGAAAAATAAATAAATACATATTGACCTTGTTCTGTTTTGACAGCAAATCTAAAAATAAAAATAAATCAGCAATGGTAACTTTGTTGGATAAATGATTATTAAAAGTGTCCCTCATTTGGGGTGTTTTATGCAGCTTTAAGTCTTACTACACATTATACATTGGAAAGGCAAAAAATATATATTAGGGTATGTGTAAAGCTACAAATTCAACACAGTAGTGAACGTGAGAAAAATGTATCAGTGAATGTCAGTACAAAGGCTAAATGAATAGCCTCGAGCAGCATTGTACACTCGACATCTTTTAATTTTAATGGTCTCGTTAAGTAATTACAGTACATTCTGTGGCACGTCAAAGTGGGGATTTGATGTGAAAGTATTTATGTCCCATGTCAAAGCAGTGCTGTTCAACAGCAATAAAACCTTTACCTGTGACTATTAGAATCAACACCATAAAACGCTGTCGACTAAAAGGGAGATTAAACAATTAATCTTTTTATCAGCGGTCATGAAATCGGGGGCAGTATGCTGTCGTAGTGGTTAGCATGTTTAAAGTGCTGTATAGGCCAAAAATCTCACTTTTTTTGTGAGTGTGAGAGGTTTCCGTGGCCAATGTGAGGCTTGTTTTGGTGCATGCAAGAGTTTTTTGGTATGTATGAGAGAACTTATGGTGTCTATGAAAGTTTTTTTTTTGTGTGTGTTTATGTGAGATTTATTTTGGTGTGTGAGTTTTTGGGTGTGTCGGGGGGGGGGGGTGAATGTCAGTGTCGGTGTGAGAGTTTTTTGTGCGTGTGTTTTTGTGCGTGTGGAAGAAAGTACAGGTGCTAAAAAAAAATCCAGTGTTTCCAAAATGTTTATATTTCAAGTGACTAAAAAAGGCCTTCAAACAGAAATGTTTGCCTTCTGAAAAGTGCATTCAAGTCATCTGCCCTCACTACTTTGTTGGGCTTCCTTTTACTTTAGTTACAGCATCAAGTTGTCATGACATGTAGACGATAAGCCTTTGGCACAGTTCAGGTGTTATTGTAGCTCAGGATGCTTTTAGCCTTTAGATTGTCTGCATTTCAGGGCTTTTGTTCCCTTGTCTTCCTCTTGACAATACAACATCAATTTTCAATGGGAATCAAGTCAGGCAAGTTTGCCGGCCAATCAAGTACTGTTATTCCATGGCTATTAATGCAGGTATTGGTAGTTTTGGCATTGTGGGCAGGTGACAAATCCTGCTGGAAATTTTTATATTTTTTCTCCAAAAAGCTCATCATCAGCAGGAAGTATGATGTGCATTGACTGTGGACTTGATAAAAGAATGGAGCCACAGCAGCAAATGACATGGCTCCCCAAACTTCACACTTAACTTGAAGCAGTTAGTTTTTTGTGCTTATCCAGACTCTGGGGGACCTTGATTTCCAAAGGAAATGCGACATTTACTTTCATCTGAAAAGAGGACTTGGGACCACTGCGCAAAAGACTAGCGGCCTACTTTTTCTCCTTCACCCAGCACAGACACTTCTGATATTGTTTTGGGTTCAGACAATCTGTAGCGCATGTCATGCAAACGTCTGTATGAGGTGGTTCTTGATGCACTGACACCAAACAGCCTCAGTCCACTCCTATGGATCTTCCTCACTCAAACCATTCCAGCTTCAACATATTCAGCTCATTCCCCATTATTGTACAACATTCTATGTTATTTAATATCATTTGACATCATTCAATATCATTCCAAGTCATTCCACAATTTTTTATTTAGCCTCTCAGCCTTCAACACACGCAATTTCTCCAGTCTCTAGTTCACAATATTAATATGTTTATTTATGTAAATATTTGTATAGAATGTTTTGTCTTCCACAAAAGTAATGTGGTGACCACTGTCAGTGGAGGTATAGCACCCAAGCGCACGCTAGTGACCAGCCACCACTGTGTATGCATTTTAGACCACAAAAAGGTTCTGAGCAAAAATTTGCCATTTTGTGTTTTTATTGATCTACAGACATGTTTTATTCTAAATGATTGTCGTGGTTATTCAGTAATGCCTTAGAGTATACTGGTAGACTAGAATAGACTGATAGGCTACAGTAAAAGTTACAAGGCCACCTTCTCTTTTATTTTGTTGTGTGCAATGGTCACCACTAGGTGTCAGAAACAGTTCATACACAATAATTGCACTTTGTGCTTGTTTTTAATTGGGTTGTAAAGTTCATTTTCTGAAAATACCTTTTCCATTCAGTGTTTTCAACATGCAAATGAAATAAGGCAATCAATCACAAACAACAAAGACATCTCACCACATGCAATAATAACCCCCACCCTTAAAAAAAAAAACCAACAACAACCGTATTTTACTTGTGACACATGACATGACCCGAACATATTTGTAATTATGAGACCAATACTTTCAATTTTTATGAGAATGATTGCAATGTGTTTATAAATTGGTGTATGAGACTATACTGTAGTTGAAAACATTATAACGAAAGTAAACAACAAATCACTGCAAGTTAAAACTTATGTCTTTGTTTTGTTGCTTTTTTCCGGGGCCGGGCGCTAGAGCTTTCTTGCAAGCCACAGTAGACACACAAGACGGGGCCAGAGACGGCTGATTAGGTACAGTATTTGTTACATTACTACTAACCACAGTTCATAACCGCGTTATCCTTTGTCCTTACACACATACACACCACTTGCCACATTCAATATGGCGACGACATTGACGTAGAATTCCGCGCCAATATATATTTTGACGTCACGAGACGTGCGTGCTATTTATGCCGTGCCATGTGACTTCCTAGCTCTGTCCTCTCATAGACATAAAGCGGGGCAAATTCTCACACCTTGTGCTCAGCTGTCACTCCGATCTGGTTTACTAGGAAAGGTGAGACTGTTGCCTTCGATTCTGTTTATTGTCGTGTTTGTATTTGTCAATCGTGATAAGTTATAAGTGAAAAGCGACCGCTGTTTCGCGAGGGTTTATTTACCATATAGATATATTTAAAAACAACTCTTAAGGCTTTCTCGAGTTAGCGTTATGGGTAGCACTGCTAAGCTAACCTGTTAGCAGTTGTCGTGTCCAGGTTTGCCATTTCAAAGCAAACGTGTTTAGAAAAGCCTGCATTCTTCTTAATATCATCATTACGCTCAGGGAGTTTTACAATTGTAATTTACGAGCAATCTTAATTGTTAAAGTTTGTAATGAGGCCTGTTGGTACGGTCTAAATTTAATGTGAACATGCTTATGGAAGTCACTGAGTAGTATATTTGATATCCTTGATGTCAATCTTTAGCTTCATGTACGCCTCATTAGAAAACGATCCAATACAGCAGAACGACTGGGGCTACTTTTATAGGCATTTGGACATTTCCCCACAATCTTTTTCATTAGAACGAGCTTCGAAACCCCTGCACAATGATACCACACTTATTAAAATCGGACCACTACAACCGGAGATACTCAAATTCAAAGATGGCAACTTTTTGGGTAATAGTGTGGTTGACCCACAAATGATAGACGTTCACCATGAGGGACGTATACATTAAAGTCAGGGATTGTAGTAGGACGGTTTCTTGTATCAAAGGGGGGGACAGAGAAGAGTTGAAGGGCAGTAGGTTCATGCTTGCTTTGTGATCAATCAATTTTGTGTGGAGAGTAAAGAAAAGAGACATGTCTTGCCTTCGTCTCCTAGTCTCGTCATTTACTAGTTATTCTGGTGATCGGTGGTTGTGTTCTTACTTTGGCTGTTCAATGCCATCTTGGTTGACAGTTTAAAAGTTGTAAACAAGGCAATGCATTCACCAGATATGCCCAAAAATATGTTCCATTGATAGCTGTTTCATTATATTTGTTAATCCTTTTTTTTTAATTCCCTGACAAGCATCAATAATTACAATGATCTTTTTATTTAATTTTTCATCCGATTCAGGTAACACTGTATATCAGGTTTCAACTATACACAGAAGACTTGTTTATCGTTGTTGCTGAACACTGGTGAGTCAGCTTGCGTTGAATACTTTCTTTCAGATGCTTCTTTGAATAGATTTTGTCTTGTACTTTATTCTTGTGAATAATTTGTTTGTCCAAGTTGTATGTTGATGATTTTTCATCTTATTAGAGAAGAAATTTGCATCCTAAAATATGTACAATCCAGTTTGTGTTTTACCAGTATACGCTGAAAATATTGAGTACATGCTAAAGCAGGGGTGGGCAAACTCGGTCCTCGAGGGCTGGAGTCCTGCTGGTTTTGGTTGTTTAACTTCTTCAACACAGCTAATATATGATCAGATCATCAGCAAGCTCTGTATAAGCCTGATAATGATCCTGTTGATTGGAATCAGCTGCGTTGGAGCAGGGAAACATCCAAAGCCCGCATGACTCAGGCCCTCGAGGACCGAGTTTGCCCACCCCTGCTTTAGCATGTACTCAATATTTTCAGGGTATACTGATAAAACCGGCTTTGCCCACCCACTGTGCTAAAGCAACATTAATAAATAAGCTTTCATATTCTGGCTTCCTTGAACTCACTAGGTTGTGTTTAATGTATGAATGCATTATTTGGATTTTATTTTAACATTACCATTCATCTTAGAAGACTGCTATTTGCAGCTCTTCTAAGAGTGTCATATTCCCATGACTGTACCGAAGATAGGCTGATGGATGAAGTCCAGTGGACAAACTCACGTGTGCTTCATCTGTAACAACACACTACTGCTTCATTGCTTAACAGAAATGTGGGCGCCTGGAAAAAGCCATCTCCTTGATATCCATTCCGGAGGTCCATTTAATCGTGCACTCTTTGTATTCAGTAGTAAGACAGTTCAGAACACCGTAATGCTGGACAAACTTAAAAAATAAAAGAAAAGGGTTAATGTTACTGTGTCTGTTCATCTTAAAACCTTGAATATTTCATTTTCTCTAACCTAATTGGTGGAACAATTTCCCAAGCCTCTCTGATATCTTGTAAGTTGTGCACAAACTGTATTAAGATTTTTGTTCTTTGGAAATACTGTATTTGAGAAGTAGCCTGCTCCCTTAATAAAAAATAAAATAAAAAACACACCAATAAACTTCTAAACTGTTAGGATGTAGGTAATGTTGCGCTGATGTCTTTTTCCGGACGGAAAGAATGTATGAGTGATTTTGTTTTTGTTTTGTTCTGGTGCTTTCCCACTGGCTTTATGACACCACCTCTTTTGTCAACCAGAACAGGTTATGACAGTCAGTGCCCCGCCTTGGCTCTTTTTCGTCACGTCTCTGCCAGTAATTGTGGTATGACATCTTTGCTTGCTCAACAGGGAGCCAGGATGGACTCCAGGTCTCTTCGACTTCCCTTTTGTCTGTCCACTTCAAGGTCATCATACATGTCTACTCCCAGAGCGTCTTCCTCATCATCCTCGTCGTCCTCGTCAACGTTTATGGGCTCCAGCAGGTTATACAGCCGCGAGAGTCTGCCTCATCATGACCGCTTTCCGAGGGCATCATCCACTTACAAAGCAGATGTGGACCAAAAGGTACTCTTCGTGGTCTTGCTTAGTGATAGACCGATGTTTTTTGTTTTTTTTCAAGCCTGATACTGATACCGATTATTAGTAGTCAAAGGAGACCGATGACCAATATTTCAAGCAGGCAAGTAAATAGTTCCCTAAAGTGTTCACAAATGTCAACGTAATTTCTTACTTTAAATTTTTACTTTTTTTTTTTTAATAAGAAGTGGAGGGCGTTCCCAGTGTCAGAATAATTTTTGTGAAGTGGAATTTTAAATAAATCCATAAATGAAAAGTTCCATGTATCTCACTAAGCGACAAATGCATGCGAACGTAGCTAACTCATGTTCATTGCTCGCTTAAAATGACAGCTATTTGGATTTCCTGTAAAATTTCAGCACAGCTCTACGGTGTGGAAATATAAACATGAACAAGACGACCGTTTCAAAACCAATGGCAAACAAATATGAGTCCATTCACGTGAATTCTGTAGTCCACTTCCATCCGGAACTTGCTTAAGTCAGCTTTGCAATCAAATTCTTAAACGGATCACTCTGTCAAACTGCGTTAGTACTTGGTCATTTGAGATGGCTTCAGTGTTCTCTATTTTCTTTCTGAGAGAATCGGAGCAGTGTTGCTATGCATGTATGTCAGTGGAGCAACAGCAGACTCATCAGGGGTCTTTTTATAGACCATCCTACATTCCTTGGCAGCTAACACGCGTATCAGAGTCCAGCTATTGGTCAAGGCTCCTCTCACAAGATAGTGTTACTGACGGTCGCAGTGCTTTCCAGAAGAATCCAGGCTCGGTGAAAATGCATAAAAACAATTTTTTTTTAGATGCCATGCAGATGTTCTGTAACTTCTGTTTTATGTTATGAACACTAAATGGTAACACAGAACTTAAGACTACCTTTTAATCAAGTAACTTAGACTCTGGTGCAAAAAAAACAAACATGTGATCATGTCTATGTTTTCGATTAAGGGTTAGCCATCATTTTAGCAAATTCCTGGTTTATTCCTGTCCCCCCTTTTGATACTAATGGACAATTTTTTTCCTGTGTGTTCAGTAGAATTTTGTCATCTACTAACTAAAATGTTAATTTTATAGACTTCTCGCCTGCTGAGCTCGTCCAGAGACTACAGCACCTCTGACCGCCACAGTAGCACCACCTGGAAGCCTCTCACATCTTCCACCCGATCTTATGAGCGTCCATGGGCAGACTCCTCACTCAGCAGTAGGACTAAACTGGTACTTAAGCTTTAACACACTGTTTGTTGAACAATTCACAAACTTATGCCTCTTTTCCTTTGAACGGGTTCTACCCTGAAATAGCCTGATTCATCCATGTGTGGTTGTTTTTCCATTACATGATTTCTAGGCCTGGCCATTAGAATTACACTGTTCCTCAGAACCACTTGCCAACCTGCAGAGGAGGGCCGTGACGTCGCTGTAATCTAATTGGCCGACAGACGTAGGCGTAAAAAAAATAATAATAATCAAGCCGTGCGGCAAGGAACTCCACTTTTTACTCTTTTCCTGGTTTTAAGCGAGCCAGACAAAGCTGACTGCCAGCCACCTCAGACTCATAGAGTATATCTAGTACGCATTGTTTTACAACCATACTTAATCATATTTACAATTTCATGTGTATTTACAGATGAATTGTGAAGCTTGTGGGAAAAATATTTGTGAGTGGTGTGAACCTCTGTTGGTCCATTCAATTGAATGAGAGCCAGCCCCAGCTGTCAATGTATGCACACTTTTCTCTTTAAGGCCACTGTGTACTGCAAAATGTAATTCAAGGAACAACGAACACGTTGATTGCTGGAGAACGAGGAAGCCGTCTCCCAAAAAATACAAAATTGGGGCGAGGCTTGGGTTAGACATGAAATGGAAAAGCGCCTTACTTCCACGTGGCAGACCGCAAGTGACTACCATAGATAGATAGATAAATCTTTATTGTCCCTGACAATACATTTTTAAATAAAATCTAAAATTTATGTTACATTTTTAAATCAATTATGAGTTATATTCCTTGTATCATGACAACTATGACTTGTTTTAATGTTTGTTTTCTGTTTGTGAGGCACTGTTGCACACCAAATTGTCCTTCGGGGACAATAAAGATGTATTTATCTATAGATCTGAAGACATCCAGCCAGTTAAGATAGTGAAAAACACTGTCATCTGAAACTGAATTTAAAAAATATATTTTTTAACCTTTTTTCTTCTGTAGACTACATCGGAGGGGATGTTTGGCCATTCCAATCTGTCGACCAGCAGTGATGATGGTGACAATAAGCGGCCCAAATTGATCTGCAGTAAAAGAGGACAGTACTCTACGTCCAGAACCTCGTTTACAGGATCCAACTACTCCAGTAGTGGGCTTAACAATGCCAAAGGTACTTTAAACACAGTTTAACTAATTTCAGTAGTGCTTGGTTAAGTGCCTGTCAGTGAAATATGTCAATCCCTCATTTCAACCCGGAATATTGTTGTATTGTCTCCATTCAATGAACATGTCCGTTCAGTATTGTTTAACGTGCCATCCACAGTAATAAAATGCACACATTCTATGTTCCAACCTTGCTCAACACACTCTTAATACAACAATAAACAAACCTAAGAAGCAACATTTAGCTAAGCTTGATTATCATAAAATCCACTGAATAATAGCAACCCCCCCCCCCCCAACAATATGTCAAAGGGGGGTGGAGGGGTGGTGGTATGTCACTGCCTCAAATTAGGTGAAGTACTTTTATTTTGGCTGTAGTGTACACTAACAAATAATATATGACGACGCACACACACCCAAAAAAAATTCTCCTACAGCGTCAGTCGTCTGACGCCATTTTGCATATAGAATCTGGGGAAAAATAACTTTTCATGGAAGGAACACCAACATCATGAGCAAAAAATACAGCACAGAAAAGAAAACAATACTCCTGTATAAAGTTCTTTAATAGAAAATATAAATACATTTCTCAAAATAATGTATTTGTTTATCATTGAAATAAATACTGAGGATGAAAAAAATCACAATTAGATGACACATTAAAACACACTTAAAAGTATTCCTTAGTGCTTGTTTTCACAGTAGCTGTCAAGAAATGATGGGTGCAATGTTATATTTGGTCTATACAGAACATCGTGTTCTCTCTCAGCAGGGTCATCATGGAGCTCAAGCCGTTTTCTGTCACGGTCTTCAGCTTCCTGCTCAAGGCCGCTGTTGTCAAGCAGAGAGGTGGAGACGCCGAAGGAGCCAGGTGTGGAATCCAGGAACTGATGTATTTATTGAGCTCTATTTTCGTAGACTGGCCCACGTGCGCTTGGTGAAAAAATTACCGTATCAATTTTCATGGCGGCGCAATTGTTCGCGGCCATTTTGGGGCATTCTGGCGAACAAAGCTGCCCAAAGTAGACTTTGCGCTAGACCTGTGCCAGGAATGAAAATAGGGCCCATTGTTTATATTCTTTGTGTGAACACTCGGAGGACTTGTTTAGTTGCTAATGCAAGTGCTCTGATTTATTTTTGCAGATCGGACCGGCCGTCTAACTTCCACTTACGCCCAAGGAGCGCGACCCAAAGATTACTCGTCTTGCACCTTCACTGCTGCGCGAGAAAGCGCCCCAAGCAACCATGCCGCCTCCACCTCCTCCATCCATCGTTTGGCCACCGCACGTGACAGCAACATCCCCTCAATGCTGTTATTGAACGCCTCGTCCCGACGTGCCTCATTTCAGGAACAGCCTTCCTCTTGCAGACCTAAAGTCCCACTTACTCAAAGACCTACCCCCAAAATTGACGACCCCCAAGGGTGTACCTCCAGACGGCACCGCTTATCCCGCCTTTTCTCGACCCACTTCAGCCAAGACTCGCCCTCCTCCAGTAGCTCATCCAGCGTCCGCTCGTTTGATGGCGACAGTCTGTCTTTGGACAGCGATGAGGGAGACGCGATGTCTTCTGGTGCGGAGCAGGCCTCTCGCAGATGGTCGTCAAACGCTCTCGGGACCAG
The DNA here is from genome assembly GCF_054856555.1 of Leptonotus elevatus. NCBI lineage: Eukaryota > Metazoa > Chordata > Actinopteri > Syngnathiformes > Syngnathidae > Leptonotus > Leptonotus elevatus. The sequence continues at coordinate 20,285,178 of NC_141241.1, read as the reverse complement.
TCAGCGCAAAATGGACCTTTCCCCCATTTGGGAGAAGAAAGACCGTGGAGTGGCTGGAGCCAGGGTGCCGTTGCCCAGAGATCCTGAAGTAGGGACCCGAGAAGCAGCCAGTGGTGGAAGCTCCTGGCTTTCTTCCTCTCTGCGGAGCCGCTGCCCTCCTCTCGTCTCTCGTCTTCGAAGACACGCACGGGACGAAAGCGCGCACTCATCTGCCAGCCTTAGTCGTCCTCAACACTTGCTTAGAAGATGGGATGACCTCGAACTGAGAGCGGCTCAGAATGACGAAGAGGATGATGATGACGAAGAGGAACAAGGGGCATCGGGTTTGCATCGGTATGGGGCTGCCCGTCCTCGCAGGCAAGAGGAAGACAAGGTACCCCAAATAAAGGAAACTTTAGCGGGCTTGGCGCAGCGCCGCAGGGGGACTCCAGTTCAAAGTGGGGCCTCCCTACCACAAGGTGGCGATGAGAGAACGCTGGACAGCGCAGGGATCAAACAAGAGAAGCTCCGCATGATTAAGGAGAGGTAATTGACATACATGCTTCCAAAACGTATACTTGAGTTTATTTGACAGGACAGTATTTATTTTTTATTTTTTTTGAAGCAGCATGCGTAGTTCAATGCTGATGTGCAGAAAGCCGTTTGATTCAATATCATTGATATATATCGTATGGTCCATGTACTAGTGCAGGGGTCTGCAACCTGCGGCTCTGGAGCCACATGTGGCTCTTTAAGTTGATCTCTGGCTCCCTGTGGATAAAAAAACAACAACCAAATAGTAGGAATTATTATTATAATTTGTTTTATGAAATATTCTTTAAATTAATTAATGAAATAGATAAAAAATTAATAAATATTCCAAAAATGTCATTCAAAATGTTTACGTCAGAAAGTCTTTGGAATTGTAAAAAATAAATTTAAAAAAATCCCCAAAATTACTATAAAATAACCACAAAATATCAGAAAATTGATGGCAAAAAGGCAGAAAAAATGTCAAAAATAGCCATCAAATATCCCAAAAAGGAAGAGGAGAGGCAGAAATTTACCATATATCAGAAATTTGACGCAAGTCAGAAAAGTCTAAAAATGTCTGAAAAATTACTCCCAAAAAATCCAAAGACGAAAGGTAGAATGAAATAAATCTCTACATATTGGATGCTGCATATTTTTGGGTTGTGGGGCAGCTCTAAATAACTCTTGGTTCCTCGGTACATTATACTTGCGCTAATGCACTGTTTTGTTAATCACAATATTCAAATGTTTCGCAGATCCAGACAGATTTTTTTGTTATTTGGCCTAAAATGGCTCTTTTGACAGTAAAGGTTGCTGACACGTTTACTTCTATATCACCATTCATATGTGAATGAACGCAAAACAATTACAGAATTAAAAGCAAACATTAAAACAAGACATAAAACCATTTAAGTCATTCATAGCACTGACTATTAGAATGATTAAGGCACTGATGCCGTTCGTCTCTACTAGGCTACTGCTGGAAGATTCCGACGAGGACGAAGGAGATCGGTGCCGAATCTGCCAGATGGGAGAGGACTCTGCATCCAACCCTTTGATTCAACCTTGTCGATGCACAGGAAGTCTGCAGTACGTCCACCAAGATTGCATCAAGAGGTGGCTCTCCTCCAAAATTGGTTCAGGTGCGCCACACCTTTTCGATTGTTCTTTCAGCAGTTTTCGGAAACAACGAAGTATGGAGACTTAGTCACTGTAATTAACTACCAGTAGATTAGCCACTCCCACTCATTGAGCATTGTTGTTATAGTCGGGTCACAATGTTAGCAAAGCTATAGGAATATTTTTTTTGTGATTAAGTCAAGCCAATACTGGCTAGCTCATAACATTTGGCATATAATGTTATATAGATATCTCTATCTATCTATCTATATATAGCATTCTGATTACAAATTTTGGTTTGTGGAATATGAATTTAGCAGCAAAACCCAGCTGTTTTTAGCCATCTCAGAAGGCAGCCATTTTGCGATATTTATTTATTTTTAATTAATTAAAAAAAAAATTTTTTTTTAACAATTGTATTTATTCGCACATCATCCAAGGCGACCGTGATGACCACTTTACTATGGAAACAGACCCAATGACATCAGTGTTACGCAGGTAATGGCCAATCACGTTTCAGCCTTTTTCTGAATTTGGTCACGTTATGGTCATTTTCAGTCTCCAACAAGTGGCAAAATGGCCGCCCCCCCAACGAGGGGAATTTGCTTATTAATTCATATTCTACATTCACAATCATCAGAATACCATGTTTAGACTAGCGGTGCTGCATAGAACATGTTGGAAAGAAAATTGTTGCCTTGACTGCACATTCATGTAGCCTAAAACACAAGGAATTTCAATGGATTTATTTATTTAAATAAAAAATAAAGTAAACTTCCACTTATGTACAGTGTGAGAGACTTTTTCCCAATTTCATCTTTGAAGGCACGGACCTGGAGGCCATCACAAATTGTGAACTCTGCAAGGAGAAGTTGCGCTTGAACATTGACGACTTTGATGTCCAGCAGCTGTACAGAGCACATGCGCAGGTAAGGAATGTCGTTTTCACGGATGTGCATGTTGATATTCTTGGGTATGCTAGTGCACAGTGTGCTGAGATGTCTCGTGTTGCTCCACAGTCTGAATTTGACAGCTTGGTCAGCAGTGGTCTGTATATGGTGGTCCTGCTGCAGTTTTATGAACAGAGGTTGTCCGATGTCCGGGGGGCACTCCATGCAGTTGGGGTACGTGCACACGCACACGGACACGCACACAAGCGGCATAATGAAGATGATGATTTTTTTGTTTTTTGCAGTGTTCATTATTGTGAAAGTTAGCGTTTATTAGCTGAATAGCATTTTGCTTAGGTCTTTTTGGAATGTTTTCAGACAAGGTACAAATTCAACCAACTAAAGTCCAGTTGCCATTACCCGGATGACTAAGACCTAAAGATTATTTTCTTTTTAGCAAGCACATTAGTGTATATATTTTTTAATTTATATCATATTATGACTTTTGCAGTTATGCTATTAGGCTAGCGTTTAAAAAAACTAAACAAAAAAACATTGTCCTTTAAATAGTTTCACCCCTTACACACTAAATTAATTGCAAACCTTAAAACTTGAAAATATTCCTTAGCTTAGCCTGTCCTCACGTTGTCGTCGTGATGGTTGTCATAGCATCACTCAGAAGATGAAAAGAAGACACTTGTTGGCGACGCATATTTGCCTCAAGCATTTTGTCACTCACAGTTGAAGTTTCCTGTAAAACTGAACATCAGCTAGCTTAATGCTAACAGAATGCAAAACACCATGTGCACAGTAAGAAGTAGCAAGGATGTTTGATACCACTTGGTTTCAGACTGATACGTACCAATACCACTTGTACTTTTGATACATAAAATCCCCCAAAATAAAACGGTAACAGATCAATTTAAGAAAGACGTGTAAATCCTAATATAGCAGTTTGCTTAAAATTGCATGAAATTAATGGCAATTTTCTATTCTTCTCATTTCTAGTTACTGATTTTAAAAGGGCAGGTATCAATACTGGTATTGGCTCTTCATCCAAACTTAATTTTATTAACTCATTCACTGCCATTGACGGCTATAAACGTCAAAAATCCATTTGAACTATTTCTATTAGTTTAACATTTTTTTCTCCCACTTTTGTTATCAAGAGTATGAAAACCTATAAAAAAAAATTAGCGTACATTTAGAACCGATATATAAAATTTGTGATTAATCGTGAGTTAACTAGTGAAGTCATGCGATTAATTAAAATTAAAAATTGTAATCGCCTCTTGCCCCTAATTTTTTATTAATCTTTTTTTATTAGATTTTATGAATTTATGGCAGTGAATGAGTTAAGGACATAGGATAGCTTATCGCTAGCATATAATATAACAGAAACTAGCATTGAATGTAATTAAGTAGAGCATACAATATTTGTCACAGGTTGTGATGAGAAAATGAAGCTTCATGGGGCACTTTTGATATTTTTTCACTCCTCTAGATGGTGCTCTTGGTTTAAAGATAACAGCTAACGGAAATTGATTACCAGCACATTTTCACTGCATCTTTCAACCAAGAGCACCCACCCTCCTCGAGGAGTCCAAAAAGTGCTTCATTTTAGTCACAGGCTAAAACGAAAACTGTTACTACTTCTTACTCTTAATTACACGTCATATCTTCCAATGTGGGAAAGCATGCAACTCTACCTTCACACTTGCCTGTACCGTATACTCGAACAACTCATAAACAATGGCTTAAAAAAACACAATGTAAGAAAAGTTACCTCCTATTGTATATTTGACTGCTTTTTATTGTGAATCGCAAGCACCAGAGTGACGCTTGTCATTTTTTGTAATTTTTACTCTTGATAGGAATGCGTTGGTTTTGAAACAAGCCGATTGCTGAGACTTTATCCAGAACACATCGACGACCTCGAAAGTACCGGTACGTCACCCGGCCCCCTCACGTGTTGCAAACAGACGTGTGTATGGAAAATTGATATCCGGCTTACTAGTACTAGTAGGCCGGAAGTGTCTAATTACGTTCAATTTAGATATGGAATAAATGCTCAAAGGGCTTTCCACAAAGCCTGGTTGACCGACTGCAGTTTCTCGTTGCTGCAGATCCTCAGGAAGAAAGTGACGACGACGACGACGAGGAACAAGATTGCCGACCTTCTGTCGACTTCTCTGACTTGGACGACGATCTGGATGAATACTGATGATAATCACCAGCTTGCGGAGAATTGAAAGATGTTTGAGCGTTTGTGCTTGTATCCTTTATCATCGCTGTTGGGCGGAATCTTCGCATTCAGAAAATCACTCCCAACTATTTTTCTTCATTAGGTACGCAATAAATAAACGGCAAGTTGACTAAGCAGTTAATTTGTTACTTAGTTTGTGGCTGTTCCTTCTACATGAAGCATTACAGCCATCCATTTTTTAACAAAACAATCTTGCTCAAATGTATCTAAAATAAATATTGTCTAAAAAAACATCCAGACTTTTGATGTTGAGGCGGCATAATGCTGCACGGCTCCCATGCTGGTTGAGTTTTGACACAGCTCAGTCGGTGTCCCAGAATGCTAATAGATTTGATCGCAAGCGGTTTTCAATACTTTACATAGGTTAAGAATGTGGAGAAATACATTTGTCAAAAGATGAGAAACTGTCCATATTTGAAAATATGAAGTTTCCACCCGACAGAGACAATATACTAGATTTCTCTTTTTCCTCATTAGTGGGGCAACTACTTGCTACGCGTACTACTTGACATCTAGCAATTTGACAGTAGTGCATAGATGTTAACTAGTGTGCAGCGTCTCCTCGTTAGTAACGTGGTTGTCTTACTAGTATGCCAAAGTTGTCCTGTTGGTGTGCAGAAATTTGCAGCAGTGCAAAGCTAACTGGTAAGACGCAATCATTCTACTCGTGCACCAAATTGTCTCACTAGTGAGGACAAAAAGTGTCCTAGGCCTTAAAATCAGGATATCGACGATATGGAATAAATACTTGACACGCGTTTTGGCTTTGATTGCCCACTCTGCAAAATTTGACAACTTATTTACAGGTGCGCAAACTTGAACTGAATTGGTGAATCTGTTGCTTTAGCATGTTTTGTTTTTATGAGAGTGCACTTTATTCAGTATATTTCAATACAAATGCAACCACAAGTGCTTTAATGTTGATTTTTGTCTGCCTTTCCTATTGAGCGTAAGGGTGTCCAGCTTTCAGTGTCTTCATTTCAGTGTTCAAGTGTTATGTACGGTAATTGAGTTTAACGTGTTTCAATATAGAAATAAAGGTGATTTTGAAAAGGGGCCTTGCTGTCTGTCTTTAGTGCTCTTATGTGGATATCTCACAGCTTTGGTAAATGAAAAAGCACTTTGACTTCTTCGCGTTTTTGTCACTCATCCAGTTTTTCCATCTGTGTTGAACCTTGCTGAGAAATTTACAAAGGTCACTGGCCTCTTCCCTCTTATGAAAATCCTGTTTGAAGCTTCTCTACAGATTGCGTCAGAGAGACGGGAAGAGTAACAAGGGCGTACAAATAGGCCTTTTTTTTCTCTGTTTTTTAAATAAAAATCTTTCCTTGCAATATTTGCACGTTTCCTTTATCAGTGGTGGCCAAGTTCAGTCCTCGAGAGCTACTACCCAGCCTGTTTTCAAGGTCTCCCTTTTTCAGCACAGCTGAATCTAATGATCAGCTAATCGGCAAGCTTTGCAGAAACCCGATAACGATCCTGATCATGAATCAGGTGTGTTAGTGGAGAGAAACATGGAAAACAGGCTTGATAGGGTCTCTCGAGGACTGAACTTGGCCACCCCTGCTTTATATGTAATCACTCTGTGTTGGCATAGAAAATCCAAACAATACCAGAGAGGAACGTTTTATTGGAGTATATATTTAAAAAAAAAAAAAAGTCTGTTTTTACAACTTATAAACCAACCAAATTTACAAAGATAAAAACAAAAGGCAAGCGTAGGTGTTTGACATTCAATAAACGACATATCTTTGGTTTTGGAAAGCAAACGCCGCGTATGTACAAAGGATGTCCAGCAAACACGTGCACACGATCGCCACCTTCCACGTGGCGCTGTTAAAGTGCGTTCTTGCTTAGTAGTCAAGTGCATAGGTAACTCCGCGCTTCAACGGCAGCAGTTGTGAACGAACGCTAGTCTCGCCCTCTTGTGGCGAACTACTGTACTTGCAGTTAATCATGAACATGCGTTACCCACGGCCGTGCCGGAAACGCTTTTCCAGTGACGTGACCGCTCCCACTTCTTTTCAAGACACCCGAAAGCCACAGTGAGTGAACAATCACATCTTTCGCCCCCCCTCTTTAAAATTGCAAGTAAACAGAATTGATCTCCTTCAAACTCTTCCTTCAGATATGAGCGCAAATTAACGGGACATTTTAAGCAAAAGGGAAAACAAGACTTTGTTCTTGTGACTTTAAAAAAACCCTCAATTTAGGGAAAATAAACTCAACATCTAATCAATGTCAGAAATAATCAGAAGTACAGTGAACCCGCCACAAATTCACAGTTCATTTAGAGTGCACTCACTATATTTATTTATAAAATAAAAATAAAAATATGGAACTGGGTAATGTTTGCTCTGTTTGTTTGCTGCTGCTCTGTGTGTCAACTAATAGCAATTCTTTGAAGGTTCATCATTACCATAACATTGATGCAAATTTATGTTAGCTTGATTGGTGAATAATTGTTTTATAGAACCTATTCTAAATCTGTCAAAAATCTTACATATACTCCTATTTGTGCGTTGCTGGCAAGGAACTATGTTGAAGTAAATTGAGGAGTTTCATTTGGGGAAACAATCTGGTGGCAATAAAATTTTTGGTGGGTCTGCACTATTTGCGGCAGGACTTGGTCCCTAACCCCAACAAATAGCGTATATGTTAGCATTAGCTATTGGACTTTAGTCAGATAAAATTATATAATTTGGTTAAACATGTTTGATTCTTTTTTGGTTTTGTGTGTTAGTTATACAATATTTTCTGCAACATATCCCCTGCGATAAACGGGGGCTCACTGTGCTTCAAAATTTGAAAATAATCCAAATTAAGACACTGCTTTCAAGCAGTCTGATCATATTTACACTCTTCATAGAAGCAGTTGGGAGGGTTGATAAATAAATAAATTAAACATTTAAAAGGGCGGGGTTGTGTGTGGGGGTTGGGGTCACAGCCAAATTTCCTGAGGCAAGCATTTCCGGCGGGCTCATTCGCCTTCCGTGATGATACTGGTGGTGTCCGACTGGTCGGCGGTCCTCTTGTAGCGCACGGAGGAGGAGAAGTAGGCCCGCTTCTTCCTGTAGACGACGAAAGCCACGGCGAGCGCCAGAGCGAGCACGGTGAGCACGAAGAAACCCGCCGCCACGGGAGATCCAGAAGACTCTGACGACACGAGCAGGAAACGTTCACAACCGCGGCAGACGGGAGAGAACGAATTAGCAGAGCAGGAAAGGACTTCGTAAGTAGAAGTACAAGAAACGTGTGTAAAAATACGACTGAAAAAAATCGACTCAAGTACTATTTGTACTCGATTACTTGAGCGGAGACACTCACTGGCTTTCGTTTGGCAGACGACGCGACTGAGGCTGTCCTGGCAGCTGACGACAGTCCAGCTCCCTCCGTCCTCGGTCGCCATGACGGCGCACGGGACCTCCTTCCGCTGTGCCGTGCTGGCCAAAGCGCCCGACCTCCAGTTGGCGTAGGACAAAGTCGACCCGTCCTCCCACGCTGCGGGAGATCCTGATCACAAAAAGACATGCCATTAAATGGCCACACAAACATATTGGAGCGGGATTTCGCAATGTTGACAACTTTTTAAACCCATCATCAACATCAACTTTAAAGTGTTGATACGTTATGAAAAGCTACTAATGACATTATGAAATTCTACTATTAACATACTTTACTACTAGAACATAGATGTCAACTAGTGCAGTTTTTCCTCTCTAGTTGTTGCTGTCATACAGTAGTTAAGGCTGTAATGGGGAAAAAAATGTTACAGAGCACACTTTTTCTGCTAGTTGTGCTTAGTCATTTTACTAGTGAGGACAAACAGCAAACTAGTAAGATGGATATCAAAAGTAATGAATAAATAAGATCAAGGTCAATGTACTAGCAGGTCAAAAATGGTACTAGTAGTGAAAAAAATGTAACTTCTGTAACAATACAAAATTGTTCTACAAGTGCACTAGTGGTGACAAAGAGCAGCAATTGACTTCCTGGGTCAATTTGACCCGTCATAAAAAGTGAGTGTCTGACTTGGGAGAGAAAAAATATGTAAATATAAACTTCATTACTCACCATTTCGTAGATAATTATTATTATTTATAGAGTCATTACGCTTACTACTAAAAAAAAACTGCAATGGCTCAATTTGACCCGAAACATTACTCATGTTCCTGGGTCAATTTGACCCGTTATCCAAAAAGTGTCAGAACCGGCAAAATGAATTTCAAAAACATGTTCTGACTAATTGTAATGATTACTTAATAAAGCTGCAAATCTTACAATGGGTCAATCTGACCCGCAACATAACAGGAGGGTTAAGAATATGGAATAAATACTTAGTAGGCTTTCCATAATCATGTACTAGTACGCTCCTTGTCTTCACAACAAAGACAATTCAGCCTACTAGTGGAACCAGTGTCTAACTAGTAAAGTGTTCTTCCACTACTAGTGCTACATTTAGCAAACTAGTACACAATTGGACCTTATCAGTAAATTACGGCACTAGTAACACTACTTGGTCCAACCATGTGACATGCACTAGTAACCTTTACTAATAACATGTAGTTGTCCTCTTAACTCATTCACTGCCGTTTGACGGCTATAGACGTCAAAAATTCATTTGAACTATTTCTATTAGTTTCACATTTTTCCCCACTTTTTTTGGAAGAGTTTGAAAACCTAGAAAAAAAATGTATTGTACATTTAGAACAGATATAAAATTTGTGATTAATCTTGAGTTTAAATAATTAAGTAATTAAACAAAACAAAATATTATTAAAAAATTTGAGGCGTCAGACGATAATTTTTTTTAATTGTAATTGATCGCATGACTTCAATAGTTAACTCATGACTAATCACATTTTATATCTGTTCTAAATGTACAATAATTTTTTTTTAGGTTTTCATACTCTTGTTAACAAAAGTGGAAACAAATGTGAAACTAATAGAAATTGTTCAAATGAATTTTTGACGTCTATAGCCGTCAATGGCAGTGAACGAGTTAACATGCCAAAATTATGGTAACGGTAGAGGAAAAGACGCTACTAGTAATGTGCTACCAATAATTCTATATGCTCCTTTGTCAGTTAATTTACCTTTGGCATCGATGGCGACGCCGAGCCACACGCGACTGGTGATGAGAGGGTCGTCGGTCACGTACTTGGACACAAAGTCGTTCTCCTCTTTGCTTTTTACGGACAGCAGTTCAGCGTCTGGCAAAATGCAACAAAAATGTCGGCAGTTAGAATGAGTCGCTTGTCAGATTTGGACGCGTGCGCGCGACGGACCCAAGCTCTGACAGATGTTCTTGGCTCGCCGCATGTCGTAGACGCTGTAGTTGTAGAAGCTCATGTCGAAGGCGTAGCAGCGCTCGTCACGCTGCACCCACTTGGACGTGCCGTTGCTCCGAGGGCAGCCGTTGACCTTCGCGCTCGCCTGCAGTTTGGCTCCTGGTGGCCAAAAACGCACACAGAGCTGAGTTCATGGACGCAGATGTTTTTCGATAAGATCAAGTGAAAAAAATATATATATACAATTTGTGGAGAATGTTAACAGAGATTGAAGCTCCTCCCCACAGTTCAACATACCAAGACACCACCAGATGTTGCCAAAGCGTTAAATATCAGACATGGCTGACTTCAGCACAAAAACAGTAGTTAGGTGAGTTTTCAGGAAAGAGGATAGATTCCCCCCAAATTTGCCAAATTCACAGGACGCCACACCGTGAATGTGCGGGGTTTGCTGTACAAGACAGTAGTCATTTGTGAGAATTTCATTTGGATTTTTATAAGGTTTTGTTCTCTATTGAATGAGGATTTCATCTGAATTTTAATAAACCCATTTTCGGTTTCTCCTGTAATGTGAGAGAAAAATTAAAAAAATTTACCAATACTTTTTAAAATGTAAAATCTGAAACATGTACTTGTTTTATTTTTTGGGTGTTCAATATTTAATATAGCCTATGAGAATTTAATCTGCAGTTTTTCTTTTATTTACTGTATGATGATGTAATCCATCATTTGTTTCCTTCAATGTATGATCATTTATATTTTTGCTCATATTTCACATCAATCTGAATTATTTAATAACAAATTATAAATAAATTTAATTAATGGAGTAATTAAATGAAAATTTGATCTTAAAAAAATGGTGTTCATGTAATGCATTCGAATTTAATCATTATTTTTTTTCTTGTATTTTATTTTTATTTTGTTTGTCCCTTTAATGTAAAATAATTAAATTTTATTTATTTATTTTTTTACTTTCTTTTGGTTTATATACTGTATGACAATTCAATGTGTCATATTTTTCCTCAATATTTGGGTCTATTTTTCTTCAATGTTTGATCATTTAGCTCTACTTTTTTACTCACATTTTTGCTTCTTTTTTTTTTTTTTTTTTTTACAAGTCATTTAATTCAAATCTTTAAAATTATTTGTAGGTGTTTATTTAATTATTAAGAATTTAATCTGTTTTTGTTGTTGTTTTTTGTAATTTAAATGTGTTTGTTTTTTAATGTATGAGAATTAAATTTGTATTTGTGTCTTATTTATCTTAAAAGGAACCCGACTGGAATGACAAGTTAGCCAAGTTACAAGTTGTAGGAACTTTATTTGGACGTACGCCGCCATTGTTATTTATAGAATGACGGCTGTCTTTCTGCCGAGCAATGTGACACGGATATAAAGAAAGCAAGGTAAGCCTCGTAGGAAAGTAGCGTTCCTAAAGGGACGATCAAAACTCTTGAATGCGTCTGGTGAACGAGGAGAGCATGGCGTGGGGGAGGGTGACTCTCCCGATCACATGTTGTTTGTTTAGGAATGCTACGAGGTTTACCTTGCTTTCTTTATAGGCAATGATTTTTGAAAAATTGATATCATAGTTATGTTCATAACAACCGAATAAATAATATAGAGCAAACAGTCGGGGTTCCTTTAAAAGCTACCGCCTCTTATACTAATTTCTTATGGAAATTCATGTTAAAGAACAAAAAAAGAGGGGAAAAAAAAGAGAAACGTGTGTATTTTTAAATCAATAAATGCTTCTTACTCTGGAATGGGGTGCTGATGTTGGCGTTGTAGCAGATGGCGCCATCGAGCAGCAAGTAGCAGCTGCTCCTCACCCATGCGCCGGAGGGCGTAACAAAAACGCAGCCGCCCACATCTCGCTCGTCGCCGCTGGAGCTCTCCACGTACTCCGAGATGTCCGCTTTGTACCGGTAGCCGGTCCCGTCCGACCACTCGTAGGACTCGCCCGCAGCCTACGTGGACAGACAGACGGGCACAGTCCACATGACTTTTGCTGATGATTTGCCAAAGTCGCATACGCTCTAATCTGCAAGTTTTGACCTCCTGATTGGACAGCCCGATCCAGAGAGGGAATCCGTCGGTCTTTGCGAGGAGCTTGACGTGCGCCCTGTGCTCGGCGTCATGCACGCTGGCCAGGTGGCCACCACGCTGAGCGCACTCTTCCAGAGCCTGGTACCAACTCAGATCACGTCGCGTCACCACCTCGTAGGATAAATTGCCAAGCTGCTGAAAGTCCCTGGTGGACTTGGAGTATTCCTGTTTGGGTTCTTAGGAGAAAAGCATTAAGGTGGTCAAAACCTTCTTTGCAATATGTGCCAACTACTAGTTAAGTAGATGAATGCACCCGTTTTCATCCATCTCTAGGCGCAGACATTTTGTGACTGACATCAAGATCACATTGTGAACGTCTGGGCGGTCAAAATGGATGTGCACTCAAATGGATGAAAACGGGTGCATTCATCTGCTTCATTCTTACTCCATCAATGCAGTATTAATCAGAAATGCGTGCGGGTGGGGAACATTTTGTAAAGGTCATTTTCACACCTTTTTTTTTAAGGACAGTACAACACAAACCATTATCCAGTTTGCAGGTCACGATCGCTTTTTGCCTGAACTCGGAGAATAACTCTGACTGTGTGACGACAACCCATTTGCCTTGGAGAGTGAGACCTGCCATGAAGTCGCCGTCTACTTTTGGTCTACCATTGCTCCAGTTGGAATATTGGACATTTGTGCCATCGTACCATTTCAACCGGTTACCTATCGTTGTAAACACACACAGTTTAGTACCATAATGGACAACAGAGTACAGTAGTACATTTTGAAGATACAGGTCATTTCTTTCCTGAGACTAGACTAACAAATGAAGTCATCAAAAGCAAGGAGAGCTGTTCCAGCATGAAGGTCCAAGTACTAGGATGCACTCTTTCGTCACTGGTAAGACCAGGGATTCTCCAGATATCAGCAAATCAAATTTAACGACTAATTTAATATCGTACTGCATGTATACACACGCACAAACATATACTGTACATACATACAGGGTACATTAGGGTTGACTACTGTAAAACATTTGAGTCATAGATTTGTGTTGAGGTAATTTTCTGCCACTAGGGGGCATTAGTGTTTCATGTTGGACATTGGCGACAGTTTTTTCTCTCTCTTCAAATTACGAGCAAATGTTATTTAGAACATGAAGCAACTCGTGGACACCAGTCACCAGTCCCCATTAATATATATATATATTTCTATCACATTTATTATTGCTAAATTGTGTTATAGTGACTCCTTTGCACAACGTTATATATAAAATAAAGCATGAATGTTTTTACATCAATTGTATTTAAATTTCCAATGCCTTTGGACATCATATTTAATGCCTTTTAATTTTTCATTTGAGCAAAATCCATTTCAGGACTTTTAATGACCCTGAAGACATTTCAGTAGTAGAACTTTTTTTATCTAACTTTCTTTTTTTTTTCTTTTTCTAAACACTACTGTATAAAATTTCTGCATACTAGTAAGAAAACTCTGCTACCTTGGCAGAACAACTTTGAGTTAAAACTACTAGTACGAATTTTGGTGTTACTTCAAGGAGGCTACTAGTGCTTGACACAAGTCTACTAGTCAGTCCTAGTAGTGTTACTAGTGCAGCACAGTAGTTTACTAGCCAGGTTGAATTTATTTTAAAAAAGTGACAGTGCATATTAATGAGCATTTACTTGTAAATACGTCAGATTATAGCCATTGGCTCTGTAGATTTGTGCACGGGGGAAAAGAAAAAAAAAAGACTTAGGCCATTGTTTTAGGAAGGTGAGGATATTACAAAATGAGAGTGCACGCAAAAAAAAAAGCAAACAGATTCAAACACCTACTGTCGTTTTTGAACATCCCCAGCCAAACAAACTGAACCAAGTTTTGAAAAGGCAGAAGTTGCTGCCTGATAAACTCGTTCTCCTCTGCGTTCCGGATGGTTAGGATGTCTGCGCCTTTGTCTGGAACACAAACAGGACCCGCCCCTTTTAAAATTCGCATGTGACACTCAAGCAATCTGATTTCTTGTGGTGACGTTCTCACGAAGGTTACTGCAGGTTCTGCGGATGGGTCCTTTGTCCACCTGCTCCCATCTGGCCGCCGCCAGCTGGAAAGAGTAGCAGTTGTTCTTGAAGGGGATCCAGTTTGGGCCGTTTATTTTGTGGGGGCACTTCACTGCCACGTCTTCCGGTGTGGTTATTATTTCTTCTGAAATACAAAAATAGGACATTTAAACCTCTGCTGGACATTTGATTCCAGGTCACATCTTGTTGTTGAACCATGTTAGCTGTCGAATGCAAATGTAGTGAAAATTGTTCTTCATTATTCGTCCAAATTCAGCTGTTTAAAAGTAAAAGTAAAAGTACGGATATTTGTCAATATGTCTTTACAGGACCAAAAATTGCTGAAAGGGTGATCAAATGGAGCAAGGCCTGAGGGTTGCGCATTTGTTTTGGGATGAAATCCTCACTCACTGTGTGGTTTGTGGCAGATGGCACCTCCCAGCTCCTGCTCGCACTCGGTTGCCTTCCAGAAGCCGTCAGTGTCCAGGAAGACGCAGGAGCCTGCGATCACCTGAGAAGACCAACGACTGAAGACGGTGTGACTGTGGTCCGTCCAGCGATAGTGGATCCCGTCCTGAGTGGAGTGCATGGAGAGACGATCAGCATTCATTCCTTCATATCCAGTACTAGTACACTCTTTGTCCTCACCAGTAGGACAATTCAGGGTACTAGTAGAAGATTGCATCTTACTTGTAATGTTTTGCCACTACTAGTGCCACGTTTGACCCATTAATCCAAACTTGCACTAGATATCAAATTAATGCTGAAACATTTTTCAATAAAGCGGTTTCAACATTTATTCGATATCTGTAAATTCCATCCACTAGTACGGTCTTTGCGCTCACTAGTAAAACAATTCAAAACACGAATCAACTGTCTTACTCGTTATGATTTTTCTACTTCAGTATGACAGGCTGCACACAAGTAGGACTACGACATGTTACTAGTGTGGCAAAATTGGGCACTAGTTGATATCGGCACACTAATAACAATACTAGTTACGCGCTAGATGTTAATTAGCACAATTTTCTAGTGTCGCTTTATGGTGTCACTAGTTACACACAGTTGTCAACAAGTGCACAGTTTTGCCTCACTAGTAACAGGTATTTGTCCTACGGGTGAGGACAAAGAGTGTACTGGTACATGGATCTTAAGGATATCGAATAAATGCTCAAATGTTTATTTATTCAATATCCTTGATATTAAGCCCAGTAGACTAAAAGTGGCACTAGTAGTGAGCTCAAAGAGGATACACTAATAGTACATGGCCCTTAAGCTGGAGGACAAAAAGTGGCACTAGTAGTGACAAAAATGTTTCTAATAAGATACATTCTACTAGTACCCTGATTTTGTCTTACTAATAATGAGAAAGAGAGAACAAGGACCTTAAGTTGGATATGAAGGATACAGAACAAATGAGAGAAAAAATTGCACTCGTATTGACAAAAATGTTCCTAGTAAGTAAGATTCTACTAGTATCCTGATTTTGTCGCACTAATGATTAAAAAGAGCACACACTAAGACATGGACCTCAAGATGGGTATGAAGGATACAGAATAAATGAAAACAAAGTGGCACTAGTAGTGCCAAAAATATTCCTAGTATGACACATACAAGTACCCTGATTTTGTTTTACTAGCGAGGACAAAGGGAGTACATAGACCTTAAACTGGATATGAAGGAGAGAATAAATGGGGGGGCACTATTAGCGACAAACATGTTCCTAGTAAGACAAAGCCATTCTACTAGTACTCTAATTATGTCACTAGTATTATGGACATTAATAAAGCCGGATATGAAGGATATGGAATAAAAGCTGAAACGTGAGCAACATTTGTCTTTGCCGGGCACGCGTACATCTTCACTGAAGAGGCCGATCCACATGGGCTTGCGTGCACGGCTCACGTGCACACTGAGCACAGACTGCTGGAGGGTGTCGGCAACGCTCGCCAGATTCATGTCCTGGTTCAAGCACTGCTCCAAGGCTTCGAACCAGGTGAGGTTCTTGACGAGTAGCTGGAAGGTGTGGTTGTTGACCTGGAAGGGCTCAGACGTGACCGAAAGCTCTTCGACGGGATCTGAAATGACGAGAGAGCTCGGATGAAGATGAGCTTTCTTTCTTCGCGTAGGTTGAAGAAAGCAGACTAGAGTCTAGCACAAACTTGTTGGGTAGCAAAAGAGGAGAGTCATTAAAAGGGAAAAAGCAGTAAATTACCTGCATAGTGTTGGCAAAGTGCCCCATATTGATACTGGGTACAGGAGGTGTAGTCCCAGGTACCCATCACGGCCGAATTAGGGTTATTGATTAAAAAGACACACAAATCCATATTGTCTGGGTCAAGTGTCTGTAAGGAGTAAACACATGTTGATCAAATACAAAATATATTTAAAATATACATTTGTGCTTACGGTACAGTTAGAATAAAAATCTCACGTTGACATTAATGGCCTTGTGCATTCCAACCAGCAGTGAATGGAAATTGACGTAATCCACTGGCGACTTGTCCAGCCACTCCAGTTTGTTGCGTTTGTGTTTGAGACCAATCCATATGCCTCCCATGTCCTTCATTCCTGGCAACAGGCTGGTGATGAAGTCTAAATGCAAGAAAGAGCAGTAGCACTTAGCATGATATCATTGCGAGGTACATAACATGCTAAAGATACGGAGCTCAGGAGAGTCATCATGAAGTTATCTTTACAAAGAATTACCTTGCTCCACTTGGTCAGATATGGTGACCAGGGTTCCCCTCACTGACTGGCACATCTCATTGGCAGTCTTGAATGACACTGGCTTTGCATTCTGTAGCCGTGTGTAGCACTGTGGAAAAAAAAGAGACAGCAGTTTTGGTTGTGACACCGAAATAATTGTGAAGAGCGTCTTCATTTTTGTCCAATTTTATCTCACTTTTCTGGAAAATGTTCACCTTAAAAATGTGATATAATATATGTGACCTCACGAGTCTAAACATGACATTCTGATTAATATTACATTTGTGGAATATGAGTTACGCAGCAAAATCCAGCCATTTTTAATTAATAGCAGAAGGCGGCCATTTTGCCACTTGCTGTCGACTGAAGATGACATCACCGTTGCTCAGGGCTCAGGCAACGACCAATCACAGCTCACCTGTTTCTGAAAAGCTGAGCTGTGATTGGTTGTTTTCTAAGACCTGAGCAACTTCGATGTCATTTTCACTCGACAGTAAGTGGCAAAATGGCCGGCTTCTGATATTGATATAAATGGATTTTGCTGCTTAACTCATATTCCACAAATGCAATATCAACCAGAATACAGTATTTAGACTAGTGGAGCTGGATAGAACATATTATTGTCAAAAAACTAAATTGAGTTGACTTCCCCTTTAAGTAGGTAAGTCAATTTCTCTTTCTTTGTCAGCCATTGTGGGCGGGAAAAAATGAGTTAATAATAATATACAGTATGCAGATGAGCTACAGACAAAGTATTGCTCGATAAAATTGGCTTAACAGGTTTTGCTCTGACCAACCAAGCAGAGGACAGAAAAATACTGAAAGCACATGGGCCATCACCGATGCTGAAGGCCCTGGGCAGAGTAGATTCTCATGGCAACACCCAAAAGCTAAAATCTGATTGGTCAAAAAACAACAACAGCAGCAGTGCAGCCAAAGAAAAAAACTACAAAATTAAGAGAACAGACTTGTGGGATTGAATGAATTCAATTACATTAAATTAATATAAAAAATTTGGCTGTACTGTAAATGACCACTCACCACCTCAAATATGGCCAATATTATTAACAAGCTCCTGGCAAGGAATAAAACTCTGTCAAATGGATCTCAGAAGTATCAAACCTTATTTCTGAAGGCGATTGAGGTATTGCCACATGGCAGGCCTCCAGGATGAGGCTCCAGAGGGTTGCTCTCCACAGTCGTGATGTTAAGCCTTTCGCACACAAAGGGCAACTTCTGCCTACAACTATTCTCAGACCCTGCAAGTAAAGGAGCAGGGCAAAAAAAAAAAAAAAGGGAAAAAAAGAAAAGGAGTGTTAAACACATTGATAAAGAAATGTATTATTAGAAACGGTGGTACAGTACTGAGAATATACAAAAACATCATTTTAGAGGTTGTATTACAACCTTTGCATTGGTTAAAAAAAAAAGGGGTAAAAAATGAAAACAAATGGAAATGATGTATTTTAAAAACTCTACAAGGCTCACGGGTCAAACACACTCCGCTCAAACTTATTTACTCACTTGGAAGGAACCTCTCAGGACTGATGGAGGTGCATCTGCCTAAGAAAGCTGAATAATACAAGTGTAGCCGCGTATGCCTACAACACATGAGCGCACAGCCACGTGCCGTTAATTGGAGTGCAAAAATGAACAGTCAATGTGCGTGTGCGTTTTTGTCTTACGTCATGGGGAACATCCGCTTGGGATCTCTCAGGTCGACCCACCAACCTTGCTTGGGAGAACTTGACAACTGCTCAGAATCATTTTACGATCAATACCATAAGCCTTTTAGCGCATTGATTTCTTGCAGATTGTAATATGCACATAGTTAGTCAAATAGGCAAACTATCAGAATTTCCCTTCAGTATGATATAGTACAACTACATTGACAAACACGTGATGTATTAACAAAGGATTAGGGGTACTAAATTCTACTGTCATCACAGGACACTTGCCTTTTCTAGGTTTTCGTGGATGATTCTGGCGGCAGTGGAGCTCGGCGGCGAAGCAAGTTTGCTGCCATTCATAGTGCAAAAGAGTTTCGCCTCCTCAAAAGACAGCTGAGGCTCGTTCACAAACCAATACTCGCCGCCATCAACAAAGATGGACGTCTCGTGGTGCACGCCTGAGAAGCACAACACATCTCCATCATGACACTCGTGAGTTGCGTTGGAAAGAGGTGGATGATTTATGGTACATTTATGGAAAGTTTCCAGTAAATTTCCGTGGAACTTTGGAGATATTCCAAATGGTGAACTTTCCATTGGAATCAACTGAAAGTTGTTTAATAAAAAAGATTCAAACATAAATTCCCATCTATTCTCATAAATTCACATGAATTCTCACGGGACTTTCCCACTTTGAAAATTCCTGAAATTTTGCAACCCTTATCTTGACAAACTTTCCCAGACTGTTTGATTTTAACCAGTAACAAACATGCATAATGAGTTTATTTCAAAGTCACAACAGACCACCATTAGCCCAAAAAACAAGTAAATACTGTATTACCTGGATTGTACCAGTCTGGATACGTTGGTGTCTTCCCTGTTGAATAACAAAGCAAGAATACGTTTTTAAGCACTACAACAATAATGGTACCCTTACATGACATGAAGACTCTCTAGTCGATTGTTATAGTTGCTTGTTACTGCACTACTAGTGTGGCTCATACTACCAGAGGCAAATTCCTTGTGTGTTTTTACATACTTGGCCAATAAAGATGATTCAGATTCTGATTAAAATCATGTGGTAGAAAGACATTTCAGCATTTATTAGATATCCTTGATAACTTAAGGCCATACAAGTAGACCAAAGGTTTTCTTAGTCCAGTTGCACTTAAGCATTCAATCCATTTTTTTCTTATGTGATTATTATGCTACTCACACAGGGACACTTGAGAGTATCAGGTTACTCTCAAGTTTTTAAGTCATTTCGTGACCATTTTGCTAAGATAACAGCAATTTTTGTTTAGATTTGTTGTTGAATGTTGATAAGGCTTACCATGAGGGATTTGGCAGACCCATTCCAGCCTGGCATCGCAGTGAAACGGGGATGCATAGAAAGATGCAGGTAGGTGGTCATGGAGTAAAAACAAAAAGAGATACTTCATGCTTCTCTTCATTGTCTGAGGACAGAAATTGCTTGTATTAATGTCGTTCCAGAAAAAAATACAAAGTATGCCATCATGTTGCTCCAAGTGATATATATATTTTTTTAAACAAAAAGAGTACAACTCTATTGTGGACAGAGACAAAACAAAACAGAAAGATAGAAGCTGTCCAATTCAGTTAACAGCTGAAAGTTCATCGATTTCCTTTTCTTTACTTCCCATCACATATCCAAAGCTCACTGGTTACTTAAATGTGTTATTTTCCTCCAACATTTGCCCAAGGAAGCATAGAATTGTCCAACATGTCTTGAAGAATTCACATTTTGGAGAAGTATAACGTCAACCAAAGCCAACAGATCAATGTAAGTCACCTTAAACGCTGTGCAGTCTCGACTGTACGCATCGTCCTCGTGGAAGTCATGATGCAAAACGTCCATTGCTACCTAAAGTATAGACATAAAAAAAATAACATAAGGATCACTCAAATATATCGTATACTCAATGGACATGTCCTTACATACATTCACAATAGAATGAGCTCCAATACAAATAAATAAATAAAAATAATAATTTAAAAAAACTATCATCATCCATCCATTTATCAAACCACTTACATTCTACAGTACTAAAATAACATTTGCAGTTCTTTTATTAGATCCTATTAAGTTGGACAGTTCCAATAATGTATGCTTTGTTTTCACGTGTTGCTGCTCCATGTGTGCTAAAGTAGCAGTTGTTTGAAGATTTATAGTTAACGTAACAAACATGCTAATTTCCGTTAGCTCGCCTTTGGCGTTTGGCATCATTTGTTAGCATTAAGCTACCCATATGATTTGGTCGAAAAATTTGGTGTATAATTTATGTGTTGGTTTTACGGCAAACTTCAAATGGGACTAGCAAATAAACAGCTTGAAGCAAGCACGTTTTGACTCTTATTTGGAGAGTCGTTTTGTGTCCTCAAAGTGACATTGATGTTATACATCTCTCATATCTTTTTGCAAGAGAGTGAGAACAGGTCCTTCCGAATACTTTTAAAAAGTGTGTTTTAATAAGCATAAAATGTGTTTAAGATGTGGATGAGGTGTGAAACTATGTAAAAAAAAAAGAAAAAAAAAAGTATATGGTTTCTCTTTAATGCACATTTTCACCGATTGCAGATGTGTCTGTTTTGGAACTCCTAGCCTCGCGATAAACTCTGTTTACCTAATTCAATTTCACAGGTGTAACAAATCTTCAATTTAGAAACAACAACTCTACGGTGACCACTAACATGACATCAGCTAAAATTAAGATTTCAGTTTTACTCACAGGACGGCCATCACTCCACTGCCAAGAGCGATCGGCCGGGTTTCTTCTGCTCAGTCCCACCCAGAAGTAGCGATCATCGCTGTGGCAACAACATTGAATGCCAATCCACTGGTTAGGACAAGTCTCTGCCATTCAGTTGCATGCTTTATTAAACGTAGAACATCCACAGTTTGTACCTGATGGTGTTTCTGATGATTCCATGCAGCGCTCTCATCTCATCCAGATTGGTGAAGCTGGGCAGGTTGGCTCCAAGGGCCTGACAAAACCTCTCAGCTTCCTCCCATGAACGTTTGCGACTGAGCCTTTCCTCATGAAACACCTGCCGCAGACAAAAACAAACAAACATCAGACTCGGATAACAAAAAAACGTTTCATAGGGGCTGACTGAAGAAATTAAAAAGAAAATGAAAAGAAACTGGAGACACAGTGGCGTGGGAACTGAAATGATGCATTCATTTCAGTTCTTCTATTTTTTGAAATTGTATACTGGTGGGAGAACAAAAATGTTGGTATAGCTCAAATTTGATTTGATCTTATTGTATATGGATACATGTGTACATATTTATGCATGTATTTTTCTTTTCGAATAAAGTTTATCTACCTACTAGTGCTGTCTGTTTTTGTTTTTTCCTAAGAGTTGTCTAAAGCCGTTTCAGCATTTATTCCATATCCCTGATATCCAGACCAGTGTATCCATCTTTTATCCTTCTCAATATGCTAGTATGCTCTTTGTCTTAGCTAGTAAGACAATGCAGCATTTTCCCTCTACTAGTGCCACTTTTGGCCTACTTGTACACAATTAAACCTTATTAGTAAACTACTGTGCTGCACAAATAAACACTACTAGGCATGTACCATGCACTAGTAGCACCAAAATGCCCATTCCAAGTTATGACTCACTCGTATCATGTACAGTAGTTGTCAACTACAGTGTAGATATGTCATAACAGCAGTGAAACTATTATGGGAAAAAACATATCTGTTAAGACAGTCAAATGTTTTACTAATGAGGACAAGGGGCACACTAGTGCAGATTCAATGATCCAAAGAAATGTTTATTTGCAGGCATTCCATATCCTCAATACCCAGTTCAGGGTCAATGTACTAGTATGCTCACTCGTAGCACAGCTTTGGCATCCCAGTAGAGCAACTACATGTTACTAGTGAGGCAAATCTACGAGTGGGCATGTTGGTGCTACTAGTTCAAGGTTTAATTGCATAATAGTAGGAAAAAATATTACTAGTCCAACCAAGTTGTTCTACTAGTTACTGAATTATCTTACTAGCGAATTGGAAGGAAAAAAAAGTGTATTAGTACAAATTTAAGGATATTGACAAAATTCCCAATTGGCCTGTGCCAACAATGGTGCTAGTGCTAATGAAATACATGCCCTTGACATAACACTCACTCACTCACTGACCTTGTAGCAGTATTTGAAGTCTGGTATGGATACCCATTCGTTTGGGCACGGTGAGGTGTTGTTTGGTTCAGGTTCTGGTGGCAGAACTGGACTGAGGTCTGTCCTACAAATGGTACCGGCCTTAAAGAGCGTACAGTTTTTCACCTCCCACTTTCCCAGGTGGTTTGCGGTGGCAATCACAGCACAACCTCCATCGTGCTCTGGAACAAAAAAGAACCATAGAGTAGAACTTTGAATGTAACCATTTCTTGACGTAGGCTTTGAATAACAACACCACATGCAGACAAACATAAGACTTCATAAGAAAAGGTATCAACAAGGGAGGAGGAAGATAAGCTGTTTTCATTCTTGCCTCCCAAAAATGTAACCAAAGTTGAGGATGCTTGAGCGTGTGTGGGTGTGTTGGGACGTGGGTGTGATTTTGAATATATTTGACCTTATGTTGATTGTATTCAAGTTCAATGAGTTCAAGTTCATATGTATCAACACTTGCCGAAAGAGGAAGATGAACTAGCTGAAAGTTATGTTGTTCTTATCAATACCAAGGCACTTTGTGATCATGGAAATCTTGGGAGTCACTAGCCCAGCCTGCCATATTGAATTAAATGACTTTGTAACTATGTATTCCATTCCATTCCATTTGTGACCAATCATTCAGGAACACATTTTAGTAAATAGCAGAAATACATACGCGGTTCAGAAGAGCCCCAATTGGTGTATGTAACTTCGCTTTGGGAATCATCCTGGCCATGCCATTGATACTCTCCAGTGTTCTTAATGTCTTCCAGCCCAATCCAAAAATACTGAGGCGTATTACTAATATAAGATGCAAGCAAACGGCTGATGAAGGCCTGCTCAAACCTAGAGGCAAGAAATAAAAAAGACTTCAGATACATAAAGAAGGACAGTTCAAGACCTAGAGTTGCTGCACTGGGACTTTTCCGACTTCATATCAGAAAGTGTGCACGGGAACGCCCCTTTGAAGTCGGGGGGGGAAGAAGAACCACAACTTCACCGACTGGCTTCAATCTGATGTTACTGGTCCAATGGAGAACCCCATTTATTTATTTATCTTTATTGTTGCTTTGTTTTAATTATTTGACATAGGTTCATGTAACACTGTGTGGTTTGGAATGACTGTATTATCCAGAAAAACAACCAGCCATCATTGTTTACATTTTCCTCGAACACTTTGAGGTCAGAACTTGGACAATCCGAGAGGGATAAATCCGATTTTCTGCCTTCCTCGAATGCAGCTACTAGAAGAGTACAATGATACCATGTCATTCAAAATTAATTGGTACCATGCTTTTTTTAGTACCAGGATTTGCCTTTCTTGCATTTGCTTTGCACGATTTGATTTATGATATACCTCCCCACTGCCTAACATTATTTTTGATTTGAATAAAAAATACAAATAATTAAAAGTTCCATGTTTTGACACGTCATAATTGTGGTATTTTGATGACAAAATGGTACATGCTAGAGTGTTTCTTAGTGCGAGCCAAGTCACAAGGTGAACCAACCTGTTTCTTATAGTGATGTTACAGTGATCTTTGAAGGACACTTGCGTCGTGTTCACACGGTAACAGGAGTTGCCGTGTCTCCTCCAGCCCTAAATATATAAAAGCAGGGACATGTTGGCAAACTTTCATTCTACTAAATAACAAATGGACTGCTTTTTATAACACTTATGGTGCCCAAAGCGCTTTACAATGCCTCACATTCACCCATTCATTCATTCATACACCAGTGGGTGGCTGCCAGGTCCACTGGGAGCACATTAAGGCTCAGTGTCTTGCTCAAGGACACTTTGACATGGTCATAAGCGCCGAGGATTGAACCAACAACCTCAAACATGGTCTTAAAACTGTGACTTTTAATGTACAATTAGGTAGTAAATTGATTCAGTCTGGACAGAAGATTGTCCACTATGGACATACACGCTGCTTCACACTAAAAATGGATTGGTTAAAAAAACTACCAATCTAGTAGGTTAAGCTCATACTGGCTTGATTAACTAATAGATTGGCCAGACATTGACCATTCCAGGTGGTTACAGGTATAGCCAAACAACCAATGAAATTGGTTACAATAGAAAGTAACTCTTATTGTATCTATTTATTGCATTCTAAATTTATTTATTAATTATTATAAGTGATTACAAAATAGTGTAGTGTTTAAAAATGGAAATGTGTGTCTAGATAGGTCAGCAGGTGTGACCAGCTCAGTCGACTAGTGGTAGTGTATCTCCCCGGAGACTGGGAGGTTGTGGGTTCAATCCCTGGGCTGGTTAGAACAAAGACTAATAAAATGGGATCCATTTGCCCCACTGCTGCTCATCGCTCCCTCAGGGGATGGGTCAAATGCGGAGAATGAATTTCACCCCACTTAGGTGTGTGTGACAATCAGTGGAACTTTTTGGGGGGAATCCCGTGGCCAGCAGGATTCCTGAAAAAATGTCAGCCTCTAATACAGATTAACCAATATCTTGGTCAGAATGAAATTTGTATCGGTTGGCCCAATCACCAATATATATTGGTTGAAAACACCTACCATTCTAGAGTGGTTGTTTTAACCAAAGGATCTGTCGGACACATAACTACCAGCTAGATTGGTGAAATTTAACCTTTATTTGGGTAAATTTGACCAATCTGTTTTAAGGATGTAGTACATACAAACAGTCTGCGTCAGCTCCAGTCTCTCCCACAAAACTGATCGGGGAAGAAAGACCCGCTTAAGTGTGAGTCTGTCTTTGCACCAAACTCAAAAATATTACCGCAAGTCGTACGTATGTGTCAATGGTCAATGTGCTGTGCAATTCACATTAGTCCTCGCAGCTAGTAGCTGTCTTCATCAATACACTAGCCGCTAGTCACACTTTGGCTCTAACCATTTTAAATTAAAAAGAAAACCTTTTTGTAGTTAGAAGCGAAAGTTTCAAATCCAACTGGAATTCGTTAACTGCCATCAACACGATTAGGGAACAGGGATTTTGGGTGCAAGTCCAAGCTCTAGTTGTTCTTGGGCTCAATTATTGTAAAATAAATTTCCCCCATGTGTCTTGTTTTTTTTTCTTCTGCATGATTTTTTTTGACTGGTGCAACTTCTATGTACTTATGTATAAGTGAATGTTATTAATCATCATCATGAAATATTGACAATTTGACCTTAAAAAAATAAAAAATAAAAACAATATGAGGAAAACCAGAATTTCTGTAAACCCAAGTATTCAGAGGAAGTTATCATTGTCACATAAATCACCAAGAAATAAATCCACCAAATTTTATTGCAACTTTAAAAAACAGAATTTGTGCAAAATGACAGAAAAAAATTGTTAGCTCAATCTAGTTTTCAGTGGCTTAATTCTACTATAAACAAAAGCCCAAATTATGAGTACGGTTCACACTTTGAAATCCGGTAAGCAGACCATACTCACATCTTCAAAGAGACAGCCGGCAGTCCCCGATGATTCACTGACTTCTCCTTTCGTCTGACACATGAAAGCTCGTTTCTCAGAACAGCGTCCAACCCGCCAACCATGAGTCTTGGAGGACACACAAAGAGCTTTTATTTTTCATGCGAACTCATGTGTAGAGCATCACAAAGACGCAATCGCGGTCGACATCAGAAAATATAAATACAAGACTGAAGAAGTGTTTTCAGGTATCTGTACTCAAATTTAATATTTATTTTCTAATATTTTTCTTTTACTCTCTACATTTGAAAACAGGTATCTGCACAGTCTACTCTTTACGTTAAAATTGTTAGTTTGAATATGAGGACATGACATTAATTCAGAGAGGTAAAGTTAACTGAAGAGAACAGGGACAACAGTGACATGGAGGAACGTTGGAAGAAAAATATTCCCCATCCATAGACTAATTTAATGACCTTATAAAGACAAACACACACACACCTCAGAGTA
The DNA here is from genome assembly GCF_054856555.1 of Leptonotus elevatus. Taxonomy (NCBI): domain Eukaryota; kingdom Metazoa; phylum Chordata; class Actinopteri; order Syngnathiformes; family Syngnathidae; genus Leptonotus; species Leptonotus elevatus. The sequence goes on along the minus strand of NC_141241.1, from coordinate 20,258,506 downwards.
GAAAACGCAGCTGGTATCCTGTGAAGGCTGCAGCGGCTGATATGGGGCCCAGAATGTGAAGGTGACTGGTGCCTGGTCCACCCATTTGAAGACGGTGGGATTCACGCCCTCTCCGACTAGACCAATCCACACATCCAACTGCCGGCCACCTGACAAACAGGAACACATGTGACTCATTATTAATATGTAGACACTAAGTGAGCAGTTTGACATTCGCAAATTTGCCTCATAGCCAATTTTTTTTGGGGGTGGGGGGCGCATAGGGCACCTGTCCTCAATTATTTTCTCAAAACTCAGGCCTAAGGCATGACATTTACAGGTGAACTTTATTTCATCTGGATATGCAATCTTTTAAAGGCACATGTTCACTTGTTCAATGTTTCAGTACTTTTTAGATAACTGGCTGAGCACTAGTATATTCACAACGTGTTGGTACCATGAAAAATTTCAAGGATGTCCTTTCTGTGACTCATCCAGTCTGTCAGTCTCTCAGTAGTGAGGTACGGTTCAATCAATTGTTTACGACTGTTTAAACAGCTATTCTAACTGAAACTCATTAAAATGCAAATTAGGTTCATCTTAACGCTGCAATGTAAAGTGTCCTTGGGTGTCTTGAAAGACGCTAATAAATTACATTATTATTATTATTATTATCTTGAAATTTCCCCCAAAAGCCTGATATCCCTCACTTTTTGTGAGTACTGTAATTGTAAGTACACTGTAAGTGTGACATTTAGCAGCTTGTTTTGCTTCCATTGCATAGATATTCACTGTAAAAAAAAGTATCCTAAAATAACATAATTTCAATGTTTATTTCATTTTACAGATTTTTCCTATATTTTTAAAATATCATTTTATTTAAAAAAAATAGAATAAGATCTTATATAATGCATGTAAAATAACATTAAATCACTGTAACTGTGAAAACACAAAACATTTCTCTTATTTTACCCCAAAAATGCTTTAGAAATGCATAAATCTATTGTTAAAATATGTTCAGTAAATTTACCGTTTTTTAACAAAAACAATTTTTTTACGGTGTAAAAAAAAGTTTGAGAGACAAACCAGCATTAAAACTGGTGCTGATCATCTCCTTGCTGTCAATGGAGTGGAGGCTGGCCAGAAAACTTCCTCCATCAGTACCATTACAGTACTGCTGTGCATCCGTGAAGTTTGAAGGGCTGTCGTTCACCAACTTGTAGCACCAGCCATTCCATGGGACCCAATCAGGTGCGCACACGGTTTCTTTATACATGAGTGACTCTGCAAGGAGAGTAATACCAGGAAATGTGTTGTCAACATGATTAGTAAAGACAAAAAAAAAAAGACAGAAAGGCTGACATCTGATGTGAGTTGTAAGCTACCTGTTGGTCCTATTTGAGTAGCGTTGACTATCTTCTTGCAGATATATGGCAGTTGCTTGTTGCACGCTTCAGCTTCATAGTTCTGCTTGGAGTTCAGGACTCCACAGTCTGACTCGATGATTAGAGAGATGGCGGGCATTCCTGTCATAGAAAAACAGAGCAGACGAGTGGTATTTGCCTCTGGGTGTCTTTTAAATGTTCACCTTATCCGTTATCTGAGGGGCTGATTTAACAGCAAGAACAACAACAGATTCTTGAAGATGCACCCCTCCCTTCTGACCCAAAAGGCTTCTTCAGAAAGTCCCAGGCAAGTCTGGGCGAAACATCTTCAAGAATCTCCAATGTTATAAGTAGCAGCACATGTATCGGTCTAATAGTGTTTAGTGTTTCACTTTCGGACATTGAAAGGAGTGATACCATATTACAATAGCAGAAGGCTTCTATTCATTGCAATTAATGGGCTTATTCAGCAAAAGTAACACCCCCAATGCAACAGATCAACGGGCAGGCACAATGAGCTTCTTTACAACACGAGCCAGTGGCCACATTGTTACACCAACAACCCACACCAAATGTTAATAGAGCCAGATTACATCAAGATGCGTGTTTGGTCTCAAAAGAAATACAGAATTAATTTTTTTTACAGATGTCAGGCAGACGGCAAAGTATGTTTATTTTAGTTGAATTTTTGACATATGAACACTTTGATGGAAAACATTTTAGCATACATTTTAAATGATTTTTATGTTATGAAGTTGAGTCTCTCAACATCCACACCATCTTGTTACTAAACTTTTATTAGCCATCTAGATGAATACGAAAAAAAGAGCTAGATGACTCAGCAAGAAATACCGTCTAGTTCACAACTGAAGGGCGAAAAAAAAATCAATTATATCTTTAAAGTAATATATGGAAATACTATGACTATCTAAGTTTACAATTTGGAATACAGTATTTCCAATATCCCCACCAGAAATTGTCCAACCCTATTGCAACCATCAAAGAAAATGAAGATAAGCAGCATCACCTAATTCCCAGCGGAGGATTGAGAGCGGGGAGCCATCTGACCACTGCCAGCCCTGAGATGTGTCTAACTGATGGAGGCCTATCCACATTCTCTCAGGCATCATGTGGAGGCCTTCTAAAACTGAAGCAAGCATACAACACAGGACTCATTAGGAAAAAGGAAAAGGAGCGTTGTCAGGATCATTAAAGAAGCAGTGCTGACAACATCCAGTGGAGGGACGCAGCCAAAGATGGCAACATGGCTGATTATGTATCAGAGATGAGATCAAGTCACAAGTCTTGGAGAACATCTGTGTTTTACTAGTCTTTTTTTTTTTTTTTACACTACAGCCTTTCACTTATGCATGACATATCTATAACCTAGTACGACAACTTTGGCATACTAGCAAGTTCTTGTACTATATGGTCAAAACTGGCACTAGTAGTCAGTCGTTCTAATGGTGCACATGTCGTTTTACTAGTGCGCTGAATTTTCTTAAAGGGGAAGTCAACCGTAAACATTTCTTGACAATAATATTTGTGATCTCACGAGTCTAAACATGACATTCTGATTAATATTATATTTGTGAAATATGAGTTATGAAGCAAAATCCAGCTGTTTTTATCCATTTTGCGACTTGCTGTCGACTGAAGATGACATCATAGTTACTCAGGGCTCAGGCAACGACCAATCACAGCTCAGCTGTTTCCTGAAGCTGAGCTGTAATGGGCCGTTATCTGAGGCCTGAGAAACTGTGATGTCATTTTTACTCGACAGCAAGTGGAAAAAATAGTTTTTAAAAGGTATTAATTGTGAAGTTATCACATTAATTATAGACAAAATATGATCTTCTTACTTTTGAAAATGGCTCAATGAGTCAAGCATCCCTTTAAGATGAATATCAAACAAATGTCAATCACCTTTACACACAAGTCCAAGTTGAATCTAAAGTCTCGTATGTTTTGTCAATACAAGTCACACGACATCAAAACAGTGACTCCAGTTGACTTGAGTCCAAGTTGCAATGACTCGAGTCTTCATCTGTTTGATATTATTGCTGCCATTGTGTGGCACTTGTGTTAAGTTGTTCACCATGGTGTGATTCTTACATGTGGGGGAGTGGAGATCATTTGGGCTAGACACACTGAGCAAATCCGCTCCTTGGCTGCGACAGGAATCGAGAGCTTGTTGCCAGGTCACGGCGGTATTGGGAACAAACTCGTAGCAGGAGTTTTCCTCTGGCCCGGTAAACAGAGTCTGGCAACCATTCTCTGAAAAGTCAGTGAGACAGTGAGTGTTTTTTTGTAGAACACCAAAGCTACGGGTCTGATTTACTAAATGTTTGCACGCACAAAAACGGCAGAAAATAAATGTAGAAGCTGATGTAGTAACTGAGCGCATTGCATTTGCGGGGGCCAAACGGGCATATAAGAAGCACAATCAATTTTGAAAGTTTCAACCTAACGGCAAATTAATGTGGAAAATGTATGCAAATATACTGTATATATTTAGCACACACAATGTGAGATGATTTTGTGTCTTCAGTTCAAATACACAATCTGAAAGGCAGGTGAATCAGCATCACTGGCAGTCTCGTAGAAACACCTCGAAATGCCAGAAACAAAAATATTTGACATGCCAATTATTCAACAATGCAATTATGGAGTTTCTGATTGATCTAACGGCTAACATTGAGTCAGTCACAAGAAGGAGTCATGCTTTACTCGATCACCTATGACAAAAGTCTTTTCAAGTTAGCATTTCCTTACATTTGGGTCTTTTCAATGCACTGTGGCAATTCTCACAGAGCATTTTTTTCTGGTGGGCTTTGCCACATTTTAAACGTGATGTTACTCAAGACTGGATAAATATGTCAATTCCTAAGAATATTCCTAAGTAGTTGTTGGCTTCCCCAACATTATTCGCTCTTGTGCAACTTGGCTTCCAGTGTATTTTTGCAACGATAAGCAGACACATTTTTGAATGAGCAAGCTTTGTGTTATTCAAAATGAGTCGAACTTTGTTTGCATCTCCCTCCAACACTTCCAGTTCCATTGTTTCAAACTTCATTTTGCGCTTGCAAAGCTCTTTTCATATTGAAAAACAATAAAAGCTAACTAAGGCGTAAAAGACAATCTTAATATATCATGTGCAAAATTGAGTGAGCACACAATTTAGTGCCCTCTATTTGAGATGTCAGTAAATCAGACCCCAATAGTTTAAAAGTTTTTTTTTTTTTTTAACATGCCAGGTATTAGACAGGTCCCCTTCTTTCTGTCTTGATCGTAGTCGGACGAGGTGGCGCACCAGGAGAGTCCTGGCAAGTCAGAATCTGGGAGGCATCCATGATGCCAGCTTCCATTGAACTTGAAGGGGAACTCACAGGGAGCGCCGGCAGAGTTTCCGTCGGCGGTGTGAATGACTGCAGGAATAAAAAACACGAGCACACGCACATTTGTGAAAAAAGAATGTCAAAAAAATGGAAAGTTTAGAATGATCAGAATTGCAGAATTCTCAATCATGATAATCACTCTCACGCAAGCACACACACAAACCAACTAACATCATATGATGTATGTTGGTTAGATAAAGCAGAAGCAGCACGCTGCGTTGATGAAATAGCAGTGAAGAACAGCATCAACAGTGGAAATCACAAGATACAAGTTAAAGTAGATCATTTAGACATTACTGTGTGATTAGCCTCCACAAGAGGGTCTGCCATCGGTACAATAACATTATGACTATTATACATTTACAGTATACCGTGGAACTGGTATCTTGACTTTTACTCTTTGTGTTAATCAAACCAATGTTCCCCATGAAATGAATGGAAATAACATATTAATTACACCATAAAGAAAACTAGCACAGTATTGTAAAACATACAAACCCAATTCCCAAAAAGTTGGGACACTATACAAATTGTGAATAAAAACTGAATGCAATTATGTAGAAGTGCCAAATTTCAATATTTTGTTCAGAGTGGAACATAGATGACAGGTGAAAAGTTTAAACTGAGAAAATGTATCATTTTAAGGGAAAAATATGTTTGTAAATGTCATGGTGCCAACAAATCAAAAAAAAGTTGGGACAGGTAGCAACAAGAATTTTCCTTAAAATTGCATGAAATTAATAGCAATATTCTATTCTTCTCATTTCTAGTTCCTGATCGTAAAACATCGCGAGTACTGATATACGGTTGAGTATCGACCCTAATACCGATACCTCGGTAACCACCTATTTCTAATTATGCTAGCATAGCTTTTAAAAAAACACTCCGCTTGTTCCAACTGGATTCTTTTCAAAGCTCTACCTATTATGAATGCAGCAATAAGCTGGGACTTAAGTTTAACAACCATTCCAACACTATCAATGAAAGAACATAGACGACTGAGTATGAAGCCAAAAACCTGTGTGGATTTACATGACAACATACGCCTTCCTAATAGGAATTTGACCCATTTAACTGTTATTATATGTCATGACAACCATGCAGACTGAGAGAAATTACAATCAACACCTAAATGAAGCTGTTGGGAAAAACCAGTTTGGCCAAGTGACACACCTGGTTTGTGTTGTTTCTCTTTCATATAAAAGCATCAAAGTCATGAATGGAATTCATTAATTGTATGTATGTAATTTCCGGTTCCGGTCATGTGGTTGATAAGCGATATATTATAAGTATATTTTTGCTTTGCTTGTTTGGTAGCCCTTCACATTAATCAGCACCCAAGAAATAGCTATCAGTTTCAATAAGGATGGCGACCCCAGCTCTACACAGCTCTGGAAAAAAATTAAAGGACCATAATAAAACACCAGAGTCAAGAGGGCCACATTAAGTGATGCCACGGGTCAGATCTGGCACCTGAGCCTTGAGGTTGACACATTAGAATGTGTTCCCAAAGCTTTTGTCGCATGCCACCCACCACGATATGGCTTCTGGCAGATGTTATCCTGAGAGCCTCCTCTCACCCACGTGTCACGGGCGTCCCGTTTGGCTGTTAACTGGCCTCCGCTGACCACCAGAGCCATTTGGTAAACGGTGAATACACCGCCATCCAGGCAGCGCCACCACAGCAGGATGTCCGAGCCGCAGTCGGCCAGGGACAAATTCTTGGAATGGACGTCCAACGTCAAGCAGAGGGAGGTAGCCACGTGGAAGAGCCGGTGACCCGAGCCCCACTTCCACAAGTGCGACGTGCTGTTTGAATCACAGGCTGAGGCACCCAAACTTCCTGAGTCCTGAGCGGATAAACAGTTGCCTGTGATGGAGTGCTGGATGGTGAAGGTGTCCTCTACTGCAACAGAAAACAAACTTATAGTTGAGTACAGTACTACTGAGAGTGTCAATAAATGTAGGCCAGTGATTCCAATAGTGTAGGTCGATGGGCGATACTGGCCTTGACCTTTACCACTAGGCTTCAGCCCTAATGTATTCTAGCGAAATATGACGTCAGAGCTCTGGCCACTGATTTCGGACATACATCAGTGGACACGCCCCTAAAATGTGAGACCCCCATAAGCACACACGATGTGTGTATCAATTTACATTGTAAACAACCGGGATGACTCTGTGATTCAATCAGAGTCTACATTGAACTTTTGGGACAATGTAAAACAAGCAAACACTGATTTATAAAGCACTTTTATAATCTGTTTGTTTGCGCTTATCTTATTGTTGCGCAGTAGGTCAACTGCTATTGTCCTGGTTCGTGTGTGGAAGAAGCTATTATCTTCAGGAGGTTAGACACATTTAACCGGCATTAAAGCTTCGTTGTGCTACAGAGGAAGAAAAAACAAAAAACAAAGAAAAGTGTGCTTTGAAGGCAGCTGCTTACCCGAAGTCGAGGACGTCCCCCTCAATACAACTGTCCCCAACGCCAACAACAAACAAAGTGTCGCCGTTCGGAACATTTTCAGCAATATTATCCTTTTCTTGGCGGAGTCATATAGATTGCGAGTTCCGTGAAGAACTGAGCTGTGAAAGAAAGTGCGACCAATTCCTGTAAAGCGAAAGTGAAAAAGATCGCTCACCCTGCTGTCAACTGTACTAGCGCCAATGATTCCAACAAGTTAGGATGTAAGCTAAAGTACAATTTCCGGTGCAGCTTACAAAATAAACGTTGATCGGCGAGACCCCTTCAAAAGAAAATCTTTGCAAATACTGTAAGTAATGTTAATTTATGACACAAAAGACAAAATGTTTGTTACTTTACTTCAGTAGATTTTTTTTAGGGTGTCTGTACTTTTTTCTCTCTCTCTCTCTCACGTGTTTTGTTTTAGTTTAACTCTCTGCATTTCAGCCATGTACTCACATAGTAGAGGTACAGATAGACATTCAAGTTAAGAAAGAGGGAAATTATTTTGTGTGTACAGAAGTTTAGTTGTCCATTGTGCCATGTTATCAAAATGGGCATTGCATATACAGTTCTTGTGCAAAAAGCTAAATGTCTCTTAATGACACAAAAATGCTACGAATTGTCACCAAAATTCACATGCACGTTTCTACTCATGTCAACTTCAACCTGTGAAAATATCAAAACAATTGCCACAGCATTTTGGGATTTTCTGGGTATTAAGCCTTTTTCTTGCCATACAGTGCACTCATAGGTTTGGCTATGCAAACTTTCAAACACAACTGTAACTGACAGTAAAAAGTCTATTGTATTTCAGTTTGACCTATTTTTCCTTACTTAAGGAGTTGAATCAGTGCTTAAGACTTAAAAAAAAAAAAAAATAATAATAATAATAAATATAGATTTATACATATATATATATATATATATATATATATAGTATTTTATTTATTTATTTACACAAGTCCTGTAATTGCACTTGGGTACAGGGTGTGAGTACTTTTGTCACATTTGAATAATATACAGCACAAAATGAAATACAAGTTGCAATGTAAAAACTAAATACGACATACTGTAAATAGTAAACACACATCTATTATGGTAAGCGGTTCGGACAATAGATGGATGGATATATATAAGAAAAAATAATGATGGTATTTTTTTTACAATCAACATTTGTGAGTTAAATAATCTTCCATTAACTAACTATAATAAAAAAGTAAAATGTGAAAACGTATAAGTTTATTCAATTTAGTTTTGGTAGCATTTTTCATTTATGCAAAGATCATAAAACATATTGGAAAGAAGTCAGTGGTAGATGTCGCGTGAGTTGTGAAACCTTGTGATTAAGACTGGTGGTTTCTTCAAGTAGTGTACTTTACCAGATGTTCACGAACAACACACACGCGATTTCCACTCATAAACCACAAACAAGTTTCCATGGTAAAAATGGCACATGCAGCACAATTTTTTTTCTTGAACAATTGGTGCTTGTATTCATGCACAGTGATGTCCTTTTGATTTCGCTGAGTACAGTTGCGGCGGTTTTACTCCTTCAAGGTAGCTATGAATTATTAATCACATCCTGCTGTCGGATTCTCTTCAGACTGACAATAGCTGCACTTTGCTGTCACAATTTTCCGAATCATTTCTCTCTACCAACTGCTGACCTCAGTTGAGATCAATAAAACAATGTTATTGCTCTATCATTTGACCTTTAAACTCCCAGGCAAAAACCGTGGGGTTGAAGAGACGTATAATATAATACAGAGTAGGAAATTGAATATATACGAACATGTATTCAGTTGCCCACAAATTAAACACCAGTCACGTATCATTTTATCATTCAAAACGTTGTTTGTTTTACCACCTTAGATTTATTGAATTACAGACAAATGTGCAAATTATATCTTATAACTTGCTTTGCAACAAATAACACATCCAGTTCTATGTCATCTTATATGGAAAGCTGTTTATTTGCACATTTATTCCATGTCCTTGATATCCAGCTAAGGATCCATGTCCTCGTACACTCTTTAGCCTCACCACTATTACTATTACTATTACTATTACTATTATTTTCCACTACTATTTCCACTTTTGGCCTGCTAACATGAAATTTAACCGTATTCATTCTAGTAATATGACAAGGCCCAACTAGTAGGCATGTGGCATTCACCCAAATAAGTAGCATCAAAATACCCACTAAGAGTTTCCCTCACTTGTGACATAGTTGTCCTAGTAGCATGCCAAAAAAATGGCAATTATACTGTAAAAAGCATTACTAGTAAGACACACTAGTGCACCTTAGTTATTCTACTAGTCATGTGCTGAATTGTCTTGCTAGTGAGGACACAAAGAGCTTAATTAGGATATCAAAGAAAGAAAATTAAATAAATGCTTGGAATCAACAGCTTTCCATAACCTTACAAGGTTTGAGGTTCGACAGCTTTCGACACACAAAAACAATAAAACATGTATTTACATCTAATATTAGTAATACTGACAAAATACCTGTATTACAAGTACAGTTGCAACAATATTAATTGAACTGCAATTCAAATGTACAAAGTACAAAAGTACATTACAATAGTTGCAAACTGCTTTATTTTGACTACAATCTTCTCACCGGGAAATGCTGGTGGCTTGAAGCAGGTGACAAAGCATTGAAGTATTTTAACTTACCCTTCAAGTATCTGTATACTATATGTCTTGCATTTTGCACACATCAGTTTTCCCTTTTGTCATGTGAACTACTGAAAACATTTTCATTCAAGTACATCTGAAATAACTCAGTTGGGGCTGAAGATCTAAAAGGTCCGTAGTTCAATCACAGGTTTTGGCACTAAGAAGGTGTTGTTTTCCTACAGGAAGCTTAATTCGGTGGAAAAACATTTGAAAATATCCTTGATAAGGGCCATGTACTAGTACACTCTTTGTCTGCACTAGCAAGACAATGCAGAGAAGGACTCAAACAGAGTAGCTGTACAACGGTTTTAGTAGGAATGTTTTTCCACTACTGCAAGACAATGTTGCACACTAGGAGAACAACTGCATAATTTTACATTAATGGTAAGACACAACCATTCTACTAGTGCAACTGAAATGGCTTTCTAATGAAGAGAAAGGGTGCACTAGTACATGGACTTCAAGCTGGGCCTTAAAGAGATCAAATAAATGCTCACAGATTTATGGAAACTAGCATTTATTCGATATCCTTGATGTCCATCTTAAGGTCGTACTAGTAGGCCAAAAGTGGCACTTGTAGTGGAATTTTTTTTTTACTATAAAGACATAGTCATTCTACTAATGTGCTGAATTGTTTTGCTAGTTTGGACCAAGAACTACATGCTAGTATTTGGGCCAGTGGAATAAATACTCAAACGACTTTCTTACATGTCCGTCGAAATACTGAATTATAAAATATTTGCCATCACAATCTTAACACTGTTCTGAAGCAATGCGGCAATGTCAGCCTTGAACGTTATCCTGAGTGATCCTCCAGCTCTGTGATCAGCACATTACCATCAGACTCTGTAGCTTGGGAGCCGGTTTGTCGGTAATAGGCACTACCGAGTGCGGGGAGCCCCCGAAAACGTGCCGCATTTCTCTTGTAAGCAAAGCGCAATGCTCCTGCCAGCAGAGCAAAGATCAACACGGCCACCAGCACAGCAGCAAGGATGACGCCGTAATGTAATCCTGAAATGCAAAGGACACAATGGTTGGTTTAGAGTAGACTATAGTCCCTTCTTAAAATCAAAATGGCGTCATTGAGTTGCTCCATTTGACTGCAGTAAGCCATTAAAGGCCTCTTTCAAGATTGTAAGAATATTAGTCGACATGAAATTATTCCTTGTCCAAAAATAGATTCAACTGATTCAATCCAGTAAATAAGGAATTTAAAATAGTTTTCATAAGTTTGAATTGGCCCAAAGTGGCCACAATAGGGCCAAAAGGTACAAATTGATGGAAACATGCACAAATGTATTGAGCTGAATTTGGAAATGACAAACTGAGACAAAAAAAAACACCTTTCGGAAGTGGCATTACACTTGTGTTAATGGCCAGCAAAGGGCATGAATCACATCAAAACTAGAGCAATGGAAGACACCCTCACATGACAGATATAGCCCAATAAAAAGTTAAAGTGTTGTTAAAGTCCACTTTACCATTGAATGGTTCCACTTCCACCTCAGTAGTTACATCTGCAATAATAGAGCATAGGAAGTGAGTGAGCTTCTTTCTTCATTCCTTGTTTCCTTTCTTTATTTCTTAACCAACATGACATTGCCAAAAACCTGTCATCTTGATGCAAAGTCTTGATGGGACTCTGGAGATTCTTCTTCTCTAGACTCCTAGATTGCAACATTTTGTGGTACATAGCGCCAGCCAGTGTGCAGGAAGGGCATAACAATTAGTGGGCGTCTGAGTAAGCCCTGAATGCAGAGCGCAGTTCGAAGCGTGCCGCAACGTCGGGTGGACCTAAACGTTTGACTCCGCCCACACGGCTTTTCAACCTCAAGCTCCTTCTTTCTATCCTTTTCTCTCTTTTTTTCTTTCTTTTTTCCTTTCTTTCTGTTTCTTTCTTTTCTTTTTTTTTTTAAATTCAGAACCATTATTAAACAACAACCTCTCGCCTTCTCAGTAACTCTGCCAGTGTGTGTATGAAAGTGTTTCAGTTGTGCGTATGAGAGTGCTTGAGTGGTGTTCCTGAGAGTGTTTTAGTGCTGTACGTGAGCAGGAAAAACATCAGTAGTGTTTGAGTGCTTCATTCGTGTTTGTGAGAGGGTTTCAGTAATGTGTATGAGAGCGTTCTGTAGATTAGTGAGTGTGAGAGCTATCATTTAGATTGTGAGGGTGTTCCCGGATTGTGCATGAGAGTGTTTCTGTACAGTGTATGAGAGTGTTTTAGTAGTGGGTGTACCAGCGTTTCAGAAGTGTGTGAGTGTATTTCCTTAGTAGCTGAGCGAAAAACATTCAGCAGTATGTGTAAGAGTGTTTAAGTAGTGTGTAAGAGTGCGTCTGTAGTATGTGCGAGCAAAAAAAAAATAGTTTGTGTGAGAGCCTTTCATTAGCGTGTGTGTGTGTGTGTGTTTATATATCTGGACATTTTTCACCAGTGACCATGAGAGTGATTTTGTATTGTGAACGACTGTTCCAGCAGTTAGCGTGAGAGCACTTCATTAGTGTGCGTGAGTGAAAATAAAAAAAACTGTAGTGCTTGTGAGACCGTTTAAGTATTGAGTTTGAGAATGTTTCTGTAGTTTGTGTAGAAAAAATATCTGAAGTGTATGTGAGACAATTTCCCCAGTGAGTGCGAATATTTTTGTAGCGCTGCGAGTGTAAAATAGTCAGTAGTGAGTATGAGAGTGTTAGTGTATTTTTAATACTGTATGAGTGAGTGGGAAAAAAACTTTAGTAGAGCATAAGAGTGTTTCAGTAGTGTGTATGTGAGCATTTCTGTAGTGTGCGTGAGAGGTAAAACAACCAACCAACCCAAACATGATTCTTCCAGATCACCTGAGATTGTTTTGCAGACAAAGCCGAGCCGCTCGGTGCAGCCTGACAAGCGCCACACTCCATCAACCGCCCGTGTGGTCGCACAAGTGTCTGCAGTCAGCGACTTGAAATCCGGAGCTTTGCCGGGCCAGCTGCTGTAGTCCAAAGGTGAACCGTCCACCCACGCCATAGAATCCGCTAAAAACAAAAGAGAATGTTCACTGGTGTCATTTCAGAGGGTGGCGATCTGGAAAGCCGTTTCAGCATTTATTCCGTATCCCTGGTATACTGCTTAAGGTCCATGTACTAGTGCCATTAGTATTATCTGTACTTAGCTATCCAAATCCAGCTTGGTCTACTGGGTTTCCCTTTTGTCATGGCAAGTGATCAAATCAATGCGGTCATACGCCGAAATAGCTCAGTTGGGAGAGCGTTAGACTGAAGATCTGAAGGCCCCTGGTTCAATCCCGGGTTTCGGCAGTATGAAAGCTACTATTTTCATTGCGGAAAGCTGAAGGCGCTAGATATAAACTAGTAGAATCTTATAATGTCGCTACTAGAGGTCAAATCGAGTTATCCTACTATTTTGTCAATGTCGTCCTGCATACTAGTTGTGTAGAGAAATGTCAAATTAGTAAGCACAGTCATTCTACTGTTGTGCCCTAGTTCTTCTACTATGGCACTAAATTGTCTCTTCTGATGTTTATTATTATTCAATATCCTTGATATCTACCTTATACTGTACGTAGCAGTCCAACTCGTATGTCAGAGTTGTTCTGCGCGATTATGCTAGTTGTGTACAAAAATGTCATTCTAGTAAGACACAGACGTTCTACTAGTGTACCCTAGTCATTCTACTAAATTGTCCGACTAGTAATTACTTTAAGATGTATATGAAGGATATGGAATAGTACGACAATTCAGCACACTAGTAGAACGACTAGACCACTAGTGTTTTTTTGTCTCCACTGCCTTCCACGACAAGACATCTACAATATGTTCCTTGAGAGACATTTGGTGCTACTAGTAGGTTCCAGGAGACTACTAGTACATGGCAAATGTCTACTAGTTGGTCCTAGTAGTTGCTACTAGTGTAGCACAGTAGTTTACTAGTAAAGTATAACTGGGTAGGAGTAGGCCAAATGTGGAATAGTGTAAACATGTTAGACATACCAGTGCACTGAATTGTCATACGAGGGAGGACAGAATGTCTACTAATACATGGACCTTAAGCTCGATAACAAGGATATGAAATAAATGCTCAAATGGCTTTCCAAAAGGCGATGATATATGGTATATGATAGCCCCATGTAAGCAGATGCTCACTGTCAATGTTGAAGTAAAGCCCCAACCACATGTTCTGGTGAAGGAACCCTGAAGACCACAGCTGCTCCAGGACAAAGCGGTTCTCTACTTCATTTTCGATGGACAGGACATCTGAAGTGTTGACTGGAAAGAAAAAAAAACACTCAATCAAGTGATCTGTGTTTTGTAAAATATCATAACTGTATTTTTTTCCTACATAGTTAGAGATACTGGGCGAGTGGGCGTTCAGTTGACATTTACAGGTCAAATAAAAATTCACTATGTTTCGTTACTTTTGAATAGCAAAATTCATAACAGGTGTTTGAGCCATTAGATCAATGGATATTGCTAATATTTGTCAACTGTTGGCTTATGCAGCCCTATGAGACTCTTTTGTGCTATACAAATAAACTTGAATTAATTACAATTAAAACTTGAGTTGAATTAATTACACTCTAAGAACATCCAGTTTAATGCCTGTCAATGTGTACCTGTATTATAGGTACTGCTTATCAGTTGTTTGTTGGCGTCTTGGCCACATGATGTCAAAATGTGAACAGTGTGATGATGATGATGATGTTTAAATACTAATTCTGAAGAAAATGTATTGGTCCATTCATGGCACATATCTTGCCATTCAGTCCATCGTGTTTGTTGAAAATGTACAGAAACATTGCAATTGGACAAGTCCATTGTTAAAGAGAGAAGTTCAACTTAACTAGTGCATTTTAGGTTCGTACTGGAATTAAATCTGAAAGCCAAGCTATATCTGTCACTTTTTGTGAGGTCTATAAGTGCTTTGGCTCAACTAAGGTTGGGAAATGCTGGCCTAGTACCCTTCAGCTCATCAGTACTACTTTTGTCCTGTAGGGGGCGTTCCTACATTTAATTTTAAGCACATTGCTAAAACATTAGCTAATGGTTCAACTCTTTCTGAAATAGGAGAAAGCAAAATAACCCCAAAGGCAGGATTTGTTCTCTGGAAACATATGCAATAGAGCCAATAAGATACCATGTGATTGTGAATAAGAGACAAGCAAAATGACACAAAAGCAGCAATCCAATTTAAATGGGTTTAAATTGTAAAGATGATATGTAATTTTGTATGGTCTCTCTATTGTGATTTTCACTTATCATAGATTGGTCTGGAATCTTTTCCCCTGCAATATTTACCTGTACTCTGAACAGGATAAGCGTAAGAAAATACATGGAGTGCCACCTACCTTTATGTCTGCAGTGCTCACGTGCGTCCTCAAAAGTCAGTCTCTGCACCAGAGGCTCAAAGTTGTAACAGCCAGGTCCAAATTTCACCCATGTCGAGGGGCACACAGCCTCATATGAGATAAACGGCTTATTCCCTGCAAGAAAGCAATTGTGTTCTGTTTCAGGTTGCAAAATTCTGGGAATTTTTAACATTATGATTTTTTTTCATGGGAATTAACAGCAATTTATGGTAATTAACTAACAAAACAAAATTGGAGATTCGATTTTAATGGGGAACTTTAACTTAGTGTTGTACTTACAAATAAATTTATTGAATAATAATTGTATTATTTTGCATGAATCTCTGCTTATGACAAAAAATGATTTTATTTATGTTTGAATATGACATCTTTTAATTAAATAAACTTCAATTCCTGGTTAATTACAATAATGTTCATGGGAAGTTTCCAATTTGGAATATTTGCAAAATCTTAACTTCCCATGAAATTTTAAATGAATGCAAATATTCAAAACATTTACCAGAAATGTAATACCTCTTTGAAACTCAAGTTGTGTATCTAGCACACATTAAAAGCAGCAAAGACCTGCAATCATATCTGAAGCCATGCTTATGTGTTTATATTTTACTTGGTGGAGGAATGTGACACAAGGCTCCTGATAGAAGAGTTTCACAGTCAGCTCGCCGCCAACCCCCATTCACGTCCATGTACACACACTCTCCGGTCTCAAAGTCATCTTCAGCCGAGTCCCAGTGTGTGTACACAGTATCGCTGCCATCTGACCACTGATAGTTGATGCCACTCTGTAAAGGAACATGATTATGCCACATTCAGTCAGGATGAGGCGGCACTCGTGGATGCAACATCGCAATGGAGCCTGATGACTACACACAAAATGTTAGCTACCTATTTACTACCTAAATTTGCTGTACAGTCATTTTTGTCAAAACTGTTGGCAACAAAAGTGAGTAGACCCCTACTTGAAAGTGACAATATATTGTGTGGCCACCATTATTTTACAGAAGTGACATCAAGTTCACAAAGCTTCACAGGTTGCCACAATGTTTTTTTTTAAGTGTCAAATTAGGTGTAGAAAAGAGAGATCTCTTTTATAGCTAAATAACATAGCACAAGGGTCATATTCTGTCTAGAGTGTGCACCCACTGTGGAGATGGACCACATACCACAGCATGAATACATTCCAGGTGACATTCTATTGGAATTTCAAAGAGTCTTTTCCCAGTTTTTATTACATAACAACATTTTAAAAAAAACACAACTATTGACAATTGACCCATAACTTGCAGGTTTGCAACCCTAAATAAATAAATAAATAAATATTCATTGCGTGTGTGAGCAAGTAGTAGGATGCTTATTAATTTATATTTGGCATGTTATAAGAGGTCACTTACATCTTGACTGTACAGTCCAATCCAGTGCGGGACTCCCAATCTATTGACAAGGACCGTAAGAAAAGCTTGGTGGTAGGCATCGGTGATGCTCACAAGGTCCGAATCACTGTCTATGCACATATGCATGGCGTCATACCAGCTCATGTTGCCTGAAACCACTTTGTAACTCCGACTTTTGTACTCAATGCTGTCGGGGAGAGGGTGGCGAGAAGAGTGGGTGGGGGGTTTGGATGTATCTAAAACAAGAAAAGGGAACACTAATAATTGGTCTATAGTACTATTACTTACCATCCGTATAGAGTAAAACATACGGTATACTCACCAGACAAAAAAAAAAAAAGTATGCTTTTTCCAGATTCATGTGGCCTTTCAGTCAAATTTGATCACCATAATTTTAAAGACTTAGTGACTGATATTCTTCTTGTATAGGACCTCATTCAAATGCAAAGACCCTAAAGTTGAGGCCACCTTGATTTACGAGTGTGACTGAAATTAATGATATTTCAATCCATTTCAATCCATTTCAATGGGGAAATTAAACTTGTAAGGCAAGGAACCACTGTATTCCATACTCATGTTAGGGTATTCTATTTAATCAGTTAAATGATCATATTTAAGTACAAAATATTAATAGAACTGGTTTAAAAAAAATGGACTCTTACCTTGAGGTTTTTGGCAAACAAAGCCATAGCCATCCTCACTGCACTTTTCATCGTACCACTTTCCTGTCAGGTGGACATTGTGGTTGTTGGACAGCACGGTGCACAGAGGTTCATCAGCGAAGCCAGCGAGCGACTCATCCTCCTGGAGATACATCACAATATACATATCGGTTGACATATGCACATTGATTATATATGACCTTTGACCCCCACCTACAAAGGTTAGGATACCATTCAGTACAATGACAGTAACTTGCTAATTTCCGTAAGATTTGGTGTTTTGAATTCTCACTATGTTAGCATCTGGCAGACATTCATTAGACAAAATCTGTTTGGTTGTACTTTATAGTCTTTAAATATCGAATGTTTAATTCTGTTTTGTTGCATACTACTTGTATGTAAAAGCAGAAGTTGTTTAAAGATTTATAATTACCATAACATCAATTCTAATTTATGTAAGTCTGTCTATGGCTTCTCGTATTGCCTTAAGCTATAGGAGACTTTTGATTGAATCAAATAATTCGGTTAGTTAGTTTTATAGTAAACTTCAACTGGGAATGACAAAGAAAGCACACTCTGCCTCTGTATTTACGTGTAGCTACCTGCAGTGCAAGCAAGACAGATTTCATTTGCTCAAATAGATTTTCTCTCTTTTCTTGACAGTGAGAAAATCAGAGCAGGCACTCAGGAATACTTTAAAACATGTGTTTTAATACGGTTGAAGTATTTTGACAACTTTAAGACGGTACAAAATAGTGATATATGGTTTCCACTTATAACATGTTTTCACCTAAAAGGAACAATTATCCCTTAATAAATAGGGGTTCACTGTATTAATTTAACAATATATTTGTATTAAAGTCAATAAAATGAAATAGTCAAATTCAGTGACGGACATTATTATATTTAGTAATGTAGGACATGCGCTGTCTTCGCAGGAGCTTACACCGAGGTAGCTCTTTGGTTCAACAGGAGACCAGTTGGTATAGATGACTGGTCTCCCGTTTGTCCATTTCATGGTGTCTTGATTCCACAGGCCAATCCACACGCCTACAGAGATTCCTTGAAGCAGCATGGTGACGTATGCTGCATGAAAAAGAGACGTGACAATGACATCAAAGAAGAAGCAATACACTAAAAATAGATATATTTTGGACAAGCTCAATTAGTTTGTCTCATTATATTTAAGATTTCGGTCACATTTTTTTTTTCACATTTTGATTTGATTCAGATTGAAAGGAGTACTTTTGCATCAGTCAAAAATGTATATTTACACAAAGTAAAAATACTATTTATTTAAGATCATTGACCATTTTTTTCAGAATTTTTCCCCACTTTTTTAAATGCATTACCATACATAAACATAGATTTTGACTTGATAAAGTAAGAAATTGTATTGACTTTTCTCAAGTTAAATTTAGTTATGTTACCAAAATGTTTTTAAGAAGTATATTATTATATAGTGCAGTTTTTTGTCAAAATACATGTAGCAACCATTTGTTGTTGTTGTTTTTTCGAGTTTAGCCTGGAAAGGATTATTGGCATTACCATTCATTTCAATGGGAAAAGGTGATTTGTATTCAACCAAGTAAACTTTAGATACCTTGTTCAATCTCATCTTCTATAGCCACGAGTGAGCCTTGGAATGAGGAGCAGATGGACCGGGCGTCGTTCCAGCTCTTTCCCTCCCTTGGAGTGTCAGGGAGGTGAAGCAGGAGACACTACACATGCACACAAAGGGAAATGTCTCATTTGCATGCAGTTGCCTTAAAGAGATGGAGAAGAAAAGGCCACAAGGAAAGATTTCCACTTGATTACAATTAATTCAGAAGACAATTCATGCAGAACCTGCTGCTCCATTATTTTTTCTATATTAACAACTGCACAATTTGAGTATTGAATGAGAAGCATTAATGAAATTTGGAGAGAAAATGTACATTGTTAGTTGAATTATTTACACTTGGAAAACAACTATATTGTTACTGGTCAAGTTGACTTGTCAATAGTGTTGTTCCGATACCGTTTTTTTGGCCCCCGATACATATTCCGATACCCAGTTTTGCAGTATCGGCCGATGCCGATACTTTACCGATACCTAGTTTGTTTGTTTTTTTTTCAACATGAATAAAGCTGCCCTGCCATTGGTTAAGAGCATTCAAGAGCCAATAGGATATGTTAACTTTGCATGCAGTGAACACATCGCACATCAGTGAATGCCGTGCACAAGCAAGACACAAGATGCTGCATCCAAAGTCCTATATTAGCGATGGAAATAATGGTATCAGCATGTTACTTGTTCGTACTTGCCAATGCCGATACCGCTGTTTTTATGCAGTATTGGGGCCTCTCCCGATACCGGTATCGGAATAACACTACTTGCCAAGTCAACAAGCTCAAGTCGAGTCCTTTGAAAACCAGGTCAAAGTCAAGTCAGGTCTTTAGGTTTTAGCCAAGCCTCAAGTCCGAAAACGGGCGACTTAAGTCTGATTTTTGAGTCCCCCACCTCTGTTGTATACCTTATGTCCAAAGTACAGCCATTTTTCTGGACACCCTCCAATGTAATGTGGCTCCCTCGGAGTCTCCACTACAGAAACGGTCTTTCTCTTACAAACATATCCGTAAAGATTGCTGCATTTGTTGGCCGACCACTTCCCTGCATTGCACAAGAACACAATCAACACACTCATAGTTGTACATGTTACACTAGTGCACATGTGTCACTGGCAGCTGCGTGATTACCTGTTGATGAGGACATGGTGACACACAGCCCATTTTTTTTAACATTGTGGCCATCATTCCCTTGTGCCCAGTTGTGAAAGTCCACCTCCGTCTTGTCACTCCACCTGCCAACACAACAAAAACTTTAACGCAATGTTTGAAGCCAATATTTGAAGTGCTTCATGTAATCGCATTACATGGAAACCCTTAATATCCAGCTCAAGGTCCATGTACTAGTACGGTTTTGTAAGACAATTCAGCCAGTGCACTATAACAACTGTATCTTAGGGTTAGCAGTGGCATATGCAAATTTTGCTGTGTGAAGGCCCGCTCATGATTGGTGGACTGTTTCCGCAGACGTCTTAGAGGAGTTTGATTCCTGTGTCTTGTCTGCATATGCAAATTTGGCAGGTTGTGGGCTGGTTTCACGCTTGTTCCTGTCCTCGGCTTCCATGAGCGTCAGTTTTGAGTGTAGCATTTTTTTATCTTATCTTTTTTGTGCGCAAGTTTTTTTTTTTTTAGGAAGACAATTCAGCTCACTAGTACATTGACTTTATCCTTTATACTTTAACAAAGAACATGTCTAGGAGCTGAAAAAGCTCTGTTGGGAGAGCATTAGACTGAAAATCTAAAGGTCCCTGTTTTGAGCGCGGGTTTCGGCAGTTAAAAGCAGTGGTTTCACATGAAGCCTTAGTTCTGTGCGAAGTCATTTAGACCCTTGTTCCAGTTTGTTTAATGTCTATATAGTAGTAAGCTCTTCTTCCTAAATAGGAAGACATTTCAGATTACTGGTAAACTGACTTGATACTTTAACAAAGTATTATCTGAAATTAACTCATACATAATTTGTATGAGTTCCAGGCGTTGGTTGAGTGAGCCGCTCAGAACCAAAAGTCCTCAAAAGCCGAAATAGCTCAGTTGGGAGAGCGTTAGACTGAAGATCTAAAGGTCCCTGGTTCGATCCCGGGTTTCGGCACATCAGAGCAGTGGTTTCACGCATAGCCTTAGTTCTTTGCGAACCCATTTTGACATTTGTTTTATGTAGTTTAATGTCCATATAGAAGTAAGCACTTTTTCCTAAATAGGAAGACATTTCAGCTTACTGATAAACTGACTTTATACTTTAACAAAGTATTATCTGAAATCAACTCATACATAATTTGTATGAGTTCCAGGCGTTGGTTGAGTGAGCCGCTCAGAACCAAACATCCATAGAAGCTGTAATAGCTCAGTTGGGAGAGCGTTAGACTGAAGATCTAAAGGTCCCTGGTTCGATCCCGGGTTTCGGCACATTAGATCAGTGGTTTCATATGAAGCCTTAGTTCTATGCGAACCCATTTTGATATTTGTTTTATGTAGTTTAATGTCCATATAGAAGTAAGCACTTTTTCCAAAATAGGAAGACATTTAAGATTACTGGTAAACTGACTTTATACTTTAACAAAGTATTATCTGAAATCAACTCATACATAATTTGTATGAGTTCCAGGCGTTAGTTGAGTGAGCCGCTCAGAACCTTACATCCTCAGAAGCCGAAATAGCTCAGTTGGGAGAGCGTTAGACTGAAGATCTAAAGGTCCCTGGTTCGATCCCGGGTTTCGGCACATCAGAGCAGTGGTTTCACGCATAGCCTTAGTTCTTTGCGAACCCATTTTGACATTTGTTTTATGTAGTTTAATGTCCATATAGAAGTAAACACTTTTTCCTAAATAGGAAGACATTTTAGCTTACTGATAAACTGACTTTATACTTTAACAAAGTATTATCTGTAATCAACTCATACATAATTTTCCTGTTCCAGCCGTTCGTTGAGTGAGCCGCTCAGAACCAAAAACCCTCAGAAGCCGAAATAGCTCAGTTGGGAGAGCGTTAGACTGAAGATCTAAAGGTCCCTGGTTCGCTCCCGGGTTTCGTCACATCAGAGCAGTGGTTTCACGCAAAGCCTTAGTTCTATGCGAAGTCATTTAGACCCTTGTTCCAGTTTGTTTAATGTCTATATCGTAGTAAGCTCTTCTTCCTCAATAGAAAGACACTTCAGCTCACTAGTACACTGACTTCGTCCTTGATACTTTAACAAAGTATTATCTGAAATCAACTCATACATAATTTGTATGAGTTCCAGGCGTTGGTTGAGTGAGCCGCTCAGAACCAAACATCCTCAGAAGCCGAAATAGCTCAGTTGGGAGAGTGTTAGACTGAAGATCTAAAGGTCCCTGGTTCGATCCCGGGTTTCGGCACATCAGAGCAGTGGTTTCACGCATAGCCTTAGTTCTTTGCGAACCCATTTTGACATTTGTTTTATGTAGTTTAATGTCCATATAGAAGTAAGCACTTTTTCCTAAATAGGAAGACATTTCAGCTTACTGATAAACTGACTTTATACTTTAACAAAGTATTATCTGAAATCAACTCATACATAATTTGTATGAGTTCCAGGCGTTGGTTGAGTGAGCCGCTCAGAACCAAACATCCATAGAAGCTGTAATAGCTCAGTTGGGAGAGCGTTAGACTGAAGATCTAAAGGTCCCTGGTTCGATCCCGGGTTTCGGCACATTAGATCAGTGGTTTCATATGAAGCCTTAGTTCTATGCGAACCCATTTTGATATTTGTTTTATGTAGTTTAATGTCCATATAGAAGTAAGCACTTTTTCCAAAATAGGAAGACATTTAAGATTACTGGTAAACTGACTTTATACTTTAACAAAGTATTATCTGAAATCAACTCATACATAATTTGTATGAGTTCCAGGCGTTAGTTGAGTGAGCCGCTCAGAACCTTACATCCTCAGAAGCCGAAATAGCTCAGTTGGGAGAGCGTTAGACTGAAGATCTAAAGGTCCCTGGTTCGATCCCGGGTTTCGGCACATCAGAGCAGTGGTTTCACGCATAGCCTTAGTTCTTTGCGAACCCATTTTGACATTTGTTTTATGTAGTTTAATGTCCATATAGAAGTAAACACTTTTTCCTAAATAGGAAGACATTTTAGCTTACTGATAAACTGACTTTATACTTTAACAAAGTATTATCTGTAATCAACTCATACATAATTTTCCTGTTCCAGCCGTTCGTTGAGTGAGCCGCTCAGAACCAAAAACCCTCAGAAGCCGAAATAGCTCAGTTGGGAGAGCGTTAGACTGAAGATCTAAAGGTCCCTGGTTCGCTCCCGGGTTTCGTCACATCAGAGCAGTGGTTTCACGCAAAGCCTTAGTTCTATGCGAAGTCATTTAGACCCTTGTTCCAGTTTGTTTAATGTCTATATCGTAGTAAGCTCTTCTTCCTCAATAGAAAGACACTTCAGCTCACTAGTACACTGACTTCGTCCTTGATACTTTAACAAAGTATTATCTGAAATCAACTCATACATAATTTGTATGAGTTCCAGGCGTTGGTTGAGTGAGCCGCTCAGAACCAAACATCCTCAGAAGCCGAAATAGCTCAGTTGGGAGAGTGTTAGACTGAAGATCTAAAGGTCCCTGGTTCGATCCCGGGTTTCGGCACATCAGATCAGTGGTTTCATATGAAGCCTTAGTTCTATGCGAACCCATTTTGATATTTGTTTTATGTAGTTTAATGTCCATATAGAAGTAAGCACTTTTTCCAAAATAGGAAGACATTTCAGATTACTGGTAAACTGACTTTATACTTTAACAAAGTATTATCTGAAATCAACTCATACATAATTTGTATGAGTTCCAGCCGTTCGTTGAGTGAGCCGCTCAGAACCAAAAATCCTCAGAAGCCGAAATAGCTCAGTTGGGAGAGCGTTAGACTGAAGATCTAATGGTCCCAGGTTCGATCCCGGGTTTCGGCACAACAGAGCAGTGGTTTCACGCAAAGCCTTAGTTCTATGTGAAGTCATTTAGACCCTTGTTCCAGTTTGTTTAATGTCTATATAGTAGTAAGCTCTTCTTCCTAAATAGGAAGACATTTCAGATTACTGGTAAACTGACTTTATACTTTAACAAAGTATTATCTGAAATCAACTCATACATAATTTGTATGAGTTCTAGGCGTTGGTTGAGTGAGCCGCTCAGAACCAAACATCCTCAGAAGCCGAAATAGCTCAGTTGGGAGAGCGTTAGACTGAAGATCTGAAGGTCCCTGGTTCGATCCCGGGTTTCGGCACATCAGAGCAGTGGTTTCACGCATAGCCTTAGTTCTTTGCGAACCCATTTTGACATTTGTTTTATGTAGTTTAATGTCCATATAGAAGTAAGCACTTTTTCCTAAATAGGAAGACATTTCAGCTTAATGATAAACTGACTTTATACTTTAACAAAGTATTATCTGAAATCAACTCATACATAATTTGTATGAGTTCTAGGCGTTGGTTGAGTGAGCCGCTCAGAACCAAAAATCCTCAGAAGCCGAAATAGCTCAGTTGGGAGAGCGTTAGACTGAAGATCTAAAGGGCCCAGGTTCGATCCCGGGTTTCGGCACATCAGAGCAGTGGTTTCACGCATAGCCTTAGTTCTTTGCGAACTCATTTTGACATTTGTTTTATGTAGTTTAATGTCCATATAGAAGTAAGCACTTTTTCCTAAATAGGAAGACATTTCAGCTTACTGATAAACTGACTTTATACTTTAACAAAGTATTATCTGTAATCAACTCATACATAATTTTCCTGTTCCAGCCGTTCGTTGAGTGAGCCGCTCAGAACCAAAAACCCTCAGAAGCCGAAATAGCTCAGTTGGGAGAGCGTTAGACTGAAGATCTAAAGGTCCCTGGTTCGATCCCGGGTTTCGGCAGATCAGAGCAGTGGTTTCACGCAAAGCCTTAGTTCTATGCGAAGTCATTTAGACCCTTGTTCCAGTTTGATTAATGTCTATATAGTAGTAAGCTCTTCTTCCTCAATAGAAAGACACTTCAGCTCACGAGTCCACTGACTTTGTCCTTGATACTTTAACAAAGTATTATCTGAAATCAACTCATACATAATTTGTATGAGTTCTAGGCATTGGTTGAGTGAGCCGCTCAGAACCCAAAATCCTCAAAAGCCGAAATAGCTCACTTGGGAGAGCGTTAGACTGAAGATCTAAAGGTCCCTGGTTCGATCCCGGGTTTCGGCAGATCAGAGCAGTGGTATCACGCAAAGCCTTAGTTCTATGCGAAGTCATTTAGACCCTTGTTCCAGTTTGATTAATGTCTATATAGTAGTAAGCTCTTCTTCCTCAATAGAAAGACACTTCAGCTCACTAGTACACTGACTTCGTCCTTGATACTTCAAGAAAGTATTATCTGAAATCAACTCATACATAATTTGTATGAGTTAAAGGCGTTGGTTGAGTGAGCCGCTCAGAACCAAACATCCTCAGAAGCCGAAATAGCTCAGTTGGGAGAGCGTTAGACTGAAGATCTAAAGGTCCCTGGTTCGATCCCGGGTTTCGGCACATCAGAGCAGTGGTTTCACATGAAGCCTTAGTTCTATGCGAACCCATTTTGACATTTGTTTTATGTAGTTTAATGTCCATATAGAAGTAAGCACTTTTCCTAAATAGGAAGACATTTCAGCTTACTGATAAACTGACTTTATACTTTAACAAAGTATTATCTGCAAACAACTCATACATAATTTTCCTGTTCCAGCCGTTCGTTGAGTGAGCCGCTCAGAACCAAAAACCCTCAGAAGCCGAAATAGCTCAGTTGGGAGAGCGTTAGACTGAAGATCTAAAGGTCCCTGGTTCAATCCCGGGTTTCGGCACATCAGAGCAGTGGTTTCACGCATAGCCTTAGTTCTTTGCGAACCCATTTTGACATTTGTTTTATGTAGTTTAATGTCCATATAGAAGTAAGCACTTTTTCCTAAATAGGAAGACATTTCAGCTTACTGATAAACTGACTTTATACTTTAACAAAGTATTATCTGAAATCAACTCATACATAATTTGTATGAGTTCTAGGCGTTGGTTGAGTGAGCCGCTCAGAACCAAAAATCCTCAGAAGCCGAAATAGCTCAGTTGGGAGAGCGTTAGACTGAAGATCTAAAGGTCCCTGGTTCGATCCCGGGTTTCGGCACATCAGAGCAGTGGTTTCACGCATAGCCTTAGTTCTTTGCGAACCCATTTTGACATTTGTTTTATGTAGTTTAATGTCCATATAGAAGTAAGCACTTTTTCCTAAATAGGAAGACATTTCAGCTTACTGATAAACTGACTTTATACTTTAACAAAGTATTATCTGAAATCAACTCATACATAATTTGTATGAGTTCTAGGCGTTGGTTGAGTGAGCCGCTCAGAACCAAAAATCCTCAGAAGCCGAAATAGCTCAGTTGGGAGAGCGTTAGACTGAAGATCTAAAGGTCCCTGGTTTGATCCCGGGTTTCGGCACATCAGATCAGTGGTTTCATATGAAGCCTTAGTTCTATGCGAACCCATTTTGATATTTGTTTTATGTAGTTTAATGTCCATATAGAAGTAAGCACTTTTTCCAAAATAGGAAGACATTTCAGATTACTGGTAAACTGACTTTATACTTTAACAAAGTATTATCTGAAATCAACTCATACATAATTTGTATGAGTTCCAGGCGTTAGTTGAGTGAGCCGCTCAGAACCTTACATCCTCAGAAGCCGAAATAGCTCAGTTGGGAGAGCGTTAGACTGAAGATCTAAAGGTCCCTGGTTTGATCCCGGGTTTCGGCACATCAGAGCAGTGGTTTCACGCATAGCCTTAGTTCTTTGCGAACCCATTTTGACATTTGTTTTATGTAGTTTAATGTCCATATAGAAGTAAACACTTTTTCCTAAATAGGAAGACATTTTAGCTTACTGATAAACTGACTTTATACTTTAACAAAGTATTATCTGTAATCAACTCATACATAATTTTCCTGTTCCAGCCGTTCGTTGAGTGAGCCGCTCAGAACCAAAAACCCTCAGAAGCCGAAATAGCTCAGTTGGGAGAGCGTTAGACTGAAGATCTAAAGGTCCCTGGTTCGATCCCGGGTTTCGGCACATCAGACCAGTGGTTTCACGCAAATCCTTAGTTCTATGCGAAGTCATTTAGACCCTTGTTCCAGTTTGTTTAATGTCTATATAGTAGTAAGCTCTTCTTCCTCAATAGAAAGACACTTCAGCTCATGAGTCCACTGACTTTGTCCTTGATACTTTAACAAAGTATTATCTGAAATCAACTCATACATAATTTGTATGAGTTCTAGGCATTGGTTGAGTGAGCCGCTCAGAACCAAAAATCCTCAGATGCAGAAATAGCTCATTTGGGAGAGCGTTAGACTGAAGATCTAAAGGTCCCTGGTTCGATCCCGGGTTTCGGCAGATCAGAGCAGTGGTTTCACGCAAAGCCTTAGTTCTATGCGAAGTCATTTAGACCCTTGTTCCAGTTTGTTTAATGTCTATATAGTAGTAAGCTCTTCTTCCTCAATAGAAAGACACTTCAGCTCACTAGTACACTGACTTTGTCCTTGATACTTCAAGAAAGTATTATCTGAAATCAACTCATACATAATTTGTATGAGTTAAAGGCGTTGGTTGAGTGAGCCGCTCAGAACCAAACATCCTCAGAAGCCGAAATAGCTCAGTTGGGAGAGCGTTAGACTGAAGATCTAAAGGTCCCTGGTTCGATCCCGGGTTTCGGCACATCAGAGCAGTGGTTTCACATGAAGCCTTAGTTCTATGCAAACCCATTTTGACATTTGTTTTATGTAGTTTAATGTCCATATAGAAGTAAGCACTTTTCCTAAATAGGAAGACATTTCAGCTTACTGATAAACTGACTTTATACTTTAACAAAGTATTATCTGTAATCAACTCATACATAATTTTCCTGTTCCAGCCGTTCGTTGAGTGAGCCGCTCAGAACCAAAGACCCTCAGAAGCCGAAATAGCTCAGTTGGGAGAGCGTTAGACTGAAGATCTAAAGGTCCCAGGTTCGATCCCGGGTTTCGGCAGATCAGACCAGTGGTTTCACGCAAAGCCTTAGTTCTATGCGAAGTCATTTAGACCCTTGTTCCAGTTTGTTTAATGTCTATATAGTAGTAAGCTCTTCTTCCTCAATAGAAAGACACTTCAGCTCACTAGTACACTGACTTTGTCCTTGATACTTTAACAAAGTATTATCTGAAATTAACTCATACATAATTTGTATGAGTTCCAGGCGTTGGTTGAGTGAGCCGCTCAGAACCAAAAGTCCTCAAAAGCCGAAATAGCTCAGTTAGGAGAGCGTTAGACTGAAGATCTAAAGGTCCCTGGTTCGATCCCGGGTTTCGGCACATCAGAGCAGTGGTTTCACGCATAGCCTTAGTTCTTTGCGAACCCATTTTGACATTTGTTTTATGTAGTTTAATGTCCATATAGAAGTAAGCACTTTTTCCTAAATAGGAAGACATTTCAGCTTACTGATAAACTGACTTTATACTTTAACAAAGTATTATCTGAAATCAACTCATACATAATTTGTATGAGTTCTAGGCGTTGGTTGAGTGAGCCGCTCAGAACCAAAAATCCTCAGAAGCCGAAATAGCTCAGTTGGGAGAGCGTTAGACTGAAGATCTAAAGGTCCCTGGTTCGATCCCGGGTTTCGGCACATCAGAGCAGTGGTTTCACGCATAGCCTTAGTTCTTTGCGAACCCATTTTGACATTTGTTTTATGTAGTTTAATGTCCATATAGAAGTAAGCACTTTTTCCTAAATAGGAAGACATTTCAGCTTACTGATAAACTGACTTTATACTTTAACAAAGTATTATCTGAAATCAACTCATACATAATTTGTATGAGTTCTAGGCGTTGGTTGAGTGAGCCGCTCAGAACCAAAAATCCTCAGAAGCCGAAATAGCTCAGTTGGGAGAGCGTTAGACTGAAGATCTAAAGGTCCCTGGTTTGATCCCGGGTTTCGGCACATCAGATCAGTGGTTTCATATGAAGCCTTAGTTCTATGCGAACCCATTTTGATATTTGTTTTATGTAGTTTAATGTCCATATAGAAGTAAGCACTTTTTCCAAAATAGGAAGACATTTCAGATTACTGGTAAACTGACTTTATACTTTAACAAAGTATTATCTGAAATCAACTCATACATAATTTGTATGAGTTCCAGGCGTTAGTTGAGTGAGCCGCTCAGAACCTTACATCCTCAGAAGCCGAAATAGCTCAGTTGGGAGAGCGTTAGACTGAAGATCTAAAGGTCCCTGGTTCGATCCCGGGTTTCGGCACATCAGAGCAGTGGTTTCACGCATAGCCTTAGTTCTTTGCGAACCCATTTTGACATTTGTTTTATGTAGTTTAATGTCCATATAGAAGTAAACACTTTTTCCTAAATAGGAAGACATTTTAGCTTACTGATAAACTGACTTTATACTTTAACAAAGTATTATCTGTGATCAACTCATACATAATTTTCCTGTTCCAGCCGTTCGTTGAGTGAGCCGCTCAGAACCAAAAACCCTCAGAAGCCGAAATAGCTCAGTTGGGAGAGCGTTAGACTGAAGATCTAAAGGTCCCTGGTTCGATCCCGGGTTTCGGCACATCAGACCAGTGGTTTCACGCAAATCCTTAGTTCTATGCGAAGTCATTTAGACCCTTGTTCCAGTTTGTTTAATGTCTATATAGTAGTAAGCTCTTCTTCCTCAATAGAAAGACACTTCAGCTCATGAGTCCACTGACTTTGTCCTTGATACTTTAACAAAGTATTATCTGAAATCAACTCATACATAATTTGTATGAGTTCTAGGCATTGGTTGAGTGAGCCGCTCAGAACCAAAAATCCTCAGATGCAGAAATAGCTCATTTGGGAGAGCGTTAGACTGAAGATCTAAAGGTCCCTGGTTCGATCCCGGGTTTCGGCAGATCAGAGCAGTGGTTTCACGCAAAGCCTTAGTTCTATGCGAAGTCATTTAGACCCTTGTTCCAGTTTGTTTAATGTCTATATAGTAGTAAGCTCTTCTTCCTCAATAGAAAGACACTTCAGCTCACTAGTACACTGACTTTGTCCTTGATACTTCAAGAAAGTATTATCTGAAATCAACTCATACATAATTTGTATGAGTTAAAGGCGTTGGTTGAGTGAGCCGCTCAGAACCAAACATCCTCAGAAGCCGAAATAGCTCAGTTGGGAGAGCGTTAGACTGAAGATCTAAAGGTCCCTGGTTCGATCCCGGGTTTCGGCACATCAGAGCAGTGGTTTCACATGAAGCCTTAGTTCTATGCAAACCCATTTTGACATTTGTTTTATGTAGTTTAATGTCCATATAGAAGTAAGCACTTTTCCTAAATAGGAAGACATTTCAGCTTACTGATAAACTGACTTTATACTTTAACAAAGTATTATCTGTAATCAACTCATACATAATTTTCCTGTTCCAGCCGTTCGTTGAGTGAGCCGCTCAGAACCAAAGACCCTCAGAAGCCGAAATAGCTCAGTTGGGAGAGCGTTAGACTGAAGATCTAAAGGTCCCAGGTTCGATCCCGGGTTTCGGCAGATCAGACCAGTGGTTTCACGCAAAGCCTTAGTTCTATGCGAAGTCATTTAGACCCTTGTTCCAGTTTGTTTAATGTCTATATAGTAGTAAGCTCTTCTTCCTCAATAGAAAGACACTTCAGCTCACTAGTACACTGACTTTGTCCTTGATACTTTAACAAAGTATTATCTGAAATTAACTCATACATAATTTGTATGAGTTCCAGGCGTTGGTTGAGTGAGCCGCTCAGAACCAAAAGTCCTCAAAAGCCGAAATAGCTCAGTTAGGAGAGCGTTAGACTGAAGATCTAAAGGTCCCTGGTTCGATCCCGGGTTTCGGCACATCAGAGCAGTGGTTTCACGCATAGCCTTAGTTCTTTGCGAACCCATTTTGACATTTGTTTTATGTAGTTTAATGTCCATATAGAAGTAAGCACTTTTTCCTAAATAGGAAGACATTTCAGCTTACTGATAAACTGACTTTATACTTTAACAAAGTATTATCTGTAATCAACTCATACATAATTTTCCTGTTCCAGCCGTTCGTTGAGTGAGCCGCTCAGAACCAAAAATCCTCAGAAGCCGAAATAGCTCAGTTGGGAGAGCGTTAGACTGAAGATCTAAAGGTCCCTGGTTCGATCCCGGGTTTCGGCACATCAGAGCAGTGGTTTCACATGAAGCCTTAGTTCTTTGCGAACCCATTTTGACATTTGTTTTATGTAGTTTAATGTCCATATAGAAGTAAGCACTTTTCCTAAATAGGAAGACATTTCAGCTTACTGATAAACTGACTTTATACTTTAACAAAGTATTATCTGTAATCAACTCATACATAATTTTCCTGTTCCAGCCGTTCGTTGAGTGAGCCGCTCAGAACCAAAGACCCTCAGAAGCCGAAATAGCTCAGTTGGGAGCGCGTTAGACTGAAGATCTAAAGGTCCCAGGTTCGATCCCGGGTTTCGGCAGATCAGACCAGTGGTTTCACGCAAAGCCTTAGTTCTATGCGAAGTCATTTAGACCCTTGTTCCAGTTTGTTTAATGTCTATATAGTAGTAAGCTCTTCTTCCTCAATAGAAAGACACTTCAGCTCACTAGTACACTGACTTTGTCCTTGATACTTCAAGAAAGTATTATCTGAAATCAACTCATACATAATTTGTATGAGTTAAAGGCGTTGGTTGAGTGAGCCGCTCAGAACCAAACATCCTCAGAAGCCGAAATAGCTCAGTTGGGAGAGCGTTAGACTGAAGATCTAAAGGTCCCTGGTTCGATCCCGGGTTTCGGCACATCAGAGCAGTGGTTTCACATGAAGCCTTAGTTCTATGCGAACCCATTTTGACATTTGTTTTATGTAATTTAATGTCCATATAGAAGTAAGCACTTTTCCTAAATAGGAAGACATTTCAGCTTACTGATAAACTGACTTTATACTTTAACAAAGTATTATCTGAAATCAACTCATACATAATTTGTATGAGTTCTAGGCGTTGGTTGAGTGAGCCGCTCAGAACCAAAAATCCTCAGAAGCCGAAATAGCTCAGTTGGGAGAGCGTTAGACTGAAGATCTAAAGGTCCCTGGTTCGATCCCGGGTTTCGGCACATCAGAGCAGTGGTTTCACGCATAGCCTTAGTTCTTTACGAACCCATTTTGACATTTGTTTTATGTAGTTTAATGTCCATATAGAAGTAAGCACTTTTTCCTAAATAGGAAGACATTTCAGCTTACTGATAAACTGACTTTATACTTTAACAAAGTATTATCTGAAATCAACTCATACATAATTTGTATGAGTTCTAGGCGTTGGTTGAGTGAGCCGCTCAGAACCAAAAATCCTCAGAAGCCGAAATAGCTCAGTTGGGAGAGCGTTAGACTGAAGATCTAAAGGTCCCTGGTTTGATCCCGGGTTTCGGCACATCAGATCAGTGGTTTCATATGAAGCCTTAGTTCTATGCGAACCCATTTTGATATTTGTTTTATGTAGTTTAATGTCCATATAGAAGTAAGCACTTTTTCCAAAATAGGAAGACATTTCAGATTACTGGTAAACTGACTTTATACTTTAACAAAGTATTATCTGAAATCAACTCATACATAATTTGTATGAGTTCCAGGCGTTAGTTGAGTGAGCCGCTCAGAACCTTACATCCTCAGAAGCCGAAATACCTCAGTTGGGAGAGCGTTAGACTGAAGATCTAAAGGTCCCTGGTTCGATCCCGGGTTTCGGCACATCAGAGCAGTGGTTTCACGCATAGCCTTAGTTCTTTGCGAACCCATTTTGACATTTGTTTTATGTAGTTTAATGTCCATATAGAAGTAAACACTTTTTCCTAAATAGGAAGACATTTTAGCTTACTGATAAACTGACTTTATACTTTAACAAAGTAATATCTGTAATCAACTCATACATAATTTTCCTGTTCCAGCCGTTCGTTGAGTGAGCCGCTCTGAACCAAAAACCCTCAGAAGCCGAAATAGCTCAGTTGGGAGAGCGTTAGACTGAAGATCTAAAGGTCCCTGGTTCGATCCCGGGTTTCGGCACATCAGACCAGTGGTTTCACGCAAATCCTTAGTTCTATGCGAAGTCATTTAGACCCTTGTTCCAGTTTGTTTAATGTCTATATAGTAGTAAGCTCTTCTTCCTCAATAGAAAGACACTTCAGCTCATGAGTCCACTGACTTTGTCCTTGATACTTTAACAAAGTATTATCTGAAATCAACTCATACATAAATTGTATGAGTTCTAGGCATTGGTTGAGTGAGCCGCTCAGAACCAAAAATCCTCAGATGCAGAAATAGCTCATTTGGGAGAGCGTTAGACTGAAGATCTAAAGGTCCCTGGTTCGATCCCGGGTTTCGGCAGATCAGAGCAGTGGTTTCACGCAAAGCCTTAGTTCTATGCGAAGTCATTTAGACCCTTGTTCCAGTTTGTTTAATGTCTATATAGTAGTAAGCTCTTCTTCCTCAATAGAAAGACACTTCAGCTCACTAGTACACTGACTTTGTCCTTGATACTTCAAGAAAGTATTATCTGAAATCAACTCATACATAATTTGTATGAGTTAAAGGCGTTGGTTGAGTGAGCCGCTCAGAACCAAACATCCTCAGAAGCCGAAATAGCTCAGTTGGGAGAGCGTTAGACTGAAGATCTAAAGGTCCCTGGTTCGATCCCGGGTTTCGGCACATCAGAGCAGTGGTTTCACATGAAGCCTTAGTTCTATGCAAACCCATTTTGACATTTGTTTTATGTAGTTTAATGTCCATATAGAAGTAAGCACTTTTCCTAAATAGGAAGACATTTCAGCTTACTGATAAACTGACTTTATACTTTAACAAAGTATTATCTGTAATCAACTCATACATAATTTTCCTGTTCCAGCCGTTCGTTGAGTGAGCCGCTCAGAACCAAAGACCCTCAGAAGCCGAAATAGCTCAGTTGGGAGAGCGTTAGACTGAAGATCTAAAGGTCCCAGGTTCGATCCCGGGTTTCGGCAGATCAGACCAGTGGTTTCACGCAAAGCCTTAGTTCTATGCGAAGTCATTTAGACCCTTGTTCCAGTTTGTTTAATGTCTATATAGTAGTAAGCTCTTCTTCCTCAATAGAAAGACACTTCAGCTCACTAGTACACTGACTTTGTCCTTGATACTTTAACAAAGTATTATCTGAAATTAACTCATACATAATTTGTATGAGTTCCAGGCGTTGGTTGAGTGAGCCGCTCAGAACCAAAAGTCCTCAAAAGCCGAAATAGCTCAGTTAGGAGAGCGTTAGACTGAAGATCTTAAGGTCCCTGGTTTGATCCCGGGTTTCGGCACATCAGAGCAGTGGTTTCACGCATAGCCTTAGTTCTTTGCGAACCCATTTTGACATTTGTTTTATGTAGTTTAATGTCCATATAGAAGTAAGCACTTTTTCCTAAATAGGAAGACATTTCAGCTTACTGATAAACTGACTTTATACTTTAACAAAGTATTATCTGTAATCAACTCATACATAATTTTCCTGTTCCAGCCGTTCGTTGAGTGAGCCGCTCAGAACCAAAAATCCTCAGAAGCCGAAATAGCTCAGTTGGGAGAGCGTTAGACTGAAGATCTAAAGGTCCCTGGTTCGATCCCGGGTTTCGGCACATCAGAGCAGTGGTTTCACATGAAGCCTTAGTTCTTTGCGAACCTATTTTGACATTTGTTTTATGTAGTTTAATGTCCATATAGAAGTAAGCACTTTTCCTAAATAGGAAGACATTTCAGCTTACTGATAAACTGACTTTATACTTTAACAAAGTATTATCTGTAATCAACTCATACATAATTTTCCTGTTCCAGCCGTTCGTTGAGTGAGACGCTCAGAACCAAAGACCCTCAGAAGCCGAAATAGCTCAGTTGGGAGCGCGTTAGACTGAAGATCTAAAGGTCCCAGGTTCGATCCCGGGTTTCGGCAGATCAGACCAGTGGTTTCACGCAAAGCCTTAGTTCTATGCGAAGTCATTTAGACCCTTGTTCCAGTTTGTTTAATGTCTATATAGTAGTAAGCTCTTCTTCCTCAATAGAAAGACACTTCAGCTCACTAGTACACTGACTTTGTCCTTGATACTTCAAGAAAGTATTATCTGAAATCAACTCATACATAATTTGTATGAGTTAAAGGCGTTGGTTGAGTGAGCCGCTCAGAACCAAACATCCTCAGAAGCCGAAATAGCTCAGTTGGGAGAGCGTTAGACTGAAGATCTAAAGGTCCCTGGTTCGATCCCGGGTTTCGGCACATCAGAGCAGTGGTTTCACGCATAGCCTTAGTTCTTTACGAACCCATTTTGACATCAGAGCAGTGGTTTCACATGAAGCCGTAGTTCTATGCGAACCCATTTTGACATTTGTTTTATGTAATTTAATGTCCATATTTCCTAAATAGGAAGACATTTCAGCTTACTGATAAACTGACTTTATACTTTAACAAAGTATTATCTGAAATCAACTCATACATAATTTGTATGAGTTCTAGGCGTTGGTTGAGTGAGCCGCTCAGAACCAAAAATCCTCAGAAGCCGAAATAGCTCAGTTGGGAGAGCGTTAGACTGAAGATCTAAAGGTCCCTGGTTCGATCCCGGGTTTCGGCACATCAGAGCAGTGGTTTCACGCATAGCCTTAGTTCTTTACGAACCCATTTTGACATTTGTTTTATGTAGTTTAATGTCCATATAGAAGTAAGCACTTTTTCCTAAATAGGAAGACATTTCAGCTTACTGATAAACTGACTTTATACTTTAACAAAGTATTATCTGAAATCAACTCATACATAATTTGTATGAGTTCTAGGCGTTGGTTGAGTGAGCCGCTCAGAACCAAAAATCCTCAGAAGCCGAAATAGCTCAGTTGGGAGAGCGTTAGACTGAAGATCTAAAGGTCCCTGGTTTGATCCCGGGTTTCGGCACATCAGATCAGTGGTTTCATATGAAGCCTTAGTTCTATGCGAACCCATTTTGATATTTGTTTTATGTAGTTTAATGTCCATATAGAAGTAAGCACTTTTTCCAAAATAGGAAGACATTTCAGATTACTGGTAAACTGACTTTATACTTTAACAAAGTATTATCTGAAATCAACTCATACATAATTTGTATGAGTTCCAGGCGTTAGTTGAGTGAGCCGCTCAGAACCTTACATCCTCAGAAGCCGAAATAGCTCAGTTGGGAGAGCGTTAGACTGAAGATCTAAAGGTCCCTGGTTCGATCCCGGGTTTCGGCACATCAGAGCAGTGGTTTCACGCATAGCCTTAGTTCTTTGCGAACCCATTTTGACATTTGTTTTATGTAGTTTAATGTCCATATAGAAGTAAACACTTTTTCCTAAATAGGAAGACATTTTAGCTTACTGATAAACTGACTTTATACTTTAACAAAGTAATATCTGTAATCAACTCATACATAATTTTCCTGTTCCAGCCGTTCGTTGAGTGAGCCGCTCTGAACCAAAAACCCTCAGAAGCCGAAATAGCTCAGTTGGGAGAGCGTTAGACTGAAGATCTAAAGGTCCCTGGTTCGATCCCGGGTTTCGGCACATCAGACCAGTGGTTTCACGCAAATCCTTAGTTCTATGCGAAGTCATTTAGACCCTTGTTCCAGTTTGTTTAATGTCTATATAGTAGTAAGCTCTTCTTCCTCAATAGAAAGACACTTCAGCTCATGAGTCCACTGACTTTGTCCTTGATACTTTAACAAAGTATTATCTGAAATCAACTCATACATAAATTGTATGAGTTCTAGGCATTGGTTGAGTGAGCCGCTCAGAACCAAAAATCCTCAGATGCAGAAATAGCTCATTTGGGAGAGCGTTAGACTGAAGATCTAAAGGTCCCTGGTTCGATCCCGGGTTTCGGCAGATCAGAGCAGTGGTTTCACGCAAAGCCTTAGTTCTATGCGAAGTCATTTAGACCCTTGTTCCAGTTTGTTTAATGTCTATATAGTAGTAAGCTCTTCTTCCTCAATAGAAAGACACTTCAGCTCACTAGTACACTGACTTTGTCCTTGATACTTCAAGAAAGTATTATCTGAAATCAACTCATACATAATTTGTATGAGTTAAAGGCGTTGGTTGAGTGAGCCGCTCAGAACCAAACATCCTCAGAAGCCGAAATAGCTCAGTTGGGAGAGCGTTAGACTGAAGATCTAAAGGTCCCTGGTTCGATCCCGGGTTTCGGCACATCAGAGCAGTGGTTTCACATGAAGCCTTAGTTCTATGCAAACCCATTTTGACATTTGTTTTATGTAGTTTAATGTCCATATAGAAGTAAGCACTTTTCCTAAATAGGAAGACATTTCAGCTTACTGATAAACTGACTTTATACTTTAACAAAGTATTATCTGTAATCAACTCATACATAATTTTCCTGTTCCAGCCGTTCGTTGAGTGAGCCGCTCAGAACCAAAGACCCTCAGAAGCCGAAATAGCTCAGTTGGGAGAGCGTTAGACTGAAGATCTAAAGGTCCCAGGTTCGATCCCGGGTTTCGGCAGATCAGACCAGTGGTTTCACGCAAAGCCTTAGTTCTATGCGAAGTCATTTAGACCCTTGTTCCAGTTTGTTTAATGTCTATATAGTAGTAAGCTCTTCTTCCTCAATAGAAAGACACTTCAGCTCACTAGTACACTGACTTTGTCCTTGATACTTTAACAAAGTATTATCTGAAATTAACTCATACATAATTTGTATGAGTTCCAGGCGTTGGTTGAGTGAGCCGCTCAGAACCAAAAGTCCTCAAAAGCCGAAATAGCTCAGTTAGGAGAGCGTTAGACTGAAGATCTAAAGGTCCCTGGTTCGATCCCGGGTTTCGGCACATCAGAGCAGTGGTTTCACGCATAGCCTTAGTTCTTTGCGAACCCATTTTGACATTTGTTTTATGTAGTTTAATGTCCATATAGAAGTAAGCACTTTTTCCTAAATAGGAAGACATTTCAGCTTACTGATAAACTGACTTTATACTTTAACAAAGTATTATCTGTAATCAACTCATACATAATTTTCCTGTTCCAGCCGTTCGTTGAGTGAGCCGCTCAGAACCAAAAATCCTCAGAAGCCGAAATAGCTCAGTTGGGAGAGCGTTAGACTGAAGATCTAAAGGTCCCTGGTTCGATCCCGGGTTTCGGCACATCAGAGCAGTGGTTTCACATGAAGCCTTAGTTCTTTGCGAACCTATTTTGACATTTGTTTTATGTAGTTTAATGTCCATATAGAAGTAAGCACTTTTCCTAAATAGGAAGACATTTCAGCTTACTGATAAACTGACTTTATACTTTAACAAAGTATTATCTGTAATCAACTCATACATAATTTTCCTGTTCCAGCCGTTCGTTGAGTGAGCCGCTCAGAACCAAAGACCCTCAGAAGCCGAAATAGCTCAGTTGGGAGCGCGTTAGACTGAAGATCTAAAGGTCCCAGGTTCGATCCCGGGTTTCGGCAGATCAGACCAGTGGTTTCACGCAAAGCCTTAGTTCTATGCGAAGTCATTTAGACCCTTGTTCCAGTTTGTTTAATGTCTATATAGTAGTAAGCTCTTCTTCCTCAATAGAAAGACACTTCAGCTCACTAGTACACTGACTTTGTCCTTGATACTTCAAGAAAGTATTATCTGAAATCAACTCATACATAATTTGTATGAGTTAAAGGCGTTGGTTGAGTGAGCCGCTCAGAACCAAACATCCTCAGAAGCCGAAATAGCTCAGTTGGGAGAGCGTTAGACTGAAGATCTAAAGGTCCCTGGTTCGATCCCGGGTTTCGGCACATCAGAGCAGTGGTTTCACATGAAGCCGTAGTTCTATGCGAACCCATTTTGACATTTGTTTTATGTAATTTAATGTCCATATAGAAGTAAGCACTTTTCCTAAATAGGAAGACATTTCAGCTTACTGATAAACTGACTTTATACTTTAACAAAGTATTATCTGTAATCAACTCATACATAATTTTCCTGTTCCAGCCGTTGGTTGAGTGAGCCGCTCAGAACCAAAAATCCTCAAAAGCCGAAATAGCTCAGTTGGGAGAGCGTTAGACTGAAGATCTAAAGGTCCCTGGTTCAATCCCGGGTTTCGGCACATCAGAGCAGTGGTTTCACGCATAGCCTTAGTTCTTTGCGAACCCATTTTGACATTTGTTTTATGTAGTTTAATGTCCATATAGAAGTACGCACTTTTTCCTAAATAGGAAGACATTTCAGCTTACTGATAAACTGACTTTATACTTTAACAAAGTATTATCTGAAATCAACTCATACATAATTTGTATGAGTTCTAGGCGTTGGTTGAGTGAGCCGCTCAGAACCAAAAATCCTCAGAAGCCGAAATAGCTCAGTTGGGAGAGCGTTAGACTGAAGATCTAAAGGTCCCTGGTTCGATCCCGGGTTTCGGCACATCAGAGCAGTGGTTTCACGCATAGCCTTAGTTCTTTGCGAACCCATTTTGACATTTGTTTTATGTAGTTTAATGTCCATATAGAAGTA
This sequence comes from Leptonotus elevatus, assembly GCF_054856555.1. Taxonomy (NCBI): domain Eukaryota; kingdom Metazoa; phylum Chordata; class Actinopteri; order Syngnathiformes; family Syngnathidae; genus Leptonotus; species Leptonotus elevatus. The sequence continues at coordinate 20,219,060 of NC_141241.1, read as the reverse complement.
AGCACTTTTTCCTAAATAGGAAGACATTTCAGCTTACTGATAAACTGACTTTATACTTTAACAAAGTATTATCTGAAATCAACTCATACATAATTTGTATGAGTTCTAGGCGTTGGTTGAGTGAGCCGCTCAGAACCAAAAATCCTCAGAAGCCGAAATAGCTCAGTTGGGAGAGTGTTAGACTGAAGATCTAAAGGTCCCTGGTTTGATCCCGGGTTTCGGCACATCAGATCAGTGGTTTCATATGAAGCCTTAGTTCTATGCGAACCCATTTTGATATTTGTTTTATGTAGTTTAATGTCCATATAGAAGTAAGCACTTTTTCCAAAATAGGAAGACATTTCAGATTACTGGTAAACTGACTTTATACTTTAACAAAGTATTATCTGAAATCAACTCATACATAATTTGTATGAGTTCCAGGCGTTAGTTGAGTGAGCCGCTCAGAACCTTACATCCTCAGAAGCCGAAATAGCTCAGTTGGGAGAGCGTTAGACTGAAGATCTAAAGGTCCCTGGTTCGATCCCGGGTTTCGGCACATCAGAGCAGTGGTTTCACGCATAGCCTTAGTTCTTTGCGAACCCATTTTGACATTTGTTTTATGTAGTTTAATGTCCATATAGAAGTAAACACTTTTTCCTAAATAGGAAGACATTTTAGCTTACTGATAAACTGACTTTATACTTTAACAAAGTATTATCTGTAATCAACTCATACATAATTTTCCTGTTCCAGCCGTTTCTTGAGTGAGCCGCTCAGAACCAAAAACCCTCAGAAGCCGAAATAGCTCAGTTGGGAGAGCGTTAGACTGAAGATCTAAAGGTCCCTGGTTAGATCCCGGGTTTCGGCACATCAGACCAGTGGTTTCACGCAAATCCTTAGTTCTATGCGAAGTCATTTAGACCCTTGTTCCAGTTTGTTTAATGTCTATATAGTAGTAAGCTCTTCTTCCTCAATAGAAAGACACTTCAGCTCATGAGTCCACTGACTTTGTCCTTGATACTTTAACAAAGTATTATCTGAAATCAACTCATACATAATTTGTATGAGTTCCAGGCGTTGGTTGAGTGAGCCGCTCAGAACCAAAAGTCCTCAAAAGCCGAAATAGCTCAGTTGGGAGAGCGTTAGACTGAAGATCTAAAGGTCCCTGGTTCGATCCCGGGTTTCGGCACATCAGAGCAGTGGTTTCACGCATAGCCTTAGTTCTTTGCGAACCCATTTTGACATTTGTTTTATGTAGTTTAATGTCCATATAGAAGTAAGCACTTTTTCCTAAATAGGAAGACATTTCAGCTTACTGATAAACTGACTTTATACTTTAACAAAGTATTATCTGAAATCAACTCATACATAATTTGTATGAGTTCTAGGCGTTGGTTGAGTGAGCCGCTCAGAACCAAAAATCCTCAGAAGCCGAAATAGCTCAGTTGGGAGAGCGTTAGACTGAAGATCTAAAGGTCCCTGGTTCGATCCCGGGTTTCGGCACATCAGATCAGTGGTTTCATATGAAACCTTAGTTCTATGCGAACCCATTTTGATATTTGTTTTATGTTGTTTAATGTCCATATAGAAGTAAGCACTTTTTCCTAAATAGGAAGACATTTCAGATTACTGGTAAACTGACTTTATACTTTAACAAAGTATTATCTGAAATCAACTCATACATAATTTGTATGAGTTCCAGGCGTTAGTTGAGTGAGCCGCTCAGAACCTTACATCCTCAGAAGCCGAAATAGCTCAGTTGGGAGAGCGTTAGACTGAAGATCTAAAGGTCCCTGGTTCGATCCCGGGTTTCGGCACATCAGAGCAGTGGTTTCACGCATAGCCTTAGTTCTTTGCGAACCCATTTTGACATTTGTTTTATGTAGTTTAATGTCCATATAGAAGTAAACACTTTTTCCTAAATAGGAAGACATTTTAGCTTACTGATAAACTGACTTTATACTTTAACAAAGTATTATCTGTAATCAACTCATACATAATTTTCCTGTTCCAGCCGTTTGTTGAGTGAGCCGCTCAGAACCAAAAACCCTCAGAAGCCGAAATAGCTCAGTTGGGAGAGCGTTAGACTGAAGATCTAAAGGTCCCTGGTTCGATCCCGGGTTTCGGCACATCAGACCAGTGGTTTCACGCAAATCCTTAGTTCTATGCGAAGTCATTTAGACCCTTGTTCCAGTTTGTTTAATGTCTATATAGTAGTAAGCTCTTCTTCCTCAATAGAAAGACACTTCAGCTCATGAGTCCACTGACTTTGTCCTTGATACTTTAACAAAGTATTATCTGAAATCAACTCATACATAATTTGTATGAGTTCCAGGCGTTGGTTGAGTGAGCCGCTCAGAACCAAAAGTTATCAAAAGCCGAAATAGCTCAGTTGGGAGAGCGTTAGACTGAAGATCTAAAGGTCCCTGGTTCGATCCCGGGTTTCGGCACATCAGAGCAGTGGTTTCACGCATAGCCTTAGTTCTTTGCGAACCCATTTTGACATTTGTTTTATGTAGTTTAATGTCCATATAGAAGTAAGCACTTTTTCCTAAATAGGAAGACATTTCAGCTTACTGATAAACTGACTTTATACTTTAACAAAGTATTATCTGAAATCAACTCATACATAATTTGTATGAGTTCTAGGCGTTGGTTGAGTGAGCCGCTCAGAACCAAAAATCCTCAGAAGCCGAAATAGCTCAGTTGGGAGAGCGTTAGACTGAAGATCTAAAGGTCCCTGGTTCGATCCCGGGTTTCGGCACATCAGATCAGTGGTTTCATATGCGAACCCATTTTGATATTTGTTTTATGTAGTTTAACGTCCATATAGAAGTAAGCACTTTTTCCAAAATAGGAAGACATTTCAGATTACTGGTAAACTGACTTTATACTTTAACAAAGTATTATCTGAAATCAACTCATACATAATTTGTTTGAGTTCCAGGCGTTAGTTGAGTGAGCCGCTCAGAACCTTACATCCTCAGAAGCCGAAATAGCTCAGTTGGGAGAGCGTTAGACTGAAGATCTAAAGGTCCCTGATTCGATCCCGGGTTTCGGCACATCAGAGCAGTGGTTTCACGCATAGCCTTAGTTCTTTGCGAACCCATTTTGACATTTGTTTTATGTAGTTTAATGTCCATATAGAAGTAAACACTTTTTCCTAAATAGGAAGACATTTTAGCTTACTGATAAACTGACTTTATACTTTAACAAAGTATTATCTGTAATCAACTCATACATAATTTTCCTGTTCCAGCCGTTCGTTGAGTGAGCCGCTCAGAACCAAAAACCCTCAGAAGCCGAAATAGCTCAGTTGGGAGAGCGTTAGACTGAAGATCTAAAGGTCCCTGGTTCGCTCCCGGGTTTCGTCACATCAGAGCAGTGGTTTCACGCAAAGCCTTAGTTCTATGCGAAGTCATTTAGACCCTTGTTCCAGTTTGTTTAATGTCTATATAGTAGTAAGCTCTTCTTCCTCAATAGAAAGACACTTAAGCTCACTAGTACACTGACTTTGTCCTTGATACTTTAACAAAGTATTATCTGAAATCAACTCATACATAATTTGTATGAGTTCTAGGCATTGGTTGAGTGAGCCGCTCAGAACCAAAAATCCTCAGATGCAGAAATAGCTCATTTGGGAGAGCGTTAGACTGAAGATCTAAAGGTCCCTGGTTCGATCCCGGGTTTCGGCAGATCAGAGCAGTGGTTTCACGCAAAGCCTTAGTTCTATGCGAAGTCATTTAGACCCTTGTTCCAGTTTGTTTAATGTCTATATAGTAGTAAGCTCTTCTTCCTCAATAGAAAGACACTTCAGCTCACTAGTACACTGACTTTGTCCTTGATACTTCAAGAAAGTATTATCTGAAATCAACTCATACATAATTTGTATGAGTTAAAGGCGTTGGTTGAGTGAGCCGCTCAGAACCAAACATCCTCAGAAGCCGAAATAGCTCAGTTGGGAGAGCGTTAGACTGAAGATCTAAAGGTCCCTGGTTCAATCCCGGGTTTCGGCACATCAGAGCAGTGGTTTCACATGAAGCCTCAGTTCTATGCAAACCCATTTTGACATTTGTTTTATGTAGTTTAATGTCCATATAGAAGTAAGCACTTTTCCTAAATAGGAAGACATTTCAGCTTACTGATAAACTGACTTTATACTTTAACAAAGTATTATCTGTAATCAACTCATACAAAATTTTCCTGTTCCAGCCGTTCGTTGAGTGAGCCGCTCAGAACCAAAGACCCTCAGAAGCCGAAATAGCTCAGTTGGGAGAGCGTTAGACTGAAGATCTAAAGGTCCCAGGTTCGATCCCGGGTTTCGGCAGATCAGACCAGTGGTTTCACGCAAAGCCTTAGTTCTATGCGAAGTCATTTAGACCCTTGTTCCAGTTTGTTTAATGTCTATATAGTAGTAAGCTCTTCTTCCTCAATAGAAAGACACTTCAGCTCACTAGTACACTGACTTTGTCCTTGATACTTTAACAAAGTATTATCTGAAATTAACTCATACATAATTTGTATGAGTTCCAGGCGTTGGTTGAGTGAGCCGCTCAGAACCAAAAGTCCTCAAAAGCCGAAATAGCTCAGTTAGGAGAGCGTTAGACTGAAGATCTAAAGGTCCCTGGTTCGATCCCGGGTTTCGGCACATCAGAGCAGTGGTTTCACGCAAAGCCTTAGTTCTTTGCGAACCCATTTTGACATTTGTTTTATGTAGTTTAATGTCCATATAGAAGTAAGCACTTTTTCCTAAATAGGAAGACATTTCAGCTTACTGATAAACTGACTTTATACTTTAACAAAGTATTATCTGAAATCAACTCATACATAATTTGTATGAGTTCTAGGCGTTGGTTGAGTGAGCCGCTCAGAACCAAAAATCCTCAGAAGCCGAAATAGCTCAGTTGGGAGAGCGTTAGACTGAAGATCTAAAGGTCCCTGGTTCGATCCCGGGTTTCGGCACATCAGAGCAGTGGTTTCACGCATAGCCTTAGTTCTTTGCGAACCCATTTTGACATTTGTTTTATGTAGTTTAATGTCCATATAGAAGTAAGCACTTTTTCCTAAATAGGAAGACATTTCAGCTTACTGATAAACTGACTTTATACTTTAACAAAGTATTATCTGAAATCAACTCATACATAATTTGTATGAGTTCTAGGCGTTGGTTGAGTGAGCCGCTCAGAACCAAAAATCCTCAGAAGCCGAAATAGCTCAGTTGGGAGAGTGTTAGACTGAAGATCTAAAGGTCCCTGGTTTGATCCCGGGTTTTGGCACATCAGATCAGTGGTTTCATATGAAGCCTTAGTTCTATGCGAACCCATTTTGATATTTGTTTTATGTAGTTTAATGTCCATATAGAAGTAAGCACTTTTTCCAAAATAGGAAGACATTTCAGATTACTGGTAAACTGACTTTATACTTTAACAAAGTATTATCTGAAATCAACTCGTACATAATTTGTATGAGTTCCAGGCGTTAGTTGAGTGAGCCGCTCAGAACCTTACATCCTCAGAAGCCGAAATAGCTCAGTTGGGAGAGCGTTAGACTGAAGATCTAAAGGTCCCTGGTTCGATCCCGGGTTTCGGCACATCAGAGCAGTGGTTTCACGCATAGCCTTAGTTCTTTGCGAACCCATTTTGACATTTGTTTTATGTAGTTTAATGTCCATATAGAAGTAAACACTTTTTCCTAAATAGGAAGACATTTTAGCTTACTGATAAACTGACTTTATACTTTAACAAAGTATTATCTGTAATCAACTCATACATAATTTTCCTGTTCCAGCCGTTTGTTGAGTGAGCCGCTCAGAACCAAAAACCCTCAGAAGCCGAAATAGCTCAGTTGGGAGAGCGTTAGACTGAAGATCTAAAGGTCCCTGGTTCGATCCCGGGTTTCGGCACATCAGACCAGTGGTTTCACGCAAATCCTTAGTTCTATGCGAAGTCATTTAGACCCTTGTTCCAGTTTGTTTAATGTCTATATAGTAGTAAGCTCTTCTTCCTCAATAGAAAGACACTTCAGCTCATGAGTCCACTGACTTTGTCCTTGATACTTTAACAAAGTATTATCTGAAATCAACTCATACATAATTTGTATGAGTTCCAGGCGTTGGTTGAGTGAGCCGCTCAGAACCAAAAGTCCCCAAAAGCCGAAATAGCTCAGTTGGGAGAGCGTTAGACTGAAGATCTAAAGGTCCCTGGTTCGATCCCGGGTTTCGGCACATCAGAGCAGTGGTTTCACGCATAGCCTTAGTTCTTTGCGAACCCATTTTGACATTTGTTTTATGTAGTTTAATGTCCATATAGAAGTAAGCACTTTTTCCTAAATAGGAAGACATTTCAGCTTACTGATAAACTGACTTTATACTTTAACAAAGTATTATCTGTAATCAACTCATACATAATTTTCCTGTTCCAGCCGTTCGTTGAGTGAGCCGCTCAGAACCAAAAACCCTTAGAAGCTGAAATAGCTCAGTTGGGAGAGCGTTAGACTGAAGATCTAAAGGTCCCTGGTTCGATCCCGGGTTTCGGCACATCAGAGCAGTGGTTTCACGCATAGCCTTAGTTCTTTGCGAACCCATTTTGACATTTGTTTTATGTAGTTTAATGTCCATATAGAAGTAAGCACTTTTTCCAAAATAGGAAGACATATCAGATTACTGGTAAACTGACTTTATACTTTAACAAAGTATTATCTGAAATCAACTCGTACATAATTTGTATGAGTTCTAGGCATTGGTTGAGTGAGCCGCTCAGAACCAAAAATCCTCAGATGCCGAAATAGCTCAGTTGGGAGAGCGTTAGACTGAAGATCTGAAGGTCCCTGGTTCGCTCCCGGGTTTCGTCACATCAGAGCAGTGGTTTCACGCAAAGCCTTAGTTCTATGCGAAGTCATTTAGACCCTTGTTCCAGTTTGTTTAATGTCTATATAGTAGTAAGCTCTTCTTCCTCAATAGAAAGACACTTAAGCTCACTAGTACACTGACTTTGTCCTTGATACTTTAACAATTTATTATCTGAAATTAACTCATACATAATTTGTATGAGTTCCAGGCGTTGGTTGAGTGAGCCGCTCAGAACCCAAAATCCTCAAAAGCCGAAATAGCTCACTTGGGAGAGCGTTAGTCTGAAGATCTAAAGGTCCCTGGTTCGATCCCGGGTTTCGGCAGATCAGAGCAGTGGTTTCACGCAAAGCCTTAGTTCTATGCGAAGTCATTTAGACCCTTGTTCAAGTTTGATTAATGTCTATATAGTAGTAAGCTCTTCTTCCTCAATAGAAAGACACTTCAGCTCACTAGTACACTGACTTTGTCCTTGATACTTCAAGAAAGTATTATCTGAAATCAACTCATACATTATTTGTATGAGTTAAAGGCGTTGGTTGAGTGAGCCGCTCAGAACCAAACATCCTCAGAAGCCGAAATAGCTCAGTTGGGAGAGCGTTAGACTGAAGATCTAAAGGTCCCTGGTTCGATCCCGGGTTTCGGCACATCAGAGCAGTGGTTTCACATGAAGCCTTAGTTCTATGCGAACCCATTTTGACATTTGTTTTATGTAGTTTAATGTCCATATAGAAGTAAGCACTTTTCCTAAATAGGAAGACATTTCAGCTTACTGATAAACTGACTTTATACTTTAACAAAGTATTATCTGTAATCAACTCATACATAATTTTCCTGTTCCAGCCGTTCGTTGAGTGAGCCGCTCAGAACCAAAAACCCTCAGAAGCCGAAATAGCTCAGTTGGGAGAGCGTTAGACTGAAGATCTAAAGGTCCCTGGTTCGATCCCGGGTTTCGGCACATCAGAGCAGTGGTTTCACGCATAGCCTTAGTTCTTTGCGAACCCATTTTGACATTTGTTTTATTTAGTTTAATGTCCATATAGAAGTAAGCACTTTTTCCTAAATAGGAAGACATTTCAGCTTACTGATAAACTGACTTTATACTTTAACAAAGTATTATCTGAAATCAACTCATACATAATTTGTATGAGTTCTAGGCGTTGGTTGAGTGAGCCGCTCAGAACCGAAAATCCTCAGAAGCCGAAATAGCTCAGTTGGGAGAGCGTTAGACTGAAGATCTAAAGGTCCCTGGTTCGATCCCGGGTTTCGGCACATCAGATCAGTGGTTTCATATGAAGCCTTAGTTCTATGCGAACCCATTTTGATATTTGTTTTATGTAGTTTAATGTCCATATAGAAGTAAGCACTTTTTCCAAAATAGGAAGACATTTCAGATTACTGGTAAACTGACTTTATACTTTAACAAAGTATTATCTGAAATCAACTCATACATAATTTGTATGAGTTCCAGGCGTTAGTTGAGTGAGCCGCTCAGAACCTTACATCCTCAGAAGCCGAAATAGCTCAGTTGGGAGAGCGTTAGACTGAAGATCTACAGGTCCCTGGTTCGATCCCGGGTTTCGGCACATCAGAGCAGTGGTTTCACGCATAGCCTTAGTTCTTTGCGAACCCATTTTGACATTTGTTTTATGTAGTTTAATGTCCATATAGAAGTAAGCACTTTTCCTAAATAGGAAAACATTTCAGCTTACTGATAAACTGACTTTATACTTTAAAAAAGTATTATCTGTAATCAACTCATACATAATTTTCCTGTTCCAGCCGTTTGTTGAGTGAGCCGCTCAGAACCAAAAACCCTCAAAAGCCGAAATAGCTCACTTGGGAGAGCGTTAGACTGAAGATCTAAAGGTCCCTGGTTCGATCCCGGGTTTCGGCACATCAGAGCAGTGGTTTCACATGAAACCTTAGTTCTATGCGAACCTATTTTGACATTTGTTTTATGTAGTTTAATGTCCATATAGAAGTAAGCTCTTTTCCTAAATAGGAAGACATTTCAGCTTACTGATAAACTGACTTTATACTTTAACAAAGTATTATCTGAAATCAACTCATACATAATTTGTATGAGTTCCAAGCGTTGGTTGAGTGAGCCGCTCAGAACCAAACATCCTCAGAAGCTGTAATAGCTCAGTTGGGAGAGCGTTAGACTGAAGATCTAAAGGTCCCTGGTTCGATCCCGGGTTTCGGCACATCAGAGCAGTGGTTTCACATGAAACCTTAGTTCTATGCGAACCCATTTTGACATTTGTTTTATGTAGTTTAATGTCCATATAGAAGTAAGCACTTTTTCCTAAATAGGAAGAGATTTCAGCTTACTGGTAAACTGACTTTACACTTTAACAAAGTATTATCTGATATCAACTCATACATAATTTGTCTGAGTTCCAGGCGTTGGTTGAGTGAGCCGCTCAGAACCAAACATCCTCAGAAGCCGAAATAGCTCAGTTGGGAGAGCGTTTGACTGAAGATCTAAAGGTCCCTGGTTAGGTCCCGGGTTTCGGCACATCAGATCAGTGGTTTCATATGAAGCCTTAGTTCTATGCGAACCCATTTTGATATTTGTTTTATGTAGTTTAATGTCCATATAGAAGTAAGCACTTTTTCCAAAATAGGAAGACATTTCAGATTACTGGTAAACTGACTTTATACTTTAACAAAGTATTATCTGAAATAAACTCATACATAATTTGTATGAGTTCCAGGCGTTAGTTGATTGAGCTGCTCAGAACCTTTCATCCTCAGAAGCTGAAATAGCTCAGTTGGGAGAGCGTTAGACTGAAGATCTAAAGGTCCCTGGTTCGATCCCGGGTTTCGGCACATCAGAGCAGTGGTTTCACGCATAGCCTTAGTTCTATGCGAACCCATTTTGACATTTGTTTTATGTAGTTTAATGTCCATATAGAAGTAAGCACTTTTTCCTAAATAGGAAGACATTTCAGATTACTGGTAAACTGACTTTATACTTTAACAAAGTATTATCTGAAATCAACTCATTCATAATTTGTATGAGTTCTAGGCGTTGGTTGAGTGAGCCGCTCAGAACCAAAAACCCTTAGAAGCTGAAATAGCTCAGTTGGGAGAGCGTTAGACTGAAGATCTAAAGGTCCCTTGTGCGATCCCGGGTTTTGGCACATCAGAGAAGTGGTTTCAAGCATAGCCTTAGTTCTTTGCGAACCCATTTATACATTTGTTTTATGTAGTTTAATGTCCATATAGAAGTAAGCACTTTTTCCTAAATAGGAAGACATTTCAGCTTACTGATAAACTGACTTTATACTTTAACAAAGTATTATCTGTAATCAACTCATACATAATTTTCCTGTTCCAGCCGTTCGTTGAGTGAGCCGCTCAGAACCAAACATCTTCAGAAGCCGAAATAGCTCAGTTGGGAGAGCGTTAGACTGAAGATCTAAAGGTCCCTGGTTCGATCCCGGGTTTCGGCAGATCAGAGCAGTGGTTTCAAGCAAAGCCTTAGTTCAACGCGAAGTCATTTAGACCCTTGTTCCAGTTTGTTTAATGTCTATATCGTAGTAAGCTCTTCTTCCTCAATAGAAAGACACTTCAGCTCACTAGTACACTGACTTTGTCCTTGATACATTAACAAAGTATTATCTGTAATCAACTCATACATAATTTGTATGAGTTCCAGCCATTCGTTGACTGAGCCGCTCAGAACCAAACACCCTCAGAAGCCGAAATAGCTCAGTTGGGAGAGCGTTAGACTGAAGATCTAAAGGTCCCTGGTGCGATCCCGGGTTTCGGCACATCAGAGCAGTGGTTTCACATGAAGACTTAGTTCTATGGGAACCCATTTTTACATTTGTTTTATGTAGTTTAATGTCCATATAGAAGTAAGCACTTTTCCTAAATAGTCCCTGGTACATAATTTGTCTGAGTTCCAGGCGTTGGTTGAGTGAGCCGCTCAGAACCAAACATCCTCAGAAGCCGAAATAGCTCAGTTGGGAGAGCGTTTGGCTGAAGATCTAAAAGTCCCTGGTTCGATCCCAGTTTTCGGCACATCAGAGCAGTGGTTTCACATGAAACCTTAGTTCTATGGGAACCCATTTTGACATTTGTTTTATGTAGTTTAATGTCCATATAGAAGTAAGCACTTTTTCCAAAATAGGAAGACATTTCAGATTACTGGTAAACTGACTTTATACTTTAACAAAGTATTATCTGAAATCAACTCATACATAATTTGTATGAGTTCCCGGCGTTCGTTGAGTGAGCCGCTCAGAACCAAATGTCCTCAGAAGCCGAAATAGCTCAGTTGGGAGAGCGCTAGACTGAAGATCTAAAGGTCCCTGGTGCAATCCCGGGTTTCGGCACATCAGAGAAGTGATTTCAAGCATAGCCTTAGTTCTTTGCGAACCCATTTTTACATTTGTTTTATGTAGTTTAATGTCCATATAGAAGTAAGCACTTTTTCCTAAATAGGAAGACATTTCAGCTTACTGATAAACTGACTTTATACTTTAACAAAGTATTATCTGAAATCAACTCATACATAATTTGTCTGAGTTCCAGGCGTTGGTTGAGTGAGCCGCTTAGAACCAAACATCCTCAGAAGCCGAAATAGCTCAGTTGGGAGAGCGTTTGGCTGAAGATGTAGAAGTCCCTGGTTCGATCCCGGGTTTCGGCACATCAGAGCAGTGGTTTCACATGAAGACTTAGTTCTATGCGAACCCATTTTGACATTTTTTTTATGTAGTTTAATGTCCATATAGAAGTAAGCACTTTTTCCTAAATAAGAAGACATTTCAGCTTACTGGTAAACTGACTTTATACTTTAACAAAGTATTATCTGTAATCAACTCATACATAATTTTCCTGTTCCAGCCGTTCATTGAGTGAGCCGCTCAGAACCAAAAACCCTCAGAAGCCGAAATAGCTCAGTTGGGAGAGCGTTAGACTGAAGATCTAAAGGTCCCTGGTTCGATCCCGGGTTTCGGCAGATCAGAGCAGTGGTTTCAAGCAAAGCCTTAGTTCTATGCTAAGTCATTTAGACCCTTGTTCCAGTTTGTTTAATGTCTATATCGTAGTAAGGTCTTCTTCCTCAATAGAAAGACACTTCAGCTCACTAGTACACTGACTTTGTCCTTAATACATTAACAAAGTATTATCTGAAATCAACTCATACATAATTTGTATGAGTTCCAGGCGTTGCTTGAGTGAGCCGCTCAGAACCAAACATCCTCAGAAGCCGAAATAGCTCAAATGGGAGAGCGTTAGACTGAAGATCTAAAGGTCCCTGGTGCGATCCCGGGTTTCGGCACATCAGAGCAGTGGTTTCACATGAAGACTTAGTTCTATGCGAACCCGTTTTGACATTTTTTTTATGTAGTTTAATGTCCATATAGAAGTAAGCACTTTTTCCGAAATAGGAAGAGATTTCAGCTTACTGATAAACTGACTTTATACTTTAACAAAGTATTATCTGTAATCAACTCATACATAATTTGTATGAGTTCCAGGCGTTAGTTGAGTGAGCCGCTCAGAACCATGCGTCTTCAGAAGCCGAAATAGCTCAGTTGGGAGAGCGTTAGACTGAAGATCTAAAGGTCCCTGGTTCGATCCCGGGTTTCGGCACATCAGAGCAGTGGTTTCACGCATAGCCGTAGTTCTTTGCGAACCCATTTTGACATTTGTTTTATGTAGTTTAATGTCCATATAGAAGTAAACACTTTTTCCTAAATAGGAAGACATTTTAGCTTACTGATAAACTGACTTTATACTTTAACAAAGTATTATCTGTAATCAACTCATACATAATTTTCCTGTTCCAGCCGTTCGTTGAGTGAGCCGCTCAGAACCAAAAACCCTCAGAAGCCGAAATAGCTCAGTTGGGAGAGCGTTAGACTGAAGATCTAAAGGTCCCTGGTTCGATCCCGGGTTTAGGCACATCAGAGAAGTGGTTTCAAGCATAGCCTTAGTTCTTTGCAAACCCATTTTTACATTTGTTTTATGTAGTTTAATGTCCATATAGAAGTAAGCACTTTTTCCTAAATAGGAAGACATTTCAGCTTACTGATAAACTGACTTTATACTTTAACAAAGTATTATCTGTAATCAACTCATACATAATTTTCCTGTTCCAGCCGTTCGTTGAGTGAGCCACTCAGAACCAAAATCCCTCTGAAGCCGAAATAGCTCAGTTGGGAGAGCGTGAGACTGAAGATCTAAAGGTCCCTGGTTCGATCCCGGGTTTCGGCACATCAGAGCAGTGGTTTCACATGAAGGCTTAGTTCTATGCGAACCCATTTTGACATTTGTTTTATGTAGTTTAATGTCCATATAGAAGTAAGCGCTTTTTCCTAAATAAGAAGACATTTCAGCTTACTGGTAAACTGACTTTATACTTTAACAAAGTATTATCTGAAATCAACTCATACATAATTTGTATGAGTTCCAGGCGTTGGTTGAGTGAGCCGCTCAGAACCAAACATCCTCAGAAGCCGAAATAGCTCAGTTGGGAGAGCGTTAGACTGAAGATCTAAAGGTCCCTGGTTCGATCCCGGGTTTCGGCAGATCAGACCAGTGGTTTCACGTAAAGCCTTAGTTTTATGCGAAGGCATTTAGACCCTTGTTCCAGTTTGTTTAATGTCTATATAGTAGTAAGCTCTTCTTCCTCAATAGAAAGACACTTAAGCACACTAGTACACTGACTTTGTCCTTTATACTTTAACAAAATATTTTTTGAAATCAACTCATACATAATTTGTATGAGTTCCAGGCATTGGTTGAGTGAGCCGCTCAGAACCAAATATCCTCAGAAGCCGAAATAGCTCAGTTGGGAGAGCGTTAGACTGAAGATCTAAAGGTCCCTGGTTCGATCCCGGGTTTCGGCAGATCAGACCAGTGGTTTCACGTAAAGCCTTAGTTCTATGCGAAGGCATTTAGACCCTTGTTCCAGTTTGTTTAATGTCTATATAGTAGTAAGCTCTTCTTCCTCAATAGAAAGACACTTAAGCACACTAGTACACTGACTTTGTCCTTGATACTTTAACAAAGTATTATCTGAAATCAACTCATACATAATTTGTATGAGTTCTAGGCGTTGGTTGAGTGAGCCGCTCAGAACCAAACATCCTCAGAAGCTGAAGTAGCTCAGTTGGGAGAGTGTTAGACTGAAGATCTAAAGGTCCCTGGTTCGATCCCGGGTTTCGGCACATCAGAGCAGAGGTTTAACGCATAGCCTTAGTTCTTTGCGAACCCATTTTGACATTTGTTTTATGTAGTTTAATGTCCATATAGAAGTAAGCACTTTTTCCTAAATAGGAAGACATTTCAGCTTACTGATAAACTGACTTTATACTTTAACAAAGTATTATCTGAAATCAACTCATACATAATTTGTATGAGTTCCAGGCGTTGGTTGAGTGAGCCGCTCAGAACCAAACATCCATAGAAGCTGTAATAGCTCAGTTGGGAGAGCGTTAGACTGAAGATCTAAAGGTCCCTGGTTCGATCCCGGGTTTCGGGTGATCAGAGCAGTGGTTTCACGTAAAGCCTTAGTTCTATGCGAAGTCATTTAGACCCTTGTTCCAGTTTGTTTAATGTCTATATCGTAGTAAGCTCTTCTTCCTAAATAGAAAGACACTAGTCTGGTTGAGTGAGCCGCTCAGAACCAAACATCCTCAGAAGCCGAAATAGCTCAGTTGGGAGAGCGTTAGACTGAAGCTCTAAAGGTCCCTGGTTCGATCCCGGGTCTAGGCACATCAAAGCAGTGGTTTCACGCATTGCCTTAGTTCTTTGCGAACCCATTTTGACATTTGTTTTATGTAGTTTAATGTCCATATAGAAGTAAGCACTTTTTCCAAAATAGGAAGACATTTCAGATTACTGGTAAACTGACTTTATACTTTAACAAAGTATTAGCTGAAATCAACTCATTCATAATTTGTATGAGTTCCAGGCGTTGGTTGAGTGAGCCGCTCAGAAACAAATATCCTCAGAAGCCTAAATATCTCAATTGGGAGAGCGTTAGACTCAAGATCTAAAGGTCCCTGGTGTGATCCCGGGTTTCGTCACATCAGAGTAGTGCTTTCACGCAAAGGCTTAGTTCTATGCGAAGTCATTTAGAACCTTGTTCCAGTTTGTTTAATGTCTATATAGTAGTAAGCTCTTCTTCCTCAATAGAAAGACACTTAAGCTCACTAGTACACTGACTTTGTCCTTGATACTTTAACAAAGTATTATCTGAAATAAACTCATTCATAATTTGTATGAGTTCTAGGCGTTGGTTAAGTGAGCCGCTCAGAACCAAAAATCCTCAGAAGCCGAAATAGCTCAGTTGGGAGAGCGTTAGACTGAAGATCTAAAGGTCCCTGGTTCGATCCCGGGTTTCGGCAGATCAGAGCAGTGGTTTCACGCAAAGCCGTAGTTTTGTGCGAAGTCATTTAGACCCTTGTTCCAGTTTGTTTAATGTCTATATAGTAGTAAGCTCTTCTTCCTCAATAGAAAGACACTTCAGCTCACTAGTACACTGAATTTGTCCTTGATACTTTAACAAAGTATTATCTGTAATCAACTCATACATAATTTTCCTGTTCCAGCCGTTCGTTGAGTGAGCTGCTCAGAACCAAAAATCCTCAGAAGCCGAAAAAGCTCAGTTGGGAGAGCGTTAGACTGAAAATCTAAAGGTCCCTGGTTCGATCCCGGGTTTCGGCAGATCAGAGCAGTGGTTTCACATGAAGCCTTAGTTCTATGCAAAGTAATTTAGACCCTTGTTCCAGTTAAAGACATTGAATCTTGGACAGCGTCAAGATCTAACGGTCCCTAGTTCAAACCTGGGTTTTGGCAGTGCAAAGCAGTGATTTTACATGAAGCCTCAGCCATATGGACACTTATTCCATTTAGTTTTTTCTATATAGCAGTAAGCTCTTTTTCCTTCATAGGAAGACAATTCAGCTCACTAGTACATTGACTTTAACAAAGAAGAAGTCCAGGAGCTGAAATAGCTCATTTGGGAGAGCGTTAGACTGAAGATCTAAAGGTCCTTGGTTCAACCCTGGGTCTCGGCAGTGCAAAGCTGTGATTTCACACGAAGCCTTAGTTCTGTGTGAAGCCGTATGGACACATCTTTTATGTAGTTTAATGTCCATATTGTAGTAAGCTCTTCTTCCTCGATAGGAAAACAATTTAGCTTACTCGTAGTCTGACAGTGTGCTTTATACGTTAACCTAAAATATTATCTGTAATAAACTGAAACACGATTTCTCTGTTGCAGCCGTTTGTTGAGTGAGCCACCTCGAACCAAAAGTCCTAGGAGCTGAATAATCTCAGTTATGACAACGTTAGACTGACGATCTAAAGGTCCCTGATTCAATCCCGAGTTTTGGTAGTTCGAAGCAGTGATTTTGCATGAAGCTCAGCTCTGTGCAAAGTCATTTGGACACTTGTTTCATTTAGTTTAATGTCTATATAGTAGTAAGCTCTTCTTCCTCACTAGGAAGACAATTTAGCTCACTCGTAGACTGAGTGTTCTTTATACGTTAACCTAAAATATTATCTGTAATAAACTCACGATTTCCCTGTTCCAGCCGTTTTGAACCACTCAGAATAAAAAGTCCCATGACCTGAAATAGCTTAGTTGGGAGAGAGTTAGACTGAAGATGTAAAAGGTCTATGGTTCAATCCCACGTTTTGGCAGTTCAAAGCAGTGATTTTGCATGAAGCTCAGGTCTGTGCAAAGCCATTTGGACACTTCTTCCATCTAGTTTAATGTCTGTGTAGGAGTAAGTTCTTCTTCCTCACTAGACTGACAATTCAGCTCACTAGTAGGCTCAGTGTGCTTTGTACTTTAAAGTATTATCTGTAAAAAACTGAATTGAATTTCCCTGTTCCAGCCGTTTGTTGAGCCAGTCAGAACCAAAATTCCCAGGAGCCAAAATAGCTTAGTTGGGACTGAAAGTCCCTGGTTCAATCCTGGGTTTTGACAGTGATTTTGCATGAAGCTTAGGTCTGTGCAAAGCCATTTGGACACTTGTTCCATCAAGTTTAATGTCTATAAGGTAATAAACCCTGTGTTCTTTTTATGTAATTGTCGGTATGTGTTATCTGTAATAAACTGAAACATTCCAACCTGTTCCAACCCTTTGTTGAGTAAGCCACTTAAAACAAGAAGCCAAATGAGCCGAAGAAGCTCAGCCGGGACAGCGTTAGACTGAAGATCTAAAGGTCCCTGGTTCAATCCCGGGTTTTGTCATTTTAAAGCAGTATTTTTGCATGAACATCAGGTCTGTGCGAAGCCATTTGGACACTTCTTCCATTTAGTTTAATATTAGTGTAGCAGTAAGCTCTTCTTCCTTACTAGAAAGACAACTCAGTGCACTAATACAGTGGTTCTCAACCGCGGTCCTTGATTACCCCTATCCAGCCTGTTTTCTATATCTCCCACAAGCAACACAGGTGTCTTAAACAATCAGCTAATCAGCAAGCTCTGCATGAAGCCTTATAACTATCCTCAGCTGTGTTGGCTGGGGTGTCATGGAAAACAGGCTGGATAGGGGTTGAGAACCAGTGCACTAGTAGACCGACTTCGTCCTTAAATCAAAGTATTCTGTTATGAACTGAAACACACATTTTCAACCCTTTGTTGAGTGAGCCACTCATGACAACAAGTCCCATGTGCTGAATAGCTGTTGGGAGAACGTTAGACTTAAGATCTAAAGGTCCCTGTTTCAATCCCGAGGTTTGGCAGCATAAAGCAGTACTTTTGCAGGATGATTAGGTCTATGCAAAGCAATTTTAGTACATTTTCTTTCTAGCTTAACGCCCATAGAGTAGTAAGCTCTTTTTTTTTCACTAGAAAGACAATTCTGTGCAACAGTAGACCGACTGTGTCCGTCAGTTTGCTTAACCCTTTAACCCAAAGCATTATCTGTACTAAACTAGAACTTCCAACCTGTTCCAACCCTTTGTTGAGTGATACACTCAAAACAAGAAACTCCATGAGCTGATATACCTCCGCTGGGAGAGCTTTAGATTCAAGATCAAAAGGTCCCTGGTTTAACTCCTAGCTTTTGGCAGTTTAAAGCAGTGATTTAGCACGAAGCTCAGGTCTGTACAAAGCCATTTGAACACATTGTATCAAAGTGATACCAAACAGCATTTACAATACTTAAAATACACACCCAGATTACTTCAATTGTGAAGTCCATCTTACTCCAGATGGGCCAACTTGCTGAAGTCAAATCTGTTTTATCTTGACATGACTTTACATTTTTAATTCATGCTTTTATCACTGCTCATTTAGATTACTGGTCTCAGCAAAATGTTTCTTACGCATCTCCAGTTGGTCCAGAATTACTTCAATCCTCCGTTCCCTTCACTGGCTCCCTGTGCATCTTTTAAAATTCTTATTGCTGTTTTTAAATGTCTTCATTGTTTGGCACCTCAGTACTTGGTGCCATATTTCCCGCCTCGTTCTCTGAGATCGGTGGGTCAGGCTTTTCTGGTTGTTATTAAAACAAATAGTAAGAGTTGATCGGGCTTTTTCAGTCGCGCACCGAGACTATGGAACAATCTCCTTCTGACCATCAGGTTGATCAACTCACTTCCTGTTTTTTCATTGCTAAAAACGAATTTATTCTCATTTGCGTTTAACCCGGCTTGAGAGGTGGCTTTGTTACTCTGATCATTTGTATGTTTAACTTTTGTACCTTTTACTGTTTTAGTATGTTATTGTTTTTACTACCGGTAACTTTAATTTTAATGTTTATCTTTCTGTGCCTTTTATTGTTTTTTTTATTTGACTGTTTTTACTAATTCTAGTGCTGTTGCCTATTAAGTGCCTTTTTCTTGATTTGTGTACAGCACTTTGATCGACTGTTGTTTTTAAAGTGCTTTAAAAGTTGGATTGGATTTTCCTTTCCACTGTGCCCTTCTGATATCATTTTCATATGGTGTATAGTAAATTGTAAGCGCATGTCATAGAAATGCAACAGCTCAAAGACACACACACACACCTGACCTCCTCTTCACGCTGGTCAATGGAAAGACCAATCCACCAGTCAGTGGGGCCTAGGGAGAGCTGAGGAGAGACACAAATAGAAAAACGTCAAACAAACTACAGACATTCATTCCTCTTCTTGGCCTTTATATTACTTTCTTCCATAGCCTTGTTTTCTGCCTATCAGAGGTGGCAAAGCATTCACACTCTACAGAAGTACATCTACTTGTAAAAAATAAAAAGCCTAATAAAAGTCAAAGTAATACTAACTGAAATGTACAAAAGTACAAAGTAAAAAATATTTTTAGTGCAGTTTTGCCTCGCTAGTAACACTAGTGTGTATGGAAATCTGTTGGTAATTCTATCAATCAATTCGGTGTGATTTAAAAACCAAAAACAGGAACAAACCCGCCGCAAGCGCTCCTTAACAAAGTTCAGCTCCTCTCTGGAATGAATAGGCAGCAGGTAAGCTCCCATCATTTGACAGGCAAAGGAGACGGCGTCCCAGTTGAATGGCTGCTTGGCCACCAGGTATTCAGCTCCACGATAAAACACCCACGGCTCGCTCTCTGTGGGACAGCCACGGGTCAGTATGCAACACAAAAAGTTGGGGATATTCAACTTAAAAATAAGGGTTAACCTAAAATGCACAACTTTTGATCTATGAATGCAAAGACTAACAGGTTCAAGATCACTTTGTATTCTTTCTCCAGTACTGTGGAAAGCCCTATCCGTTATTATTAGAGTGGCTACCTCCGTACACATATTAAATCACAACTTAAAGACCATGTAAAGTGAATTCAGAATTGATTTCTAAATACATTAGAAAAGTTTGAAGATGATTGATAAACTTTGAGGTACTGCATTGTAGAGATGTTGCGTTAAAGCTTTGTTTTGTTTTTTAAATGAGTAATAAATAAAAACAACGCACTTACGCTCAGTGTACCAGTATGGTTTTTTCAGTTGATCTCCTATAATATGAATACATTTTGGTAAATAATTTGATTCCACCTTCTTTATGACTGTCTTTTGGGTAATGACTTTTACCTCTGGACAGCTTACAGATCCACTCGTGTTTGCTTTCACACGGCCGCGGCATGAGGCTGTTGGGCAGGTCACTGTACACCGCGCAGTCCCTCCTGTCATCCTCATCATTTTTATCCTCGATGAAGGAGGTCATCACCTGCAAAAAAAGCAATCAAAATCAGTACATTTACCGGTTTGTGTGACATGGCGTATGAATGCACATGAATTTTGGAGGACATTCAAATGGCACTTACAGGAGAACCATCAGACCATTCCCAAGCTCCTGGATGGTCAGGATCTCTTTTATTGAAACCAACCCAGAGCCAGCGACCCTCTGTTCTGAAAAGGAGGAGCAGAATACTAAGTCTGATT
Organism: Leptonotus elevatus; assembly: GCF_054856555.1. Taxonomy (NCBI): domain Eukaryota; kingdom Metazoa; phylum Chordata; class Actinopteri; order Syngnathiformes; family Syngnathidae; genus Leptonotus; species Leptonotus elevatus. The sequence goes on along the minus strand of NC_141241.1, from coordinate 20,198,859 downwards.
ATGTGTCCAGCACGCCAAATTCATTTGCATTTGATGTCATAATCTTGCAAATAAACATTCAGCAATTATGAGCCCATACCAACCCTTCAAACATGGTACTGAGGAGTTGCTTGACAAACACCTGCTCCTCATAGTGGCGGAAACTGGCCAGCTGGGCCCCGAGAGCCTGGCAAAAGTAATCTGCTTCCACCCAGGAACGTTTCATGAGCACCTTTTCGTCATGGAATACCTAAAAGAACAATGCTTGTAAATTTAGCATACATTCATAAGGTTTCTGTAAAATCAAAATAAATACAAAAATACATAGCATGCCACTGATCTTTGAGTGTCATCAGCAGGTTGGCACAGAGAGAGACTGAAAAAGTCACAGAAAGGCAGAAATTTTGGGAACATTTTAATAAATCAAACACCTGTTGGGAATTTTGCCATTCAGCTCTTTGAGAGTAACAAGCTGTGAAAAAAGTACTAAATACAGAGAGAATGGAAGTCACAAAAGGACATACAAGTGGACATCCTCAGTTTAAGTGCATTTTATGTTCATCCTGAATATTAATTAAGAGCCAAATATCACAAATTTATTGTGAGTAGTGTATATTTGACCCTCAGCTTTCCCATACAGCTGTATCAAGGGCCCATAGGAAACATTTTCGAGAGTGATGCATGTTTAAAGAAAAAAAGAAAGTTAATGATCATACTTTAAAACAGTAGAGAAGACCAGCCTGTGATTCCCATCCTGGAGGACAGGCACTGAAGGCATCAATGTGGGCTTCAGGTAACAGCTCGACATCCTGGTAGCTTTTAATGCTCTGCTTACACACTGACAAGGCTTTGTGGGAATTGCAGTCTTTCACCTCCCAGTGACCCAAAGCAGAACCACCGGACATCGCAACACAACCGTTGGCACTTACTAAAATGGGAAAGAGTAAGTAAGTAAGTAAATAAATGTTACTTACAATGTGCATTTTTTTAAATATTCATACATTTACAATTATAAATTGCAGAAACACACCATTTTTAATTTTGAAATTAATATAAGAAAAAAAACATCTATCCGTCCATCCATTATCCATACTTACAATCAAATAAAAAATAAATCAGTCTAGCAATCATGCAATGCACTTATCCCATCCGTACTATCATGATTAGAAGAAAGGATGGGCCCTAAGCTTGACCCTTGAGGAACACCACAGTAAAGGGTGACACACTGACTTAGGTGGGCCAACAAAAATAAAAAAGATCTGATCCAACAACCTCTCTAAGAGGACATGATGATAAACGGTGTCAAAGAAGAAAACCAGGATTGAATATTTAAACACAGAAAGAGGAAGGAAACAGAATAAACCAGACCCCCCACAAATCAGTTACAATGTTATGTATACCTGGCTGGTGTTTGTTCCAATTTGTGAATGTGAGGGGCAAATAGGAGCCATTGCGATGAAGCCATCTGTATTCTCCCCTCTCCCCGGAGTCTATGAGACCAATCCAATAAGACATGCTGCTGTTGGCACCATTCGACCTCAGCAAACTGTTGACAAATGCTTGCTCAAACCTTTGAGAGATGGAAAAATGGTGAAACAACCATATTAATCTTTTAAATGAAAGCAAAAGTTATTACCGGTATATTCATACAGTACCTGTTTTCCACAGTAAGTAGAGGTGCATTGCAGTAATAGCCGCTCTGTGCATCATTATGTGTCTGCACATGCTTGGTGATGGTGTAACAGGAGTGACCGTGGCGCTTCCAACCCTGCAGCAGTAACAAACATCCACTCAATCTAGTTAACATTTTAAAATTTGGTACCTGGGCCTTCAGTTTCCAATTATGTCGCCATAATGTAAAAAAACCACACACAATTGTAAAGCACACAACTGTGCCACGTACAGTATATCATCTGGAACAGTTCAGAATCAAAACTTATCCAATAACATGACAAAATATTAAATTATTTTTATTATATATTAGATTAGATTATCATACCCAACAAAGAGGCTGATTATTATTATTATTATTGTTATTATTATTATTATTATTAAATGTAACAAGTTTTGCTCTGACCAACCAGTCAGAGGATGGAAAAATGCTGATTTCATTGAGGGTCAGAGCAAATGTGTGGATGAATCGGATTGGTTGAAGAAACAGTCCCATTGCTAATATAGTTCAAGTTACACGAGTCAGTACTACTGATTCTGAATGCCCTCGGAAGATTAGATTGACGTGGCAACATAAAGATTCTGGAATCTGATTGGACAAAAAATATATATATTATCAACATACACATATTGGAAGCAGGGTAGTCAGGACAAATCTCCTGCTATCGGTAGTTTTAACAAGTGGTATAACATATACAATATTGTCAACATCGTGACCTATCACAACCATTGCCCTTTCATGTTCTCTCAAACTGGGAAGTCAGGAGGAATTTAAAAAGAAACCCAGTGCTGACGCTGAACAAAAGAAATAGTTCTCCTTTTTGCCCTGATATGATTCATATTAATCAGAAAAATAAACAGAAAGAAACATTGCACATTCGGAATTGTGTAAAGAGCCAGAGCCAGAGGTGGCCCAAGTACTTTCCCTCTCTACAAGCTTCCAGTACAGATGCTTTAGTTAAAAAAAAATTAAAATCCTCTGGTAAAAGTAGAAGTACTGAATATACTCCTTTAGTAAAGTAAAAAACAAAACAAACAAAAAACAGTACAGACTGAGATGGAGTAAGTAAAAATATATTTTTCATGTCAATTATATGCAATACCTGTTTTGATAAGTTGGCAGAGACTAGCCGTTTGACTTGCTTGTTTACTGAGGTCTACTATAAACACAGACAAATCAGCAACACCATGCATCTAGAATGTACATCATCTTCAATCCATGTTGCATAAACTACTGTATCCAGTAATTCAATGATTCAACAAAAGCAAAGCACCTTCACACAAGGCTCATCAAGAGCATACTAGTCAAAATAATATGTTAGCACAAACTGACGTGACATCACACAAATTATTTATTTAGCCATTTGCACTATATAGCCATTGGCTCAACTTTTTTAGTATTTATGCACAATCATAAATCCTGGCAAAGTAGGCTAAGTAGCTACATCGCAAGAAAATCTAGGGAAAGCTTTCACTTTAGTACATGAGGTAAGTTCAAGAGCCAACAACAAAATAGGCCATCAGATGAAAAAACATGGAACAGTGAACACGAAAGAGGCAAGTTTTGTGAATATGCGGGGGTCACTGTATGTTGGAGTGAGTTGTCATCTATTTACAATTACAAATTTGTTGGGACAATAACTTGTGGATTTTTGCTATTTGAGGCCACGCTCGACCCCCCACGAACATCACAGCTGCACTGTTTTCAAATGTAGGGACGAAAAGTAAAAAGTCATCAGAAAAAAAGTACTCATGTAAATCAAAGATACTTGAACAATCTACTTAAAAACTATACCAAAGTAATAGTACTTGGTTACTTCCTACCACTGACAGAAGCGCAGACAAAGAAGAATGTTTTTTAAAAAAAACGGTCAGGGAATTATCAGTGGCTGCGTCATTCGATCGACCCGCATTGTGCATCTTTATGGTGTTGTCCCGTTTCGGTGTGATGACTCAGCGGCCGAATATTCATGTCAACAGAGTCATGGAGCAACACGATTGCCAGAAACGACGTCATCATTTCAGTGAATCAGCTCCATTGTGCTTTTGACTGGCAGCTTGCTCAAAAATGGAACCACCAGTGTCATGACACAGCAAGAACAGCTCTGTCTGAAACCTTTATTTTGCAAATGTTGGAGAACATTGACATAATAAAGAGATTTTACATATTTACTAAATAAATAAATATGTAAATGTACCTTCTGTTTTCACACTTTTTGACCAAGCATCACCTTTTCAGGGTTCACACATATTTATTTATTTATGCAGAGATTGTATTGTCTTTTATTATTATTCTACAACTTTCCACACTCCAAAAATGTAAACAACCCCCAAACTATGCATTTATCACTGTGAAATTCCCAAACGTAATATTTACCTCATTCGTCATGTGTTTCTTGACCAATACAAACCATTTCAACTTCGAAAGATTCACCAGCTTTAGGACATCGAGGGTATCACGTTCCTCAGTACAATAATTTCTACAGTCACCAAATTCCATATTTTTTCTAGTGAAATTTCTAATTTCTACAATAAAATTTCCAGATGTAAGACCTATTTTTCATATCGATCACATTTTTTCACTGACTCAAACCATTCCAACTTAAAACCCCTTGGAAACTATTTATTCCCCAAATTCACAAATCTCTGTAATAAAATTCCCAAATTAAGAGAGTTTTTCTTTTTTTTTTACTCCTTCTGCCACAATTATTGACTGATTTAAACCATTCCAACTTCAGGTTACATTCTACATTCCAACAATTCCATCCATGCCACACCATTTCAGTTCAGCTCTTCGGCATCTGCATCCAGCACGCACATACAATTTCAACAGAAATGGCTTTCTTTACTTACAGGATATATATAAAAAAAATGTTGTACATATTTTAATTTATGTGTATGTACTGTATGTCCATGTTTCACCTCAGGGCAACCTTCATCCCAAGTTCCGAGTTCATGAAGCGATGTCTGATGTTCCTTCTTTCTGCACACAGCAGGAAGTTGCTCGTCACATGAAACCAAAATCCAGGCACCTTCCTGTGAAAACGAAGTAAAACCGTTTACACTTTATTTAGTGCACCAACAAGATGAAAAAACATACTTTCTTGTGAATGACACAGTACTAAAATACAGTACTAAAATATATTTTTTAGGGATATTCAGTAAAATTTTGAATTGAAATTTTTTCCCCACTTAGCTTCTTGTTAGATAATTATATATATTGTTGCATGATCTGTTTGTATGTTACTGCTCCATATGTGTTAAAGTAGCAGTTGTTTGAAGGTTTGTAATTACCAGAGCAGCTTTGCTAATTTCCATATGGGGTTTTGCGTTAGATATTAGCATTTAGTTGATGGACTTTTATTACACTAAATGTACATGGCTTGGATTATTTTTTGGGTGTTTGACTAAACAATGTTGCATTATGTGTATTGAAAAAAAACGATGTTGTTGTTTTTTAATCGATCAATATACATTTTCTAAATTGTGGGTGGAGTTATGATGCAAGCATTAAGTATTCATTCCAATTATTGAATGCTCATTTGAGCAAGTGACAGTGTCTGTTGCCCACCTTCCTGTCAGCCTTGGCACAGAGGGTGGCACCAGTGAGGTTGTGAGGAGGCTGATATTGGTGCCACATTGTGAGAGTCACGGGTGAGCCGTCAGACCACTCTACAGTTGCAGATGAAGCCTGTTTCCAGAGACCGATCCACATTGCTGAAGTCTCACCAGAATCTGCACAACATAGCATTTACACACTACTGTGATATCGCTGAAGCTAATATCACAGTCCTGCAGTAAAAAACTAAATCTTACAGTTAGCCAGAAGGCTGAGCAGCATCTCCACCTCCGAAAGAGAGTGAAGGCTGGTGAGGTTGGCATGACGAGAGAGGCATGCCTGAGAAGAGTCCTCCCAGCTTCCTGCAGGATCCAGGATCTGGTAGCAGAAACCGTTATGAGGCAGCCAGCCTTCATCACACACTGTATGGACATACTGCCAGTTCTCTGGACAGGAGGACAAGAGAGCCTGGATCAGAAGGGATTGAATCACTTAGATATTGTCTATAAGTTTGTAAAGCTCAGGGCACTATGGTGGCCGTTTGTGTCTACTTTGCTCCCTGTTTTTCTACCAACTTAGCAGGGTTAAAGCAAATATAGTGCAACTTCCCAAGGGTGGGGATTTTTGCCTAATTTTGTCATTTCTAACTTCAGCGCTTAAAATAATTATGTTTACAAGTTGTGCCTTTTGTGTCTCATGAAACTACATTCTTTAATTCCTTGTGATTTACTGTAGCCGGTTTCATTCTAGTCTCAACACCAAAAATGTTGCAGTTTAATAAGTTTATTGTTTTATTTATGCATTTATTTATTACATTTTACATAATTTATTGACTTTTTGGAAAAGGGAACAACTCCATGTCGTTTCCGAAATAGGCATTACTACATACAGTCCAATGTACCAAATTTAAATTGTGATTTCCGATTTAAAAAGTTTAATTTATGTGAGTAGTGTAAACTATTAGCAAGAAAATTAACCCCCGCATATTCTCACTCAGCAATCAGTTCTTTATGTGTATGTGTGTGTGTGTGTTCGGGCTAGCACCAGCTGAATAATTCACCCCTTTTTCTTGTTTTGTCCTCATTCAAAGCCATGCCCATGTCTGATATGAAAATATTTCTCCAAGCACCATCTAGTGGTATCTTGGTGCCAAGAAACTGAGGAGAGAAGCTTTATTTAGTCAGGCCGCACCCATGTCTAACAGAAAAAGTGTAAACTGTATTGCGAATAAATACAGTATATAAAAATGAAAATTTTAAGGTTGTTTTACAACCTACACAATGTGTAAATAAATTGGAATTTAAAGGGTTAAAACAAAAATGTAATACAGGTAGATCATTTATACCAAAATATGAAAAATGCACAATATCTGTGTGTGGCCAAAAATGGCCACAAACAAACTGAGAAGGTGGTAAAATTGAACAGAACAGAACAAACAAAAAAAGAACAGGGCTTGAGTGAAAATATTCCACATACTTTTACACTCTACGTCTTGTATATTTTAGGATTATAAAATGCTGCCATCCTTGCTACTGTGCAGGTGGTGGTGATTGATTTAAAAAAAATAAAAATAAAAAAATAAAAAATCTTTACTGATTATGTCTGTATCTGTTCAAAAATGGCCACGAACAAGCTGAAAGTGTAATCCAACCAGACTAATTCACTGCAGACTTTTGGTTTTGGTCTTGCTGCTACTGACTCCATAAAAAGGAAGGTCAGAGGTTTTCTCTCCAGGTGCAAAGCAGCTGCTCAGACAAGCAGCAGCCGCAGCTAAAAAAATAAAATAAAATAAATCTTGGACATGATCTTCTTCTTCTTCATTCCTCATGCTGTCTACAGTATGTGATATGTGACACCAACTAACTACAGGAGACCAAGTCCTTTATCAGCCAATAAAGACGATTCGGATTATTTTGTTTCTCACCGAGTGGCTCGGCTCTGTGCGTGTCATTGGGCGTCTTCTTGCAGATGTAAGGCAGAGCAGACTCACAGGAAAGACTCTGCCAGAGTCCGTCAGGGCCAGAGTTGTACACACCACACTGTCTGTTGTCCTCTAGAGGGCTGGCCGGCAGCACTGATGGAAATATAAAAGGGAAGAACCCATTTTGTTGTCGGAATGTGGAATAACACATGTGTTAGGCACTAAAAATTGTTTTTCTTATTATCATTCCACTGCTCTACTCCTTCCACATTTCTTCACCGATTCAAACCATTCCAATTTCAACATATTCACCTCATTCAGGACATCTGGGCAACTATTTTCCACATTCCCAACATTCCCCCTTTTCAACGTATTTCCCTACAAAAAAATCCCATTGCAATGTTCCAAATTTAAGTCATATTTCCTTCCCATAACTCACTTGTAAAGCATGAAACTACTGTGGAAATTGTGGCTGAATGCTGAAGAAGAAAAGTGCTTTGGAATTAATTGAATCGATGAAATGTAGAATGTGACAATTGAAATTGGTTGCGAAATGTGGAAGGAGGAAGACTAAATATGTGAAATGTGTCTTAACTGGACAATTTTTATTGAGAAAATGTGTGGAATGTGATAAAATAGTTGTAAACATGTCTTAAATTTAAATTAAAGTTTAAAATGTAATGGATTGATTGGTGGATAATTATCCCACCACAAAAATAGACGTTAGCCAATTTCATATAGACAAATGAATCCTACCTGTGGTGAAATTAACCAACAAGAGAGGTGCGCCATCTGACCACTGCCACCCCCGACCGTCCTTCAAGTGGTTCAGCCCGATCCACGCCATTGCTCCAACACTATCCATCCGATCTGTTACAAGAACCACATGTGAGTTCATTAGCTAACCTTCCTTAGGCTGTGGACAAATTGGTAATATTGGTCTAACGTTGGCAATAAACATGAATGGAAAGATGGAAGGTGTATTGGGGTCATTTTAGAATTGGAGGACATTTTCTGTCCCCTTTCATGAAAAAAAATGTGCACTCGAGTAAATTATAGTTGTCATGAGAAAAAAAATTAAAACACCAAATCACTTGTGAGCACCCACTAAAATTGCATATTTCTGTTGTCCCTCCCCCTTGATGATAAAGGTTAGAAATGAGCTTTTTGGTACGAATTTGTTGATGTCTTCCATGTAGTTGCTGCAACATTTTGCTGGATCACTGAAATATAGTAAGACTCAGCAGAAATGGCAACAAGCAAATTGTTTTAACAACGAGTAGATCTAAGGTAAGTACGCTCACCTATTTATTAATTTTTTTAATGTTTTTTTCAATGTGTATAAGATAGCATGTACTCTTGGGCAAAAACTGTAAAATTAACAAATAATTTCCAACACTATCAACTGTAATTAGAGTAATAAAAAAAAATAGCATTCAAATAAATAAATAAAAATTAATTAACTGTTTCAGTTTAAATGTATTCAGTAATATTTTTATTTTACATGTGCCTGAGGATCTGTAATTGGGTAATGCCAAATTGCACTATTTGACGTGGCAAATAAAATATCTTATTAAAAGTGTACCATTGATGGTTGGTTGAGCTGGTCAAATCAAATTGTATGACGTTTATATTGTATTTCTTGAAAACACAACAAAAGACTATCACTTAAAAAGACAATTTTCAATTCTGAAATGACCCATATACTGTCCTTGCACAGCATACAGTAATATTTAGTCCTGATTCCTGCCAGTATCTTCAAGCAGATTCATACCTCTGATGTACCTGTGCTCTGCCAAGCTGGTGATGCTGAGCAGATTTCCACCCTGAGCCTGACATGTCAGCATCGCTTGACTCCAGGTGAGGATGGTGTACAGGTTGAACTGGTAGCAAGCACGAAGATCATGGTTTGACTCCCAGAAGTGCTCACAGCTGTAATCTAGCATGGAACATTTATATTAAAAATACTGTTTGATATCGAACATACTTGTGAAGCAAAAAAAAGTGCATTAGTTGACAACTGTGTGCTAATAGTAATAGTCGGGGGTGCCTGGGATGGACATACATGACAAACGACTTATCTTGCAAGTGTAAGAATTTACCATGCACCGGGCAGAACCCCCACTTTTCAGCCTCATCATATCTAGTGGTGGTCGAGCACCATGGAAGATGATCTTCGCGGCCCTCAGTGGTGCACTCTGAGTACCACTTGTTGTTGTATTTAAAAGGAAACGCACAGGGCATGCCATGTGCATTTCCCAACAAAGTATGGATATCTGCAAAGACACCGTATGTAATAAACCAAATGACAAAAGGCTCATTTGTGTTCATTTATTTATTTATTTTTACCTTCATATGGATTCGAGCAGGGCCCCTCTCTCGGCGTGTTGTACCTTTTCCACTCATGATTTGAGTTTCTTTTTACCACCACCAAATTCCCAGCGACCGCCACCTTCCACCGGGACGCCCCATACAGCATATTTCCTCGACAGCGCCACCACAGTACGGGAAGGTCCATGTCGCACTGGAATGTTCCGAGAGGTTGCGCGGGGTCAGACATGTTGAGGCCCAGACACGTGCTAGTGCCCGCGTTGAAGAGACGGTGGTGGGAAACCCACTTCCAAAGCATGCGGCGGGTGGGACGGCGACAGTCCCCGAGCACCAGGTTTGATTGTTCCACTGTCACACAGCGCTGAAGAATGTTGCTCTCCAGGATGAAAAGACCCTTTCCTACACACAAGATGGATGACAAACTATTGATATGACTAGTTATCGTATTGTATATAATTCACAGTAATAAGTTTACTTTTATACCAAAGAATATTTCAGTCTGTACTTTATTGTTTTTATTACATAATAATAGTAATAATAATAATAATAGTAATAATAATAATAATTTATTAAATAAAATTTATTAAAATTATAACATATAAAATTATATAATTAAAAATCATCTCTGCGCTAATTAACTAAAAATGCATTACGTTTTTACTTTGACCAAAGTCAAAGGATTTTTTCAATTCTTTCTTAATTCTAATTCAGACCTATTACATTACATTAAAGTACATGTGAACATTTGTAATGTAAAGAGTTAATTTAAAAAAAATGCTTCCATTATATAAAATTCACTTATTCAACTAAACTCCTTTCCCATTAAATAATTAAATTATAGTGCAACACTTTTCTTTTTTATATTTACTAAGTAAAGGGTTGAATGAGCACATGTACCAGTACTTTACATAAGTACAAAGTGTGTATACCTTTGCCGCCTCTGATTAATATATAGTACATTAAAATACACGTGAACATTTTAATGTAAAATACATTAGGCCTCAATAGGTCTACCAATACAAACAAGGAATATTTTTTATAGTATGGTAAAATTAACTTATGTAACTTAATATATTTTCCTGTTAACTTCCAGTACTTTTTTTTTTTTACTTTTACTTAAGTAAAATTTGTGTTTTACTTTTACTATTTTCTAACATAAGCATCTGAGTGCGAGTACTTTTTCTACCTAGTCTGAATAATATAGAGCACAAATGAACATTTGTGAAGTAAAATACATGAGATATAATCAAATATAACCAAGTCAAACAGTAATTACAATATTTTGAAATAAACTAATTGTGTGACTACAATGTCATGACTCATGACCATGACATAGAAATAGCCTACAGTAAACTTCTTCTTTTTTAACTCAATTAAATGATTTGAATCAGTGCTTCTACTTTTACCAGAGTATTTTTTGTACACAAGAATCTTTACTTTTACTCAAGTAGAGCGTGCTAGCTACTCTAGATCAGATCAGATATCAAGCGAGCCGCATTGTTTCTCCTCCACTTTTACACAATTACGACATTAATGACTGCATAGATGTACTTTTCCAGGGCCAGGAATGTTACTTACTGTTAAACTCGGCGAGCTCTTCATGCTCCACAATCTCGCCGTCGTCCTCCTCCGGGCCGGAACATGCACAAGTTTTCAGCAACAACAAAGTTACACAAATAGCCGTCGCCAAGTCCACGTCCACGCAGCGGAACAACCGTGAGAACATTTCGACGGCGGGTTGCAAGGTCCAATATGTCTAAACATTCCGATAAGCCAGTTCTGGAAGTCAGCAACTCGTTGTTCGTCGTAGTCGTTTTTTCCCTCGCTCGCTTGCACCAAAAGTTGAGCAGCAGACTTTCTAGAGTGGGGGGCTGCGACGTCACGTCCGACGGAAGAATTGAGGGGATGGATGGATGGATGGATGGATAGATAGATAGATAGACATACAGACAGTCCTATGAAAAGTTACAGAATATAATAATGAGCATGGGCATGAGAGGGGTATACTTATTTTTGTGAGAATGTAGTGTAGACAGATAAAACTTGTGCCACATCATTGCATTTTATTATCAACATTGAAGGCTCAGCCTTACTTTACAATAAAAGGGGAAAAAACATTGAAATCATAAACTTAACATTTACATTCATTGGATGAACACAAGGACAACATTATTATTTTTTCAGTAGTCGACCACTCAAATACTTTAGTGTTCTAGCTCCCTCAGCTGAGCGTTGCCATGTTGAAGCTTGTAGGTTCACGCAGCAGACTGACGAGACCAGTGTTTTGTTAGTCAGTGTGCGTTTGCACCTGCAGGCAAACTGCAGTTAAACAGCAGCAAATATATGATACAGAGTCATGTCTGTTCACGGGGTTGTCAGTATTCTGTCTTGCAACTCTGAACCAATCAGAGCTTCATGCAGTAGTACAAAAAAAAAACATGTTGAAATGTCACACACACACACTCTCACACACACACACACACACACACAAAGACTAAGTGCACTCAGATGCTGGTTGGTATTGCCTCCAGCTAATCATCAGTATGGATCAATTGTAATCATCTTCTCCCGCTCTCTGTTCTTATAGGTAACGTTTTTAAATGTCGATGTGGAGCTTCTGAACAGTGGGTTGGTCCCCTGAGTGGAAACACAAAACACACATGAGCACTCATATTAGGTTCAAATAAACAAGACACAACATTAACAGGTGTGGGACATTACTCTTGTGTTTTCATTACATGCTCAAAAAAAACTGGATAGCATCCTTGAAAGTGGAGGACATTTTTTTAAATGAGTAGAACTGTACGTAAATTCCAGAATCTCACCGACTGCCACTTTGCCTTTGCCCTCTCAGCCTCAAACTTAGCCACCTCTTTATCGTCGTGAACCGACACCAGTACTTTCCAAACAGCCAGCAGGATCAGTCCGATGCACACGATGGAAAGTGAGACGCCCAGGATGATCATGGGGATGTTGGGCGGTTCGGGACAACCTAGGACGGGACACAAGGTCACACTCGAACCTTTGAGATCATTTTTAAACTGTTCACTACTCTTAAGGCCATAATCTCCCCTTTTTCTTTCTTTCTTTTTTTTTTTTTACATGCACACCTTTCAGGTATGTGCATTCTCCCGTCAGGACTTCCATCTAGCATGCGTAACCAGCTAATGTGAGACAAGCTAACATGCTACACTTTGAAATAGCATGTCATTTTGTTGTCCTGTATGAAATATAGTCAATAACAGGAATTCAATCATTTAATAATGTGTTTATGACTGAATGCAAGTTTGGAGGTCCATCAATAGAAAAGCAGGTGTGTCACTGTCTGCCGTTCTTCATCAGCGGGTGAGTCACCTAAATATATTTTATGACCAATATTAGAGCAAATAGAAACAAATGATTCACAATCAAACTCACAATTGAAAAAAAACATAAAAGTGATGAGTAGAAATTAATCTTAACTTAATTATTTTTCATGTAGAATGAATCCCTTTAACTCATTCACTGCCATTAACGGCTATAGACGTCAAAAATTAATTTGAACTATTTCTATTAGTTTGACATTTTTTCCCACTTTTGTTAACAAGAGTATGAAAACCTAGATTTGTTTTTATTGTATTAGAACAGATATAAAATTTGTGATTAATCATGAGTTAACTAGTGAAGTCATGCAATTAATTACGATTAAAAATTGTAATTGCCTGGCGCTCCTAATTTTTTATAATCTTTAAAAAAAAAAAAAAAAAAAAAGATTGTTAAAAATTAAACAAAAAAGTTTTTGTTTGTTTTTTAAAAGAAAACATAATTAAAAAATAGGGGCATCAGGCGATTAAAATTTGTAATCGTAATTAATCGCATGACTTCACTAGTTAACTCACGATTAATTTTATATCTGTTCTAAATGTCCCCAAAAAATTCTAGGTTTTCATACTCTTGTTAACAAAAATGGGGGAAAAAATGTTAAACTAATAGAAATAGTTCAAAATATTTTTTAAAAGTCTATAGCTGGTCAATGGCAGTGAATGAGTTAAAAACTAAATTTTGCACTTGCTGTCGACTGAAGATGACATCACCTGTGCTGAGGAAGTCGGTAACGACCAATCACGGCTTACCTGATTTCTGGGTTTGTTCAGCAAACTGAACCGTGATTGGTCGTTACCTACATCCTCACCAGAGGTGATGTCATCTTCAGTCGACACAGCAAGTGGAAAAAAATAGTTTTTAAAGGTATTCCTTCTACACGAAAAATAATGAAGTTATCAAGAATTTTTTACTGCTGAAAATTGCTCAATAAGTCAAGTACCCTTTAACTTTGTGGCTGACCAGTTCCTTCTGCACTTAGCATTACAGTGATTCCTTTTTAACAAAACATATTTTCTATTGAGGCGTTATAAAGCCGCACAGCTCTAACGAATTGATGAAGAGCTTATTAGAAAGTACCCATTGATTTGTTCTCAAAATATTTTCAACACTTTATGATACATACAATAACTATTATGCATTTTAATATTATACTGAATAAAATACATTCTATGCAGTTTATACCTTTATCCATTTATAGTCATCTATCTACCAATCCACCCATCCGCCGATTGTGCATACTTTTTTTGCCCATCTTACCGTACATGCGAGGATTGTAGACCGTCATCGTGTCCCCTCCGAGCACACTAAACGAGATCCAGCACTCATTTTCGGACTTCAGCATGCATTGCGTCGAGGCGCTCTTGTCTACTTCTGAAAGGAAATAGGAACATATATAATGAAGCCACCAATGAATTGTATATCATCTTCCCTCTCAACACTGAGGTGAGAATGTAAAATGATATCCTCGCCTCTGTCGTGCTGTCATTGTGATTTCCATATCAAAGACGACAATCTGTGTGTGTGTGTGAGTTGTCTGCATTATTGTGTTTCCCATCTGAAAAAAATCCTCTTTGATGATCAGATATCGTTCTCAACTTGCACAAGCATAGCGTGTTTAAAATAATCTCTTCTTTAAGGGAAGCCACGCTCCATCAACTCCTCACAGGCACCACAATAGCTGGGCCTGTAAAGAATATGTTCGCCATTGTCCCACACAGGCTGAAAGGACATGGCTCACTAACAAATAGGAACCTTTTTACACCAAGTACCACTTGGAAAAATACTTTAGCAGTAGCGTAGAAGGTCTAAGTGTTCATTAAATACATGTCTGAGGTATTAGCCCTAAATTGTAATATTATTGTATGCCACTGTAATAATACACAGTCAACCCCCCCTCCCCCCCAAAAAAATCTTGACAATATGTTCTATGCATCCCCACTAGTCTAAATACGGTATTATGGTTAACTCATTCACTGCCTTTGACGACTATAGACGTCAAAAATTGAAAACCTAGATTTTTTTATTGTACATTTAGAACAGATATAAAATGTGTGATTTATCGTGAGTCAACTATTGAAGTCATGCGATTAATTACAATAAAAAAAATTAACCGTCTGACGCCCCTAATTTTTAATAATCTTTTTTTTTTTAATTAGGGGCATTAGGCGATTAATTTTTTTTTAATTGTTATTAATCACATGACTTCAATAGTTAACTCACGATAAATCACACATTTTATATCTCTTATTAATGAACAATAAAAAAAAAAATTGTTTTTTATACTCTTGTTAACAAAAGTGGAACAAATGTGAAACTAATAGAAATAGTTCAAATGAATTTTTTACGTCTATAGCCGTCAATGGCAGTGAATGAGTTAATATTGTGTCTATTGAATATGAGTATTCAAGCATAAGCAGCAAAATCCAGCAGTTTTTATCAGTATCAGAAGGCGGCCATTTTGCCAATGCAAATGACATCACAGTTGCGCAAGTGTCCGGTAACAACCAATCACAGCTCAGCTTCAGAAAACAGGTGAGTTGTGATTGGTCGTTGCCTGAGCCCTGAGCAACTGTGATGTCATCTTCAGTCAACAGCAAGTAGCAAAATGGCCACTCCCTGAGATAGATAAAAACGGCTGGATTTTGCTGCATAACTCATATTCCAACATTTAAATACTAATCAGAATGTCATGTTTAGACTACTAAGGTCACATATTACATATTACTGTCAAGAAATGTTTAAGGTTGACTTTAAATACATGGTGTCAAAATGTAGTTAAATCATGATTAGAGTCATGATATAGTATTCCTCTTGTGTGCCCGATTTACTAGTGTGTTGAATGAGCTTGTGCATCAAAACCATTTCATAAATGCTGAAACACCTTCTCACAGATCTGTGTACCTCTGCGATGCCAAAACCCAGGACTGCACCAGGGACCTTTGGATCTTCAGTCTAACACTATCCCAACGGAGGTATTACCTTATAGCAACAATATTTTGAGTAGTTTGCTTAACAAAATGGGAAAACCACTGGAATGCATAGATTTAAAACTGTTTTTCATTAGCATATCAATGTAGCACAGACAGATAATACTTGAGGCTAACAAAATTACTTAAACACTTGTGACCTTCTCAGCGCCACAATGTCAATGTTCTTTAGGAGCTTTGCTCCACGAGTAATATGTAATTGTCATACTAGTGTCAACGTTTTCCTACCAGTGTGCAGAAATGTAATACAGTGATGCAGTGTAAAAGAAATAAAAAAAAAATAAACATAACTAGTAATACACAGTTGTTCTATTGGTGCACCCTCATTTTTCTAATAGTGCATTGAATTGTCCTGGTCCTTAATCTGGTTATCAAGGATATCGAGTAAATGCTCAAAATGCTTTCCATATGGGCAGGCACTCAAGAGACAAATCTATTTGATTACACAGCCAATTAAAACTGTCTGTAATATGTCCCCTATAAAATCAAGGCAAATGCTGGTGTAGTTCAATTACAAGGAACCTTTCTGAGCAATGTACCTGCTGTTGTATTGATGTAAACCTTGGGGAGACTGCAGTTTTGCTCACACAGCTCAGCGTCCTCATTTGCTTGGAGATGGCACTCTACGCATGTCCTGGTATGAAATACAAAGGAAATGACACATATTGCAATTATCTAAAGGAACTTCAGTCACAGTATCTTCACACACACAAACAGTTTTCCCCAGGCCACCCCTCTCCCATTTATCCGAGCTATCAAATGGCACGGACGGCAGGCAACAGCTGCTTTGCAATAGCGAAAGGAAATCCTTCAGTGCCGTGTTGAAGACATTAGTTGTCTTTTGATGTCACCTGCAGGGCGCAGACACATGTGAACAAGGGAACCTGAACCTGATCGCTACTCAGGAGAGAAGACATTGTGTGGTATAAGGATACAACATCATACATTATTGTTCATTTCCCATACAGTATGTAATGGATTCTTCCATAATCAAAGGAAAGGCCAATGTGTATTTACTATTTTTTTTATGTTTTACACCCCTTATTCTGGATAAAAACTATAAAAGAATGTGAAGTCCTATTTTACATAAGACGCGAAAATATATCTGTCATCGTGATTTTGGTACTCTTTCAACGTTTCGAGATCACTCCATGGACCTCCAAAGACCAAGAACTGTGTTCAGCGGCAAATTGTGCAAATGTGGTGGAAACACAGGCAGTTCTCAGGACTCTTTCAAACTTCCCCAAGAACATGGACACCACTTTACCATAAAAATACACATATACAGTACATCAGTGGCAGCTGCTGGTCATTCAAATGAAGAAAAGCTCTTTTTTTGTTTACGACTCAGACAGATCATCCAATTATCACGCAGTAGCCGAATGTATGTTCCATAAACCCACAGAGGCGCTGAGCACCCGATGGGCAGGAAAACCCCCAGCATTTATCCAATGTCCGTCCAGTTTTGCACAGTGGAACAACCCACTCGACAAAGCAGCGTCCGACTGTGTAATAAAATAAAAAAAAACGTTCAAAAAAACGTAATAAAAAAAAAACATACATAAAAAAAAATTACAAAATTAAAAATGACAAATTTAAATAATTAAAAAAATTGACAAATTTAAATAATTAAAAAAATTGACAAATTTAAATAATTAAAAAAATTGACATTTTTAAAATAAAATAAAAAAATAAAAAATTATATTTAAATATTTAAAAAATTACAAATTAAAAATATATATAAATAAAAGTGCAGTTTAACTGCAGGGATGAATTTGAAAGAAGTTGTGTCATTTTTTTTATTTGTAGGTAATTCTGAACAAAAGATGAAGGTATTATAGCTCATAGATTGTACACACAGCAGTGCACATTTCCTCGCTTTATTTTTTCGGGGGCGCATTTAGGGCAAGCTGAGCTTCCCTTGCAGTCTTAGAGCAATCACCACCACAGTACATGTATATGTACATATACAATTCTATCCAGAAAAGCCTCACACAAGTTTTTGCACCTGTATAAAAGAAAGACATTTTAAAATATTCTTATTGTTATGTATTTTGGGTATCTATATGAAAAATCATCATATTTCAAGGTGAAAGAATTGCATTTAGTTGTTTTTTTTAATGTACTTTCAAAATGTGACCCAATTAGAACGAAAGCGTTACAAATAGAGATGTTTGATAAAACCTTTTTTTTTTCAGACTGATACCAGTCAAAATAATCCAAATTATTGGACCGATCCACTTTATGGGTCAATTTGACTCAACTTTTTGGGTTGTTTTATACAAAAGGACCCAATTTTTGGACCCAAGTAAAGGATCTGACCAATATTTATGAGTTGTTTTACACTAAAGACCCATTCTTGACTTAAAGTTGGGTCAAATTGACCCATGTAGAGGATTGGTCCATTTTTGACCCAACTGTTTTTAGAGTGTAAAGCTAACAGAGAAAAAGCCACACTTCAAACTTATTCTCACAGCGTGCTGTCACCTTGTCATGGAACAGGCATCCCCACACGTGGGGCACTTCTCACACAAGTCCCCCGATGCTCCCGGTACCAAGCAGACACACAGGCCGCACTCGCACTTGCCCCGGCCGCTGCACAGGACTCCATCTATGGAAAGACACGCCTCACTGCTGCTGCTGCAGTTGCAGTACTCCCCAGTCCAGCCACTTTGGCACTGGCACTCTCCACAGTCACACACCCCGTGGCCTAAAACACAAACACGCTAATGTGACCAGGCTCGCCACAGAAACACATGAATAATCCATAAGATGATTCGACGGAAATTTAATTGCCCACCTCCACAGAGCTCCCCACGGAAGCGAACACATGAGTAGTTGTCACACTCGCAGTACGGTCCATAGATGTGACCAAAGCTGGATGTGTCACACACACACCCTCCGCAGTAACATTGCCCCTGACCGCTGCAAATGTCGCTCTCATTGTTTGCCACGCAGTCGCTCAACAATGCTCTTGCCTCATTGCATTCGCACTCGGCTCCCGAGAAGCCCGGCTGACACGCGCACACGCCACAGTGGAAAGTCCCTTGGCCCTCCGTGCACCGGCTGCTGTTGTCGACTTCAGCAGGCCGCCCACACTCGCAGGAGCACAGAGACTCCAATTCTATGTCCAAAGTGTCCTGGAGGCCCACTGGCTTCAAGGAGAAGCGTCTAGGCCCGGACAGGCAGCCTGGAAGCTCCACAGACACATTGAACACCACCTGACAGGGGAAAGTCAGGAAGTGATGATAGTTACATTACAGCGATAGATAGATTGATAGATAGAATAGAATAGACTGACCGTCTCTCCAGGTTTGACATTAGAACATTGTTTGAGCTCTGGTTGGACTGCACCATTTGGACAAATAGCGGCAAAGGACATCCGGAGATCTTCTGTGTCTCCAAGGACCTCCAGCTCAATCTCTGATCGCACTTCCTGCAAACCACCAAAAGTGCAACGTCTTTCTCAAAGAAAGATCAGAATCACCACACTGTAATCTGTCATCATATCATTCATCCCGCGGACTTTTCAGGTGTTTTATGGTCAATTTCACTTTGTGGTGTCCTGTAACGTGCTAAGCCTCCTGTATTTGTCTCCTTTTTAGGGTGAGTCATGGTTTTACAGCCCAGGTGCGCTGGGCTGTAAAAATAACCTGCGGAGAGACTGATGGCTCACCTGAGCTAAAGTGAAGGTGTAGTTTGACGAATTATGTCTTATTTGAACACCTGCAGGAGTGGAAGGCAGTAGAAGGAAAAACATTCTTACTAAGTGTGATGGACAAATAAAGCTTCATGAAGCACTTATGATTTATTTTTCTCCTTTAGTGCACTTTTGGTTTAAAGATGCAGTGGAAATGTAATTCATTTCCATTGTATTAGCCTTAAACTAAGACCACCATCTAGATAAGTTAAGGGGGAAAAAAATCCCAAGTCTTTCATGATGCTTAATTTTCCTATCACTAAGGCACAGTCATTCTATTTCTGTGTGACTTTCAAATACTTGTTTTTTTTTTCACTCAGAAATTGTGAGTACATTTTACAAGGAGGGCTTTGATTACATTTTACAAATTTAATATAAAAAAAAAACGAAAGAAAAAAAAGCTTGACCCATGACCTTCAGCTTGGGTGACAGCCACTCTACCACCTGAGCCATGCCACTTCTGTACATTAGTATATTGCTGCAGTCAGGTGGAATCCTCGTACCTCCAAGACCGGTTTTGGTCTCATTTTAGACACACAAACAATGCAGTATAGTTAGAAACAGCAAAAGTGGCATGGCTCAGGTGGTAGCATGTCTGTCTCCCAAGCTGAAAATCATGAATTCGTTCCTTAACACTTACATAGATAATTTTTTTTAAATTAAACTAGTCAAATGTATACTCAAAACCCGCCTTTTGCAGTGACATATAGTTGTCCTACTAACAAGTATGACAAGTCCTACTAACAAGTATGACAAGTCCTACTAATGTGCAAAAATGTTATTAAGTAGTGGGAAACAAAAAATAACAAAATCATTCTACTAGTGTATCCTAATAGTTCTACTGGTGCATGAATTGTCCTCCCTTTGAGGACGAAGCGCATACTAACTAGTACATGGACATGAAGTACAAGGAAAAACTACTCAAACTGCTTTTCAACATTTATGTGTATACATTAACCACTACAATACGAGAGTCTGCACCTCTTTGTCACGCTTGACAGACTGGAATTGTTCACAAATCACCTAACTGTCACTGAATGATGGGAAGTTGGCCATCGTGAGCTGGATTTACACAAAAGCACAACGAGGAAGCACAAGTTGCCGAGAAAAATGAGTAAGACGCAAACACATCAAATAGTCTGGACAAGACGAGACTTGCAGTTGAACACACTGACGCAAATTCCCGGGAGGTGTAAGGAAGCGTAATGGGAGAAAGAATGAAAGGGATTTTGAAAAAAAAAAACGCCTGGGAAAGTTCTCACAACCACAAACAAGTTTTTCTTCGCACACTTACTCACTTTATACGCCGTTAAAATCAGTTCGAGGATGTTGCGAGAATCCGTGGCCACAACTCCAACGGTGGCACCAGGTATCAGATTTGCATAGTTCTAGGACAGTGGGAAAAAGCAGCAGTAACATATGAAAAAAGCCAGGCTGGCATCATCAGTACAGCGAACCCCTCGCTATATCGAGGTTCACCTTTTGCACTCTTCGTATAATGTGGAGTTTTAATTGTTTTTTTTTGACATGCTCTGTTTGTATGTGTTCCTGCTCCATGTGTGTGAAGAATTACAATTTCTGTAACAACAGTGCTAATTTCACGTAGCCTGTCGATGGTGTTTCATGTTGTATATTAGCATTAAGCTATTCTTCGAGGTGAGGTTATGTGAGAAGGAACCAAGGAATACTTCAATCAGTGTGATGTTATAAGTTGAGGTGTTTTAATGGTTTAAATGTGTTTAAAGTGTGTGAAGTTAAACTATTAAAATATATATTTTTAAATACAGCCTCTCAATACAGTAGATTTTCACCTATCAAGGATTTATTCCATGCGATAAACGGGTGTTCACTGTACTACAATAATGTGAATTGTTTTTAAGGAGGAATATCTTACTTCATAGTTTTGCTTCTGCTTTTCTGTCACAGCAAATATCAACAATATATTGTTTTCCACTACTTTATCAATCAACTGGCCCAGAGTTGGATATTCCTGAAGAGAAAAATACATGGCATGAAGAGCTGGGATGATTCTTCACCGTGGAGACTTCAACATGGTCAAAACTAAAACGAATGGGCTCAAAACCTGCAATGTGGACATGGAGTAGTCATTGTTGCTGTCCAGGTGACACTGGCCATCGTTGGGAATCACAATGCCGGCCATTTTACTGTCCATCCCAAAGTGTGAGTCAGCATCACTGACAAACACCAGCAAACGCATGGAATCATTCCTCCAGCCTATCCTGTCCTATCAGAAGAACATTGTTGGTCCTGCTCACTTTTGCGATCTCAAATACGCACACACTCTTGCGTCTGAGCTGAAATGTCACTCTTACCCCACAAACAGCAGCTTGCATGACGGCATCGAAGCCACACTCAGGAATGTCAATGTTTGCAGACACATGCTGCATCGAGACCATCTCATTGAACTTGATTGTGTTGCTTGTAAGGGACAAGACGTGTTTGTAGCCAAACGTTGGCAAGCAGGTCGCATCCGCGCTACTGCAACAAAGAAAAAGAAGAACACCCCCAATTTTTTTATTTTTTTATGATAACCAGAAATTCAGCTCAGTGTGTCTACCTGTTAAAAAAAATAATCCCGAAATAATCATCTAACAAAGCTTTATTAGCAAACATTTGGGCTCGGGTATAAGCTAGTTCATGTTCAGATTTTAGTGAGAAGAGCTTCAGGACATGATGCAAAGAAACATAAAGGGGAAGTGTGCAATATGAACCAAACAGCAAAACCCATCTGTTTATATCCATCTCAGGTGGCGGCCATTTTGCCACTGAAAATGACATCACAGAATTACTCAGGGCTCAGGGAATGACCAATCACGGCTCAACTTGCTAATGTCACATGACCAAACTCAGAAGACAGACATTAGAATAGTGGGGTACTAGTGGGGACGAGAACATATTAGGCCTACAATGTCCACAACAGACCCAAAACTACAGAAAGAAGAAACAGAGCTCAAGTCTTGAATCTGGTCCTCTTCAATGACAGTCAATTAAGTAGCTGTACCTATCTGCAAACAGGCTTATCAAAGTATCCTAGATATGATTTCTAATTTTTACTCTTTAACTCATTGCGCCAATGTTGAAGGAGAATTGACCACCTCTGCGTTACCTGCAAGGGTTGATGAGCTCTTCTTCTGTAATCTTGATGAAGGGTAGAACGGGTTTCTCTACAAAAGAACCAAAGCCCATGCGGAATTTACTGGTGAGGTTGGCCATCTCCTTGGACAGGGTCGAGCCGAGGTCCTTGATCATGTGCAGATCATCATACATGGATGCTGACAAGTCCATCAAGTAGTAGAGGTCCACTGGGTAGTCTTCGGTGTGCTGGATTTTCACCTGGAAAGTCACCTGACTGCCTGTCCAAAAATAAAACCAACATGCTCCATGGAGATCCAAAGAAGAGCTGCCTCTGAATATGAAAATTGCATACCAGGTCGTAGTTTGAGTGCCATTTTCTGTGGCGAGATCTGAGTGAGATTCAAGTTACCACTCCTCTTCCCAAGTGGTTGATCCTGGAGGATTTCTCTCCTCGAAATGGGAAACTCCAATGAGCTCCCATCACATCCTTTTGCCAGCAAGTGCTCTGGCGTGTCACATCTTTCACTGACTGACAACCAGTCGGTGAAATTCTGAGAAGAAAATATACATTATGTTATGGTGCAAAAATCACAATTTGAATGTGTTCTGTGGTTTAGGATGCTGCTGCCTATACCTGCTGTGTACACCAGGCACATTGTGGACCAAGCTGGAGACATAGATCACAAGTCACAGCGCTATCAGCTAAACATGAACCTGCAAAACACACACAGAAGCACGCGCACACAAAAAAATCACTTCCAACAAGATGTACAGCGAATACATACGCCATAACCACAGAATCAACGATTCACATTTACAACTTACTCCTTGATTACTTCTTTTTTTTTAATTGATAAATAAAAGATAGCACTTAAATATATTACAAAACTTGAGAAAAAAATAGTTTAATTGCTGAACTTTGGAGCAACATGTGTTTTACTCTATTCATGCTTATTAAAGTTGTCTATTTTTTTTTAACCATGTTAAGAGTTTAAGCGACTCCTTTTTGGATGGCTGCAGTACATTTTTACAGAATCAGAATTTATTTGCCATTGCACAGAAGTACAATTAGATTAAACTACTAAACTACAATTCTCAAACAACTGACCTTGATTCCTCTGTAGTTACCAATGTCGCCTACAGCAGTACCAAAATAAATACATTTAAATGAATCCCGAAGGCTCGCAATTGACAAAAATGAAAATGAAGGACATCTTCGCTTGTTACAGTTAGTTTTATCAACATAACCTTTTTTTTTTTCCATTTTTATTTACAAAAAACATATTTTCCCCCCCAATTTTAGTTCTATTTCCCCCCCCAGTAATTTTTGTTAACTATAAAAACGTGGGTTTTAATATATGTGATTGTTTTATAACGTTCACTTGAGGGTTAGAGTTATAAAAATATTTATTTTGTATATGTGCTCTCGATAGCCTATTGCAGATGTTCACCTGGCTGGATCTGGAAAATACAGTATCCCTGCGATAAACGGGGTCAGGTGTAGGCTCATCAATGACAAAATATAGCAAACAAGGGGAAAGCTCTGTAAGAACCCATATGAGGATAGTCGCTATCCAGTGTCACACTCACACTTTCTGTTTGCACAATACACACGTATTACACTATAGAGCGGTTGTTGTGTGCTCACCCTCCACAGTAGTGATCCAGTAGCGGAGAAGCAGGCCCAGTAGGAGAAGCCCCATTTAGTAATTCCGTGACGTGACTTCACCTTGTCTCATATTTACACGCGTGAAAGGCGTCCGCCCGCCTTGTGCCTTCTGCGCTTGTCCAACGAAGGTGTTGCGCAGGGTACGCGCCGCCGTGCACTTTTACCTGGCAAAGGAGGAGGGGGAAGAGAAAGACGAGGAGGAAGAGGAGGTGGTGATTCGCGGCCTCACCTGGCCGCCTTTTATGTTCACTTCCGCACGCAGACCGCTAACTCGTCAACGTACGTACTGTGGACTTTTATTGAGAAATCTTAAGAAAAAGGGAGGAAGCTTGCACACTGTCAAAAATTCCATAAAGCACACATTAGAGCAGGGATGTCAATCTAATTTTGGTTGATTTTGTGATTTTGTAGCCGAGTATTATTTATTTATTTATGTATTTATGTATATATGTATTTATTTATTTATTTATGTATTTGGTCATGTGTATCTTGTGTATTAATTTGGGGATTATCTATATTGTTTGTGTATATGTATATTTTAACATGCTGAAATAGCCTATTATATTGTGTTTGATTAGGAATATTTACCTTGTATCCTGCTTAAATATGTTTTTTTCCCCTTTGGAATTATTTGTTGCGGTGCATGTCATAAGCATGTGTGTGAGAGAGAGAATGGCATTAGAGAGAGAAACGTTTCATGTCGGGGAAAAGTTGAAAATATACTGTTCTACCGTGTTGGTAAATTAGCAAGGAAGCGATATCTGAAAACTTCATTTAACCCTCGTGAGCCGCCATTCTCATTTCAATTCTTTTTTTTTCTTTTTTTTTACTGCATTTCATTGTTTATTGTGAATAATGAAGCGATATAATTTGAAATCAGAAGTAAGGGAAAGAGTGACAGCCAAATATTTAATTGCAATTTCTGTGAGGAAGGGAATGGTGTTGGGGGGAAAAAAATATTTTAATACTGGCAAAAGGTGCAGACAAAACACAATCTTTGGTTTAGATTTACTGCCATCTACATACAAAATCTAAATAATTTAAAAGAGACATGAAGTAGAGTCAACTCAACTATGTTTATGAGAACTTTTAAACGCAACCATCAAAGTAAAAATCTGACATGTAAAAATAAAGACACTTAAACCAATAAATTCATAAAATAAAGACAGTAAATACAATAAAACACTAAAACAATGTTGAGTCGAAAGCCAAATAATATAAAAGGTGTGTTATCTGAAGCAGCCACGAACTGTTCTGCCTCAACTCTCCCCTCTTCTCGCTTTGAAGATGTGCTGGCTCATCGACTGGCCCACGTTAGAGGGGAAACTTGCAATTTGTATAGTTCGGGTTTTAAAAAGTGCATTATGTCTTTTGTGACACCAGTCCTGGACCCTTTCTGACACATCTAAATTAATCATTAGTTGCTTTTGTAATTATTAAAATAGAGAGAACCTTTATGCTCATTCTCAGAATCCCCACCAAAAATTAAACTTTAAATCAGAACTTATGGAAAGTTGTCATATTCAAATATTCAAGTAGACCTATACAACTATTGCTCAGTTTATGTTAGGGAAAGGATTTAGTTGTTGTTTTTTTAAAGTGTTTTTTGTTGGAGATGTTCTGCCAAAATGAAAGTAAAATCAGTTTTACAAGAAATATGACATTTAAAAAATGGTGCAGCCTTTAGCGGTCAAACGCACATATGTTACATTATATTTTTTAATTAGAAGAAAGAAAAAAAGCATCACCTTGTATTATGTACCTTCTGCCATCTAGTGAAAGAGCATTTCATTGTTACGCCTGTCACTATATGTAAATGTCATAGAAATCTGAACAAAGACGCATTCATCCACAACACAATCAGTAAAATATCAAATTGGATAACTTTCCGTGGCGCACCTGAACATTACATTTTTAATACACTAATTTGAAAATGACATTTTTAAGTGACGCCAACTTTTGAGCTGTATTGAATATGTTGTTTAGGACAACTTTCCACACAAACACATCAGAGCAAAGTTACGCTCACCAGCCACAACATTAGGAACACCTTCACAGACCAATAGGAGAGCACATGCATATAAATGCCCTGGCAACATCACGTTAGATGGAGAATCACAAATGTAAAGTAACGTATTGTTGTGTACAGTATGCGAAGCACTAGTGCTCAGCAGTAGGAGCAGTGAACTTTGACAAAAGGACAGGCCACGCCGTTTGCAAATAACGCCTTTCTTGCCTTATTGCTTAGGCACATAACAGGAGATCAATTATTAACAGCACCAGTCACCTGGATATGAATCATCGTCTCGCCAGACGTTTTAACTTCCTTTCAAAACCAGACAGCCCCACCAATGAGGAGGCGTTGAACTGTAAACACCTGCGGGGCAAATATCAGCACTTTTCTTTACCCGGAGGAATCTGTATTCAGCACCACGCCCGTGTCAATCTCTCTGGGGGAGTCCCATCCATCTGTCAACCCCCCCCACCCCCACCCCTAACCCCCCACCATAGCAATCCCACTCACAGGGAAAGCCACTTGAGAATTTATTTCATACTCTTCATATCCAGTTTAAGATCCACATACTCACTTGGCATACTAGTAGAACTACATGTTACTAATTGGGCAAGCTGACAACTATCCATGCTTTTAAGGTCAAATTAGTAGCAGCATGCAGTTGTTAACAAATGCACATTGTTGCCTCATTAGTTACACGTAGTTGTCCTAAAAGCAAGCCAAAGTTGTCCTAATAGTGAGGACAAAAATTGTACTAGTACATGGGTACAAGGTTCTAAAAGCAGTTTGAGCATTGGATATGAGGGATTTATTAAATATCAAGAATTTTAAATGAATGCTTAGATTTATTATTATTATTATTATTATTATTATTATTATTATTATTATTGATATCCGTCTTAAGGTAGACTTAAGACTAGTAAACTCCTCACCAGGGCTCGACTGGCCATCTGGCATACAGGGCAGATGCCCGGTGGGCCGGCCTCTTTTGGGGCCGATGCATTGCTTTTTAATAATAATTTTCCTACATTTTATGCCAAGAGACTGGCCCACAATTTAGAGGGATCAGTCCATTAATCCAGTTCGAATATAGATAGCAAACTGAAACATCATCAATAAACATCAGTGGCAGAACTGCCTGTTAGGCAGGAATCGGTTTACCATTATGGAAACCTTCCAAGGAGTGACTTCAGGTCCATGTTCTAGTAGCCACTCTGTCCTCACTATTAATAGTAACTTTGGCAAACTGTGCTCTAGTTGACAAAAGTATGCTATTAGGGATGTTGTAAAATTCTGCTAATGAACATCCGTTAATATTAGCATTAGTATTATGCAGATGTATACTAGTGCAAAATGTTGCCTCATTACAGCAGTAAGGTGTAGTTATCTTAGTGTGCAGAAATGCCATGCGGACAAGACATAGTCATTCTAGTACGAGTGAGGAAAATGCAGGCTCAATAATTGAAAACTACTATCTTTGATATCCAGTTTAAAGTCATCTTATTAGGCTAAAAGTGGCTTAAATAGTGGGAAATAATATTCCAAGTAAGACACAGTGGTTTTACTAGTGCACCCTATATATACGATACTTAACCATTCAGGGAGCGACCCTCTGCTAGGGACATCTCACTTAGTTGTACGTATGTGGGGGAGAACATCTTTTGACCACAACTTTTGAACCTAGAGCAACTCAGAACCAACGTGACGTTCCTCATGTTACCGTTGGGGGGAGCTGTTGCGCAATACCTTCTGAGGTATCCTATTTTGGGCAACCACCTACAATATGTGGCTGTTCTAATTGGAAGGCTTGCCGTTGCTGTGAGTGTGCCGAATTGTTTTACTAGTGAGGACGAAAAGCGCACTAGTACCTTAAGCTTAAACGGCTTCCCACATGCTCAAGCCTCTCAACTGGTTCTATTTTTGCTCCACCTTGACACTCTTCAAGTGTCAGTGTGTGAAATTGTTTTGTTCACGTCAGCATACTAGTTGGAGAGCGAAAGACAGTTGCTAGCGAGGCAAGACTGAGCAATAGTTGACATCTTCACGCTACCAGCAATATTTGCGAAGTGCCGGATGTTAACCAGTAGAATTGTATACAGTACTAGAACAGCAGCGTGAAGATGTCAACTAGTGCACAGATTTGACTGTCAATAAAGACGCTTTGTGCTCACTAGTAGGATATCTTTGGCGTACTAGTAGAACAGCTATAAACAATTAGTGAGGCAAATCTGTGCACTAGTTGGCAACTGCTATCCGTCATGTTCATCTTAATTCATTCACTGCCATAAATTCATTAAAAATAATAATTAAAAAACGATTATTAAAAATTAGGGTCAAGAGGCGGTTCAAATTTGAAATCGTAATTCATCGCATGACTACACTAGTTAACTCGCGATTAATCACAAATTTCATATCTGTTCTAAATGAACAATAAAAAAAAATCGAGGTTTTCATACTCTTGTTAACAAAAGTAGAATTTTTTTTTAAACTAATAGAAATAGTTCAAATTAATTTTTGACGTTTATAGCCGTCAATGGCAGTGAATGAGTTAAGGTCATAATAGTAAGCCAAAAGTGGCACTAGTTGTGGAAATAAAATGTCACTAGTAACCACTTGTACTAGTGTGTCCTCGTACTGTTGTCCTACCAAATTTCTGCTAATTTACAGCTAGTTTTCGTTCCACCTATTTTCTGAACTAAAGAGGATCACTCATTCAAATTCAACATGCCATCAATCATTCTCTCACAAATCATATGATCTACTACAACTAGTAGCATACGGAAATGGCTGCAATGTGAGTGCTCACCTTCGGGGGCGTCCTTCGAAAACGTGCTGCCCCATCCGGCTGCCACGTCTTCACTGTCATCCGGTGAAAAATGGCCAGAAGTGGGGCCGCGTCAGGCCGCCACATTCATTGGGGCCTGTTGTACCGCAGCTCTGCGCTCACAGGAACAGAAAAGCCATTGTAGCGGCGCCCTTTATCGCACATGGGTGACCCCGCTGCCCATGTGTGTGTGTGCATCCCAACGTGGGTGAGTATGCATGAATGTGTGTGTGTGTGTGTGTGTGTGTGTGTGATGACAATGAGTGACAGAAGCAACTGTCGCCTGTGAGCGCTGCATTCTGCCGCTCACTCAAAGAAAAAAGTGTAAAAGTGGAGAGCATTTATTCGATATACTTGATATCATGCTTAAGGTCCATGTACTAGTACACTCTTTGTCCTCACTAGTGAAACAATTCAGCGCACTAGTAGAATTACTATAACTAGTATAACGCTTTTACACTTTTTGTGCTACATTTTCTGCTACAAAAAAAGCATAATTAATAACATGAGTTCAGTAGTTAACTCACAAATAATAGCAAATCTGTTCTAAATGAAGTTTTCATACTCTAACATAGTGGGAAAAATGTTAAACTAATAGAAATATGGCTGCATATTTTAGTCATTGATACAGTAATTTCATAATAATTCATAACATTTTGTTAAAATTAAAAGGATGTACTGTACTGTAAAAAAAAAAAAGAGTGTGATATTGATTTGTGTTGAGGTCATGTTTCTGCCACTAGATGGCATAATTGCATTTGTAAGACATAGGTGACAGCTCAGTGCATTTTCCTTTTCATGTTAAGAGCAATCTAATCTTTAACATGAAGTAATTTGTGAACTTCAACACGTTTAAAATTGTAAAATACAACTTGACCCCAGTCTCCACAAATATATGCATTATTATTACATTTATTACTACTAAATTTTGACGTGGACGTGTCTGCTGCGTTGCAACTGGAATTCCCCCAGTAACAGGCTCTCCAAGTAAGGGGTGGTCATTAATCGTGCATTCAAAAAAATTGTGGTCTTAAAGGAACTTTAAACTAGCTCAAAATGAACACAAATTTTGCCACCCCTTAGAGCAACACATGGAGGCTGAAATCTGATTGGACGAAAACAACAACATCCACATCTATGTACTGAAAGCAGTGCAACAAGAGAAATGCTATGAAATGAAAATAATTTAATAGGTTGTAAATGTAGGGCAGTGATTTTTTTTTTATAGCGTTGACCACCTCTGGCCTATGCCTCAACAAAAATTTATATTCCATAAAAATAATAGGTATTATTTGAGTGACAATGATAAGCCATTGATAGGAGATAAGAGTCAGCATCCCAGGCATCCCACGTGTTGAATTACTGATTGTATCACACTAAATAAACCAGATTAAAAAATTTAAGCCACCCGCCCCGCACCCCCTCCCCGTCTCTCTTTTCATATCGGTGCCCCGTGTCTAACCTTGGGCTTTCTCAAGGGATCAGTGCCATGTGTCCCTTCAGCTGTGGTGAATTAAAACAAGAGGCAGAGCGACAGAGCGAGCGAGAGATACTTGGCATGTTCCACGTGTTCACAGGCTTGATGCCATTAACGGAGGAATGTGATGGACATCTGTGTATGTTTTGGGTGGATGTATATTCCTGGAGATGACATTGAGTGGTGCGTTACACACACACAGGAAACGCTGGATTCATTTATGTGAGTGTCAAAAATGCAGCGCCAATGAATAACGACACAAAAGAGCTACGGTGCATTGTTGGTAAAATACACATGAAATAAGATCTTTTTCACCAAAAATCCTCTTACTGAAATACTACTCATAGTACACAAAGAAAAGATGAGTCATTTTTGTCCCTGTGAGAGTAAAATATAAATATTAATATGATATAAGACAACAACAAAAACTCTCACACTTACCCCAATTTTTTAACGAGAGACAAAAAGTTTTCTTTCTCTGAAATACCTAAGATGTGTGTGATAAGGGTGTGTGATTTATTTAGTTGTGCGATAGGTGAATGGTCAATGTCTGAGAGTTTTTTGTGATTGTGTGAAGTTTTGAGGTCTTCAAGTTTTAAATGTGAGATGTTTCTGGTGAGTTTTTGGGTGATTGTGTGCACCATTTTTTGGTGTGTGACGGCGGTTTTTGTGAAGTGAAAGGTTTTTTTTTTTCATTTTTCTTTTTTCCTGTGTGTGTTCTGAAAAGGTTACCAGTGAGTGTGAAAGTTTTTTTGGGGCGAATGAGAGAGGTTTTTAGTTTGTGTAAGGGCTTTTTTTTTTCTTTTTGAGAGAGAACTTTTGTTGTTGAGTGTGAATTTTTTCTTTCTTTCTTTGGTGTTGTTGAGAGTTTTGGTGAATCAAAGATATATATTTTTACATTAGAGGATTTTTGTTGAGTGGGAGTTTTTTGCTGTATATTTGAGAATTTTCGCCACTGGGTGAATTTGGCTTTTTATTTTGTGCATGTGAACATTTGATTTTGTATGAGTGAGAGAATTTTGGGGAGAGTGTGAGTGTTTTTAATGAAGATGAATTTTTGTGTGTGTGAGTTTTTTGTTCAGTCTGAGATGATTATTGTTTGTGTGAGAGAATTTCTGCTGTGTGAGTTCTTCTCATGAGTGTGTGTGAGTTTTTGGGTGAATGAAAAAGTTGTTTTTGTGTGTGGGTGTGAGGCTAATGGTTGTGTGTGACAGGTTTTTGGTAAGTGGGAAAAGTTGTAGTGTGTTTTTTGAGAGTTATTTTTTGTTGTGGTCTGGATGAGTTTTTGTGTATGAGTTGATAAATGTGAGAGGTTGTTTTTGGTATGTGTTTGAAAAGTTTTGTCTTTGTGAGTTTGGTGGGTGTGAAATTTTTGGTGGATGTGAAAAAATTTTTTTGGGGGGGGGTTAGAGTTTGTTAGAGTTTTGCTAAATGAGAGTTTTACGTGAAAAAGGAGTATTTTATTTTTTGACTGACTCATATAATAGAGGAAGGCTGTAGTAGTACACATTCATGCATAAGTGAGGAAAATGAATAATAGAGTTTATTGAATAGGCTCAACTGAACTTTTGACACACTATTTAATGTCATCTCCAGGGATACAAGTTTCATCCATTTTGTGTGCTAGTGTGTGTGTGCTGAGGGTCCGGCAGAGGGTGCGATTGCTAATCTCTTTTGTGATCCCTTTTGACTGGTGAAAGATGGAGCTTGGTGCCTTTATGTCTCAGGGATCAGCTGCGCCTAAGTCGGAGCTTAAGTCGGGAGATCCGGCCTAAGAGTTATAAATCTACTGAGGCCGTGTGCCGCAAATAGTGCAGAAGGAAACGTTTTGGGGAATGCGCTCACGCACACACAACACACTTGTCGCCCACCTGACTGACTGAATTTAGATTGCCCTAATAAGATCAAAGAAAGTCACTTGAGAGAGTGTTGGAGTTCACCGGTGTGGGAGTGAACAGCGTCCTCTTCTGGAAGATAACGTGCGTCACTCGTGTATTGCAGAGGGTTGAACTGTTCAAGCAGATACTCAAATGCTCCACGTCAGGGTTGTTGCTGACATTACATCAAGTCCACATCTATAAATGTGACTTTATTTGGAGTGGGACCAAATAGACTCAGAGTAGGCTAATACTTACGCTTGGAAGAGAGTAAAATAAAGAATAGAAAAAAAAAAAAAGTCACGCAAGGGTTGATGAACGAACTCGATCACGACCTTCAGCTTGTGAGACTGTCACAGTACCACCTGAGCTATGCCCCTTCAACTGCTTGCTTATCTCCAAGAAGAGACCAAAAACATCATTTTTGGACATGGAGTTAGAAAGATTCCATCTGACATGAGTTATATACTAACACACAGCAGGAGCTGTGTGGCTCAGGGAGTAGCTGAAGGTCGTGAGTTCATTCCTCAACCTTTGAGTGACTTATTATTTTTTACAATTCTTTATTTTACTCTCTTCCAAGTGTTCATATTACTCTAAAACTGAGCCTATTTGGTCCCACTCTAAATAGAGTCAAATCTATTCTAAAGAATTTACTGTGTAGGGAGCACATGACTTAACCTTACCCCCCCCTTTTTTTTTTTTATTCCTTTGGTGTTCCACACAGCACATGCGTTGAGCCCTTGTTTTTGTGTCTTATTTGTAAATTGCCTTATCTTATGTACAAGTTTGTAATTCCCTAATGGCAAATGTAGACAGTTTCAGCAAAATGTGTGAGGCCTCTCAATCATCTCCAGTCGGTTCAAAATGCTGCTGCTCGTCTCTTAACTGGAGCACGGAAGAGGGAGCACTGCCCAACTCAATAAGTTGAGATGTGACTCTTAAATTGACATAATTGGTTGCTGTCCAAATATGAGCTTGCAGGGGTCTCGCATCATGAAACAGACTTGAACATTGTCAGAGAAAGAGAAGTCTTTTATTCAGCACGGTTTCAAATGTTTTCAAAGGAGAGAGCAAGGAGATGATTGTTGAGTCAGTTAAGGGTGACAGGGCACACAATGAGGATCAAATGTACAAGATTCCCCCCCCCCCCTACTTTAACCCTTACCCCCAAGCAATGTGAAATCACCTGCAGTAAAAGCTTGGTTACTGACGTATTTCCTTATCGTGTGTACTTAGTACCCAAGTAGTACAACTTTTTTTCTTTCTTGTGTCATTCTCTTTAAACAAGTCATCTTGAGGAGAAAAGCGAAGCAAACAATACACTTATTTTCTCATTTGGCCACCAATTTGTATAAAAACAAAACAACCAATCTAGCACTAGCCATCAAGCATTATCACTCACGTGACTTCTAATTGCAGTTTTGAATCAAATACTGCATCCAAAATAGATCCCAACATGTGTCACTCATTCTAACCTCTGGAGAGCTTTACACCGACAGATTGACCTATAGTGACCTTAAAAACAGACCAACATTCAGGGGCATTGGGGTGTTCCATTGACGAAGGCAGAGACTTTCACCAAAGAAATGCATGGAGCCTGCATTCGTTTGGTGAAAAGTACTGAAGGAGCTAAACTGAACTAAATCACAAAATCTGGGGTGTCAAACTCATTTCCATCCTGGGCCACATCATAGTTTCCTTTAGTGGGCTGTTATAAATGTGAAAAGCATATAAAGGTATAATCACATCATCATAGTATTACCCAATTTCCTTTGCATTTCATTGTTATATTTATTTATAACACATTGATTGTGAAATTAGAAGTCATGGAATGTGACAACCAAATACACTACAGAAAACGAGTTATGGCTATTCGGCTTGAGGATGAAATTTCAGGACGAATCTAACATGCTCAAAATCCTTTACACGTGAACTTATTTGACCTTAAATGTCCAACTGTTCAATGTTTCAGTCATTTTGGTCTTTCTGTGACTCATCCAGTTTTTGTTGCAACCTGCTATTGACACTATAAGCATCCTTTACACTACTAAGTATGCATGAAGACTCACCATTGCGGCCGATGAGTTTAGAGAGTGTCAGTGTCACTGGAAGAGTCACAGAAACACACCAAAGTGGACATCCCTTGCGGGGAAAAAATATACTTTTGAATGCACACAGCAAAACCGCCAGTGTTAGATTAACACTGAGAGTGTTAAATCTAACACTAGAGAAGTGTTACTGCAACACTGGATAGTGTTAAAAATAGACACTGGTAAACACTGAGTAGTGTTGAAAGTACTCTACACTAGTTCAACATTTAATTCTGCCAAACGACACTTAGCTCTGGTGTTTAAACACTTATGAGTGTATTGCACTGGTGTCAGTGTTAAAAATTTAACTCAAGCTCCACTTGACACTGTCTGGTAAATGGTCCTTCATTTATATAGCGGTTTTCCATTTTGACTACTGATGACCTGGCATCAGGAGCAACTGGGAGTTCAGTATCTTGCTCAAGGACACTTCGACGTAGTCACACTGGCCTGGGATTCAAACCCATGCTCCCAGGGTTGGGAGACGACCGCTCTACCACCGAGCCACGTCGTACCGACGACAACAACTGGATGTATCGCTATTGAAATGTCGTTAGCGCGCTGGAACGTTTCTCTTTCACCCGAAATGAGGGTTTGGTCAATTTAACAATCAAGGCAGTGCTATTTAGGTTACACCCATCATCCACCCCAACAATCAAGGACATTTACTCGGACAGTGTAACTTTTGTTAAAATAACACTGCTTACTCGCACACTGGAAATTGAACAGGGATCGATTTGCTGTGCACGTTAAACTGTTTAACTTGTTGCTAAAAAGCAACCAGCACATTTCCTGGTTTAATTTGGTATTCAAACAATCCACTTCATCATGCTTTAGAGGTCAAATAAAGGTCATCTGTTTTTAG
Source organism: Leptonotus elevatus (assembly GCF_054856555.1). Classification (NCBI taxonomy): domain Eukaryota; kingdom Metazoa; phylum Chordata; class Actinopteri; order Syngnathiformes; family Syngnathidae; genus Leptonotus; species Leptonotus elevatus. Next base: position 20,163,433 of record NC_141241.1, on the reverse strand, counting down.
TGCATTTTAGATTCATACAGGAATTTCACCCTAAAGCCCTAATATCCATAACTATTTGTAAGCAGTGTATATCCCAAAAGTCTCTATATAATTATTTCCCCATTTCATTTCAGGTATCATTCGGACTGACGTGAGGCCATCAGCATTTGACAGATTATGTTTTGCAGTTTTTTTTTAAATAAACATATCATTCCCTTGCCCACGGCAGGCCAATTGACATTGAAGCAACATTGCAAAATGGCTGCCTGTTTCATCCAGCTGCAACTCAGAGCCGGTTTAAGAAGCTTTTTATTGCCATCACACTGCTTCAACAATTTGCGCTTTCATGGCAAGTTTCCGGAAAAATGACCTGGTCTTGACAATCATGCAGCAAAATGAAAAATGCAAGGACAAGCGAAGCCTATCTGGAGGGCAATTTAACGGTTAGTTGAACAAGTCAGAAAGTTTTACTTGTACTGACTTTAGGTTGTTCAAAGGTGACGTCAGTGTCAAATGGTCAGCCGTGGGAAAGGAAATGACATGTTTATAAAACTGTACATGATCACAGCCTCACGTCTGCCTGAATCATATTTGATAAAAAAATAATAATAAAACACAAAAGGAAGTGCGCAATGACTTTTGGGGAACCCTGTTAGGAGAAGGTATTTGCGTAAAAAAAAGAAGACGTTTTTAGTATCTGTAAAAAAGTGAAGAAAAATACAGTTTTGGGAGTCTTTCACCAAAAATGTAAAGAACATTCAGCAATAAACATGAAGACGTTTGAATTGCTTTTAGTGGGCCACAAAATCTAATCTGAGTTTGACACCTGTGCTCTAAATGGAGCATCGAAACTAAACTACACTCACATTCGTCAGAAATAAAAAAACAAAACATAAACAATAAGGAATGACAAATAAAGATGAGGCAAAATGACAACGTTTCAAAAGCGTGGAAGAGAAAACGCTGCGAGTGGGAGGAGACATAACGCTTGAAGTCCTAGTTGGCCAGCTCCCGAGCGTGGCTTTTGTTCTGCTTCATCCACTCTGGTGCAAAAAAAGGGCTTTACCTGCAAACCCAACCACACCGGCAGACTCAGAACCATGAGGTAGATCACCGGTCAAACTGACCATGAGAGGAAATAAAACAAAAAACAAGACAAACAAATCACATCTAAAAGATGCCAATTCTGTGTCGCTTCCAAAAAGCACAGCTCTTGCTTGATGATTTTTTTTGACAGTTAATTAAAAAAAAAAGAAAAGAGGAGAAAAATGAGAATTACACTGTTTGAGTTTGTCACTATTTTTCCCCTTTCCCCCCTTCAGTATTGCAGTGGGACTCTCATTATTGCTACCAGAAGACTAGATAGCGACATACTTCCTGTGTGGAATCAATCAGACGGAAATATGATGGAAAATATGACACCTGATCAAGTTCTATGAGAGACGTTGGAAGATGGTGGGAAGGAAGGCACCTTTTCCGAGAATAAATTCATGACATGGTCACTTCTTTCAAGCACGTGATTCTGTGACAATTGTGAAATCCAACACTTTTTTTTTTAACTTTAAAAGTCAGTGCAAACAAGGTTTTGCAATGGGGGAAGTAACTATAAAGTCATAAAAACCTAAAGAGGGGGAAAACATCGCAATCTCATGCATGTAAAATCATATACTGTGGATAATGGGGTGGGGGTGGGTTGGGGTGGTGTCCTCTGGAATTTGAGAATCCTTCTTGAAAAAAGAGAAAATCTTGAAGAGCATGTTGTTGTTTTTTATCAAAATAAATCTTTTTTTTTTGTGATTAGCCAACTGCTTGAGTGCATTTTCACTGTCCTCGTTTTCCAACACAAGCATAAGGGCTGTGCAAAAAAGTTTGTGTCTGGTCCAATCAGAGAGGGCTGCTCGTTTGGTGATGTCATCAGCCCACTTCCACCAACCCTCTGGCTCGCTGAGTGATCGCTGAGCCTAAAAACACAAATAACATAAAGAAGCAGGTGACAGATCTGAAGTAAGGTTGCACTCAATTTTTTATTAGAAGTTAAACTGGGGAAGTTTGGAAATTGAGCAAATTCGAAACTTTGTATGGGAAATTATGGAAAATAACTGGAAATTGAAGGCAATTCAAAGGAAAGGTATCATTATCATTTGAAAGATTAAAAACAAATTGTCGTACATGTAAAATGAGGCTTCAGGATTGTAAAAATCAAGCCATTTTCTCCACTCTCAAATCCTGCGGCGGTGTCGGCTGAATGCGCTGAAGCAACGCCCTCTTCCACTGTCAACTAGTCAAATACAGTCTCTATAACTTGGAAAAATGGATGCTACTTCATCAAACATCTTTCTTATGCCTACGCAGAGCCCAACCGATATAGATTTGTATTTTTTTAGGCAAATTTCAATTGGCAGGCTAAAATTCATATGACCGATAAATCTGCAGATTAATTTGTTTTAAATATAAAAAATAAAATATAAAAAAAATATATAAAAAAAAAATATATATATATATATATAAAATAACTTTTATTTTTACCATTTATAACAATAAAGACAATTTTATAATGCTTTATTATTTACAACAGAGAGAATTTTTTATATATATATATATATATATATATATATATATATATATATACACATACATACACACACACATATATATATACTGCATATACATACATACATACATACATACATACTGCATATACATACATACATACACATACTGCATATACATACATACATACATACACGCACACACTAGTGATGCATATTGTGGAATATTCGGCCACTGAAAATTTTTGGGCGAAAATGGCTATTTTCGGCATTCGGCTGAAATAAAATTAAAGCCAAAAGAATATGGCCGAAATAGAATTCTGTTTGAATTAAACAGCGAACGCAGGGGTGAGTGTATATATATTTTTTTAATTTTTTTTATTAAATGCTTTACTTTAATGCATGTAATTATGTTATTGCTCAAACACAACATGTGCTACCTTAACATAGCCAGCCGCTGTCACGCTTAAGGATAATCTATGGTCAAAATTAATCGTGCGATTAATCTGCGTTTATTTATGATTAATGCAAAAAAAAAAAATTGGTTAACTTGACAGCACTAATATATATATATATATATATATATATATATATATATATGCAGGCTGTCACTTCAGACATTTCAAATTTTATTGACATCATTCTTCCACCTTCTCTCCATGATGTGCGCACACTCATGGCTGACAGTGAGGCGCTCTAAAACAGACATGCCAGCCCAAAGCCCCGGTCCACACACTGGAATCAAGTTTGACTTAAAAATAATATTTTTTCCTTCTCTTTGCTATTCTGCCTTTCTCTACATGACGTGCGTGCACTCCCAGCCAACAACAAGGCACTAGTTATGGAAAATAATTATTTAACATGTATTAGCATACGTTTATATTGTATTGAGGACTCCTGCATTTTATTTAACAATGGACTTTTCACTTCTTGTACATGAAGCAATATCGAAGTGATCTTGACTGATAAGCCTGCTCGGGACAGAGTGCTTGCTTTCCTGTCTAGCTGATCCTCCCTTTCTCTTCCCCAAAACCCCTAACCAGGCAGCATAAAGAATCTTCCCATGCGGCACACTCTCTCACAGACCACTATCTTGTAGACTTCTCTGTTAGGCTTGTGTATATTTGAAGCTTCAAATATAAAGAAACCCAAATGACAAATTGTTTTCCAGACTGTTTCATACATCTCGCCTAACTACTGAAAATTTCACAACACACTCTAAAGCGGCCACACCAATGAACAGCAGATAATTTCTTCAAAACCATTCCCAAAAGGCAGATTTTTTTTTTTTACCTCACCTTTTTCTTGTTTTTGTGCTCAGGCCGAAGCAGTATTTTTTGATGCCACTTTATGGCATCGTAGGTGCTCATTAAATGAGAGGAAACGCTTCATTCAATCAAGCCCATCGCCTTGTCTAATAGAATGTCTCATAGAAAATGTTTGACGCCATCTTGTGGCATCTACAGGCAATTATTCATGGGTTTTTGCTAATTGTGGCAGTGCTTAGTCCCTATCCCATGTAAATAATATTGTATTTGTAACAACAATGATAAGTAGCACGTTTTATATAGCTTTTGTATTGGTTCTTAGTATGCCTCAGTGTCAGGTGACAAAAAAATGAACATTAAATACTGGAAAACATGAGTCAGAATGAGTACCTGTGGTTACTTGCTGAGTTGACTGTAAGGGGACGAGTTGTTGGAAGAATCCACTTGTGTGGCGCTTTCCTGAAAAGCAAATGGACAATGTGGGGTATTTATTTCATTTTCATGTTTTTTGTTGTCGTTTTTTTTTTACAGTATACAGAGAAGTCCAAAAGTCATGTGGCGTTTCACATTATTTGTTAGCATGAAGGTAGCAGACATTATTTACTGTAGATTAAATCACTTTTATATGATTTGTTTGAACATTTTGGTACTATAGTACGAATATACTATGGTGAAACTGCTTTTGTTTTACATGTAATTTTCAATGTAAACTTTTAAAACAGCATTTAGCATTCAAATGAACGGTGATTCAGTGTATTATTATTACGGATCATATGGAGAGCGGTTTCCAATGCCTTAGTTTGTTCTTTTAGCTAAATGGTAAGCCATTGAGTGATTGATAAAAAAACACGAATGTGTTCAGGTAGAAGCTGATGGTTTAGCTCGGATAATCTGCAGAATGCCATAAATGTAAAGTGAACCTACCGGTGCTGCCGGCAGAGGAGGATACTGCGGCATGTAAGCACCTTGGACCCCGGGGTTGGCCGCGATATACTGTGAAACAAAAGAAACACTGTTAGATCTTGAACTTGTCAGTCATGCAGGAAGTCATGAAGAATACTCGAGAATCAGTGGCAGGAAGTAGCAAAGTACAAATACTCTGTTAATGCAGAATTTGTATCAGTACTCTACTCGATTATGTATTTCTCTGAAGACGTACTTTAAAGTCACAATATTTACAAACAAATGTGAGTGTGACTACGTTTGCCACCACTGTCCAGAATTCAACTCACTGCTCCAGTGTTTCCTAGGGACAGCTGACCCATTTGCTGAGTAATCATAGTCGAGGGGTGCAGTGACATGGTTGGATCCACAGAGGGAGACATCACTGGGGCCTGCAAAGGACAGAAAGCAGCTGGCTTTCACCACAGATCACATGACAGAGTTCCTCCAATGAAATCGACTCATGTAAAAAAAAAAAAAAGAAGGTGAATAGAACATGCAACAATGGCAGCAGGCGGCTTCTGTTAAAAAGAGCATGTACAGTATCGAGTACAATGGGGCTTATTCAGCTAAACCTGTTGTCAAGAAAGACATTTGAGCATGTATTCCATATCCTTGATATCCAGCTTAATGTACTAGTACAGTTCTTTTCTTCAAGAGTAAGACAAATTAGCACGTGTTGGCCAACGGTCTTACTTATCCCTTGTATGACAACTAGCCTACGTCGCTAACGAGACAACATTGCACACGACATTTTCACACTACTAGTGCTGCCACTGAAGTGCTAGATGCTAAGCAAAATTTTATAACATCAGAACTAGTACTAGTAGTATCTCTAGTAGTTTACTAGTAAGTTTTAGTCATTCTACTGGTGCACTGAATTGAAAAAGAGCGTACCAGTACATCATGGACCTTTAGCTGGATATCAAGAATGTCAAATTAATGCTCAAAGGACTTTCAAAAAGCTTCAATTTATACCCTACTACTACTACTGTTTGCATACTAGTAGGCCAAAACTTGACACTAATAGTGATTTACATATCAAGGATATGGAATAAATGCTCCAACAGCTTTCCATAGCGTGGCCTTTAGGGAATTGCACATTTCCCAGTAAAGTGACGGGGGAGGGGCGAATCTGCAGAGACACTTGCTCCATTGCAAACCATCTGTTGGACGAGGCAAAGAGTCACAAGACGGTTGCTGCTTCAGGCATTTCCTGCTGGATCCAGAGTGAGGGAAGGCTGCTGGAGGGCTTCACAGTCTTCCTACTTGTTCCATTTCTCTCTCACTCGCACACTACACACATGCACATGCACACTTGGAACATGTAAATAAATGAATGTTGTGCGTTCTTTGATCAACGTAACTATGAGGAATTTTGTAACTAGTACTAGTATGATTAACTACTAGTACACTGTATTGACTGGTCGTAAAACATTATTAAAATACTATGGTAGTAGGACTAGTGAAGCAAAACTGCACTTGATAACAAGCGTGCTACTCGTACCTACAAGTGTCGTATATAATTATTCTAGTTAACATCTAGCACTTGTCAAATAGGCACAGTTTTGTCTCACTAGTAACTAGTAGTGTCCTTGTAGTTTGCAGTCAATACAGTAGTGGAAAAAACACAACTAGTAAGACAGACTAGTAGATGGACCTTCAGCTGGCTAACAAGCATACGGCATAAATATTAAAAAGCCTTCCAAGTCCTGCTGTATTTAGGGGAAGTTGCTGTTTTAACCGTGTCAGCAGAACAGGCTGAATTAAAGTAATGAGTTAGTGTCTTGTAGCTGTGGCTGAGGCACACACCCATTTCCTGCACACTCACACAGTTGGTAAATGCATGTTGTCTTACCGGGTGCTGCATGATATACGGCTGATGTGCCACCCAGGAGTGACTCTGAACCTTTGGGGAAAAACAGGACAGGAACAGTCAGACGCAGAGCGGAGACAAGTACAGATTAACATGAATGCTACTGTCTATCACAAACATTTATTACGTGTATGCTGACGGACAAGAATTTGCTCAAACTCAATAGTGTGCAATCCCCCCCCAAAAGCACCATTGATCATATGTTAAATATCAATTTGAAGAGCAAAACATGCGTCTCATTCAGCACAGGTAAGCTATTACTTTTCTTGCACCTAATACTTATGAGTTATTACTGGATATACAGTAAGCTAATTATTAGCCCTGACATTCTCGACAGTAGTGAGTGTATACCCCAATAAGTATTCTTTTGTGAAAGTGTTTTGTTCAAGTGAGAGGAGGGTAGCAAGAAAATGAATTTCTGAAGATACAGTAAGTGAGCAAAATACAGCTGCGTGCTGAGCACAGCAGCGAGGAAAGCTAAGTTGAGCATGTGTACTTTCATTTTGTTATTTCTACCCATGTATCCTAATCCTATCCAAATACAGTAAACCTTGCTATATTGCGGTGTATCGTTCACGCCCCGCTAAATCGGGAAGCAGTGAGATCTACTAGAAGACGTGCAGTGTAATGGAAAAAGACAATAACAACAAAAAGAAGCAAAGAGAGTCTGCAAATGAACTCCAGTAATTGTTATTATTCCCACAGAGTAAAAAGAATGTATTTTGTATAAATTCCTGCCTCGTGCGTAAAAGTAGCAGGTGTTTGAAGGTTAATAATAATGACAGCAATACTCATTTCAATTAGCCCATCTATGGTGTTTCACAGTATATGTTAGCATTAAGCTAGTAGACCTCAATATGATGACATGAAATAGATTGGTTGAACATTTGGATGTTTAAATATACGATGTTTAATTCTCCTTTGATGTGACAGTTCTTTAATAAAATTCAATAAAAATAATTTGAAGCTGTGCGAGTGGGTTATCTTTTGGTTCTCTCAAAGTTATGTTTGAGGATAGTCTCCCATTTAAATAAACATTTGTTGGGTTTATTAGATTAAAATGAAGTAAAATCGTAATCGTCCTGAATGACTGAAAAAAATTGAGATTTAAGTTTTTGGGCCATATCGCCCAGCCCTAATTCTAAACTATCGTGTGTGTGGGTCTGGAACGATCCCCAGTAATACATAAGGATTCATTGTTTAACAATGTTGCAACCAAGTTAAATCCACTAAACAACAGCACTTTACAAATTGCAATTTTTAATTTATGTTAAAAATTATGACTAAAACAAGTAAATGCTAATACAATGCTAAAAGCGCAAAGGAGGGACAAGTAGCAAAGACACAGCACAGTTGCCATTGAAAGACACGGGTATGGCATGGTCAACATTTTCTTTGGAGTCAAGCCACCATCAGTTTTGACAGCGAGTTGCTGTAAAAACAGACTCCCAAGGGAAGTTGAGTATGATTAAGCGCAACGTGTCCTTGGAGAAAATGGTCCTTTTGACTACATAATTTGGGAGATTTCATGAGCTGTGCCCGGGAGAAGGAGCCAAATATAAAATTCAGTGCAATAAGTATAATGCTCGACCAACGTGGTGGCAAGAGTTCTCGGAAACAAATAACTTGTAGAACTGCCCTCATCTTAAATGCAACAAGAAGAAGAGTGAGGATTAACTCAATTATATTATGTCCTCTGAGTTGGCGATACCTGGTAAGCAGACAGAGGAGACATGTAGGGGGACATAGCCGGCTGCACGGTCATTATCCTGTTGGTCAATGGATATGGAGATGGATAGTACCTGGGTAGGAGAGACATCTCAAAATAAAGCTCTTGGATGGAAAAACTGCTAACATATGACATATGGTGCATGTGACTTACCCATTCTGCATAGCTGCTGAGGAGGGATCATAGGTCAGAGTCATTGCACCCTACAAAGAGGAAATTCACATTATGGAATATCAGGGTTATCGCTATTCACGTGCTGGAACATAATTGGATTTTGCCCATATTAAAATGCCATTTTTGTCATACATGTGGTTAGGAAGTGTGTGGTCGTATGTGGCCCACCCATAAAAAAAATAATTGTGATCCTCTTCAACATTTCAGTTACCCATACCTGGTCTAATCTATTAGCAAGTTAAATCTATTCATTCTGTTCATTTTGTTTACAGATAACATAAAAGCTGATGCATACTAGTCTCAGATCGCCTGTCTGTCCATTGGGAACAAATCCACCGTGAGCGTGTTTCTTCCTTTGACTGTCTGCAAACTTGCACAACAAGGGCTGAGAGGGAGCTGAGGGAAAAGGAGAGGAATATGGTTAAGAACAGCCATTTTCATCACCGCCTCCACAAAGGGGAACGGCTTTCATACCCAGCGCTCCGGAGGCGATCTTGATAAATTTCCCGTTGAAGTGTGAGATCACGGCATTGCACTGCTCGGTGGTGTCCATCCTGGTGGGAGAGGAGAGGGCGCGACAACAATGAAAAACAGACACTAACACTCGTACATTGTGGTAGCACAAAATTTTAAATTACATTACAGCGTTATCGTCATCGTCAAATTCACATCAAATTATTATTTATTTATTTTTTAGCAATGTGGGCGGTGAATTTGGCTCCATAGCCTTCAGTAGGGACTTACACGACTTAATCCACCTCTAATACCGCCACTATCACGTCGCAATTACTGAATCCATCAATGTTACAGGAAAAACGCAATATAACAGCACACAATTGTGATCATCTGGAGTCGTTCAGAATAAGCATTTATCAAATAGCATGACAAAAACGTTTACCGTAATAAAAAAACCATCACACACAACAGAGATGGTGATTATTAAACGTATTAATGTATGCAAATTGCTATAATCATGTTTTCCTATTCAAAATGAGCTGTTACAAGTTTTGCTCTGACTAAGCAATCGGTGGATGGGAAAATGTTGAAATCATTGAGGGCGATAACTTTGGAATTGTGAGGGAGAAATTGAAAACCGTTCGGCTAAACCAAGTATCTGGGCAGACGAGATTGACATCCATCCAACATCCAGCCATCAAATTTTGCAAACATAGTAGCAAGCACAACGCAATGTTTGAACTTTACTATTTCATTGGCTCTTCTGACTGACCTGGCAAAGCCCACACCCCGGCTGTTGCCACCATAGTCACGGAGGATGCGTGTGGAAACGACTTGGCCGAAAGGCTGCAGCATGTTCTCCAACTCTTTTTCATCCACAGACAGAGGCAGGTTGGAAATATAAAGATTTGTGGGGTCTTGTTCCTGTTGCTGCTTAGAAACAAGAAGACAGAGAAAAGGAAACTTGGTCAACATTTTAGTACAGAGGATCGTCGTCCGTAATATTCTTAAACAGCATTGTGCTATATCTGACACATAAAAAAAACAAAATAACAATGATAATTGTGCTGTGCTGTGCTGTCACAACTTTGTGTGTGTGCGTGTGCGTTTTATGGGTTTAACAGAATACGGGTAAATCTGAATTTAGTGTTGCATGCATTTAGTGCAGTTCCATATTGTGCCACAACATGCCAGGCGGCAGTGAGCTCTACTGGAAGACGTGCAGAATAATTAATTGGAAAAGAGCAGCAAAGAAAGCACCCAACAGTAATAGTAAAAAAAAAAAAAAATACAGTAAATACCTGTGTCAGTATTGTTTGTGTTGTTGCGCCACGGTTGTTTGAAGGTTTATAATTACCGCAATATATAAGCTAATTTAAAGGTAAGCTAATTTCTGTTGACCCATCTATGATATTTGTTGTTGTTATAGTAGTTTTGTAGTATTAGCTAGTTTATTTTCAGTAGATACAATTAAATGGTTTATTAAATAGTTTAGTTGACTAGTTTGGTGTTTAAATATAATGTAATGTAAAATTATCTTGTATGTTATGCTATATTTGTATGTAACGTAGCAGTTGTTTGAAAGTTTAGAATTACAGTAACATCAATGCTAATTTCCATTAGCCAAAGGCGTTTCACATTCTATGTTAACATGAGGCTAGCAAATGTTTCATAGTTTTTTGGTGTTTAAATATAAAATATTGAATTGTCTTTTGTTTAATGTGTCAAATAAATTAAAACAGAAGTGGCAAAGTTTAAAGCATGTGAGAGGGGTAAAAGCGAGCTAATTTCCATTAGCCCATCTAAGGCGTTTCACATTGTATGTTAGCATTAGGCAAGCAAATGTTTCGCAGTTGGAATTTTTTTGAACATTTTTGGTGTTTAAATATAAAATATTTAATTCTCTTTTGTTTAATGTGTCAAATTAAAATAGGAGTGACAACGTTTAAAGCATGTTAAAGGGGTACAAGGGAGTGGCATGACTCAGTGGTCATCTCCCAACCCAGAGGTTGAGGGTTCGATCCTGGGCCCTTGTGACCATGTTAAAGTGTCCTTGAGCAATAAACTGAACCCCCAGTTGCTCCTGAAGATACAACAAAATAGCTGGAAAAGCGCTATACATTTGCCATTAAAAATATATGGTCACCAATTTGTACCTATCCCACGTGGAACTGGAAGGTATTCCCTCCCGATGTCAATACATCTTTTGACAGTATGCTTAAACATGAAACATCTGGTGAAACACTGTAATAAGCGCCTCACGTGACCATAAACTGAAAGACACATCCATCTGCACTGCAGCAGCTCGGCGCCTCGTCGGCCTCCCTGAGAAACATCAGGAGGGCTGCGTATCCCAGCTACAGCGACGCACAAACTGCACTGTTTGTTCCCATCAGCTCCGCTACATCCAGGTCTTTAGAGAACAACCTTTCGCTAATTAACTCTTATCTGCGGATTCAAGCATATCAACACAGTCTGGGCTGCGGAAGTGGCATAAAGAAATGGTGAGAAAAGTACTTATAAGACCGAAAGAGAACAGTGGATGACTCACAGAGTGAATTATGCAGCTTTCCTGCTACCATGCAGATGCGACAACGCTTCTATGCATGAGCCCGTGAATCTCTCGCAATAGTAATAGTACAGTTAATTAAGCCTTTCTTGTCATTTTACAAACAGCTGTTTATCTACTTGTGATGAAATGATATTGACAAGATTAGAACAAATAAAGGAATATGAGAGGAAGTAAAACATTCAAGGAGATTGAATAAGATGAAAACTGAATATTGCATTTATATTCGCAACATTTAGGAGTTCGTGTGACATTTTTGTGAAGCTGTCGCACAAGCGTGGTGTGTGGCTGTGTGCAAGCTGGGGGTCTGGTATGCGACATAACTGACAGGTTACTTGGCAGAGGGAGACATGACATCTGGTTATACAGTGAAAGTAAATGAGGTCACGGGAAGAACAGCTTGTCAGCTGAGGTCATGTGACCAGTCTCATGTCATTCAGTAGTGCACACCACACATATTCAAAGAGGAAGTGCGGACAACCTTGTGGCAATGCAACGCAACATGAATGCACACACGCGCACACACACACACAAACTCCTCACCTTGGCCATCTGGGCTTGAATGCCGCTGGTTTTCAGAGCGTGCACGGCCTTCAAAGCAGCCGCTGGGCTGTCAAAGTCCACAAACCCGTAACCTGTAGTTGGCAGAGAAGTGCTGTGTTTACATCAACAGCCAATAAATGACAAGGAGAATCATAACACTGGCGTGGGGCCGAATTCTCGTACCTCTAAAATAGTCACTTTTCAGGGGACTCCCAAAAAAGTGTTTGTTCAACCATTGCATCATCTAGAGTAAACCATTTTCAACACTTTACAGTAGATTGGTGAATAATTTGTCAAATGAACACGCACGCATGGACTGGCCAATAGTTTTGATTAGTTAAAAATATATAAAATTTACCAAATTGTGATTTATGATTTACTGTCAAAAGTAGTTCAAACAGATTATGCATCATGATTTCATGATTCAATTCCCATTGACATTGGGCTTTTTCTGAAGTGTGGGGGCTGTATATTACAGAAGATTAATACCTGTGTGCAATTTGCGACGTTCTAAATTGTACGTAGGTATGAATGTCAGTGTAGTTGTTTTTTTCCATGTGTCCTGGCGTCCAGTTTATGTTGTACCCCACCACTCACCTAAAGTCAGCTGGGATGGGCTCCAGTATGCCCGTGTCCCTTGTGAGGGTAGGCGGGACAGAAAATGGACGGATGGAGTTTCACAAATAATTGAATATGTAAGATGCACTAATAGTCAATTATAGTAAAGTTTAAAGAATATATACACCGGTAAGTATTGTTAGCAGGGCTTGACCAAGTAACGGTCTGGCCGACCAACGGCATTCAAACAAAACGTTTTTTTTGTTATCTGCGTTGATTGTTAAGTTCAATACTAAACGACAAATTATTATAAAATGTTTAAATGTTCAGTCTGTAATTCATAATACATTTGTTGTTGTAAGCATCATTATATATATGTTTAACTATTTGGCTGACTAATCTGTTAATAATGGCTCATAAAAACCGCAACATTGATGCTAGCTTCGTTAACCCGTCTATGGCATTTTGCATTGCACGCTAGCATTGGGCTAGCGGACTTTGTAAGCTAAAGTTTGGGTGAATACGCAAAGTACAGATGTCTTTGCTTTGTGTTGATATCTTTTCATCTATTTTGAATAATTGTCCACTGCCACCATTTACACAAGGCAGCTTTATGTATACTGTACAGCACATTTTATACACAAGGCAACTCAATATGCTTCACAAATAAAACAGTTAAGACATTCAAAAGCAAAGAAACAAAAAGTAGCCTAACAAAATTATTAAAAATAATGTACAGTGACAACATTTAAAAGCATTTAAAACAACGTTAAAGACGTTCAAAAGCACAGCGAAAACAATACACCGTTTTCTAACAATACTAAAAGAACATACCGTGAAATTTATTTCAAAATTATTTAAAAGACCTATATCAAAAGTGCGGGGGGGAAGGGGGGGTATCATCTTTTATCGTGATTTAAAAGCATATAGTGGGGATCATTTCACTTCTTTTGGCAGCTTATTACGTTTGTGTGCAGCATAACAGTTAAATGCTGCTTCACAATGTTAGCTTTGAACTGTTGGCTCCTCTAATTGACCCAATTTACGGCTCGTAACTTGAAAACAGCCGAACGATGACCCCATATTCTACAAAAACTCATTGGTCGTGTCACTCATAAGAAGAGGTAATATAGGAGGTCAAAATAATCAAGGAGTTTGTCTACGGTAGGAGTCACTCTAGTAACAAGATAACATAACAAAATATACATTCAGGACATATACACAAATGCACATAGTACAGAGAGTCTCTAGCAATGCAAAGTGTGCACCAGTGCTACAATAAGAGGACATTCAACTGAATTGTGTAATTGATGCAGCGTGACAAAGCTCCAATACTGTACAGCACAGTTTGTGTAGGAGAAATTGACAGCTTCCCTAAAGGTTTATAATTGTCTGAGATGGTGGCAAACAAGCACCACATGAAACTCTTCAACTCACTTTAACATAGATCCTTGTCATTAAGGTTTTATATTCGACACGGCTTTAGCCTGGGCACAAAAACAGCTAAATCTGAGATGTAAAAAACTACAAGTCAACTGTTGAAGAAATGAATGGCAAGGTAATGAACTTTTACTGACCTTTACATTTATTGGTTGTCTTGTCCAGGATCGCCTTTGCCGACTGAATCTTGCCATACCTGCACACACAGCGTGCAGATGATGTTGTAAATAAATCACTTAAACCTTGTGTAAAATCAATACCAAAATAAAATCCTTTGTATCACTAGGCAGAAATGTTTTCCAAAGACCCGACCTTTTATTTCCACAACACAGTAAACCAATTGAACACTAATTAGCGAGAAATAAAGTGAATGTAATGATTCTACATCGTTCAGGCTTTGCTTGATCACAAACCTTAACCTGAAATGTGAAACAAATTGCATGCTGCTTGTTGACACACGCATGCAAAGAGGACTGAATGGTGAGCTGACATCACCATTCAGACCTTGTTGCTAAGAAAAAGCGCTTTCATTTCTGCTTTGTGCTGGCAAACAACATTGGGAGCATGAACAAAACAAGCGAAAAGGACACAAACAGCTGCTGCTGGTTACATGGATGAATGCCTCGCTCCATATGCTTGTGGGGAACGAGAGGAGACAAAACTCAGCTAATTATGGCATCTACCCCACTAACCACATGGATGGTGGTCCATAGGGCCAAGTGTTCTGTAGATACTGTGCTACTTTAGATATCAATACTTTATTTAGTTTGAGACAACGCAATGGCTGAGATGGGCTAATGTGATTACCGTGGATGCCCGGTGACATTTATAAACTCAGTCAGCTGCTAAGGTAAAACATGAGCGAAAGCACCGTGCAGTGTGTATGTGAATAACGGGCTTGTTTGCGTGTTTTGGTACAAGCAATGGATCAGTGAATTAGTTGTTGACAGATAATTAATATAATCAAACAATTTTTGAGCGGTAAAATGTGCCAAAGGCACTGATGTCGACTCTGGAGGTAAGCCTGGCCCGGAATCTTCATTTGACTAAGATGGAGGACCAAAAAAATGCCAAAATTAAAAAATAAATAAATAAATAAATAAATGTGAAAATAAAAATGGATATAAAAAATATCATTCAAAAAATTAAACACCAAAAAATAAATATAAAAATGGAAATAAAAACAACAAAAAATATATAAATAAATGACTAAATAAAAAAAGAAATTAAAAACAACAAGATCCAAAAAATAAATATACAAATAAATGTGGAAATAAAGACAAAAATTTATATATAAATGTCAATCAATAAATAAAAACGCTCTGCTATCGAATTTATTTCATGTTGCTGACCCTGTCAACATGAATTACATCATGACATTTTATTCAAATGAGGGGGCAGTCCTATGTGTGTCTTGTGTTGCAAACTTGTCTTTCAATGGTAGGATAAGCAGGTCAGAGAACAAGGATGTCTCGCTGGCTTGCATGGAGAGCTCCAGCAATGGACGACTGACTATCTTGCCCACTGTCACCACAACTTGCGGTTTGAGTTGCTCGACAACTTCACACAAGTTCCTGTAAACAACAAGGTTCATTGTTTCTTTCGTGTGTGTGAATTCTCCCTTGCTGTGGAACAGGCAGAGTCCGACATACAAACCCAATTCCCAAAAAGTTGGGACACTATACAAATTGTGAATAAAACTGAATGCAATCATGTGGAAGTGCCAAATTTCAATATTTTGTTCAGAATAGAACAAAGATGACAGGTCAAAAGTTGAGCTGAGAAAATGTATAATTTTAAGGGAAAAATATGTTGATTGTAAATTTCATGGTGCCAACAAATCTAAAAAATGTTGGGACAGGTAGCAATAACAGGCTGGAACAGTCAATTTCACTAAAAAATAACAGCTGGAAGACCAGTTACCACTAATGAGGTCCATTGGAAACTTGATTGGAGTATAAAAAGAGCTTCTCGGAGTGGCAGTGTCTCTCAAAAGCAAAGATGGGTAGAGAATCACCAATTTCTCCAATGTTGCGCAGAAAGATAGTGGACAAATATCAGAAAGGTGTTTACCAGCGAAAAATTGCAAAAAGGTTGAAGTAATCATCATCTACAGTGCATAACATCATCCAAAGATTCAAAGAATCTGGAACAATCTATGTGTGTAAGGGTCAAGGCCGAAAAGTCATACTGGATGCCCATGATCTTCGGGCACCGCAAACAGGAATGCTTACTGTAAGGGAAATCACAGAAAGGCCTCAGCAATACTTCCAGAAAACATTGTGGGTGAACACAATCCACCGTGCCAGCCACCGTTGCCAGATGAAACTCTACAGTACAAAGAAGAAGCCATTTCTAAAGCAGACCAAGAAGCGCAGGCGTTTCTCTGGGCCAGGGGTCATTTAAAATAGAGTGTGGCAAAGTGGAAACCTGTATTGTGGTCAGACGAATCACGATTGGAAGTTCTTTGTGGAAAACTGGGGCGCTATATCATACTGACTAAAGAGGACAAGGACAACCCAAGTTGTTATCAGCACTCAGTTTATAAGCCTGCATCTGTGATGGTATAGGGTTGCATCAGTGCGTGTGGCATGGGCAGCTTCCACATCTAGAAAGGCATCGTCAATGCAGAAAGGTATATTCCGATTGGAGAACAACATATGCTCCCATCCAGGCATCATCACTTTCAGAGAGGATCTTGCATTTCTCAACACGATAACGCCAGACCACATGCAGCACCAATTACAACATCATGGCTGCGTAGGAAAAGGATGCGGGTATTGAAATGGCCAGCCTGCAGGCCGCTTCTTTCCCTTCTAGAGCACATTTGGCGCATCATAAAGGGGAAGGTGCAACAAAGAAAGCCCAAAACAGTTGAACAGTTAGAGAGACGCGTGTTAGATAAGAATGGGACAGCATTCCTATTTGTAAACTTGAGAAACTTGTCTCCTCGATCCCCAGACGTTTGCAGACTGTTGTAAGAAGAAGACGGGATGCCTCACAGTGGTGAAAATGGCCTTGTCCCAAATTTTTTGACATTTGTTGACACCATAAAATTTTAAATCAACATAGTTTTCCCATAAAATTAGAAATTTTCTCAGTTTAAACTTTTGACCTGTCATCTTTGTTCTATTCTGAACAAAATATTGAAATTTGGCACTTCCACATAATTGCATTCAGTTTTTATTCACAATTTGTATAGTGGCCCAACTTTTGTCGATCAACCAGGCGAATAGTTCAACCCAAGACACCCTTAGGACCGCCCTCTCATTTGAATAACATTTCATGACGCATTTAATGCTGACAGCGTCTGTAGCATGAAATAAATAAATAAATATGAGAGGAGTGCGTTTTTTATATTTATTGATTAACATTTAATTATATTTATATATTTATATTTATTTCCACATTTATTTTTATATTTATTTGTATTATTTGAATCAGTTTTTTTTATGTTTACTTTTATTATATATATGTGTGTGTCTATAATTTGTATTTATTTATTTTTATTTTTTTTATATTAAATTTTGGAATTTTATTTTTTATTTTCACTTTTACTTTTTTATTTTGGAATTTTTGGTCCTCAATAAAAACGTACTCCAGAGCTGCTCGGTGTCCACATTTCCTGTGTAGAAAGCCTTGACAGAACGTCAGAAATGTGGGGGACCCCCATCAGAATGTGACAGGCCAGGAGAGAACGTACTGGTATATGTGGTAAACCAACTGTGAGAAAATTTAGCCAGGCTTAAATACGGTAAAAAAATAGACAAAATCCCACCCCACACCAAGTATACATTCTTGCACTCACTGGTGGCAGAGTTTGACCAGGTCCAGGTCGGTGGTGGCGGGTGGGAGGCCTCGGATGTACAGGTTGGTCTTGCTGAGCTGCTCCAGGCCCGTGCTGCTGCTGTTGCTGCTGCTGCTGGGACTGGACGGAGTCATGGGGTACGACTGCACACAAGGAGGGCCACTGTTATCGAGAGGTTACGGGAGCGCCATAATCAAATTTATATTATGGTCAACTGTTATCACAAGGAACTCTCTTCTGTAATGGATAAAAAACATTGGAAAATACAGAGAGAAGGTTCAAATTGTGCACGCATTCCACATTAATGCCTCATGTTTTTCATCATTCTTAACAGGGCTTCAGAGTCTCGCTAACTTTTGGGCATTTTCTTGTGGGCTGGAGAACAGTGCGGTTTTAAATACCAATGTAGTTCAACATTTAAGTTGCTATAAAAACATGGACTGGGTTACATATCCACTATGTAGTACAGTATGTAGTGCTGTTCAAATGTGCCATGAGCAAGAGTTAGCGCCTGTCAGTAGTGCCCTCAACATATTCCATATTGCATTGTGGGGGAAAAAAGTCAACAATGATTAAGAGCTTAAATACATCCCATCAGACAGAGAATGATTTTCCCCTTCGTTTTCCGGGGTATTGTTTGATTTTGGCCACAAGATATATTCATGGGTTGTGGCGTGAAAATCTCTTTAATACAAATAGAGCAGCACATCACAACACAGACGGACTCAAACTAAAGTGCTTTGTTTGTATCAATTTTGTCAAATGCGCACAGCTGAAACCATTATAATGTTATTATAATTTATGTGCTCAATATACTGTACTGTATATTACAGAAGTGCCATCAGCCGACTTTGATCAGGCACGCTATAATTATTTGACAAAAATGATGTGCTTTAACCATGCGCGAGATGTTTTCCAAAATTGAATTTGATTTCACTGATGTGATGAATGAATTATAGTCTGCTATACAAAAACAGTTATATACTGTCTTTGGAGCAGGCAATGAGTGAACGATTCTGAACACAGCAATGTTCTTGTAATGCACAGGTTTCAAACTCAAGGCCTGGCCTGCCGCATCACTATAGGGCCATTGCACTCAGAGCGGCGAAACTGAAAGGTGTTTTTAGCTGTGTTTTGGGTCATTATCCTGTTCCAAGAACTGCGACTCAGGCCAACCTTTCAGACGCTGGGCACCACATTTCTCTCTAGAATACCTTGATAGTCTGGAGATCAATTACATTGTATCCTGCACACATTCAAGACAACCTTGTGCCAGATGAAGCAAAGCAGGACACGTGAACAAAACAGAGCCTCATCCATGTTTCACCGTATGGACAGTGTTGTTTTCTTGGTATGCTTCATTTTTGCATCTGTGATCAGAGAGATGACGTGCCTTCCCAATCCCATTCCCAAAAAGTTCCAGTTTTGACTCATCTGTCCATCTTAGAAGCTTTGTGGCTTCTCAACATGCAGCTTGGCATTTTTTTTTTAATGATTTTGTTTCAAAAGAGATGTCCTTCGTGGTTGTCTCCCATGAAGTCCACTTTGGCTCAACAACAATGCAAGACTCTTTGTGGTTCACTTTTCTGCCACAAATACAAACTGAAATTATAGATATATTTAGGTATTATTGTAACACACAATATCTATACTAAACTGGTACAGTGTACATGAAACAAAAGGTCAATTTTGTTGTGAAAGATCATGTGGATATAACATGGCATTTTTGGATTGGCCATTCCATGTTCACGCCATGATGTAAAACCGTTTACTTGCAATTCAAACTAGTTGCCAGTGGTCAGCCTCTCATGAAAACTGGTTGCATAACTACACACACTGTGCAACAATTCAGTCAACTAGACCAAATCAGGTGTGTTGACTTCAGTTTCCTTGCTAAAAAAATCTGTACCAAAATTGCATATCATCTTCACTTTGAATAACTTTGAGCTGTTACAAGTATTTTCTGTTACGAAACCCCCCTTTTTTTAAACAGTTGAACGGACTATTTTAATTGACTTCTAGTTGTCAAATCAATTAGCTTTGTACAGAAATATTATGATGAGGGTGACGATAAAGTTAGTGTGAACCTGCTACGAATAGCAAATATCTGCTCGTAATTGACACCTGCCTACAAATCCCACAAGATGGCGGCAAAGCACTTTTTGTAAACCAACAAGAAAGTGACTTGGCTAAATGAAGTTCTTACCCTCATACCAACATAGTTGCTTGGCACCAAGATGCCACAAGATGGCATCAGAGCAATGTTTTTACTCTCGACCAGGGGTGGCCAATTTTGGTCCTCGAGAGCCATTATCCAGCATGTTTTCCATGTCTCCCTCCTTCAGCGCAGCTGAATCTAATGATCAGCTCATCAGCAAGATGAGCAGAAGCCTGATAACGATCCTGATCGTGAATCAGGTGTGTTAGTGGAAAGAAACATGGAAAACAGGCTGGATAGTGGAAGAGGACTAAATTTTGCCACCCCTGCTCCAGACACAAATTTGGCCTGAGCACAAATAGATATTTGCCCGCAAATAAGACAGCGGTTCTCTCCCAAAACAAAAACAAAAAATCCTGAATTATTTTTTTTTCTTTCATTCTCATGAGACAAAGCAGCACATAACTGTCCTCCCAAGCATTTCCTTCCCTTTACTCATCCTTTAAAATAGCTCCCAGCCAGCCCAAAGCCTTCCCAGATCAGTTCAAACACAAAAGCATGGCAGCATTGTGCCATCTGTCCGTAACCAAAGGACAATCCACTTCAAGACCCACAGCTATGGATATCACCACAGTCATGCCAAGCCCAAACACAGAGATATTCTTACCCAGTCATGTGATGGTTTAATGTTCATGAAGGATACTTTTACAGAATGTTGAGTTGCGGCAGGAACATCTGTTCATCCTTCAAGTAAAGGCCCTTTTTTATGTTGGCATGCAATTACATTACTGTACTACTACACTATTTTTTGGGAGCATCAAAGAGAGCGGCTACAATGAGACACAAGCAGAAGAGGGTACGGAAAAAAATCCCACACTGACTCACCTTGACTGAATCAATTGACTATCATTTGATGGATTCACAAATGGATACTTGAAGGTGGATATCAATGTGCTGGAATAATTCACTCCATCGGCTCGGCTGTGCTCATATTTCAACCACGAGAGGCCATAAAAACTCCTGCACCCTGCATCAATCTTCCATCTCAATCAGAAGGCGTGACTGGAAGCCAAGAGGCCTTCCGATTCCCCCCCTTTATGTTCACCTGAGAGGTCGAAATGAAGGGTGCACACTGCCAAGAGCACCCCCCTGAATTCAGTCAGAATGTATGAAGCCAGAAAAAAAGAGGACTACAGTAACCATGGTGCATGTTTAGCAGAGTGGCTGGCCAAACAAGGTTATATGGACACAATTAAAGCCTCTCGCAGATGGTTTCATCCCCATCCTGACAAGTCGCCTCTGTTGTTATTCATCCTTTGCGATTGAAGGCTGTTTACTTGGACTATTGCAAACCAAACACACAGCGGAAGGGCTTCCCAATGTCATTTCAGGCTCGGGTTTATTTGAAAAGTGACAGCAAAAGTAGAAAGCAAAACACAATGGCCTACCTGCTTGCGAGTGGCAGCTTTCAGTGGGTTGCCTGTGTTAGCAAAGATCATCCTGGAGGTTGGAGAAATTCGATTTCCTGACAAGATCTCCCCCCTCTAAAAATAAAAATTGAAAAAAAATTAAAATCGCAGATCCAATGAAAAGGTCGGAAGCGGTGTGTAAGGCTCGAAAATAAACCGTCTAGTTAAAACAACGGCATACTGATCGGGTTGGTTTAGTTGAATAAAGCATGTGTACTCTCTCTTTTGCTTTGGTAGTGACACATTTATCCAGTTAGCTCAGTTTGTTGTACACCAGCGTATCGAGCGAGCCTCCGGTTCGGTTCATTGATCTACGACGTCCTGGTGCAGACCGCTCGCCAGTCCCACCTACTACGGACCAAACCATCCCTCGCATTTGGGGGGTGTTTGGCGTCAATTCGACTGTGTTGCCTTCCCGTAAAATACCTACATTTGACGTTTAACAGCGTGTATTGTCGCGCGATGGTAGATACATTCCTCGGGGTGATTTAAAAAGCAAGATAAAGTATTTGTTAGGGTTTACTTTATCGTTGTGCGGAACACTTGCCGCCTTTCGTGTTGGTGCCGTCCGTACATACCAAGCATTCTTCACCCCCACCTCCCCCAACCACACTCACACACACACAGACACACACAACTACACGCACACACACGTACACGCATAAACACGCGCGCACGCAACCACACACTACCACACACACTTCCTCTTCCTACCCTTCCCCCCATCCCACACACTACATGTCAGAGAATCAGGATGTAATGAAATATAAGCAGGCACTGGCCTGGACAGGAGGTCACACTATCCCAGTAAATAAATAAATATATAAATATATATTTTTTAAAGCTATAAAGAGCCAAGAATACATATCATCTAAAGCACTATTTTATTATACTTCCCGCTTTATGCAAATCTCTCTCTCTCTCTCTCTCTCTCTCTCTCTCTCTCTCTCTCTCTCTCTCTCTCTCTCTCTCTCTCTCTCTCTCTCTCTCTCTCTCTCTCTCTCGCTCTCTCTCTCTCTCTCTCTCTCTCTCTCTTCATCATCCATCATTATCCATCCATCCATCCATCCATCTATCTATCTATCTATCTATCTATCTATCTATCTATCTATCTATCTATCTGTCTATCTATCTATCTATCTATCTATCTATCTATCTATCTATCTATCTATCTATCTATCTACCCATCCATCTTTTAACTGAGTCACATGACATGACACCAGGGAGGGAAAATGGCTAATTGGGCCCAATTTAGACATTTTCACTTTGGGGTATACTCACATTTGTTGCCAGGAATATAGACAGTACTGCCTGTATGTTCAGTTATTTTGAGGCGACAGCAAATTTACAATATATTTACATTTTTACGTAATTTACATCGTAGCAAATTGTCATTTCTTCATGTCTGTTCCATATAATGATATACAATAATGACATATTTACTCAAATCTAAGGGGTGTGCCAATTTTGTGCTCATCCATCCATACTGCAGTTTTCTATCCATCTACAATCCATCCATCAGCTATCTGAATGTAACCAATTGTGTATACTGTGCAAAGCTTCTATCTTTCAGATATGGCCTACATTGTATGCATATTATAAAGATTTAATGAACAGTGTTGAAGAAAATATGGACTCATTTCTGAATGTATAAACAAGAATTACAACTGCTGCTTTTACTTGATTGATCTGCGTATTTGTGCAATTGAATGCCACAATGTGAACAAAGCATTTCGGAATTATCTTTATTGAAAGTACAAATACTTGGTTGGTGTGTATTCAAGCCGATTGTTAGGTTTCTGTAACTGGGTAATTCATTTTCTGATGACTTTTAACTTACATTCCCTATTTAAAAACAGACACCTGTACTTTCTACTCATTTTGTCAGAATAGTTTCATGACGACATTATGTAAAATAGCAATCAATAAACAGAATTAAAGTCAACCATTGTTTAGATTTTTGATTGATTGTTTACTGAGATTTAGGGCATTAATCAAGATGGAGGATGGTGAACAGTTTGGAGTGATTACAAGCAGGCTCATGCTTCGTTCAAGAAATGATTTCAAGTTGTTTGTTAGTGATGGTCTAACTCTGAAGGGACCTTGGTGATCTCCTCTGTTTGACCCTTTATGACCATCACACCGCCTGGACCAACTAAAGCTAAGTGGTTGTGACCATTACATCATGCACTCAAAAACAGCAAACCAACTATGGGTTAAAAATAGACCGATCCTCTACTTGGGTCAATTTGACCCAACTTTGAGTCAAGAAATGGGTCTTTTAGTGTAAAACAACTCATAAATATTGGTCAGATCCTTTACTTGGGTCAAACAAATTGGGTCATTTTGTGTAAAACAACCCAGAAAGTTGGGTTAAATTGACCCATAAAGTGGATTGGTCGATTTTTGATCCATAATCGGGTTACTTTTGACCCAACTGTTTATCGAGTGTGCCCAAGTCCCAATCAATCCAAAAGTTAAATCAGCTCTTGCCTCTTATAATCGATATAAGTGGACAGTGACTCTCATTTGAAATAAGTCTTCAATTTTTACACATTTATGATCTGTCAGATAACCTCCCAGGGAATGTAATTTTACAACAATCTACACTCGAGAAACAGCAATAGCCCTTCAGGATAGAATAGCCTATTTGTGAAGAATTCTCATTTCATGGTCGCATAGGCCAAAGTAGCGCATAGGTCTTTGCGGCGATTTAAAATGTAAACCCAAATCATCTGTGCGTAGGGAAGCTTTTCAAAGCATCACATTTCTCTCCCTTCTCTCTGCTGGTTGGTGGGATTACGGCTTCATGCTGGTGTCATGTTACAAGCTTCTCGTGTTCCTCGAAAGCGGCACTCTTTCCAAATCAAATAATCAGCTGCAGCAGTCTTTGTTTAGATGATTCCTTATTCTTGTAATGGATTACAAATGTTCATTTAGTGACAGGGGAGGGCCCCATGTGGTTTCGATGCACTTCTTTTACACATAAAAGACATCGATGTCACGTCTCTTCCTCCATTGTGCCGGTTCAAATGGGATATACGGCCAATAGGTCAAATGATCGGCCTAATTTGGTGTCTTCAACAAAAAGCTTGTAAAAATGACTTCCTCGCTGAGCAATGACATGAATAGGTTTTGAACTGAATAAATGGCAAACTGTCAACCAATCGTGTGCAGAGCTGAATTGAATGAGGTAACACAGTCAGCAATAATGATTCAGCAAACACTTTGCTTGTTTCCTGCATTGTCTTGACACTGATCAATGTATTGCCAACACCTGTTCAATACATGGTGAATGCACATTTTTTTACGAGATCTATTTGAAAAAGCATCTGTGGGGGGTTGTATGGAAAGCATTTATTTGATATCCTTGATATACTTCTTAATCTTAACGTCCATGGACCTGCTCTAGCACACTCTTTATCCTCACTTAAATCAGTACGAGTTGAGCCTAATAGTGTTAAACTTTCTTTAGTTTTGAAGAAAGTTTTAAACATGTACTTCTAGGCCAAAAGTGGAACTAGCAGTGGAAAATAAATTTCCAGTTACGCACAGTACTCGACTAATGTGCCCTAGTGTTTCTACTAGTGCACTGGATTGTCTTACTAGTAATACTACTGTACTGCAAAGCTATCCAATATTCTGTTCAAATGACTGTTTGACCATTTATTCAATGTTCTTGAAATCCATCTTTAAGTTCATGTTCATGTTCATGTTCACTAGTATGCTACTTGTTTCTTGGCAGGTAACACTGCACTCCTTGCCGATGTAAAAACACCCCCCCCCCCACCCCCCAAAAAAAGACCAACTTATCAGCCTTGGTCAGTGCATATGGAGGATCAAAACTACCAAAATTCTAAATAAACAAATAAACAAATG
Organism: Leptonotus elevatus; assembly: GCF_054856555.1. Classification (NCBI taxonomy): domain Eukaryota; kingdom Metazoa; phylum Chordata; class Actinopteri; order Syngnathiformes; family Syngnathidae; genus Leptonotus; species Leptonotus elevatus. The sequence continues at coordinate 20,138,036 of NC_141241.1, read as the reverse complement.
ACTAAAAGTGAAAATAAAAACGGATATAAAAAATATAAATAAAAAAAAATATATATATAAATGGAAATAAAAAATCGATTCTGCAATATATCGCAATATTACAGCACGCAATTCTCGAATCGATTCGATATGCAGTCAAATCAATTTTTAAACATCAATTTTTTATGGGAATATTCAACAAAAGGTTTTACTTAGGGTTAGGGTTCACACGTTAAGCATGGAAGAATGTTATATTAATGGAACATTAAGCCTTAATGTTTTATTTCAATGCTGTTCAAATATGAAACAGATTGCAACAGATTGCTTGTTAAATAAAGTGGCTCACAGTTATAAGCCTAAAGTTTCAGATAAATGAATACATTTTCGTACAAATCTTACAGTGTACATCTATACGTTTACGGATTAGTATTTTCTAAGTTTGAGTTTCAAAAAATTGCAATAATCAATTTTGCGATTTGTATAGGGATTAATCGGTATTGAATCGAATCGTGACCTATGAATCGTGATACGAATCGAATCGCCAGGTACTAGGCAATTCACACCCCTAATATATATATATATATATATATATATATATATATATATATATATATATATATATATATATATATATATATATATATATATATATATGTTGAAATGAATACAATAATTAAATATCAATCAATAAATAAAAACGCTCTGCTCTCACATTTATTTATTTCATGCTGCAGACGCTCTGCCAGGATTAAATGTTATTCAAATGAGGGGGCGGTCTTAAGCGTGTCTTGGGTTAGACTCCGCCGTTGTAAACTACCTTTCAATGGTCGAGTAAGCGGCTCTGCGAACAAGGAACTCTCGCTGGCTTACATGGCGAGCTCCTTGTCCACAGTCACCACAACATTATAAAGTTTTACTAGTTTAACATATGTGCCTACGAGTTGAGGATTTGTCATAGCTATACACAGTAAGGAAACATTCGCCAGCGAGTTTTACAGGAAACATGAATAATAGAGAGATTTAAAGACTGCTAGCCCATTGTGGAGCTCAAATGGCCATTGAAAGTAGTAAATTGTACGAGAGGGAAGCACATCCTGGTGGGGATGGCTGAGTGTTGAGGTAGCAGGAGGTCCCATGGGTGTGGAGAGGGAGGGACTGAGGAATGTGGACTAGTTCTTCTCCTTCATCATCCGCTACGTAAGTGAGGAATGTAGGTCCCAGTCAAGAGCTCAGCTTGCCCGCAGACCTGTCTGGTAGGACTTTTTAGTAGTGAAGTTACACTGCTGGGCGGATTGCGGGACTTGTAACTATTCGGCAAGAACAAAAGGAAACCCTTGTGCTTATTGGGCAAGCTACTTGTGTGGTTTGGTTTGCGGTTTGTGACTCCTCGGGGGATAGTGTAATGCTTTGACTTGAAAGGCACTCAAGGAATCTATAGTGAAGCCCCTTTATTAAGGGAGATCGGAGAGAACCCATACACAATGACAATTACCCCCAAATCCAGACTGCAGACACAGGCCAAAACTGAGATTATAGTTCTTACGATATCCCTCTAGGCAAATTTGAAAACATTCAAACTTTAAAAGAGTCAAAAATTCAGGACATATGAGGAATTACGCTCCACATAAAAAAAAAAATCTTGTACATTTTCTATGCAGGACATATCGATTCAATGAAGAAGAAGTATCCAAATTCCAAATATTAAGGTCAGTCAGAACACCTGGGGAACCTTTTTCCACATTCCCTGAATTCCTCGCATACCACAAATTCCCCAATGTTCACACTAACTTTGCCAAATTAGGAAATATTTTACATAGTTACATCCACCTTTTACATTTCTAGACTGATTCACACCATTCCAACTTTAAGTCTCTCGCATTTTACATTTGAAAAGTTAAATAATTCAATGAATTCCAAAGTGTGTTCAACTTCAGCTCTTCAGCGTTCATGCACAATTTTTCTATAGAAATTTTGTTCTTCAGTTACGTGGAAGGAAGACATAAGCTAAGTCCTACCCAAAAATGTTATTTCAAACTCATTGGTCTATTATCATTGATGTAAATTGGGTATCAAGTGGGACGTGGGGGTTGGGATGGGCGTATAGTGCTCATCATAGCATTTTGGATTGAATAAATTTTACTATTGCTAGTTGCTATAGTTACATTTTTATTTACACAAGTGTTTGTTTCTGTATTTTGTATATTAGAATTATTAGAAATTTCAAAAGGGGGGTCATAAATGTCCTCCAATTCTGGAATGATGACCCTCATTTAATATAACGGCGTATCTGTGGCGCTTCAGTTCCTATTTACGCGTTCAAATTGTACTCAATTTATACAGACAGTTATTTATTAGTCTACCAGCTAGGAAGACCCTTCCTCCAGACCTGCATGACTACGCAGAGCGGAAACTACCGTACCGTATATAAAATGGATGAACTCCTCGCTCACTCATTGTGGATTTAGCGTCCTCGTGTGTCTCTCGTCCGTAATTGCAATAATGCGTTGGTGACGTCATTGTGCGACGGAAGTTGTTCTACGTTTGACATCATTCTGGCTGATTCATTGTAGCCAGTTTGTACGATTCACGGTCGCGTATCAAAACAGCACAGAAAGCTAGAAAAGAAAAGGTAAGTATGTCTATGCCAAATATGCACTCACTGGTATGTTTTTTTTAATGCTACTCGGCGATTTGGAATTATTGTAAATAAGTTGTTGCTGCCTTCCTTTTGGAGGTTGGCATTAGGTTCGCGTCATGAGTATGCTAGCAGGACGCTAGCCTCAATTGGAGCTTTATCTGGTTCCGTAAATGGGAGAGCGATCTAATGGCATATATTATAATGTCTAACAAAGCTGCGTTGGGACGTGAAGGTTCCCTCCCAACGACAACGCGTGGTTGTCCATATATAGATGCGAATAGATTAGCCAAGCAATGCTAAGTATTGCGGCCAGCCTCCGACTGAAAGTTTTCTACTATATGCAGTACAATGTTATTGGATTGGATGGTACTTTTCACTCAACTGAATACAATAATCATACATAGAGCAGCAGTGAGAGACGGAATAATTAAAATAAATTTAGCATGCTTTATGTTTTACGTATTTTAAAAGTGAGATTTCATTTTTCAGAGATATGATAAATTATAATCATAGAATCTTTGTATGTAGGCATAATATTTCATGTTGAAAGTCATATTGAATGCATGTTATTCCTTAGGAATGTACTAGATACTCCATACTCCTAACACTAGTCAGCTTTACTGACTTTAATTTATTTCAACAATATTAATACAATTTTATTTTACTTAGGGTTGTAGTTAGTTATTTTAATAATTGGTTCATTTGTTTTGGCCTTTATTGATGAATTACATATTAAAAACTGTTGTAATTTCTATTCATGTATTAAAAAATAGAAGACATTGTTTCAAATTGACAGTAGTGAAGATTCAGAAACAAATCCAAACAAATCTATTATAACTCAGTTACATGTCAGAAAATAGGCAAAAACGTTGATTATTGTTTTCCAAAGTAAAAGCAGATGTTTTCAAACATTTTATTTTGATTCAACACATAGAAAACCAGTCTGGTTTCTTGGAGGACTACAGAAATCTGACAATACTGTTAGGAACGTTACATTCAGAGGATTTGGACAATTTACCTAAAAAAACAACAACCTTTATTAGAAGAAAAAAAAGTAGGCCCCAATTTCCTTAATTTTTGGGGGTTGGCAATCGGCTGGTTCCTTTAAAAATAAACCAATCTTTTCCACCGATCTCATCTCTCTCCTCACAGGTCTGGAAAAGTCAGCCACTGTCCTCTTATGCTGAGATGACTAATAGGCTTTTCACTTTTATTAGAGAGACTTCTTCATGTGCAGTTAAAACAACTAGTTTGCATTGCTTCACAGATATTGTTCAATGTTTTACAAGAAAACAATATTTGAACACTGAAGGTGTATGCTGCTTGTTATGAAAAAATCAGGATTGTCAAAAAAAAAACGGGATCGGCAGGTCGGACGCTTTTAAAAGACCGGAGATTGGCCGGAAAATTGTTATCGGTGCACCCCTATTACAAAGTGTCTCTAAACAATTAATCAATTATCAAAAATAACGATAGATTAATTTGATCATCTATTAGTTGTCATTGACAACTTGTTTATTAATCGTTTAATCGCTGCACCACTAATAATTATTACGTTAGCGCTTCAACTAATAAAATGGTGGCCAAAATACAAAACCTATCTGCGGGATTTTCTTATTGCTAGAGTACGTCATGATAAATGGCATTCTGCAAGAAAATTGCAATTTTATTTATTTATTTATTAGTTTTCGCTAAAATTTATTTTTTTAGATACATTTTTTCCCTCGTGTTGTTTATATGCATAATATGTAATAATCAATAATGCATTTCATTTTACCAGTGGTGAAATGTTTTTGTTTGTTTTGTGGTTCTTTCAGATCAAGCTTGGCAACATTTTGTGTTATTGTCAAAAGATTCTGACATGGACCGTCTCTTGAGACTTGGTGGTGGAATGCCAGGGCTTGGCCAGGTAACATAGTCTAAATCGTCAGAAAAACAATCATAGATGCCTTCAAACAGGAGAGAAATAAAAAGTTTGTTTTAAAATAACATTTTATTTGAACTACCTGATGAATTTGACATCTGCTTTGTTTAATCAGGGCCCCCCAACGGATGCACCAGCTGTGGATACAGCAGAGCAAGTCTATATTTCATCATTGGCACTGCTCAAGGTACACCCCAACTACAAGAGTAGCTTGACTTGCGAGTTGAATTCATTCTGTGACCATGCTCATTACTCGGATGTAGGCATGACCTGATGTTACATTCTGGCTGTATGATAACTGTCAAAACGTCACAGTACTAAAATTACATAATTAAATATTCATATATAATTTAAATATTTTGGTTAAAAAAAACAACAACAACATTAAACCATTTAACAAATTCCATTTTAGTTTTTAAACGAAACGTAGAATATTTGGTACAATGTTAAATTTTAACCACTAGAGCTGATACTGGCCGGATGTTGTGAAGTTTACTGCCGCCATCTAGTGGTGGAATGCCAAAAGCTCACTCTTAAGTCAAATTCAACACAAAGCAAAAAAAAAAAGAAAATAAGTTGCGGCACTTGTATGTCAGGGTACTGCCGCATATTAGGGTCGAACAATTAATCACATTCAAATTGATATTGCTATGTAGTAGAACACAGTTTAGGAAAAATAACAAACAGAAACAAAAGTCTGTTTAGTTTTGGACGTTGGGAGGCTTAATTTTTTTCTATATATGTGTATATTTTATGTACTCATTAATATAGTGTACTGTCTATCTACATATTTTCAGTGCTTAAGAAATGAGGTTCACATTTACATATCTTTTGTTTCATGAAAAATGAAAAGTTGAAGTGATAAAGCCAGAGATTTGTATTATTTTTGTAATCCGATTTACTGATTTACATTTACGCCACACTTGTTTGGTTGATTTTTGTGAAGTTGTCATAATGAATGCTTAAAAGACTTCAAGTCAATGTTTGTTAAGTTACAAAATCTAATTCACGTCGATAAATAAACTGTTTTTCATATTAATTCATGGTTCATTTGCCTTTTTTTAGTGGAAGCCTAACCTATAAACCTAAAACGTTTATGTATAGTAAATTATACTGTTAATTTGTAATACATATATATTGCTTGTGCTTGTTAATTAAAAATAATACATGGGGGAATGGGCAAAAATAATAATTGCATAGTCAATTGCAGTTGCAATATTAAAGGAAAACAACAAAATATCACAATTAGATTATTTTTCACAATTATTCAGCTCTACCAAAAAGCCAAATGTATTTTAACATTACTGTGTACTTTTCTGTGACATTGTTAGATGTTAAAACATGGGCGTGCCGGTGTACCAATGGAAGTCATGGGATTGATGCTGGGAGAGTTTGTTGACGACTACACAGTGCGAGTGATTGACGTGTTCGCCATGCCCCAGTCTGGAACGGTACGTTTTTTGTTTGTTTTTTGTTTACATTCTTTCATTCAGATTCTGTACTCCACTTTTTTTTCGCACTCCAATCATATACTCTCTAGAAAAAGCTAATGTTTTAATGACTAACTTGTATGTCCAATTTGTTTCATTTTCCAAACAAATTTTCCAAAGGAAACCAAGGGAATAGTGATGATTACTATCAGCTCAAACTGTCAACATTTATAAAGTTGAAATCAATTCTTGTAAAAAAAAACATTGAAGAAGTTGCATATAGAAAATGAGCTCACACAACTCACTGTTTAGCCTTTCAAAATGTGAGGTACGCACATACTGATTTTTCAAATGTGATGGACCCCACACGGCAAGGGGGAGAAAAAATGCTGTGCGTATGCTTACTGCTCTAATCGTGTGTAGTATGTATGCAGTATGTATTTATTTGATATCTTGACATCACGCTTTTGTTCACTTTGTTTTCACTACCATGACAATTCAGTGCACTCGTAGGATGTCGAATAAATGCTGGACTTGGAAAGTTTTATTGTATGCAAGTTAAAGTGTCAAACCATATGTTACCTAACAGGGTGTGAGTGTTGAGGCAGTGGACCCGGTTTTCCAAGCCAAGATGTTGGACATGTTGAAGCAGACGGGCAGGTAAAACATTGTACACTGACAATGCTGAAGGAAGGTCCTTTCTTTAGCGATTGCATTTGCCAATAATGAATTAGCAGTTAGAATGAATGTCTTTGATTATTGTTGTATACAGTGAACCTCCGCCATTTGCAGGGGGAACAGTGAAAATGCAGTGAAAACAGACGCCCCCTTAAAAAGGTTTATAATTGCTTATACTGGCCACAAGATGATGGCAAAGCACTGCTTTTGTCTAAATGAAACTCTTTGCCTCAATTCCCCATAGTTATTTGGCACCAAGATGGCGGCAAAGCAATACTTACTGGGTTTACCTGAGCAAAAATGCAATTTTGGGGGGGGTCTGGAATATTTTCCCTGCAATAAATGGAGGTTCACTTGCTGTATTTATTTAACTAGTTTGATTGCTGTTCACTGCTCCTCAGGCCAGAGATGGTAGTGGGTTGGTATCACAGCCATCCTGGTTTTGGTTGCTGGTTATCCGGGGTTGACATCAACACGCAGCAGAGCTTTGAGGCGCTGTCGGAGAGAGCGGTCGCCGTGGTGGTAGATCCCATTCAGAGTGTGAAAGGAAAGGTAGGCATGCATTTGTGGAGGTTTTATAGAATAGCAGTTGTTTATTTTGAAATGCATTTGATTTGACTCCTCCTTGACACGGTGTCCTCGACAGGTTGTCATTGATGCCTTCAGACTGATCAATGCCAATATGATGGTGCTGGGTCATGAGCCAAGACAAACGACATCAAATCTGGGTCATCTCAACAAACCTTCAATCCAGGTAATGTGACATTTTCAAGCACTTTCGCCTGATGCAAATATTTTAGTTCCAATATTACCAAATAGAAGATGTAGTGGGTGTGAGATTTCATCAGAATGGCAAAAAAAAAAAAACAGGACCTGTACAACTGAGTCAACACTATTGGCCAGCTCAGTAATCCTGAGTTTAGTTGATTCTGTCCAATCATGATCCTCATTTAATTTTTGAATATTGTTGTTTGTTATCTCTGTTAGTGTACGTATTAACCTCGAGTTTTCTCAAATTTTCTTAGGCTCTGATTCACGGACTGAACAGACACTACTACTCAATCACCATTAATTACAGGAAAAATGAGTTGGAGCAGAAGGTATGGCTCGCCTCTGTTGGTGAATCTCCTAATAGAGTGAACCCCCGTTTATTGCTGGCACGCGTTCCAGACCCACCAGCAAGAAGTTGTACAAATCTGCAATACAGGAAAAACAAACCTAAAGCTTTAAACATTGTATACATCGTACATCATCATTTATTTGTTGTCTGTAAAGCTGACACGTAAAAAAATAGTTAAATATTGTTTGAAACAAATGGGAATTAGCATAGATGTTCTTCAAACAACTGCTACTTGAACACACGTCTTCTCTGCTTAATTTTCTTGTTCTAAATTATGCTGCATTTTTTTTTTTAGTAGAGCTCAATGCAGCCCAGCATTTTGTAGCACAAAGTTGTACTTTAAGCTGAAGGCACGCTTCGCTAAATTCGGAGTATAGTATTAAAGACTGTTTGCGGATGTGACGTCGTGCTCTGTGTGCATGTGAAGAAGGGTATGTGCAGTTTCATTTTTCGTCAATGGGTGGCAGTAGCGATTCCAAATCAAATATTCTACATTCAGTAGCTTTAAGTATAAAAACATTTGCAGTGAATGTACTGCAATAAAGTGGGGGTTCACTGTATTGGTGTTGTGCTAGAAACATGACAAACATGACTGACTCTCCTGTAGATGCTGCTCAACTTGCATAAGAAGAGTTGGATGGAAGGTCTCACCCTGCAGGATTACAGCGATCACTGCAAGCTCAACGAGACCATCGTCAAGGAAATGCTGGAGCTCGCCAAGAACTACAACAAGGTAACAATCCTTTCGTTCCAAGCGTGAAACTGGCTCAATATCATACGCTGTGATTGTGTAGTCGAAATTAAATGGAGTACTTAAAATTGTGTTTTTTCACTGTTTCTCACACAGACACGCACACTTGTCTTTGTATCATCATGGGGACATCTCAGTGACATGATGCATTTTCTAGCCCCTTCCCCTACCTAACCCCACCCATCCAAAATGACTGCCTACCCCCATTCCTTACCCTAACCTCAACTATAACCCAATCCAAACCTAAACTCTAAAACCGAGTCTTGACCCTCAAAAAGAGGTCTGAACTTGTGGGGACCACCAAAATGTCCTCACAATTTCAAGTCGGTCCCCACACGCGCGTACGGGCACCACAATGTAGCAAAGACAAAAGCAAGCAAGCACACGCACGCACACTCACAGAAATACAGTACTGGCACATTGCTAAACTAATTTGTTCGTGTCCCTGTTGCGTTTCCGTCTCAGGCTGTCGAAGAAGAGGACAAAATGACACCAGAACAGCTGGCCATCAAGAATGTTGGAAAACAGGTAACATTTTCAGTTCTTCATTAACACCTTGCATGCCATTTGAGAACATCGAATGATTGTGCTGGTCCCATACAAAGTGGACTTCCAAAATGTATGTTATTCATTTGGAAATTCCAGATGAAAGCCTAACTTTTGTGAGCAGGGCACATCGGTCAACAGTAGTATGATTTGAAAGTGTCTCGGCTAAACTTTGAATGCCATTTAATGACATGACATAGATCGTGACACAGAGACGCTGAATGTTTATTAGGAAATGCAATTGTTTTCTTCAACTTTTTCGTCTCCTGCAGGATCCCAAGAGGCACTTGGAGGAGCACGTCGACGTCTTGATGACATCTAACATTGTTCAGTGCCTCGCTGCCATGTTGGATACTGTCGTTTTCCAGTGATGACTGCTGTTTATATCTGTTAATATTACAACCATTGTTCTTTTATATCAAATAAATGTATGTTCCAAGTTACGAGTGTCTTTAAGGTCCTTCAATTCCTTTTTTGTGTGTGCCTAACAGTTTGTGGTTTTCTTTCAAACACGTTACAAATTGTTTGCTCCTGAACAAAAACAAAATAGATATCATACTTTGTTTATCCCACTACTAATGCCACTTTTGGATACTAATATGCAATTGAGTCTAAATCATATGCTATTGTGCTTAACTATTAACCCTACTAGGCCCAAAAAGTAGGAATGTGTCACACACCAGTAGCATTCTGCCCCCTACTAGTAGCCCCAAAATGCCAAGTAGTAGCTTTTCCTCACTAGTAATATTTAGTTGTAATACAGTAGTAGAAATAAATATTGGTACTTGTAAGACAATAGCGATCGCTTAAACCATTGGTAGATGGGTCAAAACACTTTCTATAAAGAGAATTAAGTCCATATCCTTCGTATTGGTCCATGTACTGTACAAGTGTTTTGTTAAGTCCTCACTAGAAGGATGAGTTAGGCAAACAGAATGAGGCGTAACTGCACTAGTAGTACTACTACTGACGTGATATAATTCTACTAGTAAACGTCGATCACTTCACCAATAGTACTAATAGTGCGTAGATGCCCACGTGTGCAGTTATGCTGGGTGTTTAGTGTGCAGAACTCATACAGAAGTGGCAAAAAAATGTTAGTAAGACAATTGTTCTACTAGTGTGCCCTGCTCATTCTAGTAGTGCACTGAATTGTCATATTAGTGAGGATACACCTAAATATTTTAAGCCTATCTTAAGATTTATGTAATTTTATTACATGACATTCCCATGAACTTCCCCCCCCCCTTTTTTTTGGTGATGATTTTAACACAAACCTACCAAATAAACCTTATATGATGCATATTTATGAGTCTAATAAAGCCTTTTTATTTGAAATGCATAATCCTCAGGTTTGTGTATTTAGTATTAATGAAGTATAATTACTCCAAATTAATAATAAGTATTTATTTAAAATAAAGTATATTGTTTGAATTGCATAATTATCAGGTTATATAAACGCGATAAATATGTTTATGTTTTATGTTTTGGGGATGAAACTGAATGCAGACATACCAAAAATGTTTTAAAAAAAAGAAAATAAGTCATTATACTTTATTAATACTAAACACATAAACCTGAAGATTATGCATTTCAAATAAATAGGGTTCATTAGACTAATGAATATGTATTATAAGTTTTATTTGGTATGTTTGTGTTAAAACTTTATAAAAAATAAAAGTAAATGGGAATTTGTTATGTAAAAAAAAATACATAAATCTTAAGTTATGCTTGAAATATTTCCGTGAGCGTAGAGCTGGATCTCAAATATATGGGATTAATGCACGTGTGTGTATCTGCAGACTTGAATTCTAGAGTCCAACACGCAAGCACATCATTCTGTGACATATGACATAGTATTGGTGCACCCTTACACTTGGAACTAAATGTATTTTTTCAATTTCAATTGCAGTATCCATTCATCAAATACATAATCCTACCACCCCCCGCCCCTCTCCCCCACCACCAAACACACACACACCCCATCCGCTTTTACGGTTATTGAGGTCCCACTGGTAGAATGATGGAGAACTTGAAGAAGTGTGGGTAACCTGAGCTGCTGTTTGGCGCACAAGCGAAAACAAAAAAAAACTACAAAAAATGTCGGAAACCGGTTCCAAGCCAGAGGCACAGAGCTCCCATTATCAATCAAGAACTGAAACACCTCCAATATGTAAAGATGCTGACTCAGGCAATTACAACCGAACACCATCAATTCCCAAATGGTGATCACAGTTTCCCAATAAAATCCATGAGAGTTTACCAGATGTCTGCCAGAAACAAGAACATGATGCATGTGGTTTCTCCTCCCTTTCCAGTATGTTCTCACAAATGTGGCCCTCTATCATTAATGAAAGGGTTTTACGGTTACATCGTTTTTGTTCCAGAACAAACTCTTCTCAAATAACCCTTGGTGTTTAATGTATTTTATTTGGATAGTAAGAAAATCCCAGATGGGGACAAAGAGCCTCAAAGCAAATAATTCACAGTATAGTAAAGCCTTTTCTGCTGGCCTCAACGCTTACACAAACACCAAACTACATATATAGCAAATATAATATTTGTTCCATAAAATGTTATTAATTTTACTCCCAACAGTGTTTTCTCTTCATTTCATGGCATCATTAAAACATGTTTTAGCAATCTGCACACATGAGCATATTTATCGGCATCTCTGGTAAGGTTGATTGATTTTATTTCATTTAAACAAATATTTTTGTTTGACGTTGATTCCAGATGAAGTACGTGGCACAGCTGTTGTATTACATTGTATTGTACTGGCAGTTTTATTTATTTATTTATTTATTTATTTATTTTTATTTTTATTTTTATTTTATTTTTTTAAGTGATAGCTGTAGTATTAAGAGGTGGATTAAGTTGGATAAATTGTCCACAAATTAACTTTTGATTTTACTTTTCATGTATTTTTTGTTGTTAATAAATAATACTATATTATTATCTTTGTGATTTGTTGTGCCCATCATTTAACCTCCATTGGGTACTCAAATAGTGCTAAATCAACATGAGATATCTTTATTCTATGTTGCTGAAATCATAAAAGACTTTCTTAGATGTGGTCTGTCCCAATACCCGCAGATGTCTTCCAGAGATTAGAGTCGCTCTGAAGTGAAACTTGATTTGTCTTCATAATACAGCGGGAACACAATGTTATCTTTTTGGTTTCAAGATAAGAGGTCTCTCTCCAGAAAACATCACTGGTGGACACAAGTCAGAACAAACTTCTATTTCCTCACTTCGACAGAATAAATAGAACACACAAATTTGCTAAAATCACTTTGTTTGTGTGTGTTGTGGTGATTCGTGCATGAGCAAGCATGGACAGGCAGTGAGTGATGCTAATGTTGAAAGTAGTTTATATTAGTTTTGCAAAAACAATGGAAATTTGTGGATGAGAATAAACCAGGAATTTACCAAATTCAACATGGCTTAAATTCAGTTGAGGAAAATATTTATTTTTTGATAATCCTAATGAAAACAACCACATTTCATGCAATGGTACTTCGATTGACAAGTGCTCCAAGTAGTTCGCAAAACCTTTCTGGGAAATGTTAATCCCAAACTGCTCCTCAACCCTGCTGTAAAAAAGATACAAATTAAACATTTACTTTTCCATTTGGTTTCCTACCAAACTATCCATAGAACACATTGATATAAGATAAAGCCTTTATTAATAACCTGCATACCTAACAAACGTTTCCCTGTTTTTACAGTGAACGCACCGCCATTTTGTCACACTGGTAAACAGGAGCCAGAAATGGACTTTGTAGTGAAATCTGTGTGTTCTCACAAATGAACAAGAGCCCTATCAATCATAAGCTATCACTATGCAGACAGTCGGTGAGTCTCGCGATGGCTTATTTCCATGTAGAATATGAGGTAATGCAGCAGAATACCTTGAAATACACAACGTGACCGATGATGGATTGCCTCATGAACAACTGTTAAACAAACACAGATGTAGATTTCAGCCTGGAGTCTGCTAAACGGTTCAGAATTACCTGTTGGATTGAATCCATGGTGTGATGTCACATGTTCTTGACATACTGTATCTTTAGGGGATACGTTATGGGAACATTTGCTTCTTCTTTTTCTTTTTTTTTTTAAAGTTGTGATGGGTTGGTAGGTATCAAAGCAGGAAAACCCAGGATGTCCGTCACAAACCTTGGGGTACCGTCAGATCCAGTAAAAAACAGAGCTTGCTCCTTTCCGTCACTGATGGCGTAGAGGATCACTCGCCTGACTTCCGAGCAAGAAGTGTGTGTTCAGTTCCCGCTCAATGACTGGGTGAATGTAAATGGTTGTAGACTTTGTTGACGTTGGCTGTCACAAGTTTTGCTGTGACCAACCAATCAGAGCATGCCGGTGGGGCATGCTCGGAACACCTCTCCAGGGAGGCATCCAGGAGGCATCCGAACCAGATGCCCGAGCCACCTCAACTGGTTCCTCTCAACGTGGAGCAGTAGCGGCTCGACATTGATTCCCTCCCGGATGACCGAGCTTCTTACCCTATTTTTAAGGGAGAGCCCGGACACCCAGCAGAGGAAACTCATTTCGGCCACTTGTATCCGGGATGTTGTTCTTTTGGTCACGGCCCACAGCTCATGACTATAGGTGAGGGTAGGAACGTAGATCGACCGGTAAATTGAGAGCTTTGGAGGTGCTGATATTCATCCCGACCGCTTCACACTCGGCAGCGAACTGCTCATGTGAGAGTTGAAGATCACGGCTTGAAGAAGTCAATAGCACCACATCATCTGCAAAAAGCAGAGATGCAATGTTGAGGCCACCAAACCTGACCCCCTAAACGCCTCGGCTGCGCCTAGAAATTCTGTCCATAAAAGTTATGAACAGAATTGGTGAAAAAGGCCAACCTCGGCGGAGTCCAACCCTCACTGGAAACAAATTCGACTTACTCCCGGCAATGCGGACCATCGTAGAGGGATCTAACAGCCCGTATCAGAGAGCTCGGTACCCCGTCCTCCCGAAGCACCCCCCACAGGACTCCCCGAGGGACACGGTCAAACGCCTTCTCCAAGTCCACAAAGCACATGTGGACTGGTTGGGCGAACTCCCATACACCTTCGACGACCCTGCCGAGGGTGTAGAGCTGGTCCACTGTTCCACGGCCGTGACGTAAACCACACTGCTCCTCCTGAATCCGAGATTCGACTTCCCGACGGACCCTCCTCTCCAGCGCCCCTGAATAGACCTTACCAGGGAGGCTGAGGAGTGTGATCCCTCTAAAGTTGGAACACACCCTCCGGTCCCCCTTCTTAAAAAGCGGAAACCACCACCCCAGTCTGCCAATCCAGAGGCACTGTCCCCGATGTCCACGCAATGTTGTAGAGACGTGTCAACCACGACAGCCCCACAACATCCAGAGCCTTTAGGAACTCTGGGCGGACCGCATCCACCCCCGGAGCTTTCCAACCACCTCAGTGACTTCGACCCCAGAGATAGGGGAGCCCACCTCAGAGTCCCCAGACCCTGCTTCCTCAAAGAAAGGTGGAATTGAGGAGGTCTTCGAAGTATTCTCCCCACCGATTCACGACGTCCCGAGTCGAGGTCAGCAGCACCCCTTCTCCACTATACACAGTGTTAATGAAATGAGTTTGTGAGTAAGACATTCAGAGAATAGATTCTTGGGAATTAATAAAAAAAAATTGTTTTTGCCTGTAATCATAAATCATTGGTCAATGCTTTTGATAGTGTTTAGGTGCTGACCGCCCACCCCTGTGCTAAAGTGACTAGGATGCGTGATTTTCCATGCAGTTATGTACGCAGGGTGAACGTCATTGTTTAGAAAGCGCAAAATCTTTCACATGCGCGGCTGAACCTCTGGCAGAGCGTCCCTATGGAGCAGTAAGCCACTCGCTGAACATTCCACATTTGCTCTATTACGATCTCCACAGAGCGCTTTCTTTGCTTCAACTGTTGACCTTTCCTTGAAGCCAATTTAATGTGGTGAGGCTGAGATAACGTGGATCATTTGGACATTGTTAGTGAAAGGCAATTTTGCTGGCCAGCTGTGTTGTATCAGACTCCCTCCTTGTGCCCGAAACCTCCCAACCTTCCGGCTTTCTGCTCTTCTGCCTGAGCTGGGAAATAAACACATTGATACTACACAGTGTGCAGAAGTGAAAAGCAGTTGGTACCTGCAGTATTATCCGACAAGTACTAATGGATACACCATGTGAGAAAGGCAGCCTTGAAGAGTGTCTCTGATTTGTCAGATTTAAAAGAGTATTAGTCAGACATGTCAAGGTAGTAGAGGAGGCAGTTTCCTCACACAGGACAAAACGTTAAGGTATACCTAAACAATCAAAAATCATCCAATTAGCATTAACCACGCACCCGCCCCCACCCCATCCACCACCATTTCAGCTTTCATCATTTTTTAGGTGTTGCTAAACAGTGTGATGCATCTTGGCATGAGTTTCTCCTCCCCCACTATAAGATCTTTTAGGCCTCTGTTTGCATCATCCTTAAATGGTGCAATTGCGATGTGCAGCTAGCGTGCTAGCTATGCCTACAGTCCAATAAGTCACAGTGAGAAAGGAGTTCTTTTTTAAGAGCCTGTTTTGACAACCAGTGTGTGGACTAGGGTCTCCTGGCCGTAATGGCCGCATTAGAGCGCTTCATTGTCGCAGCGACCTGCAGACTTTTAGCAGATATATTTGGGCGTCTCAAACATGTCGTTTTTGTGCAGGCGCATAAGACATAGACAAAGTAGCATCCAATTTTCTAGGTTGTGATGGTGATTGGTTGATAGTTTCAGCCCATTCAGTGGCCACGGCCAAAGCCTTTGACTACAAAGAGAACGGTTTGATTTTTAACCATTTTGATGCCTCATTTTATATGCTTACTATTTTTTTTTAAATAATTCAAATGTAGAAGAGTTGTTAAAAATTCTCTTCTCTATTGTGTGTCAAATTTAGAAGGCATTTATTTTCATGTCACGGATATTTTTAAATCTAAGTAAGTGAATGCAATCTTCCATATGTAGCTGAAGTAGAGCATATATGTAAAAAAAACCACAAAAAAAACAAACAAACATATGCTTGTTTGTTAGTTTGAAACGCACAGTGTGACTGTTACTCAATCTCAATCTGCTGATTCCCAGAAAAGGAAACAATGTCCAATTGTTTCCAATGTTTTCAATCCAATTGTGGAAATCTGCAACAAAATGGAGCAGTGTAGCCATACATGGGGAACCTGGGCCAGCAGTTTTTATAAATGATGTTATGTTGCAATGCGGCCATATGCTCCCTATCCACCAGATAGTCAATGCAACACGAGAATTTGGCTAAAACTCTATCATCCATCCCTCTGCTTTCCGCAAGCACCTCCTCACTGATGTTTGCTCCGAGATAGATAGCTTCATCATAAATATTGACGGAAGGTAAATTGAGTAAAATATGCATTATTATGGAAAGCTGAAGACTGCTAATGGCAGATCCCATAGAATGTCTAATTGCAAACCGCAAAGTAAAAATCTAAAAGCGACATAAGCAACAAACTGTACAATGTTATATAGTTGCAATTTACAAAATAGCACATGGTAAATAAAAGGTTCCTTTAACTTTTAAATGGGCAATGAGATGAATGAGCTTGGTTTTATTATTTGTGTTTTCCAGTTGTTTGGGGCAGAAAGTTCAAAGGATGATACACCAAAAGAAGTGTAGACTTTTTTTTTGGGGGGGGGGGGTTACAACTGGAATTGAGCGTGCGGGTATGCATGTTAAACAGAGAGCAAGTGTTTTATAGAGAAACATTGAGTTTTATTGCTTGATGACAGTATAGCGTCTTTTATTTTCTTTCAAAAATATTTTATTGCTACAAAGGAGGATATAATTACAATGATACAATATCCTTTAAAAACAAACAAACATATGTGCACCAAAAATTTACCAAAATGCCTAAACCTGCAACAAATGAAAACAAACTGCATATCCGCTTCACCCCCAAACCTGATTCCTCCAAACCCTGCCCTACCATACCGATTTGACATATCATCATCATTGCTCTCTCTAATTTTTATTTTGTATGTGGGGGACAATGTGCATGTGCGCGTGTGTGTGTATTCATTAGTTCACCTAAAACCTATTAAAAATCCCACACCTTTCACCTAAACCGAATACTTCAGAATCCAGCTAGAGTTGTGAGGTTGTCAGGAGACCCGAGGAAGGATCAAAGAAAAGAAAGGAAAGTGAAATCCAGCACCGATCAGACGTTACCTACTACCAACCAGAGTCTTTCACCAACCCCAGAAACATCTAAATTCCAACAAATTAGGGAGACCTCAAGAGAACAAAGGAGAGACTGAGGAAAGGAAGGAAGGACAGATGAAGCAGAGGGAGATCCACAGACACCAGCCTCCACCGATTCAACGACCTGAGGAAGAAGCAGATTGTGTTAGAGTTTCGATAGATGCCCTACCTTGGCTTGACACAGCATGTTTATCATGAAACATTAGTTATTCACATTTAGAGACGCAAAATAGTAAGACAGACCCACAACTAGATGGGCTATAAATGTACGTTTTTGAAGTAAAAATCCATCATTGGCAAAGTGTACTTACTTCTCAAGTTTCAAAGAGGACATAGTGTCCTTAAGCCACAGAGAGACTAAAGGATACTTATGAGATTTTCCAGTAAACAATGTCTTGTCAGTAAAGAGGTGAAGATTACCAACCGGAAAGGCTGCAAATTCACCTGCAACATCCAGATATAAATTAGAGGATAGTTATGAAAAATCCAAGTTCAGCCATTTTAACTCAAAGTCATGTGACCTTGCTAGGGGTCCTCATTGGTTCCTTGGAGGCGGCATGGCTCAATGGTAGAGTGGTCTTCTCCCATCCGTGAGGTTGTGTGTTCGATCCTCACCCCTGTTGAACATGTCAAAGTGTCCTTGAGCAAGACACCAAAACCCGGTTTGCTCCCAGTGGACCTGGCGGCGCCCTGCATGACAGCAGTCGAGCACTGGTGTGTGTGAATGGGTGAATGTGAGATTTTGTAAAGCGATTTGGGCACCATATGGTGTCGATAAAGCGCTATATATAAAGCAGTCCATTTACCATTAACTCATTCACTGCCATAAATTCATTTAAAAAACAAAAGAAAATTAGGGGCGACAAGCGATTAACATTTTTAATTGTAATTAATCACATGACTTCACTAGTTAACTCACGATTAATCACAAATTTTATATCTGTTCTAAATGTACAATAAAAAAAATCTAGGTTTTCATACTCTTGTTAACAAAAGTGGAAAAAAATGTTAAACTAATAGAAATTATTTAAATGAATTTTTGACGTTTATAGCCGTCAATGGTAGTGAATGAATTAAAAGAAGAAAACATTATTACAAATTTAGGGCGTCAGGCGATTAAAATTTGTAATCATAATAAATCGCATGACTTCACCAGTTAACTCACGATTAATCACAAATTCTAAATCTGTTCTAAATGTACAATAAAAAAAATCTAGATTTTCATACTCTTGTTAACAAAAGTGGAAAAAAAGTTTAACTAATAGAAATAGTTCAAATAAATTTTTGACGTCTATAGCCGTCAATGGCAGTGAATGAGTTAAGAACATTCTAATGTGAAACAAAGGTCCCTTCAAATTACAGAATAAAATCTTCCTTCAGATGTGCATAAATGTCATACAGTAGTGGAAAACAGTAAGCAATAGTGGAATAAACGTTACTAGTAGTTAGACAGCTGTTATCTTATACTACAGCCTAGTCCCTTCTCCTCATGGGTTGTCTTGACTATTGAGGTCAAAGGGTGCAATAAGACATGGACCATAGGATAGATATGAATTAAATAGGGACGTTCGATATCATTTGTATTTTAGACTGATACCAGTACGAGTTCTCAACGCTTCAGTAGTCACCGATACTGATACCAAGTACCGATACTTCTAGTACTTTTGAAACATAAAGCCCAAAAAAAGAAAGAATGACAAATAATTTTAGAGAAAGACCTATATATACCAATATATCATTTTCCCTTAAACCTGCATGAAATTAATGGAAATATTCTATTCTTCTCTAAATTATGATTTCTAAAATAGCCACAAGAAGGCAGCCGTTGCCGTCGCGAGTACCAGTACCTTGATATAAGGATATTGATACCTGGTATCAGCACTTGCCCATCCAAACAATTCATTCTCAAAAAGCTTTCCATACATTTTTTTTTTTTTTAAAGAGCTCAGTATTGTTCATTCGGTAATGTCATCATCATTGCTCTTTTTCATACATTATAACATCAATTGTAATCAATTTCTTTGTTTGTGTGGCTTCAAATTTCCGAAGAATAAATCAGCTCACTTAGTCTTCAAGAACTTTTTATATGTTCTGGCTTCCTCTGTGCCTGTTTCCACTATTGCAGCTTTCACAGTTGACGAACAGTAATGACAGTAACACGTGTGGTATTGTGATGTTTCCCGTTACCAGGACCACATTTCCACTCCTCTTGCTAATTTTGCTCCCTTGGTTTTGGAAACATGATGTCAGCGTCCAAAATGTTTTCACCTTAGCAGAGGGACTCGAGGATTGAGTTTAGTAGAAGTGAGTCTGTGATGCACATCGAAAAGGTCACATTCGATTTTGTGGTCTATTATTTCATCAAATAATGTTGTTATGAGCTACAATAATTAGTTGGATTATTTTGGACCTACATACATAATCCGGAGTCACCTTTTCATTTTTCTTTTGGTTTGTTTGTTTGTTTGTTTGTTTGTTTGTTTTGCTCACTCCGAAGCTTTGTCTAATAAAATGCTTATTTTATATTGAATAATGCATTTTGAAAAAGCATAATTTACATAGTGCTTGTACTGAGAAGGGTTAAAAAAAAAAAAAAAAAGAAGAAGAAGAGAGAAACCTGATATAATGCTCCAATCGTTCAAATTATTGATTTAAATCCATACTTGCAACACATTTTTAAAAAGTTGCTTCAGTGTTTAGTTCAAGTACAGTTCAACCTGATATGTGTATGCATTTTAGGATAGCCATCTGTTCAACATACAGCTTGGCGGTTAATCACTGATATGCCATCCTTTTTTTTAACTTGATGTACACTTCACACTTAACTGTTGGCTCGCACTTGTCAGCGAGCCAGATGAAGAGCTAACAACATATTGCTTCAAACTCAAGACTGTGAAAATGTGGAGGTGTTCCAGACACTCATGTATATTGGTTGGAAAAAAACAAAGTACGAATACATTTGCTGTTCTACTTTTTCAGGTATCTGTACTCTCTGACAGCTTATTACATTTACTCCCTACATTCAAAACCGGCTTCTATGCTTTGTTCTCCTTACTTGGTGAAAATAGGCTTGTTACTTTTTTCAACCTCCAACACAATTGATTAATTCAGATGTTGGACTCTTATCGATGGGGAAAAAAAAGCTAGGACAACAGCAACATGGAGGAATGTCAATAAAGAAGCATAAAGCCCATATCTTACTGAGGGGGCGAATATTTGCAATTTGCGAAGGTTTAAAATGTTGATTTCTCTTCAGGGTTCCTTCAAGGTCTCAAGCATTGTCAGGCATTCATCAGACACGTTCACTGACACTTTTAATGCTTCAAGGAAATTTTGACCATGAAAAACTGTTGGTGATGATTAAAACTGTTAGCAAACATCCACCTGTCCCCATTTTGGCAAGTTATCCAGTTATATCATCGCTGTCCTGTGAAAAACACTTATGTCCATTTCTTTTTAAAATTTTTATTTTATTTTTTATTTTTTTTTGGGGGGGGGGGTGTCTGCATTCAGTTTCATATCATAAATGTAAAAAATGCAAGAGTTTTTCACAGGACAGCGACGATATACAGTAATTGACAGTAAAAACTATTTTTACTAATGTACTAAAGGATTAGTTTTTTTGTCATATTTGCTAAAACTGTAACTATGACCTGACCAGTACTATTTTTAGTAAAATGGCCTCCCTGGCTCAATCTTGTACCTCTTATTTGAAATTAAGGAGACTACCATACTCACCGGTTAAAAAAAGAAAAAAAAAGATGCTAAATTAGCAATATCTTTTCTTGAAAGGAAAGTTTCTCGCCTATTTTGTTTTGTTTGTTTTGGTGATTTTACACTCCCAAAAACAACATTTAGTACCACTCCATTACGAGTAAGTCATGCTAGCAGTGTAGCAGCCGTGGCTAACGTCGGTTTGTTTACAGTGCTGATGGTAGCTTAGTATTGCTAGTGCTGCTGCTTCATTGAAGCTTTGTCCTCTGTTAGTGTTTATCACAATTCAAAAATCATAATTGCAAGACATTATGAATAACTATGTTTGAGAGTCACTCTTTGTTAATGAGGGGTGCATATTATGTATTCTTTGTATTATACAATATGGCCTGAGACTCGAGGAGAGTGATCGGTGAAGTGAGGCAACATTCAAATTGTGCTGGCAGTTTTAAAACAGCTGTATTGTACATGCATGATGATGTCATGCGTGTCCCTTGGGACCATCAACAATTTAACATTGTCAAAGCCGCAAGGTGAGCCTCTGTAGATAGTTTGCAGTGTGGCTGACACTGAATGTGAGTCAGCGGTCATATAGCTATGCAGGTCTGACTGAGTTGGGCTCAACAGCTCCTTTGTGAATTTTCAAGCAATGTTGTCAACTGGATTATTTAAATTTCTCGTAAAGGCAGCACGGATCAGATACTTACGGGAACAACTGAGTAATGATGTGCAAGGTCGCACACACCCAGCTACTGCTCCTCTGGTGCCAGATCATTTTTTTGATCCTTTCCAAGACTGCGTACTTCATCTGACTTGTAACTTCACTCTCCGTTTTGCACATTCCTAATGTTTTCTCCATGCTCAAAGGCATTCTGTTGGGAAATACTGTAATGCAATTCTGTCAGCGATCCGCACACTATGAATCATTGTCTTACATGTGCATATGCTTTTTTTTTTTTAACTGCATTGCCACACACGTGAGTCACGGCCAACCTGAGCGCGATTGTTGAAACTTTGATCTAATGAGTGACAGTAACTATGCATCCATGTAAACAAACAAGATCTAAAAACTGCTCATTTCAGTAGGCTTAAACCGGGTTCCCAAACGTTTTCTTTGAAAGGCTTTGACATTCGACCACTTTGACATTCTTTACCTTTAATTTACATTTCAATGCAGGGTGTCCATGAAGTCAAATTTGGGATTCTTCAGGATATTTGAGCTTTCACTGCAGTGAGCAGTGGGCTACTAAAAAAGTGGACGTCCCCAGGCTGTAGTTTGGAAATCCCTAGCTGAACCTGTCCTATTTGGCTCTTTGTAGATTAGAACATTCTGGCATTTCCTTTAGAAAACAAGACTGTGCTTAGTCTGAAATAAAACCAAAAATAGAGGAGAGTCTGAGACCAAAGAAGGTAGTGGAGAGGAACACAGGGGTTGGTGAGAGGGTGATGATAATCTCACCCATGTGAAGTTGTTTATGATGAGCCTGCCGGGATGTAACGGCACCGCATTGGGCCAAAACATAATTTGTTTCCATGCTTGGCAGACCTCAGCCAATGGATGAAACCCATGATATGCTCACTAAAACTTTGATTTAGTCTCTTGTTCGTTTAGCATAACAATCACAGAGCGTTGTCAGGATGATTCACAAGTTATTTCACAACACATTCATAAAAACGTCTCATATCACATTAAGACATGAAGCCTTCATTTGTGGGAAAGCTTCATAAGCTCGCTTCTAATGATTTAAAACTGTTTTCTCTCCAGCAGTTTCAGTACTAACTAGGAGCTGAATGTCAAAATTAACAATAGGGGCCCTATTTTCGTGTCCAGTGCAAGTCTAGTGTGAAATCTAATAATCAATACTGAAACAATTTTCCTTTTCGAGCCTGATATTGATTCATGCAACCACAAATCTATTTTAATATTTATTTTCGTCATAAATTCATAAGAAAATATAATTTTAAAAGCCATTTTTGTTGGGGTGATATCTTACTGTTTTCTTGAAATTTACTGTTCACATGAATTTAAAAGTATATTCTTACATTTACGAAAGACCTGACTTATTGCACTTTAAGACAATTCAGAATCTTTTAAATGTCTATTTTTATTACATTATTATTTTTATTACATTATTTATTTATTATTTGATTTATATTAAAAAAATTATATTGACAAATTATTGAATTAGAAATATTTTCATCTCATCTTTGCTGATGTCAATATTTGTGAAACATTTAAGTGATTATAACGTGTTACTTTCGTTAATAATAATAATAATAATAATAAATCATTTCACCAGTTACTGCCTCTGCAAAATTGAATTTGGAATAGATTTTCCTTAACCAATAATGGATTAAACTGAAGTGATTCGATTTGGGTCAGAAAAAAAAGAAGGTTTAAATCATATCTAACTGAACTCTTGTGAATCAAAATCAAATCAATTGCGGAAATTATAATCGATACTCAGCCCTACGTAACACACACTCTAACTGTGCACATGGGATAGGGGGATGGAGCGCAGCCGCCTCCCGGCCAATCGAAGCGGCTCCCTTCATTTGTGTTAAAATCAGGGCGCCGGAAGCACACACAGTGCTTGACATTACAGAAGCAGAAATGTACTCACTGGCATCCATGCATGAGATTGGTGCACACAAAGTACGTTCATACAGGTAAATTGCCAGATCTCCCATTGTGGATGATGTACCGTGCATGTCATGTGGGCAATTGGAGATCACCTTGTATGAGTTATATTTTACGGAAACGTTCCCCAAAAAGGCAATTTTCTCCTGACAAAAAACTCTATTTCTCCAGAACGCATGATCAGATTTTCTAAATTCTTGATGCATTGCGTTCAGGTCGAAGTGGCCACTCTATCCCGACTGAGAAGACGCCCTTAGAAATATTGATTCTGTTGTGAATTTTGCCATTTGGCTCCCTGTTAGAGAACAGCAACGTGTGCAAAAAGTACTGAAACATTGAACAGTTGACATTTAAAAGTTTAGAGAAGGTCAAACAAGTTCACCTGTAAAGGTGCATTTTCAGTTTATGGTAAAATTTCACCAAAAAGCCCAAAATCCCAAACTTTTTTCTTTTTTTTTCTTTTTTAAGAGTAGTGTATGTTGATCGCACAGCATCACTGCATCAGCACTGGCGGTTGATGATAAAGCCTTTGCCCACATCGTCACCTCCCTACCAAAACTGAAGCAGTGCCAATCCACTCCTCCGGCGAGCCACCGGTAAATCAATGTGTGGGTGTGAACTGTGACCCATGCTTCGCTCAACACACTCTCTTCATCCATCATTACTCCCTGCCCTGTGATTCAGGCCTGCCCAGCAAAGTGCTATGGAGCAGTGGTGTTACAACAGAACACTGACACAAGTGTGTCTGCAAGATGAAGAAGTGGTGTGTTTGGACAATCCAGGCTTCATTTACAAGAGCCTTGCAACACGGAAATGTTCAGGAACAAACACCGGTCATAGACTGTTTGCTGAGGTGTCTGCGTTTGGGGAGAGTGCGTGTGTTTTCGCACAGCTTTCCGATCTGTGGGTTTGTCAAAGAAACTGGTTAGAGGCCGTTGCAGTATCTGCTTTTATTCGACCCCTTTAAGACCTTTCCACAGTCAGGAGGAAAGAACGTGAAAGACAGTTTTCACCTTGTTCCAAAAGTTAATGAGTATTCAATTCCCAAAATAAGACTGACTTCACCTGAGATGAGACGGGTACACCCCCGTCTCCTCTCCACCCTCTTCGCAGGTATGTTGACATACTTGTCGTCTAGACACCCTCAAGTGAGTAATAGTGACGTTTGACTAACGGTGACAGGATATAGTCAGTTAATGATCTTTCCCGCCCTACCTGCGACACAAATGAAGTACAGATGTTAAGAAAAAAAAAGTTGCAGCTTCAGAAATAAAGGTTGCTTTTGTTTTTTCACGCTCTTATAAAATCAATTTAATGTGATCACAATTTTGGTTTGAATTGACGGTGCAGTGGCATTTTTACACAGGCGGATGATGTAAAGTTGTCCAAATCAATCACAGATCACATCACAGACCATCGACCAACGCAATTGTTTGTGTCCATGTGTAAATGTGAACGTAGATACCTCGTAGATAACAGCAACAAGAATAGGCAAAGAAGGTTCCTAACACTCATGACGTTTTCCCAGACAGTAGTAGTTGTTGATCGACTGTGTATTGCCGTAAGCTCTGTTTGTATGTATTGCTGCTCTGTGTGTGCTTAAGTAGCAGTTGTTTGAATGTTTATAGTTACCATTCCATCTATGCTAATTTATGTTAGCATTAAGCTGGAGGACCTTTGTTCGACAAAAATACCTGCTTTTGGTTAAACTACTGGCTTGGTGGCTATTTCTTGGTGGTTACTTTTGACCCGGCAGTTTTAAGAGTGTAGAGACAATTACGGTCAAAGTCAATTACGTGACGTGAAAAACAAGACAGAGATATTTTCTTATTTCGCAAGAGTTACAATGGGTGTATTCAAACGATTCCAAATGTAGTGAATATATCCCAAAGGAATGTGATCGTTTCTTCTGTCTACATTGGTTTCATTTACTCTGTGGTCCAGCTGTGGTCAGTGTGTGCCAAGCAAAGGTTAAACAACCAGCACATGGCGTATAATGGAGCACGGTTTCTTTTCAAGAGCCCTTTTGCGGCCCGTGGTACAACAAAACCACTAACACATGTTTTGAATCAATAAGGTCATGCTTACAAGTTGTCCATATCCTTAGTGTGATCTCACACAAATTACAGCCCAAATTGGACGTATTCTTATTTTGAAGAATGAGCTGTCAGTAGGACACCTTTTCTGGTCCAACACTATAAACTACAAATAAAAGAAGGACCTGCATGGTTGCACGGTTTACATGGCCAGACATGACCACAGGAAAAAAAACCACAACAGCGGTGCCATGAGATACGAGTTTGATTTTTCTCTCTGCCCACACGAAAAATACTTGTATCTCAAATTGTATTTCCTTATTGAAATGAATGGAAATGCCATTAATCCGTTCCAATTTCTCCCCAAAAACGGAAACATTCTCTGATATTGGACTTTGTAAAAACATGGGCTAACAAAAACCAAATAAATAAGAAAATAAATAATTAAACAAAAAATATGGAACTTTTTTCCCAAAAATAACTTTACAGTAAGCTTTTTATTTGACCATTTATGACTGAAACGCCTTCTAATTAGTAGATTAACACCTTAGCTGTTCACAATGGGTACTCCTGCAAGCCTCTGGCTAATAGTTTTCGGACTGGATTCGGGTTAGAATTTCCCGCGCCCTGTCTGCGGATGTGACGTAATGTGCGTGGTGTGTATGTGAAGAACGGTATGTGCAGTTAAATTTCTCGTCAGCAGGTGGCAGTAGCGATCCGAAATGGAATATTCTAGGTTCAGTAGCTTTAATTCTATGGGCATTGTGTTGTTCCTTCCAGTGTGCGCACTTTGGCCTCTTGGGGGCATTATAATACAGAAGTTTCACAACTTTATTACATTCTCTTTTAATATCTTTGTGTATTTATATTTTACAAGTCAGTGTGCATAAAATATGTTTTAATGTACTTTTTTCCAGGGCAGTAATGGTAACTAATCCCATTTCAATGGGGACATTGATTTGCTATCAGAGCAAATTGAGTTACCACCACTGTACATTTGAAGGCTAACAGTTGTATATCAAGAACTTTGACCTTCTGTTTGCTTTGTCCCCACCACAAAGCTAGAGAATAAAAAGAGGATGCAAGTTTGAAAAGTGCTGATTGGACTCCCCATCATCTGCTGTCACTTCCCAAATGGCCCAACCCAATCAGATTTCCATGGTAACGTGGCATTGTAGCACAGTGTTGTGGAATCTTTGGGAAAGCGCTTCATCGGAGCGCTGGTGCGGAGACCTCTAGCCTTTGTCGTCAGCCAGCACACAAACAGATGCTCTTCACATCCTGCGCCCAAAGTCCAGACTGCGTCAAACGAAAGAGATGACAAGGAGCAGCGAAAATGCTGACCACCTCAAAATAGGTTTCTCAACCTCATAAATATTCACCATGTTCTTCGGCCTTATAATGCCTGCGGTCCATGCTCTAGTACTCTCTATATCATCACTATTAAGACAATTAAGTGCACGTAGAATGACTGTGTCTTACTGGCATCATTTTATTCTACTACTAGTGCCACTTTCTGAGCTATTAGCTACTAGTTTTGCCACACTAGTAAAAGTACCTTAAGGTCCATGTACTAGTACACTCTTCCTCCTCACTACTAAGATTACTAAGACCATTTAGTGCAAAAGTATGAGTAAATGTACTAGTAAAAAAAAATTCACTACTAGTGCCACTTGTGACTTACTAGTACGTGATTAAACCTTTGGTCGACTAAATGCTACAAGGGAAGGTATATTGTGCACTAGTTTACAACTACATGCTAGCACTAGTGACATAAAATGTACTTGTTAAAATCTAGCATTTTCCTAGAAGGACAAAGATTTCAACCAATATGCATTTTTCCTAACTATAACATACTAGTACTAGTACATTGACCACAAAAATGCTCAAAGGGCTTTCCATAAAGCCCTTTGACTATTTCCACTACTGCCTTCCACTACACACTGGTAGTGGAAAACAACAACAACAACAAAACACATTAGTAGTACAACACAGTCATTCAACTAGTGCACCTACTAGTGCGCCGAATTGTCTTACTAGTGAGGGCAAAGTGCATACAAGTAAATGAACCTTGAGCTGTTTTTAAAGGGTATCAAATAAATGTGCCAATGGCTTTCCATAATGCTACATCATCATTTGTAGTTTTACTGTATTTAAATAATTTTGCATAATTTAATTTACATATTTACATAATTTTACATGATTTCTCATAACTACACAGACCACTTAGATTCTCCTGAATTTTAATCATTCAGCTTATGCAAACTTTTGGCCTACTATTTGCACATTTATCGGAACAGTTTGGGGAAGGTTCCTTCCCGACTGAACTTGTCCAAGTGCACAAAGAAAAGTCTCTCCACAAAATATTGACGCTTTGGATCACGATGTGGACATTTCACTGAGTTTGCTCCTTTTTGTGAGATTCTGCATTTGTCACAAAATGAGACACCGCAACTGTTATACTATATGTTTTCGATAACTTGTTTGACAGGCCACCATTTGTTTTATGTTAGCTAAAAGAATGCGGCCTCCACCATCTTTAGTCATAATATCTTCTCCTCCTATATGCTTTATGTCCATGAAACGAATATTGCAGGCAAAATTGATTCCAACCTTTTGCAAAAGCTGCCAACATTCTGTGCTATGTAATAAATAGAGAGAATATATGAGTAGACGGTAACAAAAAAAAAAGAAGCTCCCTGACTGTCAGATGAGATTTTTCCCATCACTTTCAATGAGTTTAAACAAAAATCATAGAGAAAAACACCCGCCTGGGCATCATTTTCATTAGAGTATGAATTTCAGGAGTACGTGAAACAGCACAGGCTACACAGCAAGCATTGCAGAGAAAACCTTGTGATATAAACCAGGCGGCCTTCCAGATGTTTTAACAAAAGACGCGGTAAATCTGATACTGAGACTTCCCAGCCCAGGAATTCACATCGTGCCCCCAAATGCACCATTCTTGTCAACTTTGTGCGCAAAAATATTTACATGTTCTTTCACACCCACTCCTCTCCAATTCTGCACAAGTGCACATTTCAACAAGTTCTATAAATATAAAGTTTTTGAAATATTTATGTATCGAGCTTTAACTGTGAAGTTTCTGTGTTTTGAACTTATTGTTAACCACTAAATTATTAAATAATGTCACTAGTTGTACGATTAGCGCTCTGTTGTCAACTCGAGTTCTGCAATAATTAATTTTAATGAGAAGGTTTGTTTCTAAATAAAAATGACTTGACTTGACTTTCTTTATTAGTATTTGCATTACAAAGCACTGACTGATAATTAAAACCATGTGCTGGATGCGTGCGTCCAGTCCAGTTCAGTGGAACACTAAAACTGACCAAGGCGAGGCATGTGGGCATAAACGCCTCTGACAAACTTTTGCCAGCCGCTGTGGTTTTGAATGTCAAATTGTTAAAACAATTTCCGAGAGGAAATGATGGAAGCGTTGCCGCTGAGTGATGAGTCAACTGGCAGTCTGAGGACAAGTCATGTTTGTTTGTCTCTGACTTCCCGTCATGGCTGCCAGGCGGCTGTTTGGACTGCAACACGACTCAGCAGGAAGTCTGAGGGGGTGTGTCCGTCTGTCTTCCTCGGTCATCAACACACAATGACGTGAAATAAAAGGAAAATTATAGAAATCTACTTTTAAAAGTAATTTTATGTTATTACCGGTAATTTTTTGCCATTTTCATGAAAAAAATTAATTAAATAAAAATCATTACTTTCCCAACTCATACTTTCAATGAGTAATTTCACAAAATCAACAAATAATCAGTGTTTGGAAAGTTTACAATTGCAACTGCTTTGATTGTTTTTGACAGTTTTATATTAAAGCACGGATCTTTGCACAGCTGGTGCACAGCAGAATGTTTTTATCAAGTTTTATGGTCTGGCTGCGATAAGCCAAAGTATAACTAAACCGGGTAGAAATGCAAACACAACATTCGTGACAAATCTAACCGTAATTTTTTAATTATAACGCATATACTGAATTAAGATGTATTGATGATCAAATTAATCAATATTGCTAATATTAACGTTATGGTTATGAATGATAAACTAAATCAATAAAATAACACTTTTGTCGCTTTTAATTATTATGAATGAATCATTCTAACACTTTCTGCCTGCAGAACATTTTCCATCTACTCAATTTGGGCGCTCCCAGCATGCTTTGCGGCACTGGGATTTAAAATGGTGTTTTAAATGCATGTTCTGTGTTCATTATTCTGTTAGTTAGTGTCCAGTTGTTGTGTTGGTTATTTGGGGTGTTTTTCTAGTTTGTTGTCATATATGTGATTTAATTTTGCCGTGATTGTAAATTACATGGGAAATAATGACTTGCCTGCATTGTGTGAATTGAAGGACTAGCAAAATCTTCTGCTTGCAATAATTAAAGTGTTTGTTGGTCCTCACTGTCTCATAAGCGGCACAATATATATTTTTCAACCTCTGCAGGTAACAACATGATGTAGAAAAGGAAATAGCAGTAGGTGAAATCTTGATTGTTTGAAATCTGTAAGTCTTAAAAGGCAGAATAAAACTGTGACAGCAGTTACATAATGTCCCCATCCATGTCCTCATCATGAATTGAGCTTCTTTTTTTTTTTTTGTTCACAAGATTTACAAAGCTATGGAAATAACTCATTGTTTTGATAGCATGTCCAGTGATTTTTACTTTCTTCCCATTATTATCACAAGTATGCAAGTACATTTGTGAATATTTTTCCTATTGTGCCAAGTTATATACAATGACTATTGTATATAATTGACAGTAAAAATAAACAAATACAATTAAAACAATTAAAAAAAAGACAACATCATTTTTACTATTGGAGTCTGTACTTTAAAAATACTTCAAAAAATATATATATACAGGAGTTGAATAAGTACTCTTAACTTTTTTTTTGTTTTTTTGCTTGTACGTTGGCCACAGCTGGTATTCTTTGTTTTCCTGAGAGGGGAGTGTCTTGAACCCCCCCCCCCCCCCCCCCCCTCCTGTTGGCCAGCATGCAGGCTGCATCCCAGTAGTGCAGCCAGCCCTTATAAGCTCTGCGCTTCAGTCTCCTCAGCCTTGCGCACCGGCTGCACGGCAGTGGGTGAAAACTGGTACAATCTGAGTTTCGTTCTTTCTTTAGGGAGGGGAATTGCACTTCTTTTCACTTTCGGTCGTCTTTCTTTTTTGTGCGCAAAATGTCTGTTGTCCCACTCACGAGGGTTCTGGTGGCGGTGTGCGTGTGCAGCGTTGTGGTCAACGGCGTGCCAAAGAATAAAAGACAGAGTGGCCAGTATCAGATGTATCCCGATTTCCACGACACAGAGGCTGTCAGTGCAGGTTTGTGCATGCATTTATTTACTATAACTTTATTCCAGCAACTTTTTTGCCCTGACCTTTCGTTGTGGGTTTATTATTTTTATATTGACGTTAATTAGTCACTGTTTTGATGATGTTTTACTTCCATATGCACTGTATTTATTTATATATCCTGTCTTTACAATTATAATAATGCTACATTCAATTGGCAGTGTCATTTGGGGAAAACTATTAGTTTGATACCGAATATTTATTATTGTCCAATTATTATGCAAAGGTTGTCTTCCTATTGGAATAAATACTCAAACAAGCCATTAGAGTCTTGCTATCCTATATGTTACTAGTGAGGCAAAACTACTAAAGTGCATTTGGTGCTACTAGTAGACTCCTGGAGGCTATTAGTATGAGGAACATGCTTACTAGTTGGGCCTAATGTTGTTAGTAATTCTGCACAGTAGTTCAATAGTCAAATTTAATTGCATACTCGTAAGCCAAAAGTGGCACTAGTACTGAAAAAAAAAAGACAGTCGTTCTGAGTGTGCTTTAATTGCCTCACGAGTTCAGGGGGGGGGGGGGGGGGGGTACTAGTAAATGGACTTTAAGTTGAACGTCTTTCTATTTTTGTCTTGTTGCAAACTAAAATCACAAAACAAGCATGTTTAAATGAATCCCTTTCTGATGGTGTGATACGCATTGAACATTGTTTTCTTGATTGTTCACCTAATGATGTGTTTTTATGATCTCTACTCCAGTTGGCTGTGAGGAAAACGGTCGCTCATTCAGAGAGAACGAGCAGTGGGAGAAACCTTACCGGGGCAGCATACTGTTATGCACCTGCAATGGAGCACAAGGCATCAAATGTAAAACTAAGCCTGACGGTCAGTGAGAGTTTATTTATTTATTTTTATTACTCTCATTATAATGGTATTTGACTTAAGCACGCAAACAGTTTATTCCAGCACCTCTGAGTATTGTATTGTTATTATGTTGTGCTTCCTTTGTACTTTTATTAGTGGAGGAGTCTTGTTATGATAAGTACAATGACCAGACATACCGAGTTGGTGAAACTTACGAGAGACCAAAGGAGGGAATGATGTGGGACTGCACTTGCATTGGATCTGGTCGGGGGAAGATCAGCTGCACCATCGCAAGTGAGTTACCTAAAATATGCTGGAGACTTTTATTTCATCAATACTTGCGCTGACATATTTCATCACGCAAACGTTTGTTAGCTTAACGCTAACATAAAGGGAATGGCCATGGACAAGCTAATGGAGACTGCTAGTACGAACATATGATGCGACGAGCATTATAGATGTTCTGGTAATCGTAAACCTTCAAACATTTGCTCCTTTTGCGGAGCATCAACATAAAAGCAGAATGACAGCAATCATCCCTGGCAGATTATTATCTCTACTATCTGAAAGAACCTATCATGTCATTTATAGATCGTTGCCATGAAGGCGGAAGGTCTTACAAAATTGGGGACACCTGGCAGAGGCCTCACGATACTGCCGACTACATGCTGGAGTGTGTGTGTCTCGGAAATGGCAAAGGAGAGTGGACCTGCAAGCCTGTGGGTGGGTAACCTTTACTACAGTAAATAAACATGTTTTCACTGGTTGGACAGGTCAGCTTGCAAAGTGAATGAAGCCACATTCACCAACTCAAAGACCAACTTGTGTTTAATATCGCTGTAAATATTTAACGAACCAGTCAAACAAAGCATGTGTAACGCAGCACGTCTCCTCTTTGCTCATCTCACTATTATCCACATGCGCTTGCTGGAAAACTTGATGGTTTGGATTTTATGGCCAAGTCTCCCAAGCCTAAAATATGGATTTGACGAAATAAAGACATTTAAACATTGATCCGCTAGTCCTGATATCGATCTTGTGGCCCATGAACTGTGCTCTCTGAGCATACTAGTACATGGACCACAAGCTAGAAAACAAAGATTTAAAAAAAAAATGCTGAAACAGCTTTTCATGCCTGCTCGCTTTTCTACCCAGCTGAGCGTTGCTACGACAACAATGCTGCCTCGTCATATGTGGTTGGGGAAACGTGGGAGAAACCCTACCAAGGCTGGATGATGCTGGATTGTACTTGCCTGGGCGAAGGAAATGGACGTATCACATGCAGCTCAAGGAGTAAGTAGAAACACACACACACACACAAGTTTGTTTTACTATCTTTGTGGGGTCATCTCATTGATATAATGATTTCCTACCCCTATTCCTTACCCTAACCTCAACCATAACCAAATTCAAACCTAAACTCTAAAACCAAGTCTTGACCCTCAAAAAGAGGTCTAAACATGTGGGGCCCAGCAAAATGGCCCCACTTGGACGGGTGGACCCCACAACTCTGTGAAATCCCGATATATTGGCCCTACCATGTAACAAAATAAGACCACATACACACACACACACACACACACACGTACGCTTTGGTCATGTATGTTTTTGTAGCTGGTTCTGACTACTCTGGCTCTCCGTCCAGACCGTTGCAATGACCAGGACACCAAAACGTCCTACCGCATTGGAGACCCGTGGTCAAAGAATGACGCCAATGGGCACACGCTGCAGTGCTTGTGTTTGGGAAACGGTCGTGGAGAATGGAAGTGTGAGCGTCACAACGCAGGCCAAGGTGAGAAAGGAAACCCAACGGCTTTCGCTTAGGCACCCGTGTTACCAGCTTCTCACACTTTCAATTACGTTGGTCTTCAACAGGCACAAGTACAGTGGTGGTGAGCCCCCTCCATCCTCAGCTGCAACCAGATACTCCCATTGAAGGAACCTGTCGCACCGACTCTGGAGCCTCCTACCACGACGGACAGCGTTGGATCAGAAACCAGGGCAGCACGCAGATGCTCTGCACATGTCTGGGCAATGGGGTCAGCTGTCAGGAGTGGGGTGAGTGGAATAGACAAGATTCTCTCCTTTATTTGGGGTTTGACGAGCCATTTTAAGGCAAATCTCCAGTTGGTTGTGCTTTGTTATTCCATTCAGCCATTGGTAGAGTTTGCTCGCTCTCAATAATATGTTCCATGAAGCCTCATTAGTCTAAATACGGTATTCTGATGAATATTACATTTGTGGAATATGAGTTTTAATAGTGCTGTCAAAGTTAAAACGTTAACTGATTAATTAATCACAAAAAATGATCGCATTATTTATGAATTAACTCAGATTAATCACACTATTAATTTTGACCATAGATTAGGAGGTTAAGGTAGCACAGGTTGTGTTTGAGCAATAAACATAATTACATGCATTAAAGTAAAGCATTTAATAAATGTTTGCGTATCACATTTAGAATACAGTATTTGTTCATGTCAAAATATTGGGGTATATTTTTTCCATTTCAAATTATGCAAGTAATTAACAGATTAGAAAAAGAGAAAGATGAGTGTGTGCAGTGGATCAAAAAATGTAGAAATAGATTAAATGTAGAAAGAATTAACACATAACCGGTGCTTTGCAAATTTGGTGGGAAAAAATGTTGATTAAAAAAAAGCCTTTTTTATTAAGCGATTAATCGTGATTAATCAAAATTCAAAGATGTGATTAATCTGATGAAAAAACGTAATCGTTTAACAGCTCTAATTATCAAGCAAAATCCAGACGTGTTTATCCATCTCATGGGGCGGCCATTTTGCCACTTACTGTCGACTTAAGATGACATCACAGTTGCTCAGGGCTCAGGCAACAGCCAATCACAGCTCACCTGTTTTCTGAAGCTGAGCTGTGATTGGTTGTTATCTGAGACCTGAGCAACTGTGAGTCAGTTTCCCTCGACAGCAAGTGGCAAAATGGCCGCCTTCTAACACTGATGAAAACTCCTGGATTTCGCTGCTTAACTCATATTCCACTAACACTATACTAACCAGAATACCGTATTTAGACTAGTGGGGCTGCATAGAACATATCATTGTCAAGAATTATTATTATTTGGGTTGACTTAAGTAAAAGTAAAAATATAGAAGATGTTTTTCACATGGAGGAAATTTATAGCTTCATGGAGGTTTTAAAATCCTCAATTAAAAGCAAATTGGCGTTCTTGATATGTCCAGAGGCCCGGAACCAGGTGTATAGTGGCAATTCCAACGGCCAGCCCTGTGTATTCCCATTTGTTTCCATGGGGAAGACCTACTACACGTGCACCACGGATGGACGCACGGACGGCCAGCTGTGGTGTTCCACCACCTCAGACTATGAGCGCGACCAGCAGTACTCTTTCTGTACTGAGAAGAATGGTAAGAAGAATGGAAGATGCCATTCGCAATATGTTTTGACTTATTTTGAGCTGTTTTTATGATGTCGACTCTGTAGACAAAACACAAACATGTTTTTCCGCCTATTACCATGCAGCCATCGTGGCCACACGAGGAGGCAACTCCAACGGCGCCCTTTGCCACTTCCCCTACCTGTACAGCGGCCGCAACTACACCGACTGCACTTCTGATGGCCGTCGTGATAGCATGAAGTGGTGCGGAACCACATACAACTACGACACCGATCAACACTTCGGATTCTGCCCCATGGCTGGTGAGTGCGTGAGGTCCACTTTCGAGAACAATGAACGATCGGATTTAATACAAGTTTGCATGCAAGGAGACAGTTCAAATGTCTATTTTTTTTCTTAGGCAAGGACACTTATGATCAGGCAGATATCATGTAAATGATAGAACCAAAAAGTACAACTTGACATAAATAGTGTATTATTAATTTATTTAAAGAGTTGGGAATCACAAAATCTGGCAAAAATCCCAAACCATTATGGATGTTTCATTACATTCACACAGCTAAAATGCTTCAAAAGAAAAAAAGAGAAAGAAAGATGCCAAAGACAAACGGCCAGCATCGAGCCCACAGGGTTAATTCTTTGGTGTAGACAATCAAGGTGAGTGAAATCCAGTAATTGATGTGGAGCCATTTTATGTGTTATTGAGTAACTGGCATCCACTACACTGGACAGATTTGAACTCAAAACAAAAACAAATCAATACCCACAAGCATGAGTACGTACTGTGGAAACACGTAGCAAAGAGTGCTGTTTGTTATTTTCCCGTAGCCCACGAGGAGTTGTGCACAACAAATGATGGAGCCATGCACCGCGTTGGCGACAAATGGGACAAACGCCACGACGTCATGGGGCACATGATGGAGTGCACATGCCTCGGCAATGGTCGAGGGGAGTGGAATTGTCTCGCTTACTCACAGCTGCGAGGTGAGAGATGTCACACAAGATGTCATGAAACTCGCAAGCTACTGTACGTCATCTGTCAGCAAGGGTGTGTTACTCTCTCACCTTTGCGTGTTCAGATCAGTGTATTGTGGAGGGCTTGACCTATGATGTCAACCAGGAGTTCTCCAAGCGCCACGACGAGGGCTACATGATGAACTGTACCTGCTATGGACAGGGACGTGGACGCTGGAAGTGTGATGCTATTGGTAAGTTGGTGGAACAAAGTCGCATATGTGTTGGCCATAAGTTATTCTGTCTTAAAGTGCCTGTAAAATGAAAATAAATGCCTTCGTCTGGCATATTTTTTATGCCTACACATCCTAATATGTTTGAACCACGAAAATATATCCACTTAAAACCTCCAATGGCTGGGATATATCCCACTGGATTGATATTAGGCATTCCACGCCACAAAGAGAGATGCTAGCCACCAGCTAGCTCACAAGCTAACAAGCGTCCGGTGTGGCTAGAGGGCTCATCTGTGGTGTCACTGACTCATTTGGGAACTTGAATAAACAGATGCAGATCTTCTGTAAATTTTGGCACCCAGGGAAGATATATTTTGGGGGTGTAGGCATAGCTAGCTAGCTAGCTAGCTAATTGCATGCTGTAGCCTGTGGTGATAGAAATGGGCCTAATATTTAACTTACAATTTCGCCGAATAACAATTGATTTGAACAAAGTCGTTCAAGTTCTTACGTGGTGGGGGCCTAATCCAAAGTATATCACGGGGCACCATTTTAGTGACGTTCCCAAGAAATCACGATTACTGAAATGCAGTTTGCACGTTATGTACACAATTCAGGACTACATATTGACACTTCTATGTGAAAATACTTATGTCCTTTTTTTATATATATTTTTTTATGCTTTTGAGATGTCTGCATTCAGTTTCACCCCTAAAATAAATGTAAAAAATGACAAAAATGAACATAAGTGTTTTTCCACATAGGTAGTTCTCTCTCCATGTGTCTTTATGTTTTCAGTAATTATTTTCAAATATGTATGTTCTATTTCAAAAACAAATCTCTGAATTAACTTTACAGGGTCTTTAATGGCTTGGTTGATATGAACTTCTACCTGTTTTTTGTTGTTGTTGTTTTTTTAAACTAAATTAGTATTGAATCGCAGGAGAGGTGACAACCTTAAGATTTAGGTTAAACATAATAAATTGGACGAAAAGAAGAAAGTTTTCAGTAAAAGGGTAATATGCCATTTTTGTACAAATCTGTCCACACAAACTAATTTAACATACAGCCATTAATGTCCAAATTAAGCCCAATAAGCCATTTTCCTCCACGGTGTCATGTGATTATAGTGTTACAAGGTGTGAATGCTGAGCAGATGTATACTCTGTTTTTAGCTAGTTAAGCAACCACCCGTCATTTTCGTTTCATATAACAGACCAGTGTCAGGAGCCACAGACCAGGGCGTTCTATCAAATTGGAGAATCATGGGACAAAGTCATCCATGGCATCCAATATCGCTGTTATTGCTATGGCAACGGGATTGGAGAAATGAGATGTGAGCCCCAGCAGAATAACCAAGGTGAGAAACATTTGTGCATTACGGACATATCCTACTCCTCATCATCAATCTCACCCACTGCCTGAGTTAAACCAGAAAAAAAAGTTGTGCAATGTAGCTCTCATTTTTGCACTAGGCCAAAATGTCAGACCAAATGAAAGAGAGATACATGCCAAAAAATGTGGGCAGATAAATGGTGAGTGGTGAGCATCGTACTCAAGTGTTATGTCACACTGTGAGAAAGTTTGTGAGCTGGTGCTTCGGTTGTGCCAAAGTGCCACAGAAGCCATCTTTCACCCACGCCAACCCACAGCTACTGTAACACCGTCGTGCTAACGTAGAGGACGTCGCCGTCAGCTTCTTCTTTCTCTCATCGAGTCTCGCTGCAACTTTCCAGGTGGTCACAGGCCAGTCCAGGTCATCATCACGGAGGCGGGCAAACAGCCGGACTCGCACCCCATCCAGTGGAACCCCCCCTCATCTGTTCAGATCACGCAGTACATCCTCAAATGGAAGATTGTGAGTCAGGATTTTGTCTTTCTGTCCCTTACTGATTATTATGATTTGTCATTTTACTCTTCCATAGCCATCCTACTTCTTCCATTTGTCTTTTGTCAGCTTTGTTATCATTATTATTTTTTAAAAAGTGGTCGTCATTCATCTCACCTGTCTGTTCTATCTAGAAAAATTCCCGCAGCCCCTGGAAGGAGGTGGTCGTTCCCGGTCAACTCAACTCCTACACCATCTCCGGCCTGCGTCCAGGGGTCACCTATGAGGG
This sequence comes from Leptonotus elevatus, assembly GCF_054856555.1. Taxonomy (NCBI): domain Eukaryota; kingdom Metazoa; phylum Chordata; class Actinopteri; order Syngnathiformes; family Syngnathidae; genus Leptonotus; species Leptonotus elevatus. The sequence goes on along the minus strand of NC_141241.1, from coordinate 20,099,407 downwards.
TCAGCTGATCAGTATCTTGCGCTACGGACAACGTGAGGTCACACGGTTCGATTTCACCACCACGCATGGTTCTTGTGAGTAAACCTACAATTTTTTTCCAAATATTGTCTTGATATCAACTCATACCTGCACATTCGACTACAAATGTTATGTCAAAAGTGATGCCTTTGATAGTTCAAATAAGGTAGATTATACGAAGATGAGTTATGCAGTCCACATATCAATCAGCCAAAGGCAACCAAAATATTAGAATCTCTCAGAATGAGGCAGTGTACTGCATTTCTCCACAACTATAAACATCCTCGTGAGTAATCAACACCATGTTAAATAAATATCTTCATTATCTGTATTATTGTCTTTTTTTAAAGGGGAAGTCAACTCCCCCCAAATTTCTTGACAATAATATGTTCAATGCAGCCCCACTAGTTTAAATACAGTATTCTGGTTAATATTGCGTGGAATATGAGTTAAGCAGCAAAATCCTGCAGTTTTTGTCAATATCAGAAGAACTTGCTGTCGAGCGAAAATGACATCACAGTTGCTCAGGTCTCAGGTAGCAACTAATCACAGCTCAGCTTCAAAAAACAGGTGAGCTGAGCATTTCGTAAGGACATAAAAACTAACAAAAACAACAACAGGTCAATAACGTGCACAAACTCTAATACTTTTGGGCTACATTTTATACTAGCTCGACTGTTGCTCAACGTAATGGTCACGAAAATAAATGACAACCAATCACAGCTCAGCTTCAGAAAACAGGTGATTGTGATTGGTTGGTGCCTGAGACCTGAGCAACTGTGATGTCATCTTCAGTCAAAGATGGCTAAAAACGGCTGCATAACTCATATTCCACAAATGTAATATTAATCAGAAAGTCATGTTTAGACTAGTGAGGTCACATATAACATATTATTGTCAAGAAAAGTTTAACCGTTTTAGTACTATTATCATAGCAGTCCGCCTGTTTTTATTTTTTTTAGGGGGGGTTCTCTCGACGTAAAGCTCCGCTCCTCCGCTTTTAGTCCTCTCATTTCAACGCACTAGTAAAATGACATAAGGTGTGAGCCACTAGAGGAATGACTATGTTTTACAATTTTTTTTCCACTTCTAGTGCCCTTTTGGTTAACAATTAAACCTGACTAGTAAACTTCTGTGCTGTACTAGTAACACTAGGCATGTGTCACAGACTAGTAGCCTATAAGACCCCACTCGTTGCACACCAATGCACAGTTTTGCCTACTGGTAACATGTTGTCCTATTTGATTTCAGAAATAACAAACTAGTGGAGAGAAGTAATGGAAACGTAGTAGTAGTGAAAAATTAGGAAGACAGTCATCCTACTAGTGCACTGAATTATGTCACTCAGTGAGGAAAAAGTGTACTAATGGACTGAAGTATATTGCATAAATCCCCCTACAAACGTCTCTATGGACACCTTGAACAATCTTATGGGTAATTATTTATATAATAGTAGAATGACTAGTATGGACTAGTTAAACAAAAATTACCATTTATTTTACTACCACCTTCCGCTACTGTATGACATGTCTGCACATGAGTAGTTAGGTAACAAAATGACATCCCTCCACCTTTGAAGTGGAAACCTCCGAGGGAGAGACGAACAAGCCTCCGCCGCTGGTTGACACCTCGGAATCCGTGACGGAAATCACCTCAAACAGCTTCGTCGTGTCCTGGACTTCGGCCTCAGCCACCATCTCCGGCTTCAGGGTGGAGTATGAGCTCAGTGAGGAGGGTGCACAGCGACAAGTCTTGGGTAAATACATAGAACGGCGCTGTGTAAATGTAGACCCAAGTGCAGATGTGTTCATCCCGTCACTTGATGTGATCTGTTTCAGACATACCTCGAACATCCTCTTCTGTCACCATCGGTAACCTTCTGCCAGGGCGCAGGTACAACGTTAACGTCTATGAGCTTCCAGATGATGGCGATGCCACGCTCATCCTGTCAACATCGCAGACAACAGGTAAAAACGAGAGTGGCTTTTTTCATGTCTAGCAGGACAGAAAGGTCATCTTTTTTAACGAGACATTAGTTGATATGATTGGCCCATAGGAAATCATGAAAACAGAAATAAATCATATCCCTGTCTTGAATAGTGAAAATCCCTTCTAAAACAAAGTTCTCACATTTTTCATTATTCCACATTTTTCTGACAATATTACCAAATTAATACAGACATTTTGCCTCCTCATTCCCCATTTCTTGACCGATTCAAAGCATTCCAGCTTGAAACTGTTACGCTTATTTAGGGCATGAAAAGGCACATCAAAAACATTCTCCAAATCCCCCAATTTTCAGAATTAAATTCACAAATGAAGAGATTTGACATATTTACCTCCCCCTTGCACATTTCTTGACCGATCGCAACCATTCCAACTTCAAAATATTCAGCTCATTCAAGACATCAACAGAATTATTTACAACCCAGAATTTCCCTATTTTCACCCAAACAAATCTGTAATTAAATGACATTTACATACATATTTACTGTACCTCATCATCCCATGTTTCTCGACCCATTCAAACTACTCCAACTTCAAGTTTCACATTGTTGCACATCACTACTGTAAGTTAATTATAATTAGCTACTGTAAAAACAACAAAAACAAAACCCTGTATACCTTAAGTTTCATAAAACATAACACTTGGGTCTCTTTTTTCTTTCTTTCACTCTCTCACTGCTTTTTCTCTCTCCTTGCTAAGTTTTGTCCTTCTTTTGGAAAAAAAAAGTTCTAAATAAAATTGATAAATAATGTCCGCTTTCTTTTTCCCAGCTCCTGACACTCCTGCTCAGCATGCTATCGATGATGTGGGAGAGACGTCGATCCGCATCAGATGGTCCAGGCCGCAAGCTCCTATTACTGGTAATAATTAATTTCTCATTTTATGTGTGGTAAGTAGTAGAAGATATCCAATACATTTCCAGAAAGTTTATGGTAATTTTTATGGGAAGTTAAGATGGGGAGTTGCTCCCAAAAACGTATAAATATGTTTATTTGAAATGTCTTAAGTTTCCCAAAGACGTATTTATACGTTTCATTATGTTTTGTTTTGTTTTTATGCTAGAGCATACATAAGGCTTTGATGCTGCCTCTCAACTGCACAGAACGGTTGAAGAAATGGTAGTTATTTAAAAAAGAAACGGCCAGCAGGTGGCAGCAGAGTATAAGAGATCAACCAGGGCCATATTGCAAAAAGCTCTTTTCTCCACTGTTTTAAACTGATTTGTGAATAATGATGAAACTTAGCTGAAATCGAATGCTAATTGCTGCAAAACAGAAACAGATGATCTTAATTTTAGTATGTTCCATTCCTTGCAAAATCAGTCAAAATACAGTACAACAGCGAGGAGTGAAGGGGATGGCTTCAGTGAAAATGGATGGGAGTGAATGAGTTAAGAGTCAACCTTCAATTTATTAAATTCATGTTTTAGTCCCATTAAATTCTGTTACTCCCCTGTGGAATTTTGCAACCCGGGTGTTAGGATATCAAAAAGTCATACATGCGTCTGCATCTGCGTGCAACCAGGTTACCGTGTGGTTTACACGCCTTCCGTGGAGGGCAGCAGCACAGAGCTGAACCTGCCCGACTCGGAGACCTCAGTGACCCTGGTTGACCTTCTCCCGGGTGTGCTGTACAACATCAGCATCTTTGCCGTGGAGGAGAACCAGGAGAGTGAGCCAGTTTTTGTCCAGGTCCATACGGCTGGATCTTCTCAACCAGGTATGTTTAACGAACCAAGATGTAAGCTGTCGTGATGTTTTTTTTAATGATTTTAGCACATCGCGGCCCTTGGATGACCTCTGTGTGATTCATGGTGGTTTTCGGAACTTGCGTAGATTAGGAGAAAAGAATGTGCACACAACCAACAGGCACAAAGAAACGCTCTCTATCAGTCCTTATCACATCTGCAGCTGGATTATTGACTTGTCAGGCTAGAAAATGTTTATTTAGACTTTCAAAAGTAAAACCAGATGTGGGGAATAGTTTAGTTTAAGAACATTTCTCTTCTGTCGTCTGTTTAACTGTAACATTTTATCTTGTGGATTTCTCAAAGTTCTGCCACAGTCGTATAGGTTTACATAAAATCACATAAACACTTATTCAATACTCTACTGGTATTAGAAAGAGATTACTGGTAAATGGACTATGAACTATTTTTTTTAAAGATATCACATGCTGAAAATACTCATACTTACGCATTGTCTTTGATTTTGTGGCACAGAGGAAGTGGCAGCCCCCACCGACCTGCAGTTTTATGAGGTCACAGATGTGAAAATCACCATCACGTGGAATGGGCCACCCAGCGAGGTGACCGGTTACAGGGTCACCTTTTCTCCCGTCGGGCCTGATGGCACCGAGATCAGACCCCTCCAGTTGCCGGTCTCGCCCAACGCCTATGCTGACATCACCCACCTTCAGCCAGGCACCCTTTACCGCTTCTACGTCTACGCCATTAACGGGGGTGTGGAGAGCGAGCCACTGACGGGCGAGATGTTTACCAGTATGTGTTGTTCTGTTTAGGGTTGGAAAATTTGGAGATTTTCAAAGTTGGACATATTCAAAGGGAATTTACGGGAATACGTCCTACTTTCTGTTCCCTTCCAGAACCTGATGCTCCCACCAACGTGCAGTTTACTGACATTGGCCCAGACAGCGCTCTGGTCATTTGGGAAGCTCCCCGCGCTGTGGTGTCTGGCTACCGTCTCTTTGTGAGCATCCAGGGCTCCAGTCCTATTGAGAAGAGAATCCCCGGCGGGGTCACCCAATACGCTCTGAGGAATTTGCGTCCCGAAACTGATTATACTGCTACTCTGCACTCTGAGCTGGACAGTGTGCTTAGTGAGCCCATTACCACGTCTTTCACCACAGGTGAGTGTAAGAAATAAAACATGGTGATAATTGCACAAGTGTTGTTCTCAAGACAAGACCCAGACCTTCAAAATGAGGTCTTGAAATCAATAGCAATCCATTTTTCATAGCACTTACCTTCTTCGGGGTCATGCACACCTGATTTAGGGCTGATCACTGTCAGAAGTCAGCTATGTGAACAATTTCACCATCTATCTCACCCCCTCATCCACTTAGAGTCGAATAACTCTTGCTTTGTAATCGTTATATCATTCTATCGTTCAATTTTCCAGCTCCCCAGATGGGCAACGCACCTGCTTTCAACACAGAGGTAACTGATACCTCCATCATCATCACCTGGATTCCTGCCCGCCGGTTTAGCTACAAGGTAGAAAAAAAAAACAGAACAAACTCGCCACATGAAAATAAATCACTTTTTAATGTGCATGTTAGAATGTTACATGTTACCCATTTTTGTACATCCACTGTGGGTTTAAAAAATTAAGGATGTCTTTTTGTTTTGGTTTTATTATGATTTTTGCACTCTAAAAACAGTTAGGTAAGTTATATCCCAAATTGGGTCAAAAAAGGATCAACTCAACTTTTTGGGTTATTCAATTAACCCAAAATGTTTTGGGACAAATGAATAACCCACAAAATAACCCAAAAATTGTGTTGCTTTGTGGATTATTAATTAAATTGGACCCAACTTTTTGGGTTGAATAATTAAAAAAGATGGGTTGGTTCATTTTTCACCCAATTCAATTGGGTCATTCAATTGACCTGAAAAGTTAAGTCTAATAAATAACCTACAAAAAAACAACAAATTGGGTTGCTTTGTGGATTATTATTTAATTTGACCCAACGCTTTGGATTAAATAATTCAAAAGGTTGGGTTAGTTAATTTTTTTACCAAATTCAGTTTGGATATTGAATTAACCCCAAAAAATTGGGTCAAATCAATATACCATAAAACAAGCAAAAAAAATTTTGCTTTGTGGATTAAAAAAAAAGAAAAGATTTTACTAATTGTATTAATTACATTTGTTTAATAACAAAAAAAATTGTGTCGGCTCATTTTTGACCCAATTTGGGTTATATTTGACCCAACCGTTTTTAGAGTGCATGCTATTCAGCTCCTTATTGGAGAGCAGCACATTGTGTGAAAGGTACAAAAACAATTGAACAGTAGACATGAAAAAGTTTAGAGAAGGTCAAATTAAGTTCATCCTGAAATTTCACGCAAAAGCCCAATGTACCTAACTTTTCGTGAGTAGCGTCGATTCAATCTTCATGACAGGTTCAGCATTATGATGTAACGTCTTTGCGGTCTACAGCAATGTGTGCTTTTCTCATTTAGTGATCTGATCTTCTTTCCAGCTGTCTGTGCTCCCCAGCCAGCAAGGAGAGTCTCCAAGACACAAGACCTCTGACACTGGACGCCTTTATGTAACCGGTTTGATTCCCGGAACTCAGTACACATACAATGTTCAGCCCATCTTCAATGGACGCCCCCGTGGAAACCCCATCACCCGCAATGTTGTCACTTGTGAGTAATTGTGAAACACGTAGTGCCTGATGTACGTTAAGTTGACTAACCGGTAAACACCCAGAAATGCATCGGCCAAGCATGCAGAGTAGGCACACACAAGAACAAATTTTACTGAAAAATCTGCGACCCGTCAGAATTTGTGACCTTAAGGTTTGACAACAAAAGAGAGGGAAAGTACTAGTATTTAGAATAATTTAACTGACAGGAGCAGAAAAGATCTATCTCTCCCTGTCGCCTCACATTTTTCCAACACCTCTCATCCTTTTCTAAAATGAAATGCAACGGGATGGAGAATGGATCTTCTCTACTTCTGTAAAAGCATTTGAAATGCCAGAAACAAAAATTATCGAGACATATCATTATACAATTTTGAAACTTCTGAATGATCTACAGGCTGACTCGGAGCAAATCACAAGAAGGAGTCATGCCATATTGCCTTTGACCAATCCGGTATTTCGTAGCATCTGGGTTATATCAGTGTATTGTGGCAATTAGTGCTTTCCTCTCCCAGAGCAGTTTTGTTTGGTGTGTTGTCCCAGGTTTTAAACGCAGTTTTACTCTGGCAAATACCGGTGCATCCAATTCCCATGCCACTGAGATGAGTTCAATCAAACAAAACATGGCTTTCATGCAGTTGGTGGTCTTCTCAAAATTATAGACCTCATAGACTGCACTTTAGTGCTACTTGTTCACTACTCAATTTTTATACTCCAGAAAACGTTGCAAAATGTTTATTTGCCTCTTCCACTGACACTTCCAATGCCATCAATTCAAACTTTATTTTTCATCCAAATTTCCCCCATCATTACAGCTACCTTTAGCTAAAAAAAATTAAGCAGTCGCTTCATTTACACACTTACCAAATGCGCCACAATCTTAATAGACCTCGCCCACCAATGGTGCTGGCAGTCCGTTTACATGAACACACAATTCTCCACACCTGAGTAAATCAGACCCAACAGCAGGGACTGCGCAATGATTGTTTTGCACAAGCTCAATGTCCCAATGCTGGTGCCGTGTTCTTCTTCCAGCCTTGTCTCCTCCCACTGACCTGATAGTCCAGTCCAACTCTGACACAGGAGATCTCACCGTCCACTGGACAGCCTCCAAAACACCAGGTAAATATTGACCGGGCTGCCCGGAGCCCACCGAGTCTAGACATTGACCTCCGAAAACACCTCTTCCTGGTACATCTTTTCACCTTCTCGCAGTGACTCATAAATGAGCAAAATCTGACGTCTTTTTCCACCCCCTCACTCTGCAGACATCACAGGCTACAGAGTGTCCAGCACGCCGACCAGTGGGCAGAAGGGAAACAGCATCGAGGAGTCTGTGAGGGCTGATCAAACCTCATGCATGCTGGAGAACCTGAATCTCGGGGTGGAGTACAACATCAGCGTGTTCACTGTCAAGGACCATTTGGAAAGTGTGCCCATCTCCACTATTATCACCCCAGGTAAGTGCAACAGGGAAATGCCTTAACACATGTTGAATGAAGACTACACTATTGAGTAAAGAGTGCAAAGTGTGTTTCTGGTGTGAGAGAAACAGCTGGGTGAATGTATGTTGTCTTTGTTTAGAGTTTTATTTGGATCATGTCTTGATAAAGCCTGCCACACACTGTCACTATCAGCTATCTGCTGAGCAAAAAGTTATTCTTCAGCAGCTCGCTGTGTGCGTGTCATTTTTAGTCAGTTTTCTGCCTCACAAGGCCTTGAATATGTTTGATATTTTTCAAGAAGAAACGGACTTTTATGCTATCAAAAATAAAAAACGAAATTGCTAAGTTGGTTAATGATAACTGATTAAATGCCTGTGCTTTACCTGCATGTGTTTTTTTCAGATTAGACGGCAAATTTATGAGTGGCAGAAAGTTTTGGTTTTTACGCTAGTTAAATCGTTCTTGTTTCAGACAACATCAAACAATGCTCCTAAATTAATGAATCTGTTGCCATTGTTGTTAATACTCCCTGTTTGCATTCCTCCATGTTGCTGCTGTCTGGTTTTTTTCTGCCTTGTAAGCTCCTCAAGGACTCATAGCTCTCTCTATTTACGTCATCTGTGGAGATTTGTAGCGACGAGGTGTAGGTAAAATTGGAAATGATGGAACGTATGGATATTTTTCATTCCTGTAAACGTTTTTGAAATAGCAGAAACAAACATCGCAATATATCGTCTATTCAGCAACATAATCTTTAAACTGGAAACTTGGAGCCAATCACAAGAAGGAGTCATGTCAAATTTTGGAAAGTGAGAAGTAGGAAGTACATATCGGTTTTAAAATGTAGGGACTAAAAATAAAAAGTGATCAAAAAAATAAAGTCAAGTATAAATGAATAGTATAGTAAAGCATTTGTACTTCAGTATGGGCCAAACATGGTATAATTTCCTTTAATGTTATTGTGACATATTTTACTCACTGTTATTCAGAAGATAGTTAAAACCTTCTTTGGGGCAGAGTGGCTTGCTGGTAGAGTGGTTGTTTCCCAACCCAGAGGTTGTGGGTTCGATCCCATGCCATTGTAACCACATCGAAGTGTCCTTGCGCAGGATACTGAACCCCTATTTGCTCCTGATGCTGTGTCATCAGTAGGTGATTGAGTATTCAAATGTAAAGTGGGCCTTTCAAGATGGAAAAGCACTAAATAAATGAAGTACCATTTACCATTCTTATTGGTACCTGACTGATTGGTACGTATACAGTATCATGAAAATAAACCCCAGGAATACATTGAGGTTATACATGACCATAAATTCTGCATAAAACACTGCAAAGTACTCCTCTCAACACGATACTAATTAGCAAACTCACGTTTTAAATTCCCGAAATCTGCTGCCAATGAATCATTAAAAAGCAATTCTCTTATTTATTATTGTGTATGATGTTTTCACTATTGTTTATATGAATCTTAACAAATGTTATGTGTTGTTTAATCCAGCCTTTTCTACTATAACCTGCTGGGGTCTTTGGCTAACATTTGCATGAAGATCTTGTGTGTAATAATTATATAAGTGGAGCATGGCCTCAACTGTTGATTTTTCCCGTCAAATTTGAATGTTGAATGTAATGTTATCTATCCTGGCACTGTATGTTTAATTCAGTGAATTAATCCATGTAATCATTGTCTTTGTGTCTTTCTAATGTTGCTTGCGCTTTGCACCTGGCCTAACCCTTCCAGACATACCTCCACCGAGACATATTCACTTTGTCGACATTACTGACACCACCATTGGCCTGCGCTGGATCCCTATGAACTATTCCACCCTAACGGGTTACCGGATAACGGTAGCGACGGCGGGCGAGAGCTTATCCATTTTTCAAGATATGGTGGACGCATCAGCTGGTTATTACACGCTTCGTGGTTTGGAGCCTGGCGTGGACTATGACATCAGTATCGTCACGGTTACGGAAGAGGGGGAAAGCGAGCCAACCACACACACAAAGCAAACTCAAGCGGGTGATTTTAACATTTCACTATATGTCTGAGGAGAACCCGAGTTTTGGAGGCACAATTGATGAAAATGTTACAATTTGAACATGATAGCGTCCATATTTTGTACATGGGTTATTCCAGAATTGGAGGACAATTTTGGCACCAACATTTTTAAAACTGACAATTTATTTTATATAATTTTTGTTACGTTAAAAACAAAGGATAATATTGTTGATTCGTCAAGCTCAACCATCAAAAGACGATAATATGAGATACATTATTTATCATCTCATATATTTTGTTGTTTGGTGCGACCCTGGTATAGTTACTAAGGCACCTAAAAAAGCATCTTAAAATATTGCTCAATAATTTAACAATTATTATTTCATTTGAATGCTAATTTAATTTTCACATTAAACTACAGTAACAGGGTTGACAAGTAACATGGTTGCAAATCAACGCTAACACTAATGCTAGTTTTTGCTCAAGCGTAGGCTACATGCTAGCTGTGTTAGGTTTGATGCTAACAAAAGGAAAAACAAATATGAATCTGTATTTTCTTATAATATGAGTCACAGGGTCTCCATTATGGCTTAAAACTAAAAAATAAATATGGAAACTAAACGAGAGAACTGACCTTAAGCAGACCCATGATCAGAGCAATTAGCTTGATGTCATTTATGCTAAGCCATGCCACTCACTTTTGATGGCTGAAAAGGTTTTAGTATCGAGCATAATGACTGCCAAATGTATTTAAAATAGGTCTGTAATAAAACAAAACAAAAAAAGTTTTAACAAGGAAGACATCAACAAAATCATAACCCCACAAAAAAACTGATTTGCTGTAAAAGTTGTACATAACTATGTATTTTATTTAATAAGTGAGTTGGTCATGGATGTTGGTCTTCCAATTCTGGAATGATGTACATCCTGAACAGTGGTACCATGACTTGTGAGTTTATTTCGTTCCATGACCATCCTCATAACTCAAATCACTTATATGGTGAAGAAACTTTCCTCATTAAAAGAATGGAAATGCCATTAATCCTTTCTAACCCACCCTGAAACAACCCCAACATATTGTATTTTTTTTCATAAGTAAAACAACACTCAATGATATTGTATTTATACAGTAACATAGTCAAATTAAATGTAACAAATTCACAGTGTTTGAATCATGATTTTCTGCATTAATTCAGTTGACGTTAAAAAACTAAGTAATGTGGTTACTGGTTAGTTAAATACACAACTTGTAATTCTCTTTGTCGTATGTCTCGTTTTACGCTAAACTTAGAGTGGCAATAAACGGCTTGAAGCAAGCACATTTGGACTCTTTTTTTTTCTTTCTAAGAACTGTCCATGATCTGCCAAACTGCATATAAAGAAGGGTAGAATAGACATCATCCACTTTATTTTCACTTTCTTTGAGCCCCATCGTTAGAACAAAGACATTTGGCAGAATACCTGCAAGTAGTTTCAACCTTTGTTTGCTGCCACCGTCTAGTGATGCAGTACCTATAACATAATTATGCGAAAAAATTCCTCGCAACACAAAACAAAAATATCAACCAGGAACTCATAAGTCAAGTTACCACTACAAAGCAATCTATGAATGTTATTGCACGAATAGTTTTCTACATGTGATCAAGCTGTTATTCTCTCGCATCCTCAGTGATTCCAGCTCCCACCAACTTGCAGTTCGGAGGGGTTGGTCCCGACCATGTCAGGGTCACGTGGACAGTCCCTCACGCTGCCACCCCCGGCGACATTTCACGCTTCGTCATCCGCTACAGCCCTGTCACCGAAGACCATGACATTAAGGAGGTCAATGTGGGCGGAGCCTCTAACACCTTCTTGCTGCAGAGTAAGACCACAACAGCCTCTGACAACTAAAGAGATGTCTTTAGTTGCACGGTTCATTTCTTTCAAGCCTTTCTAACTAAATGTATCCCTTCACAATCGCACAGACTTGCTTCCTGACACAGAATATCGCATCAGCGTGGTGTACATTTATGGAGAGCGAGAGAGCAATCCGGCCACAGGAACTCAGAGGACAAGTGAGTGGACACAATGTTTTGTCATTGGAGTGGTACAGACGTGAGTAGAACAAATTAGTAATTATTTTAAAACACAGTAGTCAAAAATAATAATAATCCTATTTTGTATTATCTATTCATTTGTTCTTACCTCCCTCCCCAAATGAATGATCTCCTGCTAGCTCTGGATTCCCCAACTGCTTTGGATTTTTCTGACGTTCAAACCAACTCCTTCACCATTCAATGGCGGGCTCCATCCGCTAGTATCACCGGGTACCGCATCCGCCATCAGAAGACGAGCGGTGGGCGCACCAAGGACGAGAGACTTCCTCCTAGCAGGACTCATTACACTTTGACTGGATTGACTCCGGAGACCGAGTACCTCATCGCTGTGTACGCGGTCAAGGGCAATCAGGAGAGTCAACCTGTGACTGGCACACAGGCCACAAGTGAGTGTCTTGGCAACACTGAGGGCCTGATTTACAAAGATCGGAAAAAGCAAAAAGTTGACCCAAGTGCAAAATATCTATTCCCCCTGTGGCTTCTCATTCTGCCTATGCCTCTTCCTCGCCACAACAAACAGCAGTCATAGTTAAGCACACAGTGGTGCCAGTTTGCATTAGCTAGGAGTCTGCATATGGCTCTTTAGTCTCTTTCCTGTGGCTCCCTACGGATCTATAAAAAAAAAATCTGTCCAAATGTTTATGTTGTCAGAAAAAGAGAGATGAAAGGTAGATAGATGAAAAACCTTTTTTAATTACCTTAAAATGTCCAAAAGGGGACCAAAAAATGTCCCAAAGGAAGAAGAAAAGCGGGGAAATTACCATAAAATGTCCACAAAATGGCCTAAATAATAAGAACATTGATTATTTTTTTAAGTCAGGAAATAAAATATTCCAAAATTAACCATAAAATGTCCAAAAACAAAAGAAGAAATATTGAAAATTATTATAAAATGTCCATAAAATTGCCCAAAAATGTCAGATATTTACAGAACTGTATAAAGCTAAAAATTTATGAAAAATGAAGCATTTATTTTATTTTTATTTTATTTTAAATATACCGGTATATAAAAATAAAAAATAAATGACAAAATTCATCGCTACGTATTGGATGCTATATATTTTTCTGTTATGGCGCAGCTCTAATTAGCTCTTGGGCCTCAGCACATTAGGCCAGTGGTTCTCAACCGTGTTTCTCGAGTACCCCTTTTCCATGTCTCCCACAACCAACACGGGTGTTTCAAATGACCAGCTAATCAGCCAGCTCTGCATGAAGCCTGATAACGATTCTCAGCTGTGTTGGCTGAGGGAGACATGGAAAATAGGCTGGATAGGGGTACTGGAGGACCGTGGTTGAGAACCAGTGCATTAGACTAACACAAACACACTGTTTCCTTCATGACAATGTTCAAATGTTTTGCAGCTCCAGACCGATTTTTTTGTAAATTATGTGGCCTAAAATGGCTCTTTTGGCAGGAAAGGTTGCCGACCCCTGCATTAGATCAGCTTCCACTTGTCTTTGTGTGTACTATCAAGTGGATGCCTGTTTTGTAAAGGCTGTGAGGATCTTTTGCCTTACAAGCACTTGAAACAATGAATGTTCTCCATCTCTAGTCTCTGACGCTCCCACTGACCTGGAAGTTGTGTCGTCCTCGCCCACAAGCATCACCATTCGCTGGGATGCTCCCTCTGTGGCCGTCAATCAATACCGGATCACTTATAAGGGCACAGGTCTGCTTTCTTCTACAATCATTATTTTTCCCCCAGTAAATACTACACCAATTTTAGGGATCAACAGTAAAAAAATAAAAGAAATCCAGTACATTTCTGAGGGGAAAAAATCAGGTAAATTGTAAATGGAAAATTTGGAAAAAGTTTCCATAGAAGTTATGTGAATTTATATTTAAATTACTTATTAAGAGTGCATGTGTAATTTAGTATATTCCTGATTTAATTCCCATGAAAAGTTTTCCACTTCATCCCTTTTAACAGTGGCTTCTTCTGTCGATTTCCAGGCGGGGGTTCTCCTCAAGAGTTCACCATCCCAGGCACTCAAACCACAGCCACCATCACTGATCTGCAGCCGGGTAGCGACTACACCATTACGGTTTATGCCGTTACTGGAAGAGGCGATAACCCCGCCTCCAACACTCCAGTCTACATCACACATAAGACTGGTAAAGGAAACTGAAAGGGAAAGAAATATTTGACACTTAACGATGAGAGTTTGAAATTCCATTTGTTCTTTAGATATTGAGCCACCTGCTAACATGGATGTGACTGATGTGAGCGACAATGCAATCACCGTACGCTGGTCCCCTGCTCGGGGGCCCATCACAGGCTATAGAGTCACTGGTGCACCTAAAAATGGACTAGGACCATCATACTCAAGGGATGTGTTGCCTGGTAAGAGCCATTATATTTCCTAATTTGCTGGATGGATGAAAGTCTTGGGACACGTCCAAGCTGAAGGTCGTGAGTTCACTCCTCAAACATGCCATGCTCCTTGTGCTTTACAGCTCAAACTGAGATGACCCTCACAGGCCTGATGCCAACTGTTGAGTACGTTGTGAGCGTCTCTGCCCTGGGCACTGATGGCCAGCCGTCCTCTGCAGTTGTGGGGAATGCCGTCACAGGTCTGCTTGATTCTTAGCGATGAAAACTGAAAGGATTCAACCAGATCAAAAGCTTCTGTCATGGTTGTTATAGGTTGGATGGCTCGAACTTGCTTGAGCAGACATTCCATCGTTCTTTCTGCTTTACCCATTTATGATCTGAAGCACTATTATTGTCAAATTAAAGCTCCTCAATAAACTTCCACATAGCTTTTTTTTTTCTTGGCCTCACCTTCTTTTTCACCCGTTCCCCGCAGCAATGGATCGTCCAAAGGACCTCACCTTCTCTGACATTGACGCCAGCTCCATGCGCATCGCTTGGGACAGTCCAGAGGGCGCCGTGACATCATACCGCGTCCTCTACTCCAGCCCCGAAGATGGCGAGAGGGAGCTGCGTCCGTCACCCAGAGGTGACCAGGACAGTGTGGCCATAAAAGGCCTTCGGGCAGGCACGGAGTACACTGTCAAAGTCATTGCCCTTCATGGCCGCACACCCAGCACACCATTGGTGGGAACACAATCCACAGGTAGACAACACTTACCTGATACACTCTCTTAACTTAATAGTGAAGAGGGCCCAAATTCCTCATGCGTTTGCTTCCATGTTTTCGTCCTTCACAGTCATCCCCGCTCCGACCAACCTGGTCATCTCAGAGGTGATGCCGACTTCCTTTGTCGTGTCGTGGCAGGCACCCATCGCACGACTGTCGGGTCACCGTGTGGTTGTCAACCCTGAGAACATCAACAGCCCCGCCAAGGAACTCAATGTTGCTCCTGACACAACAAGTGTGGTCATACCTGGGCTCATGGTAAAAATGTGGTTGTTATATAGACTTTGGCTGCCAGTCAAAATTGGCAAAGTACTCACATTTACAACTTAAGTAGAAGTATACATGTTTGTGTAAAAAAATAAAATAAAATACTCTGGTAAAAGTAGAAGCACTGATTCAACTCCTGTAAGTAAAAGTAAAAAAAAAAAAGTACAGACTCGGAAAGTAAAAATGTAAAAACATTGTTTTGTTATCAAATATATACCCATTTAATACCTATTTAAAAAGTTTCTCTCTTTTATTTCCTTCTATATTGAGAAAAAAAAACATTTCATGTCGCAGGTTGTTGGCTTGACTTTTATCCCATCAAAATGTTAGCTTTCCTAATGTGAACTGACTAACAAAAAAACAAAATTGGTTAATGTAGTTGGATGTTAATGAATAAAAGTAAAAGTACATAAATAATAATTTACTTTCTAAGAAAGATAATCATGTTATATGTCCTATATGTTGTGTATTTAAACAAAGAGCTAGCTAGCGTTGGCTTGACTTTTATGCTATCCAGTATCAACATGTTTCCATAGCTTTCGTAACATCATAAACTGACTAACAAAAAAGCTAAATTAGCTAAATGTTTGTAGATAATAATGAATAGAAGTAAACATAATTGAATAACATTATTGTACTTAGAAGTAAGAAAATAATGTTACATGCCATATGTTGTTTATTTAACAGCATAGCTAGCTAGCGTTGGCTTGACTTTTATGCTAACAACACTTGTTCCTGTAGCTTTCTTAATTTACTGATCTGAGTAAAAACCTAAAATAAAAAAGCTAAATTCACCAATGAGAAACAAAAAAAAACATACTTTGTGTTGTTTTTTGTTTGTTTTTTGTCCAGATTAGACTGAGATTTTGTGGACGCCAGCAGTTGGTGGTTTTTAGGCTGGCACAAGACACAGCTCATTAGCTATGATTTATTCTTGTGGCCAACAACAACAATTTTTTTAAAGGCCATGGTGCAATATCTTGCTTTTCGACGTTATTACTCCCTGATTCCCGTTCAACCAGTCTATCACACATTCAACCATGGTTAAAATTCTATATTTATGTATACGTCGTGGGATCGTCCACTGAGGTTGGGAAAGTAAAAGCCTATTTTAACAAATTAAGGAGTTTAAAAAGTAAAAATATCTGTTTTCAAATATAGGGAGTAACAATAAAAACGTGTCAGAAAATCTATATTCAAGTAATGTAAAGACACCTGAAAAATCTACCTTACTTAACACCACTGCTGCCAATAAATACATAATGTCTGAACTTGTACCACAGGTAGCAACCAAATACCAGATCCATGTCTATGCGCTGAAGAACTCTGTTACGAGCAGACCACTGGAGGGAGAGGCAACCACGCTGGAAGGTAATCAGACTACTGGTTTTTAAGAAAATTATTATTATTAACTCATTCACTGCCATAAATTATTATTTTTTTTAATTATTAAAAATTAGGGGCAAGAGGCGATTCAATTTTTTAATTGTAATTAATCACATGACTTCACTAGTTAACTCACGATTAATCACAAATTTCATATCTGTTTTATATGTGCAATAAAAAAATTCTAGGTTTTCATACTCAAAAAGTGGAAAAAAATGTTAAACTAATAGAAATAGTTCAAATTAATTTTTGACGTTTATAGCCGTCAATGACAGTAAATGAGTTAATGGGGTTTAAGACAAATATACTTGAGCCACATGAAATTTACTGACCAACTAGCGTCCGCACAAAAATGTCTCCTAAATAATCCAACAAGCTGTTCCTTTCCCATGCAGATGTAAGTCCGCCTCGGCGTGTGCGTCTCATGGAGGTGAGGGACGACTCTTTCACCATAAACTGGCGCGCTAAGGTGGAAACCATTACTGGTTTCCTCATTGAAGCCACGCCCCAGGGAAGCTCACGTCCAACAGTCACCAAGACCATCCCAGCAGACGTATACACTTACACCGTCAGAGGTAGACCACAAAAAAAGATTTCAGAGGAAGTCGTATTTACTGTTTTCTCACTGTGCGTTTTTGTGTTTTTGAAGGTCTGAAGCCAGGCACTACATATTCCGTTAACATGTACACTATGAACGGCAATACAAGGAGTAGCCCAGTTACACTTACTGTTCAAACAGGTACTCTGTCTGTCTGTCTGTCTGTCTGTCTGTCTGTCTTTCTGTCTGTGTGTGTGTTCATATGCACTGCTGCACTTATTATTTATGTCAACAATCTAATTCTGATATTTTTCTCTGTAGCTAAACCGGTCGTCCAAGCTCCCACAAACCTGCAGGTGACGTCATTGACCCCCACTTACATCTCATTCACCTGGCAACCTCCAGCCACACCCATCACGGGCTACCACATCACCTACGCCGAGCCCAGAGCGACTCCACAGGAGCTGAAGCCACGCCCCCACGCAGGACAGAACTATGCCACTATATCTGGTATGTTTTCGCAACAACCCTAAACATTTCTTGACAATAATATGTCATATGTGACCTCACTAGTCTAAACAGGACATTCTGATTAATATTACATGTGTTGAATATGAGTTATGCAGCAAAATCCACCAATTTTTAACCAATATCAGAGGGCGGCCATTTTGCCACCTGGTGTCGACTGAAGATGACATCACAGTTACTCAGGGCTCAGGCAGCGACCAATCACAGCTCACCTGTTTTCTGAAGCTGAGCTGTGATTGGTTGTTAGCTGAGACCTGAGCAACTGGGAGGTCATTTTCACTCAACAGCAAGTGGCAAAATGGCCGCCTTCAGATATTGATAAAAACTGCTGGATTTTGCCGCTTAACTCATATTCCACTAACGCAATATTAACCAAAGTAGGGCTGGATAGAACATATTATTGTCAAGATTTTTTTTATTTATTTGGGGGGGGGGGTGCCTGACTTTTTTTCTTTCTTTCTTTTTTTAATTACAATTATAGCTGTGTTGATCCAAATGTAATGAAACTTTACAAGGTTGAGGATTTTATCTGATTTTGTCATTTACAACTTCAGCTCTTTAAATGCATCAATATTACTGTAAACTTTTTTTTATTGTATGTTGTTTTGTTTAGCGGTGATAGTGCTGAGATTGTATTTAAAAAAAGAGTTGAAAAAAAAAAAGAAAAAAGAATGGATATGTTCTAACCCAAAAAATCTCAACACTGACTATGTCATCCTGAACCTCTATGATCAGGCTTGAAACCAGCCACAGAGTATATCATCAAGATTGTTGCCATCCAGAACACACAGAGAAGCACTCCGCTTGTGGGCAGAATCAGGACTCGTGAGTGTTTCAACACTTTTAACTTGAACATTTTCATTACTGTACTAACAGGAGAATACAACATTAAATGCAACTGAACTCTACTAACCAAATGTACTGTTCTAGATAAAAGAAAAGTTCAATGAACCAACTTTGAGAATCACTGGTCATAACTTGATCTCCCTCTCCCAGAACCAGACTCCGTGCTCCCTATACCGCTACCCCACCACCCAGGAGGCGTCACTGATAAGCTGGACGTGCCTGAAACGGACTTGGACAACAGAGTTCAGCTCGTAGGCAACAACGGCCAGGACGGTCTCGGTGGTCAGAGCCAGCATGTGGAGTACACCGAGTACAACAACAAAAACCAGCCCACCCCGCAGACCCCGTACGGGCAGGTTCAAGAACCCCTGGTCTTTGTGCCCCTCCCGGACGCAAATGGCCGGCGCAAGCCTTACGTCAAGCTCGATGTGCCCTTTGGCGCCATATTTGCCAACGAGACAGGACTCCCGCTGGAGGCTCAAACGAGGACGGCCATTTCCTGGAAGCCGGACAGTCAGAGCAACGCGTATTTGGTCTCCTGCAATCCAGTAACACATTTGGATGAGAAAATGTTCCAGGTAAGAATGGGAAGACGAGATTTTAAAGGATTTTTGCTCGCGAGGAGAACTGGACAGAGATGTACTCAGTTACAATCTCCTATCCGCTCTGGACACACTTCGCCCGGTCTCCTCTTTTTATTGGGTATTCACTAATTACATAGCAGTTGCTGCTCTAAAGGGAAGGGGAGACACACGGGGAAAAGAGTCATTATACAGATAATAATACAGACGTGTCTTTCTTTAGCGCAGAAGGTTTCAACAATTCAACAGTTCATTCGCAAAATGTTTCAGCCGCTATCTTGTGATAAGACACAGTTGCAGGAGCATCCCACGAAGCTTTGCTCTCTTCACAGATAATTCCAACTCACATGATTCAAAACAAGGTCATACCGCTGCATAAATGCTTGACAAAAACGCTTTGCAATACTATGAGAGTAAATATGGGATAACTCATGTACATTTATTCTAGCTAGTAGGCCAAAAGTGGTACTAGTAATGAAAAAAAAACGCAGTCACCTTACTAGTGCACTGAATTGTCAGTACATGGCCCATGAATTCCTGAATTAATTTCAACACAATGTTGCAATTTAATTTGTCCAGGTGCGGCTGCCAGGCACAGCCACCACCACCACGCTGATTGGCCTGACACCTGGGTCCGACTACAACGTGATTGTGGAGGCTCTGAAGGGAGCGCTCAAACACAAGGTCCTCGAGCAGCTCGTCACCGCTGGAAACACATGTGAGTCACAATCGACGTTCAACACGCTCCTTAAGCTGTTTGTGCATTTCTTCATGTACTAGTATATTTTTTTTTTACACCACTAGTTGAACAACTTTGGCATATTACACTAGTAGGACTAGTACATGTTACCTCTGAGACAAAACTGAGATGTGCCTTGAGATACGAGTGACCCGACAGAGATACGTCTATTGAAAACAACCACTTACTGAAATGTCTGCTTAGCTGATTGCTAGCAAACGATGCAAAATGCCAGAGATGCGCTAATGGCTAGCATCACTAAATTCTTTAAGCAACTGATATTTGAACACAAACGGTGCAGCAACACAGTGTGACAGACTTTATAACTAGGGCGCGGACGATAAATATAAATTATAATTAAAAAATAAAAACTGCATTCAAACATAAATTTATTAAATATGACACACATTCAACTACTGGCAATGGTAACAAATATTAATATGACAAGGATTAAAGTCCTTGTAAATTAATCAATTAAATATTTTTTTATGCCACAGGATATTTGTGTTTAATTGTATTTATATATTTATTTGTAGTTCATTCTATTGTTTGTTCTATACAAAATGTATATTTTATGAGCAAATTGAGAAAAATATCATAGAAAACTGCCATTAATTTCATGCAGTTTTAAAGAAAAATCTACATTGGGATATATAAATGGATTTTTTTCTTCTTTCGCAATAAATTTACAGTTGATCTTGTTTGCGAGGAATAGGGACCTGGCCAGCCCGCACCAATTGGGGGGAGGGGGGGGGATTAAAAAATATTGGATGCATGCTATATTCTTTTTAATTAATCAATAATCTGTAGTTTCTTTTCCAAATGATAACAACACTCATAGGCATGAATTCTTTATCTCCAGCAAAGATCGAGTCATATTACCGCAGCTTACTGAAAAGTTTTAACCGTGTCCTTTTTATATCCAAATGTCTGTATGGTACTGCTTGAAGGTGGAGCAGCATCGAAGTGAAGCAAAACGATGTCAAAAACAGTTGAATTCTTCACATTCTTTAATTCTGTCTTTACTGTACTTCATAAAGCACATGTCGCAAAATGGCCGACTTTCCTCAGTCATGTCTTCCAGCTGACGCATTAGTTTGGGCTCTCGAACGTGACTTTGTCATCTTGCTTCCCGCCAGTCCAAGAGGGAGTTCCTCCCACAGACGACGCCTGCTACGACACGTTCACCGCAACCTACCACGATGTGGGCGCTCAGTGGGAACGCATGTCCGAGACGGGTTTCAAGCTGTGGTGCACATGCCTGGGCCTGGGAAGGGGCCACTTCAGATGCGACTCCTCCAGTATGCACATCATATCAGTTCACCCTGAAGCTCAATTTCCACAGCCGACAGTGAATCTTTTAGAATTTGCAATTCCACGTGCTTCTTTTCTGATGTCGTCCATTAGAGTGGTGCCATGACAACGGGCAAAACTACCGCGTCGGAGACAAGTGGGACCGCCAGGCGGAGAACAATCACTTGATGAGCTGCACCTGCCTGGGCAACGGCAAAGGAGAGTTCAAGTGCGAACCACGTAAGGATTTCAATTTGTGCTTCTCAGATTGCTTGCACGAGCTGTAAATAATACCAAATATTGCATCTGAGCGCCAATATTTGTCTGCAGATGAGTCCGTGTGCTACGATGAAGGGAAAACATTCCAGGTGGGCAACCAGTGGCAGAAAGAGTACCTGGGCGCCATCTGCACCTGCACGTGCTACGGCGGGCAGCAGGTACCGAGCGGCGCACTTTGTTTAGGAGCGCGGGACGGGTCACGCGTGTGCAACACCCACGTACTTTTCTTTAAGCAGGGCTGGCGATGCGAGAACTGCCGCAGACCGGCCTCCGATACTGACACCGACGCCAGCGTGCTGCACCCGGTTCGATATGGAGCCGATACGATACGCAAGCAGGTAAGCAATTCCTTTCGCTATTTATTTGATTTCCTTGTCATCCAGCTTGAGCGCCATGTACTAGTGCGCTCTTTGTCCTCACTAGTAAGACAATTCAGCACACTAGAATGACTTGTGTCTTACTGGTTACATTTTTTTATACTACTGTATGATGTTTCTGCACTAGTAGGACAACTACATGTTACTACTGAGACAAAACTACTTGCTGCTACTAGTAAGGTCTAGGAGGCTACTAATACATGACACATGAAAAATAAAACATCCTAGTAGCATTACTGTTTTTTCCACTACTAATGACATTTCTGCACCCTAGTAGGAAAACTGAGCTACTAGTGAGTTACTAACCTGTGCACTAGTTAGCAAATGCATTCAACTAGTACTAATGGTGACATTAATAAAGTTAATTAGTATAATTTTAACATTTATGTCAATAGTAGTACTAGTACTACTAGTGACATTATTGAAGTTGATAAGTATGATTTTAAAATGCCAATTGTACAATTGTGTGCTACTAGTACCAATATTAATGTTATAGAATTGTCACTACTTGTACTAGTAGCAATATGGCATTCTAAAATTATACTTGATAACTTTTTTATTGTACTAGTAGCAATGTTGTATTGTAAAATTATATTAGTTAACTTTTTTTATGTTTCTAGTAGTACTAGTAACACTCTTGGTGCTAGTTAACTTTTGTAACTGCACTAATTGACATCTGCATGCTACTAGACTTACAGGCATAAACTTATACAAGTCAACCTTTATAATGTCACTAGTAGTACCAGTATCACATAGATGTCAACTAGTGCACAATTTTGCCCTAGTAATAACATATAGTTGTACTACTAGTGTGCAGAAATGTCATCTGTGTGCTAGTAATGCTGGTGACATAAAAATTATCTACAGTAACTTTATGTAAAAAGTGTTACTAATGGCATTATAAAAGTTAACTAGTATACTTTTAATATGTAAATAGTGCACAATGTCAAATAGTTTAGTGTTACTGGTGGTAACATTATATAAGTTAACTAGTACATTTTGTAATATAATAGTAATAGTTAAAATGCATGAAGTAAAAGTAAAACATTTTCAGAAAAATAAATACTTAAGTACAGATACCTGAAAAATCTACTTAAGTATTGTAATTAATTATGTGTACTTTTTTCCATTTATTTCAGTCAATAGCTTCTTACAATGAAACACGAGGAAATAAGCAACTGTCATATTTTATACCCTGCAAACAAGGAATTGTTTCACATACAAGAAAAAGAAGAAAGAGAAGTTTCCAATAATGCCTGCAAAGGAGTTGAAAGAACAAAGTTACTTTGTAACTTCCAACTATTTTTACACTTACTAGTGAAACTAGAATTGTTCAAACATGTCCTTAGATTGTCCTGCTGGTGTCCCTAATGAAGTAGTCAGCGAGTCAATGTCCTCGAGTTCCTTGTTACAATTTCGTCCAGCATTTCCGTCTCCTTGCAGAACATTCACTGTCCCATCGAGTGTCTCCGACCCGGCCTTCTGGCAGACGCGCTGGCGGTCCCGGATCCTCGTGAGTGAGGAGCCGCCCGTCGGACGAACCCGCTTCGCTCCCTCACTGTCCGATTACTGCACTGCCTGAACCGAGATGTCGTGTCGTCTGCCGAGGAACCAACCGCCTAATCCTTCTCTGACACATGCTCATCCAAAGATGTTAAAACTGCACTTCCGCCTGATCAACACGATCCCTTCAATCATGGCCGCCTCTAACTTGGCTCTGTTTTGGGGAAAGCCATTACAGTATGTTTGCAACTCTTGAAACAAACGTAGCTTTGTCGAGCAATGTTCTCTTTCAAGGCGTTCCGTTACTGCTGGCGAGAAGGATCACACTGTCTCTTACTAATTTATCCCTTTAATTTCTGTGTGTGAATGCGAGTGGAATTGTATCTGTTCTATTTTTGTATCTTATTGTCCATGCCAAAGTTGTTTCTACTTGACAGAAAAAAAGTCTCTTATTGTAATAAAGTTGGAAAGTTCCAAAATCACAGCAAGGTAATGTGTCCTCACTTCATTGTTTCAATTCTGCATTGGTGTTAAAAAGCTTGTCTTACTTGTGTTTTTACAAATTAGATGAAAACATTTATTTTTTACACCAGAAGATGGTCGTTTTTAGATTAGCACAACACATTTACTGAAAATCGTTCTATGAGGCGACAACATAAAAAATATCTTAAAAGCATGTATGTGGAATACAGTGGTGCCAACGGGGCAGGAAAAAAACAACACTCTCAACAACAAAAAAGAGGAGTAAAAAATATATATCATAAGTGATATGAAGTGATGGAGCTTCATTTCCCCATCACTACCACCACAAGGGTTGATGGTGTTGTTTGCCCTTCAAGGCCAATTTGTGTTGCATTAACATTAAGGAAGTCCAACTTGAAGTGGCAATAAAAAAAAATTCAAAAAGAAAAGAGGGTGAAATAGGTACAGAAAACAGAAAATGAGTTTACTGTACTGTATTACAAACACAGCCAAAGGTTTGTAATTGTCTTGAGATGCCACAAGATGGCAGCAAAGTACTTTAATTGTATGAGAAGGCTGAAAAAAGCTCCTCCACTTACTGCAAGCATAATTGCTTGGCATGAAGATGCCACAAGAGGGCGCCATATCAATATTTATTTATTTATTTAATCCGGGCCAGATGCTTATTCACGGTTTTAACACCAGCGAACATGGACGAGGAGAGGTTTATATTGGAGGTGGAAAGCCACAAAATAATATATGACACGGCACATACTTTCTATAAGGATAACAAAAAAAAAAGGCAGGGAAAAAAAAGGTTAAATCAAAGATTACAGTCCACCTCTATTTCTGCTTTTCTGTTGGCCACAGACAAAAGTGTGTTTGTCGTTTTTAATGCCACATTATCGCGCGTAATCACGCGAGACACTGCGGGAAATTGATCGCCACGGACCTGCCGGACCGCAGCTGTGCGCAGCGGTGAGTTTTGTCTATAAAATTGACGTGTCCCGAGCACGCAGTCAAGACACAGCGGAGCGGAGACGCAACATACACGCATGCGGTGTAATAGTTGCAGGGTTTGAGCGCAAAAACAGAAAAATAGCAAATAACAGACAGGTAGTTTTTTTTTCCCCCTCCAAAGTACTACCAAATCGCAAATAATATTTTGTTATGCCCCACATCTGCATTCAACAAATTTAGTGAAAAATGACAAACACTTGAATGAGCTCAAAGGTTTATTACACATTGAATCACCGCTTGAACTTCTCTTTGTTTCTCAAGCCAAAAATGCATTTTAAGTGTTGAAAACCACAAGCAAAGCAACAATGTGGAATGTTTCCAATCTCTTGACTGATAGACAAAAGGTGCCTCTTGAATGCAGTTGACTCGAGCGCTCAATGGTGGAAGAGTCGTCGGTTGGTGTGCACCAGAGTGATGCCCTGCTCGTTGCAGGCGTTGATCACAACCTGGTCTGCAGCGGAACCCGACGGGGCTGCGATGTACTCGACGCCGCTCTGCAACGACACGGCCGTGAATGTGCGGACCGCGGATGAAAAGAATCCATCGTCACGTGTATTTTACCCGTTTGGCCCGATCGATGTTATCTCGGAAGGGGAAGAAGGCATCCGAGCTGACGGCCACCGCCTGCAGGGAGCTGATCCAGTTCTTCTTTTCAGCCTCCGACAGAAGCTCGGGAACCTCCTCGTACATTGATTTCCAAACGGCCAAATCTGGACCCTGATGAAACACGAACATGCACGGCCTTCGGAATCAGTAGTGCTGAGCTGTGTAACAAACTACGATGTAAATTCATTTCAAGCCTACCTCTCCAACGGTGTCACTGACATACTGGTCGATGGCGTTTGCCATCTCGGCTCGCTTGACGCCACTTCGGAACTTCATGCCCAGCACGCGAGGATGGTGCCGGAGCCACCAGTTGTCGGCCTTGTCGCCCGCCAGTCTGGTGCAGTGTATGCGAGACTGCTGCCCCGCGCCGATCCCGATCACCTGCTCATTAAACGCCTCCGTTAGATCGGGCTCAATTGTCGGTTTGTTTTTCCCCCGTCCGCGACTTACCTGCCCGTCTTTGGCGTAGCACACCGAGTTGGACTGAGTGTACTTGACGGCGATGGTGGCCACAGTGAGGTCTCGCACGGCCGCCTCAGACAGCTGATGAACGTGATTGGGTCAAAGCGGGAATCAAGTTAAATAAAGGTCAACGTAAACTCTAGAGGGAGTAGGAGACGGAAACATGTACGCACCGAGCCCTTGGACACGACGTTGCTGAAGAATTCCTGATCGACGAATGCGACATTCCTTTTTTGTTTGAGGTAGAGGCCAAACAACACTCGCACCTCGGTGTCATCAGGCTCATAGTTGGGGTCCATCTTCAGCCAGGACGGACAAGGGCAAAACATTTATAATCAACAGCAAGCGCTGGCCACATCATTAGGTACACTTGTCAGCTCTAAAGATCTGTGTCAAAGTCCTCTGTAGCTAAATATGGTCAACAATGTGGGGAACAAACATTTTGTTGCATTTTTCCTTCCTGTCGGTGCCCCTGTACAAATCCGCATTTGCCATAGCAAAATGAAGCAATTGCACAATTGTTTGTAACCCAAAAATGTGTAAACGCGGTTTTGTTTTTTTTTCTTTGTCCTTCACTCTCAAAAACGTATTTACACGTTTTTTTATGCAAGAGCATACAGAAGGCTTTGATGCAGCTTCTGACATGGCTTAAAGCAATGGTAGTTCTTACAAAAAAACGGCCAGCAGGTGGTAGCAGAGTATAAGAGATCAGCCAGGGTCATGTTGCAACAAGCTCTTTTTGTCAAGTGTTTTCACCAGGAATGTGAATATTGATGGACCTTAGCAATGTTCTAATGCTAATTGCTGCAAAACGGAAACAAATACAAATATACTTTTTTTTGTAGACTCTTATCTTTCTTTTGGTAGGTTTGGTATGTTTTTATAGCAATAGAACACAATATTCTGTGGGCCGTGCAAAAAGGGCCGAGCGAAGGGGGTTGCTTCAGTGAAAATGGCCGGGAGTGAATGAGTTAAACTTCTGAAGCATGCATCAATTTAAAAGCAAAACAGCTGAAGAAAAAGAAAAAAAATTGGCACCTGAAGCACGCAGTAGTTTCCATTTTTCTTTTTTGACAAGATCCTGAGCGCTTCTTCATCATAACCTGGCGCAATGATCCCATCAGACACCTGTAAGAGACGCATACGCACAACATTTCATTATTTCAACAACTGGAGGGCGAGCGTGTGGTTTTTACCTCTCTTGATATAATTTTGGCAGTGGGAACGTCACACACGTCGGAAACGGCAATGAAGTCTCCAAAAGAAGACATCCGGTCAGAACCTGACAAAGACAAATATGACGCGCGCATGACTGACTGATTAACATATCTATAGTATCTCACAAACGTGAGTACCTTATCTGTTTGTAGATACTTTTATCATATTTTTTTGATCGTGCCCAATTCGTCATTTTCCCAACCCGGCGCCATGTGAATTACAAGGTCTATGGTGTGAATGGTGAGCAGGCATGTTCAATTTTTTGATGTCATTGCTCACGGGCTCAGCCTGTCAGCGCTCGTATCACGCGCCGCACACTGCGTCATATTGGTCTGCAAGGCTGTATTACTGGAACCCGATCTTGTGGTCTGATGAGACCAAAATAAACGTACTTGCCGTCTTGCTTGTCAATTCGTTCTATTTTGACTTTGATACTGCGCCTGCATGAAGTATCTCAAAAATGTGAGTGTTGGGAGTCACTTATGTGAAGTAGCAGTCGTTCAAACCTCTCGCCCTGGCGTACGCGGCGGCCAGCGGGCTGAGATCCTTCAACATGTCGTGCACCATGCACACTTTGGCCTCCTCCTCAGTCAGAGGAACACCGACGGCAGCTCCTTCAGTCAAAAAAAGATGAATTATTGCGGTTTCATCACATTTCGAAACTCTTCTCCATCTTACCGGCCGGGCTGACGTGCTTGAAAGACGCGGCAGCGGCCGCGCCGAGGGCGGCCTTCAGTTCGCGGACGAGCTGCCAAGCGTTCAGGGCGTCACACAAGTTGATGAAGCCAGGGGAACCGTTGACCACTGGAAAAATAATAATAATCAAACCAATGGAATATAAAGGGCTCATTTCGGAGGTTGAACAATTCGGACTTTGAACACTTCACAGGAACGAACTCTGTTCAAACTCCGAGGCAACCGCTGTAAATGAATGCAAGAAAAATGACAGGACTGTTAATCGCGCAAACGCTCGATGGGTCACGCGCATACTTTGCCCAACCCGGAAGTAGCGTTTGTATTGTCAGTAGAAAAAGAAATACTCCTCAACATCCCTTTCAATTGAGTGGAGGTGATAGTCAAGAGGGCACCTTTGAGGGGGAGGGCCGAGTGCAGCGTGTAGAGCTGGGCGGGGGCTTGGTGCGGGTTCATGCCATAACGCAGGGGCAGCTGGGAAACGCCCCGGCTGTACTGTCCACGGAAGTAATCCGAAATAGCATCATCATACTGGGCCGTGTGAGTGAACGCCTAAGGAACAACATTTGAAAGACGTAGGGAAAATGGAAGTCCCCCTTTCGAAAAGTATTCAAATTGAAAAGTGTTTTTTTTTTTCTTTTTTTTTTACTTTGAGAGCCAGCGTCCTTCGTGTTTCCAGTGTGGTATCCTTGTCTTCAGACTTCTCCATCTCCGTGGCAACCAGCGAATAATCAGCAGGGTCACACACAATTGTGACCCGTGCGTGATTCTTAGCTGCCGCCCTCAGCAAAGTTACACCACCTCATTGAATGAGGGAAAAGGGTGACAGTTAGCATTTAAAAAATATATATTTTTAAGCAATGTAACATTTGTCAGATGTTTATAATAAAAGCGTCCCAATGCGCAAATCCGACTCACCAATGTCAATCTGCTCCACAGCGTCTTCCACTTTAACATCCGGTTTGGCGACAGTTTTGACAAATGGGTACAGGTTGCACACGACCACCCTTGAAGTGACCACAGGAGACAATTGATCTGTTTTTTGTTTGGGTTTTTTTTGCCTTCAGTGTAGTACCACACTTTGCCACAACTTACTAAGCAGCACTGAGCTCTAATAGAAGAAATGCAGCAATTAAGAGAAGGAGGAAGAGGTCAGCGAGTATTTTTGTATGCCCTGTCCTGCCTGTGTTGCTGCTCCAAGTGTGCTAAAGTCAAAGTTAAATGAATATTTTGAATTATATGTTAGCATTAAGCTAGCAGACTTTCATTAGATGAAATTATGTGTTTGAACATTCTGATGTGTGTTTTATTATTGTCTAATTCGTTTTTGCAGAATGTTCTGTTTGAATGTGAATGAAGAAGCTCCTCAACCCGTCTATGGCATTTCGCATCAAGCTAGCAGACTTTTGTTGGTGAAATGGTACAATGTTCCTGAACATTTTGGTATAGTTTGTCTTTTGTTTTATTTGTTAGTATGACAGTACAGTACACTTCTCCTGGGAGTGATTGACAGCTTGAAGCAAGCACATTTGGCCTATTTTCTTTCATTTTGTCCAATTTGGCCCATTTCTGAACAGCAAGCACCAGAAGAAGCACGAAGGAATAGTTTGTTTTAATAAGTTTAAGTGTTATGATAAATATGAATGTGAGGACAACAAAATACCTCAACCTTCAAAAGAATACACAATCAGAATAAATCAATAACCAATCAGTGCTACTAATCAGATTCATTGTTCACTTCCAACAAGTCAGGTGACATCAGAGCCCTCTTGACCTAACAAACCCGAGTCACAAGACCAGCTTGTGGGAGCATCACATTTCCAATTATCATGCTGCTAAACTGAACCACGCGTACTTCCCGTTGCTAACCTTTGCACAAACGTGCACATTGCACAGAAGGTGTTCAAATGATGAGTATAATGAAATAGTTATGAGTAAGTTGTGCTCTCACCTGACCAGACTGTAGCCCAGCTCGTCCATATCTGCCGTGTCACTCGCCGTCTTTCTGGCCAGGATGCCGCCGTGGACTGCGGGATGGAGGGTCTTCACGCGGCCTCCCAGCATCTCTGGGTGCCCAGTCAGCGCAGACACATCCCTGACACGCAATACAACATTGTTGAGAAGGCTACTATGGAAAGCTGTTTGAAAATGTATTTGATATCCTGTATATGCAGCTTGATGTCTATATATGTACTAGTACGCTGTGTATCTTTGCTAGTAAGACAATTCAGCACACTAGTAGAACACTTGTGGAAAGTGCAAATGTGGAACTAGTAGTGGAATGTTTGTAATTAATGAGGCACATTTGTTCCACTACTGCCCTGAATTGTCTTTTGGTGAAGTCGGTGTACAAGTTGGGCGTCAAAGATGTGGAAGAAGCACTCGAACAGCTGTCAACGGGCCACATGGCGTACCTGACGGTCAGTCCAGCATCCCGCAGAGCTTTGGCTGTCCCACCTGATGCTACCAGACTCAAACCCACGTCCACGAGCCTTTTGGCAAACTCCAGCAGTCCACTTTTATCTGAAACGCTCAGCAGTGCTGCACGACACACACAAAAAGTTGTTTTTTTCTTCCCCCCACTCTTGCGGAAGTTAACATTTCGAGCGAGATCCGAACGCACCGCGTTGGCTAATGTTAGCAAAAGTAGCACCACTAACCACACATCGCTAGGGGAATAAGTTCATTAGAAAAATGACACCCAATTTGGGATGAGAAGAAAACTCACCGAGTTCCGAGGAAGCCATTTTCACAGTCAAGTTGTCAGATCGTAGTTAGCGCGGAATTTAGCAATGGCTATTGTAACGTGAAGAATGAAAAGTGAATGGACCTTGTAAACGCTCTCCAATGCTTTTCGATGTTTCTAATGCTTCTTCAGTCATCGTGTGCTTGCAAAAGTGCTAAGGTCCCGCCTCCCGTCCTTCGACGTCACCACGACCCACGACGTTCCACGAGCGCATCCAAGTGGTGGACGTCATTTTTACATCCACAAACAAAAATGTTCCAAATCTCCCTCAATCGTCTCCCATCTCCCAGATTTGTGTCTTTCCTGCCGAATTAAAATCCATATTCAAGTCTATCGAATTAATCAACAATAAGAAAAGCAATTGTTGCATATGTTAGAGGCATTTTATTCATTAAGCTTCAGTTGTAAAATGTAATGAAAAATAAAAGGTAACGCAAACAAAAGACAACAACAACAAAAATATTTTTTTGTATCCAGGACATATTATATTATATTATATTATATTATATTATATTATATTATATTATATTATATTATATTATATTATATTATATTATATTATATTATATTGACAGATAAAAGACAGAAATAGAGACAACATGAAAACTATACATAATTATACACCCTTATATTTGTTGGGGAATATATACATGTAATTGCAATATTAAAAATGCAATTAGGATGAATTAAATAATATGTTCTGTATATATTAATTTCCATTAAGGAATTAGTGTTTTGCCCGTAAAACTGTGTGTGTGTGTGTGGGGGGGGGGGGGGGGGGGGGGAGGGGGGGGTTAACTGTACACAGATATATTTTATATGATATGATATGATAAATGGAAAATGGACTGAACTTATATAGCGCTTTCCATTTTTCCATTTCTATAGAATGTCTACAGTTTGTATTTATAACTTGCGCGCACTTGTAAAAAACCAACAATGTTCAGGGATATAGTTTGTATTTACACGCTAGCTTATGTATTTATTTTTTAATTAAATTTTTATTTATTTATTTGTTTTTGTTGTACAAGTAGCCTACAGTATACCATTGCCTTTTCTGGGGAATTCCTCATTACTTTCCATTTCACCACCAGGGGTCAGCTGTGGACTTTAATGGCGCACATGCCTGACGGACGTTTGAGACCCTAATACTGTAAATAATACCTACTGCACAGTTTTAAATTGATATTCACAACGTCGATCAGTTCAATTTATACATACAGTATACATTATTGAAGGACATCGAAGTAATTATTCACAATAACATTACAGCTACATTTAAAATGCAAATTAGGTGTGAATGCCGAAGAGTTATACGTTGAACTGAAATACAGTGGACTATAGCATCATCGAATTATTTCAAGCTGGAATGGTTTCGAACCGGTCAAGAAATGTTGAAGCAGACAGTGAAAATATTTGTCAGCGTTGTCATGTAAATGTGGAAGGATGAATATGAGAGAAATTTGGGAACGTGGACGATAGTTCTCAAGATGCCTCCCGGGAACTTGGACTTCAGTCCGCGGTTGCGAAGAGGAACATTTGGATTTATTTGTTTATTTATTTTTAATGTCTCATTCACGTGAATATAAATGTATTTTTTTTAAAGTGGAGAATGTGGAATCTTGTGAACATTTTTGGAAGGTAGCAATTAGTAGACCTATAGTTAATGTATTGAGTTTGAAATGCTCTTCAGCATTCACACAATTTTGTAATTTCTACCTTATTTATTTATTTATTTGTTTGTTTATTTATTTATTTAAAAGTGTTCTTTTAGAATGGAAGATGCTTCTTTTTGTTCATTTATTTTTCATTGGTCGTCTTGTAAATAATCAATAAGCTTCACAGCCAAGTTCCAACTCGTGGGCTTGTATTTTTTAACACACATCGTCGTACACAGGTTATTCCCAAGCATCAAGTGACATGTCGTGCGTGAATACATTTGCCACGGCCACGCCCTCTTCAATAAACTTTACAGGCAAAAAAAACAAAGCAACGGTGTGTTTTCCATGCGTTTTGAGTAGGACTGATGTGAATTTATTGGGCTCCTCCGTCACTCGACGCCTGCTGTCCATTAGTTAAGTGACAAGGGCCCGGGAAACGTGTGATTACCTTAAGAGATCACACAATCTGTTCATATTCACGTAATGAGCTCCACATTTCGCTGATTGATTCAACGGTGTGAAATATGTTTTTCTGATTTATTCGTCTAACAAAGGGATGATGGGGGAGTTGTGAGTGAGTGATTCAAAAGACAGCGAAATATTTTATAGACAAATTGTGCATTATGGCTCCAAAACAAAGAAGGTCGTCTGCATTTTTTTTGTAAGAAACGAGACGAAATGCGTGATGGGAATCAACAAGAATAAAGGTGAGTTCAGATTGTATTAGTAGTCGTGCAATCAATAATGATAAGGCCTTATAATGAGCTGTGCATGCGATGCAGCAGCCCAGCCCACGAGCTGTAATTGAGTTGCTGCAATGTGCATGATGATGAATAAATAAATAAATAAATAAATAAATATTAGTTTGAAATTGAATGTTGGCAAATACATGTGCTGTCTTTTGACTCATCTAATAAAAGAAATCTACACTGCAACAAATTTCTGTGAAATATACAGTAAAAAAAATTACAGCATTTTCTTGTTTTTTATTTTATTTTACAGTATTTAAATGTATACAGCAATGCATTATGGGGAAAACCAAGTACAGTAATTTGCTGTATAATTAGCGGTAGAATACTGTAAATTGTACAGTTTTGGCATGTATATATGTGGATTACATGTAAATACTGTAAAGATTGTTGAATATTGGCGGGTATCTCTATTGGGGAAGAAGCAAATAGCGGACCCTGTATTGTCACTGGAGCAAAGACAAGAACAATATTTTAGCACGCATTGTCTTCACATCGCATTTCTCAGATAAACAGGCAGCGTTACATCTAACGTTCATTTATGCACTCGGCTGCAGAACGAGGATTGGTTTTACAACAAGGGCGGCATGGTGGCTGACTGGTTAGCACATCAGTGTCCCAGGTGTGAGATCGAGTCCAGGCTTTGGCCTTCCTGGATGGAGTTTGCATGCTTTCCCCGTGCCTAGGTGGATTTTGCA
Source organism: Leptonotus elevatus (assembly GCF_054856555.1). Taxonomy (NCBI): domain Eukaryota; kingdom Metazoa; phylum Chordata; class Actinopteri; order Syngnathiformes; family Syngnathidae; genus Leptonotus; species Leptonotus elevatus. The sequence goes on along the minus strand of NC_141241.1, from coordinate 20,065,692 downwards.
CACTTTCCACATTTCAAAGACATGCATGACCGGTTAATTGAGCACTCTAAATTGTCCCTATAGGTGTGAGTGTGGATGGTTGTTCGTCTCTGCGTGCCCTGCAATTGGCCGGCAGCCTGTTCAGGGTGTACCCTGCCTACTGCTCAAAGCCAGCTGGGATAGGCTCCAGCGACCCTTTTGAGGAATAAGCGGTTAAAAAAATGGATGTATGGATTTTACAACGACATACTGTATTATGTATTTTTATTTAATTACATAGAATACAAGAAACGGTTGTAAACTAGATTATGGTGAATTGCTGTAAAAGTAAATACACTAAGTAACTGTAATTTATATACAGTAAATACTTAAATACAGTAATGTACTGAGATTTTACAAGAATTAGCTGGCAACTTTTTTGCCAGTTATTTCCTGTAAATTCTACAGTCAATTCGTTACAGTGTATAAATACCATCATCCATCCATCTCAGAAAAGCATTGTGAAAGCATTGTGACGCAGAGTATGAATGCATATAAGGCCAGCATGAACTACCATAAATGCTCTCATTCTGGGCCAATGAAAATCCTCTGCATATATTTCCACGCACGTTTTTCATCTTGTTGGACCCCTGTGACATCATCTTTCTTATTCATTAACTTAATTATGTGGCTAATAGTAAACCTCGGCGATTAAGTGCGACCCAAGAGCTTTTGAAAAAATTTAAGCCTGAATTAGTAGCGGTCTATCACCAGCATATGAATTTAAATTTTATTTTTTGATTTATACCATTCCATTTTATATCCGTTTTTATTGCGATTGGTTTTACGTAGATGCAATAATCAGTGGGGCATATAGTAGCCTCTCTTACCTCTCCATATCCAAATTGCATTATATTCCTTAATTGTAGAGGCTCTGTGATCCAACGCTGATGTGATCCACATTAACCTGTATATTACATTGCAGTAGCTACCTAATAATATGATTATAATAGTCCTATTGCAAGTGGCCATGCCAAATGAAGTGTGTTTCAAAAGTGAGTGAAAATGTTGTGAGCAATTTTGGACATAATGGGTGGTTGGTGGGGGGTAGAGGGGTCGTGAGGGTCTTGACTGACGCAACATATGACGTCAGGAACAACAGTTAGCGCCTCAGTTATCATCACTGTTTCTGTTTTTCACAGAAAAATCTGCAGTTATTTCAACAGCTATAGAGTTACATGTAACTCTTCAAAAGTTTCTAAGTTGGTCCACACTAATTGGTGAAAATAACACTTTTGAAAGTGTTTTTTTTTTCACTGAAATGGAGTTAAAACAACTCCGATGGCTGTTAAAATTTAACACTAGTCAACCATGGTCAAAGTTGATTTTACACGCGTAGTGTAAATTATTGCGCCATCTAGTGTGTTTTTTTAACACTCAAAAGAGTTGCTTTACTGTGGTGGTTATACAGTCTATAAAAATGACACCACATTTGGAGTTAAAGTGAAACATGTATTTAACAATTCAAAATGTTTGGACTAAAACATGCTATAAAAAAAGACTTCATGGGCCCAAACTATTTTTGTTGAATGTCAGTTTTCCCAGTGATAAGGGACTCATCTCTCAAACTGGAGAAGTGCTCGTGCGAAGGCGGAGTTTCATTGCATCTCTGCACAGTTGTATTCACACTTCGACTGCAAAAACTGTAACCCTGAAATGTTAACACTTCTTTTCTGTGTACAGACATACTGTCATTTTGAAATGTAGGCCAGTGATGCAATACTGTATTTTCCGACTTAAGTACACATTTAGTAGTAGTCGTAAACCGAGGACCACCTGCATACTTTGGCATTGTCTTCGTCGAGATCGGTACCTTCCTCTCCGATCACCTGTCAATTGAATTTTTTGTCTATTGTCGCTACATGAACCTAATTTTTAACGTATTAATGGTACAATTTGATTTTAATTTACTGATTCTAATCGCCTGCGATTGGCTGGCAACCAGTTCAGGGCGTACTGTCCGAAAAACAACACGCACGCACGCGCACACACACACAATCTACATTGAAGAAACGTTCAGTTTCAAATGTGATCAACTTTATTTCCTGAGTTTTCTCACAAATGCTGCATGGACCTCAAATAATCCAATTGACCTGCTTACACAATATAAACATGCATATAGCCACTGTGTTCTATTTTATACAGCATCTGAATGGGATGTGTTGTTTCTCTCACACTATGTCCACCAAAAGAATAACAAGCAATTTACAGAGTCCATTTTTTTAAGGTAAATAACCATACATATACTGTATTTAAAGTCTAATCACATTTCTCTTGGCAATGGCTCAGTCAAGTCAAGTGTATTTATTGAGAACATGTCAAACAACTTTGTTTTTTCACATTGCTAAACAACAAACAAGAGTAAGATAAATACATTATGATCCATTTTTTTTAATAACAAATCAAATAAATTAATTAAAATTCATTTCCACACAAAAATGGGAAATGCTTAAATGGTAAACGGGTGAAAGTGCAACATCACATTCAAAATGATAGAAACAATTAAAAAAAAAAAGCATCTTAACATGTGGTGCCAAAGCCATTATGTTTTGGAAGTTGAAGCACCGTTGGTCAGTCAAACAGGATCTTTTTGTGTACATTTATACACAACTTGTTGTCTTATAATACACGGTCCTGGCTGTGAGTTAAGAAGGTGGCTGGAGGAGACGAGACAACTTGAAGGTGCAGCGATGATGATGGCAGTACTGGATGTGTTTGCATGTGGGGCCGTCCTTTCACATTTTCACCAACGAGAAAACAGCATTAAGTCCACGTGTTGTTAACCTTTACATACTTTAGGTCACATTTTAACCTATTTTGAAATTTGCCAGCAATGAAAATACCCCAAATGTAAATTTCCAAGCCTTAAATTTGATGACCCCTGCCGCCTTAATTTACCCACAAACACAATTCAATATTTATAAACGTTATTCTGTTGTATAGGTGCTCAAAACAGTCCTGAGAACTGTCTGTGTTTCCACCACATTTCAAAGATTCCTGCAGAAACATACATCTTCTTATTTTTGAAAAGTTACGGGGAATCTCAAAACAGTGGAAGTAAAATACGCTTCTCTTTTCTCTGAAACATATTTTTAAGGATTATCAATTATATCAGAGTGGCTATTAATATAAAGTAAAAATATCTGGAGTTGATGATTTGATCTAGACAATTATTAAGAGCATATTCTTAGCTTGGATCAAAATTGATACCATCTACTATGTGTGTGCATGGAAAACGATCCGCATTTACGGGCCAACAACAAATGTTCTGGTTGTTCACAATGGTAGACTGCCTTCAAGCGAATGTCCCTGAAATCAAATGTTCAGTCTTTTCACAGTCCCGCCACCATTTTCCTGTCTCCTCCTCCTCCTCCTCCTGCTCCTGCTGCTTGCACTCCCTCCAGTTCATCTTCAGTGAAAGGGCTGTGCGGGTTGAAGCCCACTTCGGCGCTGCGCTGCAAGAAGTCCATGGATCGCGGCATCCCGACTCGGTTCCCCATAACCACCGAAAAACCGTGCCGGGGTTCTTCTTCTTCTTCTTCTTCCTCCTCCTCCTCCTCTTCCTCCTCCTCTTCATCTTCATCACCATCCTCCAAAAGTAGATCCACAGCGCGGTCTTCCGGACTCCCACGCTGAGACCTTTTCTCACCGGGTTTGTTACTGGATGCTTTTCCAGCGGCTTCAGACTGGCCGCAAGCACCGGCCTGCTCCTTGGCCTTCCGACTTCGCTTCCACTTCATTCTCCGGTTTTGGAACCAGATCTTGACCTGACCGAAAGGCCACAGAAACACAAGCTTACTTTACTCGCTTTCCCCTTGAGGGATTAGAATAAGTATAGCAAACTAACACTAACCTAGATATTGTAATTTTTGCAAAAAAAGGTGTGTGAGTTCTAAAAATGCAGTGGAATTAAAAAGTTGAAATGTAGAAGGTGAGGGTTGAAATGGTTTGGAGAACTTGTTTAAGAACTAACTAAAATGATAGCACATTTTTGGAGTTGACTGCTTTTCAGCACAATTAAAATGACGACTTTGAGACGGGTTCCCTCCTACCTGTGTTTCCGTCAGCATAAGAGAAGTGGCCACTTCGAAGCGTTTGGGTCTGGACAGGTACTTGTTGAGCTTGAACTGGTTCTCCAGCTCCAGCAGCTGCTGGCTGGTGAAGGCCGTGCGAGGCCTTCGGCACTTTCCCAACAGACCAGACTGGGGGCCTTTAAAAAGGAGCACACTTACTATCACAATTTCAGCCATATACACTCCAGTGAGGCACAGAACAATTCGTTAAAGCCAAAATGGCCTCATTTTATGACATCACGTTATCTTTTTGTATATTTTATATTGTAAGCCACAATTACATTACAATAATATGTACTCACACTAATTCAAACATGGTATTCTGATTAATATTTGTCCAACATGAGTTGAGCCACAAAATCCACACCTTTTTATCCATCTCACGGGGCGGCCATTTTGCCACCTGCTGTAAAAATGGCCGCCTACTGAGACGGACATAAAGCAGTTGGATTTGTTGCTTACCTCAAACACAAGAATAATCACAATGTTGTGTTTAGACAGACAACTTTGGGGTTGACTTTTCCTTTAAGGGTTTAATGCAAATGTGTGAAATGTAAAAGTTAGTTAAACTGAAATAACTACTACTACTACTACTACTACTAACTAACAAGGAGGAATTTATTATTTCGTGTATCACTAGAGGGAGCCCATGTATCATAATTTGATCATCACTGCTATATATAAAACCTAGTTTTTAATCATTAAATTGTAATAGTTGTCAGGGGCGTGGCCTCAATGGAGAATGTGGGTTTCATAGCCACGCCCCCCACATACAGCTACTATTTTTAAACCCTCACTTTTCACACTGATGCCCCCTTCAAACTTGTTTTTCTTTTTTTTAAAAAAACATTGCCAGCATTGTCAAATGTTATTTTCAGTATTTGCCGTGGGCTGCAAAAAAATGTGCTATGTCCCAGTTTGAACACCCCTATCCAATGTCACATCATTTCTTGCATTGTTATAGCACAATTTCACTCAATTGATCTGCCAGTTTCGAGAAGTTTCCCACACCCACACACCCACACCCACACCCACACCCACACCCACACCCACACCCACACACACACACACACACACACACACACACACACACACACACACCCACACACCCACACACACACACACACACACACACACACACCCACACACACACACACACACACACACACACACACACACACACACACACACACACACACACACACACACACACACACACACACACACACACACACACACACACACACACACACACACACACACACACACACACACACACGTGTGAAATCTTGGGCCAAATGCTGATACCAAGGACACAGGAAGTTCAGTATCATTTTTGTATCAGTAGACACATATGGCAGCACTCTGCGGTCGTCATTAACTGTAAGGCTTTGCTGCAGTTTGTTGTTGACGACGGGCAATACAGCAGAAGCAGATGCCGGGCCGTACAGGCCATAAAATCACAAGCGTGCCATTAACTTAATGAAAATTCAATGACGGCTTTGGGATTTTATTGATGAACTACAAAACGTTTTAGGCGCTTGTTTATTAGTTTCTTTGTCACATTGAGACAGTTTTCATCGGTTTGCGCTTTATAGAGACACAGAAGGGGCAAAAGGAAAATATGAGTGGGTCTAATAAAGTAGGGAGTGTATGGATATATTGCCAACACTGACAGAAAAGTAAAAAAAAAAAAAGTAGAAACATGTACTTAGTATACAAAACAAGCTAGTGTTGGTTTAAGATGGGCCTACTGAAACCTGAGTTTCTCCTGATGATTTGTCATCAGTGTAAGTGAATAAGGAGAGTGTCAAAGTGCTTGAAGTAAATTGAAGGCAGAAAAGCCCTGATGAGTAAAAAACTGATGTTAAATACAAAACACAAGGTTTTTATAATGGGATTTGTCTATTTGCAATTCATAAATTGATGACCTTTACGTACTGTATCCATTTTGACACAAGTGAGAAGCAAACTTTTTCAGTGTCACTAATCTAACTCTAATGACCTTTTTGTGACGGTTGAAGCTATTAGAATACAATAAAATAACATGCAGTGGTCCGGGTTTGTCTATTAATCCATCCTATCTTTTTGCACTTTACCAAATGTTGACATTTTTTGATAGAGAATGAAAATGATTGACCAGTTTGACCTCATGATAAACTTGAAAATACAAAAGTAAATGGGTCATTTTAATGGTAATAAAAAAAGAAAAGAAATATCCTATTATTTCTGATCTAACAGTACAAGAATCACTGAATTAAATGTCCAAAGGGAGTAATGTTTAAAGTTTTTCTTAATCCAGGGCAATACATTTGTTAAATCCAGTTCTGTTGTTTACGACTTTTACGTACAATACAATTGCATTTAGAACGCTTTGTTTTCAAATAATTATATAGGCCTTTACTTTTGAACTTTTATGCACAATACATTTGAATTCAAGTAGGGTTACAGTGGCTAACAATAATATTAAACGCACTTATTTTTAGGAATGAAATCTATGCCCTGTGCCTACTAGCTACAATTGTTGGTCATTAGGCTACTTGGTGGTCCTAGATCGATATCAAAGATACTAAAACAAACCAAAACAACAGTTTAAAAAGACTCACCGCTGTAATCTGGCAGTCTTGGCATCATAATCCCTGCCCGGATCCAGTGCTCCAGGGGCACCGAGCCCGCCATGGCCGCGGCCGCCTTCAGGTGCTCCGGGTAGGCGTGAGTCAGCTGCGTAAAGCCGGTGTAGGCGAAAGCAGGGTGCTGACCACCCAGAGCAGACAGCGGGTACATGGGCGCCGCCGGGTACATGCCCGGGATGGCAGCATGTGGCATGGAAGTCAATCCCGGGTGCGCGAGATTGAGCACACTCGCTTTTGGGATCATTCCTGACAAGTGAATGTGCGCGGCGGCCCGAGGGGGCGGCGTGTCCCCGTGGCGGCAGGACACGGGGCTCCCCGCCGGACTGTCGCAGCTCAGGCCCGGGGACAAGTCTCGGTCTCGGTCTCGGTCTCGGCTGGCCCGGTTGGGCTCGTCTGCGAGCAGAGCGTCGATGCGAAAGTTTTTCGATTTCTCCATGACGAGTTGGAAAGAAGTCAAGAAGTTTAGAGGCTGCACACCTGCGGAGTGCATTCATTCACCTGATGCAATTAACGCACGCATGTGTCACGTTGCGGTAACTCCTGCTTGCAGATGACTGTTTGTTTGCCCACTGTGGTCTTGCAGAGTGAGTTTATTTAGCGCGTCGACTGGGAAGGTGTCCGTCTTCAACCTCAACTCCACGCACTTCGTCCCTCCCTCCATTCATCCGTCAATCCAGGCCGAGGTGGGGGCCGGCTGTGATTGGCTCTGACGGGCCTCTAATCAGCTAATTACCCGCTCGTTTCTCCCCCTCTGGAAAGCATTGCGAGTGAGGTAATGTCCAACCCTTGTCCCGCCTGCAAACACCTTCAACTGCATCAAAGCTGGGAAGGCTACATTAGAAGATTAGTCAATTGTTAAACTGCAGTCCTGCATATGACATGGGTGTCAGATCTCCACCCTTAAATTGCACACTTAACTGGCCACAATTAGGCATTATCCGCGCATGATGCAGCCACATCTAAAGACAATAATAATGCTTAATTTTTTTTATTGCATTTAAACATTTTCAGCATCATTTTAATTGCTTCTCCTTCCACATTTGTCAATCATTTCAGACCAATAAAACTTCAAAACACTCACAAAATTCAGGACTTGTGAGGAATGACTTTGAGAACTTTTCAGTTCACATTTTCCAGTCACACAAACACACAAAGATATTGAAGTGTGAGACCAGACGTCCAACAAATAAAGTTCCTTATAGGCTATAGTATTTCCCATTCCAAATTCAAACTGTTCAGCTCATTCAGAATATATGGTAAGTATTTATCATTTTACTAAAGGTCCCAAATTTTCACAGCACGGAAAGATAGTTGATATATCTATTCCTGTCAACAGGTTCAAATCATTCCAATTTGAAACTTAAGTCTGACTCTTTACATTTTAACAATGAATTCTACAGCATTTCAGTTTGTCTTCGCCTCTTCAATATTCACACAAAATTTTCAACAAAACTTGCATAGTTATATATAGTTGCCAAGTGAGTAAATTATGACCATAAAACTAAACATATCTAAAAGTTAGTTTCTATTTACACATGCTTTTAGACATCTCCTGATTGTGACAATCTTGGGATCAAATGGTGACACAAACATTCTGAGCTTCAAAATATTGCTGAATGGAGGACGCAGCAAAGAAAGAACACAGAGTGCCGTATTTAAATCATTTATATTAACGGCTCTCTTCATTCTCACGGCCATCCAAGATGCAATTAAAGTTTATGACCTAGAATTGCACACAAACCATATAAAAGCATAATAACAGGACGACAGAGGGTATAAGTTAATTAACCCTCTACTTAATGTGAACTAATGCCATTTTAAACATAAAAAAGGAGCAGGATGCTAAAAAAAAATTGGAAACTTGGCAAGAACTGTTGGCCATAAACTGCCATAATTCTATTTGGCACTTAAAAGCAAAAAGTGGAAATATTTAGATGATGCAGCATATGGCTTTGCATAATGAAATTGAGCCCAAACATGTCAGCCTGTCTCGTACTAATACATGTTGAAAACTGTTCTGAGGTTCCTCTATCTATCAGTCATGAAAGGAATTGACCTCCAGAAAAATGAAGCTTGGAGCAGGTCCGCCCCCTTCCTCCCTACATCTCGCCACCCCCCTTTTTGCCTTATAGCCTCCCGTCTCGTGCCCTCTGCTCCCTATCAGCAGATTACCTCCTTGCTGCTCAAACATTGGCAATTTGCTCCAAGGAATTTAGTGCGCCTCACAATGCCTTCCTCCCCAAAGCCTCATTGGCTTGCTTTTATGATTAGAAAGTCGTTTGAATGGGCAGAGCAGGGTGACGTCCCTCACCCGAGCCTGTTGACAGCAGCCCCCAAATTCAATTGAATCACAGGCTGCGAAGTCAGCCACCTCTGCTTCCAGTGTCAATTGTTTTTCCCTGACAATGGCTGATCAGGTTTGCAGATGCTATAAATCAGTTCTCAATTCTATTATTGTTATTATTACTTTTTTTTTTACACCAGATACCATCTTAAAAGGGAAATTCAACCTTAAAAATTTCCAACATGACATTCTGGTTAATACTACATTTGTGTAATATGAGTTAAGCAGCAAAAAATATCAGTTTTTATCCATCTCCGGGGGCGGCCATTTTGCCACTTGCTGTCGACTGAAGATGACATCACAGTTGCTCAGGGCTCAGGCAATGACCAATCACAGCTCACCTGTTTTCTGAAGGTGATCTGTGATTGGTTGTTACCTGAGACTTGAGCAACTATGATGTCATTTTCACTCAAAAGCAAGTTGCAAAATGGCCGCCTTCTCATATCGATAAAAACAGCTGGATTTTGCTGCTTAACTCATATTCTACTAACACAATTAACCAGAATAATATATTTAGACAAGTGGGGCTGCATAGAAAATAAATAAATAAATAAATAAATAAATAAATAAATAAATATATATATATATATATATATATATGTAGGGGTTGGTGAAAGACTCTGGTTGGTAACCCGGTTGGGTAGTAGGTGATGTCTTGTCGGTGCTGGATTTCACTTCACTTTTCTTTGATCCTTCCTCGGGTCTCCTGACAGCCTCACGGCTCTAGCTGGATTCTGAAGTATTCGGTTTAGGTGAACGGTATGGGGTTTTTATTAGATTTTAGGTGAATTAATGAGTACACACTCACACGCACGCACACATGCACACACACACACACACACGCACATAAAAAAAGAAAAAAGAGAGCAATGATGATGACATGTCGAATCAGTAATATTACCAATACTGAGCTCACTCAGAAAAAAAGAAGAAAAAAAAAGAATATATATATATATATATATATATATATATATATATATATATATATATATACTTCACTTACCCTTTAAAATAAATGAATAAATAACAATAGTGGAAAGAACTTTTGCTAATTTAGTGCAGCCTAATTGTTCTGCTGGTGTGCTGATTTGTCTTACTAGCAAGGTCAAAGAGAATACTATGGATCTTAAGATGAATATTAAATAAATACTCAAATGTCTTTCCACAGACGTTTACACATACTCATCATGCAATTGCTATAACTAACATTCTCCACAATGATTGCCATCAGCCGATCTACAAAAACATTGAACTTGATGAAAGATAGTGGATGAGCAAATCCAGCTAATTTGTATCTAATTGACATGAAAAAAACGTTTGTACTTTTTAGTTTTGCTCTTAAGAACATTTCAAGTACAGTAGTTGCTTTTTACTTTTAATTGGTAAGAGTGGAATCAGTAGGCCTACTTTACTTTTATGAGGGTATTTTATTTTTTTATTTTTACACAAAAATTAAATGTGTATCTTTAGAGCGTGAGCACTTCTGCCACCACTGCTTGAATCAAGTGGTGTCGCAAAGCTAAAATAGTCTAACTAGTTCTGAATAATAATAATAAAGTATTTAGTGATGCCTCTCAGAGGTCAGTCAGCAAGTCACAAAGCATAAGAAGCATTCATCATCATCATCATCATCATCATCATCATTATCATACATAGCTTTGCACCTTTTCACTGTGAGCGTCATTTTGACAGCCTAAATCCCTCATTACATCTTTTCGTTCCACTTTCACACATGCCCTCTCGAACTCTGCGCACAACTCGTCTACGCGCACACGCCCTTCACACCGTGAGAACGCGATCGGTTCAAAGAGACGCGCCGGCCCTACAAAGCGGCGGTTTATCGAAGAGTTATGTGTCAGTAAACTGTGCCGCCAACAGAAGTTTACTGAAACATTACAGAGCCTATCAGCAATTACCGGCTGATTTTTCAATCATTACCGCTGCAAAGAGATAGCGTGACCTGCCCTAGCGCTGATCCTGCTTTGTTCTCCAACTGTCTGACTTCCAGCTGCAGGGCTAGTCAGCACATTAATGATCACAATTGATCGTGCATTTATGATCCATTTAATAGGAAGAAAAATGCAAGTAGAGTAAACATACTGCTATATATGGCATGTTGCAGTATGTACATCAATAATGTGACAATGTCCACTATAAAAGTTAGGTGCGCAGCTTTATATCCCCCCCATTAGCACCATTATGGTAGTTTGTGTTTGAATTTAAAGCCCATTGAAAGGGGGAGTTTTCAATTTCCAACCCAAAAAAATCATTTCTAAATTTGTCATATTTGATAAAGCTCATTATATAACTTGAGTGTAGTACACGAGTGAAATAATCTCTAATCATAGGAATTAGCAACATTTCCGCTTGAGGGGTGTATGTCACCTCGTTGATTTTTTATTTATTGTACATTCCGAAAAACTACAACTTCCAACCAATAACACTCGTCATGCAACTTAAGCTATGACGGCCTGTTTGCAGTGCTAATGCTAACTTAGTATTGCTAGCGCTGCCATTTTGTTGAAGCTCGCTTATGCGTTCATAACGTGCACGCCATTATGAATGGCCATGTTTGAGAACTGAGCTCATGAACATTAGCGAGTCGCGTGATTTGGCCAGAGACTCATTGGGGGGGAGGAGTCGAGACGTGAGGCTATGTTTAAATCTTGCTAGTAGTTTTAACACTACAACCCCCCTTCAAGTACCCTCATTTATTTTTGTGTCATTTTAATCTGCGTAGGCGCATGCTGTGAGGCAGCGTTTTGATCCGAGGAATGTGTTTGTGCTGACATGATAAAGTAACGGAATTAAAGAAGTGTAACTCAGAAGAAACTCAGGTGTGAGTCATTCAAACATACATGACGCAGAATCACAAACCCTTGCTTACATACTGTATATACATTTAAGTATTATTTTGTTTGAAAGTTAACATTTGACATATGCTAAATTCTGTTTCATATAACTGTATAGTTAGCATTAAGCTAGGACACTTGCGTTAGATGAAATTGCTTGGTTTGGCTTCACATTTTGGTGTTAAACGGTGAAATGTTCAATGATCTTCTGTTCCAAGTGTCTGTTTTGTTTATATAATTAGTGAACTTAAACCTGAAGTGACAAATAGTTTGAGGCAAGTGCACATCGTGAGTGGGCAAGTGAGTCTTCCTTTCGTTTACGATAGTCTATCGTTTCTTACGCGTTAAAACAGGCGCTAAAAATACTTTAAAAAGTGAGTTTTAATAAGTTTGACAAGTTGATGAGCTTAATAGCCATGTGGATGGGTACAACTTTTTTTTTTTTAAATTCTTATATGGTCTCTTTATTGCTTATTTTCACTTATCGGGGGATGTATAACCTGCCATAAATGGGGGTCCACTGTATATTCTCCATGCTGGAATTTCACTCAGTCAAGCCACTTATAACAATGGAACATTCAACAGACCACTGAATGATTCAGCCTGCAGCTTTCCCCCAGAAGGTCTGCAGCACATCATCCAATCATCTGGACCTCGGGTGTGATAAATGAAGCTGGTGCACAATGGGCTTCCTGTGCAGCGACAAGCAGATCGCCGTCCTCCGGGTAATTAGACTAATTCTAGGGAAGTTAAAGGCAGGCCATAAATCAGCTTTGCTTTTTGCCAGACCTTGAGTTCAAAATTAATGTTGTCTCATTAAGGAGATAAAGGTAATATACTCATTTTCCTTCTCGTTGTACCCTTTTGCTATTATTTATTAACCAATATTGAGCTATGCCATATGACATCTAGCCCTGCTTCACGTTCACATCCCTCAAATCAGGTAGAACTCAGCAGTTTCAAGAGCTGCTGAGTGGCAAAAAAAGTGGGGGGGGGGGGTGTCTCACATGGAATTGCTCACCATTCTGGGAAAGGATTCATGATAGTAATTCAATTCACACTATAAAATTATGTACAGGGGCACCTTGACTTACAAATACCCCCCTCCCCCCAAATATGTAATGTGTAATATATTTGATAAAACCCCATTGTTGTCATACTGCATGGCCATTGTAATAAAAGACAGACTTGCATACTGTTGAGTGAGAAGTCTGAACCCTCAGCTCACCAGTACAACACTAATATTAGTTGTTCTATGCTAGTGGATGTAAAGGCACTGTATGCCTGTTTAAAACACACAAAGTGACTTCTGTTTTATATTTACTTTGACAGTAAACTTCACGGAGTCTGCTTTATGAAGAATTGTTCACTATTTGCTGATTGTAGTTAACTTTGTATCTTAAGTTTATGTTGGCAACAAGCAAAAAAAAAAAATACCTACTGTCAGTTCTTCCGGTTAATTGGTTCCTGAAATGAAAACAATTTTGTTCTTATTATTTGGATGTTAGCTTGTGCATCTGATGTTGTGGTCCATAAGTGTTTGTTGATGTAATAACAGGTGACATAAGTCCAAAATAAACCCTCCCCAGTTCAAACAAACTACAAAAGTGGCAGAACAAATTCATTACCACAAGTTTACAAGGTTATCTCAGTTGGGGAATTCCAACAATGTGGATTTTTTTTTTTTAACTACAACTCACCTGTTTATTTTTTCCACCTTGAATACAAAAGCTTCCTTTCAACACAATCTAGTACAGTGTGTTTTATGACAATTTAATGGGCCCTTCCGTCTAACTGCCCTGCTTTACTATGGCACTCACAAGGGCCCCATTGTGCATTGACGTGGGAGATTGCTTATCGGTTTCAAGCAAGCATCATTACTTTCACCCTGCTATCGCTCCCATTGTCTTTACAGAGCATTATCTGGCCACTTACAAGAATATTCAGCACCATCAAGCGCTTTGAAAATCTCCGCCAGGTGGAACGTTGCGCTTCCGGATTGTTTTTGCGCAGCATCTTATTTTCAACTCGTGTGGTTCATTTCAGTAGCGAGACAAAATGGTACTTCATTTATATAGCAATTTTGCACCTTACAAGGCCCTCAAAGCGCTTTTCCATTTTGACCACTCATTCACCTACTGATGACGCAACATCAGGAGCAACTGGGGGTTCAGCTTAAGGATACTTTGATTTGGTCACAATGGCATCGAACCCACAACCTCTGGGTTGGGAGACGACCACTCTACTACTGAGCCACTGTAGTAAAAGCAGGATTCCCGCAGATCCTAAAAAGTTAAGTGAAGTTAATATTTACAATACAACTCAACTGACTCTTGTGGGATCACGCGATATCATATCAATGGTATCACGATAGCGGAATCACAAAACAGTGATCCAGTTTTAACTAGTAGAGAAAATGGACGGACGTATCAAATTATTAATCTGCACTCAAAAGGTCGCTCTCAGTTTCAAAAAGTTGGTGACCCCTGATCTAGTGGAAGATGAAAAAAAAGTGAGCTACATGGCTAAGCAGAAAAGGACATTAGAAAGCTCGTTCCTGATCATAAGTAGACCTTACATACGATACATGCACCAGAGTCAGACGAATGTATCACTACACCATTAGTGACTTAATGAAAATACATATTTATATTAAAGTTGTTTTAAATATTATACTGTAGCTATTTTCTTGACCCGCTAGCATAGCAGCTTACACAGCTAGCATGTACGCGGGTAGAAACTCAACATTAGCATGGATTGATTTTCAATACTTGAAACCTATTAAAATACTAAAATTAAATTAGTACTCAAATTTTACTATGCTTAACTGTAAAGGCTTACTTCAGCAATGTTGATCAAACATGTTTCCCAGGTGCCTGCGTGTCGGTAACGGAGTTGTGCTACACACGGCAACATATAAATTATAAATTAAACATCTCATCAAGTGTACCTCAGGTTTGAGCTGGTCAAAAATTATATGAATATTTTATTGAAAAAAATTGTACAAAGAGGGGTAATTTTTCTCAAAATGTTAGTGCCTAGATTGTCCTCCAATTCTGGAAAGACCCATGTAGCGCTAAAACTACAGAATCTTTCTGACCACAGTGAATTCATCAGTTAAATTTTTAAAGTGTTATTTGTGACCAACAAGCACAGTATGTACACTTTCAGTAGTATAACTGTGAATTAGAAAAGAGTATGGCATCTAATTGTAAAACATAAAATAAAAGAAGTTATGCTTTGAGAGAATAGTTTGATGCCAAGCGCGCGAAGGGCCATGCAGACGAGGAAACAAATTCAATTACGTCAAAAGGCAAATCTTTTAGGCAAATTAATCAGTTTTTATGTTCAGTGAAGTGCCACCTGCCATCTCGTAATTTCTATTTGGAAGGAGTCAATATTCCCAAACTGTGTAGGAATGGATTTGTCACTTGACATTGTCAATAGATTGATGGAGCCACGTTTGGATTTGTAAATTTAGGAGATTGTGGCAGATGTAAATCACAGCCCTGTGGTGTATTTTAATGCTTCTCAATTGATCAAAATGTCGCCAGGGGTGTGACAAAGTGCGCTGGACCCTCTGCGACATGACTCGGGTGCCCTTGAAATCACATCGCAAGAGTGACAAAAGACACATCTTTAGCAAATTTTTGTGACGGGATAAACAAACGCTGCAGAAATCTGTGAAAAGTATTTAGCCAAGTTTGGTGCAAGTGTACATATACAGGAAATTGTCTTCCACATTTAGCTTTACTCTCAAGTAACAGACTGTGTTTCTTAAAAAAAAAAAGGAAAAAAAAGTATTATTGTTTTCTCCTGTAGTGGTTTCACTAAATCCATCTGTCCCTATTTTGTCCACATTTTTTTCCACACCTTGTTTATTATATTTGCTCTATTTACGGTTGCAAGGGTAAGCACTAAGCGAGGTCAGAGATGCCATTTCTCTGTGTCAGTGTGCTAATTGGTTGGAAGAAACTGCTCCTCCTGACAAACATCAACCACTTCGGTTCTAGGCTCTCCTGTGATGTGTACGAGTCATTTTCGTAAAAGTTGATTAATAACGATAAGCTACGATGGCGTATTAGGGCCATGTATAAATATATTTTTTAGAGGGCGGGGGCAATATTCCGAGAAAAGAACTCGCAAATTTGCAACAAGTGGCAAATTTGCGAGTTCTTTGTAGTAAGCACACTTTTATTAATTTTTTGGGTAATTTAGCTAACTTGGTTTTACATGGCTCTATGTGTGCCATGCTGAAAAAGTGGTGCTTCAAGTGCTATTTACGAAACATTATTGACAATTCCAAATTTTAGGCCATAATGGTGAAAGCAGTCAATACATTTACTAACTCCGCATGCTCCTTTGTGAGCTGTTGCGAGTTCGCTATTAAATTTTTTCTATGTATTATTGTATTGTAAGTCATTGATGTAGTCTATCAATATGCCTACACCGTATTTAAATAGAGTATTCACAGATTTCACTTATTGTGGGGGTGGTCAGGAACATAAGACACATTCTCCCTAATTTGTTGGAGTTTAGAGGTTTCTGGAGTTGGTGAAAGACTCTGGTTGGTAATCCGGTGGGATTTCCCTTTCCTTTCTTTTCTTTTCTTTGATCCTTCCTCGGGTCTCTTGACAACCTCACGACTCTAGCTGGACTCAAGTATTCGGTTTAGGTGAACGGTATGGGATTTTTAATAGGTTTTAGATGAACTAATGAGTTCACACACACACACGCAGATACTCACTCGTACAAAAAATAAATAAATAATAATAATAATAATAAAAAGAGAGAGCAATGATGATGACATGTCAAATCGGTAAAATTACCGAATGAACAATACTGAGCTCTCAAAAAAAAAGAAGAAAAAAGAAAAAAGAAAAGCTAAACTGAAACTAAAGCTGAAAGTCATTTAAAGCAAATGTTCATTTTATCTTTAATCCATTGTGATGCGGTTTACATCCAATAAGATGAGAATTGTGTCAATGTCAATAACATAAAAGAATATAACACATTTATTATAAGAAAAACGTTTTTAAACATGCATATTCATTCATTCAGGCGTGGATTTATTGTTTGTCTTACCGTAGTGTATGCATCAATATGCCACTGGTTGAATTTAAGGCCAGAGTTGCTTTGGCAATGTGACTTTGACTAATGATACTTTCTATCCTATGTGTATACGTTATGTTTGCTTCTACAATTAAAATATCAAAATGAAGTGAATGTTAATGGCAATATTGAAAAACCTCATTCAATTGACACTTTGTAAATGTCCTTCGGCGTCCTCCCTTTGTGTTTCCCCCTCCCGGGCCCGTGCCTGTGTCACAGGCCTGACAAAGCAGCATTATGGAAATAAAGTCTTCCATTAGATGCAGTGTGTTTTGTCATCAAGCCAACTACGCTGGGTTATTAATGGACATGGCCTTCGCTTTGATTAAGTCGCAAGATTTATGTAAAAATACGCAGCGACATTTTCTTCATTGAGATAAACTTGCATGCGGCGACCTTATGAATGTCACTAAACACTAACACATTTTGATCAAATTGGATGCGTAATGGATATTCTTAATGTGCTTACATCAACTTGCGTGGACGTGCTCGATGTGAACGCTGCCTAAAGTGGACACCCGCCGTGTCGCAGTTTGTTTCTGACACCGCATTATCGCAAATTGTTAAGCAATTGTTTTTAAAACTATATTTTGCGAAAACATTACTTCAATGGTCTTTCTACATTGCAGATTTTTTTTGAACTTTTTGATGCAATGGAAACCATCAAGATCATAAGATGAGAAACATTTCTTAGGTTTTACCAATTCAGAACCCCCATAAAACAAGTCGAACAAAAAGGAAGTGTCAAAGCAAACATAGGTGCCATTGTTGACACTAGATTATAGAGGGACAAGGGTTACGAGTATTTTGAGATACACTGACAGGTCAAAAGCTGTGAAGGCATTGATAATTCTCCCCCCCAAAAGTACAATGTGCCAATAGGACCAAAAAAAAAACAAGAACAACGTTCGAAGCAGTCTTGCAATAAAATCTCGAAGTTTCTTCATCGGAACATTGTACAAGCTCTTTCAATAACACATCCATGTCAGTGCTTGGCTGCGCTCTCCTCTACAACACAAGCATGGTGTGTGTGTATGCAAAAGTGTCACATATCCCATTTATCAGGCCAGTTAACCTCTGGCAGCAAGTAGTAATCCTCTGCAGGTGACCAGAGGGGGATATAGGCACTTGCTCTAATTAAATCCACCCCTAAGCCCCCCCACCCACCCAGCCAGCCCAGCCTGCCCAAACAGTAGTCCATTCCTCGGGCAACACAGACCTTGCAAACCATTTGTTCGTTTGCCAGATGGATCAGTTGGAGGGGGGGTGCCGTTTTCACAAAAACAGAATAACTACTTTATTTTCCTGTTATTAATATTGCGGACTCATTAAGATAAAAGTAGAAGGACAGAACCCAGTTAGGCAACTCACATTCAAACAGGGAGTTTTGATTTGGACTTGTGGCACAACAAATGGTCTAAAATCTACGCTAAATTTTTTTTGTAAAATTACATTACAGTAGAGCTTTATTTATGTATTTTTAATTCAATTGAGGTTTGCTAAAACACCATACAATCCATTCAGAAATACATGTATAAAGTTTAAACTGAAATTTGTATTTGTGTTCAAAATTGCCCCACTGAAAATGTTTCTAGACAAAAAAATATATATATAGTTTCCTGCCATACATAATGTGAATTTTTAGAAATAAAAATGGTCAGTTTATATATATATACATACACAGTATATACTGTATACATATATATATATACATATATATATATATATAAAATAACAATATTATCATTCTTTTTGTTCAAGTCCATTATTTCAGCATTGTAGATTGGTGTCTGACTAAACATTTAATAAGGTTATTTAAATATTTTATACAAAAAATATGACCAAGGGTTCACAAACTTTTGAGCAGCACTGTGTGTATGTATGCATATATATATATATATATATGTATTGTTATAGTTGAATAAAACCTTTGCTTTTAGCCCCTGGGTTTGACCTGCAACAAAATTGCTCCTCAAAATGAGAAATGTGCGCCTCAAATTAAGTCATTAATTAGCAAAACTGCTCCACAAATTTAAAAAAAAGATTTCAAGCCTTGTACTGTAATAGCAGCACGCAGTTGTCAACCTGCGTTTTTCTGTGTGTTTTGTTTGAACAGTTTGCATTAAGGTAAATACTTTCTCACGGTTAATGAAAACCCTAAATAGGTCAACCTTTTTACAAAATTCAACTTTTGAACTTTGACTAACTTTAACATTGTAAGTGCAAATGTAAAGAGAAAACTCCCCTTCTGAAACAGGAAGACGTTAATCTTGTTATGGCTTTCTTGGACTCAATTCACTTTGAGCTAATAGAGCTATAAGTATTTGCTTTTCCAGGACTGTTTAACTAAACAACATACAGCATGATGATGATTTTTATCTTTCAAACATGAACCTTTGAGCTGTTGACCTTCCGTAATCCAACCTATTTGCACTCGTTGACCTGCCGTCTAATGCTGACTCAAAACAAATGTGTCATGTCTTCACCTGAGAAGTAATGGCTCCAAGTGAATTAAGTGGCATTAATGTGGATACATGTTTGCTGTGGTGTGAAGGCGTGTGGTTGATTTTTGTGTGGCACTCCGGGTTCAAAAGAGGGTTAAGAGTGAGGCAATCTGTCTACCTGCCATCATCAAAGCTCATTGTGTCATCAATTAAAAGGTCAAGTTAGAGTGGCGACATTCACTGTGAGGATTATAAACCAACTTGCATGTAAGTACAGGTACCTGAAAAACACGTTTTTTTTAAATTACTTTTGTTTTTGTTTTACAATAATATGTTCTATGCAGCCCCACTAGTCTAAATATGGTATTCTGGTTAATATTGTGTTAGTGGAGCAGCAAAATCCAGCCATTTTGATCCATCTCAGGGGGCGGACATTTTGCCACTTGCTGTCGAATGACGATGACATCAATGTTGATAAAGGTCTCAGGTAATAGCCAATCACAGCGCAGCTTCAGAAAACAGGTGAGCTGTGATTGGTCGTTGCCTGAGCCCTGAGCAAGTGTGATGTCATCTTCAGTCGACAGCAAGTGGCAAAATGGCCGCCTCCTGAGATGGATAAAAACGGCTGGATTTTGCGGCATAACTCATATTCCACAAATGTAATACTAAGGTCACATATAAAATTATTGTCAAGAAATTTTTAAGGTTGATTTCCACTTTAAATCATCAGTTCATTCATTTTCTGTAGCATGTGTCATCATTAGGGTTTGGGATGAGCTGGAGCCATTTTGAGCAAGAGGTAGTACGCTCTGGACTGGTCAGTCGTCAGTTTTAGGGCAAATAAATGATCGTTCACACACAAACTAGCTACTATTTATCGTCTGCTTACAACAAAGATCCCGACATCGCTTACTCAGATTGATTCTATTCCATTGGAAGAACGGCCACCAAGGAGCCATTTTGTCTGTCACCACATCACGGATTCAAATATATAAGTCCAAGTCCACTAGTGCTGTTAGCCACCGCTAACCGCAGAGCAGGCAGAACAATGACAGCATAATGAAGTCTTTTTTTTAAGCACTCTTATGGCGATTGAACATGAATTCAGAACGGAGTTGTGTTGTTGACGTCGGTCACAACAGTTTTTGACGGCCGAAACACATTCTACAAGACGAGTCAAGTCAGCCGTTTCGGCACAACACGGTGCCGGGAACAACTTCAATATAAAAGCATCAAGGCATTCATCTCCATACATAAGGTAAGGTTTATTTTGAAACTGGTTTTCTCACCGCATATTGATGCAGTGTTGCCAGATACTGTATCTAATATCCTCACAATGTAAACTATTTACTGTAAAATCAAGCCATGGTGGTCCGAAGGGGATATTCCAATCAAAAATAACATGTAAATGAGAGTAACTTGGTCCGCCAGGCATGTAAACGGGTTACCTCGATTGTTGCACAAAACGGAATTCTGACCTTAACCCGAATATTGACTGCATGCAAACGTAGTCACTGTGAGACTCCAGATGTGAAATTTAAAACTGATGAAGCCTTTTGGATTAAAGTTGAACCGTCTTCAACAAACGACAGAATCCCGTTGCATCGATTCAACCTTTGCGTGCGTGCATTTTATTGGCCTCACAACCTCAGTGTCACTGCATCCAATTGGCATAATTGAGCTGGGTCACATGATAGAGAGACCCATAATAATCAATACAGGTGAAATAAAAAACAGCTCCCAGTTATTACTTTTGTCCTTCTCCGCCATCAATCCCAAATCCCCCCCCACACACATCATTTTAACAGACTGGGAGTGCTGTTTATTTGAAGAAAATGTTTGACACCTCTAGACGGGTGGAGGTGAAGGCAGGGGGAGGAGCTTGGGCTGAATACCAGCCGAGATAGATGAGATGTGACAGGCCCGCCACTCTTGTCATCAGCATGACACAGCTGTCACAGCCCTATTTCAGGAAAATTAAACAGCCTTACGGTAAACCGGCCCGCCGGCTGGGGGGGGAGGAGGGAGGGCAGCGCGCCACCAAATGCGTGCGTGAGAATAAAAACGCTTGTCGGATGCAGATGGACGTTTCCTCTCCTCTCCTCCTCCCACCGTGTTTGCCCTCCCTAAAGCGCCGCCCACTCTTATTGACATGGTAATGGATCCAAATTGATGAAGACACTTCACTCATTCAGTGACAAGTCCACTGGCCAGCTCCATAAACACGCCTCCTCATCCATCACTCATGAAGCACCTCCCTCCAGCGCCTGCTTGCCACTTGTCGGCCGGGGACATGTTTAATCAGCTAATTTACTCTTCTTTGGTCGGCATTAATGACCGCGCCACTATAGGATTAGCTTGTCATGTGATGCGCTTAATCAGTGCTGATGAACTGCTCATCAAACTATTAGCCTCCTTCTGCCTTTGTCATGCTTAGCGAAAGGTGAGAGGCCTGCATTAAAACACAATCTGCTGGGTCATGCTTCTCTTTTTTTAATAATAATAAAAAAAAAAAAGACGTTGTGGAAAGCCAAAGTCATAAAAATACAGTATATGCCTCGAGACAATCTTGTCACAGACGCCCCTTTTGCTGACAAATGACGGGGGGGAAAAAACAAAACCTGACGAGATATCAACTATGCACCAACAGAGTAGGTTTTCGTCCATCACCAGAATCGTAACTAAGCAGGTCCGTCACTGACAGACAACCATTTTGTTGACGACTCTATGTAGGCATTTGTTAAATGCTCACTTCATGTATTTTACATCAGGCATGTTTTTGCTAAGGGGTCCCATGAGGGGATCTATTGAATTTGTTACAACGGTGTGATCCACCTCTCATAGAAAAAATTGGAGAGTTGAACTTGCAGAGTTAAAATTGTTTTAACTCCCAGTGTCATTTTAATGTTTTCAGAGTTAAATGGTGTCCAGAGTAGTTAGACTTATTTCACAGAGTTGGTCACCTAGAGTTAGATCAACTCCAGAGAGTGTTAGAGGGACTCCAACTTAAGTCATGTTGAATTGACTCTCACAGAGTTGATTTCAACACTTTTTCTGAGTTAAACGCACACTTTTAAAATTGTGAAAATATTTCACACTGGGAGGGAGTACATTTATAACTCACTAAGCAGAGTTACTTAACACTACAGGAGTAGCCGTTGAACTCTTCTCATAAAAGTTGACTGCTAAAAGGTCTGCTGCGACCTTAACCTCTAGGCTATCCAGCTGCATAATTATTAGGACATTAACTGATAAGTAAATTCAACCTGCAAGATCAGCCAGTCGAGCGTATTTATTTATTTATATTTTAATAGCGAAGCCTGCAAAAAAAATACTCGGACATGTTTTTTTCAAGGCTTCATCTCAAAGTACTCGCCGAAAGTTGGTTATCTGTCAATGATGGGTCGATGTAACGGTGATTTTCAACTTTAACCCAACATCTCTTTTGAAGAGAGTATCTGAAGTATGTAAATGTTGACCAAGTCAGACTGAAAATGAATTCATGGCCCCAAATGTTCCTTTTGTCCGTCAGTATTTCCCAGCAAGGAGGAAAGGAGGACGAGGAAAATGGCTCTGACTTGTCTCTCAAACTGGAGACGAGCAGGTGAGACTTCAATGAAGCAATAGAAAGGATGATCAAAGATGATGAGTGGAAAAGGGGCCTCTTGGAATTTTGATTTTGTTGAGGAACTTTCCTTTTTTCTATCCACGCAAGACGACCAAGGAACTGGGATGAAAGGTTGCTGGAATTCTAAAAATGCTTGAGAAGATTCCTCGAGATCACTGACGAAGTAACAATCAATGAATGTTGTTGAGGTTATTTTATCATCAAGAACTGCACTTCAACAAACTGAAACACATTTTGGTCTCCGTCTGAAGACGAGGTCCTTGCCGTTTCCACACAAACACAGTTACAGTGCAAGAGAAAGAATTGTGCCTTTAAAAGAATTGACAACATCCGTCCTGTTCTGACCCTATACAGTAAATCAAAAGTATTGATCCATCCACCCCAACTACCACTTTAAAAGACTTATTGTTGAGGTCCATTCCGTCTAATCACTTGGCAAAAAGAGTCTGGCGTCTAAATAAAGAAAGGAAGATAAATAAATAAATCCGTCTCTGGACCAACGTGTTGCTCTCACCTTTGCAGATGAAATTACCCGAAAAGCTGTTACAAATCAATATAATCAATGCAATCAACTAACTGACACAGGCAATCTCCTGCCAGTAAGTAAAATACCCCCGCTGGAGATATTTCCATCTCGAGTGCCATAATTGCCCCCAAGGGTGACGTTAGGGTGCAGCATTTTGTACACTTAATTAAATTAGTGAGCTCAGTGGACAGGGCGGGTTGACGATCTCGCGCAGAATGGATCGCTCTGGCCCTGAGCCAGTAATTAAGGCAATACCTTTCCTGATTACGCCAATCCCCCTTAATGAACTCATTATGCATTTTAACCCAAACACACCCATGAATGAATGAGCGAGAGGAAAGCGTCTGCATGGAGGAGGGAAAAAAAACACATTGTAAATCATCCACTTGGTGGTGTAGACGTATTGGCCATATTTCTCCCTCTTTCAGCCGCAGCCAAGGGTAATTCAGACGTGAAGTTTTAGGTCTTTGCAAATAAAACATTAAATAAATAGGATCTTTTATTTGGCGGAAACTTTAAAGAGGTCTCGGAACATTTCTTTGTGAATTGAATGTACTGGGAAAGTGACACCTGCAATACATGCCAACGTACGTCTCAAGATGAAAGAGGCTGACGAGGAGCGGTTTAGCACTGACCCATAATGCTTTGCTAATTAAATATCTCACTAATTGATTCATGGCAAATCAATAAACCCCGTGGATAGTTTACGGCGTGAGAGTTGCAGTCAGTTGCGGGAATAAAACGCAAACTCAGATTAACTGGATAATATGAAAAATCCCTTTGAAAGTGGCACTCAAATGAAGGTTGACCTTGCGCTTGTATTGTATGACATCACTTCTGCCGGCGCTTGAGAGCCAATAGAAATGTGTGTGGGGGATAAATTGGGGCCCAGGGGAGTCTGGGGTTTGTGGGGGCACCTGGGGAAGATATCATCTGTGATATGATTATTTCAAGTGTAATGAATTCTATCTAATGTTTGTAAATAAAAAAGGCACATGCACTGTAAATACTCCCCCCCCCACCTTTTTTTTTTTTACGGCTGGTCATTTACGGCTTGTCATTTGTGTGTGTTTGTGCCTTGGAATGTAATCGGGGCAGCAGTATAAATGCGACATCTGACTGATCTGGGTGGATGTGAGGGTCATAAATCCAGCCGGGGTCCAGTTTCATTTTTGTTGTCAAGGACTGTGCACACCAAAACAAATATAACCAAGGTAATAAAAGGGCACTATTCATTCAAGACTGAGGCAATATGACAAAAACCCTGCAAGAAGATTTATTCTATACACTAGCAATTTGAAATGTGCCCAAATCACATGTTTTCATTTACTTTTAACATAATTGCTTCCACCATTCGTTAGATGGACATTTGCCATATTGTTGATTTAATGTTTCTGAACAGGCATGTGCATCACACACACGCTGATGATGTAACGTGATGATTGATTCATTTGGTTTCTTGTGTTGAATCTACTCAAAAACAGTACCATGTCTAAGAGGTATTCGGAATTATTTGGCTTACCTATTTATTGTTGGGATGTTATATACCGGGTTTTTTTAGACCGAAAAGGTACGAGTAACTTTTGAGTAAATACCCTTACCACTACTACCGGTACATAAAATTCCCTTAATGACAGAACATTTTAAAGAAAGATGTATATATATATATATATATATATCCCAACATAGAATTTTCCCTTAAAATTGCATTGAAATGAATGGCACATTTATATTCTTCTAATTTCAAGTTCCTGATCGTAAAATGGCCACAAGAGCACGGCCAATACAGGTATCGTCGGCTACCATCACAAATATCAATACCTTAACATAATGCTGGTATCAGCACTGATATCATACCTTGTATCACCTATTTTAGTTCATTAGGTTCCAGAGAGGGCTAAAAGATTCAAAACACATGATGCAGTGTAATTTTAAGAGATTGTGAAAATAATCATACAAATTATGAAAATCTTACTATCATAACATTACCTTTGTGTATACAGATTTTATATTATACATATATATTTTTAAAAACTTGGGTGTAAATGATTCACCCCAAAAAGTCAAGTTTTTTCATTTTTACAAACGCATACTATTTAAAACAAATGTTCTACCTTCTTTCTGATATTTGGAGTACAATTTTTGTGTGTATAAAATTGCTTAATTGCTTTTGTATGGAATTTCTATTTCAACAAACATTTGCTGGGGACTAAAAACTAACATTTCTAGCATACAAATATAGACACACAGGCAAAATTGCTGGCACTCCTCCTTTAAAGAAAGAAACGCCACAATGGTCATTGTTGAAACTAAAGAGACTGGAATTTGCTTTTTGGCAAGTCACATCAGCTCAATGTTTACGCATGTAAACATGAAGCACGCAGAGAAAAGAACAAAGTACCTATAATGAAATACATGTCTTGAATTTGTACAGGGTACAAAGAAAATATGACATATTAAAACTATCAAGTCAGAAAGCAAAACACATAACTAAAAAATAGCCAGGAATGGCTGAAATCAAAACACTGCACTATTGTAATTAAAAAAAAACAAAAAAAAAACCCACCATTCTACCGGTATTGAATGTCATTGAAAGAAGCCAAGCAAGCTATCTGGATAAGACACCTTTTTAAACCTGCAAAAGCTGGACATTTGCTGATTGGGGAGTGTGCCAAAACACTTGTCGATAGGTGAACAGAAATCCTCTGATGGATTGCAGCGTTCACCTCAAATGGCTGTGTAGCAAAATATTAAGTTAAAAGCACAAGTCGAAAGGAAACCAAGTGGTACTCCCATATTGATTTTTTAAAAAGAATGCAGTTATAAAATAAAATAAAGCAATGCCAGAGGTTTCATTAGATCATTTTCAGTAAATGTTTATTTAAAACTTTTGTCAGTTTCAAGCTATTTCTGTGACATTTGTAGGTATTTCTTTCTTTAATGGAATGCCACAAACAACTTTGTCTTCATGTGTACTCATGCATCGCCTGCCATTCAATTGCTTTAGAACATCCCCCAAAAATGTACAACTGAAAAAAACCCGATAGCATTAGTCTGATATAATTTTCCACAAACAACACCCACTATTCATGGTTATCATTACAGGAATATTAAACATTGACAATTAGTGAACCAAAGTGATAATTACAGTGTTTTAACATTTACAGACAAGGTCAGGTTGCCACTGCAAAAAGAAAAAGAAAAAAAAGAAGTACCATTAGCATCTAGTAAAAGAGTGACAGAGGCCCATTGAGGGCGAGCCCTGAGAGAACAAAAGTGTCTAAAAATCCCACATGAATGCAAGTCTTCACTTAACATGAACACAAACGTGGGATGCAGCATGACGTTAAGATTACAGTTAAAATGTCTCATTATCAAAACGATTGAAAGCTTAATTTGTGACTTGTGGAACAGTAATATCTCACCTGTGATGATGCAGCGCCACCGTGTGGTCACAAGTGGCAATGCAATAAGGCTCTGCTACTTAAGTGCAGTTGTGAAGTTGACTGATACTGTTGAACTCATAGTACACGTGTGTAAACACGTTACACGCCACAACTAAGAAATGCAAATATTACAATTAAAAAGGTGACATCTAATCTAACCTCTTTCTTTTAGCACAGAACGTCAATCTCAATACTTTCATCCACACGACCATTTAACAAATCGTTACAAATTTATCTCCATGCACCAGTTCAAATTGAAATAATAATAAATATATTTGAAACAACAGTTGGTCCTGTTGGGAAATTTGCTTATCTGCTCACCAATTACCGAGCTTTCTGATCATCCGGATTCAACAAAGCACAATTACATCAATAATACAAATATCGATCATTGTCGAGCTATTAGGCGCCTGCAAACAGATTCCGACAATTTGTGGAAAACGTTGATCTCTATGTTGTATTTCCAGCTTGTAACTACCTCATTTGAGCACATAAGGCACATTAGAACAATTTTGCAAAGGTAAATACAATGGAAAGCAAAAGCAGGGAATGGAGATTCTATTAAAGGCCTTTTGATAATATTGTGAGCCTGTCTGCCCAGCACAAATTGTGTGTGAAGCAGTAAACCATTGAAAAGTTCAAATGTCACCTAACTTCCCAGACTAAATATACAGTATATCCTTATTACACTCGTTAAATAAATTAAAGATTTCCATTTCTGGGCGTAAAATAGCAACTATTCCTCAATGTGTGCAAAAGTCCATTTAGACCGTGTTGGTTTGGGTGTTGGGGCTGCAACTCTGCAGGTCCTGTACCTGCTCAAGAACCCAGTTGATGTTCGGTCTCTCCTGGGCGTTGGACACCATTATGGAGCTGAGCAGCAACTGCAGACCCTCTGAGTAACTGCAGGAGACGCATTTAAACAAGAAATGCTATTTGGTAAATCTGTGCCGAGCCACAAGTATGTGGAGGTCCACTGTACGCCATGTTTATACAATTAACTTATAGAGTGCTATTTTTCTTTATTAAACAAACAACAATTATTTATTTATTTATTGGGGGGTGGGGGGGGGGGGATCAGAGCTGGAACGGATTATCAGCATTCCCATTAATTTCAATGGGAAAAGATGATTTGAGATACTCATACAGTATCTTAAGGCACCATTGAATTAAGTACATGAGAAACCAACAGTTTGACAGGAAACGGTCCATCTATCTATCAATCCATCTATCTAGTTTTCCAGAGTTCCAACCTCCAGGGACACACCACAACATGGAAGCATGACAGAAATTAATCCGCTTTTTTATTTTTTATTTAATCATTGTGTCAAGCTAATGAACTAACCCCAGTGTTAACAGTGATGACAACTCACCTGCAGGGCTGTGGTATGACCACGGGGTTCTGGACTGCCAAGGCGACACTGTCGCCTCTCTGAAACACGAGGTCGTAGGGTCCCTCCAGCACCATCATGCAGTATAACACACAGCCCAGTGACTGGATGAGTACAGAAAGAAGCAAAATAAGGGAGAGGGCGCTTTTGACAAAGTCACAAAAGTTAATAAGATTCACCAACTAAAAGTCAAATATCGGGTTTTACCCAAATATCTGTGCGCTCATCAACAACACAGTAGCTCTCCACATTGAAGAGTTCAGGTGCACGGTAGGAAATGGTGCATCGCTGGGCGGCCCAATCCTGTAAAGTCATTGCTTCTCTGGATCCCCGGACCTGGAATTGAGTCCCAAATGTAGAAATAAAGTGTTTGCGGGGAAGCCAAAGAGTGCATGCAACTTCCATCCATCCATCCATTTTCCAAACCTACTTGCCGGGAGCACCAGCGATTGCGTTGCAACGTGCAAAAAGCTGGTGCAGTAGATGGAATATAATGTCAGGCATCCTTCAGGCACATGTCTTAGACAGGCCCAGCCTGGAGCCTCAGTTGTTTACTCTTCGTAACTTTCCACTGCTACGGCCTTGAATTTCTAATCTACTACACTCTAAGCTTGCTCACACTAGATCATGCTAGTTAAGACTGCAGAAATAGTCATAAATAGGAAAAATACAGAGGCATCGTTTAGGCTGTGTACACCCACTTTACCACGGTAGGATAAAAGGAATAACTCAGGGGTAGTTCATGTTAGCATAGCAGACACTAAATAAAAAGATAGAGCAGAAGTTTGGACGGAACTTAACGTGCAAGTTATGAGTGATTCAAAAGGGCTCATAACAAACGTTTGCCTCTTCCACTCACAATTCTAATTCCATCACTTCAAACTTCATATTGTATTTGTGGTGCTCTCCCAAATTGTCTATGGTAAAAACAACAACATTTGACCACACAAGACATGCAATTTAGTCAAGTCTGCCATTTACGATGTTAGTAAATCAGGCCCTAAAATGTGAATGTTTCTTATAACTTTAATTCCAAAACTTGCCACTTATTGTGAATGGCTGAATATGATCTATTATCCACAATTTTGCTCGGTAAACACTATGAAGCACATTACCTAATCCAACCAGTTTGTCAAGATGCGTCACAAACCAGTAGACAGCATCTTAATTACACACTTTAGGGAAATTAAAGTGTGTTTTGGGATATGTCCATCAAATATTCTCATAATTGTTCGAAATGCTAAAAGACTCTTACCTCAACGCGGGCTCTGTTCATAGAGCCCAGATCCATCAGGACGGGACTGTCATCCTCATTCAGAAGCACATTTGTAGGTTTAAGATCTCTGAGCAAAACACATCCAGAGGAATCAACATTTTCAGACTAAAATGAAAGATTACAGAGGTACTTTGACCAGGGATCCTACATCTTAAGACAAGTTAAATTCAATACTTTTATTCCATTTGAAATTAAATTTCTGAGGAAAATAGTCAAAGTACCACTGTATTTAGTCGCACGGTTGTATAAAAAGTTCTTACCGGTGAGCATAACCTTTGTCATGGATGGCCTTGAGTCCTGAACAGATCGCACGAAAGATTTTTAAAATCTGTTTTTCTGGCATGTAGCTCCCTTTTTCTCGAAGCTTCTCCAGAACCGACCACAGACTACCCTTCTGTTTGTGTTCGTGTGTGTGTGAAGGTCCCCCCACACACATAAAGACAGTTTAATCACGTGTTTGCCAGATGGTTATTACTTTGCAAAAAAACGTAGATGCAACTTACACTTATGTAAGGCAGAAGCAGCCAGGCTTCACTCTTCCCATTACGTTCAACAAAGGTGTGCGCCACAATGGTAAGTATATTTGGGTGATTAAACATCTGATGCATCTCCATTTCTGTCTGGGCCTCCTGGCGGCCTTCTCGATCATGACACAGGATCCTCTTCAGGGCATAGAAGCGACCATCCTTTACCCCCTCAACGAGGTCCACATAACTGAAACCACTGGAGAAAGAAGAATTTGGCTTTTTGTTAAAAGGCAATGTTTGTCCAAAATAAATAAATGAATACATATATATATATATATATATATATATATATATATATAATACCAATGCAGACGTATGTGTGTTTGCATCTAAAATGCACCATACATGTAATCTTACCCCTCATCAAGTTTCTGCAAGAAGTAGTATTTTTTGCTATCAATGATGATGGAGCCACGGGAGCAGATGCACATAGCCTGCCCCATCTTGACTGGAACATTATATTATTTAAAAACTAGCCTGTGAACATAAATATAAAGCATAATTAGAAAGAAGGAAATTAATACAATTTAGTCAACATGCAAGTCCTGGAGGCAGTGCAGCGAAGAAAAAATGTACAAAAGAAATATAAAAAGAACTAAAAGTTGGGTGGAAAAAAAACCAACACAAAGGTTAATGAAAAACATAAGAATTTAGGTTGTAAATGTATGTCAATGATTCCGATAGTATTTAGGCCAAAAGAGAAGGCCTTGCTGGACCACCTGGTGTTTTGAAAGTGAAGTAATAAATTAAACATCTTCAATATTGTATTTAACTTGCCTTAAGGGGACAGAGTCTACCAGACGTAACGCAGCTACGAGTGTTGGAAGATCTACAATTCATCACAAGGCTAGGGTTATATTTTGAAATTTTAATGCAGTTAAATAAGTTAATAAAAACATAACGTGGTCACTAGGTGCATGTTTACAGGTCTAAAATTGAACTGAGGACATTCTCACTGCACGTCGGACACCCTCACCTCAAGTAAACATCGAGCAACCTTTACAAAACGCCAATATCATGAATGTAAGTGTTTTTATTCATTTGTTACCTGACAATTGCGCGAAATTATACGCAAATATGCAATGAAAGATTACCTGTTGGTTAGCATCACCGGGCTTTCACTGTTCCGGGTTTCTGACGTCATGGACTAGCATTCTTCTTCTGTACTATACAGAAAAGCAAACAGATATAAGCGCGCTAATATGAAAGCTGGTGGCCAAACTGTGTAACTGCACCACGGGCGAGTCGAGTCATACGAGTTGCACAAGTGCGCTGTTTTCCTCACTAGTAGAACAGCTGAGAGAGCAGAACAACTGCGTGTTACAAAGTACTTTTTATTTTATTTTATTTTGGCAGCTGCATACCACTTGTGCCAACAGTCATACGCGCTAAACATTGGGAACATAAATCATACAGCGGTCTGGGGGCTAGATCCGCACCTGCTAAAAAAAAGGGGGGGGGGGAGCACACTTGCAAATATACACGTTCCGTTTACTCTGAAACATTTGTTAATGATTATTAATTATTATAATTAATGATTAAAATATATGTACAGTAGCTCATATAGTTTAATGTATATGGTAATTTTCTTAACTACTTACTACCATTTACTTAATCAAATAAGAATTAAAATAGAAAAAAAGACAACAATTCTTCTTCGTTGGTGGCGCTGTGACACTCATAATCGAAACTAAAGTGGAGAAGAAGACGTAGTAGCTGCAGTCCATACAAATCAAAATGGCGAACCACGAACGTAACAGGAAAAATTACCGCGACGACGGAGGTGATATCTGTGCTATTTTAATGATTTTAACTTATCCTAAAGACGCTTTTATGTAGTCTTTGTCTGCATTGGTTCACATATTCCCAAATCAGGTAGACAATACGTCACTTCTTGAGCCCTTCTTAAAATGTAACGCGCTAACATGTCAGGTGTTGTTTGGCGACGAAACTACCGTCGTTTGTTGAAAAAATAGCCAGCTATTAATCAAACGTGTCTTTATGCGCGATGTTGAAAATTTATTTAAGATCCTCAAACGCAAATGAATTGTGATCGACCGAATCTCAAACTGGGCAATGCACGCATGAACTAAATTTGAGCGTTTCGTGAGTCACATTTGGTGGCTCTAAACATAGCCGTGTAGGTAATGTCGTTGTTTAGCTCTTTGTAAAATAAATAAATAATAATAATAAAAAAAATCCGTTGTTCACCTGGGTGAGTTGTCTTGCCTCAAGCAGGGCCGCTGGAGGAGGGAGGCAGAGTGAAAACTAAGCCTGTCTCTTGTAGCACGGTGGGCGGAGGAGCGAGCAAACTCAAACGCACATCCCAGCATCTTTCTTCCGAGGATGAGGACGAAACCCCGTCTGACCCGCCAGCGCCCCGCAAAGCCTCCAAAATAGGCTTCGGCATGAGCAGCAACACTGGGAAAATGTCCAATCCCATATCTATCAAACTTGGAGCAAGTGTGAGTACATACAGTAGGTGTGAGCTTTGATTTTGTTAGTTGTCGAGCTGGTCCATTGTGGTTTGAATCTGACACACACGCACACACTAATATGTATTTTTTCAGATGTAAATAACTTGAATTAAAGACCGACCATGTATATATATATTTTTTGTAGCGTTTGTACTTTATTTCTCACCATTGAATTTAAGGAAGGGCAAAAACCTGCCTTCAAGGTGTCTAAAGCAAAGCAATAATCTTTAGATTATTTTTTTTT
Organism: Leptonotus elevatus; assembly: GCF_054856555.1. NCBI lineage: Eukaryota > Metazoa > Chordata > Actinopteri > Syngnathiformes > Syngnathidae > Leptonotus > Leptonotus elevatus. Next base: position 20,032,701 of record NC_141241.1, on the reverse strand, counting down.
GTCCTTGGGAGATAATTAGGAAGTGTTTGTCAGTTAGGATAGGCTTTGCTCACTCGCGATCCGAACGAGCAATATGGAGTTGGTCTCAAGCAAACACGTTGAAGGCCAATGCAGTAAAGTAAAATGTTCCTCTGTTTTCTGTGTTGCCGTAGAAACCCAAAGAGCCTGTACCAACGGCCCCACCCAAAAAGCTTGGATTGGCAGCCGTTTTCAATGAGGATGATGATGTAAGTACTGGAATCAAAACTTTTTTGTTAAAGACAAAACATTTTTTAACTAGGCAATTGTGAATGGAAGCCTTCTAAATATCTGACATTCAAAAGTGATAAGAGCAACCTCTCCCGTGTCTGGAGAGGGGAGGAGTCATGAAGCCTGTCTCCTATGCTCTGCAAAACATCAAGATAGCAATGTCCTTGATAAATTCTTTGCTTGTTATGTTTTGAAATATAATCGAGGTATTCTGATGTCATGGCTATGACTCGAGAAGTGAGGCGATGGGGTCGATGCTCGATATTCTTAAAGATGCACGTCTGATTAACATACGTCTTCATCTCACACAGACAAACACATTTCCACAATGGTATATACACATGCACGCACGTGACCCTTCCTTTTAACGTGTCTGTACTGTATGCCTAAAAAAAACTTGTACGTACAAACGTATGGCCATTACTTGGCCAAACAGCACCAATTTAAATGAGCTAATAAAATGTTCTCATCTTGCAGAGTGAGCCTGAGGAGATGCCCCCAGAGGCAAAGATGAGGATGAAGAACATTGGCAGGTACTTTTACAATGACATCGTTTTACTTGGGATGAATCCTGACATTTTGGACACTACAAGGAACACTGAAGCAAGAGTATTGCTTTGGTACTGTCTTGTAGCATCTTGGTGCCACTTATGTGCATGTGAATGAAGGAGCTCCATTTGGACAAAATGTGTGCTTTGCTGCCATGTTGTTGCATTTTGATATTAAGGAACTATGCTGGAGGGAATTGAGGAGATCCATGTAGACAAAAGCAGTGCTTGGCTGCCATTTTGTGGTATCGATAGGTAGATGTTTGCCATTCGAGGCAAGGCTGAGTCCCTATCCCCTGCAAATAGTTACCCAGCTATTCATTGTTATGTTTTGACTCGAAGTATTGTGCAATAGTTGAAATTATACAGAGAGTTGAGTGCTAATAAGTACTACTTTCCAGAAACACCGCATTATAATCTCAAATTCAAGAAAAAGGGAGTAGCCGCACTACACTAATCCCACAACATTCGCACCTTTTTTCTGTGGAACCGTTCCCCAGCTATTCAATGAAAAAAACTCCTGTATGCCATATGTAAGCCTTTTTTTTGTGAGTTTGGTCAAATGAGTTTGAAATCATACATTGTTTTAGGATCATTGCTTGTGGTATGTTGACAGGGTTAAAGTTAGGGTTCATATTAGGCCTGTGATTCTCAGTGTGGTATGTGGGGGGAAAATCATGTGAAATGAACATTTAAGTACAATTCCAATGCTGCTGAAATAGTGTATCAATTGCCGTTTTTCCACAATTCGGGGTAGGTTTTAGTCTTTTTTTGGATTACTGTATTTTCTCCTTTTAATATGTATTCTAAGTTTTGTTAAAAGTAATATTTTTTGTTTAAATTTTTTTTGGGGGATTTACTACAGTGCATTGCATTTTTCTCCCAGGCAAGTCCAGGTCAGCATTTAACATGTTTTTTGTCTGAAATCTTTTTAGGGAGACGCCAACATCGGCAGGACCGAACTCCTTCAACAAGGGCAAGCAGGGTTTCTCTGATAATCAAAAACTTTGGGAGAGGAAACTGAAGTCCCAGAGTGACAAATAGTGAAACAAAACCTTTCCTTGCCACTCAAGTCACATTTAAATCACACCCAAGCTCTCTACAAAGGCTTAAACTATTGGAGCCACACTTTGACGATGTCCTATGAAGCGTACTTTAAGCCTTTTAGGGTTCTCGGTTTGTGCTGAGCAATGAGAAACACAGCGACATGTGCTCAAGTCAAATGTGTTGCTGCACATTACGTCTAATGGCCAATAAGAAAGGTTCACGGCTCCTTTTTCTTCCTGCTTCTTCATACATGTAGATGGCGAGGTGTACTTCTTTTGAGCCGTTTTGTGTATACATGTATATAGAAGTGTGATTGTGTTTTGTTTTATCCATAGTAGGGTTGCAAAAGGCTTTTCTGGTGGCTTTCCATAGGAAGTTGAAACTGGCAATTTGGCAAATATTCAAAATGATGGCTTGTTGACTGCAAAACCTTCTAAATTGCAATATTCATGCGGCAAAGGTGGCCCTCTGTACTTGTATGAAATAAGGTGGTTTCAGTCAGGATTCTGTTAAAATATATATTTTCCCCAACTATAAATTCCTTATTAGGAACCCACCTTTTTGAATTCTTGGTTCATTCCCATGAATTCCTATGAAATGTTGCTAACGTTGAAGCCACAGATTTTGCAACCTTAATCCTTAGATTCGTTTTGTTGTGTTCAAGAGTGAAAGATTTTTTTTAAATCGCATCAATTTAGTTTTTTTCTTCTTTTTCTTTTTTTGCCAGCTGTGCCAGCTTTCCTCCCTCACCCATCCCTCTAATTGTATTTTGGTGTTTTTTTCACTTTATGAAATTACACACGAAAGTGTCTCATTTTATTGGTCACCAGAAGTCTGAAATGTGAAAACCACGCAAATATCTGCCTCCTAAATAAACTACATGCTAGTTGGTACTAAGCCCGAGTTATAGCCGAGGACTACCAGAAAACAAGACTTTAATTGATGCCCGATTTAAAAAATGGAACAACACAAGTCATCTTGCTTCCGTCTCATTTCCTTTCTGATGCCTGCCACTTATAAATCAACAATATAACATTTGAATTTCAGAATTTGTTACCTTAACTGTATGATGGCACACCACAGTACATTGTTTTAACAGACAGGCCAATAAACATTTTTGAAGATATTGTGTTATGTTGCTTCTGTCTGCCATACGAAATACAAACACTGTATCTGTTATTTCCAGCAGACAATAGGTTGATCTCTTTTTCTCCGTCTTGCAAGTTGAAACTCAGGCATAAAAATCCCTCACCTTTCGACGAAATTCGCTGTTTTTAAACCAAAATAGGAGTCAGTGTAGCAGTGAAGTTTTAACAGTGGCTATACTTACAAAAAAATATATAATAATTCAGTGTTCTAAATGAGTGTGTTTTTCAACAATATTTAACATTTTCATCACAATTAAATGATGTAATGACTATCAGTACTTCTACACATATTGTGAAAAAAGTGGCATCAGTGCATCCCTATTCCCAACTCTTGGTTTCTGTGATCGTTGTGTACTGTCCATAATGGTCACGTGATTTGACTCTCGTAACACGTCTTACTCTGTGCGTGGGTAAGACCTTCCTCAGCGACCTCCAGAATTGGCCGGTCGCTCTTTCAGTGTGTCCCAAATTCCAGTCCAGGCTGGGTAGTACCTTCAAGGCCCTTTGGACCACTGAAGGCATAGGTGAATCTGGCTGTATGCAATGTGTGGAAGTTCTATTTGTCCGTATCAGCAAAATTTTAAGAGTAGAGCTCTGCAACAAAACCTTGGAAGACAAAATGAGTTATTCAGGGTTTGTTGTGATTCAATTACATGTACTGTTTGCTCCAGAAGTATTTGGACAATGACAGAGTTGATAATGTTTCCCCTGCATACACCACCGTAATTGATTTGAAAGAAGTAAAAAAAGAATTGGGTCAGTCTAGGGAGTGGATAATGACTACAAAGGTCAGTTTTTCTGTTATTAAATAAATGCAACAAAATCTTTACAAACTTCTCTGTGATAGGTTTTGACTTGCCTTAATTCCTGATTCCAGAACAAACACAGCATTGCTGTTGGACAAATATTCAGTGGACACAACACAAATGAGGATTTGACTTCTTCGGATTGCACGCACCACATCGTTTGTGTAGGCTGCCGAGCAAAAAAAAACAAACAGACATCAATAGAAACCACGACCCCACTCATGTGGACGCATACTGAGAGTTGACCCTCTGACCTTCACCAGGAAGCATGTCCCTCTCCAGCAAACAGAGGCGGTACCCCCACAGGTCTTCCAAAACCAGGGGAATCAGCACCTCGGGTGGCCTCAAATCGCCGATACCGTGCTCAGAGTTGAACGGTTCAAGTGGAGAATCTGCAAAATGAACAATACGTTGTTTTTGTTTTTTTGTTTTCGTCCGACCACGGTGACCTGAAAACATGTCCCCCTACCGTGTGATTCTGGTCCTGACAGTGAGGAGAGTGTCAAACCTGCCTCCTCATGTGGAGGTGTCCACACGTAGGACAAAAACACATCAAACTCTTTCTCATCTGATAGAGGGGGGGAATCCGGAGATTTTAAATACATCTCAAATCACAGCTGCAGTTGACTTAACCTTTGCATGTTTATGTGCAGTATGATCATTCTTATGCTGTTTTAGCTTTTCACACTTTCAAGATTACCTTGGGCGGAAATGTTGTACCTCCAAAATGATCACTTTTCAGGAAATGCCAAAAAAAACGGCATTTTTATTCAACATTTAACATTGTATCATCAAAGAGAGAAAGACATTTTAAACACTTTAGATAAATAAATAAAATAAACACCAACATGCATTGACAAACCAATAGTATAGATTTGTGAAAGACAAAAAAAAACCTTTTACGAAATGAGTGACATGAGCATTTTAGGCCTGACTCCAGCTATATATAAATAACATAAGAGTCTTTTCACTGTTTTGAGACTCCCCTATGGCATGTACAGTTTCAATATCCCGCCTACTGGTGAATCTAAAATACATTTTAGATGACACAGGTCAAATTTGACCGAGAAAAGCCTTAGTGTACACAAACTCTGTAGCACCTGTACAAAACATTACATTTTTGTGTATTTTGGCGTCACTTTAGGAAAAGTAATCAAATATTGGAGTGAAAGAATGACAACTAGTGTATTATTTTTATTTTATTTTTTAAAATACTGCTAGGCAAATACATTTTATATCATTATGTTCTATCTAGGTGGAATTACTAGACAGTTTTGAGAGCTCAATTTCCTATTGTAGCAGAACTTTGAGATGTTGTGAAGCCACATCCTGTGGAGATGTCGTTGGACATCCATCTACCACAGTAGTTAGTGTGTGCGCATGCGCGTGTGTGTGCGTATGCGTGTTGCATTCCCACCTGCATAAACGTTTCCACGTTGAAAGCGTGAAATGTAAATAAGTTGTAGTTCCAACCATTTCACACGCAAAACAATGCCCAGGCCGGCAACCAACAGCAAAGAAGCAATTGGATAACCAATCAGGGATGATGGCCATTTCTCTGCAACTAAAACATACTGGTTATATTGTAGGCAGGCTTGGGGAGTAACGGAATACACGTACCGCCGTTACGTAATCAGATTGCAAAAAAAAAGAAAAACCTGTATTCCATTACAGTTACAGGAAAAAAAACATGTAATCAGATTACAGGTACATTTATTAAAAATTGGGATTACTTCCAGGGATTACAGTTACGATGAGAGAGAGTGCGAAAGAGGGCGAGAGCGAGACAGAGAGAGAGAGAGAAGGACAGAGCGAGAGAGAGAAGGACAGAGTGAGAGAGAGCGCGTGCACGCCTGCGCAAGTGGAAACGTTGCTACATGTTGGGGAGGTGGGAACGAACAAACTGACTTGTGGTGTCCTCCACACGCGGGCAGTTTGAAAAAGCTTCACGGACGGAAGAAAGGAATGGCGACCGGTATTCACCAGAACTTACTCGGAGCGAAAGTTTGAGCTGAGAGTCCAGCAGAATGCTGCGCGCTGTAGCTTCTTGCTAGCTAGCCCGCTAGCCTATAACCATAATGTGAGTTACACCTTCCAAACAAATCTTCCTCCCATCCTATCCATCTATCCATCTATCTATCTATCTATCTATCTATCTATCTATCTATCTATCTATCTATCTATCTATCTATCTATCTATCTATCTATCTATCTATCTATCTATCTATCTATCTATCTATCTATCTATCTATCTATCTATCTATCTATCTATCTATCTATCTATCTATCGCATATGGCCTTCAATCATCAATCAATCGCCTACATGATTTTTAATTACACAAGGATTTTTGCTATTTGTAGGCTGCCCGGGTCCCTATCATCCGCAAATAAAAGGGGCACATTGTATAGAATATATATTGTGGTGATATTTATTTTTATGTTGTCTTCATGAGCATACTCAATATTGGAGTAATCCAAAAGTAATCCAGTTACATTACTTTAATATTATGGTACTTGGATTACGTTACTAACTACATTTTTTAGCAGGTAATTTGTAATGGATTACATTTGAAAAGTAACCCTCCCAACCCTGATTGTAGGTTGTATATTATATATTTGACTATTTAGGGGTAGCAGAATCAAGCTTGACTTGACCTATAAACCTTGTTCAGTCTCATCCACCCACAAGAGTAAAATAATCAGCCTCAAACAAAAGCTCTACACGCTTCTAGAATGAACAGGACCGTACTTCAATAAAGTGTCAATAAGCAAAATAAGCCTACCTTTAATTTTCCTCTTGAGTTTGACCGTAACGCTGCTGTTTCCAACAGCGTTTGTGGCCATGCAAGTGTATGTGTGGTTCAGATGAAGATCCGTCACTTCCTGGATGATAGAAGTGTGCGTGACCATGAACTCTTCAAATGACAACCTTTCCTTGCTGAGTCAGAGCAAAAATGAAAAATTCATTAATGCGTCAAAATAAAAGCATTCCCGAGATGAACAGAAACTACCAAACGTATGACAAAACAATGCGACAGCGACTCACTCCTGGCTCTCGGTGTGTAGCAGAATTCTGTTGTCCATCTTATTTATGTACCACTGCACTTGTGGTGAAAAGTTGACCTCAAAAGGAAAATGTACAAGACATCTCAGAATGTGGGGCTTCCCTAAAATGAGCAAAAAAAAAATCATGTGCCGTATTTGCAACAATTCAGCTTGACAGTGAAAAGGAAGCACTGCATATATATATATTAAAAAACATTATTATATACCATTCGAGAAGTATTGGTTTCTATAAATGTGACGTGATAGTGGTGGTGTCAAGAGGCCCGGGTATCAAAAGGACGGTCCGACACTGCTTTTATTGCTACTTAAAGCTGCTCATACGCGGAAAATTTTATTCTGAATCGCTACTGCCACCTGTGGCTGAAAAAATAAAACTACAACTCCTTTTTTGTAATTGAAACTCTGCTTTTTACTATTAGAACATCAATTCAAACTTTGCTTGTTAACATTCACAACATAAGAAAATCAAACAGCAATTCAACATAAAAAAAATAAAACCCAAAAATTAAACAATAAAAAAATAAGATAAATAAGTAAAAAAATACATTTTAAATGAAGGTAAACTAAAAATAACTCACTAAGGATTTTCAATGTATATGTACTTTTCTTGTTTCTTGTCAATTTCAAGGAATTGATAAACAAATCAAATTATGCAAGAAATATACGATAATTCGGAAGGGATTTGGAAATTCTTATTTTGTGCCAATAAAATTTGCCAAATAAGAGCATAAGAGTGATTGATTCCAAAGGATAAAGATTTGTCTTTATTAATGAAATTTGTAATGACACCTTTTAGATCAATTGTAATGATATGCCCAGTTTTCTTACAGACATATTTTTCAAAATTTTGATGATACAGAAACTAACTGCTGCTTTTAATATCGTGACATGATGACGACGATATTGTGGCAGTTTTAATATCGTGATATCATATCTTTACATCCCTAGTGCTTACCAAGCTCCACTTCCTGTGCTGTGCTGCCATCAGGTAATGTAATCCTTGGTGGGCTCCTCGCTTCTTTAGAGGCTGATGGAAGGACATGTTTTCATTTTATTATTATTATTTCTTTACATTATTTTGGTTATTATTATTATTATTTTTTTACAAAATGAAAATATCCTTTTTTTCTTTACAACACTATGCACCCCAACAGTTGCTTCGGTAATGACCAATCACAGCGCACTTTTTTTTTTCTGAGTATGGTCATGTGAGCTGAGCTGTGATTGGTCGTTACCTGAGCCTTGAGCGACAGTGATGTCATTTTCAATCGACAGCAAGTGGCAAAATGGCCGCCTACTGAGATGGATACAGATGGGTGGATTTTGCTGCTTTATTCATTATCCACAAATGATGTAACACTGTTGAGATTAGTGGGGCTGCATCAAATATATTGGTAAAGAATATATATAATATAGTAATAAAAAACATTTTGGGGTCAACTTCCACTTTTACTCATTCACTGCCATTGACGGCTTTAGACGTCAAAAATTCATTTGAACTATTTCTATTAGTTTAGTATTTTTTCCACTTTTGTTAACAAGAGTATGAAAACCTAGATTTTTTTATTGTACATTTAGAACAGATATAAAATTTGTGAATAATTGTGAGTTAACTAGTGAAGTCATGCGATTAATTACAATAAAAAGTGTTATTCGCCTACCGCCCCTAATTTTTAATAAAAACATTTTTTTTATGAATGTATGGCAGTGAATGAGTTATAGTGCTGTATTTCCTAGAAACCATCTTGTTGGAACTATGTCGAAATGACTTGAGATCTTCATATAGACCAAAGTAGTGCTTTGCCGCCTTTTGTGGCATCTATCTAAACAATTACAGTGCGTACATTATCATTTTTGGGGGGGAGCAGGGCTTCGATCGAGGGCTCAGTGACAGTGCCTGCCCCTCTTAACTCAAAAAAAAAAAAGATTATTAAAAATTAGGGGCGACAGGCGATTAACATTTTTAATTGTAATTAATCGCATGACTTCACTAGTTAACTCACAATTAATCACAAATGTTATATCTGTTCTAAATGTACAATAAAAAATTCTAGGTTTTCATACACTTGCTAACAAAAGTGAAAAAAAAAAAAGCTAAACTAATATAAATAGTTTAAATGAATTTTTGACGTCTAGAGCCGTCAATGGCAGTGAATGAGTTAATAGCAGGCGAACACTGTAAATAACGTATAGAAAATTCAAAGTGTACTTACGTATGGCGGTTACGTTAACAGGCCTCCTGAAGGTCCATTCTACTCCTTGTTCTATGAAGCGTGAATCACAAAAATATCGCCCCGTGTCAGATTGGTAAACTGTGCAAAGATGCAATTGTCCGTTCTTCACGCAGAAGTCACGATGCTTTGTCAACACACTTCTGTTACCCTGAAGAAAGCACATGCGAGTGTTTCTATTATTAAGATCTTAGGATTGTGCGTATGTCTGCCTATGTCGCACCTTGTACCAGGTGACACCTGTGCTGATTGTACAGCTGAACCCGGGGCAGGGGATCTTTCCTCCTGCACCTGCAAGCAGCGTCAATACATCCACCTCCTCAGCCTTGTAACATGGCAGCCGGCGTTTGTCCAACACCTGGAGATAGAGGAATATTTTGCTGCCATTTGACAGCAGAGATATCCCAAAAACATGTTTCATTGGAAATTCAGTAGGGAATTGTGAGAAAAACTCTGTAACATCTGAAACAGAGGACAGTGAACTGCTGTTATATATCGCGGTTCGCTGATGTATAATTATTATTGTTTTTTTTTATCCCTGGACTGCATCTAGCTGTACTGGAATCCGTTTGTGTTGATATTACATCAAAGACCAACAATGAAGCTCATTAGCATTGTAGGCTCAAGTGTTTATCAAATATGAGGTCAAAATAGAAACAATTAAAGGCCTATATTTAATATGATTATAAGCTACTGTAGCATTATGCAAAGTTTAACATTAACACTGTGTTTAAATTAGGGGTGTCAAGATTAGTGCATTATTTTTTTAGTTAAACTTCCTTTAACACCACTATTTTTTTTTTTTACCTGCGATTAATGACCGCCCCTTACTTGGAAAGCCTGTACTGGGTGAATTCCAGTTGCAATGCAGCAGACATGTCCATGTCGAAATTGAGCAGTAATTAATTTAATAATATTGCATGTATTTGTGGAGACTGGGATCAAGTTTTATTTTACAATTTTAAAAATGTGCAGAATTCCAGAAGTTGCTCCATGTTAAAGATTACAATAGCTCTTAATATGAAAAGAAAAATACACTGAGCTGTCACCGATGCCTTACAAATGCATTTATGCCATCTGGTGGCAGAAAAATGACCTAAACACAAATCAATATCACACTCGTTTTTTAACAGTACAATACATCTTTTTAAATTGTATGAATTATTATGAAATGATGAATGAATAATGATGCAGCCATATTTCTATTAGTTTATTTTTTTCCCTTCTTTTATGTTAACAAGTGTATGAAAACTGTTATTGCACATTTAGAACAGATATAAAATTTACGATTAATTATGAGTTAACTATTGAAGTCATGCGATTAATTACGATTAAAAATTTGACACCCCTAATTTAAATATGTTTAAAAAAACAAATAAATTAACTATTCAAAAATTAAAACAGTTCATTATTAAAAACAGTTCAAGAACATTAAATGCAAATGTGTTGTACTTAAAAGTTAAAACGACAAAAAAAAAAAGGATTCGAATGTTGTCATAAGAAATTTGGGAACCACTGCTGGAAGACAACCACACACACAAAAAGCAGCATTACCCGTCAAGCAAAGTGTAATTTCCTGAATGTTTGGCTTCGATTAAGAACTCCCTCCCACAGTTCAAATTAAAGCCGCCTCCATTTTCTTCTCTGCCTACTCCAATCTTGTACCATGTCACCTTGTTGTTAACGCACGGCATCAGAAACATTTCACCCTCCACAACTCGATAGTGCTGCTGTGTCATAACCTTGTGTGGACCTGGAGACATTAGCAGAGAAAACACCTTTTTAAATCGAAACAAAATGCCCGCTTGTTCCAAAACAAATACCTGTTTTATAAAGTCGATTGCGTTTCACACAGCATCTTTCCAGGAAAACGGGAAATACCCAAAACAGCAGAACATATCCAGTTTGCATCCTGTTTGAATGATCACATCATGACCTTCTCTCGAACCAGCATGTGCTTTCTGCGTCTTTCGTGGTAGAGAAGATTTTTCAAAGGGGATGATGATGCCGAAGTTGGTGTCAGCCACTGAATGCAGTGGCTTCCTGTTGTTTGTGCATCTGCAATGAGGTCATGGAAATAGCCCCATGCAGCGTTCGTGTATGTTGAAAGCCATACGATGTGAATTACAGAATCATTTCAGTTGTGATGTGTAACATTTCCGCCAAATCCGATTATGCCGCAACATGCCTGGCAACACTGAGCATTTTGGTCTCTCTCATGATCTGTCAATATTAAACCTAGTAGACTTTCTTTACATAAAATGATGTCATTTGGTTGAGCAGTTTGCTGTTGAAAAATATCATGCTTAAATCCCTTTTGTTCAATATGTCAGTTTTACAGCAAACCTTGGCTATTAGTGACAAAAAAACAGATACAAGTGAGCGTGCTGTGCCTTTTCGGAGAACTGTGCAAGCAAGACAGTGAGAAACATTTTGTATAGCCAACAAAATTTTATGGAGCTAATATGTCCTCATTAGAGAGATGTTAAAACGTCTAGTTTTGGTCTATTGGTAAAATAAATGTATTTGGAAAGCCTCAACTAAGGAGCCATTTGGACTGTTTTGCACTTCCTCCAGTTCCCTGCTGTGAAAGAACGCACTCAGTTAGCCGTTAGCAACGAGCTAACCGTAGTTCGATGGGCTGAGAGCCAAGAGCCGAATGAAGGCCGTCTTGTCACTTGGAGTGACCCCAAGCCACTTGATCTTTAAATGTGAAGCGTGTTTTACCCAGCAACTCCTCAAAATAGCTCGTAAAGGTTAAAGTGAAAGTGTCGGTGTGCTCGCAGTAGAGCGGCGTCACCGCATCCGAGAACTTAACAAAATAAAAGCATTCAACGTCGTGAAAAGGAATCACTGTAACACAATTTAACAGTAATACATTAAATTATACTGCATATATTTGGCAGGACTGGTGTCAAGTTGTATTTTACAATTTTAAAATGTGCAGAAGTTCGCAAATTCTTGTTTAAATTAGATTGCTCTTAATAGCTGCGTTTCCACCAACAAGCCTAGGATCTTTGAGTTCTGGGTAAAGGAAGTTCTTGGTTGTAAAAGTTCCACAGGGAATGTATAATTTGTGTTTCCACAGCGCCTTAGAGTTCTCAGTAATTAATTAAAATGAGTTTGATGACTCGTTTAAAAAAAAAAAAAAGTTAACTTGTATTTATGCATATATGTATTTTTTTGTTATTTTTATTTCCATTTATATGTATTTTTTGGGATTACATTTTTGAAAATAATTTTTTGTATCCGTTTTTATTTTCACTTTGTCATTTATTTATTTATTTAGTCACTTATTTTTAATTTCTGCAGCCCGTCCCCTCAAAGTTCCAGCTTGGCTTATCAAAACCCTGCTCCTAAGACAGTACTCGGATGTCCCCTGGGGAATTTAATTATCTCGGAAATTTTTGTTGGTGGAAAAACGCGCAAACTGAATTTTACCAAGGTAAATTGAAAAGTTCTCCAAAAGTTCCGACGGTGGAAAAGCCCCTAATATGGAAAAAACACATTGATCGTTCTTTGTTCCTTTAAAAAAAAAAAAAGATCGTTCTTTGTTCCTTAAAAAAAAAAAAAGATCGTTCTTTGTTCCTTTGTAGTAAAGTTGTGTTATTTATTTACAACACGCATCCATATTGAACTTAACAAAATAGAAGCATTCAACGTTGTGCAAAGGAGTCTACTGTAACACAATTTAGCAGTAATACATTAAATAACTGCATATATTTGTGAGGTCAAGTTGTATTTTAAAGTTTTAAAAATGTACATCATTTCACAATTTACTTCATGTTAAAAATAAAAAATGCACTGAGCTGTCACCATTGTCTTACAAATGCAATTATGCCATGTAATGACAGCAAAAATTACTAACACAATCACTCGGGTTTTTTTTACAGTACATATATACATATTTTTTTATTGAATTGTTATTAAAAAACTATCAATGACTCAAAATATTCAACAATTTTTAAATTAGGGAAAAAATACATTTTATTGTAAATTTAGATATAAATTGAGATACAAAATGTCAGATTAATGTGCGATTAATCGTCAGTTAATTATTGAAATCATGCGATTAATTACGATTAAAACATTTTAATCGACTGACACCTCTAATTTAAAGACCTTAAAAAAACAAGTGCCATAAATGTAATAAAACATACCAGAGTAGCATATTCTAAACTGCATATTTCACTTCCTGTGTGGGTGGTCTGAAACATAACCCCCACGACGGCGGGGAGAATCAAGGAACGACTTTAATTTGTGATTACTTTACAGTTCTATGAAAACGACACCAGCGCAAACAAAATGAGTGTGGTCTGAGGATCTCATGAGACTGCTTGCAGGTGCACGTGTGCTTGTCGAGGACAATTTAACACGGCAGAGCTTCTAAGGGGAAAGCTTTGTTTCCATTGCGTGCCGGTGGGAGGTGATAGCGGAGCTTCTTCCAGAAGGCGGAAGAAGGCGACAGGGAGCTTAAGCCCTCCCATGTGACACAGTGGCCCGTCTTCTCAAGGAATTGGAAGGCCTCTGGTACGAAATCCCATTCCGCTTCATCAGCTCTCTCGGGTTTGATGACAACCAAGCTCGTCTTGCGTTCTACTAGGGCTGCGTGGATGGCACTCAACAAGCCAGTCTCCAGACTCTGAGCCGCAGAGGAAGGTACCAGGACCACCGATTGACTTTGTTCTATGCAGTCGAGCAACGCCTCGGCCACAGCTGCGGCGCACCAGCAAAAATTGTACGTTAGCTGAGAGTGATTTGGCTCAAATGATTGCGAATGGGATGAAATAGAATAGAATACCTTTTCCTGGTTGTACATCCCGTTCAAAGAGGCAAAGTTTATAACCCAAATTCTCTTCTAGAACATTCTGCAGCCACCTTGTATCGCATGGTTTCAGTCCTGTGACTTTGTCGCTCTTATAACACATCAGAAACACATCGTAGGTCTTCACACCTAAAAAACAAAACAAAAAAACAGTGTGCCTTGAGGTATGAGTGAGCCAACAAGAATTTTTCTACGTACAATAAAGCCAACGCTTGGCTATTTAATTTTTTTTTTTATAATTTTTAGCGCAGTACGCTGGTAGTGCACTCAACTCACTTCACAAGAAGCAGCAGCTTGGTAGACCGTGAACAATTCTTCAAGAAAAAGGCTTCAAGCTGTTTAATGCCACGCCTATTTGTTGCAGTTCACTGTCAGACTAAAACAATGATAATATATATATATATATATATATATATATATATATATATATATATATATATATATATATATATATATATAATGTTATGTTAAATAATCTGCTATTAGAATTTTATTCTGCCACATATCGAGAATCAGACTTCAAAAAAAAAAATCCATATCAGTCAGGCTCTAATTATAACACACTGGTCATTTAAAACAACCACATAACATAACTCAAGAAACTCAAAAATTGGAACACCAGTAAATCAAAGCACAGTAGTAGTTGAATAGAATTCCCATAGTGCACAGTGTTTTGTTTGTTTGTTTGTTTTCCTGACGAAACAAAAAGCCACCCGGTGACTGATTCTCACCTGAGGATTTCCTACGGCATCCCAGAGTGTCTCGCAGGAAGAGAGTGATTTCAATTTTGAATTTGGCATAGACAATGATAGTTGCAGCCATTACTGCCACAATAACCACTGGGCAGAGTGCCACAGAAATGTGGGAACGTCGATCTGAAAGGAGAAATAAAACACCTAATACAGACAACACAAATAAGATAGACAGATAATAATATTAAACAGCAGCAGCTGGTCAATAGAGGGCGCTATGGTGCCACCCAACCATTGACTATGTTCACCACATTACTATAAAATAAAAGTAATGCATGTCTAATTTTAGATGAGCGGGATAAATAGTATATGCAGTAGTTTACGACAAGTTGTTTCTTTCTGTTAGATGTCATGATGTAGTTTTCATAATTTTAATGTTGGTCATGAAAGTGTAACATGGAAAGCGTATGTATTTTTTGAGGTGGAACTTGATGTAAAAATTAAAAACAACACAAAAAAAACCAATAACATTCTAATCACTTATATGTTTAGAAAATTGAACATGCCCATTGGTCATCATCAAAATAATAATAAAAAATAATAATTTACCAGCCGACTAGAATTTCCTTGTCATTTGTCGTCGAAACTAATTACGTTGGAGATATCAGGATTTTTTGTCATATTTACACGATGAGCCATTGAAATATTGCATCCAGCAATGCATCTTAGTCTTACCCTTTTTGGCCAAGTTGATGGTGACAGTAAGGGTGACGAAGCTTGATTTAGAGAGGTAATGCATTTTACAGGTGTAATTATTTAAGAGATCATTCTCTGTTACTCGTTTCAACACCAGATTTGCCGTGGCTTTTTTCCCCTTGGTTGTATATTCCCTGTAAAATGAGATTCGAACCGTAAGATAAGGAGATTTGTGCATCATTTTTGCATGTCGATTGCTTACCACGTTTCATTGTAGAATACTGGTAAGGACTCATTCTTTTGGACAAATTGGTCCCCGCTCAGCCAAAACAAAGAACTGTGGTCTGAATTAAATTCAGCTTCACATTTAATCACAGCCAGCGAACCTGAAAAATGAAATCAGTCGATGCAGCCAGTGTAGGATTGATCGAAAATTTGATTGAGCTCAAAGTTGACTGGGATAGACGCCAGCTCCCGGCGAAGCAGTAGAAAATGAAAAAAGCAATACAAGAGTGATGCTCACCTACATCCACATAAATGGTTTCATTGTCCAGTGGCGATAAGATAACAGGATGTTTGTCCAAGTTTTCTATAAAAATATAAAAATAGATGATTTAACATGTGTAGCTTTAGTTTCTATTGCGCAGTAGATAAATATTTGCCTGCATGCTGCTGATTTTTGGATGAACTGAGAGGAACATTTGGCCGTCATGGACAGCAGAAATCATTGTTCCATTAATCAGAACAAGTCAGCAGCAACAACCCATTCAAGAAACATGAAGACAACAATGACCAAAAGAGGGAGACAGAGCGGGAAGCCTGTCGGGTCGCATTTTAGCGCCCCGAGTTTCTTAGATGAAAAAGAAACACGAAGAAGAGGGATGTCGAAAAGCACACCCAGACCATTTTAGTGAAGTTAAGTCAAGACGTTTTTGGGCAAATGTGAGATGAGTTTATGTGTTTATTTTTTTTAATTTTTTTTTGTCTTTCTTATGATTGCGTAAGCAGTTAGGCCTGCAGTCATGTCATTCTGGGTTCTTTTGTGAGTTGTCATTACAGTCTTGAGAGTAACTTTGGGAAGGTTCTACACTGTTTCCAATTTGCTCCTTTTGTGGATAATGGTTTGAAGGAGTGACAACGTTTTTGAAGTAGCATTTTAACCATTTCCAGATTTACAGTAAATCAATTCCATGGACTTTGTCATTGATCGTACATTTATTTGAATTGCGACATGATTATTTTCCTTTGCAATCTTTTTCCTGACAGATACAAACAAATCTGTTTTAATTACTATTTTTTCTTAACCCTTACTACAAAGTTCATTTCGAAACAGCAATTTGTATTTACTTTGATTGCATTTGTGAGGTAATCAAATTGGCTTGATAATCTGGAATGTTGAACTAAAAAAAAAGATCTGCATTTAAGAAGAGGGAAAATACATTTTGGGCGTCTTACGTTTACTAGGCTGGACGTCCAACACCAACGTGTAGCTCCTGTTATAGATTTGACCATCAAACAGGTAAGGTCTGGCGCAGGTGTAAACGCCATTGTCTGTGTCTTCCACACTTGAGAAGTAGCTGACAACTTTCCGCAGTGACTCACCCTCCTGCGGGGTTAATTAGAACGGGATGCAGTTTCATTCTTCATTCAATGGTAGAAAGTATTGTAAAATGATTTTAAATACCTTGCGCCATATAATGTCATAACTGGTAAAGTTGGGATTACTCGGGGGTGGGATGTCGTTGTCCGGACAGTTCAAAGTGCAGGACTCGTGTGTGTAACACGTCATCGTGTACTGAGAACTGTTCTCCAGCTCTCTGGCCAATGTGGTGTACACGGTCAGCCTGAACCAGAACTGCTTGCTTACATTCCTGCCACGTGAAGAGGGATAAGAGTTTGGAGTGTGCCTATGGAAATTGTACGCACTCAACCAAAAGAACACTTGTGGTACACAATCTCTGTTTGAATTGATCACAATAGGTCTGGTTCCAATTTACCTTTGTGAGCATGAGTAGTCGCCCTGATGGTTTACTGAAGCAGTGAGAATAAAAAGGCTCCTGTCCAAACACAAGAGACCCATCTGTCTCTGTTCAGCCGGTGATATCTTGCTCAGGTCCATCTGCAGTTTGTTCTCAATGGTCCATGTCACCGGACCATGATATCTTCCCAGTTGACAATTCAGCACCACCATTTCACCTGCCTTGACATAAACGTCCCGAGGGGCGCTCGGAGTCGCCACACATCTACCTGTGAATTAGAAGATTGTTCATTTCTAAGTGTAACCTTTCAACGGGTCATTCCAGAATTAGAGGGCATTTTTTATTCTGCCTTGCCTCCTATCATTTTTTTTAACTCATTCACTGCCATTGATGGCTATAGACGTCAAAAATTCATTTGAACTATTTCTATTAGTTTAACATTTTTTTCCACTTTTGTTAACAAGAGTATGAAAACCTAGATTTTTTATTGTACATTTAGAACATATATAAAATGTGTGATGAATTGTGAGTTAACTAGTGAAGTCATGCGATTAATTATGATTACAAATTTTTAATCACGTTTTCTTTTTTAGTCATTCACTGCCATTGACGGCTATACACGTCAAATTCATCTAAACTATTTCTATTAGTTTAACTTTTTTTCCCCCCACTTTTGTTAACAAGAGTAGGAAAACCTAGATGTTTTCTTATTGTATATTTAGATTTTTTTTAATGAGTTCATGGCAGTGAATGAGTTAAATAACACAAGCAGAAAATACAGGAACATGTTCCTACTGTGTAAATTATATTTGTCCTGAGACAACAAAAGTGAGCTACATGACTCAGCATAAAAGACAAGCTAATTTCTCTGACCATGGAAAGCCCAAAGGCAAGTCCTCTCTTCCATTATTATTTTTAATTTTAGCCATAATGGAGTACTCAAAGCACCCCAGCTTTTACTTTTATCAGAAAAAAATACATTAATATCAACATTTTCATTTGTTTATTAGATAGCTGTTTGTTCTTTAACAGTTAGCATAGAGCTAACACAGCTAAATTAGATGTATTAAATACACAAAAAAAGCACCTCTATTTAATTGTAAAGGATTTATTCAGATTTTTTTTTTATGTGTCCCAGGTTGCCCCCCCCCCCCCCCTAAACCATGTGAATCATGTGATTTCGAGAAAAACAAACGCAGCATTTCAGCAATATGCAATGTAATAGTGTTACAAACGTACGTACATAATTATGCATGATGGCAGAGTTACAATATAGTTAACAGCTCAACAACAAAACATTTTTAAATTGAAATATTTGATGACACTGGAGATAAACATAAATCAACTTTTTTTTGACAACTTCACTATGTGCATCAATCTAAATGAAATACTGCATGCACATTTGACTCATCTTAAAGTTTAAACAATATATACTCACAAAAAGTGTTGTGAATGCTGCTGTTAAGCTAGAGATAAGATTTTTTTTTTTAAATCAATGATATCAAATATAATGTAATAATCTCACCATTTATTTACTGACCTATTAAAGATGCAAATAGTAAAAGCATTTGAAGGAGCGGCACCTTCATGATGTTGATGGCTGGAGCAAATGTGCGTTTTCTTTCAAACATGTTCACAGTTTCTCAGAATAGTTCTCTTAAAGTGAAAGTGAAACTTTAAGAAAGCGTGCTAAAAGTTTCCAAGAAACGAATGCCTTTGACACGTCATTTCATGTGACACTTTCACATGAGTTCACTAATGATGTTTTGATTGAACTGACACTGTCAGAGAATTAATTTGGAAATATTGTTTGAGTTGATAGATTAGACATACAAATAGACCTGTATTTGGTCATTGTTTCTGTCAGGGGGCAGTGGTGGTTACGGACCCAAACGCGGGGAAGCAAGGCAAGAAGCAGAGGTGATGATGAAAAAAAGCTGAAGAAAAAAAAAAGAAGAAGGAATTTAATTATACAAAACAAAAGCGAACTCCAAATAGCAAGACACCAAGTGTCTGAGGGCACTGATTGGTTGACATGAGGAAGGGCAGGATTACGCTTAACAAGACCAAGGGAGACACACAAGGAAAAACGGAACCCAAACATGACAGTTGAATGCTGTACATGTTGGAAACAAAAATAAATAAATACAATTAAACACCTTATCGTGGTCAAGGGGTTGACTCCGGTGAAAAGAAAAAGAAAAAAGGAGGCTAGCCTCCCGCCTCCTTTTTTTTTCTTCCTTTACTTCTTTTACTGTTTTTTATTACATGTGCTTTGGTTGGTTTACTCTTTTTTCAAGCTGTTAGGTTTCGGTCATTTGTTTTCATTGTACGCTCCATGGAGTTCTTTAGCTTGACTTTGTGCGATATAACACGTTTTACTTGTATTTTTTCCCCCTCTACATTCTACATGCATGGTTTATAATCTTAAAAGCATGTAGGCCTACACAGGGTGTTATCTTCTGCTTATTACACCTTAGTACATGGGAAGTAAAAGTGTCTGTGTGTTTTTCCATTTGGACTCTGAGGGGTGACTGTCCTATAGATGACCCTACCAAATCATGATGGAACGTGATAGTGCCCCAGTGCATTATGGGGACGGATGTAAAATAAGAGGGCCTCAGTTGGGCCCCCCGAGTATCTCAGAAAGGATGGAGGCAGGAAAACAAAACAACGCAAATCACTGGGAGTTCAAACTATGTCAGTAAAGGATTTTTTTTTTTTACTTTCTTGTGGGAGGATTGGTTCATTCAGTGAGTCATTTTTACTGAATGGGGCACTGATGGTGCATTGCAATATCATCAGTGGTGGGAAGTAACAAAGTAGATATACTTAGTTACTGTACATAGGATTTTTTTTTTCTGCTAGACTTCTAATTATTATAATTTTAATTTAATTTTAATAATTTTGACATTTGTTCAGCATCCAGACCAAAAATTCTCTATCCATGATGAGAGATAATGTTTGGATGGTTTTGGCTACAAGAATGATTTGTCATAAACGTGTTGTCTTGTGCCACTTCAAAAAAATTGCTGCCAATTTAGCATTTTTTGTTACTTGGAGTTTTTCCAGCACTATTTTTTCCTTTTATACTGTTTATTTTTATCTATATAAGAGCCTGTATTTTCAAACTAAGGAGTCAAATCAGTATTTCCAGTTTTAGTAGCCTTAGTTGCTGTGTGTGTGTGTGTGTGTGTGTGTGTGTGCGTGCGTGCGTGCGTGCGTGTGTGTGTCCTGCCTGACCTTGCTCATTTTCTAAACACTCTGATGGCACTGGAATCTAAAACAAATATTTTAGGAATGAGAAATGTCCTCCGAAAGAGGACCCACCCAGACAATTCTTGCACACACTATATTCCCACACTTGCGATGGGACCAAGGACGCTATTGTTATAAAAGTGATAGCCACTTGGAGGATAGGAACATTTCTTCCTTGCCAAACCGAGGTCAGTTTAACAACATTAATAGAAGAATAGAAGAATCTGAACAATAACAACAAATGATTAAAGGGTACAGTTGCGTGATCCTTGAATGGAACCAATAAAATTCCTGGTTAATTAAGAGTTGAAAATGAAACAGTCTTCCTCATGACATTAGTCCCATTTTGACATGAAGAGACTAAGACAATTTCTCTGTGATGAAAACACTCAAAGATCAAGCCAAAGAGCCGCACCTGATCCCTCAGTCCCATAAGAGCATGTCTGACAGTTGATCATGAGCGCACACACGCGGCCTCATTCTCCACATGTACACACACATGCCAATAGCACCTCGTGTCACACACATAAAATATACCTCTACTTAAGCCTCCACCTATCCTGTTCCTCTTCCTGATCCTAAGCCACATCCTGATGTTTCCGCATCTGTTTTTAATGCAACATAAATAAGCGAGCATACCAAAAATTGTGGAATGTCAGACATCAAACGCAATCTCTCTCGCAATCACGCTGATCACTTTGGTTAGTTTTCTCATTGTAAAGAAAGAAAATTTAACTAAATGTGCCAAATACTTGGTTGCTGCGCTGCGTCAGTTGTTTGAAGGTATAAAATGATTGTAACAACGATACTCATTTCCATTAGCCCCTCTATGGGGTTTCACGTTATAGAAGAGGTGCAACAATTAAATCAATTCATTGACAACTCATCAATTATAAAACTAATCAACAACTACTTTGATAATCAATTAATTATTTAGAGATATTATTTCATTGTAGAATTTTAGCCTCTCAGCAATAAACGTTCACAGATTTCTGTTGTTCTCTAGTCAATAAAAGCAGGCCAAATTATCTTTGGGTTTCATCAAATTAAGACATTTGTTTTTACTTTGGAAAATAATCATCAACCATTTTCTGACATGTTACAGAAAAAAACAGTAAATAAATCAAAATCTATGTTTATCTGCAGTGTCCTGTTTTTTTTAAATAAAGGGGAAGACAATTCAATCAGTTAATTAATTCAATAACCGATTAAGATCATCGTTGGTCGCAGCCTGACATTATATGCTAGCATTATGCTAGCAGACTTTCATTAGACAAAATGAGATGTTTTAGTTGAACATTTTGCACTTTTTAAACTCTCCCTTGTGTTTATGTGTCAGTTTTACCGAGAGTGACAAGTAAACATCTTCAACTAAACACAATTAGCTTCTTATTCGGAGAGCTGTGCGAGTGAGAACGTCTTCAATTCCCAAAGTGATGTTATGTGATAGACTCCCATTTGCAGACAAACAGAGAGTGCAAACAAACTCTAACAAAATAAAACACGTGCTTTAATAAGTTAAATTTTGTTGTAGTTGAATGGATGGATCGCAGAAGTTCACAATGTTATCAAATTATACTAAAATAATACATAAAAAATTGCAAATAGTTATGCGCCTGTTTCTGGACACACCACTAATATTCACTTTATATATGTGCATATATATATATATATATATATATATATATATATATATATATATATATATATATATATATATATATATATATATATAAAAAAAGCACACTATTTCAGACAAATCCTTGTCATCGGCTCACAATCTGTCGCAATTTATTATTGCCATTCCCTGTGCACTTGTTTTACTGGAAGCTGATGTAAGCGAGTTGAAGGGGGTTTTCACGCAACCCATCCACAGTTTGATCAGACTTTATGTGGGCGGGGTTGGTGAGGGTTCAACGCTATCCAGCTGTATGGGGATTAAGGTAAAGGTCTTACAGTTGTGTCAACATGTATGGAAAACCATTTGAGCATTTATTCGATATCCCTGATTTGCGTCTAGTTCAGTGCACTAGTAAAATGACTGTCTTACTCACAAGACTAATTCTCTTAGGTCATTTGTGCCTGTGTGTGCGTCTGGCTTGATAAATTACAGTGATTTAACATGCAATCGATGTAATCCTAAAAACAGATGGATGCAAATTCCAAATGTTTACCACTCCCTTAAGCACTGTCTGTGAAAAAAAAAATCCAGTGATTTTCCTTTGCCAGTTACTTAAAGCTTAATAAATACAGGGAACCCCCCATTTATGACTGCATAATGTTTTTAATACAATAAACAAAAATTTATTAACAACTGCTTAAAAAAAAAAACTGTCAATCTAAGGTGATACTCCATCCAAAATCAGACCTAACCTAACAAATGACCTCATATTAAATGTTCTGATTAAGTGATACTAAGGTAACCATCATAACACTGGAACAATAATCCCAATGTTATAAGAACATGGAAAACCCCTGCACAGGTCTCCCTCTGACACCATTTCCCACACGGAAGCTCTAATTAACCCATAAAGCTCCGCACTTCCCGCTGGTCAACAATTATGCCGTGTTATTTTATCTGTTTATCTGCTGTTATTTCATGTGAGGAAGGGCGTGTGGTTGACAGAGGTGGAATGATAGCAGACACAACGGCAGACTACGGCAGGAAGTCTTCAATTAGCTCGCACATCGGATCTGTTACCTCATAGAGGCGTCGCGGCCACCTGAGGGCCAATGGAAACAGATGTTTTTGTAATACAGCCAAACTCTGAGATGAGGTGCAGAAGTGGCAACTGGCAAGTACTCATACACTGTAACTGCTGCTAAAAAATGTGGAACAACTGATATTTCTCTAGTACTGTATTGTGGAGGAATAGCATTAAAGTGTTTTTCACCATTTCAGTTTTCCTGTTTTCTTATTTTGGCTCAAGCCCTACGCCACTATATGAAAACTTGAGTGCTTTTGTTGGCATTAGCTTGCGAGCTAGCTAGCGGCTAGCATGTCTCATAACAGCGTGGAAAGACCTGCGATGACCAGGTGGGATATATTACAAGTAGATACATATATATAAATAATTCCAATTTGGCAGTACCCATTGTGAACAGGTTTTAATCTGCTCATTTGAAGCCGTTTCAGTCATAAATGGTAAAATAAAAAGGCTATTGTAAAGATATTTGGGGGTAAATTGTTACAAAGGGCAGCTTTAAGGACAGACTCTGACATGTACCAAAACATGTCAGCATCCTGTATGGCGCGGCACGACCTATGTAATATAATAAGCAATTACTAGACCTACGATTATATATATTTTTGTAATTATGTTGATGTGATAGAACATTTTTTTTTGCATATTATTTAAATTAATAGTGGGATTTTAAAATGAATGAACAATGAAAAATCTAAAAATGTCTCTACACTGTTCTTTTGATAGAAGATTGGTGTTGATTAGCTTACAGCTCAGTGACCTCAAAATCGAAATTCCTGACTCTCGTCATCACATTCCCAACGGTGCGCACCCACGCGCACAAGCGCACACACAAAAATTGGTTAAGGACAACACAAGTAGAGATGCTGATGATGCTTTTTTTCCTAGTTCATAATGCTGACACTTCATGTTTGAACATGTGTCACATGTTGCCTCCATCGCTACCAGGATGGAAAAGTTGGACCTTTGAGCTTTGGAGAACAAGCACAGTGGAAGAATAAGTTCCATAACAGGAAATGTGCATTATTGTGGTTTGTGTGAGTCATATGGTGTCACCGTGGAAGGCACACAGGTGACATGAATTTAATTGCTCCTGTGGATTCTCTTTGTGACATAAAATGACTAAGAGGACTTTTCTTTGCCAAAAGGTCACCCGACTATGCATGTTTTTGTGTTGTGGGGCAACTCTAGTTAGCTCTTGGGTCCTCAATACATTAAACATACTGAACTGTTTCGGTTCATTACAATGTTCAGATGTTTTGTGGCTCCAGACAGATTTTTTTGTTATTTATTTGGCCTACTATGGCTCTTTTGACAGTAAAGGTTGCTGACCCCTGCTCTAAATGAAGCTCCCCAATGTTACGATATGGTGGGATGAGGACCCGGGTGCAGGGAAACAGGGCGAGGAGGTAGAGGTGTAGTAAAAAAAAAAGAGGGGGGGGGGAAAGGGGGATTTAATTAAACAAAAACAAGGAGGTGAACATGGATCTGACTGACTAACAAAACAACATCCCCAAAACAAGCAAGGCAAAACGAGGGGGAACTACAAGGCAAAAACGTGGCAGCATGACGGGAGGAAACCATAATGAATCGACGCAGACAAAGGGGAGACAAGAGACTTAGGCCCCGTCCAGACGGAAGCAAAGCCGACTTCGTTCCTCAAATCTCGTACACACAGAAGCCTTTCAAGACTTGCGTGTGTCCGAAAGAAAACGCTGAGGACGTTTAATGGCTGTAATGCATATGCCAAGCCTGGAGTGGCGCTGTAGCGCAGCCACAGGGAGTTAACGGAAAGCGTAGAAGAAGAGTCGGCAAAGAAGACGGACACTTTTTAAAAACTTTATTGCAATCTACAGAACAAACATGGCTTTGCATGTATCAAAACAACATGAAAAAGACTAGCACAGAAGAAGTGACAATGGCGGGTGATTCAAGTGCAACACCGCTTGTTGAACGTGGGAATAAAGAAGCAAAATATGTTGCTGCGAAACCATAAGCAAGCTAAGGAGGCTGCGCATAACGACCACGACACGGCTATCCGCCATTGTAGTTGACAGGCTGACGGTTCGCGCGCAGTCACGCGAGAATTGGCATCATCAACCTGCGGCAATGCGTCGTCATCGAGCTGCGACCATTACGTCATCGCTGGAGGAGTATCCTGCATATGGTGTCCAGACGGAGGCGTACGGGGCGCGTTTTGAAATCTTTCCACTCTGGAGCCCGGTTTCAAAAGTGATCGGTTTCAAGCTCCGAAACCGCGCTATCGTGTGGACGAATGGTAAGAAACTTGTGAAGATACATTGAAACTGGCTTTTGTGTGGGCGGGGCCTTAATACACACACACACCCACACACCAATTGAAACAACGAGGCACACCTGGGCAGGACACAAGTAGCAGAGGGTGCCGATTGGTTGACACATGAGGAAGGGCAGGCAAACACAGGTGGACATGACAAAGCTTGACGAGACCAGGAAGGCACACAATGACAACGTAACAAAACACAGATCATGACTGAAATTAAGGTAAAATAAACTCAAACAAAACCCAAAACAAGACAGGAAATCAAGGAAATGAACCTAAACAAGACCCAACCAAAACCATGACACTCAACTCACTTCAGCACCAAGATGGTGGCTGGAAATGTTCCAGATGATTAACATTGACAACCTTTTTAGGGGACATGGTGGCCAGGTGCTTGCCCCCGAGCATTCACTCCGCTTCGCACGCCACCGGACTTGATCCACCGCAATTACCGCTATCTAATTCTATCTGGCAGCTAAACTGCACTTGACTCATCGAGAGGCTTTTTCCTCAAGGATGGGTGGAAGTTTCAGTGCTGGAGATGAGATTAGATGCAGACAGAAGCAACCAAAGTGTGAGTCACACCTCGGTGCAGTCGACGTGCCTTTTGAAAGGCAAAATGCAAGAAATTGTGTTGATGAATGAGACATGCTTCAACTTGGATTACTGTCTAGACTGCTGAAATAAATCATCTCTCTGCTGTGGCCTGCACAAGAGCCAACTGGTAATAAATAAGAGTGTTCCATTCAGCCTTACACACTTTTTATATAGTTGGAATGGAATTGGAAACGACATGGAATTCCCTCTTGTCAAGTAAAACCAAACTCGCCTGAAGTAAACGCTTTTCTTCTTTATGATGGACCAAAAGAAAATAAAAGAGCGACAAGCAGCGCGTCGTATTTTAAATAACCACATCGCACACCGATCAATCAAATGTTGCCACACAACGTGCTCCCCATAATCATGACTTAAGGCTAACTATGGAGGTAAATTTGGTGCAAAACTAACTTGTGCAAAAAATGTGTACCTGTAGAAAAAAGTCTAAATTTGTATCTGTAAAAGTCGTGATTTGTATCTGTAAAAAAAATGTGTGCCTGTAAAAAAAAAAATTGTGTCTGTAAAAGAAATGTGTACCTGTAAAAAAAAAAATTGTGTCTGTAAAATAAATTTGTACCTGTAAAAAAAAAATGTGTATGTGTAAAACAAATTTGTATCTGTAAAAACAAATTTGTACCTGTAAAAGTCATGATTTGTATCTGTACAAAAAAATTTTTGTACCTGTACAAAAACTATAAATTTGTATCTGTAAAAGTTGTGATTTGTACCTGTAGAAATGACAACTTGTAGTCAAAGAAGTACTTCTTAATATGTATGTTGAGGAAGAATACTTCAGTATTCTTAATATGTATGTTGAGGAAGAATACTTCAGTCGACTGAAGTATTCTTAATATGTATGTTGGTTGGCGACGATGTGTCCTGCTTGTATCCTTCCGCGAGTCCCGCCACTGTCGTTCGCTAAACCAATGAGGTTGCGCTCCAATCCGCTCAAATCCTTCTCACTTGATTGGTCAAAACAACCCTTCATTACACCAGAGCCCGCCCCCTTCTTTACAAGTACAAATCACGGCGCTCTACAAGTACAAATTAGTTTTGCTCCATTTGTAGCGCGACAAATGGGGCAAAACTCACGTCACTGAACAGCAGCAGAAAACCCACTTGTGACTCCTAGTGGCGACTTCTTTGACTACAAGTTGTCATTTCTACAGGTACAAATCGCAACTTTTACAGATACAAATTTATAGTTTTTGTACAGGTACAAATTTTTTTTTGTACAGATACAAATCATGACTTTTACAGGTACAAATTTGTTTTTACAGATACAAATTTGTTTTACACATACACATTTTTTTTTTTACAGGTACAAATTTATTTTACAGACACAAAAAGTTTTTTTTACAGGTACAAATTTATTTTACAGACACAATTTTTTTTTTACAGGTACACATTTCTTTTACAGACACAATTTTTTTTTTTTACAGGCACACATTTTTTTTACAGATACAAATCACGACTTTTACAGATACAAATTTAGACTTTTTTCTACAGGTACACATTTTTTGCACAAGTTAGTTTTGCACCAAATTTACCTCCATACTAACGCATCAATTTAACAAAGTCTCCGTCCATCTGGAGAGCTGGCGTCTCGCCAAGCTGACCCTCCAATATTCACCAGTCCATAACTCGGACAAAGGGCAAACATTAGTACTATTGTAAAACAATAACTGACTGAATTGGCTTCACTGGGGGAGGAGGCGGGATAAAAATGGCAGCTAACTCGTTCTACATCCTTCATGGTCACAATATATGACCACGGGGAACATGATTTTATTTATTTATTTATTCATTGTTTTTGTACTGTACTAGAATAAAGTCAGTGTAATTGCACGTGAACTACAGTAGGTGGCAGCGGCCCTCTCATTGCCAGATACTGCGAAATGAGTATTAGCTCCTCTGCAGACGTGTACCGAAATCAATTTTATAGACAAAATAGACAAATGATAATATTCGTAGTCACAGCGGAGATTTGGGGTAAAACAAATTCTTCTTTCTGCTCTACAGGAAAGTCTGAATATACATTTGCCATTATGCAGCACTGAAGTCTAATGGGAAAAATGCAATGTAATTTATTTTTAGTAATGAGCTTGCAAATTTTCATTAGACAATTATTTGGTTTAGTCGAACATTTGGATGTTTACATATATGTGTATTCTCTTTCGTTTTATGTAGTATTGCTCCGATACCGTTTTTTGGCCCCCGATTCCGAAACTCAGGCTGGCTTCAAAGTGCCGCACACCCTCGTGGCAGGCGGTGCGCCAGAGGGCCCGGTTGGCTGCGAGAGCCTCCAGGTTGTCTTAGCGGGATGCCACATTTTTTCAGGACGGCTTTCAGGTGGTCTTTAAATCGTTTTTGTTGGCCGCCTATAGGACAGTGACCGGTACTCAATTCTGCCTAGAGCAATGTACGGGGCAGCGAGACTCGGGCACCCGGATGATGTGCCCAACCCATCGGAGCTGGCGCTGGATGATGGTGGCCTTGATGCGCAGACATCTTGATCTTGCTAGAACATCAAGACGAGGGATCGGATGGTATACTTAAAGAAGTGTATTGTAATAAGTTTAAATGTGTTTGAAGCATGTAAGAGGGGTAAACATGCTTAATTAAAAAAACATTTTTTTATCTGGCCTGTCTACCTGTACATAGTGGCTTTTCATCTATTGCGGGTGGTTCAGGAACAGGATACCCTGCCATAAATAGGAGTTCACTGTAAAGTAAATATTCATGAGAGGCGAACTGATGCTTGAATGGTTGCCTTGTCTGAGTTCCATGCAGGTAGTGTGGGTTACTCATTTTCCCTGCTGTGATTGATTAACTGGCGACCAGTCCGGGTGGGGTGTAGTCTGTTTTTGTTTTTTTCAACATGGGAGAGGCTTGAGCTCACTCAAAAACCTGGAACGATGTTATGAAAAATGTTAGAAATTACATACATTTATATTCGACTAGGGCTGAGCAATACATTTAATTAGTTTAATTAATCTTCATTTTGAAAATCAAATCGTTGAAAATTTGCTAAATCAAATTTTGTCTCCTGGATTATTTAAAGTTGTTGTTCTTATGTTCTGTTTCATCCAAATGTTATTGTGAGTTGTAATTGTCCACAAGTGTCAGAATGGGGAATGGGTGCTTTACAAGACAAGTTTACAATAGCTACCAACTACTTAATTGTGGCAATTAAGCACAAAATATGAATGTTAAGTTTATGTTAACACTGATTTTGAATCAGGATGCATCATTGTTGTCTGAACAGTTTGCACAGGAATTATTTTTGAATGAATGAAACCTTTAAATAAACATTTGTTGGTTTTATTCGATTCAAATCAATTAAAATGTAATCGTCATGGATGACTGAAAAAAAATCGCCCAGCCCTACATACAACTAACAAATCTTGATTTATTTAACTATAATATCGTGTTATTAAATTAACCATGTCTGTTATTTTAGGTTATGAAAAAAATATTGTCCACTAAAATTATAGACCAGGCGTGACAACAATATTACAACGGACACTATTCCTCATTAGTCAATTATACAGTAGAAGCAGTCAGTGTACCAAACAAAATATTTTGAACTGTGATTTTTCAAGTTCAAATAACTCCATATTGTTGCTCCAGTGTTGTTGTGCATCTTTCACCGGTTGTGAGTCATTTTCCAAAGGGGCAGGAAGTCACACGCTGAGCCGTGCCAATGTTTTACTCACACACAACAGTCCAAAGGCCAAGTTCCAAGGGAGTGTTAAAATCACTCAATTAACAAGCGATCATTCATGTGCCGATGAAAGATGTATTATGGGAAACCCCGAGAACTCTTGCTAACGCAAGGATCAAAACGTGGCACACCTCGAAAATGGCAATGCACCTACCGAAAGATACTGATGGAAAAGAACACTCACGAGCGATAACATATAACAGACTGAGGCCATAGAAATAATGAAGAGATGTTTTCCCATTTACACTTATTTCATGCAGCAGTGATTCAATTTCAAATTGAGAGCGAATGCCTGCCAAGCAAATTCCCCACATTATTCTGTAACCGACAACACAAATGTTGCCCTTCAAATACCATTCATTGAGCATATCAAAACTGCCAAATGAAAAGAAAATCTCCTAAAGATCTGAAAATATGTTTCTATCTGAAAAAAACACTTTTCCTCCTTTTTGTTTCAGAATATGAAAACTAGGGGCGCGCCAAAAAATCGATTTACATAAGAATTGCTATTCTCAGTTAGTACGATTCAGAATCGATTTTAAATGTCCCAAAATCAATTTTATTTAAATTATTTTATAGTGTCTTGCCCTTGTTCGTGTGTGCCTTTTATTGGGAACGCTGTTCATGTTGTACACGATTTGGCCCCTTGGGGGCAGTGTGGTTCCGCGCATTCTGTTATACTGTTAAGTTGTAGCCACATTAGCGAGTAGAAGGAAAAAGTCACGATCAAATTATTCCAATAAAAAATTTTTTTTGCAGCGTATATGCTGGTGCAGAGCATATGCCGGTGAGTAATATTAACATGTATGAACAGCCGTTCTTTTGAGTGATAAAAGTGCCGCGAGTAGCGCGCTACTTAGCATTAGTGAGTCAGACTAGAGCAGATGATGACGATTCTTTGCACATCTATAAATTGAAGCAGAAATCATTGTCAGTCAAATCATTTTGAATAAAAAAATCGCTTCTAAATTGAATTGCATACCCAAAAATCTGAATCGAATCGAATCGTGAGACAGGCAAAGATTCCCACTTCAAACAAAAATGTACAAAAAAAGTGCAGATACAGTGTCACAAAAGTGAGCACACTCTTTCATGGTTACAAAACAAAAAAAAAAAAATAAATTGAATGACACTTTGATACAATACGGCAACAAAAGTGTGTACAACCTAATGTGAAACACTTTTTTTTTTCAAGATTCACACCAGCGACCTTTAAACACTAATGAGTCACATGACACTGGCGAGAAAAAATAATTTGTTCCAGTTTATACATTTTTACTTCCGGGTGTACTCACTTTTGTTGCAAATGGTTTAGACATTAATGCAAGAGTACAGTCACTGACTAGTTGCATTAATTGTAGTAATGTTATCTTTATGGTATTTTCCTAAGAAAAGATCAAAAAATTACAACAATGTGAGTAGTGTACTCATGTTTGTTGCCTGTGGTTTAGACAAGGCTAAGTGCTGAGTTATTTTGAAGGAAATGTTAAATTGACACTGTTATACAAGCTGTACACTGACTGCTTTTACATTGGAAAATGTGACAATGTGGACATTTTCACTTTGGGGTGTACTCACTTTTGTTGCCAGTGGTTACTAATTAATGTCTGTGTTTTGGGTTTTAAGGGGACAGCACATTTTAATTGTTATACGCTGTGCACTGACTACTTCACATTGTAGCAATGTTATTTATTCAATGTTGACTCATACGAATAAATAATACAATATTTATGGAAACGAGAGGGGTGTACTCACTTCTGAGATAGTGTGTCAGCAGACAAGGAAAATATTATGAAACAAAAACACCGTACACTACAGTACGAGTTCCCACAATGACCGAATAAATCTTTAACTTAGCATCATTCGTTGGTTGTGTTTAGAATCATCTGGCGGTGTACTGTTTACCATTCGTCATGAGGAATTATAAGTTGTATATATAACGGACTTTGGGTTGTATGTTCCTCTCAGACTCGCCCTTTGACTTGGCCCAAGTTCCCTAACATTTCACAGCAAAGAACTTCTTAAAGGCCTTTTGCGGTGATCTGCTGGAGCCAAACAGCTGTTTTGTGGCCTTGAGGGACAGCGAAAGGAGAACGAAAGGAGAACGAAATGAGAACGAAATGAGAACGCGAGAGGCACAAAAATGGGGAAACAAAAAGGAATGGAGCGAGACGTAAAGAAAGCAGACTGAAATACAGTCAATGAGGGTGTCCATACGTGCTTGATTGTGTCAGGGGACAGAAGCATGAGAGTGGGTGGAATTTAACAATTAACATGGCCAGTAGTCCAGAGAATGTGGGTCTCCGTGACAACAGTGGGCACAGCCAAACACACGGCTTCTTTCATAAGCATCGCAAACACAAACGTCTTTCTCACAAGCACAGAGCAAGACGTGTTTAGGAAAAGCCATTTCCTTTCCACTTCAAAAATTTATCTTGCACTCATGAAGAAGATGAGGAGGAGCGGGCAAAACGTCTTGCCCCGTATTCACTTTCAGTGTGTGTGTGTGTGCGTGTTAATTGTAACTGTGTTGTGGGACGGGAGGGGTTGCGGGTTATTGAGGGCAGTATTTGAGCCAGTAGGTCCACCCTACAAAGGAGATGTAATCACTAACACATCAAGTGACTCTGAAGTCAGTGCAACATTATCACATTTTAATTCAGTAAGCAAGGAAGAAATAACATCAATGAGGTTAGGGAAGTACCACAAAAGTTCAACAGTAAGATAAAAGCTTCTTCTTTTTTTTTTACATGGAAAACTTGGATGTTTTTGATTTTTGAGTCTACTTTCCTCGCACAGTTCAAAAGCAAACATGTAGGGTTAATTGAAAACTAAATTGTCCAAATCAAGTGCAAATTTGAGTGTAAATAATGTCTACATGTGCCTTGAGATTGGTTGGCGACCAGCCAAGGGTGTGTGTACCCCAACTCTCACCCCAAGTCCGCTGGGCTACACACTACTCATAAAAAGTTGGGCTTTTGGGTTAAAAAGAAAGTCAACCCCCCATTTTTTTTTTTTTTACAATAATATGTACTATGCAGCCCCACTAGTCTAAACACGGTATTCTGATTAATATTACGTTTGCTTGATGTCGACTGAAAATGACATTACAGTTGCTCAGGGCTCAGTCAATGACCAATCACATCCCACCTGTTTCTGAAGCTGAGCCGTGATTGGTTGTTAACTGACCCCTGAGCAACAATGGTTGTGTCCGAATGTGCACCCTACTCCCTGTATAGTGCCCTACTGAGGGGTCACGCCATTTTGTAGGGGTGTCCGAATGTCCAGGGAGCCAAAATGTAGGGCACTCAAAATGACCCACAATGCACTCTGAAAAGTAGTGAACATCGATGCTCACTCAACCGGGTTGATATAGACCACAATGCATTGCGAGTATGACTCGAGCGACAGCGCAAGCACGAGAATTAAAGCGATGCATACATATTGCATGCATATACTATGGAAATAATTCCTTTGTTTTAGTTGAAAATATGTACCCCAAAGGAACTAACATACAGTTTTAAAACATTTTCATTCACAATAAATAGTGGAAGATTATTTTATTTTTTTCAAAGTTTGACTTCCCCTTTAAAGTTCAGAGTGAACCTAAAATGTGCCATCACCTTTACAAGTCAACTCAATTAGATGTTCTGCCACAGAACCTCCAGATAGGGGAGGACAATGAAGGCACAAACAATTACCAAAGGACTATTTATTTGATAATTTTAACACTTCTAATAAACAATTATCTAATTTGTTGTGCCCAGATCTGCTATGAACAGTTCACCTTTTTACGAGCTAATTTCTTTGTCCTGTCATATCTGTCTTTGTTTGGCGCAACCCTGTTACAGATACTGTCACATGAAAAACATATTTAAAAAAGTATTGTCGAGTAAATACATTACAATTAAAGAAATTACATTAAATTTTGTGTTACTCTAATTACAATAGCAGAGTTTCAAGTAACATTGTTTTTGCCTTGAAGTGCACGCTAGCTGCGCTAGCTCCTATGCTAACTGGTCAAGAACAGCCTTAATTTTTTAGAATTAAAAAAGAAAGAAAGAAAAACATCAACATTAAATGTATTTTTCTGTTCTTATGAGTAACAAGGTGTCATTGGTTTGAGTGACACTCTAGCTACCACACTGATAAAACATGAATTAGAAGCATCATTTTAGCTTACCTACTAATGGTCACATATGCAGCAATTAGCTTCATGACGTCACTTATAAAGTCACGTATTCTTTTTTTCTTCTTCTTCTTTTTTTTTTTTTTTAATCTTAGAGCGCTAAAAAGGTTTTAGTAGCAGGTTGTGTATATGTTGAGACAACTCCAGAGCATAATATTTAAATAAATATGTTATAACTTGTTTAAATTTGTTGAACGTGAAGACAAGTCACACAACAATTGCGTGTTTTTGCATTGAATCAAACAGCACGTTTGTGGACGGGGCGCGGCGTGACTCGAGTGTCACGTGACTGACTTGCACACTTTCCGCAGTTGTGACAGGCGGCAGGCAAGCAGGCAGACACGCATGCAGGAGACCTCCTCCGTCCTCCTCCTCTTCTTCCTCCTCTCCTCCTCTATGCACCGACTCATCGTTGCAGCCCACAGGACATCCGTGCGCTGTCATGGGACAACTTGATGCATCGCTTCGGGATTAGTACGGAGACGTCGTGTTTTACTCCCGACACTCAATAGTTGACCATACGAAATTGCAAGACCTCAACTTGGACAGTCTGCGTTTATCTTTGCGTGAACGATGTGCTCCAACACGGGACCAACACGGTAAGTTTGTGTGTGTGCGTGTGCGCGCGCGCGTGCGTGACTGTCCAAATAAGCGTATTTTATTTGACGTACTACACCTGTAATCTAAAATATTAAAACATAAAGTGAAATGATGATAATAATAATAATAGTAATAATAATAATAATAATAACGACAATGCTATATATAGCCTTGTCAGAAATCCGTGTAGCTCAGTTAAGCCTCTAGCATTTTATTTGATATTCTAAAATATACTTTATTCATAAATTATTTACTTCCAAGTGTTTGTGTCAGATGACAAAAAATTAGGTTGCATGTGAATTATTTATTCATTTTTAACACTAGGCGCCGCTATCTAGTGTTTGCATGACTTTGATGCCATCAAACCATGTTTGACAACATGACATGCTAAAAGTTCTACTGGATTGGGAATATCTTGCTTCTCCAAATCTGTTGCATCTGTCATTAATGCAAATCTCAAATCAGTATCAATCATGATCCCAACCGTGCTTGACATCATCATCATATCTGTTTCAAATGTAGGGAGCAAAAGTAAATCATAAAAAATCAAGTACAAATACCAGAAATATCTATCCAAGTACAGCAACAAAGTACAAAATACTTCCCCACCACTGCAGGCCAAAGTATGAAATAAACAAGTTAATGACTAACTACAAATTAACAAAATGTGCAGAAAATAAAAGACATTGAGAAGTTCTTTTTTAAGTAGGATATCAAATTTAAGTGGGCGTTACATTTGGCCCCAAAGTC
The DNA here is from genome assembly GCF_054856555.1 of Leptonotus elevatus. Lineage (NCBI taxonomy): Eukaryota > Metazoa > Chordata > Actinopteri > Syngnathiformes > Syngnathidae > Leptonotus > Leptonotus elevatus. The sequence goes on along the minus strand of NC_141241.1, from coordinate 19,997,286 downwards.
AACCATCAAGCATGGAAAGCAAAGAGAGGAAGGGGTTTAACAAGCAGGTGTGATTAAAGTCCGGCTTGATCTATGCATCCTAAATATACTCGGGTCATGAAAATATTATTAAGGCAGTCTTGTAGACGTAATGCCAATCCCTAAAGGACACTTTGGGGAATTTCCATGCGAGCCTCTTAAGGTTTGAACTTTGACCTGTCTGACATATTTGCTCATTAAAATACAGTGCATGTCTGCAGCTGCTAAATTCCGATGCAGATGAAAGGCCTCTCCCTCAGCTCCCATGAGGTTAATTTTAAATCCATGATGCCGGTTTTGAGAACGTGGATGTTTTCCATGCACGCAATCAGAGGGGCTCAAACATGCGGCGGCCAAAACGGGATTTACGGTGAAGCCGTCATTTTATTAAATGGATGCGGTAGTGACCAATTAATCGCATTCAAATCGACATCACAATGTAGTACAATGCTATTGACCTATTTGACTTCGGCACACTTGTTTGGTAGAATTTGGTGAAGTTGTCGCAGTGAACACTTAAAAGACTGCAAGTGGTTAGTTAACAACTCTAATTGAAGTAGATACATAAACTGTCTTTCATATTAATTGATGGTTCATTTGCATTTATAATACATTGGATATTGTAATACAGATTAATTATTGCTTGTGTTTGTCAAAAAGTACACGGGAAGAGGACATCGAAATCACAATCTCAGTACATATACAGGCAAGTCGGAGGCAGAGAAGGTCCCCAACCAAACTTAGTAGTTATTGGGCCTTTTCAGAAAGTCAAACCACCCAACATTTATTCACGAGACGGTGCTTTTGAGAACAATAAGACCGTTGTCGACGTCACTTTTCCTTAACTGGCATCATTGCACAATGGCGAGTGTAAAACTTGATGTGGAAATTGCCCTTAGCAGTCTTTAAATGTGAACCTAGCTTTTAATTTATTTGATTCGTTGCTTCATTCTCTTCATGTAGAGTCAGTTAATGTCATTTGTGGCCTAAATATTGCCGCCGTAAAGAATTATGGACATTATCCTTATGTGGAGGTTGGTCAAGAGTAACCTATGCTAAAGGTGGGCTAAAGGTTGAACCGAGGCATCTTTCCAAAGCAATTTTAGCCTTCCGGATAAAAAGGGGAAGAAAAACAAAAGTATCCGAAGAGGCCCATTGTTTCCAGAGAGCTGAGAATATACACAAGCCTGCGAGTATTGCCGTGTGCGCCGTGTGCATTGACGTAAGCATGCTGCAAGTTCGCATTAAGCTAGTGTGAACTTCCGTTAGATTAATTTAAATGGTTTGGTTGAACTTTTTGATTTTAAAATACAAGTGTTTCCTCAAAGTGATTGTGTATGTTACTCGCAAGAGAAAAGAGGCGCTAAAGAATACGTTCACAAGTGTGTTTTGATTAGTTTAAGGGTGCTTTAAAGTGGAAGTCAACCTTAAACATTTCTTGACAATAAAATGTTATATGTGACCTCACTAGTCTAAACATGACATTTTGATTAATATTACATTTGTGGACTAAGAGTTACGCAGCAAAATCCAGCCGTTATTATCCATCGCAGGGGGGCGGCCATTTTGCCACTTCCTGTCGACTGTAGATGACATCACAGTTGTTCAGGCAGACAACGACCAATCACAGCTCACCTGATTTCTGAAGCTGAGCTGCGATTGGTTATTACCTGAGACCTGAACAACATTGATGTCATCTTCAGTCGAGAGCAAGTGGCAAAATGGCCGTCCCCTGAGATGGATGAAAACGCTTACATTTTGCTGCTTATTCCACTAAATATTAACCAAAATACCATATTTAGACTAGTGGGGCTGCATAGAACATATTGTCCCCCCTCCAAAAAAGGGTGTTGACTTCCCCTTTAAGTTAAACTGGGTTAAAGTAAGTGTTTGTTTGTTTTTTTACTGTCTATAGCGTGAATTTTCACAGATCACGCGTGGGTTTGGAATCCCTTGTGATAAACGACGATTCGCCGTATACTGACTTTTCAGTCCATCCTCTGTTGCATTTCCAGGTTCCCGTCCGTCCACATCCTTCTCTTCCTCGTCATCCTCCCCGCAGTTTTCTCCTTCTCACGACCCCGGTGGATTCCTCAGCGTGTCCCAGCGGTCCTCCCACAGCAAAGCGAGAGTCGGCCGGCCCCACACTTCCTGTCACAAGCCCGTCTTAACGTCACCTCCCCGTGTGACCCAGAATGCCACAAAAGTGCGCCACTGCCCAGCTTCGAGGAGCTGCAGCAATTTCTGTCCTATGAGACTCTTCACTCAAATGGTCAACTCACTGAGACCGCCATTGGGATCTACGGTTATAACCTCGGGTCCAACAAAAGCCCCGCACACTCCTCTGCGCCTTCTGAGAAAGGTCAACGGTCACATACCAGACGGAAGCGTCAGATCTTCGGTCACGACGGGCGATACAGCATTGCGGGGCAGAACTTTGTGCTTCAATATCCATTCTCGGTGGCTGTCAAACTGTCCACCGGATGTTCTGGTACGCTCGTTGGCGACCGGCATGTTCTCACGGCTGCTCATTGTGTCCATGATGGTAAAAACTACGTGAAGGGTGCTCAGAAACTCAGAGTGGGCTTTCTAAAACCCAGACAACGAGACCTGCAGTCTCCAATTTCCAACTTGACTAACCATGTTGAGGTCGGTCCAGACGACGGCCCGATCGTGTCCGAGAAAATGAAGTTCCAGTGGATCCGAGCCAAGCGCACACACGTGCCCAAAGGATGGATTAAAGGCAACGCCAATGACATCGGGATGGACTACGACTACGCGCTTTTAGAACTCAAGAAAGCCCACAAACGCCGTCACATGAAGTTGGGCGTGAGCCCTCCTTCACAGAGACTTCCTGGGCGACGGGTCCACTTCTCAGGGTTCGACAATGACCGTCCGGGACAGCTGGTGTATCGTTTCTGTCAGGCCGGAGAGGAGACGTCAGACCTGCTCTACCAGCACTGTGACGCCCAGCCGGGGGCCAGCGGGTCGGGGGTCTACGCCCGGATGTGGGATGGGCGGCGTCGGCGTTGGGTCAGGAAGGTGATAGGCGTGTTTTCTGGGCACCAGTGGGTGGAGCGTCAGGGGGCGTCTCATGAATTTAATGTAGCCGTGAGAATCACACCTCTCAAATATGCGCAAATCTGTTACTGGATAAAAGGCAACTTTGTGGACTGTCGAGAAGGCTGAGGAAGGACACTGACGAGTCAAGACCACTCACAGCACTGATGAAAAATGAGCTCCGAAAATCACTGCGCCAACAAAAGTTGCAGATGCAAAATGATTACAGTGAAAACGCCCTTTCCTCATTCTGCAGGCCTCAAGATTGAAAATCCGGATGTTTATTCAGACAAAAACAGGTGACAATAGGTTAAGATATATTTGAATGAGCCTCTTTTTGTTGTCTGGTCGGCTGGCACTGGCAACAAGTCAAGTTTTAAACAACGAGTGTGAGAGTTTAGGAATTTTGTGATTTTTGGAGATGCGATGATATAAAAATTGAACTGCGAGACTCGGACAATTGCTTTATAATGCCAAGTGTGATAGATTGCACTGTTTGAACTTTCTCTATTGATCTCATATTTTTGATGAATGTACCAGTGAGCTACCAAAGATGTCATATTTGCTTGTGTCTTAACAGATAATTATATTATTTTCAATAGTCAAAGCCATTCTTTACAAGTATGATCTATTATTTTTGTTTAGTCAAATGTTTTGGAACATTGCTGGGATGCTATTGACTTTCTAAAGCTCAGCTTCAGGTGAATAACCCCCCCCCCCCCCAACCCAAAATATATATATTTATATATCTATATACAAACCCAATTCCCCAAAAAGTTGGGACACTATAAAATTGTGAATAAAACCTGAATGCAATTATGTGTAAGTGCCAAATTTCAATATTTTGTTCAGAATAGAACATAGATGATAGGTCAAAAGTGTAAACTGAGAAAATGTATAATTTTAAGAGGAAAATGTGCTGATTGTAAATTTCATGGTGCCAACAAATCATTAAAAAAAGTTGGGACAGGTAGCAATAAGAGGCTAAGTCAATTGCACTTATAAAAAAAACAGCTGGAAGAACAGTTACTACCAATGAGGTCCATTGGCAACTTGATTGGAGATAAAAAGAGCTTCTCGGAGTGGCAGTGTCTCTCAGAAGCGAAGATGGGTAGACAATCACCAATTCCTCCAATGTTGCGCAGAAAGATAGTGGAGAAATATCAGAAAGGTGTTTATTACCAGTGAAAAATGACAAAAAGGTTGAAGTAATCATCTAAAGTGCATAACATCATCCAAAGAGTAAGAGAATCTGGAACAATCTCTGTGTGTCAGGGTCAAGGCCGAAAAGTCATACTGGATGCCCATGATCTTCGGGCACCGCAAACAGGAATGCTTATTGTAAGGGAAATCACAGAAAGGCCTCAGCAATACTTCCAGAAAACATTGTGGGTGAACACAATCCACCGTGCCAGCCGCCGTTGCCAGATGAAACTCTACAGTACAAAGAAGAAGCCATTTCTAAAGCGGACCAAGAAGCGCAGGCGTTTCTCTGGGCCAGGGGTCATTTAAAATAGAGTGTGGCAAAGTGGAAACCTGTATTGTGGTCAGACGAATTACGATTGGAAGTTCCTTGTGGAAAACTGGTGAAAATGGCCTTGTCCCAACTTTTTTTTAGATTTGTTGACATCATAAAATTTAAAATCAACATAGTTTTCCCTTAAAATTATGCATTTTCTCAGTTTAAACTTTTGACCTGTCATCTATGTTCTATTCTGAATAAAATATATAAAATTTGGCACTTCCACATAATTGCATTCAGTTTTTAGTCACAATGTGTATAGTGTCCCAACTTTTGGCGAATTGGGTGTATATATATATATATATATATATATATATATATATATATATTTTTTTTTTTTTTTACTTCAACTTCATTGAATGTTTTGTTACAGCGCCCCCAAGAGGGAGTTTGTGGGTGAGCTGTCACACATTACAAGTCAACCCCAAACCCCTTCTTCAATAACCTTTGTAAATTACATTATTGTTTTCAGAAATGAATAACTGGCAAGTAAATGAAATAAATGCTTTGGAGATGTTGCGTCGTCTGCGTATATGCTCAGTCACTTGTACAAACACACTATGTGTTCATTTCAACGCCATGTTTAATTTCAGATGCAAAAAAATATATATGCTGAGGGTGAAATGAACACTGTAAAAAGCCAAAATATGAGGACCAGCTCCTTAAACAGTGAACGTGATCCACAAAAGGCTCAACTGCATGCTGGGATATGTTACACAGAAGGAAACTGAAGTTTCATTGACACCGGCATCTGTATCACTGTCACCCCATCTAACAAGCGACTCACGACTCAAGTGTATGGAAGTGAAAAGGAGACTCTTTAGAAAATCTTCCTGAAAATCAAAAATTTCAACTCAACTTTATTCTGAGGAGCTTTCAGCAAAACACCAAAATCAGGCAGAATGTGTTTGAGCAAGCACTTAAGTGGGATGAAGAAATCAAAATGCAAAAGATGTTTCCTATCAGGGCAGGTATTGTCCATTAGGAATTTCAATCAAGTCAACAGCGCCACCTTCTGGAGACAGTCACTACATTCAAGCTGGCACGAGCCAACTGCACATACAGCAAACAAAACTACAAGGCACAAAGAGGCACGTCCTCCGGAGCCTCACTCATCCTGAACCTTGACTGAATATATCAAATTCCATATTCTTCACGAATGTGTTTAGTCATTCAGGCGATGCGTGGCAAACATATTTCAATGAACCACTAAAGAAATGCTTTGTCAGCGGATTTGAACGCGACTTAAACGGAGGCACACGTCATCCGAAGGCAGGAGGGTGCGTGAAGAGCTTAAGAAAAAAGGCAGCATGCAAGGTGACCTGAAAGAAGCCAACTACCGAAAATACATGAATTGGTAATGAGACAGGCGGGCGTGGGTGACTCCCAACACCGCGACTCAGCACTGAGCACCCATGTCATTAAACATCCTTTGAAAATGACATTCAGAATGTAAATGAGGTCGTTACGCAAACTCTACAAACACACACGGGCCCGATTTGGACAGCAACTCTGACGTTGACGACGGTGAACTTAAGGAGCACAACGAGGACTTCATGCCAAAACAAAAAGCAACAGCTTTGCATGAATCCATGGCCCATGCTGCGAGGGACGCAGGCCAAGGTGAAGACACCCGTGATGACAAACAATAACGTGCCCATTGCGAAAGCCCGACGACGCAACACACGCGCAAATTAAATGAGGAAGCTCATGCAGCAGTTTTCGTCGGCCAAGTGAGAACAAGTACCAAAACGTGTCGATGACAAAACTAACACTACTCTTGATGGACCTTAAGACTAAGGCTCTGTAAAATAGCATCTTAGCATACACTACTCGCAAAATGTTCAGGATGAATCCAAAAAAAAAAAGAGCACTTTAATGGTGAATTTTATTTGACCTCTAAGCTTTTCAATGTACATTTTCATCCGTTCAATATACTATAATACAAATCTCTCCACGTTTTTTTTTTTTTTTAGCCACAGGTGCATTAGTAATTGTAAACATTAACACTCACTGCCAGGCCTGACCAAAATTGGTAAATTTCAGATTTTCCCCACGTGGGTCTGTTATATTAACAAATTATTCAACTAAGTGGTGACAATTGCTTGCTTTCGTCAAAAATGCAATGTTAAGGGCTCAGAAAACTGAAACGTGTCAGTTTTGGAGATGTGACGATTCTACTTGGATGCCGGTATGTGGAAATGTAGTACGAGTCGACATGGCATTTTTGATTGGCTGTTACATATCTGTGATTCAAATGTCAAATTGCAGGAAACTAGTAGCCCACACTTGGCTACTCAGGAAAACTAACCAAGTCTAACAAACGTTAAACAGCAAAATACGCAACAGGTGTTTGATTTCCTGGTTTGATTTGAATTGGTCAACGGTCCTCCTTATACACTTCACATCTAGACATCAATACAACACCTCGTAGATCATAGAAATCATGTTTACATTTTGCCGTCCAGCTCATTTGACAGCACAGCAATCTGTGCAAAAAGTATTGAAAGTTTAAATAATTGGACATGTGAATTCAAAAGTTTAGAGCAGGTCAAAGTTCGCTGGTAAAGGTTACAGTGCATTTTAAGTTCATCCTGAACTTTTCGTGAGTAATGCAAGTTGGCACCAACACTTGTCTTTAAACACTTTTGGCGAAAGGTGAACTCTCTGCTGGTTGCCTAGCAACTGCCCGTACCATTCCATTGCTAAGCTAGCTGGCTGTTGCTGACTGAAGCTGGATATTTGATTAAAAAATAAAATAAAAAAATCATGAGCGAGGGGTAACTGTCCGGCAGAAAACAACAATGTCTTGACTTTTCCTCAAAAACAGCTGCATCTTTTGTTTTCCAATTTACTTTGTGGATCAATCAGGGACAGAATGTATAACGGTTGACTGACATAGCCACTTTTTACATCTTTGGTGGAACTCCTCCCTCTTCTAGCAACACAACGCACATGAACGGAGCATGCAAATGTCGTCAGCGTGGTAATGCCCGGCGTAACTCGAAATAGTATACAAAATAAAATATTCTTTTAAATAGTTTTTTTTTTTTTTTATATATATAAACATTGCATTAAAAATGTAACCGTATCAAAACACGATTATGAGTTCATATTCCTGTCCTTTACCCTCCAACTGTGAGCGCCGAACACCCATTTGGTCTCCCAATTTTAACACTAGCGCACGTCCCCCACCTTCAGCGTACACGCGGTGGGTGTTGAGGGTGTCTTTACTGCGACTTTAAGCCCAGACTACTGGACAGGGGGTAGGAGTAGGCTTTGCCCAGCACTATGCGGTCTCTGAGCAGCTTGAAAAGGACATAGTAGTTGCAGAAAAGAATAAGGCCCAGAGAGAGAGTGTGGTTCCAGCGCTCGGACAGGAACAGCGAGTACAACTGATACAGAACCACGCTGGTCTCGATCCAGATCAGCAGGTTCAGGATCCGCAATGGCTTGTGGAAGAGGAACTGTAACACCAAAAGAGAGGATAAGGTCAGAAAACTTCAAGAGCATAAAAAGGTCCTCATGGGTAAAAAAATAAAAAAGCTAATTCATATATCAACGGCTCTGGAGCTACATGTGGCTCTTTAACCCCTTCTCTGTGGCTCTGTGGATCTCTAAAAGAATTAGTAGAAATTAAACCTGCAATGTGGATCTTTTTTCCCAAAAATATCTTTACAGTAGTCTTTTTATTTGACCATTTATGAAATGTCTTCTAATTAGTAGATTAACACCTTAGCTGTTCACAATGGCTACTCCTGCAAGCCTCTGGCTAATAGTTTTCAGACTGGATTCAGGTTCTAATTTCCTCGCCCTGTCTGTGGATGTGCGCGGTGCATGTGAAGAGGGGTATGTGCTTTTTCATTTTTCGTCAGGAGGTGGCAGCAGCAAAATTCGAAATTTAATATTCTACGTTCAGCAGCTTTAATATTTTTTACATATTTATTTATTTTTTATATAAAATATTATTACAATTAATTATGGATTAAATACAAATAATAATAACTAAATAATTAAAAAATGTCCAAATTTTTAAGTTTTTTAAGAAAAAGGGAGACGAACGATAGATGGAAAAAGTTGTAAAAGTTACCTAAAAATGTCCAAAAAGTAACCATAAAATGTCCAAATACAAAAGAATAAAAGCAGAAAAGTACCATAAATTGTCATTAAGATTGCAAAAAAAAGTCTGAAAATTTATTTTAAAAAGGGCAGAAAAGGAAACAATCAAAAAGTAATTATAAAATGTCCAAAAAACAAACAAAAGACAAACCCCCGAAAACTACCATAAAGTGTCCACAAAATTGCCAAAAATATCAGAAAATTGATAGCAAAAAAAGGTAAATAAATGCAAAAAAAATCATCCATGAAATGTCCAAAAAAGGAAAACGAGAGGAATAAAATGACCATAACATATCCATAAAATTGCCCAAAATTTCAACATTTTACAGAAAGGCAGAAAGGTCTAAAAATGAATGAAAAATGACAAATGAAAAATTACCCCCCAAAAAATCGTAAGACCAAAGTTAGAAGAAAAAGAATCTCAAAGTATTGGATGCTGCATGTTTTTCTGTCTGTTGCAGCTCGAATTAGCTCTTGGGCCCTCAATACATTTGACTAACACTAACACAATGTTTAATCCATCACAATGTCCAAATGTTTTGCGGCTCCAGACAGATATTTAACATTTATTTGGCCTAAAATGGCTCTTTTGCTGACGCCTGTCGTATATTCAAATTCTACACTTCATTCCCTTTAAAATTATATACAATACATGGAAGTACCAACCAAACGGCATCCAGCTATTACTCGTCATTTGTTAAGATAAGCCTGGCGGGCCACCACACTTGTGAAATGTGGGGGGAAACACCGACATTTCATTTCACCATCATTAATAAATGTCACATTAAATTATGACATTGAGGAGTGATATCAATATTCAACAAGCATCTCAAAACATTTCTACTTCCTCCCATCTCACTATTCATCGCTGCAGAATGGAATTTGTGGTGGGTGGGAGGTGCTCGCAAGTTAACAGAGAAGCATTGAGGGCCAGTATGGAAATTGAATTTGCAAAAATTTCACGAGTCTCAATTAAAAAGCCAAGTATGAGCAATTGAAAGAGTTTTTCTTACCATTTCAAAATCTGTTTCCACCACCCAAACATAATTTCAGAAAAAGTATGTTTTTGCTTTTTTTTGTGATGCACCTAATAGCCCATGTAGTCCATTTTGCCAACATTTATTATTGCATGTGAATACCAAAAGATAGTTCCATGACTTATTGTGTAAAGTGCAAGTGCACATTCTTGTATGCCCATGTGTAACGCGTATTTTCGCTAAAAATAGCAACACTAGAAATTGCCTTAACTTCTAAAAAGCAATTTACGCTACCAGGTCCCCTTTAAAAATGTTTTTATAATAGTTGAACACTTTTCATTCACTCCTGATTTTGAAAGTACTTAACCATCGATTTGTTGTATATGTTTAGTACTATGTGTTGAACACATTTATATCGTCCTGTGGTTTTTATTTTTTAAGACAAAAAAAGGTTGCGCTTTACCTTGACTAGTTTCGACGACTGCCGCCTTCCTCAGAAGCTGTCAAACTGACAGTTGTGACGTGTCTTATTAGCTGATGTTGCTAGGCGTAGCCGGCTGTCATGTGACGCTTCACGCCGACTACGTCCTCCGTCGCTCGATCTCCAGAGAAGTGGATCCCATGTATGGGAAAGTCGAAAAGTTCCTTCGTCCCTATTTAGTGTGTTCGGTCCCCGTTTCCTGATCTTTAGTCAAGTCAAGTCAAGTTTATTTATATAGCCCTTAATCACACAAGAGTCTCAAAAGGCTTCACATGCCCACAGTTGACAAATATCAACGACGTCCTCTAATTGAACTCTATTGCTTCGTTTATCCATCTTTTGTATTTTTGTATGCCCAGCAACATCAGCTCATAACGCACGTCGCAACTGTCAGTTTGACAGCTTCTGTGGAAGGCGGCAGTCTTTGTCGAAACTAGTCACGCACAACCTTTTTTTGTCTTAAAAAAAGAAAAACCACAGGACGATATAGATTTGTAGACAAGTTGAATTTTTTTAGCCACAAATTCATATGGTTTCACAGCCTATCATAGTAGTACTGCCAGTAGGTATGGTATAATTTATTGGGGTCCTAATGGCGGTTGTTGCCTTTTGCACTTGAACTCATCACTTTCACTACTAGTTCCGGTGCAACCCTTGATCATTCAAGTCAACCATTAACAGGTTACTATGATTTACGAGCACACATACTCACATAAAATCTCGCATGTGAAACATCAGAGGGCATGGCAACATTATACGGTCCAACTGCTTTATACAGACAGCGGCTGTGTCGTACCAACACCCCTTGAGGCCAAACCGTCTGTTCTGACCATCTGGGGGGAAAAAGAACAAGCAATTGTTGCATTAACCATGAAACTTAAGACGTGTGTGACAGAGGGGCGTCACTTACAAATGCTGAGGTGCGTTGCTGTATGATCCGTGCTCCAACTTCTGCCATCGGCCCAGGTGGGCCGCAGAGCGATGAAGCAGGTCGCAGTAGTTGGGAGGCAGCAGCTGGCTCATCAGCATCACAAAGGCATTGATCCACACCATGATCAGATGCTCACATGACCAGCGCATGTCATAGTATTGGGTGCTCTGAAAGAACAAATGTGGCTACATACAATCCAGCACTGAAATGAATTCAGACGACGCAGAAGAGCGAACCTACCCTCACAAAGCATAGGGGCAAGAAGGCGACATAATAAGCACTGAACAGCGAGTTGAACAGCACTTCCTTAATCCGCCGATTGAAGTCGCTCTTCAGCTCCTCCACCTCCGATCGAATCAGCTCCGGCGTGTGCGTGTGCGTGTGCGGCGGGCAGGTGTGCGTGGGCATGTGCTGCGGTGCGGAAAACTGTTCTCTGAGGTTCTCCCGTAACAAGAAGAGGAAATCCCGGGGTCGAAAAAAGGGCGTGTCCGCCAGGTCCGTTTGCTGGTGGTCGGGCGAGTAGTCGCAGTCGGCTGTTGACGTTTGGCTCTTCGCTCCTTCCTGGTGGAAACAGCAGAGCGGGACATACACGCCAAACCTAAAAACAGGAAAGGGGGTACAAAGTCATCATTGTAGTATAGCCCAATGAGTCATGTGTGAAAGCCTCTAAAATTGTCTATAGTCATAGCGATCACTGATTAGCATAGAGAAAATGCATTTGAGGGTTGTCAAGATTATTTGAGACAAAAAAAAGGAACTTCTATAAACGCCCAAAATACCCAAGCTAATAGCCATGCTGACTGTAAAACTTGTTTGATTTACTTTTCTTTTTTTTAAGGTCACATAAATCATGTTCATGTTGGTGGAACATTATTTTAATGTGTGCAACTGAAGCCCACACTTTAAAAAAAAAACAGTGTGGGACTGAGCAGATTAATCACCATTTTGTTGAGTTGAGCCACATTGGAAAAGTGAGAGGAGTTTGAAGTGGCTTTCAGCGGAAGAAAGGATAAGAGCAAGTTGCCAAAAAAAAAGAAAGAATCCTTGGTGACTTTATGAAGAGCAGTGAGAGCAGCATCACAATGTGCAAATACAACAAAGACATTACTCAGCATTAAAGTTGGAAATGATTAACAGTCATAATCAGTGGGCCGGGATAAGGGAAACTTTGGGGACAAGGGAAACTTTGACATTAGTCGGACAAATGTCTGTTACCAGTGAGGCAAAATTGGGCACTAGTTCAGTCACTCTCAAACCTTTTACCCTTAATACCACTTAATAAAAAAATACTCAGCGCTCCAAGTACCATCATCATGACCAACAGTAAAATAATAAAGTAGCAAAGTAGGCCTAAGTGATCATTACAATAATATTATTGCAAGTCACTATAACAATTTGCACAGTAGGATCATTTACTGTGCCTAAATATATTGTACTAAAAAGCAAAATATAACTGTACTGTAAAAGGGCTTGTTTCAGACCACCCCCGCAATAAGATAAATCTGCGATATAAAAATACCATAGTGAAATACTCCCTAGGTATGTTTTTTTAATAGCATTTATGGCACTTAATTCTTAAACTGTCACACAAATAATACAAACACATCTAAATATATAAACCGTAATTTATAGAGAGACAGCAAGTGCAATGAATAACAAAAATTGTGCAGTACAGTGTAACAGTAAATCCGTTATTTTTCAAAACCTAATTTAACATCTCACAATATACATCAATAATCATGCTGAAAGATGTATATTATAAAATGATGAACATACTGACGTCGCTTTATGTAGAGTTTAAAAGCCGGATCACAGATGATGACATTAAATAACTTTAAAAACAAAACAAAACTGTGCGGATGGCTTCATTTTTCTTCTTCTTTTCAAATGTATGTTTCAAATGCAATCCCAGAGTAAGTTGTGTGTCAACATCTAGTAGTCAACAATAAATTAAACCCAAAATGGACGACATTTAGAACGATAATGTCCCAAATAGTGCGAGTAGGACGCAGAGGTCAGCTAGTGCAGTTGCAATACGTCGGCACAGCCCTTCTCCATTTGCTCTCATCAAATGTTAAAATACCAGCCAGTACTGAACACTCACGGGTATCCCAAGAAGAGGAGGTTGAGAACAGAGTGGTTCTTGCAAAGGTTGACCAGCGTCCAGCAGAGCACCCAACAACACATGGTGAGCAGACACAGTCTTGCTGCAATCAAAACCAAATAGCAGACCAGCGACCCCCTGCTGCTCTGAGACAGCTGGACAAAAGCAAGAAAAAGACGTTTCATGAATGAGATGAAACAGATTCATTAGCTCCAAGTGTCAGATTACAGCAGTACCTTGACTTACAAGTGCCCCAACTGTCGATTTTTTTTCCGTCGCTGGGTTGATTTTTTTTGCTGTGTTGCAAGCAGCTTGAGACGCTCCAATGAACATCGCAACATCTGGCTATCATCAATTCATGCACTATAAAGGTTGTGTTTTGTGATCCTATTTTCCATTTTTTGTGTGCGTGTTTGTTTTTTTGTTTTGAAATGATGTGTCCAAAGAAGAAGCACTCATTGAAGCACATGAATTAAAGCTTGAAATCACTGAAATACAATTATGTGTGTGGTGGACATTGCAAAGCAGTACAAGCGGAGTACGTCCATGCTTTAGCTAGTGCTACATATAAATAATGATATGTAATTTATAATCAAGTCTATTTATTTAATATATAATTATTGATTCATTTATTGTGATTTATGTTTTAGGTTCGATTTTATGGACAGCACTTTGTTAGAGCTACAGTTCCTCTTTAAGGGCTTTATAAATAACTTTGAGTTGAGGGTAGAGGAAATTGATAAAAATTACTGTCAGCCAAGGGTGTTAAAACGATTTTTACGCTGTGGATCTCTCTCCATGAAAAGATGGAGGAGCTGCTGGAAGTGAGGAAAGATACGGTGAAAATTGGCCCAAAAAAAGACGTGAAGATTACCTTGAGTGTAAGTGAAGTGAAAAAAGGAAAAGTATTTTTTTTCCTTTACATTATATTGTATTATATACATACTGTACAATGCTAGTTTTCTTATTAAAAACCCAATGTTGGCGTTTTGGGGGGCCTGAAGCAGATGAATGGCACTGGGGATAGTTGATTTGAGACACGAGCCTGGTCTCGGAACAAATGACACCTGTGAGTCAAGGGTACGACTGTATCTGAAGTAGACTCGCTGGGGGGTGGAGGTGGGTGGGGGGGGGGGGGGGGTGAGTGAGTTCACCTCTGAAACGATCGTCCAAACAAGCCTCCTGGCCAGCATGACTGTGATGAAGATAGCCAGGTGGTAGTCCATTAGATGGAAGCTCTGCAGGTCAACAAGCAACGGACAAAGGAGAGACGAGAATCAATTTTCATTGCACAATTGTTAGACTAGAATCAAGCAAACAACCTTACATTAATCACAAAAAAAGTTAGGGATTTCGTTTGACATTTCAAAATGAACCTAAAATGTGCCATAACCTGTACAGTTGTGTTAATTTTATCAGCCATTTTTAAATGTAGTCCAATTTCTATCACGCTTGTTAGTTTTTAACAGTTAGTCAACCTCAATTTGTTTTTATTTTGTCCATTTTTAGTCGACTATAAATCTAGCATTTTAGTCTTTATTTTAGTCCAAGAAAACATAATTTTATTTGTTTAGTTTTAGTCAACAAAAACTGTCAACGTTTTAGTCAGGATAATCATTTTACCCCTGTATATAATTTTGGGGTCAGCAGATAATGTTGAACATTTCAGATCTAAAACTATTTCACATAAAATGTCCTCATCTTTTTGATGAAAAACAACTTGACACTCAATTACAGTATATCAACAAGTGGCAATTATGGCTCCATGCTATGAGCTAGTAAGTTAGCCAGCATTAGTTAGCGGTCAGATTAACATTATTGCTGGAACATTATAGCCGTTGCATTAATGTTGCGTTATAACTATAATTTACTCTTTTTTTTTTAATATATATATATTCACCGTGAATCCACCGACTGTCTGTCCCATGTGTTTGTGCATGTTGCACTCGTTAGCTTCAGATTTGAGTGGCTGTGGATGAGTCACTGTGTCACATGACAGTGTCAGTGACAGATTAGCAGAGACAAGATTTTACTAAATCATATAATTTTCATCTAATTTTTGTTCATCAACTAAAATGTCCATAGATCTCAGTCCAGTTTTTATTTCGTGAAGTACATTTTTGTCTCGTCTTCTTTAGTCGACGAAAATGCATACTGATTTAGTCCTAGTTATTGTTTAGTAACGAGGGTTTTAGTCTAGTTTTAGTCCTGTGAAAAATGTGTGTTGACCAAATTATTTTTGTTTAGTTATCATTGACGAAAATTAACTCTACTGTACAGGCCAATTTAATTTGACCTTTTCTAATTTTGAATTTCCAACCGTTTAATGTTCCAGTCTTTTTTTTCCGACCAAGACATTATTTTTTGTTACATTTTTTACAGCTTCCAAAACTGTGTGTTCTTACGAGTGAGGTAGAGGTGGGTGGCTGGCTGTACGGGTACCACCAAACTGTCCTGTAGATGTTGACGTACTGCACAAACAAGGCAACCAGTAGATAGAGAAAAAGCAGGAACTCAAAAAGCAGGCTGCTGTCCAATGGCAGCGGAGGAATCTTTGAGTGGCGGACGGGCTCTGGCGTTATGACGGCTGAGATAGGTGGCGCAGACAGACCCAAGGAGCTACTGTTCCTAAAAGAACACACAAACACAAAGACCACCAAAGAGAGTGAAAAAACAACAACTATGCATCACTGCGTATTCTGTTCTTTTTTTACAAACAATGTACAGAAGAAAGCATCTAACTCATGATGCGTTCGGCAGAACACTTCACAACTGCGTACCTCATTACATCCTCCTGTTTATTGAAAGTTTGTGCAACTTGTTTCTAATTAACGTAGGTAAACAGTGTAGTTAATTATGCATGTGCACACAGTCGTCACAAACGAACATGAGACGATTGAGAAGCGTAAAGGATAAATGAGCATTTGTTTGGATTTTTAGTACGAATCCTGGTGGTCATCAGTAAGCGAGCTGCCATGCAGACGATATGTTGTGTTCAATTAACGCTGTAAGAGAATAACATGCCAAAATGCAGCGGTGCCTCATTATATCCTGTTTTAGCCTTTGGGCTCCCTACGAGGTCGCAAATTCACCTGACAATCACGTATCTATTTCTTAAATATTCCTGCTGGCAGCAAGGCCGGATCAAGGAGGTTTCTGCCGTCTGGGGAATAAAACACCACAGGGTAGGACACATTTTGTTTTATTTACCGCCGCCTCCTTGGTCGGTCAGTGCGTTCTTTGATTGGCTTCATTACGTTGACGTCACAGTCCACAGGGTCGAATGGCTCGAAAATACTTTTCTCCAAAAACATGAACACATTTTCTTGTAAATATTGAACATCTTCAACATTGAAGATTGTCTGCTTCGACTCGCTTTGGAAGGTCAGGAAATACTTCTAAAGAATATTAAAAGTGTGTTCAAGTCAAACCGAAAAAAAAGGAAAGAACTATCCATTTTATAGTGATAGACCGATATATGTTTTATCCAGGGCCGATACGACACGATTATTAGTCAGGGAGGCTGATGACCAATATTTTAAGCCGATATTTATTTGCAAGAAAAAAAGAACATATTTACGTCAAATAAAAAACAAAATAACTTTGTGTAAATTTCATTAAGCATATTTGTTAAAACAACTTTTCAAATTTTACAAACTTTAATTATAAATATAAAGAATAGACACTTTTGTTTAAAAATTATTTAAAAAAATGCAAGGAGCTTCCTGGGTCATCACCATGTGCAAAACTAAACTGAAAACTAAGCAAGTAAATAACTCTCTAAAGTTTTCTACTGCAAATAAGGTTTTCCAAAATTTCTACATAATTTTCTTAATTTTACCAATAGTTATTTTATTTAAAAAAATCAAAAGTGTGGGAGTTCCCTGTGTCAGCATCATCCTTAATAAAACAACTTCCCTGTATCTCAATGAGCGACAAATGAATACGAAGGGAATTTTAGGTTTTCTTTTTTTTATTTAAAAAAAATTATTTTTCTTTGTGGTTTGCAAAAGGTTTCATATGATCTACGCAGACAGTGAAAAATGGTCTGAACATGTTAAAAACAATTATTTGCAACAAGTAAAAACTATTTGTGAACTTATTGCAAATCCTGATGAAAACCTAGAATTCGCTACATTCGCAAGCATTCACTTGCGAGATGCCAACTTTAACGGCCTTCAGATTTGTAAAAAGGCCGATGCCGATATTTGTCAAAATGCCAAATATCTGGACCAATAATCGGCCTATCCCTAACATTTTTCTAAGGTCTTTGTAGTGTGGATTTTCCCCTATGGCAGTCTGGTCTGGAACATATTCCCCCTTATTAAACAGGAGTGCACTGTGGTTGAATTTAAAACATTGGCACAATCAAGTGATTGAAGATAATAGTGCTTTAACCACTGATTCAATCAAAGTGGGTGCCAATCTATGATCTACGCTACCCAGCCTGTAGAAAGTATTTCTTAACCTCGCCAAACCAGAATGACCAGCAGGACAACCAACCATGTTAGATAGGATGACCAATACCTCGCCACCAAACAAAAGGCAATAAAGCATGCCCATCTACACGCTCAGTAAGTGGACCTGCGAGGCATTTGTGGTCATGTATCGCGGTTCATCTATTGCGGATTCAGTGCATCGCGAACAGGACTCTGGACTGGTCTAGAAATGGTCCAGTTTGCTTCAAAACTTTGAGATAGGGAATGTAAATTTTTCAGCTACTCAAGCAACTGCGCAACTAGTAAATTTGCAGATCTTTTTTTTTTTTAAGATTTTCAATTACTATTCTTGAATACTTTTGTTGCTGACAAATCTACTCCAAACTTCAGCCCATTTATCAGTTATATAGCAAACATGTGTGGTGTGAATATAAGTCGTCGAATATAAGTTGTCTTACAGTGTGCACCCTACATTTTATATTTGCATCCCTAAAATTTCCGGTTAGGGGCCACTACGACGGCGTATTAGGGCCATGTATAAATATATTTTTTAGAGGGCGGTGGCAATATACCGAGAAAAAACTCGCAAATTTGCCACTTTATAAAGTGGCAACAGATTAGCGAGAAAAAAACTCTGAAAGTTACGAGAAATACACGTAACGTCCTACTCGACTGTTTGTGCCAATACTTTTCGGTGGGGTTTCCAAATAAGGAGATAGTAATTGCTTTAGCATAGATTAACAAATATGCCTCGCTTTGCGAAGGTCCACACTCGGACGATCAAGCATTTAAGTTAATTTGTTAAAATGTATATAAGTTAATTTGTTAAAATGTATATTTACTTGTACATTTATGTTTACAGAATTATTATTGACACATTTTGGTATTTTTTGTACAAGTATCCAAGTTGATGTGTCGAATCTGCTGCTCTCCGTCATTCACTTGCATTTACCTACGACATCTGATTGGATAGTGTTAGTCAGCTGATAGGGGATCAGGAAGTGTTGTCGCTCTGGCTGCGGTGAATGACGAGTAAAGTTTAAACTTAAGAATGAATCCGTCTCCATCCTGCCTTTTCATTTTATAAACAGTGTCCCATTAACCACCAACGAATCCTCACATGATTAGACTATAGCTATGCTAGGTGTATTTCTCTTAAGTTTCTGAGGTTTTTTTCCCTCACAAATTTGCCACTTTATAAAGTGGCAAATTTCTGAGGTTTTTTCTCGCAAATTTGCCACTTTATAAATTGCACGTTTTTTTCTTGGAATGTTGCCCCCGCCCTCTAAAAAACACGACGTCGTAGGGCCAGTGTTCCTGGTAAAAAAAAATAAAAAAGGTTAGTCTGGAGTCCTGACAGATTTAAAAATAATAATAATCATATTTGTATTGCTGGTGTTAATACGCCAGCCACATGGAGGGATTTGGTTAAAACGTTGGGGGAAAAAACATAATTAAAATACATATTACAAGGAATAAAGTATATGTAACATGATGTAGAGCAGAGTTCACCAATTCCAGTCCTCAAGGTCCGGAGTCCTGCAGGTTTTGGATGTTTCCGCCCACTAGCACACCTGATTCATATCATCATCAGCATGCCTGATAACGATCCTGATATTTAGTATCAGGTGTGTTGGCAGGCTGAAACATCAAAAACCTGCAGTACTGCGGACCTCGAGGACCGGAATTGTTGAACCCCGATGTGGAGCATGTTAACTCATTCACTCGCAGTCACGTTTCATCATTATTCACAAACCTGTTGAAAACACTGGGGAAAAGAGCTTGTTGCAACATGGCTCTGGTTGATCTCGTATAGTCAGCTGCCACCTGCTGGCCGTTTTTTTTGTAATAACTACCATTGCTTTAAGCGACCTTTTCAGGTCAGAGGCTGCATCATGCTCCAGCAAAAATAAACGTAAAAAAACATAGAAATACGTTTTTGGGACCATGGCAATATTTAAAATTGAACGCTTTTATACATGTTTGGGAGCAAATGAGGTAAAGAGCGCCGTTGTGATGACTTCCTATGAGTCTTTGAACGCATCGCTGCTACTGCGTGTACAGGGGTGCAGAAACCAGGTAAGCGAGAGAGTAAATATCAGAGCCCACGGTCACCATGTTGCTGTATTACTTTTTCAGTATTTGTGAGATAAATAGACGAACGTCTCATCGTGTATCTTTTGACACAGGAAGTGACACAACAGTTGCAAGTCATACCTGTTTCTGAGGCCTGTACCATTGCCCAGGTTGCCTCCAACAAGAGTTTGCAGGGAGGGCAGGGCAGAGCGACTCAACTGCTGTCTGCTGGGACCCCTGCGACCCCCTGGCATGGTCGCCGGTTACCGTGGCAACCCCGGACGCTGGGACTCCCCCGTTGCTCCTTAATGAGCGACCATATACGTTGAGGCCACTGTGAAAGAGAGCAAAAGACGGAGACTTATCAGAAGAAAAGTAAACTTGTTTCCATGACATTTTTCACTTTTCACGAAAGAGTAAACAAATGTGATTGTATTCTAAGAATTGAAATGGTGATGTTTTATCTCAAAATATTATTGAGCACTTTCAAGGTTTTGCAGTTTGGATACAATGCTGAGCTAACATTGACGAGTGTGACGTGACCTGAAGCCTCCAAAACACAAACATTGATAATGCACTACGTATATGAAGTAAAACAGACATTGTGACATTTCCCCCTCCCCCCACTCATCGGTAAAATTGTGGCGGTAGCATTTTTCCCCAGCAAAAATCATTGGAGACATGCAAGTTTATTGGATTTTAATTGATATATTGAACTTCCCCATTCTCACTCCCATATTTGTATTCTTCAGTGGCGTCGAAACTGAAACAGGTGAACCTGACTGCTTTTCCAAATGGAAAGTTAATTTTAGCAGTTACCGTATTATGTTGCTTCATTCGTTTAGTCTTGTAACGATCACATCAGATCGGAATCAAGTTGAAAGCATGGTGTGTCCTGATGCACAGGTGATGGCTGCTCTTACAAAATGACACATTGACACGCATTTGCAAATAACAACGGGAAAATAAGGATCAGTGAAAACACAGTGTGTCACATTCATGAACTGCTACCCCAAAGAATTGCATCCTGCAGTAAAAATCAAAGTGGGATTTGAAGTAGTCAAGAGTCACACTTGATATAGTATATAGAGAGAGAGTTTCAGCAAGATTAAGATGTAAAATTGATATCTTTAATGAAATGTGGATGAAATGGACTACTTTTATTTCTGAAGAAAGACCAGACTTTGTTTGAATTAGATGTTCTCGTAAATTTTTTTTTTTTGGGGTATTCTGTTTTTTGTCGTTGTGGTGTTTTGTTGTTGTTGTTCGGGGTTGTCGTTTGTGTAAAAAAGAAGAAGAAGAATTTTAAAAAGAAAAGAGAAAAAAAAAGAGTCACCCTTGGACTATTTTTCTATTTAGCCATTATTTCTGTCAAGGTGAGTAACTAATGTCTGCACTTTCTCTGTGAATTGCCGGGTTGTGGGTGCCCCTGTGCTCACAAAATAAATAAATAAACATTCCGTCTCCTGTTTTTCTTGAAATTGGCTGTTGTCGTCGCAAAGTTTTCATGGCAAGTTTTGAAAAAGACATGACTGGGACTGGGTGAGGGGACATCTTAGGTACTTTGGTTAGATACACGACATACCATTCTTTTTGCTCTGTTTAAACTTCACTGGGAAAGTGGCAATAAACAGTTGGAAGTATGAAATTGCTCTATGCACAACTGTTCTTTCAAGTGCATTCGTTCTGGGAATAGGCAAGGTCAAGTTGTCACATTATTTATGAGGGACAGAAATGGCAACATGTTGGAACTTGGATAAGTTTAGGCACCACTACATACTTATAAAGAATTCAAAATGTAAACTAATGTTGGTTTTACAAAAGAGCTGCTGCTTGTTAGTGCGTTGTGCTGCTATTTACATGTCGTCGCTGTCCCGTGAAAAACATGTCCATTTTTGTCATTTTTACGGTTATGGGATGAAACTGAATGCAGACATCCCCAAAAAGTTTTTTGTTTTTTTTAAACATACTGATTAGTCGACTAGCAAAATAATCGTTTGTGGCAGCCATACCTGTCACACGAATATAGGATGAACATGTATGGGACAAACTAAGTATGTGATGTCGTAGGTAGTTGAAAGTGTGTGTGGTGATCATAAAAAAAGATGAACCAGCTGATTGTGCGAAAGAGGACTGGCATGAAAAAAAAAAGCCACCTACATTCAACTCGAGCCATGCGGTTAGTCAGCATCACTTACGGCGCGTTTCTTCAAAAATGAATTGGAAAAAAATCCTTAACAGAGTAATCCATTGTTAAAATTGTCATTAGTGAGCAGCTCTAAAAATGAAAATGTGCAGATAATCCATGTGATCAACATGGGAATAAGTATCGGCCGATCTCACTCATGGATGATCGGTATCAGCAACATACTGCAAATCCCTGATCGGAACACCCCTACGAGAATCTTTTTTTTTTCTGATTAAATAAGACTTCTTTGTTTTTAGTAGGTTTGGTGTTTATATTGTCACAGAACACAATATGTATGCTGTCTGTTTTGAAACATCATAAGTCAAACTTCAGGCTCGTATTTGATCAACACTTAGGCCTACTGCAGTACAGTACTTCAATGTTGCCCATTGTGGTAGCACTTGGATAGCTGTGTGGTTTTGTTTTTTGGCTTGTTTTTGTTTTAGTACTTGGTGTAAACCATTTGAGAACCACTGATTTAAACTATTTGACCAAATCAGTCCTTTGAAGACACACAAACACATTCGTAAAGGGGCAACGTTTCAGTTAAAAAGTCACTGGAGAAAACGGGAACTAATATTGCAGGAGAGTATTTAGTCATTTCATCAGTGTCAGACTTTAACCCTTAAAAGTATTGCAAAAAAAGAAACAAACGTGGGCTGATTTCATGTTGATGGCACCGCTGTGACGTGCACAAACTCAACCTGGCGTTTCTCAATTATGATACCAGGCAGCGTGCTGTTTTTTTTTTTATACGCCGGTTTGAAACTTTAGCAAATAGCTTCAAAAATGGGGGAAATATGTGGATGTGTGTATCTGAAGAACACGTATTGAGCGTTTAAAACGCTGAGCAAAGTCGCATTTTACTCACACGACAACATACGGGAGGGTGAAGTGAACGAGGATGCATCAGTCACTTGTGTGGCTTCCAGCCGGACGAGTCCAGACGGAACCGAGCATTCCTCCGCCTCCTTTTTACTCCAATAAGACCGAACACAGCACCGTGGAAATGAGCTCCAGTGGTTCCGGACAAGCTGATGAGGTCCTCGGTCACTCCGTGCTGGAAAAAAAGGCGTCTTTTTCAAAAAGTTAAGCGCAAAGCTGCGAGGAGCAACTGTGTAAATGCATTTCACAGAGACCGACGTGGCAACCCCGCACCTCCTCTGAAATGACGTCATCAGCGCGCGACATGAATCATACAGTACTGAATATAATAGGTTGCGGGTCAAGGCATCATCTGAGAATCTAATATTGGTTATATGGTGGTACTACTAGTTTTTCACTCGCTTAGGTAGTAGTACAGATACAGTACTGTGGGAAAGAAGTATTGTTTCAACGCAAGTAAAGTACAGACACAAATGTACTCAAGTACAACAGTAGAAAGTAAACTGTTTACTACAGTCCATGTTGGTTGGATGTGTCTGTTGAAACTCGACCCTTATACAAATAGGTGTATGTAAATGCGCTATATGTTTTAGAGAAAACCCAAACAGTTTCAGTTTATTGTGTAAATGCATTAGCCTATGAGACTCCCCATAATGAATACACAAAGCAAAGCAGGCATGCTATATATTTGAAAGATTATGCTAAATATTAGGCTAACCGACAAGACAGTATGGTTTGAAGTTCCGGAATTATTTGCATGGTGTACAAAATGTTAGTGCTGATATCGTAGATGTTTAATTTCAATATCCATTTTGACACACTGAGTGAGGGGGAGGGGAAAAACGTGATCTTCTTCTCTGTATAGCTATTTAAAACATGGTTTTACCATTCGGGTTCTGCTAGATTAATTTTCATTTTTAGGAAGGACAATTTTTTTTAAAATATAAAAAATAAAATAAAAATAACCTTTTGGGGTGTGAAAGTGGATTTTTCTATCCATCCTACATCTGCTAACAGTAGTTTGACCCAGTATAAGGGAAAGTCATTTGTGAATGCTTAACAACACAAACTCAAACAGACATAATGTGGAACAAACACTTTAATTACATTTATGAGACATTTTTTCTTCCACAAACTTAATGTACTTTACAAATGCAAAAAAAAAAAAATCATACTTCAAAATTTGGACAGATAAAATTGTAACCTGTCCATTACAATGGTAGAACTTAAGCATCCTTGATTTCCCACAAAATTATATTAACAGTATTGTATAGCAATTATTTACATATTCTTAAAAAAAAAGTCACCATTGTAATTCAAGGCTTCACATAGATAACTGCACAATATTAAGACGACAAAAAAAAAAATCTAACACATTGTGTTGATTTAAATAATTTCAAGATAATGAATGTAACAGTTACAGTATTTTGGCAAGTGATCCAGCGCTACTGCCTCTTTAAGAGCTATACTACACGCCTTACTTTTTGACATTAATAAAGGCAAAGCTGGTCACTTGCTGGAAAGAATGAGTAAGACAACTCTAACACACTTACTTGAATAACTATAAAGAGCTATTTGAGCATTAATTCAATATCCTTCATATCCAGCTTTATGTCCACATAGTTGTTGGTAATTAAAGTACGAGTAGGCCAAAAGGTGGGACTAGCAGTGGTGGGAAAAAAAGAACAAAACCATTACTAGTGACTTTCTAAATAGTGAGAAAAATATCAAAGTAGTGCATGGACCTTAAGATTTATATCAAGGATATTGACTGATACTAAAACATCTTTCCATAGCATTAATAGCAGTCCATTAACATTCAGTAACGTTCTAATTTCATTGATGAACCATTAGAGGACGTTCATACATTTGACATCAATTTTAAAGCATGTTTCTGCTGCCAGGAAGGCAGAATTGATTTTTATGCAACCAGGTGTGATGCTTTTAGATGAGGCCAAATATTTTGCTACTCTATTTCATATATTTTCTGAGCACATATTGGTCAACGCAAATTTCTCATCATGATGGCTAAAAAGGTCTTTCAAATCGACCAGGAGTTTGACAACAAGGCTGCTAGCAACTCCCAGTTCAAGTGAGGTGTGCGTGCGCTCAGAAACAGAGGTCAAAGGGCGTTTTCACAGCTCCGTTCAGATGACGACGCTGGTGCCACTGCGAGAGCTCTTAACCTGAGAGAGACACACCAACTTTAGATTAATTTTCCTCACAGCCAGGAAAAGCTGATTGATTGATTTTATGTATTTATTTTTTATTAAGTGTGACTAAATTAAAGCAACGTTTTTCTTACAGAGTAGTGTTCCTTCCTCCTTGGTCCTGGTTTGTTTCCAGGCTCGTACTCAGTGTAGCCGGGAGGTTTCTCACCCCAGCCTCCACCCCCTCCTCTCCTCCCTCCTCCTCTCCGATTACTGTCCTCCTCATCAGAGCTCCAGGACCCTCTCGCCCGACCTGCTCCCGATGGAGCGTAGTTTCCTCTGGACCTGCTGTCAAAGAGATCATCCCTGGAACGGGATCGAGGCCGGTCCATGCCTCCTCGTGGCCCACCACGCGACCGCCCATCCAGTGACTCCTCGCTGTAGCTCCTCGGAATGCCTCTGGACCTCGTCGGTGAGGGATAGCGTCGGCCCGGTGTCCCGCGCTCCCCGAAACCGCCACGGCTGCTGCCGCTGGAGCTCGGAGGGCGAGTCTTAGGCGCGGGGGGCGGCACTCGGACCGGCTCGCGTATCGGCGGGAGGGTGATGACGCGGCGCTCTGAGGGCATGTCACCGAGGCCAGACATCATGCTGGGGGGCCCGGCTGAAAAGGGGACACTGATGGGCATGTGCTGGTGGGCAGGTGGAAATTGTGTCATGTGGGGGGGTGGAGGTGGCTGAGCCTGATGGCAGGAATATGTTAAAAAAACAAAAAACAATAAAGAAGGTCAATATCAAGAAGTGAGAGGTTTCCAGTTACAACACTATAAACATACAGTACTTTTATATTTAGATGTTTTATTTACAGTAAACAGGCAAGTCCGAATTTAGAGTTGCGCTCATTCAGTGTAGTACCTCGCTGTGTTGCAACAAGCAGAGTAGCACTGAGGTCTACTGGAAGAGACGCAGCTTGTAATGAATAGCAAGAAGAAGAGGCAAAGAAGGTCTCCAACTAATACTGCAGTGCCCAGCAGTAATTATCAAAATTCCCACACAGCAGAGAGAATTTACCTGTGAGTATTGTTGTTGCATACAGTAGATATTTGAAGCGTTATAATTACCACAACTATTACACAATGAGCAATTTTGCTAATTTTCAGTAGCCTGTCTATGGCATTGCATTATATGTTGTGGGAGTGGATTTTTTTTTTTTTAAAGAAATTATACCGTTGATTGAACATTTTGTGTTTAACTACACAATGTTTACATGACAGTTTCACAGTGAATTTCAAGTGGGAGTGACAAATTAACACCTTGAAGCAAGCACACTCAGCCTCTCACTTGGAGAATTGCGCAA
The DNA here is from genome assembly GCF_054856555.1 of Leptonotus elevatus. Classification (NCBI taxonomy): domain Eukaryota; kingdom Metazoa; phylum Chordata; class Actinopteri; order Syngnathiformes; family Syngnathidae; genus Leptonotus; species Leptonotus elevatus. Next base: position 19,970,982 of record NC_141241.1, on the reverse strand, counting down.
GCAAGAGAGTCAATTTCCTCAGTCATGTTATACAGGTATAAACAGCAACTAAGGAACACTTTAAAAAGTGTGTTTTAGTAAGGTTTTCCCAGGTCCATTCTGTGTCCCCCCTTTAATAGATTACAGATTGGGCCTTGGTTTATTCGTCCCCCCTTGCTCATGCCCCCCCCCCATCTAAGAAACTCGGGGTGCCGATTAGGGGACCGCCAGGCTTCCTGATCTGTCTACCTTATTATATATATATGCAATATATATATATATGCAATATATATATATATATGCAATATATATATATATATGCAATATATATATATATATGCAATATATATATATATATGCAATATATATATATATATGCAATATATATATATATATGCAATATATATATATATATGCAATATATATATATATATGCAATATATATATATATGCAATATATATATATATATGCAATATATATATATATATGCAATATATATATATATATGCAATATATATATATATATGCAATATATATATATATATGCAATATATATATATATATGCAATATATATATATATATGCAATATATATATATATGCAATATATATATATATATGCAATATATATATATATGCAATATATATATATGCAATATATATATATATATATATATGCAATATATATATATATATATATATGCAATATATATATATATATATATATATATGCAATATATATATATATATATATATATATATGCAATATATATATATATATATATGCAATATATATACATATATATATGCAATATATATATATATATATATATGCAATATATATATATATATATATATGCAATATATATATATATATATATATATATTGCATATATATATATATATATATATATATATATTGCATATATATATATATATATATTGCATATATATATATATATATATATATTGCATATATATATATATATATATATATATATATATATATATATAGCATATATATATATATATATATATATATAGCATATATATATATATATATATATATTGCATATATATATATATATATATATATAGCATATATATATATATATATATATATTGCATATATATATATATATATATATTGCATATATATATATATATATATATTGCATATATATATATATATATATATATATATATTGCATATATATATATATATATTGCATATATATATATATATATATATTGCATATATATATATATATATATATTGCATATATATATATATATATATATTGCATATATATATATTGCATATATATATATTGCATATATATATATATATATTGCATATATATATATATATATTGCATATATATATATATATATTGCATATATATATATATATATATGCAATATATATATATATATATATATGCAATATATATATATATATATATGCAATATATATATATATATGCAATATATATATATATATATGCAATATATATATATATATATGCAATATATATATATATATATGCAATATATATATATGCAATATATATATATGCAATATATATATATGCAATATATATATATGCAATATATATATATATATATGCAATATATATATATATATATGCAATATATATATATATATATGCAATATATATATATGCAATATATATATATGCAATATATATATATGCAATATATATATATGCAATATATATATATATGCAATATATATATATATATGCAATATATATATATATATATATGCAATATATATATATATATATATGCAATATATATATATATATATATGCAATATATATATATATATGCAATATATATATATATGCAATATATATATATATGCAATATATATATATATGCAATATATATATATATGCAATATATATATATGCAATATATATATATATATATATATATATGCAATATATATATATATATATGCAATATATATATATATATATATGCAATATATATATATGCGCAATATATATATATGCAATATGCAATATATATATATATATATATATATGCAATATATGCAATATATATATATGCAATATATATATATATATATATATATGCAATATATATATATATATGCAATATATATATGCAATATATATATATATGCAATATATATATATATATATATATATATATATATATATATATATATATATATATATATATATGCAATATATATATATATATATATATATATATATATATGCAATATATATATGCAATATATATATATATGCAATATATATATATATATATATATATATATATATATATGCAATATATATATGCAATATATATATATATGCAATATATATATATATGCAATATATATATATATATATATATATGCAATATATATATATATGCAATATATATATATATATATATATGCGCAATATATATATATATGCAATATATATATATATATATATATGCAATATATATATATATATATATATGCAATATATATATATATATATGCAATATATATATATATATATATGCAATATATATATATATGCAATATATATATATATATATATATATATATATATATATATGCAATATATATATATATATATATATATGCAATATATATATATATATATATATATATGCAATATATATGCAATATATATATATATATATATATATATATATATATGCAATATATATATATATATATATATATGCAATATATATATATATATATATATGCAATATATATATATATATATATATGCAATATATATATATATATATATATGCAATATATATATATATATATATATGCAATATATATATATATATATATATATATGCAATATATATATATATATATATATATATATATATATGCAATATATATATATATATATATGCAATATATATATATATGCAATATATATATATATGCAATATATATATATATGCAATATATATATATATGCAATATATATATATATATATATGCATATATATATATATATATATATATATATATATATATATATATATATATATATATATATATATATATGCATGCAATATATATATATATATATATGCATGCAATATATATATATATATATATATATATATATATATATATATATATATATGCAATATATATATATATATATATATATATATATATATTATTTTTCAAGTTTCTCGGAAGGTTTTTGACTGTGAAGGCAAATTCCTTGTGTTTTTACCTACTTGGACAAAAAAAAAAATTGAAAGTTTTTTGTATGTTCTCCGTGTCACAGATGATTTATTTATGTTTTTGTTTATTTATTTAGTAAGTACCTACTGCAGGCGGGTCTGGAACATACGCGCCACAATAAATGTGGTTTCACTCGATGCCATGTCAACTTATTTATGCAAATCAGGGTCTCAGTTGAGTAACAAAAATGCCAATTAAAGTCTTGAGATGAACGTTTGCGAGACCTTAGATAACTATAACAGCACTGTACATACCTGAAGCAGAGGACTGGCCATGTCCAACCCTCTCACCTGACTCTCCATGTAGTCAAGCATGTGATTGCTGTTGGCAGGCATGTGAATGGCGTTGGCAGGCATGTGGCTGCCGGGGATACTCGGGGCAGGTACACTGTAAGCTGAAGACTGGGGTGGTGGCAGCGGCATGGGGTTCATCGGCATGCTCTTCCCTGACATGGATCCTATTGGGACAAATCATCAAATAAGCAGACTACAAAAGCAAATGTATTTTTTTTGCACTGGGAGTTTTACCTGGATATAGCAGTGGGTTCATTTGAGAGGAGGGAACCTGGCTCATTGGTCCATATATAGGCTGTCCTCCCATCCACGGAGATATGGCCCTCTGAGCATCCTTCATCATACGATGCTGCATTACCGCTGAAAGACAAACGGTAAGGAATTTATGAAGCTACAAACACGGGAATAACTTTTGTACACATTTTGTATGTATCCAAAACATATCACCAGAAGTCAAATCAAAGAATAATAAAACTCTGGGCAGCATTAGGTAGTTGCATGCTACATTTTACTCGGTTACATTTACTTAAGCAAAATGTTCAAAGTGACGAGTTCATGTAAAGCATGGCAAAAAAAAATAAAAATGTGACTCGCAGTCTAAAGAGGTATAACACATATGTTTATATAAATAATAAAGCATCAGATTTATATGGCGCTTTTCTATAGCACACACAGGAGACACATTATACTCACACATTCCTCATACTCCTGTCCTATGTTTACCTTACATACTACACAAAAAAACAGCGGTGACATGCTGTCATTTGTGTCCAACTAAAATGTTCAAATTTCCACCTACAAAAACATCACTTTAAATGAGAGAAAACATTTGGCAGTTTTCGATGTAATCTGCCTGGTGATGCTTTTGTGCTGTTTTATGAGCATAAACAAAGAAAGTTGTAAAAGCTGCTGAACGCAGAACATTTAAATTTGAATCGTTGCTGCCACCTGTGGCCGAAAATGAAACTGCACACTCCCTTCTTCACGTACACAATGCGCACATGAAGACATCTCCAGCGAGGGTGAAAATTTTGAACGCAAATCCAGTCTGAAAACTATTAGCCAGAGGCTTGCAGGAAGTACCTTTTGTGAACAGCTAAGGTGTTTATCTGCTAATTAGAAGATTTTTTCAGTCATAAATGGTCAAATACAAATGTTATTGTAAAGATATTTTTGGGCAAACTGTTACATGGTGCAGCTGAAAGATTAAAGATTAAATTACTGAAAGAGTGCCTAGAAAAGCGCTATATAAATCTGCTGCATTATTATTAAATTGCATATTCCCATTTCATATTTTTGTCAATTTGACATTCAAGCGGTTAAAAAAAATATATCAAGAAGTTACCAGTTATGTAGTATTTAAGCATTTTTTTTCCCACAGAAGTCTACTTTTTTCTTTTACTTGAGACAGTATTTTAAAATCTCAGTTAGGTACATTTATTTATTTATTTTTGAAAATCTGTTCTGTTGGTCAATACAGACATGGGTGTTATTTTTACAATAAAAAAAAAAGCGATGATGGTTGAACAAAACTACAGTTTTTGGGGTCACCTGAAAAGTGAATGTTTTATACCAGAGAAATACAAAATATAAAAGAAAATGTAGCAGCCTTTTCTGACATATATTAACGGTGTGTCAACAAGAGACTTCATACTATGAAAGATGAAAATTTGGCTTGATAGCCTTTCAGAAGATATATTGTAGCGCCATGTCAACAGCACTAATTAGAATGAAACATTGCAAGTTTACAGAGTACTGCAGATTTTCCCTTATGTGTAGGATAATCTGCAAATGAATGATTTTCTGCATTCAAATTCAATTCAAATGTGAAGTTTCCATGAAAAAAATACCAAGCCTTCCTACCTTTTTCCGGGCAGCAGCACTTCTGTGGGCAGCAGGGACAGCGCACATAGCAACAACATATCTGAGGACAACACTGGCAGCAGCAGACGCCAAATAAGATGATGAGCAGGAGAGCTCCGATGACGATGAAGAGCACGGTTAACCAATCTGAGGGTGGAGGAGGAAGAGTCACCTTCATTAATCTACAGTACATCCGAAGAAATGCACCTTATGAACATGTCACTGGATGTCTATATTACAGAAAAAGTTTTCTTACGATAAACAATAAGTTTGACTTCTTTGTCAGAGTCTCCACTGGTGTCTCCGGGTGCGTCAACTGCACAAAAGTACACACCGTTGTCCCACCACATCACCTCATTGATGACCAGGTCAGCCTCTGCAAAAACACACACAATTGTTCAATTAAACAAAGTTGAGTAGAGGTTGACAGTCAACATTGTTGAAAGGAATTTGTAAGGCTTAATGAGCAATTTTGGCATTACAGAAGTATAAATAATTGGTCCTTTTGTGTTGATAGTTATTGTACTGTATAAAACCCTGAGAGAATAATGCTGTCAGCACCCTTTTCTAGTATTATTATACAGTGTTTCCCCCACCATGTTAATACTTGGGCGAGCCACCCAAGTAGATTTCAAGAACATTTAATACAAATATACATATAAAAACACACAAAAATGTGTCGCGACCAGATATACTGCATGTAACATTAGTTCGCCGTCACTCACTTGCGGATTATGAGGTTAGAGGAGACGCAAGTAGCAGGACTGGGAAACCCCCACCCCAACCCCCCGGAGTCCACCCACCCGAGTCCACTTCAAATCTGTGGGAAACACTGCAGTATATTAGAAAACGGCTACCACTATTCAGTGTGAATGCTGAAGAGCATAACAAACCATTCCAACTTCAACATATTCATCTCATTCAGGACATCTGAGCAATTATTTTCCTCAAATTCTTACCTTTCCTAGAATTATCATTAACACACACACACACACACACACACACACACACACACACACACACACACACACACACACACACACACACACACACACACACACACACACACACACACACACACACACACACACACACACACACACACACACACACACACACACACACACACACACACACACACACACACACACACACACACACACACACACACACACACACACACACACACACACACACACACACACACACACACACACACACACACACACACACACACACACACACACACACACACACACACACACACACACACACACACACAAAACATTTATGTGAATCATGAGACATTCAACAATAAAAGTTCCCCATATTTTCCATTCCAACTTCAAAATGTTCAGCTCATTCTGAACATCTTGGAAACTATTTTCCACATTCCAAGAATTCCCACAGTTGAACTTGTTTGCACACTATTGTTATTTGATTTTCCTCCTCCAATATTTCTCAAACAATTCAAACCATTCAAAGTCTCATTATACATTTTCAAATGAACTCCAAACATTTTAGTTCAGCTTTTCAGCATTGCAATGGCATGTCATATAAAAACAAATGCAGATAACATCCATAAACTAAAGTATTAAAAAAAATCATAATAAAAAAAATAATAAAAGACATTTAAAATCCCACCCAGAACTAAAAATAAGACAAACAAATGTTTTTGTTCTCTTTTTGAATAACTTATATCAAATGGACTGCTGGTGATAACCGATCAGAAAAATAAATAGTGTATGTAAATGTACTGTATTTTAAATAAGTTTCATTAAAAATTTAGGCTAAGAATCGCAAAGGCAAATATTGGCTGGAAGGATCATGAGAGAATGCAATTTCTGTAGAAATTGTGTGCTAAAGCTGAAGTGAATTGCTGTACACTTATTTAAATTGTTAAAACGTACAATGTCAGACCTGAAGTTGGAATAGTTTCAATTGCTTGCGAAACGTGGAAGGAGGAGGTAAGTGTGCAAAATGCTTATTTATTTATCTATTTGGGAATGTGTGTTTCCTAAATGAGCTGAATATTTTGAAGATGAAATTGTTTGAATCAGCCAAGAAATATGGAACAAAGATAAAAGTATGTAAAATATGTCTTAAAGGGGAAGTCAATGCAAAAATGTTCTTTACAATATTTTCTATGCAGCCCCACTAGTATAGACACAACATTTAGATTAATATTGCATATATGGAATATGAATTAAGCACCAAAATCTACTAGTTTTTATTCATTTCAGGGGCGGCCATTTTGCCACTTGCTCTTGACTGAAAATGACATCACAGTTGCTCATGGCTCAGGTAATGACTAATCATGGCTCAGCTTGCGAACGTCACATGATTACGTAACTCAGAAAACAGTTGAGCCATTATTGGTCGTTACATGAGCCACGAGCAACTGTGATGTCATTTTCAGTTGACAGCAAGTGACAAAATGGCTTTCCATTCAGAAGGGGGAAAAAAACACAAAAATGCTTGAACCAGTGGAGAAAGGTGGAAATATTAGTATGGCGAAAATTCACACATTCGCACCATTAGATATTCTTTAAGATGTTCTAAATAGCAAACATGCTGTTGTATGAACTCACTGTCTTGGATTGTGATCCTGCGATCGCGGTATTCTGCACCACGTATGGCCTCGTTGTTTCCTCTCTTCTGAATCACGGTACGAAGTGTGCGCTGGCGATCGGGGCAGTCGTTAGCTGGATCCTGGCCCAACTGAAGTGCTGACTGGTAAGCTACACAAACGCACAATAAGGTGAGATTCAATGACCAGATCAGAGTCCTCTCTCTGGCGTACAGATCAAAAAACATCTCTTACATGTGGAGTAGTATTCCAGTACGGGGTCCTTGCAGAAGGACTTGAACCTCCAGGTGACCAGTACATCTTGGAGGGGTGCAGATGTGGAGAAGTCACAACGCAGGATCACATTGGCAAAAAGAGCAGTGCTGCGCTCCTGCTGGGAAACGGTCACCTGAATACACAGCGACACTGGAGAGGCACACCAAAAAATGACATACAGTAGATCATCATGCTTGTTGCTTTAATATGAATGAATGGGAAGTGCGAGCCAATCTGTGTGCCACATATAAATGTCATAGAGTGGAAAATTTCTACGGGAAGTTAAGTCAAGGAATTTTGAGAATACACTGCTTGGAAACTTGGGAGTTAACTGGGAATTGAGGGTAATTTAATGGAAAGAATAAATATAAACTTTTGTTTCATCAAAAGCAGACAATCATGCAAAGTAAATAGCTTACTGAGCTCAGTTGTGCCCGGCTTCTTTGATAATGTATGCATTTATACTGCCCACCTGAAGGAGCAGCACAATGTCCACTGAATTAAAGCATGAATTCATAGTGTGAAAAAATGTCCTGTATTAAAAATTATGTTGTAATTTTGTTGTTTGGGGGCAATGGTTACACATTAAAATTGTTATTCAATGTACCACAGCACTTGATTGAAATATTTTTGTTTTAGTACTGATTATACTAAAATATATTTTCCCCACACAATATTTAAGTTCTGTTTTAAGAGCCAATAAACCTCTAGTTTATTCCATTAATTCCCATAAATACTCATATTCCCATGGAAAGTTTCCTGAAAATTTCTGGCCTTTTGAAATCCTATTTAGAGCAAAATAAAAGGAGTATGGTAAGAATTCGACAGTGAGTGTTTTGCTAAAACAACAGGGAGCTCATCTCACAGTGGACCAACCAGAAAAACAGGTGACACAGACAAAGGGCACAGGAAGTGAAACCAGGCAACAAACATCAATGTGGGTGGGTTGAAACCATTAAGCTCCAAAATGAGCTCTTTCAAATTTATCGTAGGATGCTATGGAAAGAAACAAGAACAACAAAAAAACTTCCAAAAATGTGACAGCAGCAATCACTCTAAATTGTTTCAGTTATATGTACAAAACGATCTAGTTGATTAGACACAACATTACATCACGTGCCAGCCATGAAAAGGGGTGGAAAATATCCTGAACCGGTTAGGGAGAGCGTTCACCCCTTGAACATATTTATTTGAAATAAAATAAAAAAATAAAATAAAATAAAATAAAAGGAGGAAAAATCACAACATTAGGACTTAACATAGAGAAAAATAAAGCATACTGTACCTCTGAGTAGCGACGAGAGAATGACGGTGGCGAGTAATCGCCGCATGGTGTAAAAACGCCGCTGTCACGATTTAAAAAAATACTATTTTAAAAATCAGCAGAAAAAAAGTACAAACCACAAACCAGTATGAAGAAGGGTTTGTTTGAAAAGGTATTTACCAGCAGCTACTCGTTCGGACTTCTTGTATGTTTGCGTATGGGACTGAACTGAAGTGAAGTCAGCCGAGCCAATTGACCACGCCCCGAAACAGGTGAACGTTTCCTGTGCGGTGACGTCAGGTAGCGTCACTGTGTTTGTGATAGTATTTTTTTTAGTTCATTGTGTCTACATGTTGTGTATACTTACTTACTGTTCGTTTAAATAAAGTTTAGTGATTAAAAAATAGTTCATATTTATAGAAGAAACGTAATTTGATTACAGTAAAATGTGTGTTTGGTTTAGTCAAAAAACTATTTTATTTTTTTAATGGAAAGTTCTTCTTAACTCTCAAAAGGATATGATTAAAATCACAACCTAGCTGCAATCCCGTTTTATTTGCACAATTCATTTATCCATTCCAGACCACAGTATACCTATTATTTGGCAGCACTTTTATGTTCTTATTTTGGCAAATTAATTGTCGAACTTGTTACCTCCAGCCCTTTACACCAAGTAGGCCTACCACTTTGAATTATTATTATTATCAAGGTCATTAAACACAGTTTACTGAGCTTAAACATAGGGGAACAACCGTACTTAAAAAAAATATTCCATTAAAATGGACTGCAAAGAAATGTTAACCACAAATTATACTGAGGACAGGGTAAAACTATTGTATTTTTTTTTTTAAACAAACAGTTCTTGAAGAATATTGTACTGTACTTTTTCGATCTCTGCAGATTACAACATGACATTAAAAAAAATGTAAATAAAGAGCGGTTGAGTCAGACGCAAATGAAACCTAATTCGTTTAAAAAATAATTGTGAGCAGAGAAGTTTGTTGGTTGTTGCTTGTGCCAAGTTTTCAAAACGCAATTAGATAGAATTAACAAGAACTATTTATTTCAGTCAGTAATTGTTTATCTTAACTTATGTAAAGAAGTTGAATCAGTAATTCTACCACAGTTTTTTACCTTTATTTTTTTTTCATATAATTGCGCTACAGGAACAGGACGGAGGTACACAGTACACACGCAAGCATTTTGCCACCTGTGACAAAAGCACTTCTCAACATAGCCACTAGGTGCCAGTCTAAATCAGCAAATATACGAACAACCAAGCAAATTGTATGGAAAATGGTACGACAGTAACTGCACATGCCCTCCCTCATATAGTCAGTGTATGTTTTTTTCCCCTTGGTCTACACAATCCAGATATTGTTTTTGTTTGTTTGCTTTACTATTTTAATATATGCTGAGAGGTGTTTGCAATACAATATTTTGTCTACCTTATACCCTAGAGTAGGGGTGGCCAAGTTCGGTCCTCGAGAGCCACTATCCAGCCTGTTTTACATGTTTCTCTCCACTAACACACCTGATTCATGATCAGGATCGTTATCAGGCTTCTGCAAAGCTTGCTGATGAGCTGATCATTAGATTCAGCTGCGCGGAAGGAGGGAAACATGGACAACAGGCTGGATAGTGGCTCTCAAGGACCAAACTTGGTCACCCATGCCCTAGAGGGAAATGTGACCTAGTTCAGGCAATGCAGTTTCAGATATTCGATTTTCATTTGCATGTATTTACAAATCTAACAAATATTAAAGTGAGTTTACTGTTCTCAATAACCTATTCACTTTTGTACGGTGAATGATGACATCATGATCTCGTGTAGGGAGTTGCTCAACTACATTCCTAACAAAATCTGTAAGCATGAGTGGTCGCTGGCTTTACCTCCCATCTGACTCACAGACAACCAAAAAGGGATTCTTATAAATGTCAGCGTGTACATAGTTTATCTTTATGTTTAGAGAAGAATATCCTCTTTGTTTTGATTGTTTACCCTACTTTATATCACAGCATGAACTGACCTTGTATGACTTCTGGTCCTTGTGCTTATGCAGTTTTACTCTTTCGCTGTTTTGAGATTCCCCTCTGACCCTTCAAAAACCAACAGGTGCATGTGACTGCAGGAACCTCTGCACAGTTCTTGGGACTGTTTCAAGCTCCCTCTTGAAGACTGCTACTACTATCCCACAAAAAAATAATAATAATAAAAGACACACGTATGTCATAGTTACCGTTTAAGATTCTCACCATTCTCACCATTTTCTCTGATTCAACACAACTTAGTTGATCTAAAATTCATTGCAGTACATGGTTCAAGATATCAAATACATTCCAAAGATATCCGAGGCTGAGCAAGCAGAACTGCTGCGTGTGTTTTACTCCAGCTGTGTAGTGAAGAATGGCAGCCTGTCACTGCAACAATGGACAAAGACATGAGTCATACTTGGCATTGTTTCCTTAGCCAAAATTAGAAGAAAAAAAATGCACCAAATGATATTCCATATCGCCAAATTAATATGCAATTGCTACTGAAGTTCAAGTTTATGAATAAGTAATTTATTGAATTTCCCTGATATCCATCATAAGGCCCAAGTATGACTGCTTTTGTACTGACTCAAATATCATTATTCTTTTATACACAAAAATAATGGGTACACATCGGAACTCTATACTGTAACCTTAAAATGGCACATTCTGTATTGTCATTGTTTTACACACAAAGGAAAAACTCAAGAATCCCATTTGCACAGCTTTTAATTGGGAACGAAGCTTCACTTACACAGAGTCAATACATGTTACTGTTTTATTAACTCATTCACTGCCATTGACGGCTATAGATGTCAAAAATTAATTTGAACTATTTCTATTATTTCTATTATTAAAATTGTAATCGTCTGACGCCCTTCATTTTTATTTATAATTTTTTTAAATTAGGGGCATCAGGCGATTCATTTTTTAAAAATTGTAATTAATCACATGACTTCACTAGTTAACTCACGATTAATCACACATTTTGTATCTGTTCTAAATGTACAAAAAAAATAATAATCTAGGTTATCATACTCTTGTTAACAAAAGTGGAAAAAATGTGAAACTAATAGAAATAGTTCAAATTATTTTTTTACGTCTATGGCAGTGAATGAGTTAATAGGGACTTCAACAAATGAATTGCAATGTACATGGTGAATTAAATTTGGTCAGGAAACAGTCAGCGTATTAGTCCAAAGTCCAAACTTTTTTAGATTCACGCTGATGCATGCGAATCTCATAACAGACAGCGCAGACTTTCCCCATGTTGCCAAGACCTTGGATGCTTTTGGATGCACAACAAACTGATGTGATTGGTCAACTCGTTTGTGTTTGCTGGTTGAGCTACTGTTTGTTTCGAGTGTAGTAGCTTTAAAATAAAGAAATCCAATAGCGGCTTGGGGTGAAGGTCACACATTATTTGGCATTGTTAATTCAACTCTATCTATTGTGTTAAGGTTAAATGAACTTTAATTGATTTCCATATTTGGTGATACTGATTCATCGATTTTTTTTTGGGGGGGGGGGTGGAATCTATCCTCTGTTATTTGTTGAAAATGCATCTAATTGCTGTATGCCATTTGAGTTTGAACTTCTAACAAGTAATTTTTTTAATGTTGTAAAATCAATAGTTACATCTTGTATTTCTGTGCCGTATGAGTTAGACTTTGATATTTTTTCACCATCAAATTTTGAACTGATGTTTTAAAAAATCTGTGGAAAAAAAAAGGTGTAAAATTGGCGCTCACTGGCAGCCACGCTTCCGTCAGCCTGCCCCGGGCAGCTGTGGCTACTTAAGTAGCTTACCGCCACCACAGTGTGAATGTGTGAGTGCATGAATAATGTATCCATTCCATTGTAAAGCGTATTTGAGTGTCTAGAAAAGCGCTATATAAATCCGATGCATTGTTATTATTATTAAAATTCTAATTATTTTATGTATTAACTCAAATGGTAGAAAAATACCACAAGATCTGACACTGAATTATTTGTACCATTAAAAAAAAGTCAACAAGTGTTATTTTTGCACAATTTGAGTTTGAATTTCTAACACTTACGTCTCCCCCCATGATTGTTAAAAAACAAACAAACAAACAAAAATAGTTTGACCTTGTGGTATTTTTTTTCCATCTGAGTTTGAATTTAAGAGGTTGATTTTTTCAATCTCTTAAATCTCTTTCTGATGGTTGAAAATTTCCGTTTGATGGTAAAAAAATAAATAATCATTACTAGTAATTCAAATTTAAACTTAGATGGCACAGATATACTATACTAATTGACGGCAAGGAACTAAGTTGGCATGAGGCCAGAGTCATGCTTTGCTGCATTCTTGTGGCAGTTATCGGAAATTGCAAACCTTTTTGTGTGGTCGTAAAATACTTGAGGTTCTTTTGTTATTTGCAGTAGTGCACAGTCTGCTGTACATGAAAGCTTTTTTTTTAAAAAAATAATTGTGTAACCTACTATATGTTTTAACTCAAAATGTTTTTAAACTTTGTTAATGGTAGTTACCATACTGTTATCAACTCATACGTACTCTCCACTCTTTTTAATGTATCTGTCTCATCAAACTGAAATGAATGTGCTCATTGTGCCGGAGGCATAAAGCTACTTTCATTCGTTTCCATCCGCCTTTAAAAGAAGGAAGGTCAGTGGGGTGGTCCTGTCAGGAGGGACTTTTCCAGGTCACACACCAAGCCCCCATTAGTCCAGCTGAGACGTACACTTGGCAAGTGGTGACACAAACGAAGCAGCGATGACATCAGCAGTTTAGTCAATCTGCATGTCATCTATGTCTCCATTCAAGTGTACCAGTTACAGTGAGTCTTTTATCAGCTCTCACATACGTACTGCAGCTCCCATTGAATCACATGGTCTGCCCCTTCCAAGCGCTGAGGCTCTTTCAGCCAATCACACGATGAGGGAGTCCCGGCTGAGAAGAGTTGCCTGCTGAGGATGAAAACAGTACAAGTGAGTTTACGTGGCAACGTGTGGATGAATAGAGGCGTGATTCCCTGGTTAGGCCACACGGAGTTATAGTGGTGAAGGGGAACTTAAGGACAAACTGCACTTCAACTTCTGTCATTAAGATTCAAACACACTAAAATGGAAGCCAACTCTGGTAAATACTGCATTACATTTTGAGAAGGACTTTTGATGTTGAAGAGAGTTTCGCCCAATACTTTAAGGAGGGGGGGGGGATTTTAGTGAGGGTGGAGGGACTGGATGCAGAGCAGAAAAATCTACCTAGTTTTCATTCGGGTAGCATGCGAACCTGACCTGTAAAGGTAAACAGTTTAATATAGAGCAGTGGTTCCCGACCTTTACTGTGTCAAGACACATATTTTATATGAGGAAAACTCTCACGGGATGCCACCAAACAAAAACGTCACAAGTGGGTACACAGGTTTATCTCAAATGAATCGACCTACCTCGTGTAATGGAGTATTTCATTACTCTGCATGTCACTACATGCCATTGGCATAGAATAGATGAACAAAGACACATTATTTGCAGTAAATGAAAACTATATCGCAGTTCATCCCTGCCGCTAACTCACTGATTTTTAAAGGGGAAGCCGACCGAAAAATATTCTTTACAATAATATATGTTTTATGCACCTTCACTAATCTAAACGCCTTGTCTAAAGCAGCAATATCCACCATTTTGTCCATTTCAGCGGCCGGCCATTTTGCTCCATGCTGTCAATTGAAGATGACATCACAGTTACTCAGGGCTCAGAACCAATCACGGCTCACCTATTTTTTGAGTTCGAGATGTTTTGCAAACGGAGCTGTGATTGGTCGTTACCTGAACCCTGAGCAACTGTGATGTCATTTTCACCCGACACCAAGTAGCAAAATGGCAACCCCCTGAGATGGATTTATACAGGTGGATTTTTCTTTAATTTAATTGTATTTCATTTAATTCATATTCCACAAACATAACATTAATCAGAATGTTGCGATTAGACTAGTGAAGGCAAATGGAACATATTTTAAAATATTTTTTGGGGGGTTGGATTACCCTTCAAGCAACGTTTTTTTGGTATTTTTAAAGTGTCATGCAAGGCCGAATTTAGAGTCATGTGCCTTCAGTGTAATACCATCTTGTGCCGTAACTCTTGTGGGCAGGTATACTGGAAGACTTGCAGCAAGGAATTAACAGCAGGAAGAAGATGCAGAGAAGGTCCCCAATTAATCTCCAGTAAAAACCATTGTTCAAATAAAACAGAAAGACTATATATGTTATGCCGGTTGTATGATGTTTGTTTGCGTTGCTCGTCTGTGTGTGTTAAAGTAGCAGTTTTTTTGAAAGTTTACAATCACTGTAATAAATACGCTAATTCCATTAGCCTTACTGTGGCATTTTATGCAGCATTAAGCTAGTAGACTCCCATTCAGTGTTAATTTGGACAATTAATTTTAATTTAGTTTTAGTTATAGTGTTTTGACAAAAATGAATTAAAGTTTTTGTCATAATTCAGTCATCTGATTGTATTTTAGTTTTAATCCAATTTTAGTCGACTAAATTGACAGTTCAGTCGATATTTTCTTTCAGCATACATTTAAACTTTTATACAGAAAATTATAACACACCTATTTGTAACTGTAGTTTAAAATGCAAGACACATTTAATACAAAGGTGTCTTTATTAATTGTTTCAATGAAACATGTTGAACTGACAATAATATAACTTAGTTTTCACCTAAATAAAAAAAAGTGCATAATTGCTTGAGATTAATTTGACAGCTGCAGTTTTGGTCGAATTTTTGTTTGAAAATATTTTTCCGTGACGAAAAATATGAAGACAATTTTTTGGTGACAAAATTATCACCGCTCCCATTCGCTGAAATTAGAATATATGGTTTAAATAAAACAATTCTCATTTTGTTTTATGTGTCAATTTTACAGTTAACTTAACTGGGAGTGACAAACTGCTCGACGCAAATACGCTTTGCTTCTTATTTGGAACCTGTGCAAGTGAGTGTGTCTCTCTTGATGAGAGAGTGGAAATAGGTCCCTGTGAATACTTGAAAAAGTATGTTTGAATAATTTTACATTTGTTTCAAGTGTGCGGGTGGAGTAAAATAATTTTGGGAAAATGTGTAATGATGCTCTCTCTATAAATGGTAAATCTGGAATGTGGAACCTCTGATCAGCACCCGTCCCAACCAAATATAACTCACCACTTTCCGAGTCTTGTCTCTGGTCTCCCCTCGCCGACTGAGCGGGGAAGGAGCAGGAGGTTGCGGAGAGCGAGTGCATGCTGGGAGTGGCCGCGGAGACGGCCTGTCACTCCTGTTTCGCTCTGTATCCGAGTAAGGGGCCAGTGAATCGGCTTCAAGTCTGTTGCTAGGTGACCTGCTACAGTGCCGGCCGGACTCCCCGCTGCTCTTTTTCGAGCTTCCCTTTGAGGGTGTGTCTGAATCGTCCTCTCCCCTGGCGCCGCTCTTCCCGTGGTTGACTCCTCGTAGCTTAGCTTTACGCTCCAGCAGGCTGTTCAGGAATGCGCTGTCATAGTCTTTCTCTTGAGAAGAAGTCGATGGTGGACTCACGAGGGGAGGGGGTGAGACGGGACGCCCATTGCCCCAGGTGCCCCGCCTCTTTTTAGGGGATGGAAGTGGACTTATGTTATGTCCATTTTTCTTTTTTCTTCTGGGTCGGTCCTCGAGGTCACGGCAGTCTCCGAGCTCATTGCGATCGTCGTAGTGGTGCTGCGGTGGACCGTGCCGGTACGAAGGACATCTACTCAACTCCCGAAGCTCTGGTTCGTCGTCTTCATCGTCTCTTCTTTCTGCTTGTCTGCGTCCTCTTTGCTTGTATATGGCAGCGAACTCTTCCAGCTCATCCAGCGAGCCGGTCCGTCCCGCAGTTCGATAAGACTTTCTTTCCAGATGCTCCGATCGAGGGTTCCACCTGGAAAATACAAGAACATGTCAAAGCAGAACTGAAAAAGAAGGTGAGGACAGTGTAGGTATTTCTTTGGGGAATCTATGACACAGATACCAAATACCGATACCACTACACTCAAACAGAATTGCTGACCAACTTAATTGATTTGCTTCAAGTGGTAACACACGATTGAATTAAGTTAATCCAAGTTAATATATTAAGTTGAATGAACTCAGGTGATTCAACTTAATGACCTCATAATTAAATAAGCTTTATATATGAACTTGGATTAACTTCATTCAATTAATTGAAGCAATTCAATTAAGTTGGTCAACATTTCTCCTTTTAAACTTAAGTTGGTTCAACAATGCTCTTTTTTGTGTAGTATGTAAAAATTCCTCCCAAAAAACAATGACAGATCATTTCAATAAAGACCTATTGATCTCAATTTAGCATTTTCCTTAAAATTGCATGAATTGAATGTCAATTTTCTATCTGTCTAATTCCTGATTGTAAAATGGCCACACCGTTGCGAGTACCGATACCGTAAAATAGGATTGTATCGACAACGATAACGATACCTCGCAGCAGTACTCGCCCATCCCTAGTTTTGAGTTACGAACATTACAACTAGTGCTGTAAATGATATATTTTTTTAAATCACATTAATCGAATCTTGATTAATCACGATTAATCGCTTAATTAAAAAGGCTTTTTTATGAAAAAATTTTGCCTGCTAAATTTGAAGAGATGTGTTTAATGTTAGGACATCTTCAAAAAATTTCGATCCACTGCACACGCTTATCCACCTCTTTTCTAGTCAGTTAATTACTTGCATAATTTAAAATGGGAAAAAAATTACCCCATAATATTATGAATGTCATACACGCACATTTACTAAATGCTTTACTATAATGCATGTAGTCATGTTTATTCAACTTTGACAGCACTCATTTCAGCGCACTACTGTATGTTGAAGGGACAGGAGGAACTTCATTTAGTCAGGCCGTAGCTTTGTCTAATAGGAAAGAAGGGCTTCGTCGCCATCTAGTGGCATCTAAAGGTAATTACAAATCTTTTTGTGTGTGAATCAATCACTCAGAGATCATCTGTATTGTATAAGATGCAGGTTTGCTTAGCCGTACCTGTTATGGCGATTCTCCTCACTGTGGTTCTGTTGCCGAGCATCACGTATGTGCCTGTGAGGCTGGGGAGGAGGATCATCACTGTAGCGGCGTGGCAGGATGGAGTCCTCCGCACATAGACGGGGCTCTGGCTCAGGGTCCTCGCGATAGCGCTGGGGCGATGAAGGGGGGTTGTCACGCAACCGCTGTGGCTCTGGGCTGCGGTTGTCTCTGTATCGTCTGGGTTCGGGTTGAGGATCGTCATCCGGGATGGGCGGAAGCGCTTTCGCCTGGACCTTCCGGAAAGTTTGGCGAAAAGCGTTTTCTCCCTCATGGAGGGAACTCAGCTCGGACACGCCACAGGCTGGAAGGAATGGATGGATTAATTAGCATGACTATAAAATCACAATTTAGTATTAGATTAAATTGTAAAGATGAAAACAGAGAGGAAAATATGAGAGCTTATACATGTTTGATGAGAGAAAAGACATGCAAGTTTGGATATCAGAACTACCGGAAAGGCAGAATTGTTGAATCCAGAGAATCATGCAAAGACAAACCTAATAAGCAACAATAAGATGAGCATCCCAGCATGCGGTGTCCGAGGATTACATGAGCATGCTAAAGAATCTCTTGATTGCACATGGACAGTAGAAGCCACGGGACGGGTTTCTGAAGCTTACACTGGTGACTGGCGGACCTGGTGGGGTTGAAGTGAGCCAGTTGGTTCTCTACATAGTGCAGAACCCTGAGAGAGTCCTGGTGCTGAGGTGAGGGTAAGCGGTAGGGAGCTCCTACTGCATGCATCGGAACTGGACATAAACACTGGATCCCATCAGCACTTTTGATTGTTTTTCTTGGTATGAAACACTAACTGTATGAATGATGCTTTTCTTTTCTTTATTACTATTGCTGTGGTCGAATTAGAATGACATAGAAGAAGGTAGGGATATTGGGCTTTGAACTTGAAGCGGAAGTCAACCCCGCCAAAAATGATTGACAATAACGCCCCATTAGTCTAAATACTGCATTCTGGCTAAAATTGCACAAAATCCAGCAGTTTTTATCAAAATTTGCCATTTGCCACTTGCCAATCACAGATCAGCTTCATAAAACAGGTCAGCTATGATTGGTCGTTGCCTGAGCCTTTAGCGACTGTGATGTCATCTTCAGTCGACAGCAAGTGGCAAAATGGCCGCCCCCTGAGATTGATAAAAACGGCTGGATTTTGCTGTATAAGTCATATTCCACAAATGTAATATTAATCAGAATGTCATGTTTAGATTAGTGAGGTCACATATAACATATTATTGTCAAAAAACGTTTAATGTTGACTTACTCTTTAAATTGACCATATCTAAATATTTAAACTCAAATATTCAAGATCAAATAAAAGTCTCCTGTTATGGTTCTAGTGCATTTTAGGTTAGGCCTGAAACGGCGTTAGGCGATATATTTTTTTTAACCGTAATTAACAGCATGACTTCAATAGATTAATTGCAAATTTTATCTGTTCTAAATGTACAATAAAATGTATAATAAAATGTTTATATACTCTTATTAACATAAAAGAGGAAAAAAAAGTTAAATATGGCTGCATCTTTTAGTCAATGCTGCAGTAATTTTATAATAATTCATGAAAATTTAGTTAAAATTAAAAAGACGTACTGTACTGTAAAAAGCGAGTGTAATATTGATTTGTACTAAAGTCATTTTTCTGCCACTAGATGGCATAATTGCTTTTGTAAGATGATGGTGACAGCTCAGTGAAATTCTGCACATTTTTAAAATTGTAAAATACAACTTGACCCCAGTCTCCACAAATCCATACATTATGATTAAATTCATCACTGCAACATTTTGACGTGTCTGTGTCTGCTGTGTTGCGACTGGAATTCCCCCAGTACAGGCTTTCCAAGTAAGGGGCGGTCATTAATCGCGCGTTTAAAGCTAGTGGCGTTATGGGAAATATAAATTAACTCACTTTGGCACCCCAATTTTTCTAATACTCTGTTATTAGAAGTGAGAACGACTGACCTGCTGTGTGTAGACTACCATCTGAAGGAGGAACAGATGACAGCTTTTCCACCAGCGAAGGGGGCGCAATAGGCACCATTGCTGGGACGCCAGAAACAAAGTATGGCGGGTATGCAGGTATCTGCAGGGTGGAGGTGCCCATCTTTATTCCTTTACCTGCCTCGTACACTACAATAAAAAAGAATATAAAGCGGTACTTGGTCTAAATTGTTGTGAGGCACATGTGAGATTTTCAGATTTGCGTTTCACATTTCACTCACAATGCTTGGGGCAGCAGCATGTGTCCGGGCAGCAGCAGCAGCTCACGTAGCAGCAGCAAGAGTGAGGACAACACTGACACCAGCACACGCCAACCAACAGAAGGAACAAGACGCTGCCCAGTGCCACGGCTGCCACAAACACCCATTCTGGAAGAGCAGACAATCAACAAAGAAATAAGCACGGACACACACGAGAACGTTCCAATAAGAGGTGTACAATATTTGGCATTTGATTGAGACCTTTTCGTTTCATTAACCCTTACATACTGTTTTTTTTATAAAAATAAATAATAATAAAAAAGAGAGCAATGATGATGACATGTCAAATCGGTGAAATTACCGAATGAGCTGAGCTCTCCATAAAAAATAAAATAAAATAAAAATTACAATAAAAAAAAAATCGCCTCTTGCCCCTAATTTTTAATAATCTTTTTTTTTTTAAATACATTTCTGGCAGTGAATGAGTTAAACAAATTCACCAATATCACGTTACATGACCTGTGCCACCACTTAGACCTTTTTCACCTGGTCTAAAGTCTTGTTTACTTTCTGTCACTAAATTGTCAGATGCACAAAAAACAAAATGCCAGATTCTCAAAATAGACTAAACTGGACTTGGCCCGGTACGAAAATCAAGATGCGGCAGTTTTTACGCTGAAAATAGAGCAAATTATGTTCATCTGATAAACAGACAGTTTAAAACCGCCCCCAAAAAAGATATTTTGATACAAAAAATGCTTGGGAGTATTGAGTGCTGCTGATTACACCTTCATTCCGCAAGCAAATAAACTCCATAACATCTCTGGAGTGGAGACAGAAAGGAGGAGGAGAAGGAGGAGGCTGATAAGGACATTCTAACTATGTGAAATCAAGGGCAACAATATCTCTTTAAACACACAAATACACAGAGAGGAAACCTGATTTAGCTACAGGAAGGAAAGGAACAGTTCCCGCTGCTGTTTCAACAAATCTGTTTGTAATGGGATCTCATTAACAAACATTACCACACACATCCACTCCAAAGATAAGCTCCCAGTAAGCATTCTGTGTGACCCAGTAACTCCTTATCATGTTGTCAGACGCATCTATACAATTGCTCCACAAACAGCACACTATGTGATGATTAAATATGGAAGGAGAGCGGAAAAGTCCCTCCTTTTAGATTACAGTTTGTCCCGGGGCGTTTTAGACAATGAGATAGCATGCAAGCCACAAACATAAATAGACCTTGAAAAAGCATAATAGCTGTTTTGCATGGGAGCTGGGCGCCAAAAGCCAAAAGTGGATTCAAATGCGAGTGTTAAAAAGCTTTGAATAAGTTCTCCACTTTGACTAAAGCCATCAACTGTTTACGTAGTTTTTACGTAGTTTTAATGACCGTTTCTCAAATATTTTACACAAAGTACCACCTCAAACAATACTTACCTCTCCAAGTGTCTCCATCATACAAACTAACATACAGTACAGTAAAGGACTACTGGCAGCCAAAGTGAAATGTAAAATGAACATTATGCACAGACTGAACATTAACACTGTGCTTACATACCCCAAAAAATAAAGTACTTAAATGATTCAACTAACAATGTACTGCAAAAAAAACTTACATAAAAATGTATGCCTTTAACTTTTTTTTAAACAGTTAAATATTAAATGCAAATTTATTACGCCTAAAACTTAAATAGAACTGAACTATAAAAATATGTATTGTAAAAGCAAAACAAAAAAAACAAAATGAGTCAGTGTACTTATATTGCGGTTTAGTCACATCACAGTGGCCAAAGGGCTTAACAGAGGCTCACATTCACCCATCCACATTCATACATACCAGTAAAGAAACCCCCCCAGAACACACTCATAAACACACACAAAATGAAGGCGCCTTAATGCTCAAAAGTCTGTAATCTTTCATGAAAGCAGACTGATTATCGTTTATGTTTAATCAAAATAAGACATTTGCGAACATCTGCTTTTACTTTGAAAAACATTGATCGAACCAGTAAATAAATCCGTTTCCAAAAGATTGGTCAGTACGTCATCATTCCCTCTTGTGTGATATCGCTGAATGAATTGTTGTTTAACTGTTTAGTTTTGTTTTTAATCACTGACTAATACCACATTAACAGCAACAGTAATCAGGGCAAAAACGTAATACACTTAAGTGCAAAATCAAATGTTATCAGGTTATTGTATACCATTGTAATCAGTACAATAATCAAATCTAAAAATAATCGATAGTGACAGCCCTAAACTGAATATGACCTGTCATTACAAAATAAATGTCAAGGCAAACAATTGATGTCACATGTCTACCAAACCAGTTATTGGCTGAGTAAAGCATCGATTATACAGTTGGCACACAGTTAGTGTTAGTAAGAGCGAAAGGAAGCAGATGAGGGTGAGGGTTGGGGGTTCATTATGCCCCTACCTGGCATAATCTTCAAATCAAAGTCAGGAAGCAGATCTCCAGGCAGGCCTGAGAAACCTGGTGAGAGACAGAGCACAGGTGAAGAGGAGAGGAAAGGGAATGAGGTGGGTGTAACCAAAGAATCCTGCGTTGAAGGAGGTTATCGGTGCAGCAGCATGCATTCAGACAATGAGAAATATAAGAAATATAAGAAATATAAGCACTTGAACACAATCACTGGCCACTTTATTAGGTACACATGTATAAGCCCTTGGCATCCAATATACTGTAAAACCGGCAAATTAAGAACGTTAACTTAGATTGTTTTGATTTGTTGTTGTTGTTTTGTAAGGTTAGAATTGTTCTTATTCCACTTTAATTTGTTTGCGTTTTATCTTGTATTAACTGTATTTCTGTATTTTACAATGTATATACGGTATGTATGCAAATGATACACTTTTTATTTCGCTTATATACACTAGTGAAATATTTTACCGTAGATAAACTACTTCACTGACTAGAATGGCAATGAGTAAAAAAAAT
This sequence comes from Leptonotus elevatus, assembly GCF_054856555.1. NCBI lineage: Eukaryota > Metazoa > Chordata > Actinopteri > Syngnathiformes > Syngnathidae > Leptonotus > Leptonotus elevatus. The sequence continues at coordinate 19,947,138 of NC_141241.1, read as the reverse complement.
AAAAAATAAGAATGACTAAACGTGAATAAAATCTCTAATTACCACCACTTCTATTCAGATCAGCTCTGAAATGTAATGTGTTCTTGGTTTCATTACTTTCATAAAAATGACCACTAATACATTTATTTGCTTATGCATTGGATCACATCAGATTGTACAGGTGTAAATAAAGTGGCTGGAGTGTACAGACACAGATCAAGAATGTGAGTGCCTCAGATAGTCAGTAAGAGAGCATCGACATGCGCCATTCCAGTCTGGTTTCAAAATGGATGAAATCCAAATGGAATTAAAACAGAGTAATCGTTTGATTTGTGAAAATAACTTCAGTGATGACAGCTGCAGTGGATATGACATGCAGAGTTGAAATATGATAGTCGGCAGTCATCTTACAAACAGGCTGCGTGAAAACATTCCGAAACTTGCCGGCCTTGGCTGGAGCGTTCCATTTATCAATTCAGGATGAATCTCTGAAGTGTTTAGAATTTTGCGATATTGCTATACCGGTAATTCTTTACATTTGCGCTGCTCGCAGAAAGTTAGGGAACAGGGGTATTTGCTTTTTGGGTGACATTTCACAATGACACTATAATAGTTACGGTATAGCGAATTTGATCCTTTACAGGTGAACTCAATTTGACCGTCTTCAAACTCTTTGGAAGTATTTTATATACAAATCAATCGTGAAAGGTGAATATACCAGCGTGCTCTTGTGAGCAGTTGAAGCAGAGGGAAAGTGACAAAGCTACAAAGCTAAAGTGATAAGCAATACTGCATGTGTAGTCCTGATGCTTCGCTTGGTCACAGCTGACAGTGGCCATACCTCAGTAGGCATCTTTCTGGCTTTGGGAACAGACAAAAAACAAAACCACTAAGATTGTTGGGAATCAGATGGACAAATGGTACGCAAATCAACTGTATCTGGACTTAGGATACCTTAGGTTTGCTTTTCGGACACCAATCTGCTTGTGTGGAATTCCAGTAGAACTGCTGCCTCTGTTATCGGGTGTCAGATGACTCAGCTTTATATCGTTTCAAATATGCTGCTTGCAGAAGCGAAGCAGGTGGTATTTGTACAATTTGTTTACGTTACTTGAGCCAGAACTAATGATTCTGAAGGCCCTGGACAGATTATACTGGCATTAATAAATAACTGAATAAAATAAAATCTCTTTGCAATTACAAACCCAATTCCCCAAAAGTTGGGACACTATACAAATTGTGAATAAAAACTGAATGTTGTTAAGTGCAATTGACTTTTCCAGCCTCTTATTGTTACCTGTCCCAACTTGTTAGAGATTTGTTGACATCCTGAAATTTACAATCAACATATTTTCCCCCTAAAATGATACATTTTCTCAGTTTAAACTTTTGACCTGTCATCTTTGTTCTATTCTGAAAAAAATATTGAAATTTGGCACTTCCACATAATTGCATTCAGTTTTTATTCACAATTTGTATAGTGTCCCAACTTTTTGGGAATTGGGTTTGTATGTTGGCTGTCAATTATGTGTGGCTTTTTACTATTTACGGGCTGACTCAGTCACTTTCCCCCGTGAATAACGGGTCTCCGCTGTATTTTCTTTTCATGCAGTTCCTTCATCCATTTGGTGTTTTTGGATTTGTTAACATTTGCACAAAATCCAACATACTAGACTAAATTAGCAGTTGTTGTTTTACACACCATTAATTTGATTTCCATTATTACGCACAGGTTTACAGCGCTCACCATTAGCTGCGAGACATGATGTCACCCTTCATCTATTGTAGTACACTATTCTGACCACTACCCCGTCTGTTTCATTAAAAGTAATCCCCATATTATTGCCACTTGAAACTATTTGCTCATAAAACAAAGAAACCTCTAAATAACTCCCAGAGGCCCTAACAGTTGTTATGGAAACAGAAGCGCCTCACATGCCCTGTCCGCGACACTGAGACAAGGAGATACATTTTAGCACGCCGATTTCTTGTGTGGCCCAACTCAACAAGTGCCATTATTCAAATAACGTTGTTGTTGTTGTTTTTTTTACTAAATACCAGTGAGGTGCTGATGTGTGTTTTTGTACATACACATAAGTCTTCAAGTGCCGACAGAGCAGACAAAAGGACTGAGAATGAGTGAGAGGGTCAAGCCTCTCAACTGTTGCTATAGTAACACTTGGACTTGCACATAAATTGAGTACACTGTCACTGTATAGTGCGACAAACTACACACACTAGAACTACTGTATGCTGCAGTCATACACACTACACACATGTACAAAGTGACATTATGTTAAAGACTCTTTAACAGTAAGAGTAAGATATGTTTCTAAACACGATACATGCTCAAAGATGATTGCTGAAAACAAAACATACATAGAGTGAGAATTGTTCCGTACTAAGTTGTGTTAAACTAGCCCCTCCCCTTAATATACTATAAGTGCTTGAGCACCTTCATTTGCATCATTGGTTATCCAGCACAATTGATTTGTGCAGTTAGCTAATTAGCTATGCTTACACTACCTTTGAATAATACGCTGCATGGCTGCTTTAGAGCGCCTCATTGTCTGCCGTGAGTGCGCGCACGTCACGGAAATAGGTAGAAGAGTGGGAGCAAAAAAAAGACGGCAGCCAGCGTGTAGACTGGGACTTTAGGGTGGCATGTCCACATTGTAGTGCCTTGTTGTAGGCCATGAGTGCACATGCATCATGGAGAGAAGGTGGGAGAGAGAGGGGAAAACAAATAAATTCTGACGTGACAGCCAGCATGCAGACCGAAGCTTTAGAGTGCCTTGTTGTCAAGGCATAGAAAAGTGAAATGACCTGGTGCGATACATTTCAGTCATCGAAGGCTTTAAGCATATTGAGGCTGAATGTGTGGACATGAGATGTAGCATCCATTTTCTAGCTTTATCAATTGTACCTTTTGGTTCGATTATGACCCTTTTGGCTAATTGAAACCAATGAAAACTAAAACAAATTGATAACTTGATAACTGGACTGATTCATATAAAGGGCTGCAAAATAATAAAATCAAACAAAGTCTGAGGTAATAAAGCAAAAATAAGTGAGTGAGTTGCTATGACAACGGGCCATGAGTTCCAGCGAAATCGCACCGCTCGTTATAAAGCAGCTTATTAATGAGGTTCCAATTGTTCTCTTGGTGGTGAATAGGACCACTTTTGAATGCCACATTATGCAACACTGTCAATATAAGCTCCAGCATTTGTTCCTTACAAAAGCTGGGGCAGGCTTGCGCATACTTGTACTTAAACAGGAGGTCAATTAGTGTGTGGTGGGATTTCTAATAAAGACATGCTTAAGACAACAAGAGGCAATGGATGCAGCAAATCATACGAGAATGGCATCTTCATTTCTAGCTGCTTCTCCATAAGTATTAACACCTTACCAAGAACAAGCAGCTCCACGGAGGCTTCATTCTGTCCCACCACATCGTCTGCTATAACCACTTTGCATGTGTACACGCCACTGTCCCCCCACCGGACCCCTGCGATGCGCAGGTCTGCCTCTGCAAGACACAAATAGCAGAAATTAAATGATTATCAGGAAAAATGCTTTTTTCAAGCTGCCGGTGATAAAAAAAAATAATCACGCAAACCCTGATGCAGTTTACAGTTCATGTATACATTATATACATGATGTAGTATGCAGAAAAGTCATCTATTAGTGAAAACAATGTTCCTGGTAAGACACAGTCGTTCTACTATAGTGCCCTAGCTAATTTTGAATGATCTTTCGAGTCTTCTAGTCAACTTGATGCTACTCGTACTACAAGTGATGCTGGAACTTCAGCTGGAGATCAAGAACATGGAATAAATGTTCAAACAACTTTAAATAAGTCTGCCTCATGTCTCGTGTTCTTTTGGCCGGAGAACTATCCACATACAGGACAATACAAGGCTGCTGCCTCTATTGTAGGAGATCAGACATAAAAACAACAGTCAGGAAAGGGGGTTGTATTCTTGATTTCCTTTTCCTGTTTGGCAAGGAAGCAGGCGCAGCGGACCAGACGTGCGCCGCTTACTGGAGGCAATCTCCCCTTCGACATCAGTCACTCACTGCAAATGTCTAATCTAATGATCGGTCATTTCTTTTCTTTAACACCATTCACAGCATCACTATCAACTATCACATCTTTATCCACACTAGCAGAATCTGTGTCTTACTTCAACTGCATATCTTTAGCCAGGCAAAACTGTGCACTAGTTGACAACTGTGTGCTACTAGTACAACTGGTAAAGTGCTAGATGTTAAGTAGTAGCATTTCATAATGTAATTTGCACTATTAGTAGCACTCAGAGGTCACAATTTTGCATCACTAGTGACATGTAGTGGTCCAAGTAGTGTACAGGATTTAGAAATGTCATACAGTAGTCGAAACATTTTTACTAGTGAGACACAGTGTGAATTGTCTTACTAGTGCCATACGGGTACATGGTGCTTGAGCTGGATAGCAAGGATATCGAACAAACAGATTTATGAAAAGCCATCTCAGAATCTACTAGTGCCCTGGATTGTCCATGCACTAGTGCTCTCTTGTTCTCAATAGTATTATTATTCCACAAGTAGAATAACTAGGGAACACTAGTAGAACGACTATGTCTTATTAGTAGCGTTGTTTCCACTGCTGAATAGAATTTCTGTACTCTAGTAGGATTTTTTTTGTACACTACTAGGACTACTTTTTTTATATAATGTTTACAATTCAAGCACACTTTTACATTACTAGTAAGATATAATTGTGCTACTAGTATGCCGAAGTAAAGCTGAATATGAACGATATCAAATCAATGCTAAACAGCCATTTGAGAATCTACTAGTGCACTGCATTGTCCATGTACTAGTTTACTCTTTGTCCACAATAGTATGACAATTCCATTATGAGAAGACTCGGGTTCATTAGTAGAATGACTGTCATACAATTAATATTTTTTCCACTACTGCCTCCCACAACATTACGAAATTTCTGTGCACTAGTAGGACAACTTTGGCAAACTAGTAGTAGGACAACTATTTCACACTTGCGAGGCAAAGCTACTAGTGCAGGTGTCTGCAACATGTGGCTCTTTAGTCCCTGTCCTGTGGCTCCATGTGGATGTCTAAAAAAATGTAGAATTTTTTTTTTGCATATTTTTTTTTTATTTAGATCAAATATTCTTTAAATAATGATTTAGATAAATAAATAAATAAAAACATAATAATTAAATATTCCAAAAATGTCAGTCCAAAAAGTTGTCAGAAAAAGCGAAACAAAAGGTAGATAAAAAATTTATAGAACAAAATACTGTATCAAAAACTGACCATAAAATGCCAAAAAGGAAAAGCAAAAAAATTACCATAAAATTGCCAAATTGTCAGAAAATTGAATAAAAAATGCAGAGGAAAAATTAAGAAAAATTGTTGTAAAATGTCCAAAAATGCCTGCAACGCTTGTGAGGATTAAGCAGTTAAGAAAATGGATAGGTGGATGTCCAAAAACAAAGACGAGAGGTAGAAAACTACTGCAATATGTCCATACAATAGCCAAAACTGTCAGAAATTTGACAGAAAGGCCGAAAAGTACATAAAATATATGAAAAAACAAAGTTATGAAAAATTACAAAAAGAAAAAAACAAAAAACTAAACAAAACAAAACGGAAGCTAAAAGGTAGAAGAAAATGAATGTCAAAGTATTGGATGCTGCATATTTATCCGTTATGGTGCAGCTCTAATTAGCTGGTGAGCCCTCAGAACATTAGAGTGACACACCGTTTCCTTCATCACATAATCTTCAAATGTTTTGCGGCTCCAGACGGATTTTTGGTTTTTTATTTGGCCAAAAATGGCTCTTTTGAGCGGGAAAGGTTGCTGATCCCTGTATTGGGAATTTCTTTACATGATAAGGTGCTGTATAAATAAAGTTGACTTGACACATACCTACTATTTTGACCTAGTAGTGTTACAAGTGCAGCACAGTAGTTTAGCAGCAAGTTTTAATCGAGCCACTGAGAAAAAAATGTCACCATGTGAATGTAATTTGGGAAAACATGCGAGTGGTGCTTAGTCCTTACTGTTGATGATGGAAACGTCTCTGTTCTTGTAGTACTCTGACAGAGTGACGGAGGACCCAGCAACGGAGGCCACGGTTCGCACCGTGCGGCTGCTGTCCGAGCAGTCCAGGTAGCTGGCTTTCTTCCTGTTCTCGTGACCTCCTCCTCCTCCCATCGGTCCGCCTGCGCCCAGGTTGTCGGAAAAACTGAAGGAATCCCGCGTGCGGTCCCGGCAGTACGACTTGTAGACCCACTGCACGATCGGCGTTTGGGTGGACACGCTGTTGAACTGGCACGGCAGCACCACCGACTGGAACAGCACGGCGTATTTCTTGTCGTCTCTTACTAACACGTGAATTCCGCAGCACTGCTGCGGGAGGAAACCTGCGGAGAACAATAGCAAGTGACTTGACTTTTTTTTTTTTTGTACACAACACAGTATCAGTCAAAACACGTTCAATGATCAACTGGAAATTTGGCGTTGGAGTTATTACTGATATCCTACTTGTATGTGGATTTGTCCATGTACTACTAGTATGTTCTTTGTCATAAGTAGAATGATTAGGGCATACGGTGAGTAGAGTTCATCTTACTTTCATCATCTAAATGATTAAGGTACACCAGTAGAGTGATACTAGTAAGCTTTTTTTCACTACTGCATGGAATTTCACCACACCACCACAAAAACCTAACTAGTAAACTAGCGCTAATAACACTACTAGGCCTAACTAGCTGGTATGTGTCACACACCAGTAGCCTCCGGGAGCCTATTAACCCCAAAATAGTAAAAAATAATAATTACTAGTGACAATTGCTTCAAGGATGCCACCGTTATTCTACTTGAAATGTCCTAGAGAGGTGGAGAAAAAAACAAAAACGCTAGTAGTAGGCTAAGACAGTCATTCTACTAGTGCACACTAGTTCTGCTAGTGTGCCCTTTCCCTACTGGTGCACTGAATCAACTCAGATATATTTTTAGGTCCATGTACTTGTACACTCTTTGACCTCACTAAGAGGATGCTCCTAATATGTGAAACATGCCTATAGGTGGTCTTACTAGTGCAGCTCAGTAAATGTGTAAAGTTTAATTGCTTACTAGTGAGCCAAAAGTAAAAATCCTCTCCACTACTTTCTGCACACTTGTACGGCAAATTTGGCATTCTAGTAGGATACATAGATGTTACTAGTCGGGCAAAACTTTGCACAAGTTCACATCTGTGCGCTACTAGTGAATAGCTATATGCTAACTACAATTTTAAGTAGTAGTGCTAGTAGCACACATTTCTCAACTACACTGCAAAAACTAAAATCTTAAGTAAGATATAATTTCTTAAATTTAACCTAAATTTGCTTATTTTGATTTGACAAGTTATTTTACTTAAAATGAAATTGTCAGGCAAGATCATTGTGCTTATTTTAAGATACTTATTACTCAATTATCTTATTTGATCAAGCAGTCTTGGCGTTAAGTGCTAACAGCCAATTTTAAGTACTGTGAGGATTAAAACAAGCATTTCCCACATTTTAAGATGACAACTAACCAACATCAAAGGCCCTGAACTGGGGTTTCATGAGTTTTCTTATTTTAAGATTTTGCATAATCTAGTCCTAAAATAAATGGAAAATTATATGCATGGTTAATTTTGTTATATTTACTACGCTCATGTTTCCTTCTTTCAGAACCAGCTCAGTGATCTAGTGGTAGAGTGCCTACCCTCAGACTTGAAGGTTGTGGGTTCAATTCCTGGCTAGGTCATGACAAAGAAAATGGGACCTGTTACCGCCCTGCTTGACACTCAGGCTAAGTTGTCCAAGTGTAAAAAATAAATAAATACTCATGTATTTTAAGAAAATATTCTATATATTACAGCTTGAAAAAAGTCGACATTACTTGTTTCTCGTCTAAAAATAAAATTTTCAAGACCGCAGTGGTTAATATGGGCCTAGTATTATTTTCTTATTTTTCTAAATCTTACAGGTAAATTTAAGTAAAATGTTCTCGTTCTGTTGGCAGATAATTTTGCTTATTTGAAGTAATAATTTTCTTATTTTACTATATTTTTTTCTTAAATTTTCTACAGTCCTTTTTGCAGTGTAGTGTCAGTTTCCCCCCAATGTAGTTCTACTATCTTCTTTTAGCGTTCCATTGACAATCACAGATAACGGGAAGCTGAGTCTACTCTAAAAACGAGAAAGACAAAACAAAAGCACTCTAACCAACATGCAGTTAGAATGTGTTAAAAAAACAAAAACAAGGCTGAGCTGTAACTTGGTCAACCCTGTTCTTGTTTTGGAGACTGTGAAGCTGCAGGCGCTGGAGTCACATGATGACCAGGAGCTTGAACTCAGCAGGTCGGAAGCAACGTTCACCCCAAGGAGAACCATGTGAAAGAAACACGCCACCCCCACACATCCACACCCACTAACATCTGTGAAAACACGAGGTCCAAGGATCAGGTGTTTTCGGGCGCGCACGTTGTTGCTTCAGCACGGTTAACTTACACCTCCTTCTCCCGACTCCCACTGGCGTGCGCTCACATTGCATTAATTTATTTACTTTACGCTTAAGCATATTTACGTCATCATACCACACTGCATTACTATCATTGGTCCTAACTTCATAGTGTCTATTTCTACATTGTTATGTCTGATAATTCTATTGCTTTTTTTGTTTTGTTTTTTTACTCTTTTACTATTTCGAGATTTCCCATGACCCTTCAAAAACCAACAGGTGCATGTTTCTATGACAACTTAGGGATGGGTGAATTTCAAGGATTTAGTACTCACGATGGCAATACGATACCAGTATCATCCGTCCTATTATGGCCGTTTTACGATGAGGAACTAGAAATAATAGAAAATTTCCATTTGCATACAATTTTAAGGAAAATGCTGTATTGGGATATATAGGTATTTAAAATTGTCATTGGGGTTTTGTGGAAATTCTATATATCAAAAGTACTAGTGGTATCAATGACTACTCAACTCGTACTAATACATGTCTAAAAAAAAAAAAGGGAAAAAAAGTAATTTCAATTTACAAGAATGAAAAGAAAAACAAAATACTAAACATAACGGCCATATGATTTTAAATGACCGAAACAAAAACACTTGACTTGAAAAGGATTGAAACGGCAACAAGACATGACAAGGAAGCGAAACGAAAGCAGGGAACTTAGGCCCCGTCCAGACGGAAGCAAACCCGGCTTCGTTTCTCAAACAAATCTCATACACACAGAAGCACTTCAAGACTTGCATGTGTCCGAAAGAAGACGCTGAGGATGTTTAACGGCTGTAATGTATATGCCAAGCCTGGAGTGGCGCTGTAGTGCACCCACATGGAGTTGACAGAAAGCGTAGAAGAATCAGCGAAGAAGACGGACATTTTTTTTTTTTACTTTATTGCATTCTACAGAACAAACATGGCTTTGCATGTATCAAAACAACATGAAAAAGACGAACACAGAAGAAGTGACAATGGCGGTGATTCAAGTACAACACCGCTTGTTGAACGTGGGAATAAAGAAGCAAAATATTTTGCTGCGGAACCATAAGCAAGCTAAGGAGGCTGCGCAAAACGACTACGACACGGCTATCCGCCATTGGCGGTTTGCGCGCAGTCACGCGAGAATTGGCGCATCCGTCACCAATGTGCGACAATGCGTCGTCATCGAGCTGCGACCATTAAGTCATCACTGGTGGAGTATCCTGCATATGGTGTCCAGATGGACGTGTTCAAAAGTGATCGGTTTCAAGCTCCGAAACCGCGCCGTCATGTGGACGAACGGCTTAAACGATAAGAAACCTGGACAAGACTGAGGGAGCTAATTGAATGACACAAGGGACCAGGTTGAAAAGCACAGGTGGGCACAATAAAACTTAACGAGACTTTGACAGAAAGGGACACAAGGAAACATGGCAACTAATATCTAATCTAACGTCTAACTAATGTTTAACTAAAATTAAATAAACAAAACAAAGATCATGGCAGAAAATAATCTTTGTAGCGCCAGTAAAAAAAAAGAAATCTTTTTACTTTTGTGTATTTTGGGTACTTTTTGAAAAATAAAATAAAATCATGACATTTTGAATTATTTTTTATAGTTGTCATACATCAAGATCAAAACAGGTCAAATTTGACGTGAATGGTATGTCAAGTGTACTAATATTTTTTAGGCATGAGTATATACGTAGAATAAAAATTTTGTATGACCATGAAGAATCTTAACACATTACTTTTAAAAAATATTTCTACTTTTTGTATTATTTTAAAAATATACTGGTACCATAAATGAAATTTTATGATAGTAACCCTTGAATATTATTATTTTTATTTCCATTCCCTAAGGGAGAAATCGTTTCCCAGACCAAATAAATCAGAGCTTGATGTATGCTATTGGTTCTGAGAAATTCCACTGAATTGGACTCCAAGGCAACAGTTTGTACTTTGTCCAGAGATCCCAGACTGTAAAAGTCAAGTGTACAAAAGAAGTACCTTGGAGGGTACCGTCTCAGTGACAAGACTTGACGGTACCCCTAAACTACATTGTTGTCCTGGGAAAGATGAGAATAGAAGATCCCTGACAACAGTTGTGTACAAACACTCCCACCCCATTTTTTTCTTAAACTACCTTATTAGTGTTTTAGATTTAAATAATGTTTAAGGATCAAACAACTCACATAGAAATACTCTTGGAGGAGCTTTCTCTTTACTTGTAGGGAGTACAACAAAAACAGAGGACTGATTCTTCTAGGATCAAGGACCTACTAGAGCAACCCACACTTTATTACTCTTTTAGAACAAAATCCCTCCTGGGGAGAACATATAAGCAGAAGAAGGAGGTGGGTGGGGGGTTCCTGTTGCGATATTAGAAGTGGGGCTAGGAATGTTTTGAGGGTGTGGCATAATTTGTTGTAGTCTTGACTTGAATCATTATTTTAGCTAGAAATATTTGTGTAGGTGCAGGATGATAGGCATGACAAGTAACAAATAGCTTTTTATTTTTACTCCCTACATCTGGACTTTGTGCTTCTTTTCACACTGCACTTAGCAGTGCACAGCGCAACATTGACAAACCTGGACAGACCCTGCTGCACCCAGCCTCAAATTGAAAATTTTCAATTTGGTAGCGGTGTCACTTTAACAATAGAAGGGGCAACCAATAGGACAGGGGTTGGTTGGCAAAGGCATTTCAGAGCGCAAACAAACAAACAAAAAGATGAGTGTGTACAGTAAATGACATGGAGAAAATTGAGAAAGTAATAACAAATGTGGTGTCCCAGTGTTCCGAGCAATAGGACACAAGAGAGAAAAAATAAATAAATAAAATAAAAAAAGGACACAAGAGAAATGAAAAACGGTCTACTTCACGTCCAAATCCAGTAGGACTAGCCTCCAAGCTACTTCCTGGTAGGATGCTAAGCAACCACTTCCAAATATGGGCAAGCAAGACATTCCCCTTTTTAAGATAATTGTGTGATTTATGTTGGCCCAAAGAAGGAGGTGAATGCATTGTGTCTCGTGCCAACATAAACCAATAGCTTCAGCTGTTTAAATATTCTCCAGATAACCTGAAAATAAAAAACATAGGCTACAGGTACATGTAAAGTGTATTTTTGTTGTTATCAATAACCCCCTTTTTTTTTTTTTTTTGCTTTTTTATCGTGTACACAAGTACATTTGGGAGTTGTGTACCTTTTTTCCTTTACTGAGTAAAAGAGTTGAATACTGTACATTTATTTCTACTTTACTACAGAGTACTTAATTCTTCCTCCTCACCAAAGTGAGGGAACAATATCAACATGGTTGTAGTCAGTTAACAGTTAACCCCCCCACCCCGCCTAACTCGGATTATTCACCCTTGGTTTAGTTTTAAATAAACTTCTTTCAAGGTGCTCCGCTTGACTTTCGAATCAGTGAGCTCTGAAAAAAGCACACACATACAAATTGCGTGCATAGTGCACAACTGCACACACAGACAACTTGAAAAATGATCACCAGAGTCAAGAAGGAACATTTCATTTGAGCAAATGCTGAAATTTCGTCGTTATAACCAATTACTGCATCCATTTATCAGGCAGTGAACAGTATAACGAGAACTTTACCGTGTGGACCTGCTCATTCCTTCCACCTACCTGCCAAATAAGCGATCACGATCCACCACTTCGGTATGAAAAACATGCTCCAGACGTTGTAAGTGAATTTCAGTCTATCCAAGTGGATGTTGCGCTCTATTCTCTTCTCTCGTTTCATCTTGGATGTCACTTGTTGTTCTACTCACACAATCTTGGGACGTCGGTGCCACCAAGTGCGTAGTAAGTGGCAGATAACGGGACACAAGGTGTCAAGCTACTATTAAAACGCGCTTTTCCCGAAAATACTTTCACAATAAGAGCGCCTTGGCGATGTTCCTGTTACTTGTTTCTTTTCAGGATAAAAGTGAAAAAAGAACTACAGTACAACAACATATGAAAAGCCATATGAGCATTTTTTTTTACCCCCTAGATCCTTGAAATCCCTCTTAAGACAGTCACTACTAGTAATTGTTTTTGTCACTTGTAAAAAGCACTATTATTCAGCACTAAATTCCACTCTATGACATGTCCGCACACTAAACTATGTCACTCGTGAGGCGAAACAATTCTGGTCCTACTAATCAGGTCCAGGAGGCTCTCTAGTGTGTGACGTCAAGTAGCCTGGTATCGTTAGTGCTAGTTTACTATAAGTTTAAAAGTAAACTAGTAGGCCAAAAGTTGTAGTATAGTTTAAAAAAATATATATTTTTTTTTAAGGCTACTAGTAAGACTAATAGTAATTGTCTGGCTAGTTGAGATTCCCTTAATTTCGGGATACAACCTCCAGGTGACCGTTTGAATTAGACTATAGTGCTTTCATTAGAGGTGAGGTACTGCCCTCTTGTGTTCCAGATCCAGTGACGATTTTTAAAAGTGTGTCAGCCTTATTTTATTTAATATTTCAAATGGAATACAGTTTACATTATTTTACAAAACATTAAAACACGCACGCACACAAAATATCATTTTTGTTAGCCTGCCTGAGAGACTAGCGCCTAAAAAAGGTGACAAAGACACATGCTATATGTATTGTATCCTAACAAACAGTGTCTAATCAGAAATGCACTGCACCCATTTTAAATTGCAGTGAAAGAGGACGTGAAAGCTTTGGCGCACTACGTGGAATGTGACCAAACCTGACTGAACAAAATGACACTCACGCATTTAAAACGCAACATGCATGCTTCAGCCAAGACAACTGAAAACCATATACTGTATACAGTATACTTAGAAGAAAAAAACTCTTGACAGATACACTCACACATTCACTTTTAAAAGATCATTATGGAATGGGACTTGATAAGGATACATATAATCTGTTTTTGTGTGTGTGAAAAAAATCATATAAAAATATAGAGATAGAACTTAAGCACTTCCTATACAATGGAGAAAAACAACTAGGGCATTGTTACTAAAAAAAAAACTGTTACTAAAAATAAAAAACTGGTAAAATAACCCATAAAGACAAAACTTGCAACATATTAAAAAAAACTCTTTTGTTCATGCGTTTCAGCACACTGACTGCTTTAACTCAATTTTACCATCAAATACATGCAGATTTTCTCAATTCATGGCATGGCTCGTTTCCAAACTTGGCCATCTTAATTTCCCATTGATAATTTCCAGAAACTTTTTGTCATTTTCGGTTGGGATGGAAGTAGGATACAAGTCATTTTTGGCCTTCAATATTTTACAAAGCCCAGGAAAGTGGCAAGCTCGTATCGACGATGAAAATGTCAGCCCCACCTCTGAAGATCAGCCATAATCAGTATATGTAAGTCCTTGGGGAATAATCATCAAGATGAAGTATGGTGATCAATGAACCTGTGAGGCTTATTCATCTCTCCTGCGCGGTTTATCAGATGGGACGGGAGGCCTGTCGCGATCATCGTAAGGGACATCATAACGATCATCATCACGATAGCGCCGATCTCGGTTTCTCTCATTGTCATCGTCATAGCGCTCATTGTACTTATCGCGGGGATCGCCACGGCGGTCGTCGTCGTCATAGCGCTCACGGCGGTCTCCATACTTGTCACGTACGTCGGAATAGTCGCTGCGCCGATCGGTGTAATCGCTGCGACGGTCGTCGTAGTCACTGCGGCGGTCAGTGTAATCGCTGCGACGGTCGTCGTAGTCGCTGCGGCGGTCGGTGTAGTCGCTGCGGCGATCGTCGGGATCCCCGCCTGGGTTGGGGTCACGCTCGCTGCGTTCCTCGTGCGACTCCTGAAGGGGGGCCCTCACACTGGACTCGTCATCGTCCTCGATGCGTCGATCAGCTGACCTTTCAGCTCCGTTCCTGTCGGGCACTTTTTCAGGGGGCCCTTCCCCACGAACTCTGAAAAGTGAACACAACACTGTCATGTGTTCGTTGTTATTATTCGTTGTGACTAAAATTATTCGTTTTGACTTATACTCTTCATTTTGTAGAGTTTTACTTTGCTGCATTGCCTCTGGTACATGTTTACGACGGCGTATTAGGGCCACGTATAAATATATATTTTTTTAGAGGGTGGGGGCAATATTCAGTGAAAAAAAAAAAATCCCAAATTTGCCAGTTTATAAAGTAGCAAATTTGCCACTTTATATAGTGGCAGATTTGCGAGAAAAAAACCCTCAAAAACTAACGAGAAATACACGTAACGTCCTACTCGACTGTTTGTGCCATACTTTTCGGTCGGGTTTACAAATAAGGAGATAATAATTAGTTTTAGCATAGATTAACCATATCATGTTAAGCATTCGCTCTTTGAAGCGTTGTGTACAGCCACTGGCCAGCGACAAAGACGCCTCGCTTTGCGAAGGTCCACACCCGGACGATCAAGCATTTAAGTTAATTTGTTAAAATGTATATTTACTTGTACATTTATGTTTCCAGAATTATTATTTACACATTCATACATTTTGGTATTTTTTTTGTACAAGTATCCAAGTTGATGTGTCGAATCTGCTGCTCTCCGTCATTCACTTGCATTTACCTACGACATCTGATTGGATAGTGTTAGTCAGCTGATAGGGGATCAGGAAGTGTTGTTGCTCTGGCTGCGGTGAATGACGAGTAAAGTTTTTATTTAAGAATGAATCCGTCTCCATCCTGCCTTTTCATTTTATAAACAGTGTCCCATTAACCACCAACGAATCCTCCCATGATTAGACTATAGCTATGCTACGTGTATTTCTTGTAAGTTTTTTTCTCGCAAATCTGCCACTTTATAAAGTGGCAAATTTGCGAGAAAAAAAAAGTGTATATTTGCGAGTTTAGTAAGTGGGAAATTTGCGATTTTTTTTCTCTGAATATTGCCCCCTCCCTCTAAAAAATATATATTTATACGTAGCCCTAATACGCCGTCGTACATGTTCAATGTAAATATTGTATTTATTAATTTTTTTTTTTTAATTTTCAGCTTCTCTGTGTTGCCATGCCAATCTATTCTGCCTAGGGCCTCCAGA
Organism: Leptonotus elevatus; assembly: GCF_054856555.1. NCBI lineage: Eukaryota > Metazoa > Chordata > Actinopteri > Syngnathiformes > Syngnathidae > Leptonotus > Leptonotus elevatus. Next base: position 19,931,580 of record NC_141241.1, on the reverse strand, counting down.
ATAAGTCATGCTGACCCGTGTAACTAACTATTAGCAGTGGGACTGTGCCATTAACTAATCAGATTTCAAATTCATTCTCAGCGGCTCAGTGAACTGGCCCTCAATGACTTCAGCAGGAGTCCGTCTTCTGATTGGTTGGTCAGAGCCCTAAAAGTTCCACGAAACAAAACACATCTGTAGCAACCTACACACGTTTCTATGGGCATTGTATGAATACAATTAACAATAGAGCAATACAGTAAATTTAATTACATAACAATTGTTTTTTTTCATAGATTGTCTGAAGTGCTCCAAATTATGCCCCTCCCCCCCGCCCCCCAAATATATACAGCCAAGAAAAAAAAACTCTTTAGAGTTTAAATGTATTTTTAAATAAATTTGGTAAGCTATGAAATCAACCTCTTGTTGCTAATTACATTTATCTCGAGTGTGTCCGGAAAGAAAACGTTACCCCATTGCATATTCCTCATCTTCCTTCTTCTTGCGGCAGCAGCAGCAGTAGATGACGACGACGAGGATGATCAACGCTGCAACGACTCCTGCAATGATTCCTGCTGTGGAGCCGATGTTCATGGACGCTAGACAGACAGAGTGCATGGAAGACCCAAAGGACGAGGGAGGGATAAGACAATGCATTGTTGCAAAAAAAAAAAAGAAAACAAAAAGTATTTGTTTGGAGAAAAGCTTTAGCGATAGCAAAGGCGTTTCCTACGCGGCATGACTGTGAGGGTGACGTTGCAGCTGGAACTGCGGATCTTGTTGCTTGAGGTGCAGGTGTAGTATCCTGATGTCTCTTTGGTGATGTTGAATAGAGGCAAGATTCCAACTTCTGACAGACACAATCAGAATAAACGCTTGGAGGCTTGCACTTCCTGACATTCCCTATTATATTATTTTCATGAAGACCATGACCACACACAAAAAAAAGGATCACATGAAACACACATGCACACAGTGTCTAATACAAGCGCTATGTCACTTGTGCCTTTGCGATATAATACTTATATTAAAATGAATGGAAAAAGGGTTATAATGTGCTACAGATGCCCCAAGATGGCTATAAAGCATTAATTTTGCTTAAATGAAAGTCCTCAACTCACTTCCACATAGTTCCATGACACAAGATGATGACGAATCCCCATAAAAACACAAATTTTGCCTAAATAAGCCAAAAAAAAACCAAAAACCCATCACATGTATTCTTCAAAAAAAACCTCCTCAACTCTTGAGAATCATTTCTTGGCCACAAAATGGCTGCAAACACTACATTTGTCTAAACAAAGCTCTTCGACAACCTTACAATTTTATATTTTTATTATTTAGACAATTTCAGTCCTATGTTGGCAGTCAGAAATTTGAGTAATACTTTGCTTTGAAACAGCAGCATGTGAATACTGTGGATGTTGTTCACTTCTTTCCATTTCAAGTGGTAACCATCTTAGTTGTCTTGTTTCTCATCCTAATTTTGGCAAGGATTATTGGTTGGATAGAGCAGATGTATGATGTACTTACTGCTGGTACTCCTTGGGCCTTTCATACGAGGAACTTTGCGCACGTCAAGACTAGTCCACTCGTATTCGGGTGGAGGTGAGCCCTCCTCTGATTGACAGGTCAGGTTGATGTTCTGTCCATATGTCGCTTTCCCTTGGATTTTACAGATGGGTGTAGACGGAGCCACTAAAAGCAACACAGTTACAGAAATGGCACACTGTTACATAGTAATCATTTTGTATACCCAAAATATACACACACAAAAAAGGTGCAGACAATATGTGATGCACATTTATTTTCCAACCAATGAAAAATGTTACCTAGAACCACCAAGCGAGTGCTGTCGAAAAGCGTGCCCTCCGTGTCTCCTGGGATCTGCACACGGCACTCAAATTCTTTGTTGTCCGCAAGTGTGATTGAGAAAAGTTGCAGGTCGGCCTTTCCCGCGGCCAGGTTCACGTCCATTGTCACGCGTCCAATGTGGGCTTCTTTGATGTCCAGCACTGAACCAACCGAGTAATAAGTGGCTATCACTCTCTGTTCAAATCAACAACATCACAATGGTTATCATATGCCGGCCTTTGCTGTCCACCTGGCATATTTTTTTTTTTTACCAGGGTGGCAGTTTTTGTAAGATTTTTTTTTCCCCATTTGCAACTTTAGTACTTTAAATATATACAAAAATGCACAGTTTACATTAAATTTTATCATTGTTGGTCAATTGGAATGCATGAAAAGTACATTCTTAAATTCCTTGCCATGATTGGATTAAATCTTTCAATTGGATTTCATTCTACATTAGGGCTTCAACAATTGAGTAATTCAATTAATCAATCAATTCATCTCTGGTTTGAAACATCTCCCATTATCCAATTAATCAAGTAAATTATCTGCTCTTTACCAGATTACCAGTGATCCATTTTTGGTTAAGGCCCCAGTTTCATCTACTTAAATTCCAAAATAGGTGTATAATGACTTTCTGCATTCCAATGGAGCACATGAATGACAATTTAGAGTGTACAAAGTGGTGATTCCCTCTGCTGACCACAGAAATGAATTACATTTCAATTTAAGGAGCGGAAGCACCCTTTACTGTAGAACTGTACAATAAGCACAAAAAAAAGGGGGGGGGGGGTGTTCTGTACTGACTATAAACAAAAATATGTATTTTGGAGGGTGTTTTCTGCACATTGTAATGGAAAGTAGCCTATGGCTAGAATCCAATGTGGTGCGTTTACATGCATGTATCCCATGAGATATTTATCAACATACACCGTCCCGACTATATAAATAAAATTGAAACTGGAATTTGAAATGTAAAAAAAACTAAATACACTAATGACATGGACTGATGTTAGTAACACTAATAAAGTAAAATAATCAAAAAAACAATATTAAAAAATATCGGCACTTATTTTAGGCCATAAACAAATGGAAATATTAGTAGACTACATTTGAACAAGGCCTTATAAATAAATATTGATGGAAACAAATAGTCGTTTGCACTTATAGCTATGAATGACAGCAAGAGATCGACGGCTAAAGAACAAACCTCATCCGCATCAGCTTCTAATCCTTCCACAGACCACGTGATGATAGTTAGTGGCGGATCGGGGACATCAGATTGAAACGTGCATGGCAATGTTACGTTGTCACCTCTGGCATACTCGTACTCTTTCTCTGCGATGCTCACTTCTAAGGCACCAACACCCACCGACACTGTAATGATGTCAAAAAGATGATTGATTTAGAAGAAGAACCGTTGCTCATACGTGAATTCAATAGCTTCCTCATCTCGCTAAATAAACTGAACAAAAATACTAAACTATTTGACTCTTTACACTTTAAAACCGATATTATTAGTTTTGGTCTTACTTAGTTAAAACAGGCTTGCGACTTTTTCCACATATGACGACACCATGTAAAGACATGTAAATGGGGAGAGCTCGAGTCAACCGTGCTTGAAAGCTTGTAGATATGTAAAGTGGAAAAGGGACACCACTGACATAATACAGAACATGGACCAAGGAGCTTTTATTAAAGTGATGCAGAATATAACAAGATATTCCCTATCAGTGGCCCTTTTTAAGGGAATCGTTTACATGTCAGTTGCAAGAATGATTCGTAGCAGCCTAAAAACTGCTTTCAAAAATGATGTTAAATCTGAAAAAGCACACATCTTTCAGTTGATATTTGAGTAGCCTATTTTGTGTACTGCTAATTTGTTTGGCTCACACAGCAAACTTTTGTTCTTATTATTTTGTCATATTTTAGATGTCTGTATCTTAAGAAAAATAAAAAAGGAGGGAAGATATTTTGTGTGGATTTTTTTTTTTTTTGTACTAAGTTATCAAAACAAATATAATTGATGGTAAAAATAAATTTGTACTTTTTCATTTCAGACTAGTTTTATAATTTCACAAACAGTAATTTCACCATTCAGGCTTTTTAATGTATTAATTTATTTGTTTATACGCTGCCTGTAAGTGTGAGCTTCTGCTCATTACATATAGCATCTTAACAGCACAACTACAAAATGGTGGATTCTTTAGGCTTAGATGGTTCTCCAAGGATATTCGAACAGACTGTCGACTTTGTCAAGCTAAAGCGAGACAGCCATGTTGGGCGTTTCCCCATTTTATTGCCATAGAAGGTTTTTATACATCAACTTGAGATTTAAAAACATACAGGTTGAATCCGCCACATTTTAAAAACAAATGTGTCTATAATTTGACTGGTCTCCTGTAAATATAGGCTTAAACAAACACTTTACATGCCAGACAACCTGAGAAAGCTTCGGAGAGTAGCACAAACGAAAACAGGTGTGGCCCCTTAAAAAAAATATTGTGCACAACGACTCACTCAGATATAGAAGAGTGATGGTGAAAATCCTTGTCTCCATGGCTAGAACCCACGTTTTAGCGTACCCGTTAAAAACGGCAACGCAAGTATCACACTTCAAGAGCTGTCCTCGTCGATCTGTGTGCCGCTCCAGGTGAGCCGCTTGAGCCTGGAATTGGCCGTTGACTGAGAGCTCCCCTGAGCCAATCACGGCCGCTCTCGTCGAACAGGTAGCATTTCTTGCCCCGCCCACCAGACGTGTCTTGGCCTGCGCGCTGCCGACCCTGGCTTGGAAGGAGCTTAACCAGGAGACTCTCATCACATTTCAAATGTCCGTGATGCGTTTAAGCTACACCGTTGACAAAAAGCGCACATTTGACTTGATTTATAGTAGTTAACTCATGTTGCGAAAGTGAGGGGCATGCTAAAACAGGCATTTGGGTTGAGCAACAAACAAACTGTTTAAACCACAAGAGTTGGAACCTGTTAAACTGGTTACATGAGAACCTTACCCCGCTGAGTTTTTAGTGTAAGCAGAAGTGGCAAAAGTACTCAAGTCCAAGCCTGTATTTAAGTAGAAGTATAAATACTTAAGTAAGGAAGAAAGGAAGGAAGTAAATTAGATAAATAAATAAATACAAATAGAAAAGTATACATTTTTATTTGCCCCCTTTAGTGAAATAAACTTCTTTTTTTTAATGCAGTCCGAAATGAACAGTACACAAGTTACATTTAATTTATATTGTCAAATACATACAATACCGTTTTGCTAACTTGACATACATAAAATTAAAAAAATATATACCAGTGAGAGGTTTCGGTATTTGGTTTATGAATTTTGTGGGAGTGAGTGTGTTTTTTACGTGTGAGAGTTTGTGTGTGTGCGTGCGTGCGTGCGTATGTGCGAGAGAGAGAGAGAGAGAGAGAGAGAGACAGACAGAAACAGAGCCAGAGCCAGAGCCAGAGCCAGAGCCAGAGCCAGAGCCAGAGCCAGAGCCAGAGCCAGAGCCAGAGCCAGAGCCCGAGAGAGCGAGAGAGCGAGAGAGCGAGAGAGCGAGAGAGCGAGAGAGCGAGAGAGCGAGAGAGAGAGAGAGAGCGCGACAGGAGAACCACGGCAGGGATGCATGGAATACTGAACACAATTTATTCAACAAAAACACTAACAGGGGTAAAACTCTAAATGAACAAAACCAGCAACGTTCTAAAAAGACCAAAAATCAAAGTAACAACAAAACACAAGAGTGGTGACAGTAACAATGATCTAACAAAGACTGAACGAAACCAGGAAACTAAATACAAGCCAACTGATGAGACAACGAGAGACACCTGGACAAGACACAAGTGGCTGGGGGAGATGACTGGATGACACAAGGGAACAGGATGACGAGTACAGGTGCAAACAAAATGAGCAAGACAGGACACAAAAACATGATATACACAAACATTATCAAATATATAAGTATATCAAATAAATGCTCAGATGACATTCCATAGCCACAACTATAGCTTTGTCATTATATATACATATATATATATATATATATATATATATATATATTTATATACACACACACACACACACAACTTTTTTACACTAATTTTGACACAGTAAATATTAAAGTGTAGTTTGTAGTGGCAAAGGTATGGCAATGTTTTGGAGAGTTAAGTTCCTGCTACTTTACTTTGCTTTGTTTTGCACTTTGTTTTTCATTACATTGTAATTTGTTATTCATAGTTAATTTAAGAATGGCCTTGAAATAGATTTTAGCGCACACAGGAGGCAATGTGTTAAGTTTTTCTACCACACTTTGAGGCTACTCACTAAATTCACATAGGGTGAACGTTGCGGTTAATTAACCATGATCAAAACAGGATTGTAATTGCCTATACATGCCACAAGATGGCAGCAAAAGTTTTTTCTCTATTTGACAAGACGTTAGCCAGAATGAATTAAAGCTCCTCCCCTCACTTCCAAATTGTTTTTTGGCTATAAGATGGTGTCAAAACAATATTTTTCCATATTTTGTCTAAATACATACATCTCTATGTATTACTATTGTTTATCCGTTAGGTGGACACATCCTCTGAATCACTTTGTTTGTAGCGTCGTTGCTCGGATCCTGGCCTTCACAAACTCCTTTTGCTCTTTACCTGCTCAGCAAGACCTTCCAGAAGAGATGCAAGGAGCTCCTCTGTTGCGGCTGTGGTGAAATCATCAAAGCGTCAACACAGGGTCCGAATCATGATATGCGTATGACCACTCCATGGCCAGTGTGAGCATGATGAATCCTCGGCCGGGTTGTCAAGATTTTGTGTGAATGTACAAGGATGTGTGCCATGCTATCTAAATCTTTATCTCCTTTATTGTACAGTAAGTTGTACCTGTAACTTTACTTTACTGTTCTTTCAAATTTTACATTTGATAGTTTCTGTTTTTGTAAATGTGTTGTTGCTTGCACTCATGCGACCCAAGGACGCACTGAAATGTCAAAAGAGGTTAGGTAGGTTTTAGGACGGCGAAGAGATGTAACAAAGTGACAAACAGAAAATTACTTTTGTGAGAAAAATGCACACATGGCACATGCCTCTAGCGGCAAGTACAGTATTGTCCTTTAACCAACATATTAGATGCGGTGACTGTTAATATGAACATTTAGATGAATCTAAAATGTGGAGTTTCATGTTCTGATTCGTAAGATTTTTTTTTTCAATGAGAGGAAATGCAGATTTTTTTCATTTAAAAAAAGTAAGATAAAATGTGAGCAATAATCCACAACTTCAGGAGTCTAAATTATAAAAATATTTTTTTTATAATCTATATATTCAGTGCACAAAAAAACAACAAATAACAAAATTCACACATTGATTCAAACTTAAAATTAGCATGTAAAAAAAAATCAATTAACACGGTCCTGTGACTAACTATCATCTCCGTTAGTTCACCTGATTTACATAAATAGTGTTGTAAATAAATTATATGCATCTATTTCTCTGCTTCCCAAAAGATTGGTCAGCAGGTTGTCCTAATTGCTGCTACTTGGGCCACTTGCATCTGCCGTTAGGAGAGAGAGAAAACAAGCATGCATTTAGACAATCAAGTCCACCGCGAACCTCTCCGTATGTCAAGGTCCTGCCTGTGCTATACCTGCAGGAGGAGGGGTCAAAATGTTGACCTCTGTGAGAACAAATGGAGCTGTTGAGGTGACAGCGTTGGGCCGGTCTAAGCTGGGGAGTTGGCTCAGTTTGTGGAATGCAGTCACAACGATCCACATCGATCTCACAGTCGGGCATCCAGGAAGTCATTGGCAACTCTAAACAGGAGGTCACAATCAAAGATTCATTTCTGGATGTTCTTGCATAAATAAGTCTCACATAAGTGACTTATTTATTATAGACTCATGACTGACGAGCTACATTTGAAAAACGTACAAAGTATTTAAAAATTAAATGTTTATTTTCCAAGGTCACCGCTAAAAGAGCCACGCGAGATGAATGCCGCTCTGGAACTAGCAGGGGGAATGCTAAGTGCTAAGTTAACTTTGCTTGCACCGGCTGGGTCACTAATGAAGCTAAACATGGTCGTTCCACGGTGAACAAGCTATGCTTATGACATGTATCGCTATCACTAAAGGAGGATGAGGAGTTGTGTGACACATTGAACAAGAAGAAACAACAGAAGAAGACGGAGAAGCTATGCTACTATGCTAGCCGCTAAGCTAACGTGAAAGTAGAGTAGAAAAACACCATAATAAATGTTGGTAATATTAAAAGAAGTGGAGTAATAAGCTATGAAACTATGAACAACAAATGAGTAAATAAACAAGTTTCTAAAAAGAAAATAATAGCTAAAATAAATGTAGCTGTTATTTATCGTATACAGTACTGTATAGTGCTTCCCCTGTAGGCTATTGGCAGTGTTTGTTTTTAGTTATTGAGATTTGTGGAAGAATGAGTCCCCTTGCACACCCACCTGGTCTACTACTAGAGGGGTATGGTATGCATCTGTCACTCGCACAATCCCAAATCCAACCACTGACGCAAAGTCTCCTGGAATTCTCAGCCTCCGAAATCAGTCCGATCAGAGAACAACTGCAAAAAAAAGATTCAGACTGTACAGCAAGCACAGCTTACATTTATTTGAGAGAGCGAGTGACAGTTCTCAGACTCACCCGCTGCTCCTCTGAGGCTGAGCATTACGTCGTATAATGGCCGGCTCCATGCATCTGCATTCTGTATGATTGGCTACTTTTATTAACACAGGCTCTGGTACAAACTTGAATGGAATCACGCTTAGGACCTGAAGTGCATGCAAACACAAAACGTGAGTGAGAGATTTCGTCCGCTCAAGTCTCGAATGCCGTTGAGGAGTGCGCTGGAGCACTTACAGTTTTATTGACAAGCACTGTACTTGTGTTTCTGCACGTGACGCCTTCTTGATTGCAGCAGCCACCACACCTGTCAGGAAAATAAAAGACATCACTGATATAACATCTGTCCGGGTGTGCGCTGAATTGTCTTAGTAATGTGGACAAAGCGCATACTCGTACATGGACCTTGGATATCAAGAGCAAATTCGTGATCCAAATGAAGTGAAGGACACGGAGGTGATTTTGTGTGAAACAAACCTGTGGACGGACACACAAGGCGGCTTGAAAAACACGGACGGGTCGGTGCCCAACTCCTTGGCCACATCCACGCACGTCTCTCTGGGCATGCATTGTGTCCGCTGCCACTCCTCATCTATGGCTGCATGGGAGACAACATCCTTTATCCTTTATCCTCTCACACGCAATCCAACAAACAGCACGAGACATGAGCTGCCGTCCTACCTTTGAGTATCTCCAGGCTGTAAGACTCTGCGGCGTAACGGGTGGAGCGGTGGGAGCCGGCCGAAGGTGGCGAGAAAAGAGAGTCCGACTGCTGCAGTCTCATGCGGCACTTCCACAACTTCCAGTCGGGGAAGTCTGCAAGCCTGAGCAGCTCGTCAAGGCTGGAGGCTGAGCGCACCTTCCTCTCCCACTGCTTCATTACCTGCACGGACAACTTGTTGTCATCTTTTCATCGACACCAGCATACATGGCCACAAACAAGCTGAAAACGTAGTTCAATTGAACAAGGCCTGAATGTTATGTAAAAGCGTATGACTTGTATAAAAATTCTGTTAGTTGAAAAAAATTGTGTATGAACTCTATTTCCAATGAAGTAGGGACGTGTAAAACAAGGATGATGATGACATTAGGGGGGGGGGGGGGCTTGGAGAGAAAATGAACATCCATCCATCCATCCATCCATCCATTTTCTGTACCGCTTGTCCTCACAAGGGTCGCAGGGGTTGCTGGAGCCTATCTCAGCTGGCTTCGGGCAGTAGGCGGGGTACACCCTGAACTGGTTGAAAATGAAAACAATGTTTTTCAAATCCTTTCAACTCGTATTCAATTGACTACACAATAAAGTCAAGATATTTAATGTTCAAACTGATGAATTTGTGTGTGTGTGTGTTTTTTTTCTCTCTCCAAATGTTCTTTTTATTTTGAATTGAACAAACAACTGGGAAAGTTGAGGCCAAGGGGATTTATCTTATGAGCACAACAGGAGGTTGAAAATAATTTTCAAATTTTATATATTTTTGCACAACATCCCAACTTCACTTGAATTTCGATTTGTCATTATGCATGCACGCATCTTGTCTTACGCGATAAGGCTGAAACAATTTATCTTGAAGGGCTTGGTTAGTCCTCAGAATATGACCATCATGCAGCCAAGTGTCTCCTCTCCAGCGTGTCTTCAACTTCGCAGCTCATTCTGCCGACGTTTCTCATTCTCAAGTGTGCGTTTACATAACACAAGAATAAAAAATTGTGATGTGCAGCCAGCAAATCTTAAGTCAAAGTCTGGGTATGCTCCTTCAGCATGCACAGGAGAGACACAAACATACTGTATGAGGGGACATCAGGGAAACAATTCAAGATTACCTTTCACATGCAGTAGTGATGTTTTTTTTTCCACACAACACATTAACTCATTCACTGCCATTGACGGCTTTAGACGTCAAAAATTCATTTGAACTATTTCTGTTAGTTAAAATTTTTGTTCTGCTTTCAACAAGAGTATGAAAACCTAGAAAAAAGTTTTTATTGTACATTTAGAACAGATATGACAAAAAATATTGAGTGAGTTAACTATTGAAGTCATGCGATTAATTACAATTAAAAAAATTAATCGTCTGATGACCTAATTTATAATAATCTTTTCTTTTATTTTTTAAAATAATATTTTTTAAAATTATAATAATCTTTTCTTTTTTTAAATAATCATTTTTCAAAAAAGAAAAGATTATTAAATTAGGACGTCAGGCGATTACATTTTTTATTTGTAATTAATCGCATGACTTCAATAGTTAACTCATGATTAATCACACATTTTTTATCTGGTATAAACGTACAGTATTTTTTTTCATACTCTTGTTAACAAAAGTGGGATTTTTTTTTTAAACTAATAGAAATAGTTACCAAACCGAAACACTCTGAAACACACTATTGACCTCCCCGCTCACATAAACTAGTAAAACACTCTTATACAAGTATGGTGTGAGAGTATTTATATTTGTATGCGTGTGAAAAACGCAGTAATCTTTTGGTAGTATATGGGAGCATTTCAGTAGTGTAAATGAGCTAAAACAAACAGCAGAGCACGTGAGAACATGTCAGTAGCGAGTCTGAGAGCATTTTAATCGTGTGCAATGGAGAATTGCAGTAGTGCAATGAGAGCATTTTATTAGTGAGTGTGAAACAAGGTTGTAATAGTTTTGGATTTTTCACTATAATTAGTTGTTTTTTTCGTTTTGTCTTTATTTTTTGTAATCCAGTTAGTTTTATTTCATTTTTAGAGAGGTCTTGATAATTGTTAAGAGTTTTTGGGGATACTTCATTTTAATTTAGTTTCATTTAAATTTTTAAACTCATGGATTATTTGTCTAGTGCACGATAGAAAAAAAAAAGTCATGACGTAATAAAGTAAACTAAAATTATGAAGTTTGAAGTTCAGTGTTACCAAAATAAATGTATTTAAAATTAACATTGGATTATGGAATATTCATAGTTACTATATTTACTTTGATAAATTGGAAATTTCTTCTGTGAAAACACGAAGAAGAATTTTTTTTTAATCATGCTAACTAGCATCATTTGTAGCCTAATATTGTGAACTTTGAACCACTGGGAAAATGGCAGAGGTACATTCAATATCTGTTTTTATTTTCACTTTTATTTATTCATTTATTATTTTAGCTTTTTTGATCCTCCATACATTCAAGGCCCAATGTTACATAGATAGAGAAGAGGTTCAGCAACAAGCCTCAATGTCCTCCCATGCGTTCAATTTGTTGCAGAAGCGTGAGCGTGAGCGTGGCCGTGTCTGCTCTGCCACTTCAATACAAACAAAGATTACATGCACTTTCGCCCAGATGATTCGCGTCAGCTAATGAGAAACAGCTTGTGAGAGGAAGATGACGATATTGAAGGGGGAAGTGAAACAGCATGGGGCTGGCAAAGAAAAATAAGGAGATCAAGGTAGAAGGGAAAAAAAGGATCATCAAAGTACGACTGTCATTGACGTTCCTTTTTTTGGTTATTTAACAACATCTCAAAATACCTTAAATAGTGGCCTACGACATTTAATTACTACATTACTACTTTCATTCATTTGGGTTTTCTTTTATTATTGGCATCAATAGTGGGAAACAACATGCAATTCGTTTGTTACCATACTTAAGTATAGTTAAAAAAAATAAACCCCAGCTAAGCAAAGTCTTCTTTAGTTTAGTACAGAGGAGGATTACATTTGCCACCACTGATTATGGACAAGCATGCAGTGCAGTTAGGATGCACCTGTTTGAAGACCATATCTGTCTATCTATCTCCCTCACATATTCATCCATCTGTCTATCCATCCATTTTCTACCCATCCATCCATCCATCCATCCATCCATCCATCCATCCATCCAATCTATCACATTCCAACTGCAACTGCGACATTTGCGCACAAAAACAAAACGTTCCATTTCACTCACCCGACTTCCAGCCTCTCTTTGCAGTCCAAAGCTCCCATTGATCCAGCTGAGCTCCACCAGCAGAGTCACCAAGCAGCAGGTTCGACAAAGAGTCGGCTTCATCTTCACCAGCATCCCGCCGGATCTTCTGCTCTGGCCTCTTAGAAGCACTCGCTATGAACGTGTCTTCCTTTTCACAGCTGGCTGCCTCTGTGACTGCCAGACCAGCTGACCTCCTCCGTGTATGTGCTGCATAAACTCTCAACCTTGCTCTGCGTGTGAGAGCGTGTGTGCGTGTGCGTGTGAGCCAGACAGACGCAACCTGTCACAAAAGCAGCCCCCCAGACACCCGCCAGCCAAATGGAGGGGCTTTAAAACTTGAACGTCTTATTTGTGCAGCTTTGATGCAGTGTTCACTTGAGTAAGTAGGCAACGAGCTAGAAGCTGAAAATGGCCTCATAAAATTCAAAGAGTCCCTTGAAGGCTTCTTATCGCCCACCTTCGCCTTTGTCCAAATGGAGCCAGCAAAAAAGGCCCTGAGAGAGTTTAAGTCTGTTCCCTCTCTTTTTAGTTATAAATCCAAGTTAGTCAACGGCTGCCTTACACCTACTGTACGTCTTTATCCAAAAAGTGCATGCTTTCCTCCCACCTTATTCGCTTCTTGCTCTCATCCTCTCCTTCTAGTGCGGTTAAATCCCATCATCGGGCATTTCTTCCGCAGACACGCGAGCACTAACATGTGTTTTAAATGTGATCCAGACCTCTGTTACATGTGAAGGGGGAGACAAGTAAGTAGCACCGCCCCGCATCATGTCCCACAGATGACACCCCCTCCCTACGTGGAAGAAATAAAAATTTAGGAGGGAATGCATTCACAGGAGACACTTCCTTAAAATGGAAGTCAGCCTTCAACATTTCTTGACAATAATATGCCATATGTAACCTCACTAGTCTAAACATGACATTCTGATTAAGATTACATTTGTGGAATAAGAGTTATGAAGCAAAATCCAGCCATTATATCCAGCTCAGGGGGCGGCCATTTTTCCACTTCCTGTCGACGGAAGATGACATCACAGTTGCTCAGGCAGGCTACGGCCAATCACAGCTCAACTGTTTTCTGAAGCTGATCTGTGATTGGTTATTACCCGAGAGCTGAGCAACATTGATGTCAACTTCAGTCGATATCAAGCGGCAAAATGGCCGCCCCCTGAGATGGATAAAAACGGCTGGATTTTGCTGCTTAACTCATATTCCACTAACGCAATATTAACCAGAGTGCCATAGTGGGGCGGCATAGAACATATTATTGTCAACAACAACAAAAATTGAGTTGACTTTGTACACTGTAATGAGATTTCAGATGAAAAGGATAACACACAGTCACAGTCATCCCATTATCAGCTCTGAGTGTCTTGAATTCATTACAATTAATATTACCATTAAGAAATGTAGAAAAATAAAATAAAATAAGGACTAATACAAAACATAATAAAGATTCATGACATTTTTGCATTGTTTTGCATTTGCAAATCAATAATTTGTGCAACTGAGAACTAACGTGTTTATTAAAATTTTAATTTTTATTAGTTCTGTGTAATTGTATTTGGTTAATACATAAAGGTGTGTCAAAATAATGTTGGACTTCTTCTAGTGCACAGATATCAAAATCCAGTCGTCGAGGGCCGGAGTCCTGCATGTTTTTGAGATGTCCCTGCTCCAGCACACTCAATTCAACGATCGGGATCATTATCGGGCTCCTGCGGAGCTTGCTGATGGGCTGATCATTTGAATCAGCTGTGTTGGATGAGAGAAACATCTAAATCATGAAGGACTTTGACACCTGCATTGCAGTGGCTTGCGAAAGAACCACTGAACTACATGTACAAATTGCATGAGACAGTGGCTTAATTTTTATTTTTTAAATTCAGTCAATTAAATTTGTTATGCACAGTTATATGAGTTGTTAGTTAAATATATTTGCATTATATCTTTTAGAGCTGTTTGTATAGGTACAATATTTATTTAACTTTTATGTGCAATCAATGGATTATAATTGAATCATTATTTAATCCCCACCCCCACCTCGTGTAGTGTTAATGTCCAAAGTACATTACATTAGAGCAGCATACAATAATATTAAATACACCTTTCAGGAATAAAACCTCTGCTCCATTATTGTTGAACACTTGGTCCAACTACGTTACTATATTTGAATGTTGGTAATTGTGTTAGTACTTGGATTTGCATTTAATTTTTTTAAGATGGCAAGTGGCATAAAAACAAAAATGTTGTCTTGTTGTTGTAATAAAATGCAATAAAATATACATTTATTTTAGGAAATAAAATATTATTAAAAATGCATGTACAAAAAAATCATTTTGTACAACATAGCGGTCCAAAAGAATCTCCGATCTTAGATTTCCAGTTTAAGGCCCGCTCAAATCCATTTTGACCATTTCTGTAATCGCTGATCGCCTGGTCGATCTCCTCCTCTGCGTTCATTACGAATGGACCTGAGGAGCAAACGCATCAAGCTGTTTTATTCCTTTGAGGACACACATCAGAATATTGTGGACAAACCAATGTACCGTGCTTCACCACAGGCTCATTGATGGGTTCTCCGGCTATCAGGACAAAATGGGACACGTCGGAACCCTAAAGAGAAAATACAAGTGGACTGAGGCAGAATAGCAGTGAGAGAGAGTATATTATGGAGTATCTTTTACCTTGTTTTCAAATCGAACTCTGCCGCCATCTCCCAAAACCACCGTGTGATGGGGCTCCACCTTCTGATGCTCCTGTTCGGGGCCTTAGAGAGAACAATGTACAACTTGAACATCTCAGTCTCATTAAATTAATCCCTAAGAAGGATACACTTTGACTCTTTGTTATTGTTCCAGTGAACATGTGGTGTTGGACATGAACTCAAGTCAACTCAAGTCAAATGTCTATTGTTTTGGTGTCATCAAAACATCTGAAAGCAATTTTGCCCAGTGCGAGAAACACATTATGATATTTTTGGAAGGAGGAAATAAGCCTTTCATAGCAGCTTTTGTGTAAAAGGGTTTGCTCTCACACAAAACCAAATCAAGTGGAAACTCTTCTTAAAGTCCACCAGGCATGAAACGTGCTTCAAATGAAGCCACGATGTGTACATCGGTCCCATACCGATACCTGATATCGGTACTTTCACATACCTTGATAAAACCGTCAAAAATATATATTTTGTATATGGTCTTTCTATATGACATATTTTCACCTATCGCATGGGGGTTGACCGTATGGCAGGCAAATCCTACATTATACCAGTAACACAAGAGCCTTTCTTGTTTTGCATCCAGGCACTCACCAACATGAATGGTTCCTGATAGAGTGTAAATGAAGGCAGTCCATCCTGTGGACATACAAATAGAATTTGTTTAAAGTGTATGAATATTTTCTTCTGGAATAAATTAAACATAAATTACTCAGTTGATAACCAACAGAGAATTTGAATTACTTTGAAGCTCCCTTTTTTTTGGGGGGGGGGGGGGGGGCAAAAATAATATTTTAAAAGAACCACAAGACAATGATTTCAATAACCAAACCACCTCCATACACTAAATATTTTCTTAATTTTTACCTGGGGGTACTGGCTGCACATGCTGGGCTCCAGTATTCAGCACAAAATCCAAGTACATTGTCGGTGTCCTTGTGAAGACCTTGGACTGTAAAACAGCCTAAATCAATACACAAAGAAATACAATTGACCCGATACAGTCAAAACAAACCTTTGCTCCAAGGGCTTCTCCGGATATCACGGCCACGGTGACTCCTCCCTGAGTTGGTTTGGGGATCTCAGAGCTCCGCAGCTCCTGATAGGCTGGTTCCACCATCTTACTTTGCCTGGACAGGTTCACCCACAGCTGCAAACCCACCAAGGGTTCCTCAGACATGGGCATCTCCGCATGAACCACTCCTCGTCCTGCAGTCATCCACTAGACACACACACACATTTTGCGTTTGCACTTTTACAGTATACTGTATTTTAATCTGGGTATTATAAGGTATTTGTACTTGTGACGCCCTCTTGTGGCAGTTTTATGATCAGGAACTACATTAGAAATTAGAAGAATAGAAAATTGCCTTTCATTTCATGCAATTTAAAAGAAAACTGCTGAAATGTTTCTTTAAAATTATCTGTCATCTGTCATTTTTTCAACAGGTGATTTGATGACAAAGGCAAGCTGTTTGTATATTTCTTTATGCTCACACACTAACTTGCCACCATAGCTTCATGCCACAGATACGATTGCCATGGATTTTCTAAAATGTCGTCCAATATTGTTGGAAAATAATTACTTGCAGATCTCCAGGTTGCAGTAGCCCTGAATGGCCACAGAAGTCTTCATGGGCTATGACCCCTTCCAACACGTACGTTACCTGTTGGGGGTAAAACACAGGTGTAGAAGAGAATATAGCAAATGTTGAAGCAACAACGCTTGATTTTCCATTACTATTCTGAAGACTGTGAAAAGTAGTCATCAGAACAAGCTCACTCAGTCAGACAAAACTTGCATCTGGAAGATTAAAGGACATTTCATCTTGATCCAAGGGAACAAAATGTCATAACATCAAACATCAGCACAACAGTTGGATTCATCAGTGAGGTTGACCAATGGAGATGGAGATGGAGAGTCAGACCAAAAAAGAAGTAGTAAGAATTGTCCATGGTCGCTAATGGACAGTGATAAGGTCAGAGGTCTATTTTCATGAAAATCGCCGGATCTGATCTGTTCGTTTTATTTCATGGCATACACATTGAAAATTGTTATTTTATTTAAATGAACAAACCAACAAACTGAACCTCCTTGGTGGAGGTAATCACATTCGGTGAACTGTCATTTTCCAGGTTCTGTTCATGCAGAACGTACTCTGTCCCAGTGGTCAAAAGAAGTGCTGAGTTCGAGGTCATTAATTCAATTGGGAACATCTGAAAGTTGGACGTCCTGCTGCGAGCCGCCTGTGATCTTTCAGCACAGCTGTATCTTCTCCAAAGTCATGTGAGTGTGAGCAAACACACCTGCAGAAAGGCATGCTGGGAGTGCAGCCCTATACACCCACCCTGGGAGATTAATCTGGAATGTTTGCGATAAAGTTGTTTTAAGTTTGTGTTTATAGATTCAGTGAGACCCCTCGGATTTTCGTTATTCGCAGGGGAAACAGTAATACACACCACATATGGTTTATAATTAATAATAATAATAATATTAATAATAATAATAATGTATTTTATTTTAATGCACTTTAAGTTATAAAGAAATCTCAAAGTACTACAAAGTAAAAAAAATGAATAAAATAAAAAAAATAACAATGGAAAAAAAATAAAAAAAATAAAAAAAAATAAATAAAAATGTTTACATGCTGACAAACGGTTAAAATAAAAACACATTTGGAGACAGAAGGGGGTTGAAGGAAGACATTTAAAAGCTAATCAGCATTTTTAGCTCCCTTCAAAGGCCTCAGGGACTCAGGGAGTGCATTCCAGCATCGTGGCGCCAATGATTGGAAGGCCCTGACTCCGATGGTGGCTCCAGGATGCCACAAGCAGGCAGCAATGCAAAATAAATAAATACAAACAATGCTTGCTGCCCTCTTGTGGAATAGTGGTGCCAAAGAGCTATTAAGTGAGTTCGGGAGTTTCATTTTGACAAAAAAAAAAGGAGGCTTTTACAGCATCTTTGTGTCAAGAAATATGTTAAAGTGAACTGAGGAATTTTCATTTAAATGAAAAAAATGTAGTGCTTTGACACCATCTTGTGGACTCTTGACGTCAAGTAACTGTGTTGATGTGAGCTGAGAAGTTTAATTTAGACAAACATGGATAGTGCTTTGCTGTCATCTTGTGGCATGTACAAGTAATCATATTTTATTTATTTATTTATTACTCACTTTTAAAAATTAAAATACACTTTGTATGTTTTAGGAAACTCTTATGATAGTTAGTGGTTGTTGTTCATAATCACATCTGTCCAATTGTGTCTCAATGATTATTGTATAGAGTTTATAAAGTCAAAACCTACCGTTTCAAATCCTCTGTGAGGGTGGTCTGGAAAACCTGCAGGCTTGCTGACACGAAACTCATCCAGCATCAGAAAAGGATCCAGGTTCTGTAACTGGGAGGGACATTTGGGATAAGTGCATTCTAAACAGAATGGAAGGTGGTGTATTTAGAGGAAAAACGTGAATAAAATAAAATAGCTCAACACATATTTACCTCTTTTCTACCGATGCTTCTGCGAACACGAGCACCAGCTCCCTCATCCTGCTCCACACTCAGTACAACTTTATCTACTTTTCTCGTGCTCATTGTGCTGTAAAACATACATATTTGTAAATACACGTCTACAGTACTGATATAAAACGTGCTTGTAAAATTTCCAGATAACGGTAACATTATGGTCTGAGTTGGAAGTTTGGTACCACTGCAGTTTTGTTGTTGTTTCTTTTTACAACATTTGGCACTCGCTTAACATTTATTTTACATTAAAACCTAGCATGCAATGTGTTAAATCTGGCCCGATAAACCAGTTCCCACGAAATTAATTGGACGTCATGTCATCTTCACTAGTAGAAAAATTACACTACACTACGAGGAATACTGAGGAGATAAATAATATCAACTGAGATGACAGAGTCGTCTGATTAATCTGAGAAGCGCGACTCCGTGACGTCATTGTCATACTGTAACACGTTTTGCTATTCGTAAATGAGTCACACGAATTCAATTCATGAATGTGATTTAAAGAAGGAACAAAAACAGGTTATAAATCTCTTCGCTGCATGTTTTTGCACAGTGGCTTTCCCCCGTACAGCGGTGTTTGAATATGACGAGCAAACATGAATGTTTTTCGAAGCAGACTTTATATAATTCTACACGCGATCAAGCAATATTTAAATTTATACATACATATAGTACACACACACTCACCTCCAAGGTAGTGAATCCAAGTGACTGTGTTATTTATTTTCTGTCCACTTGTGCCTTACTTGCGCCACCAAAACACGGAAGTCATTCAGCCAGTGGGCGTGGCTATGAATCATAGCGTGACTCCAACGAATTTATTCCAACAGCAAAACGTAAATATAAACAGAAATATTGTCCTTTGTACAACATTGTGTAACCATGTCAACCAATATCTTTTTTTCTAATTGCTTTTCCATACACTCCTCTGCAGAATTACTAACCCTATACAAAAAAAAAAAAAAAAAAAAAGGGGGTTAAAAGGGGGGTTAAGGCAGAAACACGATAAAAGTTCAGGCTGAAATGTACAAAATTAAAAATGAATTGTTCCTGGACAAAACTTCTCACACAAAATAGTTTTTAAAATATATTATTATTGGCATATTATGTTACTGAGAAGAACCAAAGTAAACACAATAAATATTTTAATATTTCAAAATTAACATACTTTCAAGTCTATATGAATCAAAAATATCTATTATGTTCTCTCTCTCTCTCTCTCTCTCTCTCTCTCTCTCTCTCTCTCTCTCTCTCTCTCTCTCTCTCTCTCTCTCTCTCTCTCTCTCTCTCTCTCTCTCTCTCTCTCTCTCTCTCTCTCTCTCTCTCTCTCTCTCTCTCTCTCTCTCTCTCTCTCTCTCTCTCTCTCTCTCTCTCTCTCTCTCTCTCCTCCTGTAGTTAGAGCCATAAAAGTCCTTGCATTTGCTGAATATATTCTTCAGTTTTTGATCTCCCTGCTCTCAGCGTAGTCTCCTGCATGTTGTTGTGATGTGGCAGGATGTGCTTGGCAATTCTCATGCTGGCTGCCTGCCCACCTGCCAGGTTTACTGCATGAGGTCCAATCTGTGGGTGAGAAGAGGAACAAGGCACATGGATCGAATGCTGTCTATAAGGTAATTATGGTATTGTTGTACAAGCTAAAAGATTACCTGAAGAGCAGTGTACTGCCCCATCAAATAAACGGGGCACCCCTCTGCCCACTGCAAACTCTCTGATATGCATGGCCAGCCATCCAGCACCTTTATGGGAACAAATGTACAGTGAATCACTGCATATGTGTGGTTTGATATTTATACATTTACATGTGAACGAGATAGCCTACCCCTTAGAAGCTACTTAAAGCTTATTAGATGGGGGCTCGGACCAGAAACGAGACAATCAACAAACTAAACAAATGCAAACAAACATACAAAACAAAAAATGATCCTAACACTACACAAACGACTTAAAAAATAAATAAACATGAACAGGTAAATTTGTGAATAACGAACCACAATGCGGTTCAGTGGCAAAGCAATTTCTAAGGAAGTTACCACCACCTGAATAGGGAATTCCTTCATCACTTCAGAAAGCAAAGGGTCCTGTTTGACATCCAGTTTACATCCAGTGGCCAACCAGATCATATCTCCTGTCCAGTGGTCTCCATTGCTGAGGGACAGCCTCCAGGCCTGATTCTTGTAGCACCAGCTGGCTTCACTCACCTGACCAGAGATTCACACTTGAGTTTCCTGGGCATTATAACATTATACAGTTAGTTCGGTGTATGCTTGTTTATTCCCCCTCAATCTTCCTTCTCCATCTTGCTGATATTTTTTTAACAATAGAATGCCTTCACAGGGGGAACTCATTATTTTGTTGCCTATCTCTCAAATTTTTGACATTTTTTGGCAATTTTACGGACATATTATGGTAATTTTCTGCCATTGTATTTTAGACATGCTATGGCTATTTTTTTGACATTTTTTTCTCCCTGTTTTGCTATGAATTTCAGACATTTATTTGGTAATTTTGTGTGCATTTTATGGTAAATTTTGGGATTTCTCCTTTTGTTTTTGGAATTTTATATTTACTTTTTGAACATTTTCTTTCGTACCTTTCCTTGAATACATTTTCTGACATTTTTGGCAATTTTGTGGACATTTTATGGTAATTTTCCCTTTTTCCTCTTCCTTTTTGGACATTTTATGGTCACTTTTTTGACATTTTTATATAACAACTTAAAAATGTGGACTCTGATTTTTTTTTTTTAATATTTAATTATTCATGTTTTTTCATTTCTAAATAATTCATTTTAAAGAATATTTTATCTAAACAAAACAAAACAACAAACATAAAATAAATAAATAAATAAATGCATTATTTCTACACATTTTATTTTAGAGATCCACAATTGGGGAGCCACCGGAGAGGGACTAGAGAGCCACATATGGCTCCGGAGCCGCAGGTTGCAGACTCCTGCCCTATACATTTGTCCTTATTGTGTACATCTTGTGATCTTATCGCTCTATTGTATGTTCTATCGCAGTGGTCCTCAAAATTTGTACTTAGTCTACATACCACGGTCTGCGTACGAATTGCCATTGTTCTCTCCCATCACTCATAATACAAGTGCATGCAATTTACCTGGCAGTACGTCTTCACAGCCACCTGTCCTTTAAAAATAAATGGCTGTAATTGGATGTAGGCCTCTGGAGTGACTGCCCCTCCTTTCCTTGCCTGACGAATCATAGCCAGTCGCTTGTGAAGACTCCTTTCGTTAAAGAACTGTCTGAGGAATGCTTGGCCATCCATCTTGATGCCATGCTCCACGTGGGAGTAACGACCCACCAGGCTCTCCACATCGCCCACATCAAATTGCTTTAACTGTGAGAAAAACGTTTTTAAAAAATGTCGGCTATTCCTGTGGAGCG
The DNA here is from genome assembly GCF_054856555.1 of Leptonotus elevatus. Taxonomy (NCBI): domain Eukaryota; kingdom Metazoa; phylum Chordata; class Actinopteri; order Syngnathiformes; family Syngnathidae; genus Leptonotus; species Leptonotus elevatus. The sequence goes on along the minus strand of NC_141241.1, from coordinate 19,909,508 downwards.
TCATATATGCAGCAGTGGAAGTAAGAAATACTTTGAAGTAGAGTTTTCAGTGAGTACTCTGCAAATGTGTAGTATAGTGTTAATGGACCTGGAGGTGCTTTCTCATGACCCATGTCACATGACAGGCCCCTTGCTGCAGTGCGATGGAGACAACATGAGCGCTGGTCAGACCTCCGCCAACCACCATTACTCTCTGGCCGGCCTCACACACCACACATGAGCCTAGAGACGCATCGGGATGCAATACTTATAATAAACATTATTGCTTTGGCGCCATCTTGTGGCAAATCGGTTCTAAGCAACTTGAAACCTTTATGGATGTCGTCGTCGAATCAATTATGACCTTGCTAGTCTTTTGGACATATTGCAGATCTCCATATTTGTGATATACAATTATGACACAATCCTCTTACCTTGTGCGTGATCGTCAGTGTCTTCAAAATGAGTCCTTGATAGAGAGTGCATGAGGTGCACAGTGTGTTGCAGGCGCTCTTCCGGGTAGCTCTCCTCGATATTAGTCACCCACTGCGGGATGTTTGCCATCTGAACACGGGTGGGCCCTGTTGCCATAACCACCTGTTGAGCTTTGAGCACGCCGCCATCTTCAAGATGGACTTGGAAATGTTTCACTCTTTTCTTCTTCGTCCCATCTCCTTGCCTTAAAGCCTGTTCCTCTATTGCGCTGACATCTTGGCACATTTTCTCGTCTTCGGTCACTGGGGTGATGCGAGTGACAGTTCCCTTCACGAGCACCTCGTCCAAGTTGTATCTCTCCACCTGTATGTTCATACCCTTCTGGTTAAACAACTTGCCTTTGAGAACAAGCTTAATCGCAAAACATTGCCATCCACGTCTTCAATGAAGGCAGCATGCATGTTTTTGCAATGGGGGAGGATGCTGGAACACTCATCGAAAACCAAGGCAAGCATGGGGAGAACATGCTGGAAATTCCAAGCCTGAGCCGAAAGTCACATTAAGTGAAATAAGATAACCTAGCAGCACTGAGTCCACGAGGGAGAGAGCCAATGCTGGCTTTATACCCAGCACATTGGGTTGAGTATTTCACCTAGCATGTTGGGTCTAGACCAGGGGTCTGAAACCTGCGGCTCTGGAGCCATATGTGGCTTTTTAGTCTCTCTCCTGTGTCTCCCTGTGGATCTCAAAAAAGGAAAAAATAAAAATAAATACAATTTGTATAAATTATTATTATTATTATTATGCACATTTAAATTTTTTTAGATAAAATATTCTTAAAATTAATTAATGATTTAGATTTTAAAAAACAATAATTAAATATAATTAAAAAAAATTAAGAGTCCACCTTTTTAAGTTGTCAGAAAAAGAAAGCCCAAAGGTAGATGAAACAGTTTTAAAAATTACATAAAAAGTGACCATAAAATGTCCAAAAAGGAAGAGGAAAAGGGGAAAGGAGAGAGGCAGAAAATTGTCATAAAATTTCCAAAAATATCAGAAATTTGACAGAAAGGCAGAAAATACATATTTTTAAATGAAAAACAAAGCGTGAAATAATAATAATAATAATCAGAAGTTGAAAGGTAAAATAAATGGAATCTCAGAGTCTTCCTGAGATAAGTAGCTGTTGATTTTTAGCAGATTGAGTGACTTTTACCCAAGGTTGGATTCATTATTTTGACCCAGCAGAGAGGGTTGAAGATTGGTCGCCATTTTGGGCAGTTTCGTTGTATACTGAAATGGAAGTGAATTGGGTGGGTTAGTTTTTTTTTTTTTTTTGTATATAGACAACATTAACAGCCATGCAGGTGTAAAGAGCAAGTAGACTGTAAAAAAATAAATAAAATAAAAATAAAAAGTGTAACTGTATATTGGAAAGTGTTTGCGCAAGACAAATATTTCATGTTTTCCTCATAACAATGGGCACAACAACAGCAGACACCAAAATGCAAACAAAAGAGTTCAAATAATACAACATAAAATATATAAAATAATAAATATTCATAGTTTCAAGCTGAGAACTTTGTTTATTAAAGTGTGAACACAATACACGACTTTTTAATTAGTCACATCCGATGCTAATTCGACACGTCATGCTAAAGACACGCAAACACACACGACGTATGACAGACAGTCCGACCTGATCTTGAAAGAAATCCACACTTAGCTCCGTTCCTGGCAGACTGAAGGACAAACTGTTGCTGAGGTTGGAGGAGACGTTCAGACGTTTTCTCTCTTTCCTGCCGAGCCGCGCGTCGTTGAAAAAAGCGTTGTCATCCAGGATGAGCACCCGGTCGGGGAGACGATGAAGCTCAGTCACACGATTGTGTTTGAACACAAACTCCTGCAGTGCTTTCTGACAAAAATCACATTCACACACATGAACGCCTTGTTTTAACGTCAGACCTTGTTGCCGTGTGTTTGTACCTTGTTGCCAGAATCCGTGTGCACGAGTGTGTGCGAGCGCAGGTGAGGGATGTTCAGGGCTGTGAATTGACTCTTCCATAAAGACGTCCACTCGCCGTAGGCGTCGACCACTTGAAGGCTGAGGACTGGCGGCCGAATGGCGCCTCCTGCTTGCGTGGAATAGGTAAGACGCTTTTCCACTGTCAGCTCTCCTGAAACATGATTAGTCGCCTCGGACACAGTTCATTACCTGAATCACACACACGGCTGAAAAGTTCGCGAACATACTCCACTGAAATGCACATTCGCTGAAGTCGTCACACGCACTCACCTGATATTGCTCTCATACAAACTACTGAAAACCTTTTAGACACGCTACTTAGTTTTTTTTGCCACTCACACACAACTGAAACACACTCAGCACACTACAGAAATACTCATACAGACTACTGAAACACTTTCACACATTTCAAATTACTGAAATTGTTTTTACTCAAACATCTACTAAATTTCTTTCGCTCTCATGTGACACTTTCACGCTTACAAAAATTTTACAAAAAAAAAATTCTAATGATTTACACTACGGAACAGCTCTCATGCCACTACTGACACATTCACACCTACTGAAAGGCTCTCACACACACCAATGAAACCCTCACACATTACTGAAAACACTCACACACTACTGAAAGGCTGTCACACACAAACTACTGAAACACCCTTACACACACACCAATAAAACTCTCACCGATTACTGAAACACACTCACACACCATAGTGAAACTCTCTTACACACACCAATGAACCTCTCTCACATTACTGAAACACTACTGCGCCGCTAACACTCACACAAACACAATTGAAACTCTCACACATTGCTGAAAACACTCTCACACAAAGGCTGTCACAAACTCCACTGAAACACTCTCACGCGATGAAACTCACACATTTCTGAAAGATGCTCACACACCATAGTGAAACACTCTCACACACACACACACCAATGAAACTCTCACTGTTTTCTGAAACACGCTCACACATCATAGTGAAACACTCTCACACACACCAATGAACCTCTCACGCATACTGAAAAGCTCTCTCACACTACTGAAACACGCTAACACACCTTAGTGAAATGCTCTCATACACACGATTGTGACACACCAATGTACCTCTCACACATTACTGAAAACACTCTCACACACTATTGAAAGGCTGTCACACACTCCACTGAAACACTCTCACACACACCAATGAAACTTACACTTACTGGAACACGCACACACTTTTTACATACAGTCCATATAAGCTAATTGAATGTGTTTATATGCTTTTCTGTTTGACCTCAATTTGCACAAAGAATTCAGACTCATAATGAAATGCATAACTGAACATACTGTACCATTTGTTACCTTCCTCTTTGTGTTGTCAGCGGATTGCCTGTTATGGATTTGGTGGTCGAGCTCAAGTCTCATCGTTTCACTACGGGACAGGGGAAGTTGTGACTCTCGTTCTGGTTTTGAGTTGTGTTCGGGGAACGGGGCTGATAGCATGCTGGCCAGGGTCAAAGCGTGAGGCCCGCCCCCAATTATCAACACGTCCAGCATCACCATCTGATGCAGGATAACATTCACTCAATATAGCACACATTAAAGACATTCAAGAACTATACATGGGGCATTCCAAAAATTGGACGGCAATTTAGGCAACATTTTTGATAAGCTGACATTTTCTTCTGAATGATTTTTTTTTGTTATGTTTTCCCAGAGAAACAATCATTTGATTTGTCCCACTCAGCAACCAAAGTATACTTTTTTTTTTCTTTCATATCATGTTATTTGTTTTGTTTTTTGCTGGGTTTGACACAACCCTGTTAGATACTCAGTCACCTGAAAAACATCTATTTTTAAGAAATGCTGCTGCTTTACAATTAAATAAGGAAAGTTAAATTGTATTTGAATACAAATTTTATCTTAGCATTTCTCTAATTACTGGTAGTGTTGCAAATCAATGTCAAAGTTAGCCAAATCTGGAATGACCTACATAGCACTCACACTGAATCCATGAGTTTACGTTATTAATCACCACTTTCTTGATTGACTTATTTTATAGCATACATTTGAGCATAAAATCAACAGTAAATAGAAAAACAGTAGGTGTTAGTGATAGTTGATTATAGTTTTTGCCCTAATTGTATACAATTCGTAGATAATAGTTCCTTTTGTTTTGGGAATGATACTTTTCACTGCATTCTGTAGTACATAAGTATTTCTATTAATAGGTTTTTGGTGAACTCATGAATACACACACACTCACACGCACGCACATACACATTCTCACCCACATACAAAATAAAAAAATAAAAAATAAAAAAAAATAAAAATTAAAATAAATAAAAAGAGAGAAATGATGATGACATGTCAAAACGGTAAAATCACTGAATGAACAATACTGAGCTCTTAGGAAAAAAAAATAATAAAAAAAATAAAAAAAAGTATTTCTAACCCTAACGCCCTAAACATAAGGCAAGGTCACACAATTTTGCTTCTTGTAATTACTTTCCTATTCCTGTGAGATTTTTAGAGTTCCTAATGACATTCTAAAAAAACCCTGATAGTTATAACATCAAATCCAAATAATAGCCACGTTTAGCAAGCAATAAGTCCTGCATCATGCACACCTTGTTGTCTTACTTCACAATGTAGCGTTTGGATGATCCGCGTGTGTCCTGTTCGCAAATGTTTTGCCGTCCCAGCTGTTGTGTGGACATGAAACTTTGCGGGAGCGCCATGTGCTTTTCATGTAACTCAATCCGACTATACGCATTTAGCTGGTGCAGGGATGGCTGCAAATAGTGTCAGTGTCTATATATACTGTACACCGTCTTCCAAATTATGATGCACATTATGTTTTTCCTCTGAATTCAATAAATACAAGAATTGCGAAGCTGCTAGTATCAAAAAAGAAGTCTTTTTTTTTTTAAACGTAACTTGACCTGTTAAGATGTTTTTGCTTGAAATAGTTTTACATACATATACACACACACAGAAAAAAATATAAATTAAACTAAAGAAAATTTGATTACTAATCCATTCTAAATAATAATAAATAAAACAATTTCTGTCAGTGGTGTTGAATAAACAGTTTAAATGACCATATTGCTAATTGTGAGACAGTAATGTGACATACTGACCGTGGTCTGAGTTGTTCTGTTTCTCTCGTGACGGTTATATCAACAGTGTTGTTCGCGTTTCATTCAGCTGGATGATTGGCAATGATTAAAATGGGCACAGAGGAAGTAATATATCGTTTCAGTTCCAATGCCAGTAGAATATTGTACAACCGAGGACTTTTATTTCCTCTTCTGTTAGTGTTTGCTCATAAATTAGAGACGCAGTGATGTGGAACGGTTAGGGAAGTGAATGTCTTGCCATTGTTTTGTAGTGAGCACACATCGCAGTGCAGTGGTGTCCATTAATACAGAATCCCGCAAAAGTGATTACACCACATACATTTTTGTAAATATTTTCCGTTCCGTTCCGTTCCGTCTTCAATTCCGCTTATCCGGGGTCGGGTCCCGGGGGCAGCAGCTTTAGCAGGGAAGCAGACTTCCCTCTCCCTAGCCACTTCAGCCAGCTCCTCCGATGGGATCCCAAGGCGTTCCCAAGCCAGCCGTGAGACGTAGTCTCTGCAGCGTGCCCAGGAGGCATCCGAACAAGATGCCCCAGCCACCTCAACTGGTTCCTCTCAACGTGGAGGAGTAGCGGCTCGACGCTGAGTCCCCCTCGAATGACCGAGCTTCTCACCCTATCTCTAAGGGAGAGCCCGGCTACCCTGCGGAGGAAACTCATTTCGGCCGCTTGTATCCGGGATCTTGTTCTTTCGGTCACGACCCACAGCTCGTGACCATAGGTGAAGGCAGGAACGTAGATCGACCGGTAAATCGAGAGCTTTGCCCTTCGGCTCAGCTCCTTCTTCACCACAACGGACCGATACAGCGTCCGCATCACTGCAGACGCTGCACCGATCCGTCTGTCGATCTCCCGCTCTAACCTATCCTCACTCGTGAACAAGACCCCAAGATACTTGAACTCCTCCACTTGGGGCAGGACCTCATCCCCGACCCGCAGAGGGCACTCCACCCTTTTCCGACTGAGGACCATGGTCACGGATTTGGAGGTGCTGATCCTCATCCCAACCGCTTCACACTCGGCTGCAAACTGGAGATCACGGCTTGAAGAAGCCAACAGCACCACATCATCTGCAAAAAGCAGAGATGCAATGTTGAGGCCACCAAATCGGACCCCCTCGACACTCCGGCTGCGCCTAGAAATTCTGTCCATAAAAATTACGAACAGAATCGGTGACAAAGGGCAACCTTGGCGGAGTCCGACTCTCACAGGAAACGAATTCGACTTACTGCCGGCAATGCGGACCAAACTCTGACATCGGTCGTACAGGGACCGAATAGCCCGTATCAGGGGGCCCGGTACCCCGTACTCCCGAAGCACCCCCCACAGGACTCCCCGAGGGACACGGTCAAACGCCTTCTCCAAGTCCACAAAGCACATGTGGGCTGGTTGGGCGAACTCCCACGCACCCTCAAGGATCCTGCTGAGGGTGTAGAGCTGGTCCACTGTTCCACGGCCGGGACGAAAACCACACTGCTCCTCCTGAATCCGAGATTCAACTTCCCGACGGATCCTCCTATGCAGCACCCCCGAATAGACCTTACCTGGGAGGCTGAGGAGTGTGATCCCTCTAAAGTTGGAACACACCCTCCGGTCCCCCTTCTTAAATAGAGGAACCACCACGCCGGTCTGCCAATCCAGAGGCACTGTCCCTGATGTCCACGCGATGTTGTAGAGACGTGTCAACCACGACAGCCCCACAACATCCAGAGCCTTTAGGAACTCCGGGCGAACCTCATCCACCACCGAGGCCCTGCCACCGAGAAGCTTTCCAACCACTTCAGTGACTTCGACCCCAGCGGTAGGGGGGCCCACCTCAGAGTCCCCAGACCCTGCTTCCTCAAAGGAAGGCGTGTTGGTGGAATTGAGGAGGTCTTCGAAGTATTCTCCCCACCGATTCACGACGTCCCAAGTCGAGGTCAACAGCACCCCATCTCCACTATACACAGTGTTAATGGCGCACTGCTTTCCTCTCCTGAGATGCCGGATGGTGGACCAGAATTTCCTCGAAGCCGTCCGGAAGTCGTTCTCGATAGCCTCACCGAACTCCTCCCATGTCCGAGTTTTTGCCTCAGCGACCACCGAAGCCGCATTCCGCTTGGCCAGCTGGTACCTGTCAGCAGCCTCCGGAGTCCCACAGGCCAAAAAGGCCCAATAGGACTCCTTCTTCAGCTTGACGGCATCCCTTACCGCTGGTGTCCACCAGCGGGTTCGAGGATTGCCGCACCGACAGGCACCAACCACCTTACGGCCACAGCTCCGATCGGCCGCTTCAACAATGGAAGCACGGAACATGGTCCATTCGGACTCAACGTCCCCCGCCTCCCCCGGGACAACGGAGAAGCTCTGCCGGAGGTGGGCGTTGAAACTCTTTCTGACAGTGGATTCTGCCAGACGTTCCCAGCAGACCCTCACAATACGTTTGGGCCTGCCTGGTCGGACCAGCATCTTACCCCGCCATCGAAGCCAACACACCACCAGGTGGTGATCAGTCTTAACCTGAGTGTCCAACACATACGGCCGCAAATCCGATGACACGACTACAAAGTCGATCATCGAACTGCGGCCTAGGGTGTCCTGGTGCCAAGTACACATATGGACACCCTTGTGCTTGAACATGGTGTTCGTTATGGTCAGTCCGTGACGAGCACAGAAGTTCAACAACAAAACACCGCTCGGGTTTCGATCGGGGGGGCCGTTCCTCCCAATCACGCCCCTCCAGGTCTCACTGTCATTACCCACGTGAGCGTTGAAGTCCCCCAGCAGAACGAGGGAGTCCCCGGGGGGAGCGCTCTCCAGCACACCCTCCAAGGACTCCAGAAAGGGTGGGTACTCTGAGCTGTTGTTCGGTGCATAAGCACAAACAACAGTCAGGACCCGTCCCCCCACCCGTAGGCGGAGGGAGGCTACCCTCTCGTTCACCGGGGTAAACCCCAACGCACAGGCGCCCAGCCGGGGGGCAATGAGTATGCCCACACCTGCTCTGCGCCTCTCACCGTGGGCAACTCCAGAGTGGAAGAGGGTCCAGCCCCTCTCGAGAGGATTGGTACCAGAACCCAAGCCGTGTGTGGAGGTGAGTCCGACTATATCTAGTCGGAACTTCTCAGCCTCGCACATCAGCTCGGGCTCCTTCCCTGTCAGAGAGGTGACATTCCATGTCCCCAGAACTAGCTTCAGTAGCCGAGGGTCGGACCGCCAAGGCCCCCGCCTTTGGCTGCCACCCAGCTCACTGCGCACCCGACCCCTTTGGCCCCTTCCACCGGTGGTGAGCCCATGGGAAGGGGGACCCACGTTGCCTTTTCGGGCTGTGCCCGGCCGGGCCCCATGGGTTTAGGCCCGGCCACCAGACGCTCGCCTTCGAGCCCCACCTCCAGGCCTAGCTCCAGAGGGGGGCCCCGGTGACCCGCGTCCGGGCAAGGGAAACGAAGATCCAAAGTTTGTATTCATCATTGGGGTCCTTTGAGCCATGCTTTGTCTGGTCCCTCACCTAGGACCTGTTTGCCATGGGTGGCCCTACCAGGGGCTTAAAGCCCCGGACAACATAGCTCCCAGGTTCATTGGGACACGCAAACCCCTCCACCACGATAAGGTGATGACTCACTGTAAATATTTTGTATGATATATTTCCACGGGACAACACTTTTCTGTCACGAGGCCGAGGAAGGAGGACTCAGACGCAGAGTAGGAAAAAAAAGGCCTAACAATGGATTGAGTTTTATTTTCAACCAAAAAAAATCACCTCTGAAAAAAACGAGGGGAAAAAACAAGGCACTGGCAGAGACAAACAAAAGGCGCTCCAATAAGGGAGGTAAATAAACGTCACGTGACGAGACAAAATAACCGTGGACCAATGCTGTGAAAAACCGCTTCTGTAGACACTAGGGTAACACATCGGCAAATGACAGGGGACTGGTTAACAGCTGGGATTAACAGGGCACAGGTGCGAACAATCAGGGATAACAACATACAAGGAAAGGCACGCAAACTGAAACGAGATGAGTCAGACTTCAAAATAAAACAGGAAATGTCTAGGATAACGAAAACAAAGACAGACAGACCACACATGTAACATTTTCTACTATTTAAATTGTCACAGTCGGGGTACCGCTTGTATAAGTGTGGTTTTCGGGACTTACTGTCCAGCCAGATGCTGAAACACTGACGCACTTCGAGAGCTGCTAACAACATTGCAAACATACATACAGCAGCGGTAAAATAAACAACCTTACTGAGGTTTGTGGTGTCGTTTGCGCATGAATGTATTTTGAGATGATTCACACAAATTTGGATTCACTGTCTTGCTCGAGGACACTTCAACGTGGTCACAACGGCTGAAGATGGAACTCACAACCTCCCGGTTTGGAGACGAGCACTCGAACACTGAGCCGTCCAAGTCATTCCAAGTTGCAGGAAGCGAGCAGACGCTGTCATTTTTCTAATGACACTTTTTTCCAAAAGTTTTTGTCTCAACAATTTTACCACAAAGTATTACAGTACTTTCCTCACCTTAAAATTTATTAAATGAATGTTTTACATTCATTAAACGACATGTTTGGATTCATGACACAACTGAAATGGGAGCAAAAGATTTTCTTTATCCCTTCATTCACCAATAAGTCCGATTTTTTTCTGGATCTAAGGTGCCATGAGCACGACAGGGAAGGGCGGGACGCGGCTTTGTCGTTGATTTATTTTTCATTAATCATTCAGGAAACTTCCAAATATGGTCGGGTTGACATTTTTGGAGGAAGTACCTCTGTGGTTCTCTCAGAGAAAAGGGAAATGGCGACTTCAGGTTCATTGCCGAGAATATTTAAATCAATTGTAACAATCCTGGTGAATACTGTGAAATCCTTGCTTCTTTTTTTTTTGTGCCTATTGCTGTGATATTTCAGGGCTTGTTGTGATATAACAGAGGTTTTTTTCCCCCCAGGATATTACTGTTTATACAGGTATTCATTTGGAAATTACAACAAAACAAATGACTGTAAAATTTTACTGTTAATTATTGTGAAATGCTGGTCATTTTTTACAGCGTCGCTGTCACTTCCTCTTCATAACATGCCAATAACCACTAGTACAAAGTAATGAAGTGCCTTTTACGCACTTAAAATGCATTCGTTTCAATATGTTACCAATAAGCAGCATGTCAATGCAACACAATAACGTTTAATCGAGTCCCACGCTGTCCATAATGTAAGTTGAACTGGAAATTCAATGGCTTCACTGCAAAACACGATGGCACTATATTAAAAAAACAACAACAAACTTTTATTTTGGTTTTGAACAACAACACTTTCTGAGAACCATCCGTTACCACTTTAAATATAATGTCGCTCAACACACAAGTCATTAATATCAAAACCACTGGCAACAAAAGTGAGTCCACCCCTAAGTGAAATGTTGATTCATGTGAATTGTTTGTAGAAATGTAACGATAAACGCAATATCGGAATATTAGAACTGCCACAATATTGTTGTCGTCGTGTCACGATATTAACTCATTCACTGCCGTTGACGGCTATAAACGTCAAAAATTAATTTGAACTATTTCTATTAGTTTAACATTTTTTCCACTTTTGTTAACAAGAGTATGAAAACCTAGAATTTTTTTTATTGTACATTTAGAACAGATATGGAATTTGTGATTAACCGCAAGTTAACTAGTGAAGTCATGCAATTAATTACAATTTAAAAATGTAATCGCCTCTTGCCCCTAATTTTTAATAATCTTTTTTTTTCTTTTAATTTATGGCAGTGAATGAGTTAAAAGCAGCACATCTGTTAAAAAAGAAAGGTTGATTTCCATTTGTGCAATTCCAGCACCCTATGGTGGTTCTTTTATGAGTGTGATTACATTTTAATTCGACATTTTTTGGCCACCAATGTTTAAGACACACACAAAAGGGGAATGTTTGTGAATCGAGTTAATTTGAATTTAATGTGTGTGTACATTGGCAAGTAAGGGCCTCAATAGCAAACCGTGATTGTAGGTCATTTATGTGCATTGTATAGACAAGAAGTTATTTATTTGTCACCGCTGTCATATACAAAAACACAATATTGTGTGTGTATTTTTTTTTCTACAATGTCAAGTTTTTGTACAGTATCATGAGCATTGATGGGATGGGTCCCAAAGTGAAGTTCTTGTTTTCCGTTTAAGATCAATTCCGCTATTTTCATGGCCTGCGGCTGCTGCTTCCTCTTCTGTTCAGAGCAAAAAATATCAAATAAGACACAGGAGCTTCACGCGTTGGTCATTTGTTGTGCGACCTCAAGAGCGACCGCGGCATCATTTGTGTACATTGTCAGCGACATGGCTACGCCGGTGGGTGACCGAGGCTTCTTTCTTACGTATGTGGAGGGATGCAGCGTAAAAGATGTTGTTTTGTTTCCACATTGCAGGATTCGATCGTGAACGGAAGCGTGCTAATAGTTCACCAGCTCCACGAGGGGAAGCACCATTATGAAGTGGAAAATGTCGTCAAGCATCGAAATGCAGGTGGAGGAAAACACATCATAAGGTATTTGGACACATCTTTTTTTTTTTCTTTTTGGATATCTTTAGATTGTGAAACTAATTTAACAACTCAGGTAATGTGACAATAGGCAATCTTTTATCCTACATTTATGTTCAACACTCAGGGTGAATTGATTACTAATTAAATATTGTATTTTTTATGTTTTTTTAAAACTTGAACTTAGGAGGGGAGACAAGCTGGTGCAGATAAATGGCACTGACCTGCAAGATTTAACCCCTGAGCAGCTGGCTGAGGCCATAGCGGAGGGTCAGCCAATGTTGGTGAGATGACATCATCCATCACGGTTGTTTCTTCAACCAGTCACACCTTCAATGGGCCTCGCAGTAAATAACGTCAGAATTTTCCTGCCCCCACCCCCGATCTTCAATGCTGATCTCTTATTTCTGTCATCAGACAGTGCACAAGCCAGGCAGGAAGAATGAGCACAAGGAGCAGTTGTGCTCGACGGAGGATACCCTCCGCCCCGTCTCCAAGGAGGCCACCCTACTTGCATTCAGCATGGAAATGGTGCGAGAGGAAGACCTGCGGCAGAACAAGAGCAGTTTGAGTGGCGATGAAGAAGAGCTTTGCCCAGCGGAGGATGAGGAGAACAAACAGGAAAGCAATTTGCTTGTTGTTACCATGGCGGAAACTTTCTTCTCTGTGTTGAGAGGGAGGGGCTGCGATTCTGGGAGCAGCTGCCGTGGATGCCGTGGGGCAGGATGTACCCTCAATGACATTGTCATGGTGGCAAAGTCCAGCACAGTGACACTTGGTGAGTTCTTTTTTGAAAGAAAAAAAAATGGAGCCTCTTTATGACACTCAATAAATAATTAAGGATGCAAAAGTGGTAGGAAGGCATTTTCACCAGTGTCAAACTCAATTGAGCATGCTTTTCACGTACTGAAGGCAAATTTAAGGTAAAAAGATCCACAAAAAAAACAAATCATTGTTGTGAATTTTTTCAGGTCCTTCCTGGAAAAACAGCAAGTTGGGCAAAAAGTAATGAAATGCTGAGCGTAATAAAAGTTCAGAAAAGGTCAAATTAAGTTGATCTGTAAAGGTAGCTTTAGGTCTGTCCTGAAATTTCACTACCAAAGTCCAATGTCCCAAACGTTTTGCACTCTAAAAACAGTTGGGTCAAAAATAACACGATTATGGATCAAAAATGGACCGATCCACTTTATGGGTCAGTTTGACCCAAATTTCTGGGTTGTTTTATACAAAATGACCCAATTTTCTGACCCAAGTAAAGGATCTGACCAATATTTATGTGTTGTTTTATACTAAAAGACCAATTTATTGACTTAAAGTTGGGTCAAATTGACCCAAGTAGAGAATGAGTCAATTTTTTGACCCAACAGTTTTTAGAGTGTGTGAAAAATGTATTTACAATTACAGTAAACTCAAGTAAAATCCTCGAAAATAGATACCCAATTTAAATACACCATAAGCATGTTTATGAAGCATAATACCGCTTTTTAAAATAGTATTTTAATACACTTTTAAAATAATACACACACATTTTAAAACTTAATAATACATTGAAAGAGAGCAAGAGCAGTGGACGACAAAAAAAAATCCTTCCCCCTCGAATCACAAACTTAACGAATAATTATGGCCAAAAATGTACATTACATAATGAATCAAAAAAGGGAGTGAAAAGTAGGATTTAAGGGGATACAAATAAAAGCAGGATTTAAGGGGATACAAATTGAAAAATCTTTAGCAAAAACTAGACTGATCTTGAAAGCTTACTTGCGGTGTTAATTTTTCTTTCAAATTTACACAGCATAAAACAATACTTTGCTGCTACCTAGTGGCCAATAGTGGAATTGTGCCCAAAATAAACTCTCGGAAGAACAAAACTGAGCTTTAAAAGTGAACAAAAAAGGATATGCGAAATAGAAGGGCCATGAATCTGAAACCTGTAATGAAGTAGCAGTTACCATATATCACTTCGTCCAAATTATTTTGAGTGCCTTAAAAGGGACGTATTTTACATAGTAAAAGTACACGTTGATATCATAAAGACATGCTCAAGACAAGCTGTATCGCACTATCACCATTGATGACCGTTTATTTGACCAATGAATGTATTCATTTATTTGAATAACTTTGCTTTGTTGTGTTCCAGTTTCAAGAGGAGGGGGCACTTTGAAACAAATGAAGGCGCTGAACACTGCGGTTGAACATGCCGCCACGCACAATTATATACGAAACCTCTGCTCACGGAAGACTCTCTATGCTTCACCTCATCCAGGTTTCCATGCAAAATAACAGCCACCCTAAGATTAGAAATTACACCACTTTTCTCACTGCTCGGGTTCTTTATCAGATTCGGTACACGTTCTAAAAAAGTGCTACCTATGAAATATAGAACTATAAATGGACTTTTTTTGCTTTGTAAGGACAATTCTACGACTGTTTTTGTGCTCAGAGAAAATGACCATCTACTGCTACAAGTCAACTTGTTTGGACCCGAATTACCCAGTGGTTTTGAACTTCACAGACACCAACTGCTTTCTTAAGTGCTCCAAGAAAGAAGAGCGGGTGCTCCTGCAAGTGGAGGTATTCCACTGCAATAGAGCAAGTTCACACAAAAACGTTTGTAATTGCCTGTAGAGGCCATAAGATGGCGGCAAAGCACTTTTTTTTTTTTAATCACATTTCTTTATTCTTTTATCACCAGACTTTGCTCGTGCACTTTCAACCACTTACGAAACAAAAAACATACAAATAGGCCTACAAAAAGAAAACACACGCAAAGAGCACTGAACTGATGCTTACACTAAATTTCCTGTTTGGTAAATGGCCAACCCCCACCTGACTGACTCACGAGGTCACACGTAAGTTTAGGTCGACACACTATTGTGTGTGCGACTTTCAGGTTAATTAATTAACATTTTGTTTGATTATGTTTTAATATTTTTATTTTACAATTCAGTATTCTTTAAAAATAATAATATTAAGACATTTCTATTCATGTAAAAAAATGTATTTGATAAACAGCAGGCCAGCTATCAAAAGGGGAAAACAAAGCTCTTTATAAATGCATGACATTTTTCCATCCCCCCAAATTTGAGAACAAAAAGCCAATAAATGTTTTCCATGTAAAATGGCAATTGGCTCCTCAAAAAATCGTGGTAAATAAAATAAATGTAAAATCATGTTGGACAAAAAAAAATAAAAAATCTGCGAAATATGAATATGTACGAGTATGCATACTCTACGATTAAACGGACTTGAGATCTTGTTTATGGAACAAAATTGACTCATACGTTGAAGTGCACCTGTAATTATTATTATCATTATTATTATTTATTTTAACAACACATTTTTACCATGCTAAAAAGCCATACTGTCTTTGTTTTGGTAGGAAGTGGATAAGAAGAAGCTGAAAAGCATTTCCATGAACGATGAGACCACACTTGGCTTCGTCTTCTATATGAAGACTGACAGCACAAAGCAGCGCAAGTTTGAATCTGCACTCTACCAGGGATGGTACATCCAAATAGACGCTTCTGATTCTACTGACTCTGTGGGAATGGCAAACTTAGATGGGCAGCAAGGAACTCAGTCATTCCTCTTTGTCATTCAACCATAAAAATAACTCTCTCTCTCTCTCTCTCTCTCTCAAAATACATGTATGTACAACTATGTATGTTCTAAATGCATAATAAAATATTTTTTCCAATTTTTTCATGCTCTTATAAATGTCAATTACTTCAGTTCTGATATGTTCTTGAATTTCTTGAGCTCATGGCATTTTGTTGCAACTTTTTGAGATCCTCTCTCTGGCTTCATTTTGCCAGACAGGTTTTTATTAACTCATTCACTGCCAAAAATGCATTTGAACTATTTCTGTTAGTTTACATTTTTTTTCCGCTTTTAACAAGAGTATGAAAACCTAGAAAAAAGTTTTTATTGTACATTTAGAACAGATAGAACATTTGTGAAGTCATGTGTTTAATTACAATTAAACATTTGAATCGCCTGACGACCTAATTTATAATAATATTTTCTTTTTTTAAATAATCTTTTTTTCAAAAACCTAATTTATAATAATATTTTCTTTTCTTTTTTTAAATAATCTTTTTTTTCCCAAAAATAAATTATTAAAATTAGGGCATCAGGCGACTATTATTATTTTTTATTTGTAATTAATCGCATGACTTCAATAGTAGTAATCACAAATTTTATATCTGGTCTAAATGTACAATATGTTCCCCCCATACTATTGTTAACAAAAGTGCAAAAAAAAATTAAACTAATAGAAATAGTTCAAATTAATTTTTGACGTCTATAGCCGTCAATGGCAGTGAATGAGTTAAAGTGATTTCTTGATTGAGTAAGTCTGGAATTAATCAGGCTTGGGTGTGGTCAGGGAAAATGACCTGAAAAATGTCATACATATACACACACAGACAAGTAGATATATATGCAGTACTGTACTGCAGACTCAGCTCCTCTTTTGGCTTCTCAGTAAGGCAGTAATATTAGACAGTCTTTGCAGAGGATAAAGAATATACTGTATGTCTGTGATTATTGTTATATTATTATTGCATTTGCATGTGCTGCTTCACCATATGAATTCAGTTATCTGTTGTTGAAAGGGTTACAACACTGCCACTAAGACACTAACTGTTAGCCAGTGTGCCTATAGGGTTGCATGGTGTATGTTAGCATTCGGGTATAAGAGGCTATGTTATTGCGCTTTGTCACAATGCTGCACTCGTATAACAATTTATATACATTTGCTCACAAGTCAAAGCAAAAAACGGGCCGTATCTCAAAAACTCGCAAGTGAGGACACTTGTATCTCAAGGCAATGCTACTTTGGATTTGGGACTCACAGTGGATGTTCGGGGAAAAAAAGGAAAAAAACGTGTAAAATTATGTTTGCCGTTGACAAATCTTTACTATTTATTGATCCTTTAATTAACCATCCATTCATCCAGGCATCAACCAGACTTTTAATTACACAAAAAGGGGTAGAACATGTACATTCTACAGGCAACATTTATTGTACAGGAAATGTACAAACAACTTAAATCTTGATCCAAACCAACTGTTATATATACAAAAAAATACTGTTATCATGGAATAATGCTTTACAAATGAAATATTCTTGTATTTGTGGAATTCTCACACACGATGTACAATTTATTGATTCTAAAATAAACCGATGTTGACAATAATGAAAATATAGTTGACATCTCATGAAACACGATGGTGCTCCTGTCCACGACAAACACATTTTTACATTGCATGGTATCATTATATAGTATTACAATCAACATAATAAATTAAATTAAATTATTATTCACATAGTACAATTATTAGCACTGATAAATACTCCTTAACAATGCCATTAAGTGTAGATGAAAGAAACCCTGGAAACATATGCAAGGCTCTGTTAAACTGCTCTATAAGTATCCAGATTAGTTACACTGCTCACAAAAAGTGAGTAGTGTAAGTAAGTATCCGGGATATAATAACAGTCTGTGAAGGCCCAAAATAAGTTTCCACCTATGACGGAAGCCATATGATGATTTTTAACTCATCAACTGCCATTGACGGCTATAGACGTCAAAAATTAACTATTTCTATTAGTTTAACATTTTTTTCCCACTTTTGTTAAACAAGAGTATGAACAAAAAAATATTGTACATTTAGACCAGATATACAATTTTATATAGTTAACTATTGAAGTCATGCGATTAATTACAAATAAAACATTTAATCGCCTGATGCCCTAAATTTAATAATCTTTTATTTTTTTTTGAAACAAGATTATTTAAAAAAGAAAAGAAAAGATTATTAAAAATTTGTTTAAAAAAAAAAAGATTATTTAAAAAAAATAAAATAAAAGATTATTATAAATTAGGTCGGCAGGCGATTGCATTTTTAAATTGTAATTAATCGCATGACTTCACATCACAACTGTTATATCTGTTCTAAATGTACAATAAAAACTTTTTTCTAGGTTTTCATACTCTTGTTCAAAGTAGAATTGTTTTTAAACGAACAGAAATAGTTAGAATTAATTTTTGACGTCCAAAGCCGTCAATGGCAGTGAATGAGTTAAAAGAGACCTGATGATGAGCTAATGTTACGTTCATATCCTCCTTTGGGACAACATGACGAAAACCACATCATTCCTCATAGGCCGGTTTGTTCATCACTGCTCTCCTCATAGGCCCTGTTGGTGTGTCCGTCAGGCTCGTAAGGATTTTCCACCCCCGCGTTCTTCGACTTCCTGCAAGAGGACATGAGCATAACGTGTCGTGCGGACGGAAGTGAGCGTAGAAGCGCGTAGCGACTTCAACTTACTTCCTGCGTTCTCTGACGCCAGAGATGATGAGGAAGAGCCCCATCAGCACCACCACTCCCATGACCACCCCAAACACCACCAGCCACACCTCCACCGGTTGCTCCACGGGAGGTGCGAGGGTTGCCGGGATACCGGCAAACTCCAGTGTGTGGTCGTCCAGTTGGAACGCGTCGTTGATTCGGCCTCGGGATCGTCTGCGGTCCACACAAGACATGTCAATCTAATATCCTCTCAATTCTCATGATTTTCTATCTTTTCATTTAGAAATATTTCCCAATTTTCCACTCCTTTGTAACTCTAAGAAGAAGAGGAGGTAACATTCAAAGGTAGTAATCATATAAATATGTACCATCACTTTTATTGATTTATTTGAAAGAAACAACACAATTTATCTACACAATATATCTTGTCATTAAAGTTAAAATCGAAATTATTTTCCATAAGCAGTTGTAACACTAGAGGGCAGTAAAAGATTAGTGTACGTGTGGTTGAACTTGACACTGACAGCGAGGTGACAGAAAAAACGATTTGGACTTTTGTGACATACACAGACGCATCCATCGCAATCCATTTTCATATCATGGAACATTTGGTTTATTGCAGTTGCTCAATTTAAAAAGTGAAAATCATATAGTATAAAGATTCACAACACAGTAAAATATGTGACTTTTAACAAAATAATAAATGATTAAATAAATTAATTAATTAATTAACCTGTATAATAAGCTGAAAATTTGTACCTCAGTCCTCAGTCCATCCATTATCTGAATCGCTTATAACACGTTAAAAATAACACCCACAAGTGTGGACTGAACAATAGTATAGATTTTTGAAAAAGACGAAATTGACCAAATTGTGACTAAAGAGGATTCGGCCTGACGCTAGCAACACGAGTTGACCTTTTGGAACGGACCTACAGATGCCACAAGATGGTAGCAAAGCACAACACTTGTCTCAATGAAGCTCCTCAACTCTCTTCAGCATAGTTCATTAGCGCCAAGGTGGCAATGCACTACTTTTTTAAATATATATTTTTTTACATACAGTAAAGTTCTGCCTCACCGTATGGCTGCCTTCAAATCTTCTTTTGGCACATATACGGACGGATTCTTTGGGTTGGTAACGACAATGTAGAAGGAGATCCTGGGTGTTTGTTTGTAAGTTATGACGTGGTCCGCTCTGCGGGTGCAAGAAGAGAGCAAATGTTGTCACACAACAGCAGTAACAAGTTCTTTCTTTTCTTTCCTTTCTTTTCTTTGGTCCTTCCTCGGGTCTCCTGACAGCCTCACGACTCTGGCTGGATTCTGAAGTGTTCGGTTTAGGTGAACGTATGGGATTTTTTTAATAGGTTTTAGGTGAACTAATGCATACACACTCACACACACATGCACATACACACCCACATACAAAATAAAAATGTATAAAAAAATATAAATAAAAAATAATATATATAAATATATAAATAATAAATAATAAAAAAAAAAGAAAAAAAAAAGAGAGCAATGATGATGACATGTCAAATCTGTAAAATTACCGAATGAACTGAGCTCTCCAGAAAAAAAAAAAAAAAAAAAACTAGTTCAAAAAAGACAAAGATGAGATAAAGCAAAGCATACTGACGTGAAGAGAAGAGTGATGTTCTGTTGGCTGTAATATTGTCTGAGAGCGTAAGCCACGCTGGCCTTGAACAGGTACTGCTCGTTGGGGTTCCAGGAATACTACAACAACATTTTGTTTTGAGACGATTACTTCCAATGTCATTTTACACACAGTGACAGATAAAAGTAGGACTTACAGCGTCATCGCCCATGGCCATTTTTAAACTGAGCCTCACTTTGATGGCATAATCAGAATCTGCGATGAATGCAATATGTTACATGTGTTGTACATCCACGCACACGTGTTGGTTGTTTTTGTTCAACTACTCACATGGATCCACGGCTGCATCCCAGCCAACAGTGCGTTTGTGTTTCATGTTGTCCTCCTTCAGCCATAAGTGAAGTTTTTGGAAGTAGTCCAGCAGCGGCTGAGCATCCATCTTGATATCTCCGGATATTGTATGTAAAGCTCGGGTCCACGACTGGGAGCGACCCAACGCTAACATGTTTCTGACAAAACAAAAATGAGTGACGAATGCTGAAAGGAAAACTCGGGCAGTTACACAAACTAGTAAAATAAAAATTAAATACAGTTGTTTATGGAATACGAACACAGTTTTGATAATATGCAAATGTATAAGAGTTTTGAAAATAGTTCCCAAATTATTAGCACACCTCTCATTATGAAGCAGTGCTGTTCTAAACAGTATCAAAATAAGAAAGTCTGGTTTATAGAGAAATATTGATTGGTAGTTTGTTTCTATAGCTGTGATGTCATTTTTGTCATATAAAGAGGTGAATGGTAGTGATGGGAAAATGAAGCACTTGTGATATATATATATATATATATATATATATTTTACTCCTCTAGGTGGTGCTCTTGGCTTGAAGATAAAGGCTAGTGCAATGGAAATGTATTCCATTTCCACTGCATCTATAAACAGGAGTAAACAAATATCCGAGGTGCTTCATGAAGCTTCATTTGCCCACCACTACAGGATGAATTACAGTAAGCCCCCATTTCCTTTGTCCAGGCCTCCCAAATGAAACTGTTAAAAGGAGAAGTAGTAATGTTACTTGAGCTTGGTGCCTGCAACTGTTGAACCGGTGATGTCACACAAAGACAAGGCATCGGAATGATTGGCGGCATGACAAAGGGCTTTTTGGAACTGGAACTGGTAGATGGTTCTTGTGAAGTATCTGTGTGTAAGGACATCAACAAAACAGATGATTGATGTTAACGTTTGTTCGAATGCTTGTTGTTGTTTTGTTTTTTTACACTGTGTGTGTATATATCTAACATCAGTTTGTATCTAACATTATATTTTGTAATACAAAGACAAAACCAGAGAAAATCTATTTCTAAACATCTTTCAATGGTAAATTTTTATTGGATCTACTCCGCCACTCAGAAAGAGTTTGGGATGCTGGGCTTTCACGTGAACCTAAAATGCACTAAAAGCATTATATGCCAACTTTTAAATGTACATTTCCAACTGTTTGACGCTATACCTAATGAAAGAATAGTCTCCAGATACGTGGAATAGAGCAGCAGGGTCACAGTAAGTTTCGTCCCTCGGCACCGGCTCCACCACTCCAACGAGCTCCCTCCTGTTATGGTAGACAACACTGATTGGAGCACATGATACAACTAACAGGGATTTCTATTGTTACCAATGAAGTTATGCACTGTCTGTAAGGATGCAAAGTGTCTGTCTGCCTACTTCATCTCCCACCAGCGCTCCATCCATTTATCCTCGGGGATGTTTCCTGCGAACACCTGCCACCTCCACTCCTCCAGCATGTAGGTGAAAGGCAGAGTGGCTACAATGGTGAGCGCCTGCTTTAGCAAGAAGTTAATCTCTGTCTCTATGGGGATGAAATAAGAAGAATGCGATTTGTATTCATTGTCAGAATCATTTGTAGTGTTTATGTTGTGTTACTTGATGGCAGTGAACACAAGCTTGATAGCTAGCTATCAAGAAAGCTACATATATAGCAAGTTAGCTTGCTATCTAGCTAGCTCACTAGCTACCTGATAGATAGATAGATAGATAACTGAATTGACAATAAATTAATCAATACGGTATTCAATTCACATTTTTTGTGGCAATCAGGATGGGAGTGAAGAAAGGGAAAACTGAAAAAAAGGGAAAAAAAGAGAGCATATACCCTGAGATAGTGTTTTCGTTGCTAGGTTGTCCTGTGCTGAGCCGTAGATGATCTGTTTTGTTTTGAATGTTTGTTTATGCACTTTTTTTTCCTTTTTTTTTTTAATGGGTCGGTATTGTGGGCGGCGGTGGGCTGGGGATTTGTTTTTACACTATGTAAAGCACTTTGAGTTGCACTTTTTTGTATGAAAAGTGCTATACAAATAAAGATTTATTGATTGATTGATTGATATAGAACGGGGGAAAAATCCATCATACTATATTTATGCACGTGTTTTGAAGAACCTTCTTTTACCGTTATCATAGGTGAAGTTTGAAGGCAGGAGGCCAAGGCCCTGCAGGTGCCTGGGTGTGGCAGCCGACAGGGACATGATCTCGCCGACTGCCTCGTGGAAACCCTCGTTAGCGCCATCTCTCAAGAGGTAGGGCAGTTCCCGGTAAGCCATCTGGTACTGGTTGTGGCCCATCTCATGGTGGACAGTCAGAAAGTTCTCCATGTTGACTTTCGTGCACATTTTGATCCTGAGGGCGGTACGAGATGTGTCAACGATAGCAGTTTTATTGGGGAATAAAGATGTGTTATGATACCATATCCGATATTGAGTACTGATAAAACAGATTGCGATATTATGTTTCTGATGAGTCACAGAGATAAAATAAACAATAAATAAATGAAACTGGAAACTGTGATAGCAACCTTGCGTTGTTTTATTGTTCTTGGATGCAAAAACGTGAAAACGTGACTAGGACAAAAAAAAGCTAGTAAGCTAAAATCTGTTGTAAAGTTTAATGTTAAACCTCTGTCGTTGTCTTTGTTTTTGTTAAATGATATATGCATAAAATTAGAACATTGAGTTGGCCTAAGTGAATATCAAAACAAGACTGAAATAGGAAAGTGAAAAAAAATCCACTTAAATTCAATAAGACATATTGCGCATAAAAGGTAAATAACAATTGCATCTGAAATGTTTTAAAGTAAAAAGTTCTAAAAGATTAAATGTACTTTATAAATGTATTAGACTTGTGATTCCTTAGCATACTACACGTTGTCTGTCTGTCCAATTTAGCCTGCATCGTGTGTGGGTTTTTTTTCATCAAGAAAGCCTTGAGAAAGAATTTGTGTTCAATAATCCCCAAGTTGTCTTTTGCATTTGGAGTGTAGGACCTTATTTCAAGCAGCTGTCGGGAAACGTGAGTGCAGTACAGTGATTAATGTTTGACAAGACAAAATACCTTTTGTTACCATTATCAACACCAACGAATGACTCATGACTGATCAGCAGTAAGATTACTGCCACCAATGCATTACACAAAGAATAAATCTCATCACCAAAGTGTGTACTTCATTATCTAATAAGATGCAAAAAAAAGTGAAATACAACAGAATTAGGTTGGGTCACTCTAAGTACCAACACAGATATTTATGAGATAAAGATTGTCATGAAAACCGTATTTGATATCTTGATATCTAGCTTAATGTAAGTGCACGAGTAGAACAACTGTGATTAGCACTTTCTGCTTTTAATGTTTGTGTGTCGTTTATGGGGTAAATGTGTGTGTGTGTGCATGTTACCTAAAGTCCTTTCCATTGCCCATATCCCAGGCTGTGGGATGGCAGACAACCTTGCGTCCGTCCTCAGGCTTCACCAGCATGGAGTTAGTCCAGAAGTTGTCAAACATTTTACTCAGGCCCACCGACACAAAAAACTTCTCCGCCTCTTCGAATAGTCGGCGCTCAGTCCAGCCCTGAAATTCACGTTGAGTCTAATGAGAATTGATGGACACAAACGTCCATGTGCTGTTTGTGGAAAAACACGCTGCCTTTAACACTATTTTTGCAAATTCCGTACCAATTAACAGTTTTGTTTTTGTTTTGTTTTTAAGGCTATCCTCAAATATTCAATGAAAAACTAATTTGCTAATTTTGTACACAGGCCAAAGCTCTGTATTATATAAAAGTATTGCTTTGGTGCCATCTTACAGTATCTTGGTGCCAATGAAGAGATGACAAGATTCATGTAGTGTTTTTTTTCATTTATCTTTTAATTTCAATGGTCAATGTCAAATCTTTTTTTATACTAATTGCTCACGGATTTTCACTACTCGTGACATGACTGCCACGTTAACTCATTCACTGCCAATGACGGCTTTGGACGTCAAAAATTCATTTGAACTACTTGTGTTAGTTAAACTATTTTTTTTTACTTTTAACAAGAGTATGAAAACCTAGAAAAAAGTTTTTATTGTACATTTAGAACAGATATAACATTTGTGATTAATCATGAGTTAACTATTGAAGTCAAAATTGTAATCGCCTGACGACCTAATTTATAACAATCTTTTCTTATTTTAAATCATCTTTTTTTTTTCAAAAACTACATTTTTAATAATCTTTTCTTTTTTAAATTAATATTTTTTCAAAAAAATTAATTATTAAAATTAGGGCATCAGGCGATTTATTTTTATTTTTATTGTAATTAATCACATGACTTCAATAGTTAACTCACAATTATTCACACATTTTATATCTGGTCTAAATGTACAACATATATTTTTTCATACTCTAAAAATGTTAAACTAATAGAAATAGTTAAAATGGATTTTTTGACGTCTATAGCCGTCAATGGTAGTGAATGAGTTAAAAGGTCATTAAACAACAAAACTGGTTGATGTCTTGAGACTAACAAATATTACAAGAGACAGAGTAGCGACTCCGTTGTGCTGCACCTTTTCCACCATTGTTTTGCTGACATCAATCTCACCCTGGTAGGGCATGCAGAGAGGATACAAGTTGGTCCAGAATCTTCCCCACATGTCGCCTAGCAAAATCATAAAGGACAAACTCATCCGACATGCAAAACAGAAGAAAAATATGGCATCTGAATTTAAAGCTACTGTGTTTCTGATTTGATGGAATGAAGCAAAATGTGCTAAATAATAAGACTGTACCCAAGAGATGGGCTGGCAGAGGTCCTTGTTCATCAATGTGGTCTGGGTGGACTTTCATCAGCTTAGCCCTCACATAAGCATGTAGCTCCTTATATAAGGGCAAAATCTGTGGGAAAACATCTGGCTGTTTGTCGACAAGCATATATAATCGCCCTCTCCATTCCATGCTTTAGATTCCACTACAGACATACCTGTTTATAGATGGAGCGTACATCTTGCATCAGCTGATCTCTGGTATAATCGTAGGGACTTTCCTCACCAATAGTCTCGTAGTTATATCTCCAGTAAGCGCCATAGTCCTCAAACCCTTCAAGTGCACAAATTAGAGGAGAAAAAAACAGTGCAAGAGGTTATTTTATGTCACTAGGGGTGCAAAGGGGTGCATATTTTCTGGTGTAATTTCAGTACGTTTGCATAGGAAGCTAAGATGGGCAATTTCAAAGTCATGAGCGGTTATCATCAGCTCATTCTGTATTTAATGAGGGTGCCCGCTTAGGCAAGGTTTCAATCACGCACAGATTGCTGCGTCCTTTTCCATGAAAGATGTAAGTGTGCCACACGTAAAAAGAATGAGAGAAGAATGGCAGCGGATGAAGTCATACAAAGCATTCTGCATAATTACCAACACCTGGTCTAACCTGCATCTGTGCAAATATATGCCGCATGGCGCGCCGGGGAAGCAATTTGAGGGTAATGTAATGGAAATGGATCACATTCAAGGTGCCATTTTTTCCACTTTACTCGAGCAGCATATATCCAAAGTTTCTTATTAAAGGCCTGCCTTCAATTGTGTCCTTATTAAAAAAGCATTATAGCCGGGAGAAGACTGTGAGGTTGCTCACCATTCAGTTTGGCAGCTTCGTTCTTCAGGAGGACATAATCTTCGTAGAGCGGCCTCATCCTCTTCCCCACCTCTCTCCTCCATCCCTCCCACACGTGCAGACGCTCGGAGTAGTTGTGGCTGGTGGCCATCACGTGTTCCAGGCCTGTAAAAAGCAGCGCAACTAAGTGAGCAAGCCGGAATCCCCAAAAGTATTGACTCATCTGAGAAAACACCAACAGACAAGGTTTGGATTTAATGTCTGTCTTTATTTCTTCTTTTTTTTTAAGAATTAAATTCAGGATCTTCTTATGTAAATCTTGGGAGGAACAATTGGAAGATTGTAGTTGGATTCCTGGGTCTCTCAGGCTGTGGATGAGTGGGTAAAAAGAAGGCCTGTGACAAAGTGGACTTAGAGTTTGATTCCCCTGACTAGTTTTTTTGGTATGTCGTGTGGAGACTCCTGAAAATAGCGAAATTTTCCCATACCCACTTCTGCAATGGGTTAGATACAGAGCTCATATTTGCAGGTGCTTATACAGTGCAAGACAAAAAAAACAAAAAACAGATAACAATATGGACGACTTTTTACCAAAAGTAACACAATGTGAAAACATTTCTAGTTCATGATACATACAGTATTTGTTGTTTAGATTGTTCTAGATGAGCTACTTTTATTGGCTGCAACGTTTTTGTGCTAACCAGTTTTGTTGTCGTTGTCATCATGTGACTATGATTGTTGTTGATCCGACTGTTGTTGTGCCTATTGTTCTCTCGTTCATCGTCAGGAAGCTGAAGCCCTCTAACCTGTATTCTCTATCTATCAATGTCCACACAACCATCATCAAATCAATCAAATTTCTAATTTATTATTATTATTGTTATTATTATTATTATTGGGGTTTTTTTAACCATTAAAAAAAATCTGTGAAAAAAAGAAGCGTCTTTTAGATTCAAACTCAGACGGCACAAAATATCCCAATATTTTTCTGTGCCACCAGAATTTTTGTGATGGTTCAAAAAACAGTTCCAGAAATTTTATGCTAATTTGATTTTTTTTTTTTATCAGATGGCAAAACTTTGATGGCATAAAATTCTTGAATTCAAATAAAAAAAAAAAAAAAGAAAGAAAAATCTAGATCATCTAACAACCATTGTTTTGTTTTCCCATCCAAAAATTCAGTGTTAGAAATTCTAATTCAGATGGCACGGATATACTTCATGAAATGTTTCCAAGTGCCCACTTCAGTTGATTTTCTTGCATGTATGAGGAGTGTGGGTGTTGTGTACTATAAAGTGCTTTGAGATAACTTCTGTTTGGAATTGGCACTAAATAAATAAAATTGTCTTGACTTTGAAAAAAAACAAGGCAACTAAAATAAAAATGTCTGCAATAGCTATCCGCAAAGGAAAACACCTTTCACAGCACTATTGGGCAGCCTAAAACAAATCCATGGCTCAATATTGTACTCTTTACAATATGTCATACCCAAAATATGAAGTTGCAACATACATTTTTAAAAAGACAACAATGCGCCCGTTGTGTGTTAATTCTCAACAGCCCCATTCCATAAGAGCAAGTTAGCTAATTACTGTAACAGCATGTACCTGGCTCCAAAGTCTGACAGTTAAGCGGGTCGTCCATCATGCACACAGTTGTTGTGCTGTAGATTGTACTCATGTCAGCCATGATCTTGCTCAGCTGCGGGCGTATTTGAAACAAAATGGCAGCATAATTTTGAAAACACGGCAAGGACGAGCGCATTTTGACAAATGGAATTGAAGACTTACGTGTGAAGCTTTATCCTCCGGCAGAACACCGGCACCCTTGTCTTGTAGCGCGATGAGCTGTAATTTGATTTGAGCATCCTTGATTTCGTTAATGGGGAATTTCTGAGCCTGCTCAGACATTTCAGTGTAGAACTTGCTCCAAAGTTGACCCTCTTCTGACTGGACGCGTGAAAACAGACATGAAATGTGTCATCAACATGGAGCGACAAGGCTGATTTGAAAATAAAAACACAGCAAGCAAGTTCTCACCAATTGATCCGAGTTCTCCTGTGTGATGTTGGTGTTGTAGGCCCATGATGCCAGTGAGTATTGGTACATACGCGAACTGGCCTCCTTATCAAACTTCAGCAGGAAGTCCTTCGCCTGGTTCTCTACTTGCGACTGAACGGAGACAGAATAACAGAAAGCCAGCACGCAAAGTAAAATCTTTCCTGACATGCTGCGACCCGTTCACGATCACACACAATCACACTCTGAGAAGGAAGGACACTGTACACTCTTATACACTTTCCATAATCTTCTCTACTGCCTTGGCCTTTGGACAGAGTCATAACCGAGGGTGTATCTAAGTTTTCCTTTAAAGATAGCGTGCTTCACTCCAGTGGCCGCTGAGATGGCTTTTGGAGGCAAACGGAGCTCGAAAACTAAAAGACATCCCTCGGAAGTTGTAACATGAGTTTGAAACAATTTATGCACGAGCATGTTGGACCGAGCTGTACAGGAACCGCACAAAAGTTGAACTCTAGGAATGACCGTGCCCTCTCCATTACAAAATGCACACAAAAGTCAAATTAATTATTATTTAAATACATGTTTCATATTAAAAAGTTTAGAATCAATGTAACTGTATAGTACCTAGAAGTTAAATAACCTAAAGCTGATTAATACCTCCCAAATGTGTTGGACTGTCACTGGTTTAAAAAAAAGTTTAAGCCACAATTGCCACACTTTGAGAATTACTCATGGTGTCAATTAAAGTTGCCCTAAGACACAATAGCAACAAGTAAATGAGTGATTCCCATTTTTTTAAAATTCTAAAATAAATAACAGTAGCTCTTGAACACCCCCTAAAATACATGTTTTCTTATTTTTCACTCTTGATTACCTATTTACAAACTACGTTTTAAATCAGATTCATAGGTATGATTTTGCTGATTTCTTACTTGTAATTGTGAAACATATACTCCTATATATACACTGTATATATATATTAATTTATATATATATATATATATATATACAGTGTATATATAGGAGTATATTATAATAATTTTACTGTGAAACTGTCTTTCATTTCATCATACATGCAATCCTGTTGCTAAAACCTTTTTAGATATAATAATGCATCAGATTTATATAGCACTTTTCTAGACACTTAAAGACGCTTTACAATGGAATTGATACATTATTTGTGCGCTTAGACATTCACAATGTGGTGGCAGTAATCTACTAGAGCCGACCTTCTGGTTACTGTACGACCGTCTCTACACCCTGAGCCACGGCCGCCACGAATATATCTTCATATCTGGAGGAAAAGAAAAAAAGTTAAAATCACGACTCAGCAGAAATGACATCAACATTATGAATATGGGAAAACCTAAAGTAAACATTTTCAAACAAAGTAATCAAAGTTTTTTCTATTAGCTAAATTTCAATCTGATGAATTATATTTCCAAATTGAAATGTAGCTAAAAGAAAAACTTTGATTACTTGGTGGCAAACCAAATGTTATTTTTCTTCTACTTGAATTTCTTAATGGATCACCATGACCCTGTGATGCCAAGAAACAGGAAACAATAGAACAGTGCAAGTCCTTATCAGCTAACAGTGGATTTCATAGCATCATAAACAGAAACTGCCCTGTTAGGCCTTAAATGCTGATAACAGAGCAGCAAAGGGTATAGTGGCTGACAGCTGTACTGAATTTATTATTCTAATTCACTACCAACACTAAATTATTTAACACTTATTTCCTACCACAAAAAAATAAACAAAACGCACCAACACAACAATAGTAGCCCTATTCTCTCTCTCTCTCTCTCTCTAAAAATATGTTGGATTACCACTGGCACTGACTTAAGTACTGTAAATGTAGGGCTACTTTTTAAGAACCGCACTTGTTTTAATGAAATACACACTGTACTGTACTCGTACGAGAGAAAGGCTGTCAGAAGGAAACAGCGACCTCCTTCGGTTGTGGTTGGTGATGCAGCCTTAAATATACATGCACATAAAAGTTTAAATCTTTGGGAGGGAAAAAGTTCTAAAAGATTAAATGCTAATATATTGCACTGTACTGTTTCAAACATGAATTGACCAAGGCAGGACTGGGCATCTGGCATACAGGGCAGATGTTCCCAGAGCCGGTGTCTTTTTGGGCCATTGCAGTGCTATTTAATTATTCCCCCTCCATTTTACCCCAAGAGACCAGCACACAATTTATAGGAAATGGCCCATTAATCCATTTACAATATAGGCAGCAAACTGAGCCAGTTAACATAAGTGGCAGAGTTGCGTGGTAACCAGGGGACCTAACCAAAGTCAAAATGCCAGAGCTGATTGTTATTATTATTATTTATTTATTTTTATATATTGGGGGGGGGGGCAGTTCAGCCATAAATTGGCCTATAGACATTCTCATAAAAACTCAAGGATGCAAAGCCATTGTAATATTTTTTTACTTATGTTTAAAAACATGAACTTAAAATAATTAAATATAGGTCAACATTAACTAAAGTTACTGTATTTAAAGAAAAACAGTTTCTCTCAACTTTGTAGCGTAGGTTACTAAAAAAAACAAAAAAACAGTCACATTTTATTTTGTTCCCCCCTTTTCACTGTGGCCCTAATTCTCCTTCAAAATGTTGAATTCAATGTTTTTGATAAACCACACAGACCAACAAGCAAGCTATGCCTTTGTACAGCAAAGGATTAGCTCAAGTACACCCAACATCCCAAAGCACACATAATGGTAAACAAACCCGTGGAATTTAATCAAATGCAGTTTACTGTACTGTATCTAGTGACTTGCAGAGACGTTGAACAACATTGTGGGCCGTCTGATAAACAATGTGCAGTGACCACATTTTGCTGAATGTGTGGTCCAGGCGCTAAGCCGGCCTGTTGTCTCTTTCATTCACCATGATTCACATATAGCCAGCAGGCTCAGTCAGTATAGAGACGTCTGCACTAAATCTGCTGTTAGGGCAAATTTGAAGAATTGACACCCAAGCCGATTGACGGGAAAACCGGTACAGCGCCCCACCACATGCATACAGTGAAGCAAAGGGGGCAAAAGTAGTCACACTCTTAGCCTAATAGTGTCATTGTCCAAGTCATTTTTTTCTTTGTTGTTGTTATCAGAAAGCAAGAAAAATGCAAAAGTTTAACAAAAAATAAACACACACAAATTGTCGCAAGTACATTAATTGCTGAAGTTGTTTTTACATTGTGCCACTAAGTAAAAGATTACATAGGTGTTTATGTACTAGGCTAATGTGTTAAAAAAAAAAACCTTCTTTAAAGTAGTAAGTCAAAAAAAGTACTGAGTACTGTATTTAAGTACAAAAGTAAAAATGCATTTTTTAAATGTCAATTACTTACAATAAAAATGGAATAACTTGCTAAATTAGTTAATGATAACAATTGGAAAACATCTTAAGACGACGAAGAATTTTGGAATGCCAGGTGTGGTGACATTTTTCATTTTGTATGTAAAATATGTTCATTGGTGTCCTGCACATGTAGATGGACATGTTTGTGTTTTACAGCGTTTACTTGCTGTCATGTTTCTATTCCTTTGATTGTTCTGTTGGCCAACTTGAGTGGAACAGATGCAACATTGAATTAAATGAAATCATTATTTAAATACAAATTTTCATGTTCCTATGTATTTAAGTGCAGTGTTAAATGACAGTGTGTAGCGTTTAGTGCCATCTAGTGGTGAACTAAAAATTAATTAATTTTAAAACCCCACTATTAAATGACAATGTGTGTGTGTGAGAGTGTGTGTATGTGTTCTATCACATCAACGTACATTTTTTTTCACAATATAATCCTATGTCTAGTAATAGCTAAATATATTACATGCCACACCTTACAGGAGACTGGCATATTTCACCACCATCTTTCTGCTACGGATACTCGAAGAAGAACTTTGTGAACATAGTTATATGAAGCTAGTGTTCAAGCGCCATTTACCTTCCACCGCTGGGGCTCTCGCCTTTTGCTAGCAGCAGCTAGCCTCCTGCTAGCAGCTCTTGTTAGCCGCTATATTGTAAACAAATTGAAGACTGTCCAAAGAAGTAACCCTCTTGTGTCAGATGGTCTTGCTTTTTTCCTGTCATCCTCTCAAATTTTTCACTGCTCATGTCACAGCACCACATAGGGTCCAATTAAACAGAAAAAAATTGCAGAAATCACCGGAAGTGGAAGCTTGCCCTGAAAATGAACGTGAGATGTGTCAAGAGGCGGAAATGTTACGGTCATGTTAATCGTCGTCGAGGGGCATTTCCGGAAATACTCTTATTTTGAAACTCGCTTCCGAGTGTTTCCTGGCGCTCGTTTTTCTGCCTTGACGGTGCGCGGAGGCGAGCCCGTCCGTGATCGCAGAGGCGACACGCATCCTCCTCCTCCTCTTCCTCACACCACTGACCTGAGCTCCCGAGCTTAGCCGTGTCCTGACTGCATGCGTGTGTGCACGTGTGTGCGTGCGCGTGTGTGAGCGGGAGTGTGAGTGATGCCCATAGTAGGCCAGCAGAAGAAGAAGCAGCAGCAGCAGCGGCGGGGGCAGCAGCAGCATGGAGGATCTCAAGGAGAACTTTGGATTGTCGCTCGGGAATAACGCGCGGTCGACCTAAACCTCAGGCTGCACGTTTTGGATATATTTGTTTGGATGTTGTCCTTCTTTGCACCTTTTCTAGACGCTGGGAATTTACGTTTGCTTTCCAAGTCTCGTTCGGGGCGTGCGAAATGCCTTTCGCCAAAAGGATTGTGGAGCCGCCGCTTCTGTGCAGGCACCAGATCCCCAACGATGAAGGTCTGCTCTTCGAGGACCTGTGCGCCATCACCAACGTGGTTCTGTCCAGGACCTTGCGGCAGCTGTCCGACCTGGCCCGGCACGCCTGCGCCTTGTTCCAAGAGCTGGAGAACGACATCGTCAGCACCAACCAGCGGGTCTGGGGGCTCCAGAACAAAATAGGCCAGATCCAGCAGAATGCCAGTGCCCTAGACCCCAAAAAGGAGGCAGTGCGTAAGTACAAGCGGATGACGCCCCCCGATCATCCCCTCCCCAAAAAAACATGTATCCACCTGAGCCATGTGTGTTATTTAAACTCTCGTTTAATCACGCACATATGTGTGCGTTCATGCTTCGAAGGGTGCCCACCCATATGTCATTTCGAACGTGCCACACGCACGCATTTTCACTCATTCGGTCCCAGTGTGTGTGTTGACTCTCGTGCCCAGACTGGAAGAGCGTGAACATTTGCGCGCGCGTGTCTGCATGTGCGCGAAGATGCGTGCGCGCGAGTACGTGTGTGAGGGGCGTGTGTTGCCGCTGCATTGGCCCCGCATCGCTGTACCGTTACTGCGGCTTGCGCACACCCACGCTTACACACACACATGCAGGCATGTCGGCTTTATCTATGAAGAATGTCACATTCTTATCTTTGCAGTCGACTATTTTTAAATGTGTGTGTGTGTGTGTGTGTGTGTGTGTCTGTGCGCGCCAATCCCCCAGGCGCGCGCCATTCCCACCCTTTTCACATGCAGCGGCACCATCCCAGCATCGGTAATGAGTCCAGTTGACCATGTTGCAGCAGTGTGTCCCTGTAGACGGGAGCCGATGGTCGTGACAAGGGTGTGCGAGGGATGTGGCCGCGCACGGATTCACGCAAGCTCTGACTGGCATCAACAAAGACTACATTGGTGGAACAACAGCTACATATTATTTATGTCCTCTGCAGCAGCTACAGCAAGGCCTCGCTCATTTTCTCCCGCTTGCTTAAATCATCACAATTAAAACCTGTCCGGGACAAATTTGATCCGTTTGGACATTTGACAGCAATAAAAAAAAAAAAACTGGTTTGTTTTTTACCCACGGTGAAATGTCACTACTTTTCCTAAAGTGATCCATAATAGAGAAAAATGAAATCTATTTAAAGTTAGTGTACACTGAGGCTGTTCCGGGTCAATTTAACTGCTAATGAATTCATGGTTTAGCTGTGTGTTCAATCAATAAAAATTGTGTAATGGTGGCAATCTTGAAAGTGTGTAACTATATGGCTTTTTTAAGAGACAGCTAGCACACTGTAAAAAAAAAAGAGGAAAAATAATAATTTCTAAGTAACGGCTTTTTAAAGAGACAGCTAGCACACTGTAAAAAAAAGAAAGAAAAATCATAAATTCTGAGTAAATTTTACAAGGAAAGTTTTTAGTATATTTTACTAGTTTATATATATACATATATAAAAAAACAAAGTTACTCAAATATTGAGGTACGTACTCATGACCTTCAGCTTGGGAGACAGCCACTCTACCTCCTGAGCCATGCCACTCTTGCTGTTTGCCACTATGCTGCATTGCTGCTGTGCCCAAAATGAGACCAAACGGGTCTCTTGGAGGTACAAGGATTCCGCCTGACACCACCAACCAGGGCTGGACTGCATGGTACAACAAAATCGCCTGATAATGTTTCAGTTTATGATTACCAGACTAGTGTCTCTAAATTGTGGGTCAGACTCTTGAGGTAAAATGTAGGAAAATAATCATTAAAAAGCACTGCATCTGCCCCAAAATCAGCCCTGAATGCCAGATGGCCAGTCCAGCCCTGCCATCAATATACTAACACACAGGCGGCATGACTCAGGTGGTAGAGTGGCTATCTCCCAAACTGAAGGTTGTCGGTTTGTTTCTCAACGATGAGCTTTTTTTTTTTTTTTATTAACTGGTAAAATGTACTCAAAACTCTCCTTGTAAAATGTATTGTGTGAAGTAAATATTACACTTTTTTTTTTTTTTAATAGAGGCACGAAACAATGCAGTCTATGGTACCACCACATTTGCACAGGTTCATCCAAAACCTGCCCCCGTTAGTCTTTGAAGTGTCATGGGGGAATCCTGACACAGTGAAAAAGAAAGAAAAGTGTATGAAAAATGAACAGAACGAGCGCCTCATCACAGCTTCAAGAAACATAACGTCCTGTTTGCTGTGTGGTTCAATGAATTCAGCCCTGATGGTGAGACTGTGAGATAAATTGTTGCATCTTGACACAATAATGTGCCAGCAAGGTTGTTTGTCAGCTGCAGATTCCACCCAACGTAGACAAACAACCGCATGACTTTGGAGTTGAGGCAAGGAAAACCCCATAAACACACCAGATATGAGACTTGAAGCTAATGTTAAAATCAAGTCTATGCATAAGAATCAGCAAGACAGTCATTCTTGTCAGGCGGTTCCCTGTTTCGAGGCCTTGCAACCCAAGAATATTCATTTCTTCAGGATGTTCTCGAAAGGGAATATTTCGGTTGAAGATTAAAGCCAATTTATTCTAAATATGAGAGAAAAGTGACCCTAGTGGGCACAGGCACTATAGAACATGGATGGATACCATAAATGGTGCTAAGGTTAAATTCAGCTCAAATTTACCAGAAAAAAAAATCACAATCTAAAAAAGAGAAGAGATCAAAAAAAAAGTTTTCAAACAATGTCATGTCCAATTTATCTACCTTCTGACTATTTTGTATGAACAAGAACCTGTTGTGCAAATGTGATGGAAACACAATCAGTTCTAAAGAATGTTTCAAAACATTACCCTAAAAATATGCACTGTACAAAGCTCGGACTTATTTAACACATTCTGATAAATATAAATCCATTTTAGTGGGCACAGGTGGAATTTGACCCAGATACACCCTCAGTATACATAAACTTTGTAGCACGTCTTCAGATTAAAAAAAATATATATTATCATTTTGTCAGACCGATACACATTTGAGTATTTACTCGAGTACTCACAATACCAATACCGAGTACTGATATCACCAGTAATTATGATACATACATTTTCAATTACCATAATGATATATCATTGTTCAGAAAGACCTTTCTTTCTTTGTGATTCGCCAATGTGTCACCATCACAGTATAGCGCCAACTACTGGTGAGGAGGAACGTACCTAAAAAAAAAAGTAACTGATACCTTAAAATAAGGCCTGTATCACCTGATATCAGTATTTGCCCATCTCTAATGAAAACCAAGATCTCTTTTCATTATTATAAATAAATACTGTAGAAAAAGTTGACAAAAGTACACAAAGTGGGGAAATATTCAGTGATTGTTTGTCTGGGATTTCAACTTGGCTGCATAAATGGTTTGTGTCCTCTTTGCCAACTCTCATACTTGGAAGCTCACCAAACATTTGCTATTTTTATTCTTTAATTTTTTTTTAAGCACAATTATTTTTGCTGTCATACTATAGAGACAGAAATCACCCCGAGGAGCGGAATATTTTTGTGCAAACAGCCACATTCGGTCTTCGTTACAACAGATTCTCCTCACTTCTTTGTTGAGCCACTCAAGACAGAAGCTAGTCAATATGGTGCAAAATGGGATTGATCCTGGACTTGGCGGTAGGCAGATGGCTGATATTGAAGAAAAACAACGTGTCGTGTGCTCCACTCATCTGTTATTATGAGCAGTCAGTAGAATCCATTAGATGTTACTAATGACACAATGAGATGAGCCATGGTCAATCCACTGGAACTTTTTAGGGAAAATGCTTTCTTTCACATCACTATTGATCCGACATGTCAAACTTTGGAGGAAGTTAGTGTTGTAACTTTAGCAGAAAGTATATGAGCATGTATACAGTGCAACTGTACCTTTACTTATAGTTGACTTTTTTATCCAATCAGTTTTCCTCTGTTAAATGAATTAAATTGCCTTTAATTCAACTTTCAATACTTTCACATTATGCTGAGATGTATTTTTTTTTTAACATTTAGGTTACCTGATTTAGTCACACAAAAGTGTCCACGTATTGATCTATCTGTAAATGCAGTGAAGTTTGACACCACGGCAAAATTAACATATTTGAATATTCCTCTGACAGTGTCAGTCAAGATTAAGCATTATAACCTCTTTAAATGCAGAACGTTATACTGCACGAGACGACTTCAAAGAAGTTTCGTAATCATCGCCTGCTTTTTCCAATATATTCCTATCAAATAATTCGAAGCCCTCAGGAGATGAGGATGCTGCATTCTTCCGAAGCCTGAGGGAAACATTGAATTGTTGTGAAAATGTAACATCAAACGGCCACGTTTTAGATGAATGATGACTCGCAGGACTGCGTAATGTCCCAAGAGCTACCGTGGACCCTGCGACAATTGTCAGACAGCTCTGCATGTTTTTTGTTGCTTTTGAACAGCATTGATTGTCCACACTGGAGACATAATAGCTTTGCATGTTTCTTATCATTTACAGCA
Organism: Leptonotus elevatus; assembly: GCF_054856555.1. NCBI lineage: Eukaryota > Metazoa > Chordata > Actinopteri > Syngnathiformes > Syngnathidae > Leptonotus > Leptonotus elevatus. The sequence goes on along the minus strand of NC_141241.1, from coordinate 19,872,262 downwards.
TAGAGTTACAAATCTTCGTCATGCAAACCTGTTATTACAATGTTAAAAAGCTATTTATTACAAGATAAAATAAAATAATGCTCTAATGATCCCGAGTGGAGAATTGCAACAGATTGTTTAAAAATACATATCATTGAATATTTCAAATAAAAATACACAGTAACATTTTTTATCCAGTAATTATTATATTGTTATATATCTCTCATGTTATAACGACTATTTGAACCCAAACACAACAATATTTCAACACAAGCAATTCTTTCAGGCATATAGATAAATAATATAGATACATATTTTATTCTTTATCCTTTGCGAGAAACGTTTACGGAGTCAGTTGTGAAACTCTTCTTCTATGTGCCTGTATTATAGTGCCCCCAGGTGGCCAAGGCGTTTTCTTACATTACAAAAGTTATTTTTTTTGCAAAAGAGGATTAGATTTGCAAATGTGGTCATGGCGCGGGATAATTGAAGCCCTTTCAAAAAGTTTCAAAATTGCCTATAAATCCCACAACGTGGCAGCGCACCTTTTTCTGTTAGACAAAGTTATGGCTTGACAAATTGAAGCATCTCCCCTCACTTAAAGAAAATGGTGCCAAAGCAACTTTTTTTTTTATTAGCCACACTGCGTAAAAACAAAGAACAGATAGGTCTCCCCAAATATCAGAAAAAAATGTCACTGTCCCATACGTTGAACAAGATCAGATTGTGACAAAATAAATAAAAATCATGTATGTCGTATAAATAAAGTCATTTACCAGGCTAGGAAATAGCAGAGATCTGAGCACTGAACATAAGTCGGAAGAGATTTTGGAACATTGATCTTGTGGGCAGCTAGATTGTCTTCTGCTTTCTTGTGTGGAGGCCCTCAGCGCAAACTTGACTTTGAATTAGCCAGTGTGGCCAGCAGGGGACTGCTCCGTCTCTCTAGTCTGCATAGTAACACAAGAGAGAGAGGGAGATGTGTGCTTTAACCTTTCCGCTGAGTCAATCACTCTGTCACTCTCTCGCTGGGCCTGCATTTGAACTTGTTGTTGTTGGACAGCCAGATAGCTACATCATGCATAGAAGGTTTCTCCTGAATAGAAAGCATACTATAAACCAAGATTTCTGTCTGATATGGGGATAAAATTGGAAACAAGCTCATTTCCACCTGACCACCTCTTCATCCATCCTTCCATCTTCATTTTTGAGACCGGGTACACCTTGACAGCCAATCACAGAGCACATCCAGGATTCCGCTACAGTATTTGTGACTTAAAACTCACCAATTTGCATTTTTGTGTGCGCGTGTTTGGACCAAACCCAAGTCTAATATAAACATAGTGCTTTGCTGCAATCTTGTAGCATTTATAGGTAGTACAGTGAAACCCCGCTATTTGGAAAATTCCATAAGTAATTGATGCACCCCCATAAAAAGGCTGATACTGTTCTAATTTCTGCAATTGCCTATAGTTGACACAAAATGGTGGTAAAAGTGGAAATTCTGATTCAGTGCTGTCAATAGCAATACTAAACTAGCATTAGCACTGCAAACTGAAATTTGTTTCTAAAAATCAAATTAGAGGTACAATATTATTTTACTAATGTATACGTAAGTAAAAAGTGGCTAGAATAAAATACAGTAAATACTCACATAGAGCACAGATCTACAGTTTTTCTCCATAGGTTTGACGCATTTCTTGAAACTGAGATGACATTTTCAAAATACCATGGACAAATCCCAAAACGACCTTACAATTGGTCTCAACTAAATGGCATTTCTCATTGCTTTCATCAAATTGTCAATGTCTCAATTGCCTCAGTGGATCTGTGCTAATGGTTGTGTACATTTACGCCGTTTTTTCCTCGCTGCATTGCAAGGGAAAATATCGGCTGCGATGTCGTTGAAAACCTTTGGATAAACAGAGAGCGGTGTATGGATGCCCAAGAGAATGAGGATGATAGCCAAAAGGGGGAAGGCTAGTGAAGGTGTTACAGTAGTTGGTTCTTCATTTACGCTGTGCGAGATATGATTTTAGTTATTAGTTTTTCATAAATATACAGAATTTGTCTTACACTTTCTTTTGTTGCACTCTAATGTGTAAGTAACTTTGTGTGAATAAAAACTGTTGCAATTTCCTTGACTGCGAGTATGTCAAAACGCAAACTTTGAATACTGCTCTTGTAAAATCTTTTCACCCCCCTCAGTTTTATATATAATTGTATTTTGTTTGCTGTTGTGAGAGAAAATCTAATGATTTTGACCTGCGGTGCTCACAGAACGCCAAAGGGACGATGCATTTTGGGGTCACTGACTTGTATGACATAGAAATGTGATTTTGACACATAGCTGAGCTGTTTTGGGAGAGATATGAGCTTTAGCAGATGATCCAAAGAGTTGTGCAAAATCATCCAAGTTCTTTTTGGCAAAATAACTAAGTAAATGCAGATGTGCTTAAAGCAATTGAGAAGGATCTTTGCAGTTGTGACTGTACCGACTCTTTGTTTGGGAAAGGACCTTGGAGTGAAGCATGTGTGAGCAGTTTTGGGGGAATAGATATGTGCTTTTGCTAATGAACTGATGTGAAATGTGTGGCCAAATGAGCTTGCCGTTTTAAAAATGTCATCTCAGTTTCAAGAAATGTGCCAAACCTAGGGAGAAAAAATCTAAGTGCAGCAACAAAGTATTTTTAATGAATGAATTGAGATGTTTTCGTAACACCAATTTCTCACCGGAGCTGGTTTGCTGGAAGGGGGAAAAGCATCCATTTTTTACAGCCAATCCCGAGTGTTGGCCTCCATGCAATGCTTACATGTGTCCATTCTCCTCCTCCTCTATCCATACCTCATATTCCTCACTGCCCTACTTTCCCCATCAGCAGCAGCAGCAGCATTGAGAGACGTGCGCCTCTTGACAGCATATTTAATGTTTAATGCACTTTGATTTCCACCCAGACACAAGCAGGAAAGGAGAAAGTTTGATAACAGTGTGAAAGAGTGAGACGCATAAGAGAAAAACGTGACAGAGTAGTGTGGCGCTTTGTGCTGTGAACAGGGAGAATAATAAGAGAAGATTTACTGTTGATAATATTCACCATCAATTCCAACATGAATATCAAGTAAATCTTAGAAAGAAAGAGAAGCCTATTCTAATCTATCTATCTAGCTATCTATCTATCTATCTACTCCTGTAGCTAGCTAGCTAGCTAGCTTGTTACCGTGAAATGTTAGCTAGCTATCATGTTAGCTAGTGATCTAGCCCGCTATCAGCTACAAGATATTAAAAAGCCAATACTATATTAACCCCCCCCCCCCCCCCCACAAATGAATTATCTGCGGCAAACTGAGTATTTAATAAATTAATAAATGCTGTCTGACAGTATTACGTGACCCTGTTGACCCACAAATGACAGCGCACCACTCAGACAAGCTAATTCAACAGTCTGTCAAAGGACATTCCCACTGTCGGGCCATATTACTTTGTTATCTGGTTTGTGCGACTGGATCATGATGAGTATTTGGTTCATGAAAAGGACTTTGCATCAATGATGTATAGATATTTAGGAGTTACAAATTCACTTCTAACCATTGGGCTAAAAGAGACTATTCACTCATGTGGGCACTCAGCCATTCAGAGGCACAATGTGACTCTAATCTGTGTGCGCACAGGGTGAGTCGCTTTAATTGAAATGCATAGGCCGTTAGTAGATAGTTGGGGATGCGCACATTTTTATCGTGTCATTACATTAACATAGCACATAGACAGTTTTATGTACAAGGGCGAATTTTAAGTGCAAACCCACAATGACATTTACTTCATCAGTCTTTGCCTGGAGGGCAAAATAAAGAGGATGAGTTTGAGTTCTGAACCTGAATGTCAGTTTCCTATTTTTTTTATTTTACAATTTAGATCGCTTTAATCAAGAAACAAAATGGACACTTAGCTACAATTGCTCAATATTATCCAATGCAAGAGTGGTGTCAAAAATACTCTTTGCAAATAACGGTCTTAGCAAAAGTTTTATTTTCAACAATGTTACATAAACTTAACTCATTCACTGCCATTGACGGCTATAGACGTAAAAAATTCATTTAAACTATTTCAATTAGTTTTCACTATTTCAATTAGTTTCACATTTTGTTAACAAAAATATGAACACCTAGAATTTTTTTTATTGTACATTTAGAACAGATATAAAATTTGTGATTAACTAGTGAAGTCATGCGATTAATTACAATTAACAATTTAATTGCCTGTCGCCCCAAATTTGTAATAATTTTTTATTTTATTTTTTAATTCATTCACTGCCATTGACGGCTATAAACGTCAAAAATTAATTTGAACTATTTCTATTAGTTTCACCCCCCCCCCCCCCCCACTTTTGTTAACAAGAGTATGAAAACCTAGATTTTTTTAAATTGTACAATACAATTCGCCTGATGCCCCTAATTAAAAAGAAAAGCTAATTAAAAATTAGGGGCGACAGGCGATTAACATTTTTAATTGTAATTAATCGCATGACTTCAATAGTTAACTCACGATTACTCACAAATTTTATATCTGTTCTAAATGTACAATGAAACAAATTCTAGATTTTTATACTCTTAACAAAAGTGGGAAAAAATGTGAAACTAATAGAAATAGTTCAAATGAATTTTTGACGTCTATAGCCGTCAATGGCAGTGAATGAGTTCATATCAAAATCCCTCAATACTGAGCAATTTTACATTATACAATCTAAACATGGCAAAATAGAATGCAAAGAAATAAACTGGGTTTAAAAAGTGGAATGAAGCTGAAAGTCACACACATTGAACTCTGTAACCTTCTCCCCGACTTTGATGTTATGATCGGAGCTGCTACTTTAAGTGCTCCTGTCTGTGTCCCTGTGGTGGCTTGCAATAAAACATGCATGCAGGACTTGTCGGGCTGTACATTGCCGCATGTGCTCGGACTGGCGGCCTTTTGAAGTGGATTCAAGGCCTTTTTCATGCGGCACTCAAAGCAAACATCATTTGAATGTCGGTGTCTGTTAACTCATTCACTGCCATTGACGGCTATAGACGTCAAAAATTCATTTGAACTATTTCTATGAGTTTCACATTTTTTCCACTTTTGTTAACAAGAGTATGAAAACCTAGAATTTTTTTCATTGTACATTTAGAACAGATATCAAATTTGTGATTAATCGTGAGTTAACTATTGAAGTCATGCGATTAATTGCAATTAAACATTTAAATCATCTGACGCCCCTAATTTTTTAATAATCTTTTCTTTTTAATTAGGGGCATCAGGCGAATTGTATTGTACAATTAAAAAAAATCGAGGTTTTCATACTCTTGTTAACAAAAGTGGGAAAAATGTTAAACTAATAGAAATAGTTCAAATTAATTTTTGACGTTTATAGCTGTCAATGGCAGTGAAAGAATTAAAAAAGAAAAGATTATAAAAAATTTGGGGCGACAGGCAATACAATTTTTAATTGTAATTAATTGCATAACTTCACTAGTTAACTCACGATTAATCACAAATTTTATATCTGTTCAAAATGTACAATAAACAAAAATCAAGGTTTTCATACTGTTGTTAACAAAAGTGGGGAAAAAATGTGAAACTAAAATAAATAGTTCAAATGAATTTTTGACATTTATAGCTGTCAATGGCAGTGAATGAATTAAAAAATAAAAGATTATTAAAAATTTGGGGCGACGGGCAATACAATTTTTAATTGTAATTAATCGCATAACTTCACTAGTTAACTCACGATTAATCACAAATTTATATCTGTTCTAAATGTACAATTAAAAAAAATCTAGGTTTTCATACTGTTGTTAACAAAAGTGGAAAAACACGTTAAACTAATAGTTCCAATTAATTTTTGACGTCTATAGCCATCAATGGCAGTGAATGAGTTAATTGATTGTGTCTGGTTGTAAATTACAGAATGGAATGGAATCCAACCAGGTTGCCTTTCCGTGTGGAGTGAATGTTGACTGCATGACTCTATCCAACGCGTGCACATTGGTCACGCTCCAGTGGCACGTTCAACCCAAAACGCAAAACGCTGGCTGGAAACCAAAAACGGATGACATCGGCGACCCACGTGGGCCCGTGTGAGTTTGTGAGCGTCTTCGTCATGAGCGGACGTCTCTGGAATCCCCGCGGCTCTGGCGCGCAAGCGCGCTGTTATTCCACGCGGACACATGAGTAACTTTTCCTCCGGCTCGATGTTACATAATAGTCGACTTTTATTGACAAGTGCTTGAGTAGGATGCTTGTGAGCTTATTAACTGTGTCAAGAATGTAAATCGGCCATTTACTGGCTGCAAACATTGTTCCTTAGCAAATTAGTTCACTCTGATCATTTGGTCATTTAAATTATTCAACCACCCGAGAGTGTCTACTTCTAATGAGAAGGCTCTCTTTCACATACTCAAAAGCACAGTTACTACGAGCTGATTGAATAATACAAATGGTTTATATTTTGAGGAAATGATTCCGTTTCCGTAGAATGTTTACATGTGGTTCATTCTACCCTTTGCAGCTTTAAGAAGGATTACATTTCCAAACACCTAAGACTCTTCATCTAAAATCAACTCAAGCGGAGTTTAGTCACAATTCTATAAAACCCTAAAACATTATTCCCATGATAGTTTGTCCCTGGCAGGCCTCCATAGGGAGTGCCACTTAGGAGAGATGAGTTTCCACATAATCCCTCAGAAAGAGGCAAAATGGAATGTCCCCGTTTCTGTCCATTACAAAATAGAAAAAACAATTATTTTACATTTGACGAGATCTGACAAGGCGGTTGACCCTTGGAATTTTTCAATATATAGTTCTACAAGCGCACCCTGTCATGCTATAAGTGTGCTGAACTGTGTTACTAGTGAGGACATTATTAGGTGTTATTTTCAACACGATTTCCATCATTTTCGATGCATAATTTGATGGGCTTTGCTAAATTTAGGTGCACTCGATTACAGATTTAGAGGGAATGCATTACCAGTCAATGTGCTGAAATTAAAGCTGTCGCTATCGAATATTTTTTAGAAACGATTAATCTATTGATTATTCCATCGATTAATCGACTAATCTGATTCATTTTAATTTTGCGTTAAAGTGTATTACAAAAGCATCTTTTTTGCTGACTGTTTATGAACTCAGTCACTCTCAGCCATTTTCCCTGAAGCAACCCCATTCGCTCCCGGCTGTTTTACTGGATTTTGACTGATTTTGCAAGGCCCACAGAATATTGTGTTCCATTGCTATCAAAATAAATTAGAGTCTCTTTTTTCATCAAGACAAAAAGTACATTTCTATCTTTTTCCGTCTTTGCAGCAATTAGCATTAGAATATAAGAATATAAGTTTCATCATTATTCACAAAGCTGCATCAAAGCCTTCTGTATGCTGTAGCATAAAAAAAAACATAACAAACTTATAAATAGGTCTTTGGGACACTGGCAATATTTAATGGGGGCAAATGAGTTAACCAGTGATTTGTGGTTATTTCGTACTTTATATTTGTTTTGTGGTTTAAAAAAAAGGGGGATTAATGTACTATGTTACCAGTTGGGTCTTTTTTTTTTCAAAGTAAAAACATGTTTGCAAATTTTGATTAAAGAGAGAAGATAAACATGAACATTATTTCATGAAGGACTCCATAAATAAGTGAACAATTACTGTTAATAGGGTGAAATCAGAGTATTTGGACAATTTTAAATGAAAAATGTCTCAAAACGATTACTCGATTATTAAAATAGTTGTCGATTAATTTGATAATCGATTACTTGCCGATTAATCGATTCATTTTGACAACTCTAGCTGAAATGGCCGGCAATGCAGACCTATTCAATCGAGTTCACTTGAATTTTGCAAAGTGCAACAAATTATGCATTAAAAATGATGGAAATCATGTTGAAAATATGATCTATTAATATTACAATTGAATACAGTAAATCGTTTTTACTAACTTACTTTACCAAGAAATTAAAGGTAGAGTTGTAAAGTTCTGTACCATCTTGAGAGAGCTCTCGTTTTAACGGGTGAGGACAGATTGTCTTTGTAAGATCCTTAGCACGCTGTGAAGAGGAGCCGTCCTAATTGGACTTGGAGCGAGCTCGGTTTTGCACAACACAACATGCGCGCCTCCCGCTACGGCTGCGGGTGAGAGAACATCCTGATCACGTTTCAGTCGGGTCGGAACATAGAACAGAACACAAACAGACAAGGTTCTTCCAAAACGGCTGCGAAATCCCATTCAAAGCGTTTGCCGGCGGTTTCGCTTGATGTCGTTTACTGAGGCAGGGTAAATGAATCCACTTTCCAAGTGGGAAGGTGAGGACAGACAAGGATTTACTAATAAGCTATATAGCCGTCACTAATCGTTGCATCCTAGCAAACGCTGACCAATTTGCACACAAATAAAGCACCCGCGTCTCTTTCTTCACAATAAAGGCAATCCACTCCACGCTAATGCACGCACGCACTGTCCTTCATGATGAGCGAGTGAACGTACCTCTGGATGACAGGCCCGACATGTGTGAGCCAAACGCTCGGGGCGAGCACAGCTGTTCCAAGTGAAGGGAAGAGTGTCGGGAAGAACGCGCCGTATTGCCGTCTTTTTTTACTCTGTCCTGCACTTTTGTTCGATGACCAGCTGGCAATTTCAGCCTCACGCTCGTATTTCACAACACCGGCGCAAATAGTCTGATGCTAAGCAGTGCGGGAGTGTTTCAAAGAAGTCACCTGTTATCTGAGTTTAGTCATGCGACGTTTGCAAGTTGAACCGTGATTAGTCGTTAGCTGAACATGAAGTAACTGTGATGTGATTTTCAGTTGACAGGAAGTGGCAAAATGGCTGCCCCACTGAGAAGGATAAAAATGGCTCAACATTTTTGTAATGTACATAATTACTAGGGGTGTGCCCAAAAATCTATTCTCATTTAGTATGATTCAGAATCGATTTAAAATGTCCCAAAATCAATTTTATTTCAATTATTTTATACTGTCTTCCCTTTGTTTGTGTGTGCCTTTATTGGGAGCGCTATTCATGTTGTACCCAATTTGACAACTTAGGGGCAGTGTGGTTCCACGCGGTCGAATACACTGTTAAGTTGTAGCCACATTAGAGAGTAGAAGGAAAAAATCACGATCAAGTTATTCCAATAAAAGTTGTTTTTTTGCAGTGTGGAGCCGTTCTTTTGAGTGATAAAAGCGCGCTAATTAGCATTAGCGAGTCAGACTGGAGTAGATCATTACGATTCCTTGCCCATCTATAGATTGAAGCAAAAATCATTGTCAATCAAACCATTTTGAATCAAAAATCGTTCTTAATCGATTCTGAATCAAATCGCAGACCCAAAAATCGGAATCGAATCGAATCGTGAGACATTCAAAGATTCCCACCCCTAATAATAATTACATACAATACAAAGAACTAACCGGATAACACAGTCATGAAGACTCTAGCAAAGAAGACTTTCACAACTACTGTAAATGACTCGGTAAATTTCAGTATTAGTAGTTGTTTTTGCAGAGGATAAAGAATACATGCCAAGAACTGTTATATTGTCTGCCTATGTTACTTCATCATAAATGATCATCGGTCAGATATACAGTTTCCCTCTTTGTTAGCTTGTTTGTGGCATGAAGTTGTGTGGTTCAAATAATTCTTTCTTTTATGTTTAATTTTAGAGTAAACTGGGAGTAGCTTGAATAATCAATTTTTGAAGAATAGTTGACCACCTGCTAAAGTGTCACTTATATATAAATGAATAGTGAGTGGTATAAAAGTTGATTAGCGAACAGGAAAAAAACTAACCGTTGACATTGCAGAATCATGTTTCTCAATACAACACGGTAAAAATAATTACAGCATCTTGACAGATATTGCCCCCGTTCTTTGATCTTGTAATTATCGTCACAGAGTCGAATAATTACAGTAGCAGCAAATTACAATTAACTGATTGTGTGACTTACAGGGGACTCCCTTGGATAAGAGTGTAATGTGTGTGTGTGTGTGTGTGTGTGCGTGCGTGTGTATTATTCCCGTGATCTTAAGTCCCTACTGATGATACACGATAGCAGATTAATAGTCCAACATATGAAAGTGGCAATCCCTATCATTTGCGTCTGTATCGAGAAGTGCTTCTTGGTGTTCTTCAGTGTAACCTTCGCTATAACCTAAAATGAATCAGTTAACTGACAGATGATACACAAATGGTCATTTAACTCAATTGTGCAATGATCAGCAAAGGGGAAATGTGTTTTTTTTGTATTCACATGTGTCACATGAAATTAGAGAAATCTTCAGATCTCAAGCAATTTCATTTAAGATCATTAATAAGTAATAAGCAACTAGGGAAAAAAAGTGTTGTGGGTTTCCCTCAAAGTCCTCACAAGACGACAATTTATGAAACATTACATAATATACAGCATTTCATTCAAACGCTATGAACTTTGTTGCCGTCGACAGATATGAAATAAATTCAGTTGAGAGTTAAGATAAAGATGCGTGGATGAGCAGCCGAGACCTTTAATCCGTGCCAGTTGAAATAAAGCACAGCCATATGGTTTGCAGTGGATCAGGAGCAGTGATCCTGAGGATGATGCGACCCTGCTTGAACCTGTGTGCGTGCGTGTGTGCGTGTGCGCAACATATTTACACCATCTGATGTTTAGCTTTGCACCATGCTTGTTGCACCAAAATGTACATTAGCATGAGCTAATGTTGATCCATTCAATGGAGACTTTTGTAGCCTCTTCATAGGAACTAGTGTTTTATTTTTTAAACCAAAAGTAAAACACTTTTTGGGGGGTATGTATGTTGTCTGAGAATAACATGAGAGAGAGTAATATTGTAATTCACACACACTACTGAAATACTCCCATTCACACTACTGAAAAGCTCTTACACACATTACTGCTTTTCACATTTAGGAACCTATGTGCTCTCACATAAAAAGTTATGAAACACTAAAACACACTATAAACACTCTCACATTCGCAACTGAAATTCTCATACACACTACTGAAAAGCTCTCACACACATGAATGTTTTTGCTCACTCACATTCAGGAACTTAAGTGCTCTCACATTAAAGTAACGAAACACTAAAACACACTATAAACACTCTCACATTCACAACTGAAATTCTTATACACATGACTAAAAAGCTCTCACACGCATGAATGTTTTTTGCTCACTCACATTCAGGATCTTAAGTGCTCTCACATGAAAGTAACGAAACACTAAAACACACTATAAACACTCTCACATTCACAACTGAAATTCTCATAAACACTACTGAAAAGCTCTCACAAGCATGAATGTTTTTTGCTCACTCACATTCAGGAACTTAAGTGCTCTCAAAAAAAAGTAATGAAACACTATAACACACTATAAACACTCACATTCACAACAAAAATTCTCATACACACTACTGAAAAGCTCTGATACACATGACTGTTTTTCTGTGTTAAAAACTCCCACACAAACTAATGAAACACTCTCACACACACTACTTAAACACTTTTACACACACAACTGAGATTGTCTCACACTCTACCGAAAGGCTATTACATTTTTTCCGCTCACATACTGTATGGAAACACTCTTCCGCAACGTACTAAAAAACTCTCATACACACTACTGAACTTATCTTCAACCATACACACTTCCAAACGGTCACTACTAAACTAAACACTCTCACCCATACGATTGTATTTTTACGGTCACATACACTACAAGGAATTGCTCTGACACACACTACTGAGATACTCACACTGATGAAATGCTCTCACACCACTACTGATGACAGAGTAGTGAAATGCTCTTACGCTTACAACTAAAACATTATTTACTCACACACACTACGGAAACTCACAGTAAGACTACTGTAAAATGTTCTCACACACACACTACTGAATTTGTATTCAATCATAAACACTACAACACTGTCAAAACACATTACTGAAACACTCTCATGCACACCCCTGAAATGCTCTCATAAGCATGATGCACATAATTTTTGTGTGTATAGATTACTGAAACCTGTGATTGGCAGGCGACCTGTTCAGGGTGTATTTTAACTCAATGGATGGACAGAATTGAAACACTTTCACACACACACTACTAATAATTGTTTGCTCATACGCAATATATATAAACGCTCTCACATAACCCACTGAAACACTCTCATACACGTTACTCACGAGTATATCTTTGTCAACACAATTCGGTGAAATTTGGTGTGTGGCTTTCAATGAATGCATCGATTCATTTTTTGTCAAAAAGTGACACATTTCGAGGAATTTAGTGTGTGGGTTTGTTTTGCCCTATGGACGATTTAGTCCTTTCTTTTAAAAAATACGCAGACAAAGTGATGCTCATGCTGTAAAATAATTTCGCTGCAATTTCCCTCAAGTAGCCTTCTCATAAAATATTGTAATGCAGTAGTGATGAGAAATGTCTAGACACACAAGGCGAGTTGTTATGTTGTCTCTCGTTGGCTTTTTGTTTGAAGGTAATCAATCTTTAAGGCCGATGCGCAGTTCTCTTCGATGCGCGGTGATGCAGAAAAAAAGCACATACACATTGAAGGCCGTACCACAGAGTCAGACAAACACACTGTTGCGCAAATCCATGACCAACGCTTGGAAGTCCCAGAGAAACTGGCCCTTCTCTCATCCTTGGGATGAAAGTGGGAGGGTGGGGATAATGCATTATACATTCCCTCTTCTCTTCAACTGCTCATTATGATACAGCCACAGCCTCGGCTTCAAAACAGATAGTTTCTAATGAGACTCAAGCCTGCCGCATAGCCTCATAGTTATAGGCGACACTAAGATTTAGGATCATTAATATACATTTTATGATATCTCAACCGTGGCTGTTAACATGTCAAAACTGCTGATTTATCAGATTGTGTCAAAAAGCCGGGGTACTTTTTTATTAGAGATAGACCAGTACGGTTTTTTTCAGGGCCGATGCCAACTATTAGTAGACAAAGAGGTCGGTAACCGATATTTGGAGCCGGTATTCATTTTCACAAATGTTGTGTTTATTATTATTTTAATCTTAGACAAAATATTTTTTTTGTTTTAATATTCCAACAAATTTCAGGGAGCTCCCAGGGTAGGGTCATCAGTACACAGCAAAATCGCCAGTGTTAGATTAACACTGAGAGTGTTAAATCTAACACTAGAAAAGTGTTTATATGTGTCCACACCAATAAGTCTTAATTCTGTCACACTTAACCAGTGTTACTCCAACACTGTATAGTGTTAAAAATCTACACTGGTAAAAAAAAGAGTAGTGTCAGTGTTAAACATTGAATTCTGCCAAACTACACTTAAATCTGGTGTTTAAAGTGGATTGCACTAGTGTCAGTTTTAAAAACTTAACTCAAACTACACTTTATTCTGGTAAATGGTACTTTATTTATACAGCGTTTTTCCTCCTTGCAAGGCTCTCACAGCGTTTTACATTTTGACTACACAGCGTCAGGAGCAAATCGTGGGTTCAGTATCTTGCTCAAGGATTCTTTGACATAGTCACACTGACCCAACAACCACCAGTGGATGTATTGTTATTGAAATGTTGACAATGCACATGAAATTTTAGAAAAGTTTCTCCTTCACTGAAAATGAGGGTTAACACAATTTTCCATTGCCATTTTATCCGCCGTCATATTTTTGGAAAAGGCTGATAATGATATTCATCAAAAAGCCGAATATCTGGACTGGTAATTAATCGGTCTATCCTTATATGCTTGCGAGTTTTGTTGTATGCCTTGTTTGTCGCTGTTCCATATGTGTGAATAATTCAACCTGTGCTCATTTCTGTAAGTCAGTCTATGTTTCACATTACATGCCACCACTCGGTTAGTAGTCTTCACCTAGACAAAATTATACGTTTGATTGAGCATTTTGGTGTTTATTATTACAATATTTAATTCTCATTTGTTTTTCGTTTTCTGTTTTACAGTAAACTTGACAAATCATCTTGAGGCATGCGTACTTTTCCTCTCGTTTAGTGAACTGTGAGCGCGATTGTTTCACTCCTTTTCATTTCCTCAAAGTGATGTCATACGATAGTCTCCAACTTCTTGACAGCGAGAGTGAGAAGGCAGCGACACTAAAGAATACTTGAAAAAGTTTCATTGTATTTTAAGAATTTCCCCCCCACATGGTCTCTATATTGCGTGTGAGTGTGAAACAAAAGCCCCGTGTTCACTGTACTGAAATTATGATCTGCTCTGATGTGATGGACTATAGTATATCCCATGTGCCCACTTCTGTTTGTATTTGTGAATGCAGCCACAGACCTACAAAGCATTAGGGTTCGTTTTTAATGGCAGGAGTCCATATGGTTGAGGCCCGTTCTAATTGTAAATCCATGGTGAAATACAAGCAGTGCGGCAGTTTCCAAGCCTTGAACAGATTTAGGGAATAAATGCCTTACTTAACTCCGGAGTAAACAGATAGATTGGATAGGATAAACACTGATCTTGTTATGTTGGGTCTAGGAGAAGTCGGAGTGACAGCAGGTCTGAGCTTTAGAGCTTGTTGAGTCTTTGGTTCCGCCCGGGAGACACTGGGGATTCGGTTACATTTATTTGGGTATATTTGACATCTGAAAGGGGGTGGCACTGCGAATTTGTGGATCGCAATCACAACAATAAACATTTCCTTGACTTTTTAGTAGGGATGCACCGAAATGAAGTTTTTGGGCTGAAACCGAAACGCAGAGAAAAAAAAGCTTTTTTTTTAAATGATCATTGCATTTATTATAATTCATTAAAATGATAATATTATCATAAAATATTTAGGCCTATTTAGCACGGGCATTTTAACAAATCACATTATAAATTGAAATGCGTTCACGCCACAGACATCAGAGACATGTTGGCGAATGGTATATTAAACACCAAACGCGGGGTGAGCAACTGAGCATTTTCTGGCGGTTCAAATGCACTTTATAGTCAATATACAGTAGTTCGCACCGGCGGGCACGGGTGCGTGCGGTGCGGATGACGCATTTGTAGGGTATTTGGAGCGGGACACGGTGCGACGCACTTAAAATCGGCAAATTCACGCAATCACCAACGTTGAAAAATAAATACATTTCTTCGCGCCAGCCAATCGGCTTTGGGAATGGGCTGCAAAGTCACACACGGCGTTCCTGTACAGATCTGAGATAGTGGTAAGTGTTTACTTGTTTCAAACTGTTGATAGCAATAGTGCTAACATTAGCTAAAGTATTTAGCACAGCCACCAGAATGCAAGTGAAAAAGTGGAAGCGCTCAAAGTGCTCCCATCAAAGAAAAAAAGGAAGGCGCTGCAGGAGAAAGAGTGGCTCATCTGTATATATATATTTTTTTGTGCTTGCGTCACCACAACATCCTCTTTCGGCCATATTCTTTCGGCTTCAATTTTATTACGGCTGAAAATACATATTTTTGCCATTTTCGGCCGAAAATTTCCGGTGACCGAATATTCGGTGCATCACTACTCTTTAGTAAACATGTCTCACAAGCATGCAATCTAGCAAGTTGTGTAGCAAGCTGCTCACACATGAACTACCATATTTGCAGAAGCACCTGACGGTCTTTGAAGGGGTCACCGTAAACAGTAAAAGAATCCGAGAAAGTCATGAATACGTATATTTTTATGGGACAGCGGAAACAACGTTTGAAAGAGTCCTAGGAACTGGCTGTGTTGCCGCTACATTTGAACAGGTTACAGCAAAAAAAACAAAAAAAACATGCACATTGGTGGTGGGAGAATATAAAAATGTGTTGTTGAACTGGAAGGAATAGAAAGAGCGAAAGAGTGAATTGAGAAGGCGATGAAACTGAAGTGGGGAACGATGATGACAGAAGCGGATAGAAGAGAAAGAAACTGTAGCCATTTTACAGTGAGGCGTGTGCATGTGCGCGCAATGCTGAGAGACAGAGTATGTCGCATGTGTGATGGGCCAGTGCGTAAGAGAAGAGCAGTAAGGCCAGGACTCTTGGAGGAGACTCACCCTCACTGTCACATCAATCGGACGACAACATCGCACGCTCAACACTGCCGCCCTCTCTGTAACGGCAACCATAGCACGCGTGTAAGAGGAGAAAGCAAGCCTGTTTCTTTTTCATCAAACCGTTTTAACCTTGAATTAAATAGTTTGCCATGTTCTGAAATATATTAGACATCCACAGAAGAAGACCTACTCCTGATTGATTTGCTTTCTTCTTACCTATTAAGTGTCCAGTTCTTTTTTTTTTTTAAGTCATTTTGTTGCTTTTCAAAACTAAAATTCAACAACATAATTTACATACCGGTAAATTATTAATTTGTCGGTAATTTGCCTGCTCCATTTTAATTTTAGTCTCATTCACAGTAAACAAAAGCCAAGGTGCATAAAACTCAAGCAAAACAAATGCTGTTATTTGATAGATTTTGTAGATATTATCACATCATGCTAGCCTAGCTTAAATTGCTGAATCAGCCTAGCAACTACAATGGCGTCTTTGACATTTGGGTGCAGTTGACACGTGGGCGACACGTTCCTCTCAGTTTCATAATGACCATGATCCTTCTCATCTACTTTTGCCACAGCAAAAATCTCAGGTCAAACTAACGTTCCTCTCCCATCTGCTACAACTACTGGTGCGTTTAAGGTACACAGAAAATGTCGGAATTTGTACCTCTGATTCAGAATTTTAATCAACCCTCTTCCTGAAGTCAGATCTCCAACTAGCAAGGCGGACTAATCTTACAAGGAAGACATAGAATTGATGCTATCTGCTAATCATGTAAACAAAATAGTTCGGTTACATGTTTTCTTGTACTTTCGCACGGCTGACAAACGCTCGGAGCGCGCAGCTCTGGCGTTACTATTGCGAGCAGCGCGAGTCTTAACGCGCTGTGAAAAATTACACGTCGGCTCAATGTGAAGATAGAAGGAACATTAACACACAAAGAAAACATTTTCTACACTACATGCACTATAGGAATACTACTTGTGTTATTTAAAATGTAAATTTCTTGTACATTTTACATAATCATTTCTATTTATGTAAATTTGTTGTTCATAATTTATTATTCATGCACAAATGTTAAAACAAGTTTTTTTGTGGCTGATTGTCTTTGGCATTGCAGAAAAACAACAGTTTCATCATGTGTGATTGATTGTTTAGCCATTATTTCAATTAAGAATTTTACAATAGATTTTTTTTCCACATGTGCGCACATATATACACACAAACAAACACACACCCTCGATCAATTTTTCATCCCACCCAGCTCCCCGCCCCACGCACAGTGGCTCGGTGGTGGCATGGGTTCGAAGTTCGAACCCCAAGTGAGTGGACAGTGCAGGCACATTACCATGTGCCCCCCCCCCTTTTTTTTTTTGACTTTGAGCACCTGCCTCTCCGAAGGTCACTGCAAGCTCCTGATTCTCAAGTTCCTTAACAAGAGCTGTATCAAACCAAATGATACCAAATTAACCATATTTTAGTTTAGTACTACTAGTACAAATATGCGTAATACTAATCTCACAATGAGTATTTAATTCCCTGCGCAATAATGTGGCACCTTCATCAATAGGGTCATTGTCAAAAGGACATGACGTGTTTGTGACAAAAGTGGACTTTACGCTTTAGACTATAGACGTATTTATGCAAAAACGTGTCGTCGCAGCAGACTTTATGAATGAGGAAATGAAATGTTGTGATGTGTGGCTGAAAGGAGGCGGGGAAAGAGAAAACCTTGAGGTTCATTGTGAAAAACCTGCAACCAACCAAGTTTGGTTCATGGAACATGTTACTACGGTAACTGACCGAGAGCTTAAATGTCCTCTACCTTCCTCTTTTTCTCTGGTTTCAGTTACCTCCCTTTCTGAAACGGAAAACATTTCAGGGTTTCCTGACACAGAGTTCTCACTAAACCTGCCATGTGACATAGACCCCTGGAATTTAACACTTCTAGCCCAGCTCGTTAAACTATTACATGTTCACCCTTTACAGATATAAGCTGCATGGTCTTTTGGTGGGCGTGTTGTTCCGGACATTTGGCAACAGGTGTAAAAGTGGTGGAGACAGCCGTATTAAAATGATGGATTTCATCAAGGAAAATAGGGGTGTTAAAAAAAATCGATTCGACAATATATCGCGATATCACAGCGCACAATTCATGAAACAGATTGCAACCTCTTTGTTAAATACAGTGGCTCAGTTATAAGCCTGAAGTTTCAGATAAATAAATACATTTTCATACAAATCTTACAGTGTACATGTACAAGTTTACTGATTAGTATTTTCTAAATTTCAGTAAAAAAAAAAATCACAAAAATCGACTTATAGATTTGTGTCGGGATTAATCGTATCGAATCGTGACCTATGAATTGTGATACGGATCGAATCGCCATATACTATGCAATTCACACCCCTAATGGAAAATGTGGGAGAGTGTTGTGTGGAAGAGGCAAGCATGCTTTGTAGATTTTGCTATGACCCTTTAATGACCCCAAAAGAGTTCAAATGATCAGAAAAAGGTCGTTTTTCCTGCTATTTTGCCAAGTCTTTGTCGTTGCCATGGTAACGCAGTCATCGCTAAGCACTGCGGTGCCAATTAACAGATGCCATTTGGACACTGTATTTAAAGACGCAAAATCAGCCACCGCTTAATAGATCACATTGTGTGCGCTAAATTAATCTATTTGCATCTACTCCTCCCATTATTTAGCACAATTGGGTTGGAAACACAATTCTGAATTCTGTTAGTAATTCTGAAAGTTAGTAGAACAGCTTTCACATCTGGGTGTACAATCAAGTCCGTGCCCATTTTTGGATGTACAAACATTTAGTAAATCAGGCTGTTGATGTTTTTATCCGGTATTGGAATTTAGTTAAAGACTCCCCAATATAATGGCAATGTATAAGTACTGCAACTATTCCTGGGAGGACCAAACATGGAAGTGCAGAAGAAAAAGACCCTGGAAGGCTCTTTTAAAACGAATATTGTGACTTTCCAAAGTGTGTAAAATACACCCGTTATCACAAATTTATGATCCATCTTCATTTTATATGCACTGGCGCACACACACATACACACGCGTGCGCGCGCGCACACGCACGCACAGCTCCAGGGTGTGCCCAGCATCAGCGCGAGTACTCTCTCTGCCTGCTCTCCTGCTCCCCGTGTCCTCATTGGTTCCTGCCAAATCTGGCCATCCAATCACATTAGGCGGAGCGAGTGTGTGCACAGACTTGCAAATAATCTGCGCTTTTACAATAACAGCACACAACCTGCACTGCCATCTCTCTACAGTATATCCTGCTTTGTTTTGTATGCTCGTATTGTTATTATTATTATGAAAACATTGATGTTGAGTGCTGAATGTTGGTTAAGGGTCTCGAGGGGTCATGTTAGTTGTACGTCAACCTTAACTTTCCACGTAAAAACTGTATACACTATGGTCTACCTTCCATAAACATATACTTATTTGTATATATAACATTATAGCATAAATAAGACACTACATTTTCAACATTGTGCACTAGTTTCTATTTGTGTCTATTTCTTGTTTTCCTGAGCCAGTGGTTCCGCTGAGTGGGGGCTTCTAAAGCTGTTGTGAATTATTAAGCAGAGGTGAATTATGGGGCTGCAGCGAGCGAGAGAGGGCGACAGAAAGAGCGAGAGTGAGAGCGAGAGAGAGAGAGAGAGAGAGAGAGAGAGAGAGAGAGAGGTCTGGACAAAAATAGGTCAACCTAGTTGTGGCAACCCAGGCAAGTAGAAATGATTCTCTCTCTGAGGAGGAGTTGTGTGTGTGTGTGTGTGTGTGTGTGTGTGTGTGTGTGTGTGTGTGTGTGTGTGTGTGTGTGTGGGTGTGTGTGTGTGTGTGTGTGTGTGCGTCGGGGAAGGTTGCATATTTTGTCAAGAGCTCACGAGCACTTATTCATAGCAGACAAACAAAGCTCCCGCCTGTAAGCCAGTCGTGTTGCGTGTATGTCAAAACATAAGAAGTACATCTCGTCCATAAAAGGAAGCTATTGTGGAAACGCAAACAATCATTATGAGTGTGACACAACAGTGCAGTGGCTCGCGAGTTCAATTTGTTCTGCTTGTAACGCCACTTGCTCGCATTTCAAATCAACATATTCAGTTAAAATGAATGGAAATCTTGTGATGTAAAATCCTAATAGAACTTGATCAAAGACAATGTAAATTAAAAAAGTGCAATTACTGTATTTTGGGACAAACCCAAAGTCACAACAACGGTAGTATTGTAAGATTCAAAACTGTCAAGTAAAGTTCACTATAGTTACTAATAACAAAGTCAAACTCGTTCTTTGAAAACACATAATGGCAAGTATTAAAGATATTCCTTAAACGAATGAAGGATTATTTTACAGTATATCTATCAGGAGTCATCATAACAATGCATCTTGAGCTTTGTGTTCGTTTTGTTGACGTTCTGTTTACGAGGCTACTTGTGAATGATTGGTTCTGAAATAGTGGATGTGTACTTGACATCACTGGCACTCAAAGCCGTTAATCCTAGATGCTCATTAAAATGGTCTCCTGAGATTAGTCATGTGATTTCACACATGATGATGTTTGAACAAAGTTTTGTTTGACTTTTGACGAATGCGGCATGTTTTGTAGACGAGCAGCCAGATTCAATTCATTTGATTTCCAATTGAACAGTCTTGGTTGTTAATCCAACCTTTAAAAAAGTCACAGCAAGATTAAGGTGTTCACATGGAATTTAAAAGTTTTTTTTTTTTTTACTTTGTTTTTTTTTGTTTGTTGTGCATACAAGCATACTGACTGTGTTTTTGGAGTAATTAATCACAGACAAAAAATTCCCAGGACCAAAATTCTAATTACGATAAAAAATGGCATTCCGTCACGTTAAAGGGTGACAAATGGCAATCTAAAATTAAGAATAATTTCTGCATAAATTGCTTATATAGTCCGTCAGAGAAACTAAACAAATAATTAATAGCAAAACAAATATGAATTAGGCTTACATTTAATGTGCAAATCTCCAATCACAATTAAAAATCAGCACACCCTGATGTAAAATTGTGCAAAAAAAATATACTGCTGATATTTTCAATAAAAACATTACAACTGGCATTTAGTTTTGTTTTCTGTAATTTCATTATTTAAATATTTGTGTCTATGGATTAATTTGCCTTTACTGATTCTGTTTACAACCAAATTAGCTAGATTGATCATCAAGCTTAGATCAATCAGATCTCAAAATAAACACTCAGCACTCAAATAACAAATAACATTGCTAATAAATTGGATTGAATAGTTAATGCATGGACAATATTTCCGTTTTCCAGTTTGTGCAATGTACTTGTTGTGCAAATGTCTTCTCTTTTGCATACCACGTTCCCATTTGAAACATTAAACATTTCTCCCATGTGGCTCTAATAAAATATTTTTTATAATATAAATATTTATCATTATATTACTATAATATAATTTTAACCTTGTAGGCCCCTTGACACTTGCGGTAATTTCCTGATTCATTTCTGGTTTCAGTACTGTGTAGCATTATTGTGTATTATTTTCTCTAGATAAATGTATTAATGTTATTAATTCAAAGATGATTACTCTCCACGGTAATGCAGTTCCAGCCAGACATGTGACTGTATGTGTACTGTATCACCCAAGCACTTACTTTCAGTGCCACATGTACAATAGCATAACAAAGAGCATGGGTTTGTCGTCTTTCTCCTGTTACAACGATCCTCCCTTTGTGGTAACAAATACTTTTTTGCTGCCATGGAAACAATGATTAGTGAGCTATGCTATATTGGCACCATATTCAAAGCAACCTTTTAGCTTCGCATCATGTTGAGCCACATTAGCTTGCTAGCCGTAGCGCAATTTGGACATTTGCTTGTAACGCTAAGCAGTGAACACGGAATGGGATACAAAGACTGTAGACGGACTGTAAGCGTTACCATGATCGCCTGGTGGGGTCCAAACTCTTCCAACTTCTACCTTTGAGGCAAATTCATACCTTCTATACCTTCTAATACCCCTATGGAACAGCTATGCTAATTTCCCCTAGCCTGTCCATGGCGTTTGGCTATTGAGTAATTCAACAAATTATAATAGCTAGGCTGCAAGTAGACGCTTACTATCCATTTCGCTGTAAAAAGAGCTCATCTGTGCCATTTATCAATGGTCATCTCGGCTATGTATGAATGTGCTCCACATTTCACACAGTCGAACTACGATGGTCAAAATAAATAAATAAATAACAATAAAAAAACAGCATTCAAGATTTTCCCCTTATTTTCTCGAATCACTCTGCCTTGGTCAAATGACATAGTAGGGTTTCTTTAATAGTACATTTTAGCTTTGGATTTTGCCACTCATAAGTAGCTGCTTTGTTTATTTCTGTATTTACTTATTTAATTGTTTTCACAAATTTGGAACTCGGTCAAAAGATCTGGCTCTGAAACACCAAAATGTCTTGAAACGGTCTGTCTGATAGTAGGTCATAAATATTGTTAGGACGCTTGTGACTGCACTTTGACAATTGATGACCTCAGAGCCAGTCTAATTACAGCTTAAAAAAAAAAAAAAGCTTATCGAGAAGCTGTCGCAAATACATCAAACACTCCTTTGATTGTTTCCGGTGAAGACAGGCTGCTAAATGCATTTCTATATAATCTGCTTGCTCCTGTGGCTGCTATTTACATCATAATCCCACAAGTGCTATATTGCAGCACAGTTGAGCGGTTCAACAAGAGTTCAGAACAAGAAGGAACACTTACTGACTGATCTTGTGATTTTACTCCTTTTGTTTCCTTTTTCTTTTTTAATAAACCTTTACTGTTCATTTTCCATGCACAATTACTGTAACATGTTCTGAGTCAATTTTGAATATCCTCAGAATAATGGTCTATACCAAATTATGGACTCCAGATATTTTCAAGGTGTATTAATAGTCTGTCTGACATTAATAAGCGGATGATGCATCCTTAATCAATGTTTCGGACAAAAGGGGAAGTGTATTCTTATCTGCTATTTTGCAGGTACAGTGGAACCTCAATTTAACAGACTAATTGGGGCAAGGGCTCGTCCGTTGCATCAAAGTACTTTTTTTTTTCCACAAAAAAACGTGTACACAACTGATGCCAGTAAAAACGCCACCCATTGATACAAATTGGTTGATGACTCCATGGTGGATGCTAAAATAATATAGCCTATATGCTCCATTATGTCTCCCCCTGCTAACATGGCTGCCTCATCTGTCCATACATTGTTTTGTTGGTAAAGTTGCCTCTGCCAACATGGTCGCCACATTGACATACTTTTATTATATATCTTTGTATGACCTCTGTTTCCTGTATTTAGTATGTAAGATCATTCTTGCGCTATTTTGCTCACTTTTCCGAGATTTCACCACGACCCCTCGTTAAGACCAGCAGGTGCCTGTTTCTATGGGAAACTCTTGGCACTGTTTCAAGCTCCACTTTAAACAATTGTTAGAAGTATTCCAAAAATAAAAACATTTGTGGCATTTCCATTTTTAAGATTCCCACCATTGCCACCAATTTCCTTAATCAACACACAGGCAAATCTAAAGTCCAGGGTCAAATTTGAACTGACAATCACATTTTTGTGTATTTTAAGTCACATTTCAGGGTGAACCAATAAACATTTCTGGTGTTTTTAGCGCTGTCAAATTTGACCCGAATAGTGTGCAAGGGTGAAATCATCAGCATAAATATACTGTAGGTTGACTCCAACTATTCCAGCAGTTGACATGGAAAAGTCGAGAGGTGTTACCACACCTGATGATTGTGTGTGTGTAATTGTGGGCATGAGCGTGATGGATGGATGGCATGCATTTACGTACTTTAGTGTGACCGAAAGCCTACAAATGCACCTGTGCGTTAACTGCGTATAGGCTATTCCATAGAATTGAGGTCATTTGTTGGCTGGAACGCTCTCAAAAAAATAAACGGAGATTTCCATCTTCTGTCATCTTTAAATTTTGAAATACACATATTGGACTACTCAAATTTTTTTTATTCATCACTTAAGCAACTTTATTTGTCATTGTTTTATTGTACTGAAACTCCTCATAGCAAGTTATAGAACATTAGTGATTTATTATTATTATTATTATTAGCTTAGATTTAACAAATACATGAAATATAGCCACATGACATTTACACAATGCTAATTACAGAGATACAATAACCCAAAATAAAATAAAATAAATAAATAACATCAAAAAATAATTTAGGTTACAGAGAGATTTTAATCACCCAGGTCATGTAGTATACAGTATACTTAAATACATAGAAAATAAATGTGTGAACTCACTTATGGCCTACCCATTGCATGCAGAGGATGTGAACGATGCAATATATGGACTTGTTGAATATTCTCAAATTTTAGAGGGGGTCATGTGTTAGTTGAGGGAAAATGACTAAAATGTGAATTGAAACTTTATTTGTGTATATATTTTAGGAAATGAGCTCAAAGTATAAATATTCTCAACAAGAATATAAAACAACACTTCTGTTTTTGCTCCCATTTTTAATGACATGAACTTAAAGATCTAAAACTTTTTCCACATACACAATATCACCATTTCTCTCAAAATAATTTCACAAACCAGTCAACAACATGGAAAAAGACGAACACAGGAGAAGTGACAATTGCGGGTGATTCAAGTGCAACACCGCTTGTTGAACGTGGGAATAAAGAAGCAAAATACTTTGCTGCAAAAACATAAGCAAGCTAAGGAGGCTGCGCAAAACGACTACGACGCGGCTATCCGCCATTGTTGTTGACAGGCTGACACGCGAGAATTGCCGCATACATCATCAATCTGCGACAACGCGTCGTCATGGAGCTGCGACCATTACGTCATCGCTCAACAACTCATAAATATTGGTCAGATCCTTTACTTGGATAAAAAATTTGGGTCGTTTTGTATAAAACAACCCATAAAGTTGGGTCAAATTGACCCATAAAGTGGAGCGGTCCATTTTGTATCCATAATTGGGTTATTTTTTTATCCAACTGTTTTTAGAGTGTACAGTTCATATACAGACTACAGTTCTTATTGATGTGACCTACAGCTAATACCTATACAAAATTTGATTTCTTTATGTTCTTTTTCATTTCATTTTTTTATTCAAAACACATTTAAAAAATATATTTCGGGGGGCTCCATTCATTCCATTAGTCAAGGAACAAATTCAACTCGATAGTCAATGTAAGCACATCTGTCGCATCCGAACGCGGCGAAATGCACTTGTGTGTTATCTGTGTGTACGCGCGTCTGCGAGGGGTGATGAGGTTTATATGTGTGTGTGTAGGAAAATGTGAACGAGCGCAAGAAGGCGGGGCGAGCGAGGAGAAGCATGACCTACATTTGGCAAAGCTCATCGTATGAGCATGAAACTGCCTAACATCACCCCAGAGCTTCTCAGCATGGAGCCACGTGATTGGCTGCTTTCAGCTCCAGCCTGACAACAGCACTGGCATCACCCAGGGGGGTGGGGGCAGGGGGGTAAAGATGTGGATATGGGGCGGAGGCACATACATAAAAAAAATAAAAAATAGAGAAAAAAAGGACAAGGTCAGGGTGACACTTGTGTGTAAACATTTTGTATTGTTGACATTTGATTCCCACATTGCGAGTGGCAAGCAATGGAATTTTGGTCAAGGTTATCAAGTGGTAAAGATAAGATAAGGAAGGAATCGTCTTGTAAGCAAAGGATGTGTTTGTCACGTCAAGTATAGTTTTCTTGTGTGTAATACTTCTGATTAGTAGTATTGTGATGGTTTTGGAGGGAGGGGTCTGCAAAGGAGTGACTGATGGATGCTGACTTTGGTGTAGCAAACAGTCACAATACAGAGCCAATTTGTATCACAACACCTCTGCAGCTGGCAAAGACACAAGTGGGCACACGCACACACACACACACGAACACTTTGACAATGTGCCTCCGCCTTTCTCGTTCCCAGAGATCCCCAGGCACAAGGCATTGTGGGATTCTCTCTGGCAAGGCTCGGGCTCTTCACAGCTTTAATCTTTAAGTTGTTTCCATAGAAACGATATGTTCACTCACGAACTGTCAGATGGCTTCTAAAGCAAGACGTATGCAAGGGAATGTCCTCAGTGAACACCCGCCCTTGTCCAAGCCAATAATAAAGAGAACATCTCAGTCACGGTACAGACGCATTGATCTCGATTATAAATAATAAGGAGTAAGTATTGAGCACGCGGCACGCAGTACTTCAATTATTAATTTCCTTATTCCTGGAGTCAGATTTTTTTCCCCTGCCGCAATCCAAGCTAATTTATATGCTGTGCATTTTCTGGTTTGTTGAGGACTCTTGGAGCCCTGCTAGGGTTATCTAAGGTAGCCCCCACCCTCTGCATCGCATCAAGCGTACAGTGAACCCCCACTATGTCGCGGTTCATCATTTGCGTCCCTGCTTTCTTGCACATTTTTTTCTTTTTTTGCAAACGTTGTATTTACACTATAAAGACAAGCCCTAATTTAGACTTGCATGCCATCAGTTGCCTTTCTTTTCCTATCTGAACAAGATGACCTGGAAGAACAATAAGAGTTGTTGTTTTTTTTACTTTGAAAAGTGCTTAGGAAAGAAAGCTTGTTGATCCTTCATGGCAGCAATATTTAAAGCAACAGGCCACCGATGAAGACTACCGACTCCACACAAAGAAACTCGAATTACAGAAGTTAAAGAAAATAAAATACCTAGGGTGAAAAAGTGACATAGCAAACATAATAAATAAAATAATCAATTCAAAAACACATGGAAACTATAAAATGCGATATAGTTACATGTCATATGGATAAAAATACATCATAACACATGGTGAATAAAAGGTTCCTAAAAGGCTAAAAACAGGTGCAGAGCAGTGTTAATTTTGACAAGAAATTTTAATTTAGCTTTAGTTGTAGTCTTTTAACCAAAATTAATTAGAGTTTTAGTCATAATTGAATCATCCGCTTGTATTTTAGTTTTAATCCGATATTAGTTGATGAAAAATAAAGAGCAATTTTTAACACGCAAGACACATTTAACACAACGGTGTCTTTATTAAACTTTGTTTAACTTTGTTTCAATGGAACATGTTGAACTGACAATAATATGCCGTCTTAAAGCTTAGTTTTCACCTAAATAAAAAAAGTGCATATTTGCCCAAGATTAATATTACAGCTGCCCAATTAATATAAACATGTTTGAACATTAAATAAAGTGCCGTGAACAGTTTATTTTCTCCCACCTGCATTCCATTCCTTCTTCTGATTGGATTTTGTGAATTTTTGTTACTGTGTTGTTTTCTTTTTGTCATTGACAAAATTGTCAGTCAATTTTGGTTCGTCATTGTCTCAATGAATGGCTTCTATTTTAGTTTTTGTTTCATTTTCATCAGAATTTCTTTTTTCGTGACAAAAAAAGATGACTAACATTTTCCGTCGATGAAATGATCACTGTTGCAGCGATCTTGTGCATCTCCCTCCCTAACTTTTTAAATGATGGGAGTGGAATGAATGAGACAAGTTTTATTGTTGCAGAGATAGAAAATTTAAAATGGAAACCACCCAAAAAAGTTTGGGAACAAAGATATTAGATAATATAAAAGCTCGAAGTGCGGGTGGTGGTACGCATGGTGAGCAGGGAGCGAAAATGATGTTAGACATCCTAATTGTTATCTTAGTAGCCATTAATTTAGGCCATAAGAACATAAAATGTCAACCTCACATTTAAGACTATTGGGGCAGTGAATTAACACATCAACATAAGTTTCGCCTTTTGAGTGATTCTCACTGTTGGCGACAACCTGAACAAAATAAATACAAGCGTGCGAATACAAAAAGTGTAGATTCTGAATTGCAATACAAGATCCATTTAATACTATTTTTATTAACTCACACATAGAGTTCACGCACACACGTGTACACACACACAGTGACCAGCAGTATGAGTCTTCCCCCAAAGACAAGCACGAGTCACTCATTCGATGCCAATGTGCCCGTTTCCATGGAGACACGCAGTTAAAAATAACATAGGCGATGGCTTGTTTTGTTCCATTCCCGCAACACAGCTGATACAGTGTCAAACACACGCAATATATCATAACTTATATAGCCCAATTTTACCCCATTTGCTCACCACTGCTCTGAGACACTGTAACATGCTTCAGTGCGACAGTTTTGTTTATCAACAGACTTCAAATGGACTCACTCAGGAGTTAGCTATTTAAAATCTGTGCATGAAGAAAGTCAAATTTGCATTTTTTTTCATCCTTATGGGAAAAGAGAGAGAGGGTTTTTTTCTTAAGTGGATGACCAGGCATTGGCCGCTATGTGTTTCCCCACTTTTACTAATCCACGGCACATTTGGAAAAAAAAAATCACGGCACACTACCAAACAAAAATGTCACCCCAAAAAAGTATATCAAGTGAAATAATTAGCTATTATGTTGTATGAATGGCAACACGTCTCTTCTGCCAGATAGTGAAAACATGTATTTGTTCAGTCTGTCAATACACTACATTGATGGCACCAATAGATGAACATAACTACTACATCATTTGAAACGGGATAATTTCCCAGGGAAACGCCTGAAAATGTATGGTTTGCTAATTCTGTGAATAGAGGCGATATTTTGAAAACCACATTTGTCTCAAACGATCTTTGTGGTAACCCTGCTGATATGAATGGCCACATATCCAAATAGGAGTAAGCTGTTGGCCAGCTAGAAGAGAGCAGAATAGATTAGAGAAAAAATTCCCTCTAGTTTACACACGGCTACTGCTCTTTAGGAACACTGTTGAGTTGCGGAACAGCTCGAACGTTGAAATATCACACAACAGAAAATATTCAAACATTTAGTTCCTTCTGCCGCTTTAATAAACAAATTTGAATTTGTGGAAAGGAAAGACATTTTTGAATTTAAGATATACTATTTAAAACATGATACGGTAATTTTTTTCCATTTTAATCTAGCTGTTGGGTTTATTTTCCACTATTTACAATTGTTACAGCAAAATACAAATTGAGATTGAGAATGACAATTTCATGGAAGAAAGGCAGTCCGTTGTTGCTCTTTTTACATTGTATTCACACTACACTCTGGTAGTAATCATAAATCTACCCAGAATGTCATTAAAAAAAAAGATTTAAAAAAAAAGATAACTTATTCTCAAGTTTTTGTAGTGGTTTATCATACAGTATGTGTCGTATTAATATGATAATAATTGTATTAATACCTTTTACTTTATTCTATTCTTTATTCCAGACCCAGGGAGGTCCATATCAAACAAACAACAACAAAAATGTGTTCATTATTTTATATACATTATTAGCAGCCCTATTCATTTTTCATAAAACTTTATCCTTAATAGGTGTAATATGTTGTCTCACTAGGGGGCAGTAGCCTACAAGGTTTTTCAGGTGTGGAAGCAGGGTATCCCTCAAACATCTAAACTGTGGTTATTTTGTTGATCATTTCCCCATCTTGCCAAACTCGTTGTGATGTAACAGTGATTAAAAAAAAAAAAAGGCTTATGGTGGACACTGTGATTCACCCCTTCGAACAAACACAGACAGGCCATAAACATGAATCTGAATGAGCGTTTCAGTCGCGCACACTTGTTATGCCAGAAATTATTTGCAGGTTGGAGGGGTTGTGGAAGGGGGCCACGAGACAATAGTGCAGGTGTGCAGCACAGAAAAAGGGATGGGTAGGGAGAAATGGATACACAGAAACATTATGAATATGGATGCAGAGAAGTACAAAGGAGCATCAGGGCCACACGGAAAGGAGAAAAAAAAATCATGAGATTAAAGTTGAAATTTAACGAGGGGGAGACATCGAATTAAAGAGGATATATAATGATTTTTTCCCCCCATTCATGTTTCACAATGATGTCACGCATAATTTCTCGACAACCACGTTGAGGTCGTTTGGCCAAGGCATGAACGATTGAGAAAACGGGGAAAATGGCTTGAATGATGATTTTATTCTTTTTTTCTACCGTAGTTTGAACATGTTAGTCGGAAAGAAGATGTTGGCTAAAGTACATGGAAGGGAGACGGAATGCTGGCCATATGTTTAAAAATAGATGTGGTGGAAATTCAGACATATTAAATATGATCATGGAGGGACTGGCTAATTAATTGTCTTTTCTGTTGCTTGGATTAATGGTACAAACATTCTTTTTTGATGGCGATAACAAGCTGTAGCGCTTAAATTAGCAAGCAGTCTAGCCGTTCTGTTTTACTAAATGAATCAAAGACAACCCAAACAAACATTTGATGTCGGACAGTCGGTTGTTAAATGTCTTCCAAGTTTTTGTCATCATTTCATTTTAGGTCAGCAGTAAGCAGCACTTGTCTTTTGCCAGCCAGCCGGCCGCGACTGCGCCTCCCCCCGCACCCCCCCCCCCCCACACACACACACACTTTTGTTTACAAACATTGTGAAACATCTTACAGTATATCATTGTTCTCTATTGTTGTACCTGCCCACCCATCACACGCGTAAATCTTTGGTGAATGCCTATTTCTGAAAATGTGCCTGTAAGCAATATGTTCTGAATTTTGTGACAATATAAAGTAGGTTGGGTGGAGATCCGCCATTTTCAAGCAACGGACTCCCCTCAATTTATTTTCTTCACTTCACTTCCCCTCACACAATGACGGCTTTATTCTTCAATGAGAATATAGATGTCTCGAAGCACCACCTGTTTACTCGAAAATCTACTTTTTTTCCTCCTAACGTTACTAGAGTTTGGTTTCTACTTTTTTCCCTTTTCAGAATGGACCTGATATGTTTATTTTTATGGTTCATTTAATTCATCAAGCAATTCTAGACATGCAAAGGAGGTGTGCTAAACCTGATTTAGTGGTAATTGTGTAGTCCTAAACTCACTGGTTAAAAAAAAACATGCAATGTGGTTGTTGACACTTTGCTACAGTGTAGTAAGTAAACAGCGTGCTTTGTGTGCAATGTGAAGTTTCTGTTCCCTCAAAACATAGCCATTAATGTTGAAACCGCTGGACACTAAAGTGATTATTAGCCATTTTAGCCATTAGCAATTATCCATTTTGCGTCCCCATGGCATGTGACTCATAAGTGTTACAAAGTGTGACTAGGGAGAAGGATGCTGAATTTGATGTCAACAATCAATAGAATACCTCAACACACAGTCACTAATGTCCCAACCACTGGCAACAAAAGTGACTACACCACTAAGTGAAAATATCTACATTGGGCCCAATTAGCCATTTTCTGTCCCCCATGTCATGTAACTAATTAGTGTCACAACGTTTCAGGTGTGAAGGCAGTAATTGAACACATAAACATTAACATCCAAACCAAAATGTCCAAATTGAATGCAATTAGCTATTTTCACTCCCCCTGTTATGTGACTCATAGGTGTTAAAAGGTCTTAGGTGTGAAGAGGGAGCAGATGTGTTAAATTGGGTGTGATTGGTCAACAAAATGACTCAACACAGCCATTAATGTTCCCCCCAAAAATTTGAGTGAACATTTCCAAATTGGGCCCAGTTGAATGCATATGTAAATGCCAAACAGCTGTTTTTAAGATGGCGTATCACTAAAAACAAAATAAACGTTGTTATTTTTTTAACCACATTAATCATGTCTAGAAGTCCCAAGTCAGCAGGTCTGAAATGATCGTTATATGATAATATTTGTGGAGATTTATAGACATAAAGTTTATCATATTGATATTTATTTATTTGTTCTCAACCTAAATAATGACTAATGAACATCTCCAACAAGTGGCTCTCATGTTCATAAAGGTTGATGACCCCTCGTCTAGACTGTCATTCTTATTTTATGTTATCTTCATTGTAAAAACAAAAAGAAAAAAAGAAGTATTTTTCTATTTATTTTTTTTTATTTGATTTATCTCAGCAATCTGTGGTGGAAAACTCAAAGTTCCGCAAATTAACTGCCAACAGCACAAAATGCACTCCAAAATCAGTGACAGCCAGAGCTCCAGATTACAGAAGATTACGGGCAGGGTCGTTTTTCCTTCTCTGCTTGTGAAAGATGTCTTCTTTTTCACATCACTGAGATCCGAATGGCCTTGTGTTGGAATGGCTGATGGGTTTTACAACAACGAAAGTGAGTGGCTGTTTCACACACGAACATACTTCGACTGTCACTTACCGCATACAGGCATGCGATACACTTTCGCAGCATGTGGCGGATTAATGCATTAATACTTTGTAGCTAGGAGTACCCTCCGCCCCGCCACCCCCTTCCACATATTACAGCATCATGAGGAGATTACGGTCAGGGACAGGCCATGCCCAGGCGGGACCCTACCATTGCATTCAAATGATGAGGGGGGTGCTTCACTTGAAAAACAGCTCCAAGCGAAGCATCTGTGATGGAATATCGTTCCTTTTAAGTACAAAGTCATTTTTGGCAAAACAAAATGATTTCCACTTCTCCACTGGATAAAGCAAGCAGAACTATTTTCAGGCCATTGTTGGGCCATCTGATGAGGGAGGGGAAAGAGGGGACAGCAGGTGGGCGGGTGAGGAGGTGGAGTGGGAGGTTGTGTGACTACAGATGTTGCCCGTCTAAATGTTTCGTTTTACACAGAAATATTTTTAGCTGAGTTTGCGAGAGACACTCGAGAGCCGCAACATACAAGAGAAAGGGATGAGTGGCAAAGAAAGAAAGAAAACAGGGAAAAGGGGGAAGCAGTGAACAGCTGCTAATCATGGCTTTGGTTTGTCTCGGGATTGGATGTGCACCCGTGCCATCGAAAGGTAGGGTTAAAAATGACTTATTCAATAACTCGTATAAAAATATCATTTGAGTCTGTTTCCTGGAATAGGAATGTGAATCAGTGGAAGGAAATGTTCTGTCATCAAATCTGGTTTAAAATTGAATGTAGTAATTTGACGGCAACAGTCTTAAGCTTACTTAAAACTTAAAACTACTACATTAAAGTCATTCTGTGACCCTGAAACTTGTGGACTTTTCCCTATGTGACCAAAATAAGCAAAAAATGTAATGTTTTAAAATGTCATTCTTTTGTATGGTTACTACCAAGTTTGTCTACATTGAGGCTGTTGCAGGTCAAAATTGACACGTGTTTACAAAATGGATTGAAAATTTACCAGTTTGTGCTCAATCAAGAAAAATAGTAATAAGCATAATCTTGAAAATGTAAAACTATGCATAGCATAAATGTGTGTGTTTCTATGGCACAGGTGTGAAACAGTCCAGAGATGGATCTGTGGCGAGTTCACCACATTTTCACAGGTTCCTGCAGAAACATGCACCTGTCTTTGAAGGGTCATGGGGAAATCTTGACACAAAAAAAAGTAAAACAGCATGGATACACAGCAAAATCGCCAGTGTTAGATTTAACACTGAGAGTGTTAAATCTAACACTAGAAAAGTGTTTATGTGTCCACACCAAAGAGTGTATATCGTACCCTTTTCAAAGTGCTACTTTTTTCACCCTTTACCGGTGCTACTCCAACCCTGTTTGGTGTTAAAATCACTGTTCAATCACTGTTTAACACTATGTAGTGTTAAAAGTACTCTACACTAGTGTTAGTGTTAAACATTTAATTCTGCCAAACAACACTTAACTTCGGTGTTTAAACACTTACTGTATGATTGTATTGCACTGGTGTCAGTGTTAAAAATTTACTCAGACTACACTTTACTCTAGTAAGTGGTCTTTTATTTATATAACATTTTTCCTAATTACAAGACCCTCAAAGTGCTTTACATCTTGACTACTGATGGCACGGAATCAGGAGCAACTGGGGGTTCAATATCTTACCCAAGGATACTTTGACATAGTCACACTGGCCTGGGATTGAATCCACGCTCTCTGGGTTGTGAGATGACCACTCTACCACTGAACCACATTGCCCCAACAACTAGATGTATCGCTATCAAAATGTCAACAGTGCGCTGGAAATTTGGAAAGTCTCCACCGGAAATGAGGGTGTGCTCAATTTAACACTCAAGGTAGTGCTATTTAGGTTATACCCCAAAATCCATCCCAACACTCAAAGAAATTTACTCTGACAGTGTAACTTTTTATCCTAACAATGTTAAACTAACACTACTTACTGCATATTTGATCGAACAGGCATGTACACTGGAAATGTAATACTGACAGATTTGCTGTGTACTAAAACATGAGAAACTCAAACTTTAAATACATTTGAAAAACATCTGTAATACCTCGGCATTTATTCGTAGGATCTTCTTGAACCGGGTCCAAATTGACCAAACTATGCGTAAGGGTTAAACACAGCATTGATTGTCTTCGTGCAACAGGTGCGACACAGTTTGGAACAAGCAGCCATCAGAAGCAATCAAGATCACCGAGACACACTATGATGTGATTGATCTTCAACTTTTGTTCTCGTCTTCACAAGAAGTGCCCAACTGGTCCTTCCAATAAACTTGTGACCACAACTTTATGTAACAGAAATCTATGACAAGGTTTTGCACTTTGCGCTATAGAGCGTTGCTTGACCCAGATACACACTAATACGTCCTCGCTTAATGACTTCTATTCACCATCATCTTGACTTGTCTCAATCCAACTCAGTACATGCTTCTATTTATATGCTGGCGATGACTCACAGGTCTTTTTCTTGTCAGACAACAGCACAACTCTCTAAAGCACAATCCTGTTTTACAGATGTTAAAAATCAGTGCAATGAAGACCGGGAAAAGGATATCAGATCATAAGTAACATTTTATGCTGCCAAAGGTTTGCAAATGAGTTTTGAAAATCACCCAACAACTTGTGCATCTATTGTGACATGACATGAGGCAGAGTAATTGTGGGCATGTGTAATTGTGATGCAGAGTATGCTAACTCGTGCTCCCATTTAATCATCACAGATGGCCCTAGATGATCCTATAATGCGGTCGTGTGCGCCTTTAGACCAAATGTTACACATGCACTGGGGTGAAGTCAATGTTGGCTGCTGCGGTCTCACATCAACCTGACTGATCTGCTGCCATGACACACTTCGGAAGCGAAATGGTACACAACTTGACGTCTATGAGAACAGCCGGTCAAGTTTGATGTTAAAATGACACAGAATCATGACATCTGCTTGGCATTTGAGACAAAGGGCTTGGACCACATGAGTCTATAGCGAGTGCAGTTGTTTGTATGTGTCCACATTATGGACATACTTCCTTCACACCAATTACAACTTTCTTATTAGTTAGGGTTGTGGTGCCATCCTGGTGTTACAGAAAGAGCCCCCAAAAATTTGGTACAAAGAGATTAAATGTTCAATGAATCACTAAGGATAGGTTCCATTGGCGGGGTTGAGACAACACAAATTGAATTGAAATGTTTGTTGTCACATATGCAAAGAATGGGCCAATGAAAAATGCACCTCTGGCAACTCAGTTTACGTATGCCAGAATTGTTCTTCAGACAAGAGAGTCTGAAGAGTGAGGAAATTAATTATTTTATTAGTTGCAAAATGCAATGTGACATCTTACCCCATATAGTGTGACAACTTACCCGTTGGTTGGTGAGGCAACATGTCACATGTTCACTCCCTCTATTTGATGGCTTATAACTGTGCACTGACACAAAGTATGAAAATGACATGAATAACAACATATTAGTACATAATATTAGTTTTCTTGCGATATTGAGAGATCGTCTTAGCAATTGTGATTATCTATTCAATGAAAAGTGTACTCATTAAATTAGAAGCTAATAAAATAATAATATATTGCCCTAATGTTTTAAACAAAGCACATTCAATAAAATAATAAATTAAGTTCAAAACCTTTATTTATTTATTTATTTTTAGGGGTCTGAACTCATTTTAGTTCAAATTACCTTTACTTCTAGCTTAAGTATTTGCTGTACAAATCCACATTTTCTTTTGGGGCTTCTGTATCTTAAACTGGAAAGAGATTATTCCCAGTATAGAAAGTCTTCCCTGATAAGTCCTCTTCTGAATTAATGTTTTGAGTCTTTTTAACGGGAGAATTATCTTTCCACAGACACCGACAGTAAATGCAAGTTAACTTTGTCACCTTTTTTTTTTTTCCCGTGATGGGATTTACTTTTACTTGATTGTTGATGGCTCTGACAACATGATGCAGATGAATCTTTGAGTAGCATGAGGAGATATATCTTCTAAAATTAAAAGTATTTTTCTTAGTAATGAAATGTACATGGAGTAGTGCTTCTCAAAGACTTATTGGTACAACCACGTGCCGTACACGGTGGCATTTTTGCTGTAGAGGCAGAAGATAACATGAAAGTGCCACTGAGAAATCAATGTATTCAAGTTAGCCGGCTTTGTGAATGACAACATAAGATGGCCGCCACTGGCTTCACTTGCCCCAAAGGCGAGTAAGCGCCATTGACCAAGTCCGTGTTACGTGAGCCTGTGTGCTCTTGTTTACCCTCTGCTCTCAAGTTGCTCACAGCTTTTCTTTATGTTTCCCGACCTCTTTTGTCTGATTTTTCAGCGGTGTCAAACTTGGATATAGAGAGCAAGCTGTCAGTTCACTATCAGGCCCCATGGCACCAACAACACAACGTGTTCCATCCGTGCACCCGACCACCATGTCTGGAAGAACTGCACAAAAACGCTCAGCTCAGCCTCCGAGCCCTGCACAGAGGTGACAACTATTGTGGCCTGGATTTCCGTTAGGGCCATTTGGATGCACATTTTCACACGGCCATGTTTATTATTTTCAGACGAAAAGCAGAACGAGCGGCCCGCCAGTCGGGAGAAGAACAGGGTGATTATCTCCATCTCAACGGTGCCCCCTTTACCCACCTTCCCATCACCACATTCCATCAGGCGGCAACAGAGGAGTCGGCTGGCACGAGCGGTAAGCAGGACGCAGCTATCGCGAGAGCATGGGGGGGAATGGGCAGGACATTGTTCACCTGGTAAACTTTATTGCCGATAGTTAGTAGACAAACAAGAAAGGAAACATAGTAATAATGACAACAGGTCGAAATTCGATTTTACATTTTGTACTACTTTCTAACTATAATTAAACTGACCCAAAATCTTATTGTGGTGTTGCCATGCAGCAAGAGAGAGAAGAGCGAGAGCGAGAGTTAGACTGTCAACCCAGGAAGGTAAAAATAAAAATAAAAATCACTTGCTGTATGTGTTTACACTATCCCATCATGTACTGTAAAAACTGTCGTTCCATACATTCCATATTCCTGGCCTTTTGACATTGGCCCGTTGACCTGTCCCAACTCCTGACCACCCCTGGCTACCATGTAGATTTGCCATTGATGTTGATCGGTGCACTTTGCTGTCTTGTAAATCAATTAACTCATTTCCTCCCCAAAAACTTATAAATACGTTGTATTTTAAATGTTTTAAGTGTCCCAAAGACGTATTTATACGTTTTCTATGGTTGTTGTTTTTTGCTAGAGCATACAGAATGCTTTGATGCACCCTCTCAACTGCAGAGAACGGGTGAATCAATGGTATTAATTACAAAAACACCCATCAGGTGGCAGCAGAATATAAGAGATCAACCAGGGCCGTGTTGCAAACAAGCTGATTTCCCCACAGTTTTAAATAGATTTGTGAATAATGATGAAACTTTGCTATATTCTAATGCTAATTGCTGCAAAACGGAAACAGATACAAAGATACTTTTTTTCCTGATGAAAGAAGAGACTCTAATCTTTCTTTTGGTAGGTTCCATGTTTTTATAGCAAAATAACACAATATTCTGTGGGCCTTGCAAAATCTGTCAAAATCCAGTAAAACAGCCGGGAGCAAAGGGGGTTGCATCTAGTGACAAGGGCTGGGAGTGAATGAGTTAATGGGCCGTTGCCTCTAAATTGTGGGTCGGTCTCTTGGGGTAAAATGGAGTAATAATAATAATAATTGAATAGCACGGCATTTGCCCCAAAAGATGCCAGCCTAGGCCTTGCATGCCAGATGGCCAATCCAGCCTCGGTTCCATTGTTATCATGTAATCGTGATTTTATTGGTTAATGTAACTCATGACAATTCTTCATCATACTTTCACTTCTTTATGTTTGACGAATAATCTTTCCAGCCACACTAACTCCCTCTGCTATTTCTGTTTTGCTATTTTAAGGAGAGGACAGTGAGAGAAACGGAAATCCAAACCGTTCAGAGAAAAGTAAGAATGAGAAGCGAGAACATTTTTCAGATCTTTGTCCACTCACAGATATTTAAAGTATATCATCAATTCATGTGGTAAGTTTGTGCACGATTTTGACTGCTATTATTGTGTTTTCCACCTCTGTAGGAGAGACCAGGGCGAGAGGCGGATATTCAGACGATACAAAAAAAGGTATGGAAGATTCTGAATAGATGCACTTCAAAGACTTAAACAGTGAGCCATGTTTATTCTCTGAAGGATAAAAGAAAGGAATCTAAATGAGGATTTTGGTCATAATAAGGACAAAAGTTATACAAGAAAATAGGACACATAAGGACCTTGAATGTAATTTAAGAAAATGTTTTGCTCCGCTGTTTCTAATGGAATGAAACTCATTAATTCATCCTTTTATTTTTATTCTTCTTCATAACATCTTTTGTCTTTTCTTTTTTTTTGCACCATTTATTTATAGTTTGGGTGCTTTTACCCACTTCATCCTATTGAGGGATGCATCTTCATTCCGTGGAATAGAAAGGTATTGGATCTGTGTTTTGTGTTCAACTTCACTTTATTCCATATTCACATTCACATTTGTTCTGCTATTACTTTTTATTTTGATACATCATTTAGAGGAGGATCATTCCACAATTGGACCCATTTGAATTTCAAATCATCCATGTACAAATAGAGAAACATGCACCTGTGTAAATTAGTTATCTTGAGACAAAATTTGAACGGCTTAACATAATTTCTTCAGCAGACCACAAGATGGCAACTGTAAGGATGCCCCCTTTCCTCTTTTAACACTGCTTGTTTCGGTTGACTTTGACCTGAAGGCTACCTCAACGGGCGAGGGAGACGACGATGAGTTGTTAACAGGTCACCAAACAAAGACCTCAGCACCTGCTGTCCCCGCCACCCAGGACAAAGAGACCAAATGGTCCAAAGAAAACGTGTCCCATTCCGATCAAAAGACAACTTCAGATGA
Source organism: Leptonotus elevatus (assembly GCF_054856555.1). Classification (NCBI taxonomy): domain Eukaryota; kingdom Metazoa; phylum Chordata; class Actinopteri; order Syngnathiformes; family Syngnathidae; genus Leptonotus; species Leptonotus elevatus. Next base: position 19,833,087 of record NC_141241.1, on the reverse strand, counting down.
CTCTCGTGCCGTCTCCTCCTGTATCATCCCCATCAATGTCACAGGTAACACTGAAATTTGATGATTTTTCCCATAGTACTCAAAAATTTAACTATTTAATAATGCCATTCTTCTTCTTCATCTTCTTCTTAATCCCCCCCAGGAGTTGGATTTGATAGAGAGGCTAGTGCACGTTGCTCCCTTGTCCATTCTCAGTCGGTTCTTCAGAGAAGAAGGAAGCTGAGGAGGAGGAAGACCATCACTGGAATACCCAAACGAGTACAACAGGACATGGGTATGTTGGGTCATATTGTTGTTTTTTTCTGCCTTACTTTTATAGATTTATGGATGGCTCAGATCTGGGGAAGATCACACTACAATAATGAGATCCTTTACAAGAATCATGTAACTGAAAGAAGACATATTATGAAAACTGATTTTTTAATTTTCTTGTGTATGAGTATTTGGATCTCTGCGGTGACTGTGAAACAATTAAATGTGGGGTCAGGGGTCGGGTCACATTTCTGTTTGCCGATGTGTCCACTGCATGCTCCACGTGCATGGATCTGCACACAAGACAAGTAATTAGAAATTTGGTGGCTTGGTAACGACGTGGCAATTCAGATTCAGCGTTCTGCAGCTCTGCACTCATGTGGCACACTTAGCAGTAGATAGGGACTGGTACAGCATTTTTTTGGGGTGCAACCCCATTCCCCAAAAAAGGAATTTAACAGAGATAATAAAATGTAATATTAAAATGAATGTGATAATTGATTTTGGTATACCTTCATAAACCGAGGATCCCATGATTAACAATTAAATCCCAAAAGAAAAACTAAAAAACTAAATTACTTGTTTTAAGTCTCCTATTTCCTGTAATGTAACCACTACCACCCCCAAACTAAAGAAAGAAAAGGCACCAAAGATCTAAGCTATCTCCTGGTTCATCTTTGCTTTTTTATTGATTTATTTTTCCATGTGCATGCAGTCTTACCAAACAATGTACAATTCTAATGTACATTGTACTATATTTGTGCATTGAAAATTAGACTTTCAAAAAGGCTATCCTACCATTTTATCAATCATTTTACTTCTGGGACAAGCCAGAATATGCTAGAGCACATTTTTACAGTCTTGTGGTTCACCATCTCTCCCTCATATCCCATGATGAAAGTGACTTTAACATGACATTACTGAGACTCAGCATGCTATGTCATTTTACATTCAGACTCAGATGAATCACCAGTAGCAAGAGAGCGGACAGTAATTGTCCATGCCAATCCGCACCAACTCTCGCTGTGTCACGAAGACTTCTCAATTAGTGGTCGCCTTCACCACACTCGAGACTCTGGCTGCCAAACAGATGATTTCCTCATAGCATGTAAGTTCCTTTGAATGTTTCCTCATGTCATTCCTTCCCATTTGTCCACCAGGTTGTTAAAAGAACTAAACGCAAACACCAACATGTTAGAATTACTAATAAAAATTTATACTAATATACTGTGACTGGATAGTTTCATATCAACCTTTTCCATCTGTTGGCCTCACAAGTCACCGATATCAAACAACCATCCCTATCCCATTTAGTACAGTGAACCCACGTTATTCGCGGGTGGGGTAGCAACGAAGCACTGCTGTGAAAAGTGAAAGTGACACCCCCCACATACTGTACACACACAGGGGATTTGCATTCCAGAGAGATGCCACAAGATGGCGGCAAAGCACTTCAAATGGAGACTGCACTGTAAAAATAGTAGGGTCAAAAATAACTCAAATTGGGTCAAAAAGGGACAAACTCATCTTTTTGGGTTATTCAATGAAACCAAAAAGTTGGTTTACAAAAGAACTCAAAAATTGGGTTGCTTTGTGGGTTATTAATTTACATTCAAACATTAATTTTAGGGTTAAATAATTCAAAAATATTTGGGTCAGTTAATTTTTCACCCAATTTAATTGGGTTAATCAATTTACCCAAACGGTTGGGTCGAATGAAGTACCCGCCCCCCCCCCCCTCCCATACCAGCCTAAATATCATGCTCGCACAAACTGAAGTGGTGTTAAGTATTGCCAAAACAATATGCATCTTAGCAGTTTACACAAACGGTGTAAGTCATTAAACTCATCTTTTGGCATTTATTTACCCACAATAAAGACTAGTAGCTATTAGTAGCTGCATAGCGAGAGAACCAAAAACATACTTTCTGTTTCAGTTTGTGGAGAAAGACAGCCAACAAAATACAAAAAATATATATATATATATATAACATTTAAAAAAAAAAAAGCCAAACTACAACAACAGCAATATTCCACAAGATGGTGCCAAATTAATACTTGTATTGCTTTAGCCTGAACACAAAAAAAGTGAGCTTTTGAGTGAATAAGGTTAAGCTTGCGAATGTCAACTGCGAATATGCAGGGGTTCACTGTATATCCAACACTGTGCAATTACAAAGGAATTGTCAATAATCAAGCGATGCAATGAATGTCTCCCTCTGTTCCCACTGTATTCTCTGCAGGTACAGCTGCTCCTTCCAGGAGACGCATCCGAGCTCAAAGAGGCCATCAGGGAATCCCAACATCTCTTTCCCACTCAACAGGCAACATTTCTTCCCTTGGTGACCAGTCTGACTCTACAAACACAAGTACTGCAACGCACACTGGACGTTTGCGATCTCGCAGTCTCCCACGAGAAGGTGGACGCCTGATGGATAGCGATGAGGACGACGATGACAACTACGATGATGATGATGACGAGGATGAGGATTTGTCACCATATGAAGCGGAGGATTTTATTCCACCTGGTCCGAGTCCGAGGCTGAAGATGATGATGATGAAGGATGAGGAGGAGAGCACTGATGATCAGGCAGCTCCTGAGCCGCTGCAACTAGGAAGCCTAAAACGTCTGCAACGATCTGGGGAAAGAGATCGAGGAGGAGGGAGCCCAGAGCATTGCTGGATGGAGAGAGGCCGTTCTCGCCTGCCCCGCAAAGCTGACATGGGCAGCTGTGAGATTTCTTCTAGTTCTGATACTTTTAGTAGCCCAATTCACTCTGTGTCTACAACAGGAGTGCTGAGTAGCCATGTAGACCACAAGGAAGACCATCAGTCATCCAGTGGCAATTGGAGTGGTTCTAGTTCTACATGCCCATCCCAAACCTCTGAAACCATCCCCCCACCTTCTTCTCCACCACTTACTGGCTCATCCCACTGTGACTCTGAGTTATCTCTTAACACTGTACCCAATGCCATGGATGAGGGCTTTTCCCTGGACCCCTCGTACCATTCTGAAATGAGACCTCAAGGACCAGGCCACAGGTCAAGCTCATTCACATCGTCAGCAACAGACCAACTGGATGATGCAGGGGTCAGTACAGCCAGTGAGGGGGAATGGGCATATCCTCCTGACCAGGACCAACTTGACCCAGACCAATACCATGACCAGACCCAAACACAGGACTATAGATCCAAACAAGCTCTAGAAGACCAAACATGTTTCAGTGAAAAAAACAACACTGACAAAGACACTGGCTCTCATTGCTCATCTGATGCAGAGGGTTTGTATACATCTGAACAATTTGGGAAAAGTAATCAGAGTTACGGACACTACATGTACAACTATGCAGACCAGGGGACTGAATCCAACATTGGGGCATCACATCCCATTTCCCACGGAGTTTACTCTCCATCCTCGTCTGACTACAAAACAGGCACTATGACACTGGGGAGGCCTTGTCGTGCACTGAGGAAACCCAAACTAAAACCTCCTCCACCTATGCGAACGTCCTCCCTGAAGGAGGCTAGTAGTAGTGTTGATGTAGGAACAGACACACAAGCAGATCAAGACCAACCAAAGATGGTTCGTGAACAAGACCTTACATTGTCTTCCACAGATATTAAGTTGGAACTGGAACTTGGAAGCATTCCAGAACCATTAGAGACATCTTGTCTTGTGGCAGAGCCTATGGGAACATGGGTAATGGGGCTCGGAGAAACTGTAGATATAGTGGAACCCATGTCCTTTAGCTCAGCAGACACACACTCATTTAAGGATGAAGGAGCAGTGCAATCTGACTATGCAGACTTGTGGCTTCACAATACAGAGTTGAAGTCCAACAATTGTGAGTACAAATCCCTGTGTAATTTAAGCACAGTGACAGGCACAACTGTTTTGGATTGTATCAAGTCGCCAGACAGCTCGTCCTCCTCCACCGACACACAATCCCAGCCGCTTTCCCAGTCTTCTGAGACCAGAGCTGCTAGTCCACCTCACCCGCCTGGAGACTTCAAACTTGGGTCGCCCGAGAAGTTGGCTGGTCTGGCATCACCATCCAGCGGTTATTCAAGTCAGTCAGAAACACCGACTTCTACTTTGCCCTCAACTTCAGCAGCATTCTTCCCAGGCCCGCTGTCCCCCTCCACCGGCAAAAGAAAGCCCAAAGTACCAGAGAGAAAGTCTTCTCTTTCGTCCTTGCAACACCATCCGAGAGAAGCAACTTCTATTGCCTCTGCTTACAAGAGAGACCCAGACTTCCCACCGCCACCTTCTCAGCTCGATCTTAATATTCTTCATGGTGGCTATGTCAGACATACACTCTCACACAGAACACAACACCTGCACACACTTCACCACAGCAAACACAGAGTAGCAAATGTTGTTCCCACTGTAACAAAGGTGTTAGTCCTTGAGTCATTAAATAGCAACGCCCCCCCATGTGCAAACTCTACCGCTTTGATTCCAAGCTCTAATATGCTGGCGATAACTCCATCAATTCTACGTTCAGTGCAGCTTCACTCTGTCAGCAAATCTAGTAATACTGTGACCAGCTCCGATCTGGAATCTACAAGTGGAGCAGTTTCTGTTACCAAACCCAAATGTCCTCCCAGTGGTGCAACTCTAGCGCCACCCCCAATTAACACGAGGCCGCTCCCTCCTCGTAGACCGCCCCCCAGACCTCCAACTCAGGACCACACCTCCTCCCCTGATCACGCTCAACCACCTCCACCTGGACGTCACCCTGATGGGCCTCCTTCTTACGAAAGCCTACTTCTCAGACAAGATCGATACGGGCCTGGAACTTTCTGGTCGATGACAGCATTCAGGACTCGCTTAGACCCGTTTTCAGAACTCTCTGATGACAGTTCGCCTTTGCATAGGCCAGTGCCACGTGCTCCTCACCCTTCACCAGTTGATCTACACACACATATCCGTTCACACACAGAGTATAGAGGGCTCACACATTCAGCTCGCGCACACCCAGAGTTTCGGATCTTGGGGGAGCGTTCTTTTTCCCAAGATGACGATGATGATGAGGAAGATGAAGAAGAAGAAGAACAAGTAAAAGAATCACAGAGGGCCACATGTCACAGGGTGGGCATGCGAACAGATCACCCTCCCCCTCCAGCCTACGAGTTTGCTGGAGGATCCCACCTGGACTCAGGGCCCTGGACTAGTCCAGTCAAAGTGCCTGGTACCACAGTGGAGACATCGCATCCTTACCTAATCAGCGATGCATGGAAGATGAGACAAGTGGTGCAGGAAGACGAGGAAGAGACATCAGGTGCTACCAGAAGTGCCCATCACCTGCTGCCACACGAGAATAAAGACGACTCCACCACTCCTGACACAGAAGACTATTTCAGTAAAGGTACGCTTGTGTGTATTTGAACGGAAATGATCAGACATACAGTAGATCATGGTTCCCCAATTCCGGTCCTCGAGGGCCGGAGTCCTGCAGGTTTGAGATGTTTCTGCCTACCAACACACCTGATACTAAACATCAGGATCGTTTTCAGGCATGCTGATGAGCTGATTATATGAATCAGGTGTGCTATTGAGCGGAAACATCTAAAACCTGCAGGACTCTGGCCCTCGAGGACTGGAATTGGAGAACCCTGCAGTAGATCATGTGTGATATAAATGTTTTCTGTTGCAGATTCCACACCCACTGACAACTCACTTTCCCCTTTGACGGATGACGCCAAAGTTGATGACGATATTGCAACATCACCCAACAAGTCCAGAACAACCGAGGATCTGTTTGCCATGATACACAGGTACTGTAAATTTACCACAACACAATTACCAGAGAATGCAATCTAAAAGCTTAATATTAAACTAAGCTTAAGTTAAAAGCTGGACTGACATATGACACATACAAATCTGAGTGTGTTGCCTCCTGTGGTGCACAAGCCTTAACCTGATAGTGTCAACACCATATTCATCAGAGCTGAGGTCTCAAAGCTACAGAAGCGTATTGCATTCACTTGGGGTCGGGCTGTGGTGGGGAGCTTTGTTTTTTTTGTGTATTTTTTTTAATTTTCTGTTTTACTAAAAAAAATTAAAAAACTGGGGGGAAAAAATCTGAAAAACAGGGATTTTTTTTTTTTAATGGAAAAAAAAATTCTGAAAAACAGAGTTTACGACAGCGTATTAAGGCCACATATAAATATATATTTTTTAGAGAGCGGAGGCAATGTTCCAAGAAGAAAACTTTTTGCCACTTATAAAGTGGCAAATTTGCGAGTTTATAAAGTGGCAGATTTGCGAGAAAAAAACTTAGTTACGAGAAAGTTACGAGAACTACATGTAGCGTACCAACTTGACCGTTTATGCCAATACTTTTCGGTGGGGTTTCCAAATAAAGAGATAGTAACTGCTTTAGCAGAGATTAACCATATGATGTTAAGCATTCGCTCTTTGAAGCGTTGTGTACGGCCACTGGCCAGCGACAAAGACGCCTCGCTTTGCGAAGGTCCACACCCGGACGATCAAGCATTTAAGTTCATTTGTTAAAATGTATATTTACTTCTACATTTACGTTTACAGAATTATTATTTACAAGTTCATACATTTTGGTATTTCTTTTGTACAAGTAACTAAGTTGATGTGTCGAATCTGCTGCTCTCCGTCATTCACTAGCATTTACCTAAAGTATGCTAGCATCTGATTGGTTAGTGTTAGTCAGCTGATAGGGGATCAGGAAGTGTTGTTGCGCTGGCTGCGATGAATGACAAGCAAAGTTTAAATTTAAGAATGAATCCGTCTCCATCCTGCCTTTTCATTTTATAAACAGTGTCCCATTAATCGCCAACGAATACTTACATGATTAGACTATAGCTATGCTACGTGTATTTCTCGTAAGTTTCTGAGATTTTTTCTCGCAAATCTACCACTTTATAAAGACGCAAACTTGCTACTTTATAAAGTGGCAAATTTGCGAGTTTTTCTCTCAGAATATTGCCCCTGCCTTCGAAAAAAATATATATTTATACGTGGTCCTAATACGCCATTGTATGCTTCTGTTTTTTGAAGTAGTTTTTTTTTTTACCTCTGCATTTTCCCGCATGCAATAGGTTTCCGTACAATCTTAATCATTAGCTTACAAAAATCATGCCGATCAAACATGTTCGTATACTTACATGCTCCATAAAACAATAAACCTAGCTTACATTAAAATGATAGTATACGGTAAAAAAAATAAATCATAAAACATTACCAATACTGTGTGTGTTTCTAATTATGGTACAACCTTAACTGAGCCAGTAAGTCATATAGTTTAAGGCAGTAGTAACAAAGTCTGGTCCTCGAGGGCCTGAGTCCTGCATGTTTTAGAGGTTTCCCACGTTCAACATATTCATCATATTTAAGATCTGCAGGAGCCTGATAATGATCCTGATCATTGAATCAGGTGTGTTGGATTAGAGAAACCTCGAAAACATGCAAGACTCAGGCCCTCGAGGACCGGATCTTGACACATGTGGTTTAAGGTATGTTGGAGGTATGCGGGAAAGTGTCCACCATTAGCGAGTCTGCAACAAGTCACTTGGAGTTCAGAGGTTAAAAAAATATATATATTCCCAAAAATATATATATTTTTCCCCGTTTTTCTGAGTATTTTTCCCTTTTGTTTTTCTGAATATGTTTAAGCTGTTTTTCCAGAATATGTTTTATGACAGAAAAAATATATTTAGTAAACAGAAAAAAATATTCAGAAAAAATACACAGCAAAACAAAGGTCCCCCCCAAAATTAGTCGGAAAAACAGTATTTTTTTCCTTTTTTTCAAGTGAATGCAATACCCTTCTGTGCAAAGCACATATAAAAGATACTGAGTTCATCTGTGGAGCGAATGTTGCTAGTGGTGGCCGTTTAGTTTGTTATATGCTGCAGACCTCGCTACATACATCCGCCCAAATCAGTAAAGCTTTTCCAGGTTCTCTCTGTACTCTCCTGCCTGTAGTAATGGCCTTCTCAGTCGGTACTTCTTACCTTTGTAATCTGTCTCTTTACCTGATTCAAAAGCAAGGGAGCAAGCAAGTAGCATGTGATTACTATGACCGTGATTACTATTACTATTCTAACTGTCTAAATCTTGATTCGGACTTTTTCCATTCAGATCCAAGAGAAAGGTCCTGGGCCGTAAAGATTCAGGAGACTTGAATGTAAAGTCTCGTCTCTGCCCCACAGCACCAGTGAACCCGAACAGTGTCACCAATGCCATTATGCCACCGCCCCCTCCACTCAACACCCCAGCCATCTTAGCCACCGTTTCCGGGTCACAGCGCGTCCCTGTTCCAATCTACCGCAGCGCCAAGAAATCAAGTACATCCAATGAAGAGTTTAAGCTCCTGTTGCTTAAGAAAGGCAGCAGATCTGATTCTAGTTATCGCATGTCGGCCACAGAAATTCTGAAGAGCCCTATAACTCCAAAACCCCATGGGGAATCCATTCTGGAAGGCCCCATTGGTCAAGCTGAAGAGACACCCCCAGTGTACCAGGAGCCGCCACTTTCCAACTTGGAACCAATCCAGATACCGGGCCTCTTCCCCAGGGCCAATTCTGAGAGCTTCACCCCCAAGATCCTGCCTATGACCGCTGCATCTCGACAGGGCCGTTCTCGGGTCCCACCAGTAGCCAACAGTAGTCGCTATAGTACTCGTAGCCGCCTCTACACTGCTCCCATGCAAGCCATTTCTGAAGGGGAGACAGAGAACTCAGATGGAAGTCCGCATGACGACAGATCTTCGTAGAATTTGTTGACAGATATTCTCGTTTTTGAAATGGCTCCCCTTCCTACTTTTATAATATTGGGTGTCTCTTGAAGAATTTGGTCTAATGCACCCTAAAATCTGACTGTTGCTAAAATGTGCCCAGTACTAGAAACTAAGGAACTTTTGGGTTGCAGATGTTGTGAGAAACTGAATGAAAAAAGGGTCATTATAAAATAAAATAAAATAAAAAAAGTTGACCTTGAAACTATATAAAAAGGATCGCTCCCTCATAGATAAAATATCTATTTTGATTGAACTGTCTTTTATACACAAAAAAAAAGGAAATGAAGCAACAAAAAAAAAAAATGAAGCTAAAACAAGACATTTTGTGAAAGGACTGCATGTTCAAGCACATGCAAGATTCACTGATATTTGTACTTCCTGTCTTGTTTGGTGTGGGCGTGTGTGCTGTTGAGGAACTGTTTTCGCTAGAAATTAAAAACTCCTACAAAATGTAATATTCTTCCAACTGTTGGTGCCCAAAGCAGTAACCAGACTTTGCATAGGCGCATTACAAATATTCCTGCCAACAAGCAAGGTTTATCTTGTGCGTAGGTTACAAAACCAACACAAAACCAAGTTTTTGATTATTTCCATCAGTAGACTTGGAATCAGGAACATACCATAAAGATGGCCACATATTTCATCATAAAAATTATATCCTAAAATTTAATATGATGCATGTATTTTTGTAAAGCGTCTCCAAACATGATACTAAAGTTTCATCATGTTGCATGACCCTAACGGAAACATCCCCCTAGATTCTCAATTGTCTGTCACCATTTTTGTGGTTCCTTCGAATCGTTTGCAAAACGATTCCTGTGAAAAGTTTTAGTGACTGATTGATTTGTAACACATTTCCATTGATCCAAATTATTTTTTCCTGGGATTTTAAGGAGCACGGGGCCCACTACTATAGTAGACGGGATCCATTTGTGGAAGACTTTGGGACAATCGCAGTGGCCTTTCTTTGCTAGATTTGCTTGTGTTTAGCGTGACTCTACATGGACCCTGGCCAGAATCATATTTTAAACTAACCTTAAAACCGTGTCATGCTGTTCTAACTTGAAGCAGAAAAGAAGCTTTTCTTGGCGGTTTTAGAGGCGCCATTCAGTGCAAATGGTGAAAATGCTTTAGAGGGTCCGAAATCGGGTTGACCAGAGAGTTATTTGCAAAGCTTTCCAATAACCGACCTCTCTTTTGCACTTGATGATTATTCAAAAATATTCAAAAGAAGTTATATCTTATAATGAAATTGCATATGTATATTTGTATTGAATATAAAGTCATATCTATATAAAACAACAAGAAAACATTTTTAACAAGAGTGTAGCAAAGAAGAACAGGTCTCACTGACAACATGACATACAAATCTTAACAATGAACACTGTTCTTTCCTAGTTGCCTACCCTTCATTTGCACTGACCCAGTAGCACGAGACAGGTGAGAGCTCAACCCGGTGACTGCTGTGTGCCATTTCATCTAACCCGACAAGTATCATTCATGTTTAACAATTAACGCACTCCCAACGTTTTCAAATCAATGCATTGATAGCTGAAGCCTTTGGAGTCCATTTTAAACGAAGGTTAGCTAGAACAGTGATTCTCAAACTTTTTACCAACAAAAATTACCCCCCGTGTTATTTATGTCTGCACTGACGTGGTTCTGAAAATTTGACTTTTTAAAACCTTGTTATATCTTGAAACTAGTAATTGGGCCATGTCCATTGTGAGCCATTGTAATATTATGCACAGTTTGCACATTTACACTGCACTAGAAATATAGAATACAAAAAATGTTTAATGATTCAGTTCAAATATTTTGCACATAAAAGTGAAATATTATTATACCTAAATAAATAACAAATGTATTCAACTTGAAAGTTAAATAAAACAGAATTCTACATGGGCAGTGATCCCACCGGCCACCACTAGAGGGAACCCACATGCCACTGCGCACTGAGAATCACTGAACGAGAGAGTATTACGAGAGGAAAAGGACCATCTGTTGACAGCTTGAACTCTCACCTGCCTATCACAGAAAACATTTACTCATATTCAGAGACTGCACTTCAATACGAACCATTCACTGTATTCTGTGAATACCTCAACAAACATATTATTGTTTTACTGTAAATGCAAGATAGATAGATAGATAGATAGGTAGATAGATAGATAGCGTAGCAGACAACCACATACTCAGCGAACCTGAACTACAGAACTGACACTGTGTAAGTTGGAGTGAGTAAAAAGCTGTGAATTGCGCATAAGAATTTTACATTCATGACACCCGCACGGCTTCATGGCACTTGTTTATTTGTTGTGTTTTCTATCGCATGCAATAAGACACAAATGACAAAAAAAAAAAAAAAAAGGACTCCACCATATGATTATTTTTTATCTGAGGGATGTCTCCAGATGAAAAAAGAATTTGTATTTTCTGTTCTAATGTCAAGTTCAATAGTGTGTTCAATAGATGTACAAACTGTCTGGCAAATTCTGTTCTGTATAGTTGTGATCACAACAGGGGTTTATCTTGTACTGTATATCTTACTCACTGGACAATCATATGTTTAAGAGAGAGAAAAACAAATATATGGGGAAATCGGATCACTTGTGGTGCTGGGTCCTAGTCCTGCTTGAGCCGCAAAAGTTGGCGTGAGAGATATTTTTACTTTCAATTGGACAGCTTGAAAAAAAAAAATGTGACCATAAAAGGCTCAAAAAGTGACATGTAAAATAGTTGTTCTACTTTTGTTATTTTTAAAACTTGAATTCCTGTTTAATATCATAGACACTGGATGTGAATGGGTTATCTCTCTGCCACTTGAAGAATGCTATGTGAAAATTATATTTTAAAACTTGGAAACAAAAAAAAACAACAACACTGAAAGCGTTGAAGATTTGTGTGGTGTGTTTGTTTTTCCGTACTGTACCCGCCATTTATCCCAACGGTGTAGTGACACAATTTGTATCATTTCTGAATTCAGTGGATAAATGACTAACACTATTGGATTAGTAATACAATGTGTTAACATTCAAAATCAATTTTAGCTCTCATTTATAAAACAATTAATCCTCATTTTACTTGGGGGAAACAACAAAAAGAAGATTCTTGAATTCATGACTATTTTGTTCCAAGTGTTTCAATGTTTGCATACAATTTTGCTCTAATGAGATGTGACAGACACTGGACATTTTTTTCAAAGGTGTACAGTATGGAAGAGCACTAAACAGAGTTTAAAAATTTCAAATATATGTGAGAAAATACGCAAGCATAACTGTCTATTTAAAAGAAGCTCCAAGTTTAAAGGTAGCTAGGACATAACAGATTTGAATCATTTTTGTATTTTTGTATAAACATGTAAATACATTTTTAAAAGAAAACAATGTTGAAATTCTTTCTTTTGTAAAATAACCAAATAAAAGAATGAAAACAAATGAGTTTTTCCTGATTCATTTCAACAGATTTTTCACGCTTTTTAGAACAGTAATAGAAAAAAAAAGTGGGGAGGACGAAGAAATTGAATACAAAAAGGAAGAAATAGAAGAGAAGAATACAAAATCCAACAATTTATATTTCACAAGGTGGCAAGAATGCCTCTTTGAAATTGTTAACATTTTCTACAAAAACAATTGATGTAATATGTAAAAAGTTGTAAGAAAATTCATACTCAAAAAGTGCGGACACCTGAAAAAGCTACTCGGGTAACAGTTATCAAGTTGAGCTTTATTACTTCCAAACAGTTCAATTGTAACACGACTTATAACGGTATTAAAACCCTTAATCAAAAGTGCACCTAAATAATATCAACACTAGATGGCAGCTACTCATAGGCTACTGTGGCTACTGTCACAGCGGTACACAAATATACTGGCCAGTGGTGACGAGTAACGAGGTACTAATACTTTACTGTAGTTTTCGTTCGTCATCCAAAAAATGACGTAAACGGAGAGGTGTAAAGTCAACTGCGAACTGGGGTTTGATTTTAATGAGATCTCGAGGCAGGAAATAAAAGCCAAGAATTTTTCACCGGCGCCATGTCTAGCAGAACCGCTCAGACAGTTAGTTAGCTTCTTTGGCGTTGGAGGCACACCCAGAACAGATATAAATGAGGCCATGATTCAGTCACCAAATGACTTTGTGAAGTCAATTTGAAACTACACTTACCTCAATTAAATTGAACAGCCTTTAGCCGGGCGTGCGTTTGGTACCTCGGCCTTCAGTTTGGACTTTTCACCGCCATCATGCTGCACTTTTGAAGCTATCGATTTAAAGAAAAAACGTAATATAACAGCTGCTACCGTGCAATATCTGGAGCGCTACGCTTATAGGTTGCTCTACAAATGTGTTTAGCTAATCCTACTTGACTTATTCTGACCAACCAGAGGCCCGGAAATTATTTAATTTTATGGCCCCAGCACGATCGATTCGGAAGACAATCGGCAGATTAGAGTTATATATAGCAACACAAAATCTGAAATCTGATTGGACAATAACAATAACCTCCACATGGACGTACATGTATTGGAGGTAGTCTAGCCATGCAAGAGAAACGCTAAACTTGTATTTATTTTTAAATAGAAGAATATACTGTTGGAAATAACTTAACAATGTCTTATTGAACAAATATTTAAATGTAGGTTGTAAATGCAGGTCACAATGGTCAGACCATACTTTAGAGAATTGCATTGTGGCTGTACAGCTGAAAATGTTCCCACAAGGTCAATATTGTGGACCAAAATATCCAATCCACTTTAACAACAGAAATGTTGTGTAAGCTATACTAACAAATGTATACCTAACAGTGGCTGCTAAACAAATAGTACACCCTTTTTGCATTTGATTCATGTTGTTTTAGAGGTGTGTCCATTCGAATTTTAAAGAGTGTGTTTAAGACCACTGCCACATCCAAACCCCACCCTTGCCACGCACAGCAGTGTGCTTTGATGTTTCAGTGTAAGAATTAATTATTCACTAACTATACATGTAGTTGACAACAATGTGGGTGTGGGTGGGTACGTAACCCCTAAGGGGTAAAAAAGAGAATTAATGAGGATAATTCTGAATCATAATGTACTCAAGGAATGTGTTATTTGTCAAATCGTGATGAAAATTGAGATTTATTATTATTTTTATTATTAATATTTTAATTCCAGACAACAAATGACTGGATAAATCCCCACATGGGGGGGGGGGGGGGGGTATGGTTTTATTGAACATATAATCATAAGGAAAACACATTACAAGTCTAAAATATAAATTGTAAAAAAGATTAGGAAGAAAGAAAATAATTGATATGTTCAAAAGGGGTAGGAGGAAGTTAAAAATGTATCTAGTCCTACCCCTTATTAGTTTTATATTGATAAAATGATAAGGTAATGTATTTCAACAAAAGGAAATGTATAAACCTAATCATATATACAATTTAATATACTTATGACCACCAAGTTGTTACTTTACATGTACAGTGAACCCTTGCACATTGGCTGTTCACCTATAACCAGATTTGTTTTGGGGGGGGCATTCATTTTTTTGTGCCCAATCTTGGTCCCAAGGAACTGTTGAAGTGAGCAGAGCAGCATCATTTAAAAAATAGTCATCATTTGCCACCACTGTAAAACAGTAAGATCATGTCAAGTGAAAATGTTTAATTGTGTGGCTGCATAGCAAATATACATAACAAACAATTTTGAGTCGAGAGTAAAAAGTTTATATGTACACACAAGATGCTGCAGGGCATTAAATGACAAAGCATTTCAAATATACATACTGTAGTTGGTTATATTGTAGCTCCTCTATGAAGTAGTGCGAACACAAAAGCTACTGTAAAACATACTCTAAGAACATACTAAAACCTGAGTTTCACATTAAAGCCAGATGGTTTCAAGTATGAACTGGAAAGCAACAGTGTGGAATGAGACTACAGCAGACGTCCAATTTGGTTTGAAAGCCTTTGGGAGGCCTAAAAAACAAAACAGCTAACAGCAAGTCAGTAATTACTCTGACAGCATCAGTAATGCTGTCGCTTTAGACAGAAAAGTGCTAACGCTTACACTGGATAGGTTTTTCTCAGAGCACTGGCTCGATTACAACTGGACTATCTGGTTGTCGTAGAAGACATCTGAGCAGGCTTCTGAGTTCATGCACAAAGGGTTAGAAAATATAGCTCCACTGCACAAACTGATAAAGTCTGCATGCCTTCTAAGACAGCCAGATCAGTCCAGTTGCAATCAATTGAATGGCCTGAGAATCCAAAAACCTGGTTGAATGAGATTATTCACAGGCTTGATACACTTTATTATACAATAAAAGAGTAAGAAACTTTTGGCATAATTGAACAAACCACCTTCTGTGTCTGGAACACTTTTTGTACAGCAATGGCAGTAAATCGCCTTGCCTTTATTTCAATGTCAATACTTGCAAGGTTCCAGTCATCGTGTGTGTGTGTGTGTGTGTGTGTGTGTGTGTGTGTGTGTGTGTGTGTAACTGTCAAAAGATTAAACAATAAAGGTCAAACTCAAAGTGACACTGTTGAGATCATGAAACAGAGACAAGTAACACATTTTCTGCAATTGCAGCATGAGTGCAAGATACTCAGCAAAAATGGTGGATTCAATATTTGTCAGTGTTAGTGAGTTATTTCAAACAACCCCCACCCCCTGACATTCGGACACTTCCCCCTCACTTGTCACACACATGACCGGGACACTCCAGTTCTTTTTTTTTGTATGACTCATTACATTCTAAGAAGCAACCAGTCAGAAATGTTATTGCATTGGTAAGCGAACATCATAATGGTGTGTTGGCTGTCAGTGTAAAAATGTCGAAACAGCAAGAGCTACAGTGTTTGTCTGAGGTTGTGTGCTTAAAAGTAATTCATGTAGTTAAATAACGGTCTGGTGCTGTTCATGCTAAGGCAAAAAAGACTCATACAAAAACATGCCTCTGCACAGATATTGGATACTAATTACACTTAGGCTAATTATTATAAAAATGTACTGCTTTAATGTAAAGTAAATGTTTGATCAAATAAAATAGAGAAAATAGATCGTATCAGAGAAAACAATGCTGAGGTCAAGAACAAACTTCCAACTCTGAAACCAAAACCATAGACCAAAAAGTTGATCTATAACTTGTATTTCTGATGATTTATTTCTTTAAAATGATTCTGTGTAGTCAGCACTACAAAGTCCAAAATTTTGAAACCGTGCAGGGGGGTCCAAATATTTTCCACACCAAAAGGATTATATGGCCACTTTGAAATTCTTCTTCTAAAATTGATCAGGCTAAAACCAATCCATATAGCAATTACTGTACATGTGTTTTTTTGTAAATGATTGTTACATGGAAAAACTGCTATGTCACAACTTTCTGTTCTGCTCTGATATGTTCACAAATTGGACCGTGACGCGTGTTGGAGGAAACAAAGTGGATGAAACCATTTTTGCTTTTGTAATAGATCTCTATACACCAGAATGTTATGAAAATAAATTCCGTTGTCATTTTAGCTATAAATACAGTGGTGGATTGAGGTATCGAATTTAATTGGTTGGTTCCATGACCACGGTTGTAACTATAATCATTTCTCCCCTTTGAAATAAATGGATATGGTATTAATCTGTATCAGCCTCCTCGTATTAATACGAAAAACACCAAACTATAATATTTTACTATTAAAACCATACAGTGAAGACATGAAATAGAATGTGTAAAAAAATAAATCAAATCAATGGATTTTTTTGCTACTCTAGTGTGTGAGCCTTGGCTACCTGCAGGCAGTACAATGCAGCTATACATAAACTGCAGTCATATTATTCATTCTTCGCAGAAGAATTTTTGCTCAAAAGTTCAAGAAAGAAAGAATGAAAAAACATCAATCTAACGACGGCTCATATCCCCAAAGATTGTCATGTCGAATTACTCGTATCCCTGGCCGTCACTCACTGAAGTTAAGGACTTTTGAGTCGTTACATATATAGAAAATCATGTGGCAGTAATTGTAGTTCGTTGTTAGTGGTGTCGCATTCCCCCAACTTTCACGTTGCCCCTCCCTCTTTCTGCTACTACTGCTATATGGCCACTGAAAAAAAAAATGGACGGCAGACCGCAAATTGCCTCCAGGCAGAGGTGGGCAGTAACGAGTTACATTTACCTGTGTAGCTTTTTGATTTTTTTTTTCTTCTAATTTCTACGAGTAGTTTTACCACACAATACTTTTTACTTTTACTCGAGTAGATGTGTGAAGAAGGAACGCTACTCTTACTCCGCTATATTGGGCTACACGAGAGTTGTTACCCGCCGCCCCATTCATACATTAGATTTGCCGTATTTACACGTAAGCGCTCTGCTTGCCTGACTGTGTGGGAGCGTTTCCGCAGAAACATTGCTTAGGCTATACACAGGAAATGCAGCCCTGGTTTCAGACTGGCAGGCACGAGAACCCAATAGACTCGCATCATCTTTCAGTTGAGTCTTTCGGGTTCTCACACCTGCTAGTCCTCAACCAGGGCCAGATTTCCTGCGCATAAGCAATATGTCGGCACCGCTCCGCTGTCTGTCAGCAACAGTGATATGAATATATTACCTACATATAGCCGATAGACCGTACATGCCCGTGCAAGCCGTTGAAGCGACAGGGCGGCTTTCTCCTCCCGTCTCGCGAGCAGACTACTATATAAACTATACGTACAGATTAGACATATATAGCTTGTAGACTCTTAGTATAGGGCTGGGGGGCGGGGTTTTTGGCGAGTTGTAAAAAAACAAAAAAAAACAATAAGAAGAAGTGGGCGGTATGTGCTGCTTTGAAGACCCCCTTTTTCTTTTATCGCTCAGTTCTTTAGACCCCAATATTAGATTTGGCAGTGGCATATTTTGTTGAATTACAGTTATAATTCTTTAATTAAAAAAATATATATATACAAGTTTCCTCCTGTAAATATCATTAAGCAAATATTTTTTACATGTATTTAAGGCAAGTTGTAACATGTCTGAAGTCCTCTTATGTTGAACAAATTTAAGACATCATAAATCATTCTGTTTCTACTAAGTACTGTCTCAAATGTTTTCCAATTTCGATATTGTAAATGTATAGGATCGTATGCCGAGAAACTTGGAAGGAGTAATATGGCGGCCTTTCGGCTTCAAAAGTCTTGGCCTATCGGCTATCCAGTAATATATAAAGATCAGTGGCCGTGCTCCCACACAGACAGTCAAGCGAACCGCTTACCGAAGTCGCACAACAACACTTACAGTTAAGTGTGCCTTATAGTCGTGAAAATACGGTACTCAGTACTTGAGTATTATTTTCAGCGAATACTTTTTTACTTGTACTTAAATTATTTTTTTTCCCGACTACTTTTTACTTTTACTTGAGTAATATTATTTTGAAGTAACGCTACTCTTACTTGAATAGCATTTTTGGCTACTCTACCCACCTCTGCCTCCAGGCTACAATTTGGACGCCCCTGCATTAGCAGTTCATTTCTAAATTTTAAACATCAAATTCATCAGCTTGAAAGTCTGGATAAAAAACATCAAGAATGTGTAAGTTGTTGATTGACAATAGCCTGCAGGCTGCTAACCCCCCCCCCCCCCCAATGTACATTTCATATGTACAGTACATTGGGCAGCGCAAGGACGGCTGTTATGATGGCTTCCGTCAATACTGCGTCCCTGTCCAAGAACACATACTTGTGTTTTGTGTCTGCCAGTGAGAGGAGAACGCATCGGTCCTTTCATTGTTTGGTCTGTTTCAGCTTCTCGATGTGATGACAGAGTTTGAGCGCGGGGCCAAGCTTCAGTCCCATGTACTTCATAATGACGTCACTGCGCAGCAGCATCAAGGCCTTGCCATCAATCTCCTGCAGGCACAGCAACATGCATGTTGGCAGGAAGACAGATGACAAACACTTCATTCCAGGATTCAAACAATGATGACTGAAAAGGCGCTGCTGGCGAAACAATCCAGTCTCGGTGGATTTCAGCAAAGGGGAGTGGGGGCCAGTGCTGCTATACTTGTACTTGCAGGGTTTTTCCTGCATATAAAATTTGAGGCGCCGAGAAGCTATAACGGGAAAAATGTTATCTGACCAACACCATTTTTAGCTACAATTAGAGGTGTGCGATATTGACATAAATTTATATCTATTATTTATATCCAACACTATATTTTATATTTTGGATAATGAATAAATATTAATAGATAATATATAATTATCTATTAATGATCATAATTACACTGAAGAATGGGTTTGCCATTTTTCTGTGATCTCTCTATTTATAATACTGTATAAATAATTCATATAGGCACAATCAAATGTCAAAGTTATTAATACAAATAACATAAAACAAATATCCAGTGGTCAAATAAATATCGTTGAAAATGTTTGGTAGTACAACCACTTTTCAAGTGGTATGTTGATAAGGTTTGTATTCATGCTTAGTGAGCATTGGTGGTGCCCGTTTCAGTGCAACTCTCTCTCTCTCTCTGTATAATACTGTATATTCCAAATGCAACTCTATCAAAGATGACGTTTTGAAACGAAAGCTGTCTGTTTTTTATTTTGAAGCCATCACTTCATGACAAAGAAAAGAACATGTGATTTAATGTTAAAGAGCATCATGCATAAATCATGTTTTGCCAGTAACTTCACTCATTATATTGCTTTTTTTATTTATTGCATAATTTATGGTCTAAATCTAAAGCTTACTTCATCAATTTATGCCTTTGTGCATGTTTAAACAAATACTAATGGTCAAAGTATTGTAAAATAATTTAAAAAAATGTTCTGTTGATAATTTATATCTTTGCTGCTTTAAGTGTTAGAGGGCCAAAAAAGAAGTAAGTCCATGTGTCGGACCTATTTATAAATAGTGTAAACAGGACAGGGTTGATGAAACTGATGTACTCACATGTTTCCTAAACAACTCTACATGTGGACCAAGAGTGTGCGGGTCAGCCTCCTGGACAAATCGGATCACGTCATCAACTGACCAGGAAGACGCATCGTTCCCTGAACTTTCCTTGTCTTGTGTCGCGTGATCTGGGCCTGTTGTTGAACTCGCTGCTGAAGGAAAGAATGACAAGCATCGTGCTTACAATACGTAGGCTTGCAACATTCTGGGAATTTGGAAATTTGCCAGGACACTTTTGGGAAATTAAGAAAAACGAACCATGAGTTTACAAAACGGAAGTTTGGCTCTTTAGTATTAATTATTTAATAGGGAATTTAAATTGGAGAATCTATTTTCTAACCTAATACTGACTAAAACAACCGGATTTCCGACAAGTACTGTACAGTTGAATATGAAGAGCCTCTTGCCTGAAAAGGGTCAGCAAAAAAAGCAGAAGCTCGGCTTTGGAAGCTTGAGGGTAAATACTTTTTTTCTGCATTCTAAATGAGAATGAGATGGGGACTTTTCATCTAACATTTTGAGCTATATACATACACAGTATATAATGTATGTGATCCTACCTTCCACGCGTCTGTGTGTGGGCACTTGTCCGAGTTCATTTGGGTTGGAGCTGACTCTTCGTAGAGGTGGAGGCGTGTGTGAGTGTGTGGCGTAATACTGCCGTTCCCTCTTCGTCGCCCGATAGTCTGCCGCTGTGTGAGGGGGTCGCGCGTTGGGAACAGAATCCTTTGCGGAATCGTTGTTAGAGATGCTGTTTTCCGTGTGAGGCAGTGGTTCTGAAAGGTGAAACCAACACTACTTGAGCTGGGCTTTCCTCAAATGAATTGACTTACTGTCTGTTAGAGACTCCGGCAAGTGAGTAAATGACCAAGTTAAATGCTTACTTAGCTGTACAAAAAAATATAAATATAAATTCAGTGTATAAATATATTGTGAAGAAGTGTTTAAAGGATGTCTGCGAAGTAAAACTATTTCCAAACTTTTTCTTTTAACAGTTACTACATCATGGATTTTACTGATCGCGGTTGGGTCTGTACCGTATCCCCTACATTAAATTCACACACTGACACACTCACAATAGAACTGTCATAATGGAGATTTAAAGATGTATTGAGGTATTTGTTGTATGATTGACAGATGTCTAACCCTGTCAAAGTGTGGCACACGTTCTGGACTGGCTTGGCTCTCCCCAGAGAGAAAAATTATCCTTACTAAAACTTTATGTACAATGATTAACATAATTTCACAGGTGAGTAAATAAAAGTGGTAAAATGCTTTTCAATAAAACACAATAGACCAAAAGGACAACTGAAAGTAATTTGCAAGAAATTATGCTGTATCATTTTAAAAAGTACTGAACGCTTTTGCATATATTTTAATTTCATCATTTTTTTTCATCTATATATGGGGACCAGGGTGTGAAAAAAAAATCCATTATCTTAAATTAGGGCTAATTAAAAACTCTTATACGATATGTCATCCCAAAAGTTTTTTTTGTTGTTGTTGATTTTAGAGCAAATTTTACATCAAAAGGGCTACTTTTTTGCACATCCAATCCATAAAAAGTTGCAGCTCAATAAATGTAAAAAAAAAAGAAAAAAAAGTGGAGGTTCCCACTCGAACTTTACATACTGTATTTGATTAAAAATGTTTAAGCCACTATGTATGCACTGTTTGAATATTAAATTCAGTGATTATTTTATGTACCACTAGAGGGAACCCACTTGCCACTAGGGTACTTATATCAGATTTTAAAAAGTGTCTTTCCAAGCATGAATGGCAAAATATTATAATACATCTTGGAAAAATATGATAATCTGATACGATCATGTATAAATATAAAAAAAATATTAAGTTATTGCCATGTTATTACTTTTTTGGTTAAAATAGGGAACTTTATCATTCCTACGCCATTTAGGGAATACATATTATAGATATGATTTAGCTGGAATTATGATTATGAGGAGGCCCTTGGAAAATTGCGAAGCTGGTCAAAGCTATTTTATTGGTTTTTTTCGTGTGTTTAACTTTTATTTATTAAAAAAAAAAGATGTTTATATGGGATGGGGGGAAGGGGGGGTATGTAACGTCCCATTTTGTTTATCTTTATAGGCATGCACAAACCTGACTTTGTCCTGTCAAAGAAGCGTGTGTTTTTGCTGAAGGGGCTGAAAGGCTGCGAGCTGAACAGGCTGACACTCTCCAGATGTTGACACATGTTCTCCAAGAACCTCAGCACAGTGGACGCACTTGAGACAGAGGGGAGCTTGACATAACGGATACCATGCTCGGAGCGCACTGTAAGACACAACATAAACGCATACTGTATTATTCTGTGCGCTGCGTAGGCTCACACCTGCTCACACACAGGCTGAATGCATTCACAGTTAAAGCAAAACAGCAGATGGTTTGGGGTTAAGCGCCCTCCTTTTATCAGCACAAACCCACAACCCTCAATCTGCACACAACACCCTCCCACCCAAGCCAAGCTTGCACAAACACACAAATTAATGTCCCCCAGCCCCTCCCCATTGGCCCACACCATTGCCAATTCAACCCCCTCAAGGGAGACTCAATCCCAGCATCCAAAAACAGGTTAGATGCACATGTCACTTCTGATTACAGTCCCAGCGCTCACATCAGACGTGGCCACGGGCATTATCTTTTCTTTTCCTCCTGTATCTCTGTAATTTATGCCCAAAATGCACACACAACAGTCAGAAACATTTATTTCTAAATTACTTTCAATTTGATCTGGCTGATATGGAGAAGGGAATGTGTAATGATTGACAACCTCCTCCTCCAAGGCAAACTGTTGACAAATGTGGAAAAAAAATTGTACTTGTAATTATTGGTGCATTTGTTTGTATTTGTGGTTGTAGGATTATGTGACCTTCTTACTAACTCATTCAATCCCCAAAACGTGTAAAAACGTTTTTTAATAATTTGTCCTACACTTCCAAAACGTTTTTATGCTGTTTTTTTTTATGCAAGAGCATACAGAAGGCTTTGATGCAGCTTCTGACATGAAGAGGTGGCTCAAAGCAATGATAGGTTAAAAAAAAAAAAAAAAAAAACTCCAGCAGGTGACAGCAGAGTAGAAGAGATCAGCCATGGCTATGTTACAACAAGCTCTTTTTGTCAGTGTTTTCACCAGGAATGTGAATATTGATGAAATTTAGCTATATTCTAATGCTAAATGCTGCAAAAACGGAAACAGATACAAATATACTTTTTCTCTCTAATCTTTCTTTTGGTAGGTTTCATGTTTTTATACCACTAGAACACAATATTCTGTGGGCCTTGCAAAATCGGTCAGAATCCAGTAAAACAGCCGGGAGCAAAGGGGGTTGCTTCAGTGAAAATGGCTGGGAGTGAATTAGTTAAGATCAAGAAAAAACAAAACAGAAATAGGCCTACAATATACTGTACATCCAACAGACACAACAATATACAATATGACCATCTGCATAATGTAAAGACACTACAGCCCTTAGGTGCTGTGATGTCATTTTCAGTCGGCAAGATGGATAAAAACAGGGGAACTTTTCTGCCTAATTCAAGTTCCACAAAGGCAATATTAATCAGAATAATGCGTTTAAACTAGTGGGGCACATACAAAATGTTTGACTGGACTTTCCCTTGAAACTAGACAACCCAAATCAATTACCATGATGATCACAGAGCAGTGCTGGCATCAGATTACCAAGATCAACGGAGTTAAGCCCCTCAAGAAGAACAAACAAACACCCTTACAAATATGAGCAATTCCAAATCATAACTCTGGCTCGAGGCAACACAGCTGCTGCAACCCATCCGCAATTGACCGTGTTCATTCCAAAGAGTTGATTTCTTGCGTGTACATTTAGGACTACAGACCTCGGATGACCTCTCCTCCTGTGTGGGACTGGCTCTGCAGGAAGGACAGCAACACTGAGGGCTGGTACGTACAGTCCACACAGGCCTGGACGGCCTGCTGTAGCACTGCGTTGACCGGAGCTGGCCCAAAGTGGTCTGGGAGCTGCTGCACCAGTTTTCGGTCAAGATGGGGGCCATAGTCGCCATGTTTGTTTACATAAACGCACACTGGATGGACGCAACCAGAAAAAAAAGAAACAAATGTATGTTTTTTAATCCATTTTCAAGCACATTTCTGCTCATCTTGCTTGTATGGGCGATGACACTTACCTGTGCAGACAACGTTTGAGTTGTTGTTATGATGGTTGTCTACTGAGACATGGCTGGTGCTCAATCTGGTCTCTGGAGGAGATGCTGGAATTGATGATGAGCCCAGCGACTGCCCCACTCGAGGCTTCCTCTAAAAAAGAAGAAGAAGAAGAAAAAGAAACCCCATGAACTCTAAGTTGTTATGCAGTGATTTACTCAGTGTACTTTAATGGTCTGACAATCACAAAGTGCACATACCACAGCTTGTCTAATGTATTCTTCTCAACATATAAATGTAAATACCTTCATCACGTAATCACCTTATAACACCCATCTCTGATCTGTTCATTCTTTACAACGAACCCTAATTTTCTCAGCTTTTTATAGTGCACAGGCAAGTCCAAACTTAGAGTTGCGTGGATTCAGTGTACTACCACGCTGTGCTGCAACATGCCGACAGCACCGACTTGTCGAGCAACTCAAGTCTCAAGTTGTGGTGGCAGTGAAAAAAATAGTCATCCATTGCCAGAGCTCTCCATGCAAGCCGACCCGCTCACTCGACCATTGAAAGACAGTTTGCAACGGCGGAGCGCAACCCAAGACACGCTTAGGACCGCCCCCTCATTTGAATAACATTTCATGCTGACAGGGCATCTGCAGCATGAAATAAATGAATGTGAGAGCAGAACGTTTTTATTTGATTGACATTTAGTTCTATTCATATATTTATATTTTTATTTTTTGAATCTTGTTTTTATTTTGTATTTATTTATGATCAATAGTTGCTTATTTCAATTAAACAAAACATTTTTAATTTTGGAATGATATTTTTTATATATCCGTTTTTATTTTCCCTTTTATACATTTATTTATTTATTTTTTAATGTTGGCAATTTTGGTCCTTCATTAAAGGCATGTGGGAGGGTAAAACTTTTTTAATTTTTTTTTTTATTATTATTATTTTTTAATCTCTCTCTACATCACAGATTTCCACCCATTGCAGGTGGCTCTGTAACAAATCCCTAATCCGTGACTGGTGTTGTGCATTTGAGTCACGGGTGTGTCTGAAATGCATCCTCTGTGAAAAATGTGAGTTTAAAACCATCTTTCCATAATTATCCCAACAAAACATGGTAGCATCATCTCACCTTGCTCCCAGCTTTGGGCCCTCTCTTCCTGTGTGGTCTGGGGGCCAGTTGAGTGGTCCTGACAGGGCTCTGTGACGCTCCATTGACCGCTGCAGCTGCTGCAGCCTCAGCGGCGGCCTTCAACAAAGCAATAGTCTGCGATTTGGGACGACGACCTCGGACACCCTTGCGAACAGGCAGGGGCGGCAAAGGGTTGGGCAGGCGGTATGAAGTCTGCATCGTGGACGAGGAGGAGTTGGAAGTGGAGCGGCGCGTTGTGAGGGAGGTTGAGGAGGATGAAACGGGGGCGAGGAGAGCACCTGGAAGGGTGACTGAAAAAGGAAGAAAAACAGATTACCGGTATGCTGTTATTATCCTACTTGACAAACGGGAAATGGAAATACTGTATGAAAGCTTTCTACAGGGATTATAAAAATTGCATGTTTGTTGTTAAGATAACTAAATCTCAGTAAATATTGGTGGTAAGAACTACCATTTTCACATTTTCTGCGATATTTCCATGAACTGAAAGAAAAGAGCAACAGAATACAGCAATACAACACAATCGAAAAATACAGTGAATCCAATGAGTAGAAGTCAGCACTCTTTAATTCATCCATTAAAAGGTTTTCTTCTCATTTCGATTTGCAGGTTTGATTTCCAGGGTCCCTTGGCAGGTTACATATATAACTGGGGACTGTTGGAGCTTAGTCTCACAAGAATTTAGTGGGATATATTAAAGGAAAAACATTGTAATTGGTATGAAAACGGATGTATTTTAGGGCTTAATTAAAATATGAATTGACATTAGGGTAAAAGATGTTGTTTTTAGCACATTTTTTAGGGAAAATGACTAGAAAACAGTTCAGCTCAAGTATAGTAGGTAATATAGTGACATATGTTTTGTACGATTACTTACTAAACTCTTGAGATACTATTGAGCGAATATACATGCTGAATGTATATTGTGTCAGATTCTTTCCCAGTAAAAAAACAATCATTCTTCTCATATAATCACACAAGCATCTCATTAGAAGTGGAGTGAAAAAGAAAGAAAATGGAAATGAGAGTGATAACGTGGCGGCCGCGGCTCATGGTGTAGAGAAAGGTCGTTCAGTAACCGGTCAGCTGTTCGATCCCCGCTCTCCTCAAGTCATGTGTCGTCGTGCCCTTGGGCAAGGCACTTCACACACATTGCCTCTTGTGCTACTCACACTGGTGTATGTATGGAAGGTGCGAATGTTTGCTGGAGGTCGGAGAGGCCGTAGGCGCACACTGGCAGCAACGCTTCCGTCAGCCTGCCCCAGGGCAGCTGTGGCTACTTAAGTAGCTTACCGCCACCACAGTGTGAATGTTTGAGTGCATGAATAATGTATCCATTCCATTGTAAAGCGTCTTTGACTGTCTAGAAAGAAAAGCGCTATATAAATCTGATGCATTATTATTATCATTATTATTAACTACATATTTCAATGCAAGCACATTGAGACGTGCAGCGTCCTGTCAGTGAATGTGAAGGCTCTCGAGGGGTCAAGGCTTTCATTTAAACCTCCCGGAGAGGTGTTATGAAGGGACTAAAAGCTTCTTAATTGAGAAAGCAGTAGAAATGGGTGTGGAATCATGCAGTGTTTTGTTCCGGTTGTGAGACGGACAGCTCAATTGCTCACCAGGAGCGGTCACATGTGCAAGCAGAGGAAAAAGCAAGGTGGTGTGTGCTTACTCACAGCAGACATGAATTAAAGGAGGGGGAAAAACATTCATATTCTAATCTTTATGCATTTGAATATGTTATGATAATCCTATCCATTTTTTAACTGCAAAATTTGGATATGGCATGCGATTGCAGCTATCATTTAGAATTTAATATTTTACTGGCTCTTGCATTAATTTGGCATTACAGTAATTTCTGGACTATAAGCCGCTACTTTTTTCACTTGCATTCGACCCTGCGGCTAATACAAAGGTGCGGCTTATCCATCAGATCACAAGGGGGCACACTATAAAGGAAGTGCAAGAGCAGCAGGCAGAGCAAAACAAACCAAGTGAGCCCAAATGCAGTAGACAGAACAAGAGCGAGACAATTTGCAATGAATTATGGAAAAGAAAGTAGCGGGAACCCGATGCGGTAACATTAAAACACCTGCGGCTTACAGTTGGGTGCGGCTTATATGTGTAACAAACTTGAGTATTCCCCAAATTTAGCTAGCGGGGCTTATAGTCAGGTGCGCCTTGTAGTTAAGAAATTACTGTATGTAAAACCAAAATGTGAATGTGAGAGGCAGGTAATATTATTGTTGTCTGCCATCCTCATGTTTCACGCTATAATGTCTTTGACTTTGAGTGTATTTAGCTTTAAAAAGTGAGTCTAGGCCTGGTGAATGTTGGGGAAGTGACCGAATAAGAGTGTAGAGTTGGTTTTGTGAGCTCAAGTTAGCGGTTGGCTGTTAAATGGCTACTTGTTAGCCAGCTTGTGTGTTTGGGTGCCAGTTGTGACTGTAGCTTGTGTATGATAAATACAAATTCATGTCTGATTTGCACTTATTTTCATGTAAGCCCAAAATATAAGATCAAAATGTTCATGTGTAATAAATCTAATACTGTTTATTGGGGGGGAAAAAATGCATATTAAATTGCAAATGCAATATTGAGTGGAAAAAAAACCCATTTAAGATTATTTTTGCTAAACCATCCAGTCCTACTAAACATAATCCCGAGAAGAAATATTCAACAACAAACTGTGCAGGCATCATACATCCCGTTCAACAAAATGGACATATGGCCCTGATCATGACTATATAATTCAAACTCGACCCGCTGACCTGTGTAACACAGCCTGAGGAAACACGTGAGAGTGTGTGTGCGTGTATGTTTGTGCGCACGTGCGTGCATGGTTTTGTCTTTGCTACATTGTGGGGCCCATACAAGCATGTTTTTCCAGGTTTAACTTCCATTGTGGGGACCAACGTGAAATTGTGGGGACATTTTGGTGGTCCCCACAAGTTCAGACCTCTTTTTGAGGGCCAAACTTGGTTTTAGAATTTAGGTTTGAATTGGGTTATGGTTGAGGTTAGGGTGGGGAATGGGGGTAGGCAATCATTTTGGATGGTCGAGGTTAGGGGAAGGGGCTAGGAAATGCATCCAGTCAATGAAATGTCCCCTCGATGATACAAAGACAAGTGTGTGTGTGTATGTGTGTGTGTGTGTGTGTGTGTGTGTGTGTGTGTGTGTGTGTGTGTGTGTACATACATCAGAATGAGGTCGCAGAGTGTGTGTCTGCTGTCTGTAGGGTGGGGGAGGGGCCCAAAAGAGTTCCTCCTCATCTAATTACACTATCCCCCCCACCCCTTTCACAAACTGAGCTTCCTCACATCATCAGTTGATTCAACCACATACAAATACACACAACACAAACACGCACGCAAATGAGAACTTCACTTAAAAAAACAAAACCAAATGTAGATGCGTCTGTCCCGACTGACACGCATGTCTAAAAACACTCACCACTGGTAATGAGAGTGCCTAAAAATGTGAGTATAGCGAGGCTCAATCTTGCGTTAACTGCTTCCTGATGCGCTACCACCAAACACATGATCAAAAACAAATGGGGCTCCAAATGTGCAGCCGACACAAACTCAAACTACAGACATTTGCAGTTGAGTGGAGGCAAATCACTCCTATCACAAGTCTGGATGCTTACAAGTTGTATTTGAAACAAACAAAGCCACAAAACGCTCACATTTACACAAAAGAAAAACTTCCTGAATGTGATGATGAGGATTACAGACCAATTTTGCCTTATCTAAAGCCATGCAGCACTCACTTATAGATTCATGAGTGTGGCTAGTCTTAAAGTATGTACCGTATATGCTGAATAAATATTTTGCCACTACAAAGAAGCAATTAGTCAGCATTGGTTCCCACAAACACAGCAAAGATAGAACAAAACAAAAAAAGTAACACAGATACAAGCATTACAAAGTTTTCGCTATTGATTCTGCAAACGACATGCTCACCAGGAAATGCCTTCCAAAAAGCAGAAACTCAGCGCTGCGGCTTCCCGAATAGTGATAGTAGCAGCCGTGGTACTAAGGACTGACAGTCGCTTCCTGTTCCTTTCTTTGAAACAACGCTCCGTTCACAGATTTCCTCTCTCACCCGGGTTCCAGTCCAAACTTTCGACTGCTCTCATCCTCTGCACTTCACTGCATACGGTAATCTCGCTGGCTTGACACTACTCGGGTCTGTTTTGAGTCTACAACAAAGCCCACTCTAGTGGCGCTGGCTGAAGCTGCTGTGAAGCTTCCCTCCCAATGAATGAGAAGCAGGGGGGTTGCATAGGGGGGAGGGAGGGGTTAGGAGCAAGAGGAGTGGGTGGGTGTGGTGAATGGCATTAGGGGGGGTGAATCCTTTATTCTTGTTATCTGCAGGCCATATCGACAGTCTGCATCAGTCACCTGCCTCTTGGCGAGTCTCAGGACAAGGGGGGGGGGGGGGGGCAGTGTCAGGGGAAAAGGGGCTAACGCCGGGGCTCATGGGAGCAAACAGGGCTGGGAGAAGGCTAGAGGGGCGGGTTGTCAGCTTGGGAGGGTGGGTAAAAGGTTCAACTGGATGAGAAGCATCGTGACTCAAACTCATAGTAGTATCTGCTGTGCACAGAAGCATGCTTTCACTCTACACGCACACGCACGCGCACACATACTGACGGCCCAGGCGGGGGTCCCCTTTGCTGTAACCCGAGCCTTTTCAGACATTTTCACATGAAGGATGGCCCGGCCAAACGTCAGGAAGTAGTGGCATGGTCAGATATCAGCCATTCTGCAGAACAATGAGGAGCTTAGCAGCTGCAGGAAGGCTAACATTAGTCTCTGATATCTTCATCTGGCTCTCATGATCAACACTGTCTTGAGCGTCCAGCACTCAGTTTTTTTTTGTTTTTTCTTCTGGTTATTTTTATGAGGGCAAGTTGACTTTCTCAAACAAACCCCCTAAAAGGGTGATATATTACAACTCTATTGGATTTTACTTGATTACGTAATGCTGTTGCCAGATAACCATGAAATTCCAATTAACAATCATGTCTTTGTATGAAGGTAGTGAAGCAGCTAAACGTGTAAACACAATTAATTTAAAAATTAGTTTGTATTTCAGTGTTCAGCGTTTTGTGCCCATGCACCAACGGCTCCAATATGGAACAAAAAAAAAAACATTCAACAATATCCTGCAAACAAAGGTCTGAGTGAACGATCTTATTTACTCATAAGACACTGCAGGGAGGTTTCATTCAAAATTAGAGCTGTCAAACGATTACATTTTTTAATCAGATTAATCACATCTTAGAATTTTATTAATCATGATTAATCACTTAATTAAAAATACCAAATTTGCCCACCAAATTTGAAGAGCACCTAATATGTGTTAATTATTTTGACATTTAATGTTATGAGGATGTCTTCCACATTTTTTGATCCAATGCAAGCCTCATCTTTTTCTAACCATATATGAAGAAAAAAAAATCCCAATATTTTGACTAGAACAAATATTCAGAATGTCATACGCAAACATTTATTAAATGCTTTAAATGCAGTTATGGTTTTTGCTCAAACACAACCTGTGCTACCTTTGACGTAACCATCCGCTGTCAAGCTAAAAGATCATCTGCAGTCAAAATTAATAGTGTGATTGATCTGCGTTAATACATAATTAATGCAATACATTTTTGTGATTAATCAATGAAATAACGCTTTAACATCACTATTTAAAATATATGGTTTTGAAAAATTTTAGTTTTCCTGGACCATGTTTTCTATTAAAAAAACAAAAAAATAAAATAAACTACGAGCACAACTGCAGTTCTCAGAAAACTCCTAAATTGTTTACATACCACTAGGGTTCCGTTCCGTTCTGTCTTCAATTCCGCTTATCCGGGGTCGGGTCGCGGGGGCAGCAGCTTTAGCAGGGAAGCCCAGACTTCCCTCTCCCTAGCCACTTCAGCCAGCTCCTCCGATGGGATCCCAAGGCGTTCCCAGGCCAGCCTGGAAACGCCTTGGCTTGGTTGGGATTGAATACAAGGTCGCAAACCAGCTGGATGTGCCAAACACATTTTTTTTATTGAACCTACAAAATATGGAAAATGTTTTTCTTCATGAATAATTTAGCAACTCTGTATTCTGACCCAATTCAAAAAGCAAAGTGGGATCACACCCAAGGTTGTAACTTGTGAGACAAACGTGCAGCAGAGAACAAAGAGACAGAAGAGAATATTAATAATTAAGCTATTTTAAATGTAGATAGAGAGCACGTAAAGCTGATTAACACCTCATTAACTGTTCATCCAAGCCTCCAATGTGTTCACATATTTGCATACAAACGTGGCACCTGTCTAACTGTGCACATTATCCCCTTTTTGTACACGTCAGTCTCACACACACACACACACACACACACACACACACACACACACACCTAGACACCCCCCCCCCCACACACACACACACACACATACGCAGCACAAATCTGTGGTAAATCCCCCACATGTAGCAGCTTGGTGATCTCATGCACATTTGAGGACTGAGGACGTCACATCAAGCAGGTTCCTCAAGGATTAATGTACCGGTAATCTGTTGGCCATGGAGTCTAGTATGGAACCATATCTAGTGCATTCCCCAACATGTTTCTATATGAATGTTGCAGATAAATTCACCAGTCCTCCATTGAAAAAAAAAACCCTCTTCAAATAAACACACATTCAAGATGAAGCCCATGATTCATATTTACAGAATTATGACAGAATTGCTATGGCGTAAATAGCTCATCCCATGAAGGTGGGGATAGACTTTTCGTAAAATTGTGAGATTGTCATTATCTTTATAATTTTTGTGCGATCTAACAAAACTCTTGCCAATACAAAATATCATAAATTATGGAGTATACATCAGAGATATACGGTGCCTGCTTTCAAAATATTACGGTAAAATCTAAAAATAAAAAAAAATCTGAAAGACAGGACAAAAGTCAGGTCAAAATGATTACCACAAATGGCTCATGTCTAAATATCTGCAGATCAGCTCATTAGTGCAAATTACATGGTGACATACTCGTGTCTGCAGAGCATAACTACTATATAAGTATATGCTTGCTGATTAAAATGAATAGCTTAGCTTTGCCATCAAAATTTCAGAACGTTAAGTTGTGTGTAGACCACATCCATCACACTAAGGGCCAACCCAAAAGACTCAGAAACAACTGGAAGGACCCTCTCGAAAATGAGAAGATGAACAATTCAGAACATAAATAGGAAAATCTTATTTGATCAGTTATGTGATTTTTGTTTCCCCTTTTTTTGCACTGAAATGCAATACAGTGGATCCCAATTATTCCGAATAGCGAAAGTGAACTGTTGGATTCAGATCGCTTCAATAGTATTTCGATTCGATTCAATATGGTACGGCTCAGTACGAGAGATTACGATGCAATGAGTTTATCGTCATTTCACAAGTCACATACATATGAATGATCTTGTCAGTACTGTAAAAGTTGCATTTCCTTCAAAGAAATATCTCTCCAATAATAGACGAGTCGATATGTATCTCCATTTCATTACAGGCCAAAAGTTTGGACACACCTTCCCATGCAATGCATTTTCTTTCTTTTCATGACTATTTACATTGTAGATCACATGTGTCAAGATCCGGTCCTTGCGGTCCGGAGTCCTGCATGTTTTCGAGGTTTCTCTACTCCAACACACCTAATTGAATGATCAGGATAATTATCAGGCTCCTGTAGAGCATGCTGATGAGCTTAAATATGAATCAGCTGTGTAGAACGCGGGAAACCTCTAAAACATGCAGGACACAGGCCCTCGAGGACCGGACTTTGACGCCACTGTTGTAGATTCTTACTGAAGCCATCAAAACTATGAATGAACACATGTGGAGTTATGTACTTAAAAAAAGGTGAAATAATTGAAAACTTGTTTTATATTTTACTATCTTCAAAATAGTCACTCTTTGCCTTGATGATTTTTTTTTGCACACACTTGGCATTTCCCCGATGAGCTTCAAGAGTAGTCACCTGAAATGGTTTTCCAACAGTATTGAAGGAGTTCCCAGAGGTGAGAATGCCAAGAGTGTGTAACAGTAGTAAGAGCAAAGGGTGGCTATTTTGAAGAAACTAGAATCGATGCTCTTCAGTGGCTTGTTCCCCCAAGTAGTAACACGATGCACATTCATTCAAGAGCCGCTATAGGCCACAGTTAACACCAAGCCACTCTGCACAACTGACTGCCTCACTTGAGCCAACGTTCAAGCTTCTATGTCCATCCTGACCATTCATATGAGATGTTCCTTTGTCTGCTATCATTAAAAAAAAATCACGGACACACTCGCAACAAAGCAATAAAGAGCAACAACAATTTACAAATATTATATGGGAGCAATACAATTATTACATATTTAAAGCTATTTTTACATGGAACATGCAAATGTGCAATACAGGGAATCAATTATTGAACACATTTGAAAATAATTTATTTTGTATTATTATTTCAAATTATTTTATTATATATTATTTAGCATAATTTTTTTATTTTATTAATTATTTCTATTATTTCCCCAATATTTTGTACCTGTATGACAAAGCCATAATGATCATTTCTGATCATTCTTCCTTCTCATCTTACAAATGTAACCTAGGAATGCTAAGGAAGCTAATAATATAGTACATTGAACAAGTTTCATATCCTTTATATTGTTAGTGTAGTAATTCAGCATGTCTGCTTTGTTGTTTTCATTGTGGAGACTACTAATAATTAATTTCCCTTGAGGATGAATAGAATTATCTATCAATCCATCTATCCATCAGCCCTTGCTTTGTGGGACTGATGTTTATGTACAAGTGCAGGTTTTCACATGCTTTTCCACTATAACACTGTGTAAGCCTCATGCTTTTGTAATGTGTGTTGACTTAGTGTTTATCATTCCTTGGGTGCCAAGATAACTTCTTCTGGATGAGTTGTGTCTGAACAGCCAGATTGCCGCACAAGGACATGTTCATATCAGTACTCCCAAACACAGGGCTGTCCGGGAGTTACCTGCACTGTAGGCTATGTTGTTATTGAGTTATAACTCATGATTGTTGTTCTTACACAAGCTTAGCTTGGAACAGTTATAATTTTTATTTTTATTTTTTATAGTGTGGAGTTCAGTTGCGAGCAGCTCTTTGCTTCGACAAAAGAAATACAAGAATGAACGTTATTAACCTATCCACCATTGGCTTTGAGGTTCTTTTTTTTCTTACACCTATACATGTAATGGCCCTAAGCGGTTAAACATCCACAATACTGAACTAAAAGAATAGACCCACGTTACAGGTATACGGGTTAAGGGATATATGAGTACACTTGATAAATATAAAAGTCTGAAAAGTGAAAAGTGACCTCAAGCACAGACTAATGGTCTCTGGTGTTTTGGGGACTTTTAGAGCAATTCTGGTTTCAAGTGACTCCAACAAGACTGCTCTGTCTGGTCTGATATGTGACATTAGAGAGGCCAAAAATCCTAATGGATCTAGTATCGTGATTCATTATGGTGCTTTGAAAGCAAAAAAAAAAAGAAGAAGAAAAAAAAGATTGTAATCTGACTCCCCATATGTTGTTAAATTAAGATGTGCCACCTTCAGATGGAAGATTTTGCTTGCACTGCACTCTAGTGGTAAAATGTGGTAATGTCACAACACCTTGCATGACAAAAGCACCAGGCACCATTTTTACTTTAGGCCCTGCTCACACTTTTGTTTGGCACTCTGGTATGGACAAAAACCAAAGTAAAGTAAGTAAAGTAAGCTTAGCATTTGTAGTGGCTAATTTATCAGCCCAATAACAGAATTAATGTTGCAAACTGATAACCGTTTGAAACGTTAATGAAATTCAACATTACCCAGCAAACATGCAATTGGGTTGAATTAATATGTTCTGTTTTATGTTACATCGTTTTCAGCTGAGATGTCATGAAAAAAACAAAAAAATCACACAAAATATACAGTGCAAGCAAACGGCAGCATTTACCAAGTAGCCCTGGATGCAGAGTGCAGTTCGAGGCGTACCTCCACGTCGGGTGAACTTAAACGTTTGACTCCGCCCACACGGATTTTTCTAAATGGTTTAAACAGATTATTTTCCAACAAAATTTGCAGATTTAATGAAACGCCACATTATGACGTAAAGTTGGTTTTTTTGCAACACATTATGGAGCATCGAAAATTACAAACACTCAAGCCTCAGTCAGGCGGGGCGGAGCTAACTAAACGGTTTGAGGAAGAGGCAGAAGTGCAGTACTACTATGTCCCCAGCAGATCCCTGGACGGTTGAGGTTAGTATTTGGGTTTTTAATTTTCGTTGTTCAATAAAGCGTACAAAACATACTGCAATCGTTATTTGGTAGGGTTATGGTTAGGTTTAACAGTAAAGAAAAAAAGAAGGCGCTTCGAGGTCGAAAATCTGTGTGGGCGGAGTCAAACGTTTAGGTCCATCTGACGTTGAGGCACGCCTCAAACTGCGCTCTGCATGCAGGGCTTACTCGCATTTACAGCTGTACTAATCTCTGTTAGTCCATCTATGGTGCTAGTGGATTTTCTTTAGATGAAATTGGGTTTAAATATACAATATTCAATTACTTTTTCTTTTATGTGACACTTTTACAGTACTGTACCTATCATGGGGTGACATGAAACATAAACCCCAACCAAGATAAGAAGGGGTTCAACTGTTGAATCATTTGGTAGATTTGCTCAGAATCTTACAATACCATGTTTAAAAAAACAATGTCTGTGTTAATGAAGAAACACTCACCTACCTAAATGTCAAAACAAAATGTGTGCCAAATTAAAACGAAAGCTACACTCACAGAAGTTTCCAGGCGGCTGTAAACTGTGTTTCGTCAGCACACACCAGCCGACAGGGAAGATGTCTCTGGAGTCGAAATGGCACCAGTAGTCGAAGGCACCTCGCCAGCCATCAAACATGACAAAGATCTCCTGACCTTTGACCTCACCTACGGTGGCCGGACAAATTAGGTAAGGGTTCTTCCTGTCCACGGCTTCCAGCTTCATACCAGGCTTGAAGTAGTTTTGAATTGGGTTAGCAGGTTCCTAGACACAAGGTTTTTCAAGTTGAACAATATTGACAATATATATACATATTTTTTTAAAGTATATCAGGCTCAGTATGCAAAAATATGCACAGCTAAATGATGGGATAGCTTTGTACTTCAAGAACAAACCTTCTTAAAAGCAGAGGCTGGCGCCATCTCTGCTCCGCTCAGCGTTCGGAGGAGGAACATAGGCCACGAGGAGGCGTTCATTCTAAAACCTGAACACAAATATTTAATTACATCTTAGTTTTTCATGATGCTAATGAGAACAAGCATTGTGATAAAATGGATGGATGGATACAAATATGTTGATTTGCAACAAGGTGAAAAGTAGCCTTGGCTGTGAGAAGACTGCCATTATGGTAACCAATGCTGGATGGACTGAGTTTTTTACTCTAGTATCGTACTACGCATGAAATACTAGAATTCAATGAAATCAAATTAGAAAAAAAGATTGATTCATCACATATGCTTTAAATGAACTAAGTAGACAAGGGCTGATTACCGGATTGACGGTTTACCGTGGTTTTAAAAATGTCAAGGTTTCAATAACCGCTAATACTTGCTGTCACCGGACTATTAATTTTGACCATAGATGAAGATGATCCTTTAGCGTGACAGCGGATGGCTACGTTTCAAGTAGCACAGGTTGTGTTTGAGCAATAAACATAATTACATGCAATAAAGTAAAGCATTTAATAAATGTTTGCGTATTATATTTAGAATATTTGTGCATGTCAAAATATTGGGGTGATTTTTTTTTTTTTAATTATGCAAGTAATTACCTGATTAGAAAAAGAGGAGGATGGCGCGTGCAGTGGATCAAAAAATGTCTAAGACATCCTCATAACATTAAATGTCAAAAGAATTAACACATAACCGGTGCGCTTCAAATATGGCGGGATTTTATTTTTATTTTTTTTTATAAAAAAAGCCTTTTTATTTAAGTGATTCTAAAAAAAATTCTAAGATGTAATTAATCGGATAAAAAAAAATTATCGTATGACAGCTCTAAAATAAACTTCATTTGTCGTAAATGTCCTTGTAAAAATACTTGATCTAAACAAAGTGTGAATAAAACAATCTTAGCAAAACATAATGTGTGTAATCAATGTGTCATGTAATCGTTAATACTGAAAGTAACATACCTTTGTCTGATTTACTCCAACACGTCTAAGCAGGCTACTTGCAGAGTTGAGCAAACGAGACGGTTATTACACCGTCAGAATTTAATATCGGCCCATGCCTAGAACTAAATAATACTACTAAGTAATAGAACACAAGTCATAATACCTGCAGAATGTAGTTATAGTGAATTTCCCTTGTGGGTGAATAATATCTATCAGTCTCTCTATCTCCTTATAAATCTTTCCATCATCTTTCTATCAGAAGATGGGAGCTTGCACTTTTCTTTTAGTTCATCCAAAGGTTATCGTATTTGCCGTTGTAGAAAGGGCCCTCAAATTATTTAACACCAAACCCATTCAAGCTTTGCGGACCTTGCGTCATGCACTGGAACAAAGTCATGCTGGCACAGAAAAGAGCCTTCTCCAAACACACCAATGTTGGAAGAGTAGAATTGGCTCAATTCTCTTGGGAAAATGAACAATTATAGTGTACTGTACAAAGTAAATCAAGTGTAACAGAGAATTCGACTTGGCAGGAAAACACCGGTGATAGTAATAACAGTAACAATGGATTTGCTCTATGAATGTATCCAATTAAATAGGCCTCTAAAAGAGATGGGAGCTAAATGGAATCATTACTTTTATAGTCTACGATGTGTGTAGGGATGCAAATCTGAGAGGCGGCATCATAACCAAGGATGGTGATTGGTGGATTAGGGTAGCGCGGCGCAATGTGGATTCAGTCCATTTACTAGTTAGCGTGTTATTATTTCTCACACTTCATCATGACAATATGCTGCTGGTTCAATCAAGCTGGTAAATGTGTGTGAACGCATGAAAGAGCATGCGCGCATTAATGTAGTCTCACCCAGCGGAGGCTGCAGCATGTCCCCGTTCCTCTCGCACGTCCCAATCGGTTGGATGTCAGACGAGTCGACCAATCTCCAGAAGTCGTTGGTGTTGTCACTCCCATCCAGACGCAGGCGTAGTCGAGTACCCATCATGCCCATCACCGTGGCGATGCACACGGAGTTGGAGTTGCGCGGGTCGCGGGCCTCAAGCTTCATGCCAGCCTTGAAGTCATTGGAGGGGGGAATCCTGGACTGAAGGCATGTACAAAAATGGATCGTCCATTACCGTCATCTGGTTAATTCTAACATGAGCAATTACACCTCAATATTGTAGATCATCCTTCACTCCCCAGATACAGTACATTGTGGACTTTTAATACTTATGAACACCGTGGACATACAAACACGATTCACATTTTTGGGCACTGCTACTTACAGTTATGCTCATGAGCACAACTGCAGGTCAGATGAGCACGAACTGAGCATCCAACCTATAGACGCATCGGCGATATATCCAATTTAAATCTACATATGAAAGAGACTGGGCTGGTACATGACACAATGAAAAAAAAAAAGAAGTCAGGATTGACCTGCAAATCTGAACGTGGTCTTTCTTCCGCTATGAGTGTTAAAGTAGCATTTTGCTTTATAATGTATGCTAACATGAAGGTACCAGACATTATCATCATATGAAATGACTGTCTATGATTTGGTTGAACATTTTCATATTCAAATATACAAAGTATAATTCTCTTGTTGTATGCTCTGTTTGTATGTGTTACTGCTCCATGTGAGCAAATGTAGAAATTGTTTGAAGATTTCACTGTAAAAAAATTAAATAAAAAAATTGACCGTTAACATAAAAGTCTTTGTTGAAAATTCACCATGATGCACAAACACCAATGCATGTTTAATCAAATGAAGCACTAAAGTTATAAATTGTCCATAACAAAACAGTATGAGTTTTGGCCACACAGGTGACTGTTCCATTGGCAATTAGCGGCAGATAGTAGATTGATCTGGTGTATCACCACCTTTGTTCATATTAAGGTTCCTCAATAGCCTTTTTTTTTTTTTTTTACTTTTAGGATGATAGAGTGTTTATAAAAGTATTGATTTATTCCACTAAAGGTCATATAATATTCTATACTGGATGTAAAAAATGTAACTTTCAGGCAATATATGTGTCCAGATCCATCTTCTACTTTTAAACTTAGCACATTACGTAAAGTTCACATATTACTTTTTTGTATGAACAACTCACCTCAAAGAGTTATTCACCTTTGAACACGCATTAAGAATTTAAAACATGTATTGATGTGTGAAAATGTATTATGCGCTTAAGTTACAATAACATAAGGGCTGAAAATGTTTTTACAGTGTTATAATGAGCCTAACAATTAGGCTAATTTCTGATAGTTTGTCAATATCAGTTTGTACTGTATGATGGACAAATGTCCGCTCGCTTAAAACACAATGTTTAATTCCCTTTGTTTTATCCAAATGATTTGTTGACTGTGAAAAAAATGAAAACAGCCATGAAGCAATATTGTAAAAAGTGTGTTTTCATAAGTTTAGACGTGTTTAAAGAGTGAGGGAGGAAACTTCTTCAACAATGCTTACAAACGATAAACGGGGGCTCATTGCACTGTAGTGTATATTTAGTAATGATCAGCTACCTGTTTGAAGCAAGTAGGTGATGCTGCAATTGATGAGGTCTCTCTCAGGTAGTCTTCCCAACTGAACGGCTCTAGCAAAAGAATCAAACAAGGCTGTAACAAATTACATCACGCACAATGTTGAAAGGAAAGACACCACTTTGTTGTTAGATGCATAAATTGCATTTACTACTTTGAAAAAACATGACATTCGCTATATTGTGATTTATGAGGTTTCGGCCCGATACCAGTGATTTACATTTTACACATGGCTTGGCTGTTTTGGTTTCCCAGAAAGGAACCAGATCTCTAAAATGGGTGAGGGACAGAAATGGACTCCCACCATTTCTGCAACAGTGAATGCGGTAACGGATGACAAAATTAAGTGGCACACTCACCATTAGATTTGTCAAGTGCAGAGCCTGCGCCGATGCTCGGCCTCTCTTTCTTCTCCTCTTTCTGATCTGGAATCAAATGATGGTCATTTGCATTAGAAACAGTACACGCACCAGGCACTTTACTAGCTGCTACAACTGAAAATTTGACTGTGATGATTTGCTCTGTCAAATATTCAGCTGTCACAAATATTGGTGACATGAGAAGATAGAGAAGGCCAACCTTTGTGTGGCGTTCGGCCCATGATGACCAAGATGTTATCCCGCAGCAGCAGAGGACGACAAACGGGCTCTTACCTTAAAGCACAAACCACATAACCTAGTTATTAACACGCACACGCCGCAATAAAATCATAATAAAACAAAAACTTGGTCATTTGGAATGGTTATTATAAATTACTCTTTAACATAAAAAATATTTAATTTTTGTGTCCATTAGTTTTCAATTACTTAAGTAATTCAACAAGCCCAAAACTCATTTTTAATTTACAATAATTGATGAATGAATAAATGTTTAAAA
The DNA here is from genome assembly GCF_054856555.1 of Leptonotus elevatus. NCBI lineage: Eukaryota > Metazoa > Chordata > Actinopteri > Syngnathiformes > Syngnathidae > Leptonotus > Leptonotus elevatus. Next base: position 19,792,149 of record NC_141241.1, on the reverse strand, counting down.
TTTGGTTTATAGTATTTGAATAATTTTAATATTGGTTCTTAGGTTTTTTTTAGGTAAAGCAAAAGCAGCAAGCCCACAATTTAAAGAAACAAATGTTGAAGTTATTTTTAACTATATGCTAATGTTAAATGGATTTACCGGTATATAGCGCTTTCTACACCAAAAGGTGCTATCATCAAAAATACATCAATATGCTGACTAAAAATTGTGTTTTTCTTTGTGAGTAGATTCTCAGTCATCCATGTCATACAGTAGTAATCTGATTATCCGCTAAGATTAAATTGCGGAAACTCGACTGTCTGTTGAACACATTGTTTGTTTGTCTGTTTTTTCCCCCTCTGAAAACATTCAAAAATGACTGGGGCAACTATGCTATTAGGCAAACGATATATTATCTTTAACCACTATCAATAATTGCTTTTAAAAATTCCGTACCACATATTTTGAGGATAAAACCCGTGCATAATCATCCAGATAAAGGGTGACCATAGTCCAACTTTCAGATGTCAGTAACAAAAGATTCAACTGTGAGAAAGAGAAATAATCCAAGGCAAAAGGACATCAAATAGACAGAAAGATTCCAAAAAAATCCAGAATTGTCACCACACAGCTGCCACCTCTGCAATGTAGTGTAACTGCTCCTCCCTGTGAAGCTTTTCTGTCCTTGCAGAAGAAAGCCTTGGAGTAGGAAGGAGCCATAAAGATTCCAAGGTGCCATAAAAAGCAATTAAGATGTGTGGATGTGGGACGTCTGCAGGCCCACATGAAAAGGATTCCTGCTCTGCCACTCGCTCAGCGACAGACGACTTCAGTTTTTGCACGCCGCAGTCTGCACCACTCATGAGGGTCATGCTTAAGAGCTCTGCAGACCAGGAAGCACTTCATTTTTACAACCTCCATTTCCACTCAAGATGCCTCTGGTCTGAGATTAGCGTTATGATGCTTACATGCAATAGATGGGGGGGGGGGGGGGGGGGTTTCATGAGCAGTCGTAACTTTTGATTGACAGGAGTTGTCAAAGGCTTTGTTAGCATGAGAAGCATGTTATAAGAGTGACTCTTTCAAATGGTGACAGAATTTGTGCATTAAAAAATAGGGCCTTGCAAAATGAATTGCGTGTTTGTACCCAAACACACAAAACACTGAGAGAAGCTAGGCACATGTAATGTGATTTTATCAAACCTGAGACAAATTGCGTAGGTTGATTTTGCGTTTAAATATGTATTCTGTCTGGAAGACAGGTAGAATTCGGTCATGTGTACATCAATGCAATTTTAGATCTTCTGAATAATCTGGGCAGACAAAACAGCAGTCTTGTTCTGTCACCTATGACAAAATTCCTTTCAACAGCATTTTCTTGTGTCTAGGTCATTTCAGCACAATGTGCCAGTTGGTGGTAGACTCTCCCAAACCCATTTTTCCAGTGTTTCATCCCAATTTTTAAATGCAACATTCCAGTTCCAACACACTAGGAAATTGGAATTAGACCAAACATGGCTTTTATGAGATTCCCAAAATTATCAAAGTGATACATTTACTTTAGTAACTCAGTTATATGTTTGTTTGCAGTTCAGTTTTACACTATGATTATTAACTTCTTCAAACTAACATTGATCAGATGGCAAACTTTGACAAGCACTGATCTGTGCAATATGAACTCAATGTCCAAGTTTTGTACAACCATTCTTAAGTGGACTTCATAGAAAATAACAAGTTGTTTGTTTATGGTCAATTCTCTTGGAGTGGAAACTACTGTGCCACCGTTTTCATTTATTTGTTGTAGTTTTTCTTCTGTACACACTGAGCATCCAACTATGGAATTAGTTATGTTAATAAGAACCTTTGTCATACCTGTTCTTTGTTGTTTTTTATAGACTTACACTCAACACTTTGTACATGTAAAACTGTGGCACAGATGAAACATATTTTGTTTCACGCAGTTAACTCCAGAAAAAAACGGAAGAACTACAGGGCAATTAATAAATGACTATAGTAAAAGAGCAGTCCTGAAAATGTACCAGTCCTGACATTCAATTCAGTCCGTCTTTTGACTGGCCACAGTTCTTATGCATTATTTGAAACCATTTCCAGGTTGATGTTTGCCATTTTAAAATAAGCTAATAAGGGCTGCTGCTTTTCCACCAACAAGCCCAGGATCTTTAAGTTCTGGGTAAAGGGAGTTCTTGGTTGTAAAAGTTCCGCAGGGAATTTATAATGTGTGTTTCCACAGTGTCTTAAGAGTTCTCTGTAATTAACTCAAATGAGTTTGATGAGCCCAGCCAATGTAAAAGCAACACACACACCCAAAATTGACCCACCAATCAGCCTTGGTCAGTGCATATGGAGGATCAAAACTGCCACAAACAAAAATAAATGACTAAATAAAGAAAGAAATTACTAAAAGTGAATATAGATAGATAGATAGATAGAGCAGCATCGTAAAAAGTGCATGACGCATTTCATTCTTCCCAATTTGGTGGGCGGGACTGCGCTCATTATTCTCAAGGCTAACGGCTGCTAATGTTGCATTATTAAACATCACGCTGGAATACAATCCCACTCAGTGGACGCACTTGTTTACTAAACAGCGCGTGGGAATGCAGCGAACACATAAGTAAAGCGCGGCACTTCAACGGAAATCACAAAACTGTATAATAATAATAATAAGTCGCCTTCCTGCCAGCAACATCATGCAGTACAGTGGAGGAAAAACACACACTGCCAGCACATATTTTCCAGGGTGGCAAACAACGCGATTCTAGCTCAAATGACGGGGCAAGAGGCGTGAAATAAGTTCTCGGGAGTCCGCGCAGGGAAAGAAAGGGGAGAAGGAAGACATACCGAGCGTTGAAGGCGCTTATTTTGATGGTGAAACCCTCACTTTCTGTCAGATGCAGGCGGCCGCCATGTTCGCTGCAGCTCCGCGCATGTCCGTCGTCGCCGCCACGACACACGCCCGCGCACAGACACACGCGCGCACCAACGATCTGCAACAAAAACACACAAGAGAGAGAGAGAGTTTGTGTGTGAGCAACAGGGGGAACATCATTTTACACTCTCTCCAAATGCACATTTTGTTACGGTTTAATTTTTAATAATAACCTACATCAGACGTGAAAACGAAAACAAGAAGGTATGAATGTAACTTCCGGGTTTTTGACGCGCACAAGGATGAGGACTGATGTTACCTGCATGCATTTCAGTGGATAGATGACATAATTTCTTCAGTGGGGTAGCTTGATCGGCCCTTTGGAAGCACAGTACAGTGGACTGCCGTTATTCGCGGAAGATATGGGCTTGTCCGGGTGAGAAAAAAAAATAACACCTCAGAAACGGGGGTTGGCTGCCCACATCCCCAAGAAAACAAACCAAAATAACAACAAAAATTCTTGAATTATTATTATTTTTTTTATCTATGAATGGGCGAATCCCTTAGCAATGAAGGGGTCCATTCTAGTAAATACACCAAAAACGTAGGTTTTTTTTACTATAAAAAACTGTGAAAAAAATAAAATAAAAAAATAATTAAAACTCCACCCTATCATCCTAATTCAACAAATCAAATTCTACTCAACTCATTTCAAGTCAAGCAGCACAAAGATAATATTGTTTTAGTCAAGTCATCTTTATTTATATAGCGCTTTTAAACAGCCTTAGCTGTCACAAAGTGCTTTACAGAAACACAACATAAAACAAACGGGGGGGGGGGGGTTTATAAAGGTTTAACATTTAAAAAGAAGACATAGGCTATACATAGAGCTTCATCAGTGTGCATGTGGAAGCCAAATTAGCATGATAAACCGTTAAACTTATGACATTAAAACGTGAAATGTATTGGAAAAATTGGAATGGAGGAAAAAAAGAATAAAACGCAAATAAATTATGCCTGCAACATGTTCCAAAAAAGCTGTGACATTCACCAAAGAACTTTTAAGGCAGTGGTGGGAATACTGTGTGTGTGCACTGTGCATTTTATTACACAAAACCGTGACCGTGGATTGTAATGATAAACACTGACTTTTCTCCCATGTTGTTTGCATTGGTGTGACAGTAACAGTAAAGATTTTGATTGACTTTGACTTAAAAGAGCAAATGTTTACCGAAGACTCAATTATAAGTTTATTCTTTGACTATAAACCCATAAAAATGTATGATCACTTTTATTATCACAGATACACAACAAAGATGGATAACTAGATTTGAAATCATCCATCCATCCATTTTCTCAACCGCTATCCTCAATAAGGTTGGGGGCATGCTGGAGTCATATCAATAGCATGCCGTAAAAAAAACCTGTTTCTTCTCATTTACACGTAAACGTCTTATTTGACGGGTTGGTATTTTTTGGGGAGGGGGGTGAGGCAACATTGTTATTAAAAATTAAGGAAATTAGTAATTTGGGGGTATTTTATTTAACATGAAGTGGATGTGCATTCATTTTTTGGCTTGGCAGGCCACATATTGACGTTGCATGCGGGCTGGATCTGGCCCCCGGGGCCTTGTGTTTGACACTGGTCAAAATGTGTTGTGGCAGAGTACAAGAGTATATAGTACTTTTGCAACATTTGCCTTTATTTCTTAGTCTGTAAATTAACTTTTTGTAACTTTATTAGGCTACTTTTTAATTACTAAAGGAATTGACTCAATAATCTCCTTTCATAAGTGCTGTAAGTAAAAGAAGTATAAGTATATTTACTCAAGTAAAGAGTGTACCTACTTTTGCCACCTCTCTTTTTGTACCTAGAAAGTTAGAAACATTTCATAGTCTGTCTGTACTTTTTTAGTTTTTCCGAAAATAGTTCAATATACAGTACCTGTACATCTATTTATTTTTGCCTTTTTTTTTAAACAAAAAAACAAAACATCAGCTTCAACTTTAGTAGATACATTGCCACCTCTGCTTTTCAGAGACTGGACATTTTTAGTTTTCTAGTAAATGAGTTGGAGAAGTACTTGTTCTTTTATTGGAGCCTTTTTTTTTTACACAAGTAGCTGCACTTGTGCGTTTTACATTTGCCACATTTGAGTAATGGGGTTAAAGAAATAGGCCTACAGTAAGTAATGAAGTAGGCTATTCTTACTCTGTTACTTTTTCACGCTAAATAGTGCACATCCTTTAAATAAAAACAAATGGGGGCGTTTTGCACAGGTCTCCAGAAGTGCCACATGCACGGTGTTTTTTACAGCCTTTATGCAGGGGGTGGGGATGCAGTGTAGGTGGAGGAGAGTGAGGACAAGCTGCCGCATGATTTTTACACTCGCATCAATAGAAGGCGAAACGTGGTGTGTTCGCGGACTAATCCTTAAAAATGCTCGATTCCAATCTGAAGTTGTATGTCATCATCACAGCGCCCTGATGTTGGATGCTGAAGGCGATGCTGCGAGGTTTCTATTGGCTCTTGGTGGCGTCGCTCACAGTCTCTCTCTTTTTTTCTTTTTTTTTTTTACATACTTGCTGCTCGAACCAGCTGATGATGCCCAGGCACTGAACGCGGAGCCTGGGAACAAGTGTTACATGCAACTTAAGCCCCGTCGTCGGCGTTTTATTGACTGAGGATTCGCTCTTACCTCCACGTCCAGGGATTGAGTGAGTGATTTTTCATCATGTCACGACGCATAGGCCTGTTTGGGCTTTTCTCCCCATATCTCCCCACTCTCTCTCTCTCTCTCTCTCTCTCTCTCACACACACGGCTCTTCATTTTCCTACCTCATTCTCTCCAATGTGCATGACGCCTGCTCGGGCATCCTCACCTCACATCTAAGGAAAACACGTTTATTTAAAACACAAAACAAAAACAATGTGTCCGATGGCTTTTTATGCTTCTTAATGACTGCGTGGAGAACGCGTTGAGAGTGCTCATTCGTGCGTCTTTGTCGGCGCAACATTGTCGTGAACATGCTTAGCATATAATGTATGCACCGGTTGCTGTGTAGGCTGATGTGAAGCGTGCACAGTGCTGGAATGGTGGCGCGCTCCGCAACGCAGTTAGACGGTGCAGCAGTGTCAGTGCAACATCCCGTGTATCCTCTCGTCACATTTCTTGTCTCTCTCACGCTCAACCACGCGAGGCGTGTTTGTTTCACATCTACACTAGCAGAGTCATTCTTAATTTCTGTTCTGCATGAACGATGTAGAGAAAATGTGATCAGGACTGTCATGGGGATGTTTCCCCTGCACCTATAGAGATGTTCAGCTGTTTGGATGTGTTTTCTTAATGGGCTCGATAATCACTCCTCAGTGGCAGCAGCATATCCTTCGATGGCCTCAATCGCTTCTCCTGGAAGGATGTGCACCGCATAGGAAGACGCCCACACAAGCACGTGAACCACATCATCATTAAAAGTGTGTTTTTGGAGATGATGAACAAGTGTTGGATACATAGTCATTGTGGGAAGCAGCATATAATTGGACTCAAGATTTTTCAGATATTTATACTTTGTTTGGGTATTAATTTTTCTGACAACCTCTTTCTTTTACTCTCTAGATTTGAAAACTCATATCCGTACTTTGTCAAAATAGACTGCTAACTTTTTTCAACCTTTTTACAACACAAAGTAGGGGGAAAAAAACCTTATTAGAGAGAGACAGGTAAAGTCACTCATGCTTGAGGTTTTTAGGTGAGATCTTTTCAAGCGTATGAGGCCAGCTGTTGCTAAATATGTAGCCTAATGTCTTCATGCCACCAGAGTGGGAAGGTGTGAGTACGTGAATAATGTATCCATCCATTGTAAAGCATCTTTGAGTGTCTAGAAAAGCACTATATATATCAGATGCATAATAATAATAATAATAATAATAATAATAATAATAATAATAATAATAATAATTATTATTATTATTATTATTATTATTATTATTATTATTATTATTATTATTATTAAGGGAGCTGATCGGCCGGCATAAGGAACATGGCTGATGAGCAGCTGAGGAGGAAAACCTAACAATTAGACAAGGCATGATCAAGTTACACAGGAAAACATGACAACATGAAACAAACCTAAAATGTAATCTGTACAAAGTCAACAAAAACATAGCTCATGACAGCAGAAGTAGGCTAGTTGAGGTACAGGTACAAAAGTAAAACGGCTTTACTGTGATTAAAAATATGTTGAATATAGGCCTACTACTAAAACATCAGACTAAGACTGAGGGGGGGGGGGGGAATCAAGGTTAAGTTTATTGTAACAATGGAATATATGTGTGTGTGGCTCAGGAGATGTAGTGTATGGTCTTGTCATATGTATGAATGATTCACTTCGTGCTCTCCATGCGCCCAAGTGCCCTTGAGCAAGACACTGAGGGGAAGCTCAGCACAGCTTCCGCCGCCATGTGAATGAGTGAAAGTTTCGAGCACCCTTGATGAAGAAAAGAGCTGCAGACTACAACAGCCGTGCAACTGGCACCCATGTTCATCATGCTAATGCTGGAACATCGTTTAGCATAATGCGTTCTTGAGTTCGAGCACAAAACTAAGCATGCAACTATGGATAATCGGTAGTGTCCATACTTTTTCTTATAATTTCAATTTAAGCATACGGGTGACATTGGCATTATGGACTAATATTTAAGAGACTGTGAAAATTAAAATATTGATTAGGGATGGGTGAGTCCCGATACCACACATCGGTATCGGGCTACTCAGATCCACCTGTAAAAGTGAAACTGCAAAGACCATAAACATTTTTTTTATCTACATTATTTTACCCCTTCAACTTGCTTTAAACACATTTAAAGCTTTTAATCTAAATTTACAATGTAACATGTACCCTGTAAAGTCATTTTCGTGATTTGTTCCTAAATACATCAAATACATTTGAAGATAAGTGCTGAAAAAGACTGAGAACAATTTAGTACTGAATTATTGAGACATAGCGTTAAACTATTTTTCATCTTTTTAGTTGGATTTTTTGGGCCCCTGGCATGTATGGGCCCGCACTAGCCTACTATATAATTACTGATCACCCTTATTTCATCTGTAGTTATCCATCTCGATTGTAAGTTTATAAAACCTTGGCCCATTTGTACCACTACAGTGCACAACTAGCTCGCAGGCTAATGAGCAAACAAGCTTGCACGACTGCAACAGGGTCCTCCAATACGCACGTGCCTCGATTGATGTTGCTGTGCGTGGGTTCCACTCCCAAGTACATAACATGAGATTTTATGGCCTAATTTTTTTTATGCCTGGCAATGTTTTAATTCATCTAAATTTGGCAGGCTTGTAAACAATACTTTTCTCAGTTGTGTCATTTTCTTTTGTCCCTTTACAGGGCCTTTAAATATTTGTACTCCTCCCACACACCTTTAACACATTTCAACTAATTAAAATACACTTTCCAGAGTATTCCTTAGCTCCTGTGTTCTCACTCTGGCCGTCAAGAAACGGGGGACTTTAGTATTCCATCACTTTAACAAAACAAAAAAGAAGACTCTCTAAATCACTGGCACAGTTCTCAAATGAGATGCAAAGCATGGTTGCTTAAAAACGGTCGCGCCCACTTGAAGTTGTTGTTGTTTTTCTAAACTACCACCAAAAAAAAAGAAGGAATTAAATAAATATTGTATATTTAAATGTTAAATTTAACCAAACCATATAATTTTGTGTGCTTGCTTAATGCTCGCATACAATGCAAAGCACAGACAGGCTAACAAAATATGCATCAATGTAACTGTAAACGTAAACCTTCAAAGAAATAAAACCGAGCAGCAACATGTACAAACAGCATATATTTTCTGCTTACTAGAGCTTAAAGTAGTAATTTTTCTTAATTATGTTGCATCTCCATCCAGTAGAGCTTAGTGCTGTCTGGCGTGATGCGGCATAACGTGTTGCTACCCTCTTGGCTTCTAACTCGAAAATGGGACTTGCTTGTACTATGTACAGTTGTGTGAAAACCCATAAAAGACAATCACTTAAAAATTCCTATAGTTCACAAAAATTGAATGTACAAATTAGATAAGTAATTGTAATGTCCTATTTGCCACCTCCTGTGCCTCAGCCTGATGAGATGGAAATGGACAGGGAAAGTTCAGTGTGTGGAAGTCATGCTTAAGTCACCCATGATTTATAGATGTCCTCAAGGAAAAGCTACATTTTTGTACATTTCCATGCACTAGTTAACAACCATCAGTGCCAAGAATGTATCAATATGACATTCTTTATGTAAGGAATCACACAAAGGAAGACCTTGAACTGGTCCCTTCGAGAATTGGTATTTGGAAGAGAAAAAAGAGACAACTGGAACAATTATTAGCCATTATTTTTCATATAAATGCTTTTTTACAGAACAGGGGAAAATAAACTTTTTTGAAATCATTAAACGCTTAACTGTATTCAAATAATTATTTTACCACTGACACTTATTTGTACTCGTCATTGAGTCAGCTCAGCCTGAGGCTGAAGCTAACACTAATAGAGCAAAACAACTTCAGCTTTTTGAGAAAAAACAAATAAATTTGCTTAGTGGTGACAACCAACCAAAGCCCATTTACAGTCTAAAAAAGACACGTTAACTTCACTCTATTCTTTTTGCAACAGTTTGTCCTATATTTACAATGAGATTTGGTCTGGTTTAGCTTGCAGCAGTTTATAACACTTTGCCTTGCTTTCTTTAAACGACAGTTGTGTCCTGCCGGCAGAATCACTCACACTACCTATGTACTGTCTAAAAAAACCGATTCATTAATGTAGAAGTATTCATTAATTAATTACAAAAGAACAGATTCTAGAATGTAGGATACTTAAGTACAGTCTTGTCACCAACAGCACCATAATTGACTAAGGATGTTCAATAACACTTTCTTTCAGACTAATATCGGTAAGATTATTCACTGTACTGAGTACCAATAGCACTGGTACTTTTGATACTTTTGCATACAATTTCACTAAACACACTGACTGATAATTGTGAACAAAGATCTCTTGTTCTTCCTGGCACAAATGGTGATTCACCCATGTGTCAAACTGCAGCAGTGTAGTGCCAACTCCTCGCGAGGAAAACAGCTCAATGTCTGATTTGTTTCCCTGAAAGGTGCATTGTGGAGTTTAAAATGTTAATGTTAAAGATTTTTTTGATACACAATATTTACGATATTCGATCTATTGTCAGAAATGTTCTCAACGATATATCACGATATTCAGAATGTGAGTGAGTGAAAACTTGCCGACTCTTCTTCTTTGCCAATAATGTCTTGACACCAGTTCTTCGCCACTGCTCCCGCCTACTTTACTGCCACTTGGGGGATTAGCGCCCCCCACAAACAGGAGAGGAGAGATTAAGTATTGACAGTGACAGCAAAGGATCACAAAAGTCACGGCTCGGATCGAATCATGGATTTGAGTCACATATGTTTCAGATCAGAAAACAAATAAACAAGAAACAAAATCATTTATTTTATAAAACGCTTTTCCCCATAAAAAAAAAAGGTCAACTCAAAATGTCTAAATGGCCGTTTAGGATTTAGGAACACAACTTTAAGTGCAATAAGAGGCAGATCCATTCTTACTGTGTACATGGTCCATGTATACAATAACAAGGTATTAATGGCTTAAAGTTGTGTTCCTAAAATCTAAACGGCAATATTTGACATTTTGAGTTGAATGTTTTTATTTATTGGTAAAGGTGCTTTGTAAAATAAATGAAGACAAAGTTCTATTATCTTTTCTTCTTTTTTTAATTAATAAAATGGTGAATAATGGAAAAGGGAGTGAATTACAAAGTAGCCTAGGTCCAAGATATTGAAAAGGAAGAAAAGAAAGCAAGCCAGGTAGCTGTCACTCATTACTGTTGCCAGCACTTGTTTGCGTTTTGCACTTCCAGGGCCACCGTACAATATTAGGCTAACACTAGCTGCTAGGAACTAACGTCGGAGATTTGTGCTGTATTATACAATAATGGCTGAATTTACTAGCGGTTCCTTAGCGTCCTAAATTAGCGATTAAATGTACTTTCTGGATGGCATTGTAATAATGTTGGTAGAAAATATGTAATTTCAACAAAAACTTTGATGTGTAGTCTAAGCCAACACATCAAAAAAATATGTCACTTCGCCTCACATGCGACTTCAAAGTAAAAGCCCACCAATGCTATTGCATTGGTGTCATTGTATTGTTTGGTAAAACTTTATTTTGAAGCTAGCCATAGCGTAGGCGGCGTGCTACGTTGAGTATGTTTCGAGCTTCATTGACATGTCTGAATGGCGGGGTAAATCCTTTTATGGTGTGTCGTCATAAAATCTCGATGCTGCCTTCAGTGTATCAATATATTTATTGCAACAGAGAGTGCAACAATATATTGAAATATCGATTTTTTTCCACCACGTCCAGCAGCAACCCGCAGAGTCCCTATGTGCATGCGCGCTGACCCCAGTTGTCAACAACATACAGAAGTCACATGACCCTTGTACAACATTGCAATACGTCACATCTCCCTTAACAAGATTTTTTTTAACAACAAACACAAAAAAACAGATACAAAATTTTGACAAGAAAATTTGCATGTGTGTCATTTTTAACTGCAACATATGCATCCCTATAAAGTATGTCAATTTGTCAGCAAGTACACGTCCAAACTCGAATTCGTGGACACTCCATTTGTTCAATCAACCTCTGTGGGACTTTTCTATTTCTGTTAGATCTCCTTAATTCACTATGTTCTGTAGTTTGAACAGGTGTTGCCCATGTTTCTAGTGCAGTTTGAACAGAAACTGTATTTTCTAGTGGGATGTGTTCACTCTCCTGTGGTTCCACTGGTTGTATCTGAAGTACATACAGTAAGCGTTTTACTATTTCTCCTGTATGTAACCCCTTCTGGAGTCTTGACATCATATGACCGAGGTGCCACGCTTTTCAGCACTTGCGCCGTAACATTCCAACCTTTCCCGTCGTGTATTCTAACTCTATCTCGAGGACAGAGTGACCTCAGTGCTCTAGATCCTTTGTCATACTGCCTTTTTTTTTAACTCCCTTGTGTTTCTTTCTCACATGTAGCAACCCTTAGTTACTCAGGCCTGCTTCAGATTCTACTGGTAACCTTGTTCTAAGTTTTCTGCTGAACAACAGTTCTGCGGGTGACTTCCCATGTTTCAGTGGAGCGTCTGTAATTTAACAGTCAGATATGGATCTGAGTTTGACTCCAAAAGCTTTTTTTTTCATCATCTGTTTTACTATTTTGACACCATTTTCTACTAAGCCGTTGGACTGGGGGTACAGTGGACTTGACGTGGCATGTTTAAAGCCATATGACTCAGCAAACTCTCTGAAAGATTGGCAGTGAAATTAAGGTCCATTGTTCGTACTATAGATGGAATTCGTCATCATCAGAAGTAGCTTGAGCCAAGTTTTTTTTTCTTTTTTTTACCTGATTCACATGCACTGTTTCACTTTGCTCATACCTGGTGTTAGATTTTGTACGGGATGGTGTATCTGCAAGTAGCAGTTGTTTACCTGGGCTGTATTCTAACTTCAGGTCATATTTTTGCAAATTCAGAAATAGTCTTTGGACTCTGGGTGGCGTGTTCGCTAATCCCTTTTTTTTTTTTGCAATGGAGACTAGCGGTTTATGATCCGTCTCAGCCCACACTGTTTTGCCATATATGAAAATGTGGAACTTCTCACAAGCATATGACAGAGCCAACGCCTCCTTTTCTAACTGGGCATACTTACATTCAGCCGCAGAGAGAGCTCTAGAGGCATATACAACAGGTCTCCATCGGTTGCCGTACTCTTGTAGTAGGACGGCCCCTAATCCTGATTTAGAAGGGTCTGCCGAGATTTTTGTTTTGCGCTTTTCATCGTAAAACCTCAAAAACAGGAGCTTTTATGATTAAATGTCACTCTACATTGACTGACCTGGACACCCTCTGCTGTTAACACTTCACCTAAGAAGGTGATTTAGTTTTTTGTGAATTCATGTTTTTTTACATTTAGTTTCAACCCATAAGACCGGGCAGTCTGGCATCGTGTTCTTCAACGGTAGATCCACTAATCAGTATGTCATCAATGTAGACCTTACGCGGCACTCTGTCAAATATTTGTTGTATGGTTCTATGGAAAACTTCAAGAGCGGATGTTAACCCAAAAGGCAATCTCTTAAACGAGGAACGACCAAAAGGAGTGTTAAAAGTGCAGATTATAGAGCTCTCCTTGTCTAAACAGACGTGCCAAAAACCAGAGGAGGCATCTAACTTTGAGAAATATTTGGATCCTGCTAGGTCTCCAAAAATGTCTCCTCTGATTGGAAGTGCTCCCTTTCAACATGTTGAGTTCTTTTGGGCCTATACATAATCTTTGCGGTTTGTCTTTTCTCTCTACTATTACAAGTGAGTGGACCCATTTTGTGGGTTCTTCAACTCTTTCAATGATGCCTATTTCTTCTAACCGCTGCAATTCAGTCTTGAGTTTGTCTCTTAAGGCTAATGGTACTTTATGAGGCAGGTGGATTACTGGTTTATAGTTGTCCTCTAACTGTATCTTATGTATCGTTTGGAGTTGTCCTGTTCCTTGAAATACATCAGCATATTCATCTTCTATATTACGCTCAATTCCTTCTTTGTCAACTATGTGCACTTTTCTCACTAGTCTTGGTAAGATACTTGCTTTCAAGCCTAAAAGTGACAGGTTCTTTTTGCCCTTGACAATGACAAATTCAAGTTCATGGGTTTTATGACCATCTCTTAACATTTTACATTTTCCCATGTGAGTTATGATTTCCCCATTGTATGCCCTCAGTCTCAGTTTAGTCACATCACCGTTTGACCTGTAGATTCGGTAGCTCTGTCTCTGCGATGATGTTAGCCTGGGCTCCTGTGTCAACTTGCGATGTCTGCCCCATTCACATAGTATTTTTCAGTCCACTCCTCATCATTGGACTGTTATATGTCGATTGATCCCTCAAAGAGCTCCTTGATGTCCTCGTCATCTGAACCTTGGACTAGGTTCACCCTCCTGTCGGCTGGACATTGACGAGGCAGATGCTCTCCGCCACAGATGCCACCTGCTCGTAGTTTCTGTTCCCTGCCGACGTCCTCATTCGAAGTTCTTTTCACCTGCTTGTTGGTCTGTCTGGTCGCTATTGTTTGTATCTTGCAATCGGCCTCGCTCATTATGCCCCCATCCATGTATTTCAGGCGCTGCTGGGTGACTTTCCTGGCTTGGCATATGTGTATGGCCCTCTCCAGTGTCAAATCCACTTCACCCAGTAGCTTCTCTCTGAGTCCTTTATCTCTGACACCCATCACAATCCTGTCTCGGGTAAGGGAGTCTGCCAGCTCCCCGAAGTTGCATGGCTGGCATTTCAGTCTCAAGTCAGTAATAAATTCCTCGACTGACTCTGTTTCGGTTTGGTTTCTGCGGTTGAACACATACCCTCTCGTAAGTTTTATTACGTTTGAGTGTACAAAATTGTTCAAATGTACTCATTTATTTTTTGTTTATCCTCTGTCAGTTGGAACGAAGCTATTAAAGACATCTATAGCTTCAGATCCCGCCACCGTCAAAAGGAGCACAACTTTTTGCTGGTCGCTCTTCTCCGTGGTCCCAATTGCTGTTAGATAGAGTGTGAAGCGCTGCTTGAAATGTTTCCACTGTTCTTCAACATTACGTGTCAGTTTAAATTTGCTCGGAGTTTTTAGCTGCTCCATTTTATTCAATGTTATCCGTCCGTCGAGGCTCACACCGTGCCAAATTTCGAGTGCTGCTCAGCTAGCTTAGCCTTTAGCTCCGTGTGGCGCGACAACGCTGCTCCCTCGTTCCTTGGCTCACGACCGCCAAAGTCGAAGGCGAGGTCCGTGTACCCCTGGTACCATATATTATTTCTGATGCAATGACGAAAGGTTGCACTGTACTGCGTTTAACAATCCACTTTTATTTGAGCCGTTTACATAAATTACACGTCCGGCAGCAATCCGCCGAGTCCCCATGCGCATGCGCGCTGACACCAGTTGTCAACGACTTACAGAAGTCACATGACCCTTGTACAATATTGCAATATGTCACAGGTAGACTCTCAATTTTCCCAAGTTTAAAAAATAACTAAATACAAAAATTAAGTAGCCCATAAAAACATCCTTTTTAACCTCTTTATGAACGGTGACATGTAAGAATTAAAATCAGTCATTTGTAGTCGCTCGCTATAATAAAACTATCATGGCTTGTTAAGAACAGTTTGTAGTTACTACTGGTAACGCAAGCAGCCTGAAATTACACAAGATGTATTTGTCATGATGCAAACGCACAGTATAAATAATACGTCACACATTTAATTTTATTTATTTTTTTACAATATTTAGTGAACAATGAACAAAAAATAGTGAAAAACAGTCTGGTTAGACATCAGTATTGTTTTGGTCTTAATTAAACTACTTGTTCCCATTCTTGTGTTTTAACTTACTTAAAAATCAAGTACCAGCCTAGCTACTATAAAACTAAACTAGAGCATTTAGTTAGTGTGTAACCAACAACGTTCACCCCGGGAATCAAACTCACGTCGCGGGTTGAGTGTCTTGTGTATGAAGGTAAATCAGTTAATGATATGAGCTAAATTTCTGGGTTACCGTTGCGGCTCGGGAGAACAATTTGAAGGATTCTTTTCCAAGGCATGACCTGAAAAAGAAGTGGGTATACTCCATATACCCGCGTATACCCTGGACTACACCACTGATACTGATGTCATACTGGGTAAAGGTAGCTGTCGATTTTGAGCAGACTGGGTTACTTTTACTCAATGTTGGGTTCATTGTTTTGACCCAGTAAATTGAGCTGAATAGATATACAGTAATGGCCAGTGTACTGAAGTTAGAGTAAATTTAATGCAATGTCCTTAGAAGTATCAGCATACAGTATTACAGTACAGTACAGTATTTCTGACCTTTGGCTCATTTGTTTTTGTCTTCCAGGCACAGCTGAGTGAAGGGTTCCAAAAGACCAAGAGAGGAATAACCTGAAGAAAACGGGAGTCATAAATAAAAGAAAAATGACATTTACAAGCGTCAGAGCAGTAGCATGAAGCAGAGGCGGACGTGAGGACGAAGAGGACTTTCCACGATGGGGTGTGGTCAGAGGATCACCGCATTTCTCTTGGACTCGACAGTTGCCTCCATCTCCATCTCGCAGCAGGAGTGTCGCCGCTGAAGCGCGCGCGTCTCGTTTCACCTGCTGGAGGAGCTCCGCCAAACGGTGATGTGATGAATAAGTTTGAAGTCCTTGGCATTGTGGGTGAAGGTGAGTTGCTGAATTTTGTTGCATATACGTATGCACGTACCTTGATTTTCATGTTTTATATTTTCATGCTTGTGGATGTACATGCTTTCCATTCAATGTCAATGCAAATGTGGCAGACGTATTGACTTCCCAGTCCAAATTTTTCTTTGACAGTGGGAAGGGAACATTTTAACTCAATTTCTGAGTAGAACCATGCATTCGAAATATGTTATATATTTATGTTTAATTGTCTGGGAAATATTATTGTTTTGATATCTTTTGTGGCTTTTCATCTGATCACACGTGTTAGCCTACTGTTTGAATTGTTTATTATGTTAAGATAAAGAAGTTTTGCATATTTACCTATTTTTTAATATTTTCCAGAGCATTCATTTTCTAGTATTGATGTTTCTTTTTCTATTATCGCTATCAGAAGTACAGTCAATTACACTCTGCAACTTATATGCAAAACATCAACAATAGCTCAGAGAAACATCTGTTGTGTTTTCAGCACTTAACAGCAGAAATATAGAAGAACTAGATGGTAATTAATAAATGGCTATAGAGTGTACCAATGATAAGGACTGGGCCAGCCCGTGAATAGTGAACATTTTGTGTAAAAATGATGGCACACAATTGGGGGGAGGAGCCAAAAAGTCAACAACAATTTAAGCCCCCACAATCCTCTCCCCCAAAAATAAAAAATAAAAACACATTTTCCTTTAAAAACGGGGGGAAATGAGGTGAAAAAAAGACTTAAATTTTTTTTTTTTTTAATCTGACATTCTCGCTTTTATATTTAGAATGAAACAATCTCCAAGTTTGTGTTTGAAATTTGAAAATGAGTTAATAATGTTGATGTGCCATGGAAGGACTCTTTTAGGTCTGGATTTGAACCCTTCAAGCTCGTAACTCACTTAGCGGCGAATGATTGGTAACGTAGCAGATTTCTACCTTAAGGCTATCAGATGGCATTGTTAAATTATTTAAGATCAAGTTTGTTCATTATTTCAGCATATCTGAAAATACGTAGGGAATGACTGCAATGGGGATTTTGATGTTTATTCATGAAATTAAAATTAAAATATATATTTGTTTTAATCAGCAGAATAATTTGTAATTGATTGATTGATTATATTGATTATACACAGCAATATTTAATGATGAATTGCAAAACACCCAAGCCAACAGTGTATGAAACTGTTGATAGATACAGTATGCAATGCATCAAATGTATGCAAAATATTGCACACTGAAAGTCATATTTTAATACCGAATATAAATTTGGATAATATAAACAGCATTTAATATAAAATTATATGTGTATAATGTAAGTAATATATCAACCTCGGGGCAATGCAGGCTAAACTCTTATGTCATTTACCCAAGCGGGGTGGCTGACAATTTGAACTGCAGATTGTGCTGCCAACATTGTCAGCCCATGATGCATTGCACATCAGCAACCAGCAGCCTGCTAAGAAACTGCTCCAGAAAATCATTACAATACTTTGTGGAATTTGTTTTCATTTGTGCATGTAAAATGTTTAAGGCGATATTAGTCAAACGAAACAGCGAAAGAGAAAGAGTTTGTATGCCTCACGCCTTCGTTGTTTTTATTTTTGGTGCTTCTCACCTCATGCATGTTTGGGAGGCCACAACATAATTAAGAGGTTGCACCTTTAAAGAATTTCTCAGACTCATGTCTTATTGATCCTTTTTTTCTGTTTCTCTGTGAAGGCGCATATGGAGTGGTGCTTAAGTGCCGACATAAGGTAAGAATTCTCATCATTGAAGGTCTATCATTTATTTACCGGTATATGACATCATATTTCACTGTTTGTATTTGAGGCATCCTTGTTGTGATTAAACGACGACAGAGTTCATTGGGAAAATGATGTAAAATAGGATGAATGTCTGTTTTCAAATTTGTGTATAATTTGATTGACTTCCAGCAGCTCTTTGAAAGAAGTTTCCAAATGAATGACATTCATGTATTTGACATGAATTGCACTTCCAGCTGTGCCTTTATATACTTGAACGCGCGTGTGTCTTCCTCTGCTTGCGGTTTCTCAGCAGTATGTTTTATCAAAGCATCGGCGATGTTGTCGGGCTGCGAAGTCTTGTGAATTGCACTCACACAAATTGCTAGGCACTCTTGCAGAATTATGTTCCAATTGAAATGCAAGGGTAGATAATGAGATAACACATTGTTAGGCAGGACATAGAAGAGTGGACAGAGAGCCAACAGAATAGTTAACACAGCCCTGACTGTCATACTTCGCCTTAATCCACCATAAATGTAATATAACAGCACACAACTGTGCCACAGAAATCATCTGGCGCAGTTCACAATCAATATTTATATAATTACAGGACAAAAGATTTCGATATAATCCATCATACTCAACAGAGATGCTGATTATTATACGCACTCATGCCGTGTTTTGCCAGTCGAACTTGGCTTACTTCGGCCGACCAATCAGAGGACAGAAAGCTGATGACATCATCGAGGGCCAGTACCTTGGCCTTTTGAGGACTAATTAGAACTCTGATTGGTTAAAGGAACAGCCACATTGCTAATGTAGTTGAAGTTGCATGGGCCCTGGGCAGATTCGATTGACAACAAAACCTTAACAAATTGAAGAGAATATATGAATAAATGTATTGAATTTTATTGAGCAATCTAGGTAGTAAATGTAGGTCACAGTAAGCATATTTTAATCAATCCGCAATGTTGTGACCAAAGTGAGATTAGCGTAAAGGAAGATTAATGTAGCTATTATTAACAAAGCCCATTAGTTGAGTGATCCTGTGAATTGTTTAATTTCAGTAAGAGCTGCAGAAGGAAGGATTGACTAGTATGTTGTATTTCTTTTAATTATTTGTATTTGTTTTAAATTTTATCCTGGCTTTTGAGGTGACATTTCTCATTGATTTGATATTTGGTATTTCTGTACATGCCCAGTGATGTGTACCCAGTCGGTGGGGATAGGCTCCAATTACCCGTGATCGTAATGGGGACAAGTGCCATTGAAAATTAATGGGCGGATGGCGAGTATTTCTGTACAGTTGAACCCCAAATGAATAGCGCGCATCATTTATTTTATTCAATCACTTGGCATTCACTTCCAACATATTAACACTGCCGCATGAACCTCACTATCGGTTACAGGTCCCAAATGTTAAGGAACCCATTTTTCTTTAGAGGGTTTGATATGTTTTATGTTTTTTTATGTTTTAAACATTACTAAGGCTATCTTGTCTCGGCTATCTTGACGCGAGTTGAGGTGCTTCACTGAGACAAAAGTAGTTCATTGCCACCATATTTTGAGTGAAACTGACACTTTCCTTTAGAGATTAAAATTTGTTTCATAAATGAGTTTTAAATAAATGATTTCATAGATGGTTCTTTGTTTTGAATGCTCAATGTGGTTCCCCTGAACACAAACCTCCTCAACACTGCCTTATAAATGTTGAAAGACGCATGAATTATATACACAGAATTCAAGAATGTGAGTACTCGCGCTTGGCTCTATTTAAAGAATGACAAATTTAGCAAAACTTGATGTGTAAATATCAATGATGCAGATATAAATATGAATGAAATTAAAGAACGTTATGTAATGTGATGTGCTAAAATGCAGCAGGCAGTTATTTGTTGAAATTTGTTGACATATTTTCCTGATGTCATCGTCTGTCAATGTGGTGCTTCGAGGGAGCTGTTTACGCTCAGCAACCATACCGTACATTGACTCTACATAATATTAGAGGTGCAACGATTATTCAATAAACTGGCAACTCATCAATTATCAAATTAATAATTATTTTGACAATCAATTCATTGTTTTGATTTTCCCATGTGTGATGCAGCATGCAACCTAATTATCTGGGTAGTGTGCTAGTGAGGTTTACTGTGTACTATTAGTGCCACTTGTCGTGGACCCCCCAGTACTACTAAGACACAGTTGCGCTACTAGTACATTGCATTATATTGCCAGTGAGGACAAGAGAGTACTGTAGACCTACTAGTATATTGATCTTAAGAAGGAAATAAAGGATAATGAGTGCTGATGTCAATCTAAGAGTACACTCCATACTACTACTAATATATAAAAACATGTTTTCCATTTTTATTTGTATTTATCTATTTTAATATATTTTTACATTGTAAACTACTTTGAAAAGAACACCCAAAGGGGTGTCGGGGTTTCAAATTTGGGTTAGGGTAGTAGTAGGGTTTCAAAAGCAGACTTAGGGTTTCAAATAAGGGTTTCGAGCAAGGGTTAGGGTTTCAAATTTGGTTTTAAAACTACTTTTAGGGTTTCAAATAAAAGTTTTATACGAGGAGTAGGTCTTCAAATTAGGTTTGAAACTAAGGTTGGGGTTTCAAATTAGGATTTCAAACAAGGAGTAGGGTTTCAAATTATTGTTTCAAACTAGGGTTCGGGGTCCATCCATCCATCATCTACCGCTTGTCCGGGGTCGGGTCGCAGGGGCAGCAGCTTTAGCTGGGAAGCCCAGACTTCCTTCTCCCCAGCCACTTCAACCAGCTCTTCCAACAGGATCCCAAGGCATTCCCAGGCCAGCCGAGAGACATAGTCTCTCCAGCATGTCCTCCCGCCGGTGAGACATGCCTGGAGCACCTCTCCAGGAAGGCGTCCAGGAGGCATCCGAACCAGATGCCCGAGCCACCTGAACTGGTTCCTCTCAACGCGGAGGAGTAGCGGCTCGACACTGAGTCTCTCCCGGATGACCAAGCTTCTCACCCTATTTTTAAGGGAGAGCCCGGACACCCAGCAGAGGAAACTCATTTTGGCCGCTTGTATCCGGGATCTTGTTCTTTCAGTCACGACCCACAGCTCGTGACAATAGGTGAGGGTAGGAACGTAGATCGACCGGTAAATCAAGAGCTTTGCCTTTCGACTCAGCTACTTCTTTACCACAACGGACCGATACAGAGTCCGCATCACTGCAGACGCTGCACCTATCGATCTCCTGCTCAAATCTACCCTCACTTGTGAACAAGACCCCAAGATACTTGAACTCCTCCACTTGGGATAGGATCTCATCCCCGACCCGGAAAGGGCACTCCACCCTTTTCCGATTGAGGACCGTGGTATCGGATTCGGAGGTGCTGATATTCATCCCAACCGCTTCACACTCGGCTGCGAACTGCTCAAGTGAGAGTTGGAGATCACAGCTTGAAGAAGCCAACAGCACCGCATCATCTGCAAAAAGCAGAGATGCAATGTTGAGGCCACCAAACCGGAACCCCTCAACGCCTCGGCTGCGCCTAGAAATTCTGTCCATCAAAATTATGAACGTAACAGTGTCAAAGAGAAACCTTGGCGGAGTCCAACCCTTACTGGAAACAAATTTGACTTACTGCCGGCAATGCGGATCAAACTCTGACATTGGTGTTCCAGGGACCGAACAGCCCGTATCAGGGGGCTCGGTACCCCGTACTCCCGAAGCAGCCCCCACAGGACTCCCCCGAGGGACACGGTCTTCTCCAAGTCCACAAAGCACATGTGAACTGGTTGGGCGAACTCCCATGCACCCTCGACGACCCTGTCGAGGGTGTAGAGCTGGTCCACTGTTCCACGGCCGGGACAAAAACCACACTGCGCCTCCTGAATCTGAGATTCGACTTCCCGACGGACCCTCCTCTCCAGCACCCCTGAATAGACCTTACCAGGCAGGCTGAGGAGGGAGGGAGGGTTTACAAAGTAAATTTGGGTTCCAAACTAGCAATAGGGTTTCAAGTTAGAATTGTGGTTTCAAATTAGGGTTTCAAATAAGGAGCAGGCTTTCAAATTAAGGTTTCAAACTAAGGTTAGGGTTTCAAATTAGGGATTCAAACTAGAACTAGGGTTTCAAATTAAGGTTAGCATTTCAAAGTAGGAGTGGGGTTTCAAAATAGGATTACTTTCCTATCTATTTTGAGTATTTTCAGCCTCAGGATGTCAAATGCTGTTTCTCAGTTCCATAAAATGCTTTTGATTGTGTTGAGTGGAGACCTGAGCAGTCGATTGTCGGATTTCCTAAGGTAGGACCTGCCGCATGATTCCTGCTGACACGAAGTCAATGAGATTCATGTTCTCATGTGAAGTCAGACCCTGCCCGGATTAATAGTGCATTTGCTGTACAAGAGCAGTTATTTTTACTTTTCCCAGCTGGAAGGAGGGGAAAAGACAAAGGGTGGGTGGGGGTGTCGGTGGTGGGGCGAGCAAGAGATGCAGCGTGAGCGTGTGGCTGTACAGTGGAGGTACAGAATTGAATATGTAGACCTTGCTGATGGTAACTGGGTCACCCTATTAAGAGTAGAAAGCCGAGCTGGGATTGCAGTGAGTCAATCATAAGAAAACAGGAAGACACGCAATAACTACTGGGCTGTGACCCAAGCGGGTGACTGTGATGGCACTTAACTTAATGCATTCCAAATGTGTACGTCTAAATAATGCATTCTTGTACAGTATGGTGCGATGTGGAGGGATCATTTAATTAGACGAGCTAACGCGTGCCAGCTTTTGTGCAATGTTCCGCCACACTCTGCAAATGTTGTAGCGTATGTGGGCGTGAGTATGGAGGCTTACGTGTTTTCTTCAATTTGGGGTTGACAATAGCTACATGCTAGCCACTATTTCCTGAAGCCAATTTCTTAGTGCTGAAATGACCTGTGAATTAATTACATGAAATTGTGTAAACAGAGGTTATGCAAGATGAAGCAAAAAATTGAAGTGTTGAAAATTCAGGGTTACATTTGGGGGAGTTCATTTTTAACTCCTGAAGTGTAAATGTTCCCATTTTCAGAGTTAAATGGTGTCTAGGGTAGGTGTTAATTGCAAAAGTGTTATTTTTCAAAGGGTTGTTTTAACTATATTTAGAGTGGACCATTACAGACTATTTTGAATTGTTAATATTTTTTTGGGATTGATTGATTTGTTTATTGACCATATAAACAAGTAGCAGAAAAATAAAAATAAAGATTTAAAAGAAGAAAAAAAAATTATACAATCATTAGTCACGGTTTACATGTTCAAAAGGGAGTAGGAAGAAGTTGAAGGCTTATCTAGGCCTATCACTTATTCGTTGTATTGACTTATTTCATTATTGATACAATAATAGGTTAATGTATTTCAATAAAAGAAAAATGTAGAAACCTGGTGATGTATACAAGTGCACTTTGATATGCGTACATTTGCCAGCAACATATGTACATGAAATTCATATGCATATACAAAAAAATTACAGCATATATACATTTTTAACAGCTCATGTCTGATGTAAGTAATTTTTTTGAACTTTGCTTTTAAAAAAAAAAATTCAATTCAGCAAGTGACTGACATCTTTTCAGGTCAGAAATTATTCTACAAATAACACCTTTTACAGAAACACACTTTTGCTTGATATTTGTTCTTGTTTTAATTTTTTTGTAGACACTTATGTACCCCTTATGTTATAAGGACTCTCTCTAATTTCAAACAGCTTCTGAGTAATGTTAATAAATAGAGATTGAGTTGGCTCTGTATATTTTTGTTCGACTTATAATTCTTATGGCTCTTTTTTGCAGTTTGAAAATAGGATCGGTATTTGTTTTATATGCGTTTCCCCAGATTTCCACACAATAGGTCAGATGTGGTAATAATAATAAACAATTAAATGTGTATAATGACTTCTAATTCAAAACATCCTTTGTTTTGTAAAGGATCCCTATCATTTTTTACCATTTTGTGTGACTTCCAACATATTTTTTCATCAATAACTACTCCAAGAAATGTATTTTCATACACACTTTCTACCATAATTTTGACTTGATGTGTAATATGTCTAGTGCCAAAAACTATTAACTTTGTTTTGTTTAAGTTTATTGATAATTTGTTTAAGTCAAACCAGTTTTTTAATGTGTTCAATTCATTCTCCACGGTAGTCAGAAGCTGCTTCAGGTTTTCTCCTGAACAGTAAAGAGTTGTGTCAACAGCAAATGAGACACTTTAGAATATTTTTGAGACACAACAGATATCATTTATACACAATATGAATAATTTGGGTCCCAGCACAGACCCTTGAGGGACTCTATGAGTAATCTTCAAGTGTTCTGATTGTGTATTGGTAATCTGTAAGTACTGTTATCTATTGTCCAAATAACTCTTCATCCATTTCCACTTCTTATGCCATATCTTTCCAATTTATTAATTAACCCATTTGCTCCTAAAAACGTATAAATACATTCTATTTCAAATGTTTTAAGCGTCCCAAAGACGTATTTATATGTTTGTTGCCAAATTACTGCCAAAATTAACAAAATACTCATACAATTTAACTCTATAGGTGTTGAATTGTTCTGTGTATGTATTAGTTACATTAGAGTGCTAGCCTAAACAAACTAACTCAATCTGACGTGGCAAAATAAAACAGCAGAAAACTGCTAATTTAAAGAACTTAATTTAAAGTCTAATTTAACTCTTTCACTGCCATCAAAAATTCACTTTATTTCTATCAGTTAAATTTTTTTCCACTTTTGTTAACAAAAGTATGAAAACCTAGAAAACATTTTTTATTGTACATTTAGAACAGATATAAAGTTTGTGATTAATCGTGAGTTAACTAGAGTCGTCAATTTTAATCGCCGGATGCCCCTAATTTGTAATAATATTTTCTTCTTTTTTTTAAAGAAAAGATTATTTAAAAAATAATATTTTTTAAGAAAATATTTAAAATAAAGAATATGTATTTATTTTTTAAATAGAAAAGATTATTGAAAATAAAAATAATAATAATTAAACATATTTTTTTAAAGAAAAGATTAAAAATAAAAATATATATTTATTTTTTAAATAGAAAAGATTATTGAAAATTTAAAAAATAATGATAAAAAAATGTTTTTAAAGAAAAGATGATTATAAATTTAAAAAATATGAATAAGAAAATGTAAAAAAAATAAAAAATAAAAGTATTTTTTAAAGAAATTATTAAAATTTTGGAGAAAAAAATTTGAAAAAAAGAAAAGAAAATCTTTTAAAAAAATTATTAAAATATTTTGTTAACTAGAAAATATATATTTTTTAATAATTATTTTTTTTAAATAGAAAAGATTATTAAAAATTGGGGGCGTCAGGCAGTTAAAATTTGTAATTGAAATTAATTGCATGATTTCACTAGTTAACTCACGATTAATCACACATTTTATATCTGTTCTAAATGTACAATAAAAAATTATTGGTTTTCATACTCTTGCTAACAAAAGTGGGGAAAAGATGTTAAACTAATGGAAATAGTTCAAATGAATTTTGACGTCTATAACCGTCAATGGCAGTGAATGAGTTAACTTAAGAACTGTGTTAAGCCATACTGTGACATTCTAAAGCTGCTTGTGTCCTAAGCAGAATAAAATAGAGTATATTTATAACTGTGCTGACACCACAGTGGCTCCAAATGCCGATGAGTGAAGGTCAGAGACGCCACACGTGGTTAAAACAATCATCAGCACCCTGCGAGATGCTGTCACAGAGCTTGAACGCAGCCTGCTACATCATGCATAATAACGGGGAAGACCCCCTCTGCCGTTCACATCAATCTCAGATGCAAGAACATGTCGCTGGATTACATTTCTCTCCTCAGACATGTGAAAATGATGTGGGTTGTTTTTTTTTTTTTTGCTCTTTTAAGCATCTTGAGCCAAACAGTGGGTTTGTGTGGGAGATCTCGCTGCCAGCCCCTCGCTGTGCACCAACACTGAAGCACCTCTGTTGTCTGACCCTTCCACAAGACAACACGAGAGAAGCACTGGAAGAGAAGAGATGGCCGAGAGAGACTCATATGTGTGCCGTACTTCTCTTTAGTCCCTCTGCTGCTTGAATCAATTGTTATTAAATCAGGAATTTGGAATTTGTTTTAATTGGATTGGAGCACTTAATAAATATGAATTTCATTCAAATTCATTGAGCATTAGTTCAATATAACCAAACCGTACTTAAAAATGCACTGTACTGTAAAGTTTAAGCCGCTGTAACATAATTGTTTTCATAAATTGTCCTTAAAGGAGGAGTTTTAATATTCAGGCTGCTAGCAAGATTTAAATGTAGCCTCTTATCAATCTCAGTCTCTGACTAACGTCTACATGCGCTGTATGCAATGTGCCCTGTCAGCAAGCCGACATTAGCCACAGCTGCTATGTTGGTAGCATGACGTATTCATGAAAGGGTTCTTTTTCATGACCAGAGTTAATCTTGTCAGAGTTAATCTAGCAGTGCGTGGCCGCTGTGGCGTATCACGGTGCTACGGTGGCCCGGAAGTGTAAAACACACACACAAAAACATCAAGTTAAAAAACACAAAACAATGTTTGTTTGTTTGTTTTGGTTTAGTTATTGTTACTTGTTTTGTTTCGTTTTGTGTTTTTGATTAACTTTTTTTTTAGTCAAGTTAGTTTTTTGTTTTTTTGTGTGTGTTTTTTTATTTGATGTTGTGTTTTGTTTTTGTGTTTTTTTAATGTAGTTTGTGTTTTTTATTTTGCTGTAGTGTTCCGTTTTTTGTTTTGCACTTCAGGGCCATTTTACTGCGAAGAAGTGGGTTAACCCCGATATTGGTCATTTTGCAGGCCAGCAAAAGAGGGAAGACTGTGCCGCTGAGAAATAGTCACAAAAACCTACTCCAGTCATGGCCAATCAATTTTCTTTAAATGTGGCACGTAAGTCGCACACTAAAGTCTCAACACCTTTTTACCGCCATCTTTTTCCCACTCCTTCAAACTCTGGTCAGCACTATGGAACGACGCATCCTACCCTTTGTCACCATACTTCTTAACTTGATTTCATAGTGACTTGCCAATCTGCGAATCTCTGGTGTGCTATTAATTGCTGTATTCATTGTTGCAGCTGTGTCACTCTGCATCAAAAGCTTTGATTGACTCCAACTACCAGAGACAAATTTCTTGAGTTTTTTAACGTAGTTGGCCAGTCGAGATTATTCTGATTCTGAAATTAGGAGAGGGGGAACGAAAATAGGATTGTTTTTCTGCTGCTTAGAATATTTATAAATTCTCACCACCAAAGATGTGTTTATTTTCTTCCCACATGCAGGACTCCCCTTTGCACACAGAATGAGTCATAGCTTAATGGTGGTCACCTGCTTGCTTTTATTTTCGTCTTTTTTGCCTTTTCGGTGATTCCTGAATGACGGAATTGTCAAAGTTGAATTAAAGCTAAAATGTTTGTTTAGGGCATTCTAAGTAAATATAAATTAAGTAATTGAGAGGTTGATTTTAGGGCAAAAAAATATCTACCTTTTATTGAACATTTATGACTTTGGTAAATGGACTGTGGTCATTTTGTAAAGGTTACTCCACTGGTATCAATAATACTGTGTGTCTGCTTTTTTGTTTTATTTTATTTTATTTATACTTTATTTCAAACATTTAAAATGACATTACAACAAAAGAGCATAATATGACAAGTGTGTAAAAAAAAAAAAAACAACAACAAACAGAGACATTTAACCAAAATATTCCAAAAAACTCCATAAATAAATAATAACTACCAAAGAAACCCATTTACAAAAAGAAAAGAATTGCTGATTGAAATGGAATAGAATTAAGCAACTGCTTATCTAGTCCTATCCCGATTTTACCTCACTTATTACTTTATGAACTCATTATTCGTAAATGTCTTAACAAACATTCTACTTTCCTCTCTAGTGCATTTTTGTGCAATATATATATATATATATATATATATATATATATATATATATATATATATATATATATATTAGGGGTGGGAATCTTTGAATGTGTCACGGTTCGATTCGATTCGATTTTTGGGCCTGCGATTCGATTCAGAATCGATTTTCGTTTTGGGAACGATTTTTGATTCAAAATGATTTGATTGACAATGATTTTTGCTTCAAGCTATAGATGGATTGTAATGATCTACTCCAGTCTGGCTCGCTAATGCTAATTAGCGCGCTTCTCGCGGCACTTTTATCACTCAAAAGAATGGCTCCACCCTGCAAAAAAACTACTTTATTGGAATAACTTGGATTTTCCTTCTACTCTCTAATGTGGCTACAACTTAACAGTGTATTAGACCGCGTGGAACCACACTGCCCCTCAGTGGCCAAACCGGGTACAACATGAACAGCGCTCCAAATAAAGGCACACACAGACAAAGGCAAGACAGTATAAAATAATTTAAATAAAATCGATTTTGGGACATTTAAAATCGATTCTGAATCGTACTAAATGAGAATCGCGATTCTTATGAGAAGCGATTTTTGGGCACACCCCTAATCTACCAGATTCCTAAACTTTAATGTGCGTGATTTTAAAAAGAGTCTATTATTGTGTTTAAGGTATCCTACATGATTTATTATTCTTATGTGTATTTATATATTGCTTTCTCATTTAAACTAATTCCAACCCAAAAACATATAAATACTTTTTTTTGAATACTTTGTCCTTCACTCCCCAAACATATTTATACATTTTTTATGTTTTTTTTATGCTAGAGCATACAGAAGGCTTTGATACAGCTTCTGACATGAAGAGGCAGCAGAGTGTAAGAGATCAGTCATGTTGCAACAAGCTATTTTTGTTTTCAACAGGTTTGTGAATAATGATGAAACGTAACTGTATTCTAATGATAATTGCTGAAAAACTGAAACAGATGCAATCATACTTTTTTTCCCCCAATGAAAGAAGAGACTCTAATCTTTCTTTTGGTAGGTTTCATGTTTTTATAGCAATAGAACTGAATATTCTGTGGGCCTTGCACAATCGGTCAAAATCCAGTAAACCAGCTGGGAGCGAAGGGGGTTGCTTCAGTGAAAATGGCTGCGAGTGAATGAGTTTTAATAAATGTCTGGCCTTTCCCAACAATCCAACACTGCGTGCTACCTTTGCCCTAACATGTTTTATATGGGGTTTTGTTAAGTCTTTCTTGGGGCATCCCCATTAACTGTGGTTGTTGACCTCCCGTTAGCGCCCTGCTAATATATGACCAGTGTTCCTCTGCCACCAGCACCACTACGTCCTTGTTTAATGCTATGGAGAGTTAAGAGCTCTAAATCAACACATAGCTATTTCCCCTACGCAGTGTTCACATGATTGATGACACCTTGTTCTTGGCCAGCAACCAGTATTGCCATTGTAGGAACTTTATTGATAGCACATGTAGTCCACAAGTGGGAAATATCTACAGTATATTACATTCTGTGATAGCATAATTGAGCAGACTCCAACAGTCGAGCTATTAATGACATTAATGAAGTTTAGTCACTTAGTCCTAGGATTATTTTCAAGATGATTGCGCATGTTTGCTGAAAAAAAATCTAAAATGCACGCTTTCGTTGAAGCTGTCTGGGACTCTTAAGACGTTCCAGCAAATGTGGGATGTGTTAAATCCTGAGCACATCATCTCGCGGGGCAGCAAAAGCCACCTTGAAAGACTGAATGTAGAACTTGTCTCAATAAACTGGAAGTACTGTATCTGTTTACTTATATCGTTCTCCTCTTCCTTGTTTTTACATATCTGTCCATCTGTTCATCTCGCAATCCATCCAAGTGCATAGCCAGGAAAAACCAATATGCTTTCATACTGCCGCTTGTTTACAATGAGACAATAAGGATTGGGATTATGATTGCATCCATCCATGCCTTTCACACGTTTGCTTATACATTGACAGGAAACCAATGAGCTGGTGGCTATCAAAAAGTTCAAAGACAGCGAAGGTGAGCAGGACAACGGCAAAAGCAAAGAAAAGAGCATCGTCATCATCTCCGTCTTCATCGCTGTGTTTTTACTTGTCCGCGCAGAAAATGAGGAGGTTAAGGAGACGACCCTTCGGGAGCTGAAGATGCTTCGCACACTGAAGCAGGACAACATCGTTGAACTGAAGGAAGCCTTTCGCCGCAGGGGGAAGCTCTACCTCGTCTTTGAATACGTAGAGAGGGTGCGCACTTATCTGCCACTGTGAATATTCTCACCGTGCTGCATTCACACGCTTTTCCTGTTGAGGGTGTTCAGTTACACATTTAAAAAAAAAAGCACATCACCATGGCAACATATGAACTTTGTTTTCAGTGAATAATGGTATTCCCTCACTATGTTGCCGTGGTATCCGGCCCAGTTGTTATCTTATGCCAGGTTTCATTTTAATGTTCAAAGTCATTTTCGCCCTCAGATTTTTCATTTCTGAGTGAGAAATATGGTAGAAAGCTATTTTCCGGGAAACATAGAGCAGTCAACATGTACGGGAACTTGTGAGAGATAGGGAATAATGAAAATCTGTTATTAAAAGGCCCCACAAAAAAACACGTTTATAATTGCCTTAAGATGCCACAATATGGTGGTAAAAGCACTGCTTTTGTTGAAAATAGTGCACTTTAAAAACAGTTGGGTCAAAAATAACCCAAATTGGGTCAGAAAGGGACCAACCCAAATGCTTGAGTTAATTATATAAACCAAAAAGTTGGGTCAAATGAATAACACACAAAACAACCCCCCAAAAAATGGGCTTGTTTTTTTTTTTTTTTACCTGACTTTTTGGACTATGTGCATAAACCAAAAAGTTGGGTGTGTCTCAAAAAAGAAAAAAGAAAAAATGGGTTGTTTGGTGGGTTATTAATTAGTTCAACTTTTTCATTGGATCAGTCCCTTTTTGACGCAATTTGGGTGATTTTTTTACCCAAATTTTTGTTTTTCATACAGAATCCCCCAAAATTTTAGCTGTTTTGTTAAAAAAAAAATGTTTTAGTTGTTTGGTGGTTTATTCATTTGAACCACCAAACAACTAAAACATTTTTTAATTCATTTGAACCAACTTTTTTTTTTTAAATAAACCTAAACATTGCGTCGTCCCTTTTTTACCCAATTTGGGTTATTTTTTGACCCAACTGTTTTCAGAGTGTGGTTATTTTTACACCAATTACCACCCCCCAAAACATCAAAACATTGAAATACAGTACTGTAATAAGCTAATCAAAAATAAGGCAGATATTGTACTCCTAATAATGTAAGTCACTGTTTCAACATTTAACACTGTGTTTCAAAATAGGAAAATAAAATGTTTCAATAAAAAAGTACTGCAAATTAAAGTTACCTAAAAATGAGCTATACCGAATAAATGTGCTGTACTGGTAAAAAAAAAAAAAGAAAAGAAAAGGTTATTATGCACAGTTTGAACATTTAATTCAGTAATTCTTTCACATACCACTAGGGGCAGCACACATACCACACTTTGAGAAGCACTGGTCTAAATGAAGCTTGCCAACTCACTTAAACATAATTCCTTGGTACCAAGATACCATGTAACGGCAGCCAAGCACTACTTTTGTCTGAATTAAGATGCTTAACTCACATCAACATACAGTATTTGGTAAGAACCAAGATGTCAATAAATGGCATATGCGAATATGAATGCGCACCAAATTGTTTCTCTGTCCATTTTGAATATAGCAACCCGCCACGTGCATTTGCCACTCTGTCCCTGTGATCGACTGACAATCAGCCCAGTGTGAAGCCGGGAAAGGTCCCAGCTCACACGCAACCCTAAAAGAGGGCAGGGCAGGCACAGTAGAAAATAGATGGATAATGTTTTTCTGTTTTAGCCCATGTAATGTCAAATTGTTGAATGTGCCTTGCAGAACATGCTGGAGCTGTTGGAGGAACTTCCTAATGGTGCAGCACCAGATAAAGTGCGAAGCTACATCTACCAGCTTATCAAAGCCATCAACTGGTGTCACAAGAATGAGATCGTACACAGAGGTGGAATAGTTTTCTTTATTTTTGAATGGCATGGTAATGGTTTCTGTCTCTAGTGTCAGTCCTTTTGGGGCACATTTCTGGATGAACCTAAAATAAAATGTACTGGTAACCCTTTTACGTGAACTTGATTTGACCTTCTGTCCATTCATGGACAGGACAGGACATAGACAAATGTTTAAACAAGGTCAAATTCATTCACTTGTAAAGGCCTTCCTGAAATTCCAACCAAAAGCTGAACATCCCTTACTTTTCTCAAATAGTCTAGTGTAAAAAAGTAACAATGGAAAAAGTGGGTGGAACATTGTTCTGGATTCGTGCAGATACATTCATCAATAGTCAAAATATGTCAGTAAGTCATTTGTGTTTGGATGTCCCGCTCTTCCAGATATCAAACCAGAGAACCTGCTCATCAGCTCCGAGGATGTCCTCAAGCTCTGTGACTTTGGTGAGTTATTCCTCACATGCGTGGCAATGTCATTTAAAATAGATGCTCAGTGCAGTATAAACATGTTTTCAACTTATGTCGCGATAGCCTTTTGCAGGCTGAATAAACGTTTACTGTCTGTTCAATCAAAGTACACAACACCGTGGGCTGAGTCACTGCGTCGCTATCATATTAGCAGTAATCACCGTAGTTATTCTTTTTATTTTTTGACCTGTGAAAAATCTCACTGTTTATTTATCACCTTGTAGACTGTATACCAGCAGGAAAAATTCTGCAAATTGAAAAGCTGCCAACCAATACTATGAAATGCATAGCGGACACCCCTAACACAATTATAAAGAATATTTGTGAAATGTAGAGAAAGATTAATGGTTTGTTGAGCCTGAGAAAAGTCCCATAGATTTCGTTCAACATAAGTCATTTTTCAACATCCACAGTGGACGGATGGATGGATGGATGGACAGACGGAGGGATGATAAATAGATAGATAGATAGCTAGATAGATAGATAGATAGATAGATAGATAGATAGATAGATAGATAGATAGATAGATAGATAGATAGATAGATAGATAGATAGATAGATAGATAGATAGATAGATAGATAGATAGATAGATAGATAGATAGATAGATAGATAGATAGATAGATAGATAGATAGATAGATAGATGTCAGCTTTTCGTGAAAAA
Organism: Leptonotus elevatus; assembly: GCF_054856555.1. Classification (NCBI taxonomy): domain Eukaryota; kingdom Metazoa; phylum Chordata; class Actinopteri; order Syngnathiformes; family Syngnathidae; genus Leptonotus; species Leptonotus elevatus. Next base: position 19,759,053 of record NC_141241.1, on the reverse strand, counting down.
AAATAAAGAAAACTTGTACAACTCATTTTAATAAGAAGAAATATTTTTAGTAACTTGTGTGGCTTTTGCTCAGGTTTTGCCCGCAACCTGTCTGAAGGAACTGATGCCAATTACACTGAGTATGTAGCCACAAGGTGGTACCGCTCACCTGAGCTGCTGCTTGGGTGAGTTTCACACAAACCTTATGGAAATACTGGATACTCGAGTGTTCATTTATATATGTATGTATTTGTTTATTTATTGTATTTTGAGAGGTTCAAAATCAGACACATTTTGTGCGCTCACTGCATGAAAAATCGCTTACATTTTCCATTGTGAGGCTGGATCTTAAAGTTTGGGAACTTTTAGTTTTTAACCTTCAACTACTATTTGGGTCAAATTTGAACTGTTTTGACATTTGACAGCAACAAAAATACCCTAAATAACCTAAATGTCAGTCTTTCACCTTCAATTAAATTGTGATTACTTTACCTAAGTTTACCCAAAATCCACCAAAAATAAAATGTTTATAGTTGTGCTGCAATGTTTGCATAATTTAATTTTAGACTTTTTTTTCTCTTTTTTTTTTTTTTAGAGCTCAGTATTGTTCATTCGGTAATCTTACTGATTCGACATGTCATCATCATTGCTCTCTCTTTTCTTTTCTTTTCTCTTTTTCTTTTTTTGGAGTATGTGCATGTGCGTGTGTTTGTGTGTGTGCATATGTGCGTGCGTGTGAGAGTGTGCTCATTAATTCACCTAAAACCTATTAAAAATCCCATACCGTTCACCTACACCGAATACTTCAGAATCCAGCTAGAGTAGTGAGGTTGTCAGGAGACCCGAGGAAGGATCAAAGAAAAGACAGAAAAGTGAAATCCAGCACCGACCAGACATCACCTACTACCCTGCGGGTTACCAACCAGAATCTTTCACCAACCCCAGAAACATCTCAATTCCAACAAATTAGGGAGACCTCAAGAGACCAAAGGAAAGACTGAGGAAAGGAAGGAATTTTTTATTTTTAAGGTCAAGATGCACCAATCCGACGTCGGGAGTCGGACAGCGTTGGGCCGACAGCATGCGCCTTCTGATCAGTGTATATAGCAAATTCGACACGTTGAATGGGCGTCGGGCGTCGGGGGCATTTGATCACTGTGATTGGCTGCTAGCTAGCGAATCAACGCACAGAGCAAGAAGAGCAAGTGACAACGCGGATAAACAGTACTCAACTCAACAAAGGTATGAGTTGTTTACGTTTTTATATCCTGCCCCGTAAAGAGGTTGCCTGTTGCCTTTAGGAATAATGACTACCGCCGCCGATGGTACGGAGGGGAATTACTTCTCGCGCATGTGCTGAAGGTACGTAATAGTCGTGTCGGTTCTGTCATTTTTCTACACGACGTGCCGACGTCGGGGGTGGGCGTCGGTCACATTTGGCCGACGTCGGATTGGTGTATCTAGGCCTTTAGACACATTTAAACTAATACCATATTCCAAAAATGGGCGTATCTATTTATTGGAACAGTCTTAATTAAGAAGTGTCTGTTCCCACAGAAATATGCACTTGTTGGGATTTTGAAGGGCCACGGGTTAATCTCCAAACGGTGAGAGAGTAAAACAGAATAATAACGATCATACATATTGTTTGATAAATGTTTTTATCAAAAAAGAAAAAAAAGAAAACTAGAAAACTGTAAAACCAAACAAAACAAAAAAATACACATTTCCTCCATCCATTTAACCATCCATTTTCAGACTTTCTATTAATACATTTTGAAAAGATATGTAGTTCACAATTTGATGTAGACAATTATTACAAAATTGACCCGGAACATTCCATGTGTCCCTGGAAAATGAACAGTATGTAAGGGTTAAGATTAAAGCCATGGTGCAGGACTTAATGCTCTACTGTAAGTATTTTATTTTTATTTGTTTGCTCTTGTCCTCCACAACGTTTACATTTTCAATCTTGAGATTTGTGTTGTTCATGCAGCTATGTTGTGTGAAATGTGATTTTCTGCCCTAAAAGTCCAGTCTAGCTGAGAGACAGCTGAAGTCACGTAAACTCGATGCGCTTGCCTGATTTAGTAAATGCCCTGGAACATTTATTGTGACGCCGTTTGAATGCCACCCCCTCAAATCTTCTCCCTCCAACACCACCTCTGCTCGGCTGCTGCCAGATCGCGCGCCTTTTCTCACCACGCTTCTCAGCTCCATTCTCCCGCAAATGGCCGTTTGCTTTATGGGCATCGCTTCCCATCTCTCTTTTTATTTCCCCGCACCAACAACGTTATTCCTTTTTCCTCTCCTCTTCATTTCTAGCGCTTGTTTTCTCATTTCAGCGCTGAGGTCATAATGCGCTGTTAACGGCTTGCCACATTTTCTTGGTCATGTCAGGGCTCCTTATGGCAAGGCGGTGGACATGTGGTCAGTGGGGTGCATCCTCGGCGAGCTGAGTGACGGGCAGCCCTTGTTTCCAGGGGAAAGTGAGATTGATCAGGTTTGTTCAAATAAAACATCCTAGCATGATATGCTCAGATTTCTCCTTTTATTAGTAGATGATCATTTAAAAATGAGAACGCGAGAAGAGACACATTGCAAAAGTCCAGAAGTTAGATATCCTTGATGTCCGTCTAAATTGTGCACTAATAGGCAAAAGGTGGCACAGCTAGTGGGGGGAAAACATTAGTAGAAAGACAACATTTACTAGTATTCCTAGAAGTCGTAGTCTTCTTAGTATGTGCAGTAAAAAAAAAAAAACACAAAGTTGCGTTTATTTATTTTTTCATTATGCTAGTCCCACAATCTCAATCACACTAACGATTTTTTTTTTTAATCATTATTATTATGACTATTTTCAGCTATTCACTATTCAGAAGGTCCTTGGGCCACTTCCTGCTGAGCAGATGAAACTCTTCTACAACAACACCCGCTTTCATGGAATCAGGGTACAACACACACGCCATGTTTTTCCTCTGTGTCATCTTCCTCGTCCTCCTCTTCCTCGTCAGTCTTCACTCTCTTTATCGCTCTCTCGCATCTTCATGACTGAGTGCAGTGCTGTGACTCATGAAACAAAAACAAACCACAGGAGAAAATGTTCCACAGGGCCTAATGTGTGTGTGTATATGTGTGTGCGTGCAGTGGATTGTCATCGAGTGATGTGTGACCTTAGCCAATTAGAACGTCTTACAAGCTGGGGAAAGAAATCAAGGTTTAACATTGTCTCTGTGTGTGTGCGTGCATGTGTGTGTCTCAGTTTCCCTCAGTTACTCATCCTCAGACATTGGAGAGAAAGTACCAAGGCATTTTAAGCGGTTTGATGTTGGATCTTATGAAGGTAATATTCAAACACAATACAATAACATTGTGATGTAGAATTTAGCATATCAACACAAAGCACTGCATTAGGTACATATACAACAGTGGTTCTCATGCTCATACACCATGTACCACCCAAAAAAAAAAAAAAAAAACTTGGCTTTCCAAGTACTCCAACTGTTCATCAAAAATGAGGCACAGGTTCTATTCTTCAAAACCAATACTTAATAATGTTGTTAGACACTGCGACATTATGCACAGTTTCGTCAATAATTATGCGCTTAGATAGATGAAAATACAAAATCTGTAATTAAATAACGAGGCAATTAAAATTGCACGCACAGGTTCAATAAAAAAAAATTGCAAATTATTAAATGTAACTGTATGATACAACTTTTCTTAACAAATGCACTGGGCAAAAAAAATAAAAAATCAATGATTCTTTTATGTACCACGAGAGAGAGCCGACTTACCGCTACTTGTCACGGACCTTTGTAGTTTTGATTAACACTTTCTGAGAAGTGTCCATATAGACGGCCATGGCTCAGGGTGTAGAGACGGTCGTTCAGTAACCAGAAGGTCGGCAGTTCGATCCCCGCTCTCCCCAAGTCATGTGTCGTTGTATCCTTGGGCAAGGCACTTCACACACATTGCCTCCAGTGCTACTCACATTGGTGTATGGAGGGTGTGAATGTTTGGTGGTGGTCGGAGGGGCCGCAGGCGCACACTGGCAGCCACGCTTCTGTCAGCTAGCCCCAAGGCAGCTGTGGCTACTTAAGTTGCTTACCGCCACCACGGTGTGAATGTGTGAGCGCACGAATAATGCAACCACTGTGAAGTGTCTTTGAGTGTCCAAAAAAGCGCTATGTAAACCCAATGCATTATTATTATTATTACCTTGTTCAAACTGCCAGCCAAAATTCGATTTCGTACTACGACTGTAGTAAGGCTTAATGTCGGGCAGGTCGAGGAGTGGTAAAAAATTTTGCAATAATATGATGTCAAACACTACACTTTTTTTTTTTTACTCATTCACTGCCATTGACGGATGTAGACGTCAGACCATTTTAACTGGGCTGGCAGTCAATGGGTTAACTATTTTCTGTTATTTGCTGAAAAACTGGCTGAAAAAAATAAGAATTTTAGTTATTCACTGATTTTCACTATTCGCAGTAGGGCTCAGGCGCTACCTCCATGTACCGTGGGGTTCATTTTATGATGGCAATATTTTGCAATGCGCTAATTATATGGAGAATTTTGTATTTATTTAATTAGGGAAGAGAGCACTGGAACTATAATGACATTATAAAATTGTACTAATAAAGCGCAACTGTTTTCTGGGTTTGGTTGCGTGGTGTCCACAATGCGAGCCCGAGGGCAGTCTGATGTAAAATTTCAGTCAACAGCAAAGGGTGTTATAAGACCTAACTGGGTGTCTCTTGAGATAAATGAGAATGGATAAATTAATCTGCTTAATTAATCCAAATACAGTGTTCCCTCATTTTTCGCTGGGGTTAGGTTCCAAAAAATACCCGCAATAAATTAAATCTGCGAATTAGTTAGCTTTAAGTTTTACATTTATTATAAATGTTTTAAGGCTCTAAAACCCCTCACCCCACAGTGTATGCACTTTTCTCATTGAGGCTTTTACTTTTTCTCACATTTCTCTGTTGTTTAAACATTGACAATGTTCAAACCTTCATAAATTTTATAAAATAGGTACATCACTGTAAAAAAAATAAAAATACATGCAAAATTGCACAAAAAAATTTGCGATACAGAAAGTGAGCCACGTTATAGCGAGGGAACACTACACAAATTGCAAATAAAAATGTTCTTCTAGAGTTCCCCTTGAATGCACATGTGTCTTACTCATCAGAACCTGCTGCTTCTCAACCCTACTGAGCGCTATCTGACTGAGCAGAGTCTGAATCATCCAGCCTTCCAGCCTCTGAGGCAGGTCGAGAGAGAGAGGCCTTCGCCTTCCTCGCCCAACCCGCCACGTTCCTCCAAGAGGAAAACACACCATCATGGAGAGAACACAGTTCCAACAAGGTCCAGTAAACTTTGCTTATAGTTTCACTTTAGCTACAGGAAATAATAATGCATACTCCTTTGTGTTACTAATTTATCATGATGGTTTTCATTATTATTATTATTGTAGCCATCTTAGTGCACTCACTAAAATCATTTGATTTAAACCAAATTTACAAGAAACAATGTGCCAGTGATCTCATATCATCGTCAGAGTATCATTTCATTGACTAAAACAAAGGGGTTCTTTACTATTATAATATACTTTTCTTTTTTCTTTTTTTCTCTTTCAAGAGCTCAGTATTGTTCATTCGGAAATGTCATCATCATTGCTCTTTTTTTTTCTTTTTTTTTTTTTCTTTTTTAAATATATATATATATATATATATACACATATATACATACATATATACATACATACATACATACATACATACATTTTTTTTTTGTGTGTGTGTGGGTGAGTATGTGTGTGTGCGTGCGTGCGTGCGTGCGTGTGTTTGTTAGCTCACCAGAAAACCTATTAGAAAAAAAAAATCTCATACCGTTCACCTAAATCGAACACCAGGAGACCCGAGGGGACCGAAGAAAACCAAGGAAGGTGAAATCCAGCACCGACCAGACACCCCCCACCAGAACTCCTCCCCAGCCCAAGAAACATCCAGACCCCAACAAATCCAAAAAACATAAAATCAGGGAGGCCTCAAGAGACCAACGGAGAGACCGAGAAAAGGAAGGAAGGACAGACGAAGCCGCGTGAGATCCGAGACACCAGCCTCCACCGATTCAATAACCTGAGGAGGAAACAGATTGTGTCTGAGTTTCGGTAGATGCTGGTGTGGTGGATCTGGCATGCATGAAAATCTCCACCAAAGAGGGGAGCCGTCGACCCCCGCCGGAACAGAGCAAGCGCAACACCTCAGGGCCCCCCAGGCCGCGGCAGCGCCAAAGGACGACCCCCGGGCCCCACCAGGGCCACCGGCCGGAGAGCAAACCCAGGAGCAGGAGCGCCCCCCGCCCCAACACGGCCCGCGCCCCCGGCCCAACGCAGCAGGACGGGGCACTGCAGGCCCACCAGGCACCCCATCGGCCCCCAACCCCCGCCCCCCCTCCACAACCCCCCGCCCCCCATCCACCCCCGCCACCCACCCCAACCCAGCCCCAGCCGCCCCCATGCCCCCAATCCCCCAGACACCCCCCACCCCCAGCACCCCCCACCCCGCAACCCCCACCACCGCCCCCCCCCCCCAACAAAGCCGCCCCCCCCCCGACCCCACCCCGACCAACCGGCAGCCCCCCAACCCCCGACCCCCAGCCCCCGGGGACCACCCGCACCCAGGCACCGGCGCCGAAGAGGGGCCGGACAGCGGAGCGGAGAGGGCAGCCGCGCCCACCCCACCCCCCGCCGTGTGGAAGGACGGAACACCGGGGGCAGAAGGGGGAGATGGGGGCACCGGAGGGCGGCCGACACCCCCGAACCCCAGGCCCAGCGGGGGAAGGCCCCGGTCGTCACCCCAGCGTTCTTTGTGAAAATTAACCCCTGTTACTGAGTCCGCCAGCTCGCGGACTGGCGAACTCTACCCCTAAACCGTGAATGTGACCCCACCCAGTGTATATACAAGTGTGTGTGTGTGGTGCATTAAAATTAGGAGCAGGTGAACCGGAGCCGATGGAAATGATATTCCCACGCTCCGATCCACCCGCCACCCAAGCATGTTGCTGAGTGTATGTGGTGCATTAAAAAAATAGATAGGGCGGGGGGGGGGGGTGACGGACAGGGGACCGCAGCACTGCTCTATACTGCGGCCCCCAACCGATGGCACCCCCACAAGCCCCCCCCCCCCCCACCCACAAGTTGTGTGGTGTATTAAAATTGGAGGGGAGTTGTAGGGTGAAGACGGTGTTTCCACCCTACCCCACCCCCCAAAGTGTGTTATGTGCCCTATATGTCTATAAAAGTGTATTGTGCAAACCTAGTGTAGTGAGTTAAGAGGTGTGACCAGCGGGGCCCCCCCCAACCGGGCGGGGGCAGGAGGCGCACCGGCCCACCAAGCCCCCACCCACCCCACCAGGACCCCGGCGGGCATATGGGACCCGTCCGGCGGGGCGATAGGGCTCGCCCCCCGGATACTGGGTCCCGCCCGAGGTGTCAGGACGCCCACCGGAGCGGGGCGGGCACGACACCAAACCCCAGCCACCCCCGCCGGCCCCCATAGCACCGAGACCCGGGCCATGGATGGAGCCCCCGGCCCAGGGGAGGGGAAGGAAGGCGTACCGGGGAAGGGAAAGGGAGGAGGGAAGGGGACGACAAGAAGGGCAGGGGGCAGCGGCAGGGACGCAAGGAGAGGGGGAGAGGAGGAGGAAGGGCGACGAGGGAGAGGGGACAGGGAGGCGGAGGACGGGCGGGGAGAGGCGAGGAGGGAGAGGCAGCAAGGGGGAGGAAGGGGGAGGGGAGAGGGAACCACCGGGCACCCCGGCGGCCCACAGGCCCCGAACCGCGTCGCCGGGCCCAGAGCGACGGACCGCGCCGGAACGGCGCCGCCCCCGACACCAGGGAAAGCCCCGCAACGCAGCACCCCCCAAGAGACCCAGGGAACGGCCAAGACGCAGCCGCCACCCAGCAGCCAACAGAGGGGCAGACCCGCCCACTCCCCGCCAGGGGGGACAGCACCCACAGAATTAACCCACTGGCATGCCGTGAATCCGAATATCAACCCCTGGTGCCCATCGGAGGTGAATCCGCTCGATCCCGCTGGCAGCAGCCGGGTTCCTGACTATGGAAACACAACCATTAGTTACAAATTGCCTAATACAGAAACATCAATGCCAGTTATAACGCTGCTGTGGCTCTCGCTAACAGGCAGAATTAAAATCCAAGTTTAGGTTAAAAAATTCTATATACGTAGACCATGTTTCTTTAAATTTTGACATTTGGTTTTTATTTGAGGCAGATATTTTTTCCATTAAAATATGATTTATGAGGAGGTTAGACCATTGGTCGATATTCAAAGTTTGTTTATTTTTCCAGTTAACAAGAATTGTTTTTTTTGCGATAGTAAGGGCTACAAGTATAGATTGAAATTGTTTATGTGGTAAGTCAATTGTTGTTAAGTCACCTAGCAAACACAAGTTTGGAGAGAACGGTATCCTACAGTCCAAGACAGCGGAAAGTTTTTCTAAGACTTTAGTCCAGAAACACATAACCGGAGTACATAACCATAAAGCATGAAAATAAGTGTCTGTAGTGTTTTGTAAACACTGGAGACAAATGTCGGAGTCTGAGAGTCCCATTTTCTTCATCATATATTGAGTAATGTATGTTCTGTGAATAATTTTATATTGGATAAGTTGTAAATTTGTGTGTTTTGTCATTTTAAAAACATTTTCACAAACTTGAATCCAAAAGACAGATTCCGGAGCTATAGACAAGTCTGTTTCCCATTTTGAGATGGGTAAAGACGTTTTATCAGTATATGAAAGTAACTTATATATTTTTGAGAGTTTTTTTGTTGTTGTCGGAGAAAGCTTGGTAATATCTTTAGCTAAAACAGGCGGTTGGAGCGTACCCTGGAGTGTTGGAATTTGTTTCTTTATCATACTTTTAACTTGCAAATAATGTAAAAAGTTTCCGTTTTTTATTTTATATTTTTGGAGCAAGGATGTATATGATATAAACATATTATCTGAGAAGAGATGGTGGAGATGTGTAATTCCTTTCTGCTCCCACACATTCAAATAAAACGATTGGTTGTTAATTTGAAAGTCGGGGTTATGCCATAGGGGAGAAAGCCCGCTGGGCTCCACTTTGGCTTTTGTCATTTCTAGTGCCTTCCACCAGGCAGTCAGGGTGGCGGAAATCATTGGATTTTTAAAGCAGTTATGGCGCTTAATCGATGTTGTAATAAAGAGTAAATCTAGGAGTCTGAGGTTATTACAATCCTTCTGTTCTAGTTCCAGCCAACAGTTAGTATCTCTATTGGGTTGTGCCCATAAAATAATATATTGTAGCTGGTTGGCTATATAATAGTGCATAAAATTTGGTGCCTCTAGACCTCCTTTGGATTTATTTTTCTGAAGAGTAGATAGACTAATCTTTGCTTCTTTTTTTTTTTCCAGTAAAATTTTGTAACGGCTGAGTCCAACAACTGGAACCAGTTAGCCGTAGGTTTAAATGGAATCATTGAGAAAAAATAGTTTATTTTGGGTAAAACTTTCATTTTAATAGTGGCTATTCGTCCTATTAGAGAAATAGGAAGATTATTCCAGCGCTCCAAGTCACTATAAATGCTATCCAGAAGTGGAGTGAAATTTAAATGAACTAAATCAGTTAATTTAGGTGAGATTTTTATGCCTAAGTATTTTAAATTACCTATAGGAAATGAGTAGTATGGGTCCTGGCTTGCAGGGTTCCATGAATTTTCTGTAATAGGTAGAAGTGTTGATTTTGTCCAGTTAATAGAATAGTCTGATAACTGTGAGAATTTAGTTATTAAGTTAAATACTTCCCCTAATGAAATAGCAGGCTTTTCTAAATAAAGTAAAATATCATCGGCATATAGATTAATTTTATGTTCTGTTACCCCAGAGTGAATTCCTTGAATCATTCTTTCCTGGCGTATGGCTAATGCAAGCGGTTCAATAAATATTGCAAATAATAAAGGCGACAGTGGGCATCCCTGTCTTGTGCCTCTCTGTAGAGTAAAACTCTTAGATATAATCCCATTAGTAGTAACAGTAGCTTTAGGAGAATCATATAATACTGACACCCAGTGAATAAATGACTTCCCAAAGCCAAATTTATTTAAAACAGCAAAGAGGAAGGACCAGTTAACTTTATCAAAAGCTTTTTCTGCATCCAATGATATAATAACTGCCTTTTTATCATGCCGCTGTGACATACTAATAAGGTTAAAGAGCCTTCTAATATTATTAGTAGAGTGACGCTCTTTAATAAAGCCTGTTTGGTCGCTATGAATGATTGTCGGGATTACTGTTTCTAATCTAGATGTAAAAGCCTTAGTGATAATTTTAATATCAGTGTTAATTAGTGAAATCGGACGGTAACTTGATGGAAGGGTGGGGTCTTTTTCTGGCTTTAATAAAAGTTTAATTGCTGCTGTATTCATGTGTGGGCGTATGTGACCATTAGTTTTAATTTCTGTTACTACTCTTAAGAATAGTGGAGCAAGCATTGACCAGAAGTGCTTTAGAAATATAGCCGGATAACCATCCGGGCCGGGTGCTTTGCCATTTGGCATACTATCTAGAGCACTGTACAACTCGTTTATAGTAAGTGGTGCATCTAACATATCTTTATATTCAGTAGTTACCTGAGGTATACTTAAGCTACTGAGGAATGCCTCAATATGCTCTGGGTTAGGTTTATTAGTTTCTGAGTATAAGTTGTGATAATAATTATAAAAAATTTGATTAATTTCTTCTGGTGATTGTGTACATTCACCAGTTGTACCTTTAATAGCCGTTATAAGCGATTTTTCCCGATTACGTTGAAGTTGGTTTGCAAGAAATTTACCTGATTTGTTATTATATTCAAAGTTGTTGTATCTCAATTGTTGTATTATAAACTCTGTCTTTTTAGTTAACATATCGTCTAACTGTATTTTTGTATTTTGTAAGTCAGTCCATATTTGGTTATTTGGGTTTATTGCGTACTCATCCGTCAGTTGTTTAATTTTATCTTCCAAGTCTTTTTCTAATTTTTGATCCTGTTTCTTTTTATAAGATGAATATGATATAATTTTACCTCTAATTACTGCTTTCCCGGTTTCCCAGAGAAGAGCTGGAGATAGGTCTGGAGAGTCATTTATTTCCAAAAAGTCCGCCCATTCTTTTCTTATAAATTTGTACTATTATAATATACTGGTGGTGCATTCAGCTTGTTGTGCTGCCCCCAAGTGGCCAGATATAAAGCAAGCACACTAATTTGTACATGTCCCTCTAGGAGTCTCACCAAGAGCTCAAGCCAACGCCGCTCCAACAGCAAAGAATGTTCAAGTCTCCCACGTCATGGTGACCTCCATCACCTTGGCAACGAGAATTTCCTAAATGGTAACAAACCTCCGTCGAGTTTAAGTCCCACCCTTCACCCCAAGAGTCAGTACCTGTCCCAGACCCTCAATCGCTCAGCCTCGTCCAGCAAAGACCTGGCCAATAACAACCTGCCGCACCTCCTCAGTCCCAAAGAAGTCAAAAATAAATCCGAATTCGATTTCAATTTGGGAGCTTCGCCCAAGTTGCCAGAACAAGGACATGGTGCAAAGTATGGCCTGAGCAAGCCCAGCGGTTCCTCTCGCTCTCAGCAGCAGCAGCAGCAGCAGCAGCAGCAGCAGCAGCAGCAGCAGCAGCAGCAACAGCAGCAACAACAGCAAAGTGGACGCCACACCTTCCTGGAAAGCAAGACCAACACCTTACAGTCAGGAGGAGACAAACAACACGGTAGACACTCCCACAGCGTGGCCGACTCAGCCCATGGATCCATGTCGTCGTCGTCCAAAAGCTCCGCCTCTTATCTCAGCCTGTCCAAGAGCCACGGCGCTCTGAGCGATGCCAAATCCGTCGGGAACCTCAGCGACTGTCGACTTCACCCGGACGACCCGAACTCCAACACGACAACGGCAGTGGGACCCAGCGCACGTTTCTTCCCTGCGAGCTGTCTGGACCTCAATGCCCCTTCGGGTGCCCCGGGGCCACCTGGGAGCCCCTCGGCACGACACAGCGATCGCTCAGGACACAGCCCCGCATCCCGTAGCAGCGGCAACGTCCGCATGGAGAGCAGCACGCTCGACTCCTCCTCCAGACACAAGTCCAGACATAAATCTTTGGCTCCGGGTAGGTTGAATACTTAACTATCTGATTTGACCTTCTGTAAACTTTTGAATATATTTCCTCATTCAATTAGAATTGATATTATCCTTAATCTGGATGTTCTCAGATGGAACTGTCCACTGATCTTAGATTATCATCAGCAGTCTACAACAGGAGAGACTGAAAGTGTGAATGTTTGCTTATATGTTCGGGATGGGTTCCAGCTCCCGGGAGGGACCCTTAGCAAAACAAAAATAATAGAAAATGGATGGGTGGGTAGGGCAGTGCCCTACTATTGACTAGCAACCAATCCACACCCTTGAAAATGCAATTCGAAGGAGCACGGTGTTCCCCACGTTTTGGCCCAAGCTACAGACGACTCCATCTCACTCGTAGCCTTGAACAGTACCAAAAAACGGTAAAAAATTGATGAATGGTAGATCATTGAAAATACATCTCCCGTCTCATCCACAGAGGAGGCGAAGGCTCCAGAACTCTTAGACCCAGGGGGTGCAGGGATGCCGTCCACCCACACGCTGCCCTCCCCACACGATTCGTACCATTATGGCCTGGGTTACTCGTCCCCCTTCTCCTCTCAGCAACGACCTCAACGCCACTCTATGTACGTGAGGAGAGAGCGCCATCGACCTCATGGCGTAGAATCCGGGATGGCGGGCTTGCCCCCTCCGGGTCAGGCGATACAGACGCGAGCTTCTAGTCTGCAGCTGCTTTCCCCGCAACTTCAGCACAGGACCACACTCACTGGGCACTCAGTGAGCTCCTCCAGGGAAGACTGCACGGATGGCATGACAAGGGTTAGTGATGGCAATAGTCTGGGTGTGGTATCACTACCGTTGCCTATAGGCTACTTTTACATGTTCTTGGTGGTCACGGCAGCCCGGATTTACCACTGTGGACAAAACGGTTTGGTTGAGAGACAATGCATTGGGATGGGAGAGAGAGAGAGAGAGAGAGAGAGAGAGAGAGAGAGAGAGAGAGAGAGAGCGAGAGAGAGAGAGAGAGAGAGAGAGAGAGAGACAGAGAGAGAGAGAGACAGAGACAGAGACAGAGACACAGACACAGACACAGACAGACATACAAACAGGAACAGGGAGAGAGAGAGACAGACAGACAGACAGAGACACAGACAGACATACAGACAGACAAACAGGCACAAAGAGAGAGAGAAAGAGAGAGAGAGAGAGAGAGACACGCACAGAGGCAGACAGACTGATAGACTGAAAGAGAGAGAGAGAGAGAGAGAGAGAGAGAGAGAGAGACAGACAGACATAAAGTGAGAGACAGGCAGACAGACAAACAGAGAGAGAGAGAAAGAGAAACAGATAGACTGAGAGTGTTGTTCAAGTCCATTATTTTCAGCATTGTAGAATTTGGCTATGACTAAACATTTAATAAGGTTATTTTATTATTTTATACAAAAAACCTATGAGCAGCACTGTAAATATATATATATATATATAGATAGATAGAGAGAGAGAGAGAGAGAGAGAGAGAGAGACAGACAAAGAGAGGAGAGACACAGAGAGAGAGAGAAAGACAGACAAAGAGAGGAGAGACACAGAGAGAGAGAGACAAACAGACAGATAGACAGTCATACAGAGAGAGAGGGAGAGACAGACAGACAAACAGACAAACAGACAGATGAATGATAGCCTGAGAGAGACAGACTGACAGACTTAGAGAGAGAGAGAGACAGAGAAAGAGAGAGACAGACAGACAGACTGACTGATAGATGGACAGAAAGAGAGAGTGAGAGTGAGAGAGAGAGAGAGAGAGAGAGAGAGAGAGAGAGAGAGAGAGAGAGAGAGAGAGAGAGAGAGAGACAGAGAGACAGAGAGACAGAAGAGAGAGAGAGCAAAATGGTATGCTTTAAGTTTTTTTCCATGTTTATACTGGAGAAAAGCTTGAGTCTTGTTTTTTTCCCCTCTACCCATTCTTTATATAGTGGTACCTCGGAGTTTGAACAAAATTCATTCCTGCGAAGTGTTCAAAAGTCCGAATTGTTCAACCTCCGAAACACTTTTTATCATAGGAAATAATGTAAATGCAATGAATTTGTTCCTAAGCTCCAAAAACTCAAAATTCCTATTTTAATTTCTATTTATGTTTTTTACATTTGCACCCTGTACAGTATTTAAACAATAAAAATAAAAACTTATCTTTTTTGTTGTTATGGTGTGATGGCATCAGTGGATGATAAATGCTATGTTAATGTTAGCTTTAGTTCAAAGCTGAGTTTGTGTATTTTACATTGGGCATATTGTTAGACGACTAAGCGGTCCTTGCGTGCGTTGTTTAACGTCAGGCACGTTGTTGAACAGCTAAGTGCCTCGTGCCAGTATTTACAGAAGTAGTCACAGTAGTTACAACTACGCAATCATCTCCTTCCTAATTCCACTGTGGCTCGTAGCACTGTATGTTTTTCTTTGCTGCCACTGGCACTGTTGTCTTTCTTTGGGCCCATGGCAAAGAAAATTGTTGTGGAAAAATCTAAATGCATTCGTGAGTATGGAGCACCTCCGGGAATATTCACGATCTGACTGGAAATGAGCAGTGCATCGTCTCAACTAACGCAACGTGAGCATTCGGCATTGCTCGGCTTTGCTCGACTTCACTCGGCTACCCGTTTTCAAGGTACGTTCGGCTTAGCTTGGGTGTTCCAACTCCGAAAATGAGTTCAAACTTTTTTTTGGGGGTACGAGTTCCGAAACGTTCAAACTCCGAGGTTCCACTGTATTTGCCAACTAAATGCTCAAACAACTGTCCATAAGTCTGCTTTGACCTGTACATGTTTGTATCTTCAACAGAGCGAGCAGTCCCCTAAAGACATGAGCCACCCTTGTGCCTCCATCAAAGATTCAACGAGAGACAACCCTCCTGCTTTTCATACTCAGCGACCGCCTAAAAATGAGGTCTGACACCACATGCCTTACATCAAAGAGTAGACCGCATGTTTGCTCACGCGCCACTTTCACGAACAAGCCAATGAGAGTGAGACTCTCTGTTTTGTGACCATACAGGTCGGAATGTATCACGACCCTCATGGAGAGGATGGAGGGTCATCTAAGGAGAACCGCATGATCTTCACTGAGTCAATGCCTCGAAGAGTTGGCAGCTTTTACAGAGGTAATCACCAAAAAGCTCCAGGATGATGTCATGTTATCATAAGAAGGAACAAGTGTCATTCTTTCTTGTCTTGGGTCTGTCCAGTCCCGTCGCCCAGACCAGATAACTCCTCGTCTTTCCATGAGGGTGTTGGGCAGGGTCGTGGACCAGTCGTACCCGTTGCCCCCGGCAACCCTGTTTCCATGGCCAACCACTCCAAACGCCAGACTGCCTTTGACTGGTGAGAAGATTTTTTAAAGAGAACTTTAAGTTACATTGAACAGTAGCCGGTACCCCAGTAAATGCGTTTAATGAAAATCCTCAGGCACTATTAAACAATGATGCCGCGTCATCAGGCTTGGGGAGTAACGGAATACATGTACCGCCGTTAAGTAAGCAGTTTGCAAAAAAAGAAAAAAAACTTTATTCCATTACAGTTACAGGTACATATATTAAAAATGGGGATTACTTTGAGGGATTACAATTTCTATCTACGATGAGAGAAAGTGCGAAAGAGGGAGAGAGAGACAGAGACAGAGAGAGAGAGACAGAGAGGGAGAGAGAGAGAGAGAGAGCATGCCCATGAGTGGGACCGTTGCTACTGACTAGTCGTGTCCTTCACACGCGGGCAGATTCAAAAAGCTTCACGGACGGGAGGAGGAAATGGCGAAAGTTTGAGCTAGAAGTCCAGCGGCATGCTACGCGCTGTAGCTTCTTGCTAGCTAGCCCGCTAGCCTACAACCATAATGTGAGTTACACCTTCCAAACAAATCTTCCTCCCACACCTATCTATCTATCTATCTATCTATCTATCTATCAAACTGAGAGGTGTGGTTGCTTTCAGTGACAGTTCGAAAACAGCATATGGCCATCAATCAATCAATCAATCAATCAATCAATCAATCGCCTACATGATTTTTAATTACACAAGGATTTTTGCTATTTGTAGGCTGCCCGGGTCCCTATCATCCGCAAATAAAAGGGGCATATTGTATAGAATATATATTGTGGTGATATTTATTTTTATTTTGTCTTCATGAGCATACTCAATATTGGAGTTATCCAAAAGTAATCCAGTTACATTACTTAAATATTATGGTACTTGGATTATGTTACTAACTACATTTTTAGCAGGTAACTTGTAACTGTAATGGATTACATTTTAAAAGTAACCCTCCCAACCCTGCGCGTCATACAGAGAAGAAAGAAGTTGTATCGCCGTTTTAAGGCTCTTCGCTGGATGACAATGAAGTCATTTATCACAATGTGGTCTTGCCATTACACACATAGATGATGATGATGATGACTGTTTCCTTTTTCAGGAGCACCGCAGAAGCAATGGTGATGAATCCTCCAGAGCCCGTCAAGGAGAAGGAAAAACAAGGCTTCTTTAGAGCCATCAAAAAGAAAAAGAAGAAAACACAAATAGTAAGGACACTTTTACACAATTGACCGAATTTATTTGATGGCAATTGAGCTAATTTTTTTGACCATGTTGTTCAATGGGGAAACAAACTCAAAACATTGAAAATGAGCAAAAATCATTGGAATACATTTGAAAATGATTAATTTCAGATTACATTTGTTTTGTCTAATTATGGACAGAATCCTTCATTAACTCATTCACTGCCATTGACGGCTATAAACGTCAAAAATTCCTTTCAACTATTTATATTAGTTTACCTTTTTTTTCCCTCACTTTTGTTAACAAGAGTATGAAAACCTAGAAAATATGTTTTATTGTACATTTAGAACAGATATAAAATTTGTGATTAATCTTGAGTTAACTAGTCAAGTCATTCGATTAATTACAATTACATTTTTTAATTGCCTGACAAGATGATTATTAAAATTTTGGGGCGTCAGGCGATTACATGTTTAATAGTAATTAATCGCGTGACTTCAATAGTTAACTCACGATTAATCATTTTATATCTGTTCTAAATGTACAATAAAACAAAATCTAGGTTAGGTTTTCCTACTCTTGTTAACAAAAGTAGAAAAAAAATGTTAAACTAATAGAAATAGTTCAAATGATTTTTTGACGTTCATAACCGTCAATGGCAGTGAATGAGTTAATAAAGCATCGACAGTGACTTTAATAAAGGTTCAACCCTCGTCACATTTTCCACATTTTACATGTTACAGATGTGATATTTGTTTGTTTTTATGTTAATGAGTCATTGACCAGACTGAGCACAGTTGATTTATTATTAAAAAACATTATTATTTACTGTTATCTACAATTTTACTATTATCCACAATTTAGGACATACTGTACAGCTTTCTACAATGGTTGCACCAGATGTATTTTCATAGTATTTTCAACTTAAATAAAAGTTTTGAGGCTAACAATTAGCCATCTAAATAAAGCAAGCTAGGTAGCCACACAAGTAAAACTATAGTGAAAATATCTACATTTGTTGGACAAAATTAATATTATTTTTTTTCAGGCCATGCCACATGATATCCAAATATGACTACTACATACCAGATGCTACAAGGGTAACTTTTTTACATGCTTGTGAGTCAAGTACAAACCTCAGAGCTACTCCCATGTGTTCTTGACTATCTTGTGGATGATACAAACTCCTGTCTTCAAATGTATTTCAAAATAAAAGTCCCAAATGGGTTATTTCTTTTTGTCGTACCACATGACAATTCATAAAATGGTCATCATCGGATAAACGTATCCATCAGTGACCCCAATACATTTTGTGCAGCTGCTGAGGCTGACAATTTTCCTCTCCACAGACTGACATGGCGGACGGGAGGAACCCCAGCATCAGGAAAAGCCTCTTCCCGCTCTTCAGCTCCAAGAACAGCCTAAAGCACAACTCGGCTGTCAAAGTCCTTCCGGTGGTGCCCTCGCCAATGCTACAGCAGCAGCCTCCTCCGCCGCCATATCCTGCCACAACAGTAAGCCGAGCACAGCGCTGACACATGACTATGTGACAATGCTCAGGCCACAGCCGCATGAGGATTGTCACGGGTCCAAAACAACATGTCCACTATGGAAAGCTATTCAAGCATTTACTACTACTACTACTACTGGTGGGCGTGTTTGTGCTAGGCTCCAGGAGACTACTTATCCTTACCTCATATTTTGCTGCTAAAAGGGACCCGGGAATGCCCAAGAGCATCTGTCCCTGCAGAGGGGCTCCAAGTCATCCTCTCACCACGGAAGCCGTCGGAAAAACCGAGAGCGCTCCCGAGACAGAGACCGGGAACGGGAGCAGAGCCGGGACCGCGAACGAGACAGAGAAAGAGGAAGAGAGAGAGTGAATGAATGGCCGGCAGAAAAAGCAATGGACTCACATTCTCAGGTATAAACTTTATATTTTCCCTCTAGTACATGAGTGGGCATATATATATATATATTTACTTTTAAGTGGGGGTGTCAAAATGAGTGTGTTAATTTTGAGTTAAATCTACTGAACATAGCATATTCAATTTCGAATCGCTACTGCCGCCCGCTGACAAAAAATGAAACTGCACATACCCTTTTTTTTGTTGTTGGGTGCACTCACACACATATATGGTCTCTCAGGCAGGGAAGCGAACTCACGCCAACCTGCACCGAAGGCAAGTGACGGTAAGCACGCCGCCACCCGGAGCCCCAACCGCACGTACCCTTCTTCACATACACACCGCGCACGACGTCACATCCGCAGACAGGGCGCGGGAAATTCTAACCCGAATCCAGTCCGAAAACTATTGGCCAGAGGCTTGCAGGAGTAGCCATTGTGAACAGTTAAGGCGTTCATCTACTAATTAGAAGACATTTGAGTCATAAATGGTCAAATAAAAAGGCTACTGTAAAGATATTTTGGGGAAAAAAGTTCCATATTGCAGCCTTAATTTAAATTTGCTTTAACGCCACTTATTTTATCAACGCGCGATTGATGACCGCCCCTTACTTAGAAAGCCTGTATTGAGGGAATTCCAATCACAACGCAGCAGACACGTCCACGTCAAAATTGACCTGTAATACATTTAATAATAATGCATCGATTTTTGAAGACTGGGGTCAAGTTGTATTTTACAATTTTTTTAAAAAATTGCAGAATTTCACAAGTAACTTCATGTTAAAGATTAGATAGCTCTTAAATATGAAAAGAAAAATGAACTGAGCGGTCACTAACATCTTACAAATGCAATTATGCCATCTAGTGGCATAAAACTGACTTCAACACAAATCAATATCACACTTTTTTTTTTTTTTACAATTCAGTCATCTTTTTAATTTTAACTCAATTGTATCTATCATTATAAAATTACTGTATATATTTCTATTTGTTTAAATTTTTTTCCCACTTTTATGTAAACAAGAGTATGAAAAAAAGTCATGCGATTAATTACGATTAAAAAATTTAATCACTTGACACCCCTACTTTTAAGTAAATACAGTGACAAAGTATTTGTACTTTGGTACTTCTCTCCACTGACTGTACCACAAGATGGAAACCTAACTAAATAGTTAGTTTAGATTACTTCAAGTCAGTAACTAATAAATACTTATACTCAAGTAGTACAGTCACTGATAGGAAATGATGTTCATAGACTTTGATAGAAACCCAACTACTTATTAGTTACTCGATGGAAATGAATTGAGTTATGTTTCCAATACGGTTATGGTGGGAAGTAATGTAAGTAACTACAATGAGTCCGTTTTTTTCAATGTCCATACTTGAGTATTTTTCTGACCCCTTCACGTCCCTCTCACTGGCAGAGCCAACCGCTGAAGTCCCTTCGCCGGCTCCTTCACCTCTCGCCTTCCCCAAACCAAGGCCAGCCTCCTCCACCTCCTCCCCCTCCCGCAGACCTGCGCTTCCAGCCGCCTCTCCCCAACCCGCCTCAGCCCTCCTCGAAAGCGGTCTACCCCGAGGGCCGGGGGCACGCCGAGAGCCGGGGCCACTCCGGGACGAGCGGCTCGTCCCAGACCAAGAGCCGCAAGGCCAGCTACCCGCTGCCGGGCCAGCTGGAGTCCGCCTGGCACGTTTCGGCGCTGCAGCGGGCCGAGGGTGCGCAGTTCACGGCCGAGCAGCTGGGCATCAAACCGGGGCAAAACGGACCCACCTTTACCCGAGCCTCCCGCACCAGAATGCCAAACCTCAATGACCTGAAGGAGACGGCGCTCTAAACGCCACCTCAAACCGTACCACCTCCGCTACGGCTCATCGTGGACGCACCTGCTGGATCCAAGAGGGCGCCGTTTGATTTTAGTTACAGTTTACCTGAAAGCTTCTTGCACTCCTGCGACGTGACGAGCTGGGACAAAGGTCGGATGTGGACACGCCACAAACATGCACTTGCAAGGGGGCAAACCATACGGAAAGCACTTTAAAGCATTTGTTCCTTAACCTTGATATCCAGCTTTGGGTCGAGGTCAAGGGTAGGGCATCTGGCATACAGGGCAGATGCCCGGTGGGCCGGGCTTTTTCTCAGTCATTCTACTAGTGCAGCCTAATGTGCTGAATTGAATGAAAAGTATTTATTTAGTTGATAATCAATGATAATGTATTAGTATGTTCCTTGCCCTCACCAGGAAGACAATTCACTAGTACACTCGTTGCAACTAGGGCGCACTAGTAGAATGCCTGTGTTTTTTCTACTACTGCCTTTATGAGATTTCTGCACACTCTTAGGACAACTTTAGCGTACTAGGAGGATGACTGTTGTACATGTTACTAGTGAAGCAAAAAGTTAATTTCTGTGTACTAATTTTAGTACTAGCGAAGCACTAGTTGGTAGCTGGTAGAATTTTAATAACGTCACTAGTAGGGGTGTGCCAAAAAAATAGATTCTCATAAGAATCGCGATTCTCATTTAGTACGATTCAGAATCGATTTAAAATGTCCCAAAATCTATTTTATTTAAATTATTTTATACTGTCTTCCCTCTCTTTGTGTGTGCCTTTATTGGGAGCGCTGTTCATGATTTGACCACTTTGGGGCAGTGTGATTCCACGCGGTCTGATACACTGTTAAGTTGTAGCCACATTAAAGAGTAGAAGGAAAAAGTCACGATCAACTTATTCCAATAAAAGTTGTTTTTTTGCAGCGTGGAGCCGTTCTTTTGAGTGATAAAAGTGCCGCAAGTAGCGCACTAATTAGCATTAGCGAGTCAGACTGGAGTAGATCATTACGATTCCTTGAACATCTATAAATTGAAACAAAAATCATTGTCAATCAAATCATTGTGAATCTAAAATCGTTATTAATAGAAAATCGATTCTGAATCGAATCGCACACCCAAAAATCGGAATCAAATCGAATCGTGAGACATTCAAAGATTCCCACCCCTAGTCACTAGTACTACAAATAGCAGTTTTGCCTCAATGTGCGAATAGTTTTCCAAAGTTGTCCTACGAGCGAGGATCAAGAGTGTACTAGTACATGGATCTAAAGATGTATATCAAAGAAACATTTATTCGCTATCCAGCTTCAGGTCCATAAACTAATCTACTAGTACAATCCTTTGTCCTCACTAGTAAAATACAATTCAGCACCCTTGTAGAATAACTACAACGTACTACTAGAATAACTGTCTTACTAGTATTTTTTATATTACTTCTTCCACTACCCTCGGTCAATTGCACGTTACTAGTATGGCAAAACTTCTAGTAGGCATTCATGCTATCAAGAAGACTACTAGTGTGTGACACATGCCTACTAGTTGGGATGAACTTTGTTACCTGAACAACACAGTTTACTCGACGGGTTTTTATTGCATACAAGCCAAAAGTGGCACTAGTACTGGAACAAACTCATTAGGAAGGCAAAGTCATTCTAATAGTGCGCTGAATTGTCTTGGTAGTGAGGACAGAGAATGTACTAGTACAAGGACCTTAAGCTGAATATGAAGAAAATGGAAGAAACGCTGAAACGGTTTTCCTTAGGGCTCCTCCCCCTTTCAGGATTCTTGTTCTGCCTGGAGGAGTAGAAACTGCCTCTGCTCCCACCTTCTGGTCACAGAACACAACTGCAGCACATCCGCGCCCCCTGGTGGCCACTAAAGAAAATGTTTGTTTTCTTTCAAATATTTGATAAGACAGAGAGAGAAAAAGATTTATATCAATATAATTTATTGTTATTTGTTTTACATCCGAGGATATAAGCTATAGCTGTATCCCCAATAAGCTATATGGAATTATTATAAGGATATATAGAGTCAAATGTGTAATTTAACAAGAGCTTTACTTTGACACAGAGATGAATAGATATGTATGTGTTGACAATATGTCACAAAGATTATTTCATAGTGAACGTCCTTTTTGTTCATTTTGATATGGTATCAACAGACCCCCCCCCCCCCCCCCTTTTAATGTTTCTTTCCTGGAGATGATAATGAGTACCCCAAGTGTGTGTGTGGGGGGTTGTATTAGAGATTCCATTCATGAATATACGTGACCAGCAGTTAAAAGCATTTCGTGGCTGCTTGTCAACATATTGACAAGCGCTCTCTTCTTCCTTGCTGCTACATCTTTTTTGTTATCAAGAAAGTGTTATTGTGAAAAGTGAGCATCTTGAAATGAGGATAAAATGTGGAGACGCACGACATTTGTAACTTTCTGAAATAATCGGAGAGTAGTTTGTGAAAAAAATCAACCCCCGGTGAAAAGACTACAAACAATAATTACTGATCCCAACCTCAACCTGACTTTGTGAGTACCGTAGCTAGTTAGCTAATACTTGCATGCTTGTTGGTGACAGTTCGTCATATGACGCGTATTGACCACGACAACGCAGACACATTCATTTTTCTTCAATGTTGTGTTTATTTGCAATTGCTTGATACTTGTTTACATTTTAAGAATGATTTTAAATGGTCATAATCAGGGATAATTTATATTTTTAATAAATAGATAGATAGCTAGCTAGATAAATAGCTAGCTAGATAGATAGATAGACACCCATGTTCAAATGTCAGCTTTTCGTGGAAAAAAATGACTTAAAACTTGTACAACTCAATTTAATAATAAGAAATAAAAAATAAATAAATAAACAACTCAGATCATGTGGTCTCACAAGTCTGCACACAGAATTAACCAATCACAAGCTCACACACTTGCCACCACTTAACGTGCATCTGAGTAACCACAAATACATTTCAGGTGTTCTGGTAGACTTTTCCTGGCATTTTTTTTCTTTGACAAAAAAAAGCAACATCTGTGCTTTGTTTTGGTTAATTAGATGGACTTTAAATGGTGACAGGTGTTTGCTCATTTCCTGTAATTGGTTAATTCTGAACACAGCCACATCCCCAGTTTCAAAAGGGTGTCTCATTTATTTTTACTTCCTCTCTCAATATATATATATATATATATATATATATATATATATATATATATATATATATATATATATATGTATATATATATATATAATCACTTGACATTTGAACAGGGGTGTGTAGACTTATGCATTCATGGTAGAAATAGATCCATCCGTCTAAAAAGGGCAAAATACTGAAAAAAGCATCCAGCCACTTGGCTGATTAAAGCAATAAGATTAATTGACCCGACCGACTGACAGATTTGATTGATTGATGCAGTAAACCGTCAAATCAGTGTACTTCAATTGGAGCCTAATATAGTCGAGAGGGAGACCATGATTAAGGGTGCACGTTTAATCTGCCATTATCCTTGAGCTGCCTCATCTTGTCGTTATGGAAAGTACTGATTGTATTTGATTTGTTTACATCTTCACTAGAAACAGTGTTGACATAGTTTGCCTTGCTCGTGACCTAAAGCCTTATATGAAAACAGATGCTTCAAACCCCCCCCCCCCCCCCCAAAAAAAAACAACTTCACATACATTCACAGATTTTTTTTCTGCTCTCAACTATGAATGTGTTTCAGAAAACAGCAGTTCCTTGTTTTCATTACACAGATGCCCACTTCTTACAAGGTGTAAATAGAAATAATAGAGTGTATCTTAAAATGATATCATAATAAAAATCTACACTTTTTTTTAATGGTGTACACATTTGTTTTGTCTCACTGGCAGAAAGAACACATTATGAAAAGGACATTTTGGTGCCCAGGGTAAAAAGTGTCTTGAGATAAGAGCCTATTTCGAAATGAATATAATGAATCCTTAATTGAATTACTTTTGAACTGTTCACTATTTGCCACTATTTGTGAAGTGAGATTAATTAAGTTTACTGCCACCATAAGCACTTGTTTATCAAATTATACAAGATTCAAGCTGTTTTCTCTCCCAATTTAAGTTGAAAACAATAAACAAAGGAAACTCCACAAGGTGTATATAAAGCCATGGCTATCTATGAGAACACTAGACGGCTAATGCGCGCAGCCATTGCGAAGTAACATCGTCATAGGGCAGCCATCTTGGGACAGGTCTGCTCGAGCACTCATAACATATGGAACACAGACAGCTGTAGATTGCTCAATTTTTTTGTCACAAACAACTATACCACTTTTTTTTAATTAAAAAATCGGCAATACAAAAATTCACCCTGAATCATAGCCATGTTAATAAAGTTTGTAATAAACCAATCCGTTTGTAAATCCGTCAATAATTCAGCAGGTTACAATTGTTTAATTGGCCAAATCATCATCTACAGTAGGAGTGTGCCAAAAAATCGATTCTCTTAAGAATCGCACTTCTCTTTTAGTACGATTCAGAATCGATTTTAAATGTCCCAAAGTCGATTTTATTTAAATTATTTTATACCGTCTTTCCTTTGTTTGTGTGTGCCTTTATTGGGAGCGCTGTTCATGTTGTACCCGATTTGACCACTTCGGGGCAGTGTGATTTCACGCGGTCTGATACACTGTTAAGTTGTAGCCACATTAAAGAGTAGAAGGAAGAAGTCACGATCAAGTTATTCCAATAAAAGTTGTTTTTTTGCATTAGCGAGTCAGACTGGAGTAGATCATTACGATTCGTTGAACATCTATAAATTGAAGCAAAAATCATTGTCAATCAAATCATTTTGAATCAAAAATCGTTCTTAATCGAAAATCGATTCTGAATCGAATCGCACAACCAAAAATCTGAATCTAATCGAATCGTGAGACATTCAAAGATTCCCACCCTCTAATCTACAGCAAAACGCACCAGAGCAGTCCCCTATCCTAAGATGGCCGACCAGCGACAACGCTGCCAACGCTGCCTTGAGCCATCTGGTGTTCGTATACAGTGGATGTAAAACAACCAAACACTGTTTCCTTAAGAATGGCCCACTAGCTTAATGCTAACATATTGGAAAATAGTCAACAGCACTGGCATGCCTATCGATTCGCACCCATAGGTTTTCAAATTCAAACTTATATAGACAGATAACATATAGATAGACCTAATTCACACTCTCATAGACATACTGTATATTCTTCAACCTCTATGAAAAATGACTGACATTACAGCACCTGACTGAGCTACTAACAATAGAAGAAGACCATTTTTCTTAGTGTGTCTGCGTGACTGTACCGGTAGTTTACTGCCTCCCGGTGGGCAAATTGGGAACATCAGAAGGAACAGCAGTGAAGTGAATCATGATCCATCCAACCATCCATTTTACGAAGCGCTTATTCCTTATATTAGTCACGGGGGTGCTGGAGCCTATCCCAGTTGGCTTGGAGAAATAGGCAGGGTACACCCTGAACTGATCGCCAGCCAATACAGGCATTAAATCATGATGCACACTGTTCTATTTAATTATTACTCTCTTTTGATGCAGTACAATAATATAGAGTTCAATTTTTTCGCTTCCTGCTTCTCGTACAGTGTAAACATTTGCTGCTTTGCTCTCTTTGCTTATGTTTTTCTGCTGATAAGCTTTTTATCTTCTAAAGAAACCAGAAGATACGACTCCTGGATACCCCTATCTATCGGACTTTATTTATTTTTAATAGCCACAGTTGGCAGTGGCTTTTAAAATATATATATATATAAAAAAAAAATTACAATTTTTGCAGTATTTTTCATTAGCAAGACTTGGCCCCAATCCACAACAACAAAAGTGACATAATGGCAGTTTATTTGAGGATATGTTTCATTTCAATAACAAAATCCATTGTGGGACAATGGTGCGAGACATGCATTTTGAACAGAACGTTTAACAAATACGTGCAGTTGTGTCCATTTTTGCATTCAATTCAACGAATAGGAAGAAACAGATCGTGTGGGAGTAGGCTATATAAGTTGGATTGTTGTTTTGTTTTTTAACCATCACATTTCAAACAATTATTTCAACATTATTATTTATTTATTTTAATCAAAATACATAAAACATCTGAAATCCAATTAAAAATTTGATGGCATCAAAACCTGAACCTGAATTAGATTTATTTATTGCCTTTCCTTCTTTCTTTTTATTTTTTTAACAGATGTTGATTTTTTTTTTTTTACACTGAATTATTGGATGTTTTTAAAAAGTCTTCGAAATGTGATGTGATGTAAAAACAAAAACAATGGAATTATGAAACAAGAACAAAACTACAGGAACATAATCAAAGGGTGTGCGTGCTTTTCCATGACAAACAGACGATTATATTTAAATGATCACCTGCCTTTTCCTTAGAGGGCAGCAAGGAAAGGCTTGGTGAGGGCTGTCAAATTCCCTGCTGACGCCTCGTGTCAAAAGAGGCAGCGAGCGTTTCATCGAGTTGTCGCACATGAAAGGCGTGTTCTGGATTGGATTGTTTGCGCACCTGTGCATAATTCCTCCATGGCAACGCCTCCTGCCGCCGCCATTAATTACGGCTTTGAGTCTATGCCATTTCAGTGCAAATACAACAAACTCATTATTTAAGAAAATTAATACAGCCAGTGTGAGACTGGTTTAAACAAATAGAATATAGAGCTCATTTGCATATCAAACATATTATCTTCAACAGAGCCTAAATAAAACCTTTTGAAATACAGAAATGCTATAATCTGCTCATCAGACATTCCAGAATTGGAGGATTTTTTAGAATTAAAAAGAACAACAAATAGTACTTTTTCTCATGTTCCTTCCTTTTGATGACTAACTTACGTATCAAATTAAGACACAAAATGAGTTTTAAATCAGCTTTTTGCTGTGATTTTGTCATCTTTATGTTTTATATTTTATTTAATCAAAAACACGTTTTAAATCGTCGTAACTATATTGATACCTTTTGCTACAACGTTTTTAGCCAGCAAGAAGAAGAGAGAAAAAAAGGAAGCAACATGACATCAAATGACATCAAGCCGAAGTACATTTAGTCCGTTTTCAGTTTCAGTGTTGTTGTTTTTTTTTTTTATGAAGTGCCACCTAAAGCATTGCAACCCTGTTACTCATATTATCAGAAAATACATCACAATATCTATATTTTCCATTCTTTTTAGAAAAAAAATCACCGCAAAATTTGTTCTTCACCAGTTAGCATAGCAGCTAACACAGCTAGTATGTGCTACTCTTGAATATTAGCATTGATTTGCAACCCTGTCACTGTAATAATAATAATAATAATAGACAGTTTTCACCAGTTAGCATAGCAGCTAACACAGCTAATATGTGCTACTCTTGAATATTAGCATTGAATTGCAAGCCTGTTACTGTAATAATAATAATAATAATAATAATAGACCGTTTTCACCAGTTAGCATAGCAGCTAACACAGCTAGTATGTGCTACTCTTGAATATTAGCATTGATTTGCAACCCTGTTACTGTAATAATAATAATAATAATATTCTTTTAGACTGTTTTTAATTATGGAAAACCTTCAAATACATGATTCTCTGTTTTTCTATTCAAGATAGTAACTTTGAAATGGTCGCGCCAAAAACAACAAAACAGAGGGGGGGAAAATAAAAATAAAAATATATAAATATCAAATAATTTACTTTTGAGAATCCAGCTCTATTAAAATTAAAAATTTAAATAAAAGATTAATCGTATTACTGTAAATGGTGGTTTACTACTTTTTTTTCTTGCAAATATATATATATATATATATATATATATATTTTTTAAATCAATTCATAAACTGTCTGTTGTTCCAAAATATTATTGGTTCTCCAAACATGGAATGACTCTCATACAACTACAACGGAAAGGTTGAAAATGAGCATGGCTCTCACACACGCACGACGACGACAGTGTTTGGGCGGAGGGAGCTAGAGGTGAAGGCCTCCAGGAAAGCAGGGAGTAGAAATTCAGGCACATTTGTTCATACAGAGCAGCAGCTCCAGACGCAGAGCGATGCGTGTGTGCCAACCCAGCGGGAGGATGCGGATGTAGCGCGCCACGATGGGCGGCCGCAGGAGATTCTGCACTGACGAGGAGCGGTCGGAGTTCCCGTAAAACACCTTAAGAGAGCACAAAGAAAGCATGAGGATTATATATTATTATTATTATTATTATTATATAAGAAGTCAGTTGAGTTTCTACAACAATGTGGCTGATGATTGTGTTCTCCAACTGACCCTGTTATTCCCAGTCTGGTCCTTATAAAAGATCCAGTTGAGTTTTTCGTCCGTGCGGTACTGCACACTGTACTTGGTGACCCACTCGTCTGCGTCGCATCGGCCTTGAGTGAGGATCCCAGACACAACCATGACCTCCCTCAGGTCGACCTGCAGCCACTGGCTGCTGTCTTGAAACTTGGAGAGCCACGCACAGCTGGAGCACAAAGACGATGTCATGACAACATACCTGGAGCCTTTGACCTTTTCCTCCTTTATTCTGACGATTGCAGGTTCGCACTTTGCCTACCCAAATCCTTGACTGTTGAGGCGAGCCTTGTTTGGGAGCCAAGAGGAGAACCAGCCGCTATACTGGTCTTCGTTGGAGCAGGTGATCTGGTCTGGACTCACTGATCCGGCTTCGAAGCCAAAAGGCTTATGGTACGGACACTCTGTAGGAAAAAGGACACACTCGGGAATTGCCGGCACAACATATAACGAGATCTGAAAAATATTGACTGAAATATTTGTTTGCCTCTTACACTTCTAGTACCATCACTTTGCCAGTTTTCCATGGCGAAAGGTCCAATTTGATGCAAACTGTATATTATTGACATATTTAACTCATTCACTGCCATTGACGGCTATAGACGTCAAAAATTCATTTGAACTATTTCTATTAGTTTCACATTTTTTCTACTTTTGTTAACAAGAGTATTTTTGTATTGTACATTTAGAACAGATATAAAATTTGTGATTAATTGTGAGTTAACTAGTGCGATTATTTATGATGAGAAATTTAAATCGCCTGACCCCCCAAATTTTTTATTATTTTTAAGTCGCGTCAGGCAATTGAAATTTGTAATTGTAATTAATCGCATGACTTCAATAGTTAACTCACGATTAATCACACATTTTATATCCGTTCTAAATGTACAATAAAACAAATCTAGGTTTTCATACTCTTGTTGACAAAAGTGGGATAAAAATGTTAAACTACTAGAAATAGTTTAAATGAATTTTTTGACGTCTATAGCCGTCTATGGCAGTGAATGAGTTAAAGAGTTCAAGTTGAAAATGACAAAATCAAGAAAAAATCCTAACCCCTTTATGAAGTTTCATAACGACTTGCAAAATGGTTCATATAAGGATACTGCTGGACACAAATGGCCTATAACGTGCCTGAGGGTTAAGCAGCACCACAGTGACCCACATCACATCCTAAAAGCATTCATTTTTAATTCTCCACTGTGAGAGATCAGTCATAGCCATTAGTGGAGTGGGCGGACAGATGGCCATATTGAACCCTGTGAAGCTTTACTCCGGTCGGTCGGCGGCTGCGCCCTCACGTCCGTGACAAAAAAAATAAGTCCTGATGTGAATGCTCATTTTATGTCAAAAGATTTTCTACCAAGACTTTATGTGTAGTATAGTGAGAGCAACATGCTGCATTTTGTAATCAAGCGCTGGGACCCATCCAGTCTAATCCCAGTATTACAACGGCTCTGTGTATGGGAATCTGCTGGAAGTAAGGCCTTACATAACATTAAAGCTTGGCACTGTGTCAATCATCAGCAATAAAAGTGAGAATACCTCTACGTGAAAATGTCCCCATTTTATTTATTGATGCATGTGAAGAATCTTGTACTGCCCCGGCGTTGAGATTCCCTTTGCTGATGGTTCCACCTTTTCTCTCCATAGGAGCATGTTCACCCTGCCGTGTGATGCATTCATGCATGTGTGCATGCATGTATAAATAGAAATCATCTTTAACTCATTCACTGCCATTTGACGACCCCCAAAAATGTATTGTACATTTATAACAGATATAAAATTTGTGATTAATCGTGAGTTAACTATTGATTTCATGCGATTAATTGCAATTAAAAAATGTAAAGTCAATGTAATGTAAAGCCAAATTGTTTTATAACATTTTCTTTCTTTTTTTAATTAGGGGCATCAGGCGATTATTTTTTTTTAATTGTAATTAATCACATGACTTCACTAGTTAACTCAAGATTAATCACAAATTGTATATCTGTTATAAATGTACAATACATTTTCTTCTAGGTTTTAATACAAAATGTGAAACTAATAGAAATACTTTGAATTAATTTTTTACGTCTATAGCCATCAATGGCAGTGAATGAGTTAATAAGTTTCTCACCCATTCGCACAGTAGAATGCATGATACCAAACCAAAAATACTATTTTAAAATTTTTAAATGGTTGGCAATCCTTTTTTTAAGACTGTTTTTTTTTTTGTTTATGATGAAATTGTCTCTTACCTGGCATGCAGTCCACTCCCCTCATTGAGGACGAGCCAATGGAGGAGAACTCAGTTGGTGACACGCCTTCTTCACAATCGCATTTGCACGACTTGCTGGTCCACGCTTCAGACACATCCGCCTTATATATAAACATATACCAATGCACACGATTAATATTGCATATTATCGGACAAAATCGGCAACAATTTAATAGTGCTCATTTTAGACTGACTTTATTATGCTTGTTTTCCTTTTATGTATGCCACTTGTGATCACTAGTTGGACATAGGGCAGCTACACAGCAAATTCTGTAGCGTTAAATTGAGGTAAAAATCTAGTGTTAATTATTTTGAGTTACTCGGTGTTGATTTGGGTGTTATTTGAACACTCACAGTGAAGAAAAAGCTGGTGTTATTTCAGCCAGTCAAACTAATTGACTCCACGCTGAGTAACCTTATGCATCCAGGCAGCTACATTTTCCCCCCTGGATTTTAAGGACAACTCTAGGTATGGATTATTCGGTTTTATAAATTAACTCATTCACTGCCATTGACGGCTATAGACGTCAAAAATTCATTTAAAGTATTTCTATTAGTTTTATTTTTTTTCCCACTTTTGTTAACAAGAGTATGAAAACCTAGAAGAAAATGTATTGTACATTTATAACAGATATAATTGTTTTTATTAATCTTGAGTTAACTAGTGAAGTCATCTGATTAATTACAATTTAAAAAAAAATGAATCGCCTGATGCTCTTAATAAAAAAAAAAAGAAGAAAATATTATTAAAAAATGAATAACGATTAATCACAAATTTTATATCTGTTATAAATGTACAATAAATTGTTTTCTAGGTTTTCATACTCTTAACAAAAGTGGGGGGAAAATGTCTATAGCCGTCAATGGCAGTTTAAGGATGAAATGATACAGTTCTTGAATTATTATAAGAGTTCATGTAGAAAAAGCATGTGAGACAAACATACAAACAAAATATTCCCGGATTTTCACGAGTAGTGTAATTTATGTTCATTATTTTTCTGTAAAATTAAAAAACAAGTGTATATTTTGCCGTACCGACAATTCATATTTACGAGTCGTGCGGGAACTAGCCCTACAAGAATCTCGTGGCGTACTTGTTAGTGTTGTTGCACCCCAAGCGCTAGGTACTAGGTTCAAGTCCCACTTTCTCCATTTGGGATGGAAAATAAAAACTTGTCAAGAAGTAACACTAAAAAACTGTGATAAATTAAGGGAATTAAAGGAATGAATATAACACTTCATGGTTAAAAGTAACAACAAAACTGTGAGAAAATAATAAAATTTTACTTTTATTTAGTGATATATCTATATTTTGTTGTTTTTATTTGCATGTATATTTATTTTTGGATTTCATTTTTTTATTATATTTTTTATATGCGTTTTTATTCTCACTTTTAGTCATTTGTTTATTTATTTAGTCATTAATTGTTTTATTTTGGCAGTTTTGGTCCTCCATACATATCTACAGCTGTGTATCTTCAGGTTAACTGTGTCTCCTCCTGATGACACTGCCAACAGGGAGCAAAAATAAATGGAACAATAATGGACCTAAAATTGAACCCTGGGGTACACCATGTCACTTCATAGATTTAAGGGAGCATTTATCTAAACTGATCATAATCATATCTAAGCATATCAAGGCTATTGAATAAATGCTCAAATGGCTTTCCATAACATACTGCATCATACTGAAAGGAAGAGCTTCCGCGTTTGAACCCATGCTGAAAGGAAGTTTTATAGGCTATGAAATGATTAGAAAGAGCACTATGATCGAGAAGATGCCACTAAAAACGACAACGGAAATGAATGTATTAGTCTGTGTAGACAGTTCTGTTGACTTGTCACTTCTGCTGCCAACTTTTACGTATTCGACATTCTCATGTGCAGTGCTGTAATGCTGGTGCAAGTTTCCTCATACCTCTTGAGCATGGCTGCTGAGGATGACTGTGGAAGCAGATGGACAGAGACAAAAAGCAAAGATCCAGGCAGCCACACATGACAATCAAAGACTGTTAGGACACATTGATTTCAAACAAACAAAAGATGTACAGCACCACTGAAATCACTCACACAGACATAGGATAAGGATTAAGATGAAGTATTTCCGTTTTGAAACTGAACATTAAGATATAGAAGTACATGTGATGTTTGAATTTGAAATGGATAATTATAAATATTGTTCAACTCAGATGGCACAAATATGATTCCACAATAAGCAATCAGATCTGACATCACAAGTCAGTGAAATAACTCAAATCCTACCGTGAGCTGCCATCAAAAGCAGAGCGGGCAGGAAAGGACGCACGTTGAGAGCCATCTTGCAGCCTCCACGCAGGACACGACTGAGCATGGAAGGAGCAAGTGAGCCGGCACTCGTACAAAATCGGGATTACAATAATCCACGGGAGACGGACGACCCAACCTAATGCCATCTTTATCTGACAAAGCCCCTCCTACTGTCCTACAGCCGGCGTGTGCAGTGGGAGACCACACCAATGACATATTTACAATTATGGTGGGAGTAAGACAAATTTGATGACGGCCAGCAATCTAGTCAAATAAACTCAAACCCCTCATTCTAAAAAGATGTACGGTACGATATGCTGCTATACTATTTTACATACATTAATTTCTACAAGGGATGTTCGATACCACTTTTTTCATGGTATGGGTATTCACAGATATCTAGATATCTATTGGTACTTAGAATTTCCTTTAATACAATGACAAAAACAAAAGTCAACAAAGACCTTACTTTCTGATGCAGATGATGATTCGCCAACGTGACGTCTGCTGAGGAGGACTTGATGTCAAATTTCAGTTTTTGCCTTAAATATAAGTGACTGGAATTGGCGACTGCCACGCCAAATATGGCTGGTATCGGCCTGATACCAATACCTGGTATCGGTACTCTCCTCCATATGTTTGGAGTCAAATGAGTTTATTTATTGATGTGTTCATGTTTTCAGGTCTAAGCCAACCATTTGGGTATTCTTAGTTCATATGTATTAAGCATTTAAGTGGTTAACTTGGATGAGTTTTATTATTTTTTTTTTTTTACAATTTCATAAAATATAAAAAAATCTGGCTTAAAAATGTAATTAAATAAATTTAACCTCACCACTAAAACACCACAAAATCTACTGCAGAAAATATATTTCCATGCATATGTGTCATCTGTTTGAATTTCTAATCCCCGCACCCTCATACCATCAAGTCAGATATATATATATATATATATATATATATATATATATATATATATATATATATATATATATATATATATATTTATTTATTTTTTTTAACAATGTTTTTATGGTAAATAGTCGAGTTTGAATTGAATATGTTGAATGCAACGGGATGGTAAAACAAAATGTGTAAAAAGAAATGTTCTGTGTAAACAATTTAAATCCAAACTCAAACTCAGATGGCATAACACAAGATGGAACACTGATATTTATATCGATGGTTATTTTCTTAACAAAAAAAAAAGGTGTTATATATATCGTAAATCTTCCATAGCCTGCCTCGCTAAAAGTTGCACTCAGAGCGAGGCCGTCAAAGGTGGCTGTGTGAAAGTAATTAGACCTCATTAGGAAAAGCTGTTTTTAATTTGGTCTAATTAAAAGCACTCTTTTGCAGCATCCGTCCGCGTGTCTCATCCAAAGCACGTGCTTACTTTTCAACGCATCCCCTGGTGAGCTTCAGGAAAATTCCTCCGTTGACGACTTTGAGACATCGGCAATGAAGGCTCCTGCCCGAACGGTGTCGAAGAAGACGAGGAGGCGTTGTGCTCGCTCCACTTTCAAAGTTCGTCCAGAGGTCAGAAGTTTAATGTTTGAAACGAAATCCCCTCAGATGTCATGTTAGACTATTTGTGTGTGTGTGTTTTTTTTTTTTTTTTTTTTAACTGATGTGGCAGCAATACACGGTTGTAGTTTTTTTCCCTTTTCGTCTCCTTGTGCAGGTCAGTCCAGCCGGAACGTTTGCTTTGGACTTCCTGCGGGGCGGTCAGAATTTGCCCCGATCACTCGTTCTCGGACTGGTGAGCTCGGAGGCCTCCCGGCTCTCGAGAAAAAATGGACTCAAAGTGATCACACTGCATGAGATCAACGCTGCGGTCACGTTCGTGCGACACAAGATTTGTACCAAGGTTGCTGCGTGACACGTTGAATGGGAAATTCCTACTTTTATTATGTTATTAAAGGGTATATTTTTAATTAAGCCTCAGGCCTTGTTCTGTTTTACTACCCCATCGGCTTGTTTTGGACCTTTTTTGGCTACATGCACACTGTGTGTACTTTTTGTGTTAAGATTTTTCTGCAATGCAGTTTAAAATATACTTTTAAAAAAATAACATTTTCCTCACAGTAGTACATTGCGACAACAAAAACATATTATTGCCAAATACATTATGAAGAATTTTTTTGCTCCCCTCCCTCAATTTACTGGGAATTGTGTTGCGCTTTCTGGTTTGTGTGCGCGCCTTGACCACATGGGGGCAGTGTAATTTAGACAGCAATATACCGTACATGAAGCCAGTCTTAGATCTTCGGCAAGCTGCTTTGATAATTGTTCTTTAAAGAGGATAAGGAATATATATATATATACCTGTCACAACACCATTGCTATTTTTTTTTTAATCTATGGGATTTCCCATTATGTGGTAGCATTAAATTAACTGACTGAGAAACTAGGATACTTTTCTGTGGCGCAACTAATTTCTCATGGGACGGTGGCTAGATCCATGTTCTGGGATCACCTGACGATGCCTCCGCCTCCTCGACACCAACCCCCTCCTTTTCCTCCTTGAGGGCTGCACCGTCTCAACCTCAGACATGGCCATGCAATAAAGATGGCTCAGATTGCATTGGAAAAAGCATGGATTCCTCTTGTGGTTTGTGCCTGGCTTGTAAACATTGCGCAGGTAGGAGCATCACTTTTATTCACTCTGTTGTCATCGTTCAGGACGGGGAGCCTTAATTGCTGGTGTTAAGGAAGCAGGATTAAATGCAGTGGTCTGCTTTAATTTACCTGATTGTTTTTCTCTTGATTAAAATGAATTACATAGTTGTGTTCAATTGTAAACAGTTCCTCGGATGTGTCAGTGCTATTAAACGTTTTTGTTTTTTTTTAAAGAATGCTTTACATGAAAAATCAAACTCAAAATTATACTAAAATAGCACAAAGTATCATGTATTTTAATAATCAAAATCCTGTGAAAATAAAAATTCAATGTTAAATTCAATCTCGAATAGCAAAAAAGATTATGGAAGAAGCAATTCATATTGAATCTTTGGTAGAACAGATGCCTTGTAGTATTTTTGTCCAGTCTGTTTCCATTTGAATTTCTACCTTTTTTTTTTTTTTTCTTTTAACCATCAAATTTCAACTGATATTTTCTACCATACGAAGGTCTTAAATTAAATGCTTTAAATTCATATTTAAAAAATAATAATTCAGAAGATGAAGAAGTTCTAAATTGGATCTTGTGCTTTTTTTCTTTCTTTTTTAGCCATTTGAGATTGAATTTAGATTTATTTTATTAAAAAAAAAATGTTTACCATCTAATTAATGACACTTTGTGTCTGAGTTTTTCACTTAGCCAGTATTTTAAAACCCAGATGACACAAAATTACCACAACATTGTGTGCCACCTGAAAATGTTTTTTTTCTTTTCTTTTTTTTACACTTTTTTGTTATAGCAACCTGTTAGATTTTGGGATTATTGTTCCATCAAAGTTTGAATTTGACAGAATTTGTTTTCTATGGTTAGAAATTTCAACATCTTCAGAAATGTTTTTTATTATCATTTATGACACAATTTTTTTAATGAACAAAAAAAGAAACATTTGACCTTTTACTGTAATAACAAAACAAAATCAGAGTAAAAAATATTGACTCGGATGACCCTGATATATTTCAGTGGTCCATTCTCTAAGAAAAAATTTCATATTCATATCCCTTTTTGCCCCAGGACTGCGCTAAACACTCCAGCCTCACCATTCCAGACTTCACCTGCCAAATGTGAACCACCTTTTTCTATTCATGTGACTCGTGAGCCTTTCCACTGCTCATCATGGGATGCGGCGCCTCGGTTGCCATAGAGACGCAAGTGACGAGGGTGACAGGTAGGGTGTCGCTCTGATGTGAACTTTGGGTACTGTCAACTGTTCAACGTCAACTTGCATGCCTTTCTTTTTCTCTGTACGTCTGTTGCAACCTGCTGATATGAAAATGTGAGCGGCATGATGATGATGATGAAGATCGTTGAAATTGTAACGGGAACCAGGAAATTGGTCTATTCATGGATCAAACAGCTGTTGTGAATTTCCCCATTCAGCTCATTAGAGACGAGCAAATGGCGGCGTTTCTCAACACGGACTGTACAACTACTGTACATTTCTGACAGATGCTTGTGATCTCTCGTGTCCTCTCTTCTTCGGTTGTTTGTCTTGAAGGATGTGTCATTTGCGCAGCTTTACCAGTCCCGCTGTTGCTCCTGCCCTCCCTGGTGCCTCGTTAACGCTCCCCACTTTCATTGGCGCTGTGCGTTTACGTCATTTTGTACACTTAACACCTTCTAATGCTGACTTCTATTTTTCTTCGCACAGATGAAGCAAAGACGCCAAGTCCAGCACTAAGTAAGAGCAAATGATGTCTTAAAATCAGACTGATACGGTTATTGAGGTACGCTAGTTGACGCAGCCAAGCACAACAGCTTACTTGTAGTTTGACCACTTATTCGATAACCTGGATATCCAGCAAAAGATAATTGTACTAGTAGACTCTGTGTTTAATAGTAAGACAATTAAAACTGCTAGCTAGGGCACACTAGTGGAACAAATGTGTCTTGTTAGCAAGCCCCCCCCCCACACCACACACTAATGTGAGATATTTATGCACACTAGTAGCTCAACTTCAACTAATAGAAGCTTACTAGATGTTACTAATGAAGTAAAACAGTGCACTAGTTGACATCTGAAGCACAAACTAGTATAAATGTTGTCACAACTAGTATGCTGAAATTGTCCTGCTAGTGAGGACAGTATATTTAGTTTATTCATTAGCCTTGATATTTCGCTTAAGATCCATGTACTGGTGCGCTCTTACTTTTTTTTTTTTTTTTTTTTTTTAAAGATTCATTTTCTATTCATGTCTGCCACTACTAGTAGCACAGCTCCATTTTGCTATTGAGGCATGAATGAGTTTTCGTGTCGCTAGTAGCTATCAAGGCAGCTGTGCTGATCCAGCGCTGGTACCGCCGCTACATGGCCCGCCTGGAGATGAGACGACGCTACACGTGGAACATCTTCCAGTCCATCGAATACGCCGGCGAACAGGATCAGCTCCAGGTGAGTCTCCAGGACGGGAAGTATCGTGGGGATGTCTTCACGGCACCTTGTTTTCTCCAGCTTTCAGGTTTCTTCAGCTTCATGCTTGACAACTTCACCCAGCTGAATGGAAACGGGCCAGGTAAGACCACGAGACTCGGCATTCACTGTCGGAATCAGACAACTGAAATAAGCAGCAGTTTGGCAGATAATGAACACTTGTTCAAAGAAGCGGCTTGGAACAATATAATGCCACTCCCACAAGGAGTTTAATATCAAACTAAACCTAAAACAAACATAATTACATGTCTGTTTAAAGAATCAAACAACTTTGACGGAAAAATACCCCTGTTAGCTTAATGCTAACACATAATGCAAAACTCAATGGAGAGGCTAACGAATACCATGAATAGAAATTTTAAAGCAATGAATGTTTATATACAGCGGAGCAACACATTTCGACAGATCACATCACCATTCTTCTTCTATCGTGCGTGGCTGTATTATACTGCCCCCCCCCCCAATGGCCACACCAGAAGGAGCAGCATAATTAATTAAATTGCAGCATTAAATCATGATGCACAAACTCTTTAAGCCCACGTGAAGTATTTTATTATAGTGCTAGTATTTTGCTTATTGGAAAAATCTATTACAAAACGGGATG
Source organism: Leptonotus elevatus (assembly GCF_054856555.1). Classification (NCBI taxonomy): domain Eukaryota; kingdom Metazoa; phylum Chordata; class Actinopteri; order Syngnathiformes; family Syngnathidae; genus Leptonotus; species Leptonotus elevatus. The sequence goes on along the minus strand of NC_141241.1, from coordinate 19,720,054 downwards.
TGTTTTGAGGAATGAGTGTGCTCATGGAACGAATTAAACTCATATCTCAAGACACCACTATGACTTGTTTAAGTCTGTTTAATGTGTCAGTTTTATAGTAAACTTCAGCTGAGAGTGACGACTAAACAGCTTGAAGCAAGCGCGCTTGGCTTCTTGATAAATGTGTTCAAAGTGTGTTTCAGGGTTAAAACAATTTTGAAAATTAAAGGGTTTCTAACGTCTCAATCCCATTTGTATCCATACATAGCCTGCAGTCAATCAAACGAAATCCCACTTTCATTAGCGATGCTCTTTTTTTGTTTGTCTGTGAAAGCCCCTTTGCGTTACCTAGCAACTAATGTGTACGCGGCGCGTCGCACTGAAGCAGCTGTGGCTTAAGGGTGCACTGACCCACTCATTCAGCTAAAAAGCCTTATGCACATTTGTAAAGCTAATCCTCATCATCTAGATGGTCTTCCTTTCAGTCCGATGAAGTGATGGAAAAAGGCCATGTTGCCATTTATGACGCACAACATCTGTGTGTGTGTGTGTGTGTGTGTGTGGCACAACAGAGGACGTATTCACCCTTGGAGGGAAATACACAGAATTGTAAGGAAGGTAAATTAAGATTGTTTAGAGGTGATGTTTGTAATTCTTATGTACAAGGTGCCCTGAAAAATAACATAGCCAATTCAGTAAATTCAAGTTTGAAGGAGACATAATGGGCAGGGGCAGTATTTTGTTATCGTAAGTAAATAAATAAAGCTTTTTTTTTTTTCTTAACATGAGTTTTGTATGCCGCGTACAGCGATTCTCAAAGTGGGACGTGAGTTCCCTCTAGTGGTGTGTGAAAGAATTACTTTATTTATTTATTATTTATTTATTTACTAATTAGATATACAGTTCACTTGCAACTTTTGAATAGAATTTCATTTAATCTTGAACACATGCTTGTTTTCAAACGATTTTGATAACATTTTTATTTGACATTCTTTTGAATCATTATTTAAATGCATTTCGGTTTTTTTTTCTTGTGTATGCCTACTTTTATGGATAATCTTACAGTGGATTACAATAATATTAAATATACTTTTTAGGGATCAAACTCGTTTCACACACTCTACTGCATTTTAATGTTGGACATTATGGTGGAGTGCCAAGTACTCCTTTAGGTAATACTTGCAAAACGTTCAGGCCTTGGACATGTATTACATCAGATATTTATATTTCAAATGACGTCAAATTATTTTGAAAAGCCTGTTTGAAATCCAGCAATAAATCCAACCCTGCTGGTTGAAACGGCAGATTAAAATCTAAACCGGAAAGCATGCCATTACAGATTTAATCTTACTATTTCCCAAAAGAGTTGTACTTCGTCTTGTTTTTTTTAATGTGCGTGGGTGTGTTTTTAAAAAGTGAATAACACGTGTCCAAATGGATTATATTTTGCTGTTGTAACCCTGCAGTATCGATTCTGCTTTCTGCTCCCACGCCTTCCCCTCACTGTGCGGAATAGATCTGATCTCCCAGCTTCTGGAGCCCGTGATTGACCCCTGGTTAGACCGAGAGGCCTGCTACGACGCCGTTCACGTTCCAGAGTCGTACGTGGGGCCGCGACTGACCTTTCCCCTCTCCGTGTCCGACACAAACGCTCTTCTCGGCGCCTTTAAAGAGCAGCAGGTTCATTGTGGCACCTTTCACGTTTATGGAAAGCTGTTTGAGGTCCATTTAAGGCCCATGTACTATTGTGCTTTTTGTGATGTGTCAATCGAGCTCATATATTGGATCCTAATAGTAGCACTAGTAGTTGAAAAGCATCACTAGTCTACCAGTGCACTTTTGGAATCTTATCTTCCTTTGCGCAGACTCTCCATGCCAGATACGTGCTGCAGCTTCTCTACGAGACCAAGAAACTCCTCAAGCAAATGCCCAACATCATCCATCTTTCCACATCTTACACAAAGGAGATCACGATATGCGGTAGGCGGATGCTTTCTGCGTACTCGAAACAACAGTGACCATCCCGTCGGTTAAACGGTGGTTGATGCCTGCTAAATGATATGAAATATTGCTCACCGTCTTCATCACAGCCCTTCAAGGAAGGACATGTTGTTGATTTGCATTTCAAAGAAACGTTCTGAAAATTACATTGTGCATGCTGAGGGAACAAGTAATGACCAATGACTAATCATGAGTCATAAAGTTTCCTGAGCACACGCAATGTCATCTTCAGTCAATATTAAGTGGCAAAATGTGTTTTTAAAAGTATTAATTGTACATGGAAAAATGATGAAGTCATGAAATTAATTATGGACAAAATGTTATCTTCTTTCTGTTGAAAATGGCTGTCAAGTATCCATTTAACTTGATTATTTTTAAACATTTATTTACAATAATTATTTACAATAGGGTGTACAACTTGTGTATGTATGTGTGTATATATATATATATATATATACATTAGGGGTGTAAAAAAAAAAATGTTCCGACGATATTACCGTGCACAATTCTTGTATCGATTTTTAAACATCACTTTTTGATGGAAGTATTAAACAAAACATCTTACTTGAGGTTATCTTTTAAACCAAGAGTGCCATCTAGAGCAGTCAAACAATATCACAAGTGTTTCATGAAGCTTAATTTGTCTATCACTACTGATGAGTGTTTTCAAAATATTGAATAATAATAAAAAATCGCAATAATCGACTTCTAGATTCGTATCATGATTAATCGGTATCGAATCGCCAGGTACGAGACAATTCACACCTCTAGTGTGTGTTGCTGCCTAAAACTCAGGCAACAAAAGTGAGTGAACCCCTAAGTGAAACTGTCCACATTAGGCCCACTTTTCCTTCTCCGATGTCATGTGACTTGCTAATGTTACAAGATCTTAATTGGGAATGAGGATAAGGTATGTTACACTGTTTTTTATTTTATTTTTATGCTACACTACACTTCTGTGGTCGTGTTTTCAGTGGGGGGGACATCGCTGACATTTTTTGACAGTTGGAAGCATCTGAAAAAGTGTCCAAATTGTGTGATTTTTGGAGGCATTCAACTGTCCTGTTTATGCATTTTTTCTATTTGTGTAGGTGATCTTCATGGGCGACTTGATGACTTGCTTCTTATATTTTATAAGGTAATGAAGGTCTTGGCATTGTGACTTTGCCTTTACGACAAATGAGGGCGAACGGATTTTGGTTATGTAGTCTATTTACATGACATATTTGCGCACACAAAAATGCATTTACTGTGCATCTAAGCTCTGATCTCTACTTTTTACATACCCTCGTCAACTCGGGATGAGCTGTAAATGTTGTAGCTGATTTAACTTTATATGGATCAGAACGGCCTCCCTTCTGCTGAGACACCGTATGTGTTTAATGGAGACTTTGTGGACCGGGGGAAAAAGTCCATCGAGGTGGTCATCCTCCTGTTTGCGTACCTTCTACTTTACCCCGACTACATGCATCTGAACCGAGGAAACCACGAAGACCACATCATGAACCTCAGGTAAACAGGAAGTGGCGTGAAAACAAATTTGTTTAACCCTCAGGCCTTGTTTTTTTTAACTGCATTTTCAGCTTGATTGTGGCCAAAGTCACACTCTGCCATTTTTAAGATGTTTTATGTTTTTATTTCAGATATGGGTTCACAAAAGAGGTCATGCAGAAGTACAAGGTCTGGCGGTGAAATAATGGCCCCTCAATGCCCAAATTTCTTGATGTAACTTTGTTTTTTGTTTCTTGTGTACAGACTAATGGATGTGAGATCCTGCAGCTTTTTCAGGATGTCTTCAGTCTTCTGCCTGTTGCCACGGTGATAGACGGGAAGGTCCTAATTGTTCATGGGGGCATATCGGACCAGACTGACCTAGACTTCCTCAATGTCATTGACCGGCACAAGGTCAGAAAGGGAGACAAACGCTATCTTAACTGTTGTAGCCTACAGCTCAGAATGTATCATGTTCAAACTATGGGATGGATTATTTATTTATTTTTCTGATAATGGCCCACATATTCATTATTAAATGATGTATACAGAATGGCAGGATATTTTATGGTTAAAAAAACAAACATAAAGAATACATAAACATGCACTTATAATACTGTTGACACATATTAGGAGCCTAACTATGCTCTGAAGTTTTTTGTCAACATACTTGCCCACATGTTATAGAAAGAGAGAGAAAAATAGTGAGACATTACATCAAGCTAATTGCACTGACCAGGCTAAAAGTCACCTTTTATTTTTATTTATTTATTGGCATAATGTTTTCAGCCATGATGGCGTGTGCCATTCAAACAATGCCCCTCTGTTACTAATACTACCAAAATATTTATTTGGTATTATATAGCTAAGTTTTTTTTTTTTTCCTAACCAGTTAGCACTGCAGCTAACACAGCTAGCATGTGTATGCTTTAGCAAAAACTCTTTAACATAAGTGTTGATTTAAAACAATATCATTGTAGCTAGAGAACATTAATACCAAATGTAAATAATTATTCAAATTAAACATAGCTTTATTTAATTGTAAAGGATTTATTCAACATTTCTTGTATGGCCTTGCAGTGTTTTTCAGGTGCCAGAGTAGGCTACAGCATAGTTGGCTCTTAGTGTCATGGTGATGGTTGAGCTTGACCAATTAAATTTGATAGTTTGTGTTTTAATTGAATACAACAACGTTATGAAACTGTTTTAAAAATGGTGGTTTCTAAATAGTCTTCCATTTTGGGAATAACCTTTCTGCTGTATAAAAGGAGGACATTGCACTGGCCCTGTGACTGACTGGAGAACAGTCCAAAGTGAAGCACAAACTCATAATTTATACATGTATGACGATCTTGTAACCATGCGAGTCCTCTGAAAAGCGCTTGGACATTCTTGCCCCACATCAATTACCAGGTCAAATCTGCAATGAGGCTTCCCAGGCGCAGGTTGGAGCAGCTGGACATCAGTCAGTCCAACAAACGGGTGAAAAGAATGAGATCCACGGACACGTCTCGCAGTCACTCTAAAAGCCAAAGAAGCCCAAACCTGAGGTCAGAGCGCAAACGGAAGGGGGGGCTTCTACCAGACTCATCTTAAAGGCAGATTCTTGTTTGTGTTTTGCTTTTAGAAAGAGGCGCTCCAGACTGAGCCAGCAGGACAGCTTTGCCTCCACCACCTCGTCCTCTTCCTCATCCTCTTCATCATCTTCTTCACTCTGCTCTCCGCACGCCCCCTCGTGCTTCTCACCTCATCCGTGCCCGTCCTCTCCCAATATGCCGTATAACTTAAACATCCTCCAAGTGCCTTTCTTGGATTCTGCGACCTCAATTCCGCCTCCTTTGCCTCCACAAAACGAGCAGGAATGGAAACAGGTGAGAGTAAAGTGTTTGCGCGCACATTCACAATTTACAAATTAAGCTATTCAATTTGGCGTTTAAGCTCTGCCTAATAGTTTTGTTTAGTTGTTCACTTCTGAGCTGGATTTTTTTTTTTTTTTTTTTGCTTTGAGCTGTGAGCCAAAATTTGGCTTGGTTGGCGCCATCCTGAGGGGTCTTGGTGCCAAGGAATAATGTTGAAATGAGAAAAGAAGTTTCTTTTTGACAGGTCATCGCTGGCTAATAGAAAAAGTAGTTATTTGCCACCATCTTGTGGCGTCAATAGGCAAGTATCTTCTTTTGTCATTTTGGTGCAGGGGAACTCTCGTCAAGTGAGTTGAGGAGCTTTATTTAGACATAAGTCGTTTTTATCGCCCTCTTGTGGCATCTTGGTGTCAAGGAACTATATTGAAATGAGTTAAGGAGCTTTGTTATCATCTTGTCACATCTTGTTTATGAGAAACTATATTAAAGTGACTTGAGGATTTTCACTTGGACTAAAGTAGTTCTTAACCGCCATCTTGTGGCACCTTTGGCCCAAGGAACTATATCGGATTGAATTGAGGACCTTCTTTTGGACAAAAGTAGTGCTTTGTCACCATCTTGTGACATCTTGTTTCTAAGGAGCTATATTAAAGTGACTTGAGGATATTCATTTAGACAAAAGTAGTGCTTTGTCCCCATTTTGCGGCACCTTCAGCACAAGGAACTATATTAGACTGAATTGTGGACCTTCATTTGGACAAAAGTAGTGCTTTGTCACCATCTTGTGACATCTTGTTTCTAAGGAGCTATATTAAAGTGACTTGAGGAGCTTCATTTAGACAAAAATAGTGCTTTGTCCCCATCTTGTGGCTTCTTTAGCACAAGGAACTATATTAGATTGACTTGTGGACCTTCATTGGGACAAAAGTAGTGCTTTGCCACCATCTTGTTTCTAAGGAGCTATATTAAAGTGACTTGAGGAGTTTCATTTAGACAAAAGTAGTGCTTTGCCATCTTGTGGCACGTTTCGCCCAAGGAACTATATTAGACTGAATTGTGGACCTTCATTTGGACGAAAGTAGTGCTTTGTCCCCATCTTGCGGCACCTTGTTTCTAAGGAACTATATTAAAGTGACTTTGAGGATCTTCATTTAGACAAAAGTAGTGCTTTGTCACCATCTTGCGGCAACTTGGGTCCAAGGAATCTTATTCAAGTGAGTTGAGGGACTTAATTTGATAAAAAGCATTTCTTTGCCAGCATCTTAGACTTTTTGTTATTATTTTGTTTCAATAATTTTCTAGTCTTGGCAGAACACCATCGCTTCTTTTTGCTGCAGATTGTTGATATACTGTGGAGCGACCCCAAAACCCAAGAAGGCTGCAGTCCAAACACATTCAGAGGCGGCGGCTGCTACTTCGGGCCCGACGTCACACGGCGACTGCTGCTCCAACACGGCCTTCAGCTGATCATCAGATCCCACGAGTGTAAACAGGAAGGGTACGAGCTGTGTCACAGTGGCCAGGTACACGACCTCAAGTATGCTGATTGACTTCCCCATGACAATATTCAACATAGATGTTTGTTGCGCTACAGGTGATCACCATCTTCTCTGCATCCAACTATTATGAGGAGGGAAGCAACCGAGGGGCCTACATCAAACTGGGCCGAGATCTGGTTCCGCGCTTCTACCAGTACCAAGTCAGCCGCTCAACGCGTAAACTCACGTTGACTCAACGGTGCGACTGAGTGGATTCAATTAGGGACGCAGTCTCAATTCTGATTTTTAATGAAAGGACAATTTAGCCACGCAGCTTTGATTTTAATATTGCTAAGATTATTCCAAAATCACACTAACTAACTACACGATATCATATGACATCGTTCGGATCTAGATTTTTGACTGTGTTCACAGAGTGCGAGCGGCTGAGGGTTCAGCTCTCAGGGCCCTCAAAGAAAAAGTGTTTGCCCATCGCTCTGACCTCATCGCGGGCTTCCAGAAGTACGACCATAATAATACTGGTAAGCATCAGGCACTCTTGAGCATTAAAAATGTTTTTTTTTTTTTTTTTTAAACCTCGCCGATAATCTCTAGGTCATGTGACGGTCGGCGAATGGGCTCAGGTGTTGGGTTCTGTTCTGAGGCTGGACCTGCCGTGGAGGACCCTCTGTCCTCATTTGGCTCACCTGGCACCAGACGGCTGGGTGGACTATCAGTCCTGCTTTGAGGATATGGGACCAGGGTTACAGCTGCCTCAGGTCAGAGGTCATATACAGTCTACGAGCCTCAAAATACAGCAGACCTGGACAATCTAATCACATTTGTACAGCACGAGATCGGTTATTCTACAAAATTTAGGTTATGTTTTGAATATACCTGTAAGTGTTTTTTTAATATATATTAATACCCATCTAACTTTTTAGGTCACCTCAAACCTAGCAGAAACTCTGTTTCGATACAGGACCGATATTGAGATCATATTCAACATCATAGACAAAGACCATTCCGGTAAGAGAAGCTCTGCACTTTTTTTGTAATGACTTTTTTTCCCCCCTCTTCAAATTGAAGAAGCTCTGCATTGTTATATTCAGGTCTTATTTCCGTCGAAGAGTTCCGTCATACGTGGCGTCTCTTCAGCGCTCACCTGGGAGTGGACATCACCAACGGCGCCATTGATGACCTGGCTCGAAGCATCGACTTCAACAAGGACGGCAGTATCGACTTCACAGAGTTCCTGGAGGCCTTTAGGGTTGTGCACAAACTGGACAACAAGGATCAGCAACTCAAGACAAGTGGAGAGTAGGCGGTTTTATTATTGGATAGTTGGTCCTTTACCTGGAAATGAATTCTGGATTCTGTTGTGATTTTGCAGTGTTTATTATTATTATTATTATTATTATTATTAATGCTGCAATGTGAAGTTACACTACTCGCAAAGAGTTTTCTGGGTGAAATTTTAGGATCAACCTAAAATGCACTACTTTGCTGTTCAGCTGCTTGGACCTTCAAGAGCATTCAAAAGTTCAAAGGTCAACTGAACTCGCCTGTATTTAAGGTTCATCCTGAAATTTCACCAATATCTAAAACATTTTGTGAGTCATTTGTATTATCAATCATTATCTTAAAAATTGGAAGCTGGTCTACATGTAAATGGTACCATGGGAACAAGGAAAGCTCGCAGATTCTGACATTCCCTTAAACTATTCAAACAGTATTCACCAGGCACCATGCAGACTATGGAAGCCCAAAAGTGTCACAATAAATAAAAACCACAGTTTGAAATAAATACCCTCGATAAATAACAGCCAATTATGTAATACCTCATTTTACAATTTAATGATTGTATTATTATAAAATGTGTTCATACTATTATTTAATATGTACTTATTAATATTTCTTTGATTAAATATTTTATGATTTTAACAATGTCATACTTTTAAAAAAAATTGTTTAATTTCATTTTTAAAAAATAGATTATTTTATTTTTATTTTTTTTTACAAAGTCGTTTTTTTTTCTTTCCACAATGTCCTTTTTTTTTTTTTTTTTCCTCATAATGGCATTTTTCAGAAGAAAAACATGGTCTGTCAATCAAAGTTAGTGGGTTGGACCTCTGTTGGATCCTTTAAGGTTGTTTAGGCGGTAACAGAAGAAACAATGGCGGTGTTTCTGCAGCTCTGCTGACGAGCGAATCAAATAGAGCATGAGAATGTGTCCCTTCTGAAAGAGACTTCTCTCCTGCAGCCATTCTTTCTGAAACCTGTGATCACCTTTATGGCTGTAAAGATGTTGCTCATGTTTGTATAACGGACTCAGCCAATCACTTGATTGGCTCCGCCTCATGTGTTTTGATTGACAAGTTATTCTGCTGAAAAACGCCATTATGAAATAAAAAAGTCATTGTGAAAAATAAAAACTGACTTTGTAAAAAAAATATATATATATTTGCGTAATTTATAAAATCTTGGAAAATTAATTATTTTATTATTTTATTTAAAAAAAAAAGTATGACATTGTGAAAAATAATCATTCTGAAATATTTAATCATAATAAAATATTTGTTACGTATTAAATAGTATGAACACTTTTCATAATACTATTACCTCATTTGACAGTTTGATGGCCATAATACATAATTGTTAATTATCGAAAGGGTATTTATTTGAAGCTGTCATTTTTATTTATTGAATCGTGACACTTTTGGGCTTCCGTAGTAGCAGACGCTGTGTATATTTTTTTTGTTCAAATGCTGGTTTACAATAAAAGTTTCAAATGTGCGATGATGGCTGACGTGGATTAGGATTATCATTACACATGAACTCCTCTTACTCTTGCAAAAACATACCACTATTATCTCCGGATTCCCCACACAACATGCATACTCCACAATGAAAAAGCCGGGACTCGAACCCAGAACTTTCAAACTGTCGGACACGCAAGCACCACATGTTGACCGGGAGTTAGATTCGCTAACCGCATGCCCCACCTTTTGTAAACATCCATTTACATGTATGCATAATAGATTCTGATTTTAAAAATGTGTATTAAATTTGGATTATGTCCAGTTTTACAGGTTTACAAATGAGATGTGATGTCATATCTTTAGAGTAAATATTATATATAAGCACAAGCCTCTTCACAAGTCTTTTAGGAGCACCTCGTGCAAGGAAAAGACAATTCCACAACTAACGTTTGTAGTAATGAATGCAATTTTCCACTAATGAAGGTTATCTTAAGATGTTTGAGCATTTATTCAATATCAAGGAAATCCATCTTAAGACTGACTAGTTATTATTAGCAGCAAAGAATGACTACAAGTCATTGTTCTAGTGAAGACAAAGCGTACCCAAGACATTGAATAAATGCTCAATGATTGACTTCTTCACTGCATCAGGCAGCTCGAACTCGGCAGGAATTCCTGAACGTACGTAATCGCCGCTTTGGACAAATACGTCATGGTGCCATAGCGGCCACTGGGGGCGCTGTCATAGAAAAAGTTGCAGATTCCAGTTGCCGGCTCCTTCTCGAGGAAATAATCACAGGCACTGCGTGATTTCTGGCGATGCAGAGAAAGGAGGAGTTAGCGGACACGTCTTCCAAAATGGATGTCAGTGCGCTTTACCTGGTCGCTGATGAACATGTTGTTGGCCATGTGTAGGATACGTTCCACATGGATGACACCCCCAATGCTGTCAACGTCCACGTCGGCTACCAGGCCCAGAACCGTCAACGTCTCCACCAGCAGCTGTCGGTACTCTGGTTGTGGCACGTGGTTGAGAACCGACTCCACCTGTACCGCAAACTTAATCTCTCTTGCTGTCATCTACGCAGAAGGCATCCATCCAGATCAATGTTGATTCTCTGCCTGCTTGTTTCCAAAAACAAACGTGGCCCCCAACCCTACCTCTCTTGTGGTGGACGACGGTAAGACGTAGCCGTCGATGGACAGTCCGTGGCACTTCTGCAGAATCTTCCACACCTTCTGGTAAAAGCCCACCGGTACTCTGTTGATGGCTCCATCCAACCTGCGTCTCCTGAGCCACTGGCCTTGCCGCTCCTCCCAGTGCAGCTGCCCATCACCTTGCATGGAGCCCACTGGCGATAACATCCCACTGGGAGTGGACGGGCTGCTGCAACGCTACGGTGAAATGTTCCACTTGCGTTCACAAGAATGTTGCAAGGTTTTACGAATGCATTTGTTATCAAGCAAGCAGTAGAGCAGTCATTCCCAACCGGTGTTCAGGTGTGCCCTGGGAAATGATCCAATGGTATGCCATTGGTCGAAAAATCATGTATTTACTACACACAATGAACTGTATCTCTGCTCATCTACCTATGCCAGTGGCAGAACAATTCAAATCTTTAACACTAGAAAGCAGGTGGGATATCATTTAAAGGTCAAATATGGCTCAGTGATGGTTGGGAAATACTGCACTAAAAGGAAGTGTCACATCATTAGGTACAACTATGCAGTCCAATTAAGGAGATCCAATACAAGAATTGTATCAATCATAACTAACCTCATACTGAGAGATGTTTCCTATATTTAACTCACCCGCTCCCAAAAATGTATAAATATGTTCTATTTTAAATATTTCCATGCTCCTAAAGACGTATTTATACGTTTTTATTTTTTTTAAATGTTTTTGTAATGCTAGAGCATACAGAAGGCTTTGATGCAGCCTCAGAACTGAAGACAATGCTTGAAGCAATATACAGGTGGCAGCATAGTATAAGAGATCAAACAGGGCCATGTTGCAACAAGCTCTTTCCCCCACTGTTTTAAACAGATTTGTGAATAATGATGAAGCTTTGCTATAAATAATATAAGAAATATACTTTTTTTCCTGATGAAAGAAGACACTCTAATCTTTCTTTTGGTAGGTTCTGTGTTTTCATAGAAATAGAACTGAATATTCTGTGGGCGAAGGGGGTTGCTTCAGTAAAAATGGCTGGGAGTGATTGAGTTAATACCCTCACATTGTACTTAACCCATTCACTGCCATTGACGGCTATAGACGTCAAAAATTCATTTGAACTATTTCTATTAGTTTCACATTTTTTCGCCACTTTTGTTCACAAGAATATGAAAACCTAGGAAAAAAATGTATTGTACATTTAGAACCGATATAAAATTCATGATTAATCTTGAGTTAACCAATGAAGTCATGTGATTAATTACAATAAAAAAATAATAATAATCGCCAGATGCCCCTAATTAAAAAGAAAAGATTATAAAAAATTAGGGGCGTCAGACTATTGAATTATTTTATAGTAATTAATCGCATGACTCACAATTAATCAGAAATGTTATATCTGCTCTAAATGTACAATAAAAAAATTATAGGTTTTCATACTCTTGTTAACAAAAGGGGGAAAAAATGTGAAATAGTTCCAATGAATTTTTTACGTCAATGGCAGTGAATGAGTTAAATATGAATAATTAGAATTAGAAATATTATACCTGACTATCTTTAGCAGTGAGATGATTTATTCACAATTATTTTGTATTGGATGACATTGCATTGTGCAAGTGTACCTAATGCTGTGACCGGTGAGTGAAAAACAGATGCTAAACTGCTTGCGTCACATTTTGTGAGTGGAATTCATGCCACGGCAAGACAGAAAACCTGACAAGATCGTGAAATTCTCATGTTTATATTTTTATAATGGGAAGATGAAATAATCAGGGGAGGGATGGGGGGGTTGAACTTTGGCTAGAAGCAAAGCGAGCATCTCGGCAGCGCAGTGCATTACGGGTAGGCCGGCTTGAAGCCTGCTACCAATTTTGAATTGAAAACTAATGGAGTCTAACGGGGGAAGCTCTGATTTGGACCATTTCAACCGTTTTTTATTTCATCTATTTAAACATGCAAAGCATGTCGTTACTGACTGCCTTCTGACGGTTAAGCTTATTTAAAAGGAGAACTCAACAGGAAGTCAGACCCTTGCTCCACCCCTCACTAAGATTTTAAATTGTCTCTCAAAGAAGGGGGTGTTGCCTGGAGGAGCGTTGGCTTGCGAATGCGAAGCGGGTTGGGCGTGGTCTGGCTGGGATTGACAGCAGCAACTCACTAAGAAGCCGTTTAAGGAGGCGTGTACGTCATGCGGAACAAGTGACGTAATATGTATCGTCTCGCGTAATGAGAGAACAAACAGACAAATTGTGTTTATCTCAGTGTTTAACCTTAAGATGGCACCAAACACGGGTTTTGCCCCCAAATCGACACCAGTTTGTAAGCAAAAACCTTGCTCGTATATATAGCTACTATAGCAATGGTCGTTAAACTTCTTTTTTTTTTTTTACATCAAAAGCCACCTAAAAAAATACCAAGCACCAGGTTACTTTAAAATTTATGAATAGAAATGCCATTAATCAGTTACATCCGTTATGTGTAAACTGTTTTTTGTGTGTGTGTTTTTTTAACAAGAAATACTGCTCTGGTCGATGGTAATGTACTTTACATAAAAAAAAAAAAAACATATAGTAATAATGAAAATGAATGCAAAGAGTTGAACAGTTTAAACTTATTGAATTTATTGTGAAGCTCCTTATTGTGTCATTTTTGCCTTTTTTTGTCGATTTCACAGAGGATAAAGAATATATACCTGGAAGTCTATTCTGTCTACATGTTTTGCTGCACCATTTGTGCTCAAATATCCAAGAGTTATAACACTATGACAAACCATGCTAGTTTTTTTTAGCCTGTCTAAGCATTTTGGATTGTGTGCTAGCATTAAGCTAACGGACTGTCGTATAAGGCAGTTTCAAATACACAGCGCATAACTGTCTTCAATTTGTGTTTAGTTTGCCCGTAAATGTCAACTGGGTATGGCAAAGTTCACAAAAATGGCCCAAGATTGGCTTTTATCTAAAAATAAAAATAAAAAATTGGGTCACTCGTAAGTAGTGTTGTTCCGATGCCGGTTTTTAGCCCCCGATACCGATGCCGATACCCAGCTTTGCAATATCGGCCGATGCCATACCGATACCAAAGTTGTTGTTTTTTTAATCAACATGGAAAAGCTGCCCTGCCATTGGTTCAGAGCATTCAAGGGCCAATAGGATATCTTGGCTCGGCATGCAGTGAACATGTCACACATCAGTGAATGCCGTGCACGAGCAAGACACAAAATGCTGCATCGAAAGTCCTATATTAGCATCAGAATTAATGGTATCGGCATGTTACTTGTTAGTACTCACCGATACCACCGTTTTAATGCAGTATCGGGGCCTCTGCCGATACCAGTATCGGTATCGGAACAACACTACTCGTAAGCTAAGGTTCTGCGGATGCTGAAATGATGAATGGGGTTGAGGATAAGAAAAAGCAAAGCCAAATTGCAAGAGGGCACCTGCAAAAAATAGATTAAGTTGATTTAAATATTGTCACAATTAACATGCTCATGCTTTCATGTAGATTTTACTCAAAAAAATCCTCAACTTGAATGAACCCTTCAAATACCAAATGAAATGAAGCGAAAGCGGATGAGGTGAAATGTTTTTACCGTGGAGCGAGGAGACGTGACATTGCTGCACGTGGAGAGGCTGCCGCTGAGGATCTACAGAAGCACACGGATGACACACGACATGAAGTTTGAGATGCCTTCATGCATCCTTCCAGGTGTGATGTGAGGAATGAAATCAGCTCAAGCGGGTTACAAAAAAAGCTGAAATGAGATCATTTCATGATTTTTGTGCAGAGAAAGCGAGAGAGCGCGGCCATTCCGGTAATGGAGCTGCAATACAAAAAACAATGTTTTATTAATTTTTTTCAAACCCACACTAAGTGGCCGGGAGTCATCCAACTGCAATCAGAGGCAAAATAAACACTTTTAATTAACACAATAGATGATTATTTTTTTTTTTACAAATGAATTTGTGAGCCCCACCTGTCTGATTTCACTCTTCAGTTTGTGTATTCCTGAGCGCTCCGTCTTGGTGGCGCCGGTGTGCCCCAGTTCATGGATGGAGATGGCCGGACTGGTGGCGGTTGACTGGATAGGTCGCACTGATGCACATGGATGAGAAAATCGACTTGAAACTTCTCGAAGACACAACTATAGAAACTAATACAATCCGATTACAGGTTTAAAGACGGCTGCTGCTGTCAGTCAGATCAAATAACGACAACTCACTGCTTTTTTCCACCCCAAACTCCTTGCCACTGAGGATGTGATGCAGCAAGTTCTTCATGCCAAAAGGACTGAGGCTCATCAGGCTTTCAGAGGCTTCCTCCCCTTACAAATGAATGAAGCCGTATTTCAATTCTTACATAGTGTTATGGTTCATTTTCCACTTGCACACATTTGAGTTCATTTTGCCTCTGGCCAAGAATATCCTCATAATAATTTTTTAGAGCAAATTATGAACCGCAGATCGTTTGGAAATGTATCAAGCGTTTCATTAATCCTTAAGCAAAGCTGCAGGGAATGGGCTAAGTGTTTTTTTTAATGTTTCATACCATTCGTTTTGGGATTTAAACATTTATTCTGTTCCTTATGTTTAGTACAGTATGTAGAATCAGTCTTATGCTGTTTTACTGTTTTTACCAGGTGGGTGTTTCTACAGTAATCTGTGCAAAAGTGGTGGAAACGTAGACAGTTCTCAGAAATGATTCAAATTCCCTTTTGAACATTTATGCTGCATTTGAGGAAAGTGGGAAGTCTGACTTTTTCAACTTCATACCAAGATGCCGACTTCAATGTGACGTCACTCTACAATGGCGACCCCTTTGGAAACATAGACCGCGAAAGGTAAAAAAAAATAAAAATAAAAAAATAAAAATTACTGGAGTATAAAACTTGATAGCTTTTTTTCATTCCTAAATATTCGACATAACTTCACGTAACACAATGTACGTGACAGTATGCCGCTATCTCCCTGCATAAGATTATACGGTCAACTACTGAACTGTATGGTATGCTTATGAAATAAGATAAATAAATACAAAATATTTACCTCATTCGTCATTGCTCCTCTTTTATTGGATTTATTGCGAGAAGACAAGTTTGTTGGAGGTCAAAATGTGTTTTGAGGACCCAAACAAAAAACAATTTATCACTATCCGCCATTTTAGTTGTTTACTTTTGCCTCGAACGCTTTCAGGTCGGAACTGGGAAAATCCAACTGGGAAAATCCAACTATGATAATCCCGATTTCCGACCTTCCTCGAATGCAGCATTAATGCTGTCCCATGAAAATAAACACAAGATTCCCACCATTTTCCTTGACTTAATACATAGACCCCAAGTGGTGTTTAAGCACCTGTCAAAATAAATGCCTTTTTTGCTGCAACCTTTATTTCCTTCATTTATATATATATATATATATATATATATATATATATTATTTTTTATTTTTTTACTCTTTGTCATCATTTTGTGTTTTGATATTTGAGAGGCATTTATTTGATTCCCTGAAAGAATTGTCTATATGCTCCCCCACCTTAATCAGAGGCCCTTGAAATGGTGGTGGGTGTATGTTGAGCCCCAATTAACATGACACGTGCAAGTGGATCTGCGCCCAAGTTCCTACCAGAGCATCGCAGACTGCGCGCCAGCTCGGTGGCCATCACTTGCATGATGAGTCCTATTCTCAGTCGGAGCATGTCTCCAAATAGGGCGGGCTGGGAGCGCACATACATGGCCAAGTAGACCATGATTTCCTGCAAGACCAGCACACGTCTCACACTGGTTGTTAGAAAGAAAGAATAATATGATACAGTACATCATGGCAAGATTCACCTGAGTGAGAACAGCAACACTGATGTCCTGGCCGCTGGCTTCGAAGATGAGCGCGTTCAGTTCCTCAGGGGGAAGAGGACTGGAAAAGAAATACTTGTGAACAATTCAAGCACAAATTGACAGTTTGTAGCAAATTTGACTTACATGGTGATAACTCTTTCCCTGGGTTCAGGAGGAAGGCCCACGGTAATCTGCTTGTGGTGGGAAATAAGATCTGTGCAGGCCTATGCAACAAACATAAGAATTATGTATTTATTATGGAATTATATCCAATATTTTTTTTATTTGGTAATTTAAAAAAAGTATATATAGATATAAAATCAAAAATATGAATATAGGTTATATTATACATATATGTATATTTTTAATAATTGTGTATTTGTAATCGTATTATATCCAATATATTTATTTTATTCTTTTTTATTTATTAACTCATTCACTGCCATCGACGGCTATAGACGTCAAAAATTCATTTAAACTATTTCTATTAGTTTAACAATTTTCCCACTTTTGTTAACAAGAGTATAAATACCTAAAACATATATATATATTGTATTAGAACAGATGTAAAATTTTTGATTAATCCTGAGTTAACTTGTGCAGTCATGCGATTAATTACGATAAAAAATTGTAATCACATCTTTTTTAATCTTTTCTTTAAATTATTATTATTATTTTTTTAAATAAAACAAAATATTATTAAAAATTAGGGGCATCAGGCGATTACAATTTGTAATCCTAATTAATCGATGACTTCACTAGTTAACTCAAGATTAATTACAAATGTTATATCTGTTCTAAATGTACAAAAATAAATTCTAGGTTTTCATATTCTTGTTAACAAAAATGTAAAAAAAAAAGCCAAACTAATAGAAAAAGTTCCAATTAATTTTTGACGTCTTTTGCTGTCAATGGCAGTGAATGAGTTAATTTATATTTATTAAAAAATAATGGATATATTGAGTATATATTGATATAAAATCTAAAATATGCATTTCATTCACTTTTAATGTCATGGAGAACTTAATTAAAAAAATTCAGTAGGTTAATTGCAAAAGTCAAGCTCATATAGAAAGTCAATTAAATAAAAATTGACTCGAGCGGTAAAGGCCTTTTCACACTGCACTTAGCAGCGCACTTCTGACAAACCCTTTTATGATACAAGGGTGCAAGGACAGAATGCCTCGCCGTGCTGTGCCGACATCAGGAGAGCCCATCTCATAGGAGAGTGCCAGGCGGAGCGATTTTAAAGTGCTAACAGCAATTGACCAACCAGCGGGAAAAGACTCCTTGTTACTTCCTAGTTGGCTGCTACGCAACTTTCAAATTTGGGCAAGCTCACACAGAGGATCTGTCGTCCTCATGCGCTGCCTGCACACCAAAAAACCCAAGTGCAGTGTGAAAAGTGCCTTAACTCCATTTCACTGCTATGCTAAAACTAAAAATGGGTTTTCTGACCTCAGCGAGGACCTCCACTCTCTTGCGTAGTATTCCCGAGATGTATCTGATGAGACCCCACTCCTTGCAGGCTCCAGCCTGCGCATATAGTTCCTCCAACAGGGTGCGCACACTCACCCAACCATGGCCTGGACCTGACACCTCAACCAGAAAATCAGCTCCTCTGGCCAGCAAACACGAAAAATAACTTGTGAGTAAATCAATTCTTTTGATTGTCATCATTGCTGGTCTTTTTTTCCTTACTTCATCATATAGAGAATATAAAGGATGTCTGCTTGGTCCTGCAGAGTGGGACACTCCTTCAGCTGCCTCACCAGCACTGCAAAATCCGTGTTGCCTTGGGCGTCTCGCGGCAGGTGGAGATCAGCTGCACTGCGACACTTTGTCCAATAAATGACACATTGAGTCGAGGTTAAGCTGTTTTGAGTTTTTATTTCATATTCTTGATATTAACTCATTCACTGCCATTGACGGCTATAGACGTCAAAAATTCCTTTGGACTATTTCTATTAATTTCATTAGTAACTTTTTTTTCACTTTTGTTAACAAGAATATGAAAACCGAGGAAAAAAATGTGTTTTAGAGTTAACTGGAGAAGTCGTGATTAATTACAATAAAAAAATGTAATCACCCGATGCCCCTAATAAAAAAAAAGATTATTAAAAATTAGGGGCGTCAGACAATTAAATTGTTTTATTGTAATTAATTGCATGACTTCAATAGTTAACTTGCGATTAATCAAGAATTTTATATCTGTTCTAAATGTACAATAAAAAGATTTTCTCTAGCCGTCAATGGCAGTGAATGAGTTGAGATCCATGGACTAACTAGTAGGCCTTCGTCCTCACTAGGAAGAAAACACAGTGTAAACTAGTGGGAAAAGCCTCACTTTTTACTTCCTGATTGGCTGCTACAAAGTTTGAAGATGAACACGGACCTTAACTGGATATCAAGGATTTTGAAAAACGGCTTCCCATACTGAGAGGGAAATTGAAAAATGGCAGGTTTGCCTACCTTGTGCTGCTTCGCATGGGAAGCGAGCTGAGGAACTCCCAGCAGGTTGAGAGATTTGCGATGCTTGTTCATGAGAGGGGCAACTGGTAGATACATGGAAGACTCTGAAAAATTTACAAATATGTTTGTAAAATATGCTCACAGTGGCGTGGTAGTTTAAATAGCACTAAATAACTTTTCAACCTTAATAACATATTTTTATAACTCTTCTGATGAAACATGGACTTAAAACTAGTTGAATGGTACCTTTGGCATGGCCTGAGGGGGTCTGTATCATTTTTACTGACACTTTGAGGAGGATGGTAGTAACACTGCCACACAAAAAAACTACAAATGTGCTGACTGCTTTATGGCATACGTCACTTCCCCCCTTTCCCCCTTTGTTATAAAGACTGAAGTCAACTTTTCTGGCAGAAGCTGCAAAATAACTGAAAAGTTTGGTCTGAGGAGACAAAAAAAACAAAGGACACTCAAGGACCAACATTGGCCTGGCTTTCGCTCGCTGGCGTGAGCTCAAAAACAATGCAATGCGCTTGTCCTCATGGGAAATGTGGTCTTCCTTCAGGCATAACAATACCGCTCTTGTCCATATGGCGTTGCCATAATCAACATAAACTGAAAGTTCCTTAGTGTTGCTTTAAAAAATATGTAAAATAATAATAATAATAATAAAATAGTTTATTTTTCATTTTTTTCCCCTAGGCAGCGCAGGGAGGCATGCACCTGACATGTAACTTGTTTTTTGTTTGCCCCACTATTTGTTTATGGCATATGGCAAAGACACATAATAGCAAACAAATATTCAGTCAATAATGCAATAATAGACAATTACAACTTACTGGGCATGTTAAGACCTTGAACCTGGGCCATCAGAGACAGGATATCTCTAGTGGTGTGTTCAGCACTGAACACGTGGTGCTGCCCGCTCTGGATGGGAGGAAGATGACATCTGGTGGTGGTGCTGTGGAGGAGTTGCGTCAGGTATTGATCAAACATGTCGTCGGAACCTTCTAGAATGCATGGAAAAACATTTGGTTAGCGATTGCACTCAAAATTCGTAAATTTTTAAAGTTTGGAACTTTCAATGGGAAATAACATGCATGTAAACTTCCAATAAATATTGGCCTCATGATGTACCTGAAGGCTCGCAGTGGCTGTATTCTTCGCCATAGTCTTTATCTTCCTCTTCATCCTCTTCAAGTAAGCTGTCGTCGTTTTCTTCATCCAAGAAGCTGAGGCGAGTATGAAAGGAAGTATTTTGTAGACTGGATAAGTCCGACATCTGGATCCTGAAGGCACAATAAATCTTAGATGTACCCAAATGACACAAATTTAGGAATATGGGGCCTTCTCTAAACTTTTCAATGCCCAACTGTACAACGTTTCAGTATGAACCACAAAACGCCCAGCAGGTGTTTGGTCCATAACAATTTCCAAGGGCGTGTGCCTTTCTGTGACTCTTCGAGTCTCTCTTTATCACTGTTGATACACTTAACAGTTGGACATTGAAATTAAGTCAAATTAAGTTCACCTGTAAGAGGTTAAAATACATTTAAGTTCATCCTGAAATTTCCCCAGAAAGACCAGTACCACATTTTTATTTTTTTATGAGTGTTGTAAATTAAAATGAATGTGAGACATGCGGAAACAGACCTTGCTCCACCAAAATAGCCATCCTGAAGCTTCCTCAGCGTTGCTAGGATACACGGATCAATTGCCTCGCCATCTTCAACTGGGTAAGTGAGAGTGTCAACTACATTCACGTCACTTGCAAAATGAAACCTTATCAGTACTAATAAAGTGACAACAAAAAACACTCAGGTTCACAATCCAAACTCCTTCTTTTTCCTTTTTTTTTTACATTTTCACACAATGATTTCGATCAAAAATAATGAAGAATATTTAAAAAAATGAATTCCAGCAGAAAACTTCCTTTATTAACTGTACAGGAAATGTGTAAAACAATACGTTTACAATTTAACCGGCAAAATTTTTGAAAATGTGCTGTGAGAAAACAATTTTTATTAGGGTGCCATAAAAGGCCAAAAATAACAATGACCTGTACCTCTCGCAGATCTCTAAAACTCTTACATTTAATAAAAAATCCTCACACACACATGAAACTCTCATTAAACAACAAATATCTCTCTTTCTCTCTCCCTCTCTCACAAACATACACAAAAAAAGCTCTCACAAAATACACAGATGCAAAAAAAATACACACAAAAACTTTCAGTTGTTACAAAAAAAAACTCCCAGGCTCCCAAAAAACTCTCACACAAAACCTATACAGATAAAATACTCACACAAAATCCCTCAGACTCACTAAAAACGCTCATATAACAAAAATACTCTCTCACACTTATGCACACACACACACACACACCAAAAAAGCTCGGATACAAAAACACTCACAACAAAAACACAGGCAAAAAAAACTCACAGCCTCCCAAAAACATCTCACATTAGAATAATTCTCATGACACAAAACACACGCACACACACGCACACACACCCCAATGCAACAAAAACTCCCCATAACCAACATTTCACACACATACAAAAAATCTTTGACACTTTACAAAATACCTCTCACACACAAAATTCACAAACAAACTGAAAAATGCTTGACCTTAAAAACAAACCAAAAAAAACCCTCACGCATAATGAAATCTCTCATTCATACCTAAACACCTCTCACACACACCTAACACTCTCCTTTTCATCAAAATTTCATACACAGACACACACCAAAAACACAGTCAGCAAAAAAATAAAAATAAACCAACAACAAAAAAACTTTCGCACCATCAAAAAAAACGCACGCACCCATACAGAGACATATTTGCGTCAGCTGATCTAATGCCCTTTCATAAATTAACCAGCGTTATGGTCTTTGATAGCCAACTACCGTAAGTTATTTCTTTAAAATGTCTTTGCATTCAGACACAATTTCAGAAGGGTATTATAATTTGTTCTTAGGTGAAGAGACTTTAGAGGCTATTTGGTTTACCCAGCATGGTGCGAGTGATGGGGAAGGTCAGGGTAGGTCGTCCTGTAATCCTCCAGCAGGAGGAAAGATAGGCTACCTCCGTACGCAACATCTCCACGATCATCTGGTTGTCCAGGGCCAAGTAGAAATGATGTTGATCCAGAAACTTCGCAGCAGGAGAAGACAGGATTGTGAACAGCACAATGGAAGTGTAACGAGGAAATATTGAAGATGAAGCTTGTTGTACCTGAGGGGTGAACATGTACGAGCGGTTCCTGATCACGTAAAATTTGGATGTTCCCAAAACTCCGATGTGCCTGTAGGGTCTGCCACTCAAATTCAGCTTCTTGCAGTTCCCTGTGGCATTGACACACATAAATTGGATCAGGATCAAGTGTCACGTAGTTGACTATACTTTGAAAGAAACAACAATTGGACCTGTTTAGTGTTTGATTGGAATCGTCAGAAAATAGCCAAAAATGCTGATTAGTTTTCCATGAATGTGTTTTTTACGTGAAACACAAATATCATTACTTTGCTGAATAATGCATGGCTGACTATACATAAACATAACATAAACATTAAGAAACCATTATTTTGTTTGCATTTGTGTTCAGGTACCCAGTCGAACATAAATGTGGCTCAGGATGCGAGCAGGCAGGACCCTGATTGGTAGAACCTCGGACAACATTTGGACCTTTATCTCATGCTGGCTCAACAAGTTCCGGATGTCCTCAGATTCTGCTAAGACACAAACTGACGCAAACACAAGTTCAAAAATGTCATTATGAAAAGGGGACATTTGTTTAAGCATTTATTCTAATATCCTTCATATCCAGCCTCATGTACTAGTACAGTTTTTGTCTTCACTAGTAAGACAATTCAGTGCACTATTAGAAAAACTTGTTCCACTACTACTTCCATACATTTATAAGATTTGCCCTCAAACCAACCTTGCACCACAACATCTGGCTTTAAATTTGTCGAGAACCTCCTGTTGAGAGGATCGATCTCTCCTGGTGCCAAAAAGCCCTTCAAAGACAACGCATATACATTAAATTTGGAAAACAGTATTGGCAGTTAACAACACAAGTGGTGCTCAGGTTGCTATGCTTCATTCAGCTACCTCAGCCAAAAGGCAGCCCAGGATGTACAAGGATTGTCCCCACATGTGAGGCACCTGGCCCATGGCTACTCGGTCCACGGAGTGGGGATTGCCGTACTCCTCCTCAACCTGAAATCCAATACACACTCATTCTCAGGTCATGTCACAATAATAATAATAATAATCAATCTCAAGTATAAAGACAGAGAGATTCTTATCAATGTACTTGTGCACTCTTTAGTATAACAATTCCACTATCTATCTATCTATCTATCTAGCTAGCTATTTTTCTATTTAGCTAGCTAGCTCGCTAGCTATTGAAATTAATTGATTAATTATAACTGCTTGATTTATAATATTACTATTTAGAAGTGGACAAAATTGCTTTAATTTACTCAGTATGTCTCTGTGGGGGAATTTAAGGTGAAGAGGGGCTTTTTCTCTTTACAGTACTGAGAGCAGAGCAAATGTGTTAATTAGATCTCTTTGTTTAAACTAGGCGTCAGCAGGTCTGCTTTGAAAAACAAACTCAAATTCTTATCTGATCTTTGCAAAACATCATTGTAGGAGGGGGAAGTTTGGTGAGTGTATTGATGTATCATGTGACTGTCTGGGAAGGAGAAGAACGACTGAGGATTGGACGAAGAAGATGGGGAGGGGTTTGAAGAATCAGGAAAGGATACTGGTGATTTGCTCAGGGGAAAAACGACACACATGCGGGGAAAAATGGCGGCGTTTGGCTGCAACTCCATGTGTCCATAAGCTTATGTAAAATAAATCCTGATTTCACCGATCTCATTGTCTGAGTTTGATAATCAACATTGTGAACACGGGAAAACAAAAAAATAGTTTTTCTAACACTATCTATCTAGCTAGCTCGCTAGCTATTTTTCTAGCTCGCTAGCTAGTGTCAACATTGTTAACATTTTTACTGTTTCAATTTATATTTTAACTGTTTTGAATTTTGTTATAGCTGTGTAGTAATAAGTATAACTATGTTAACATTAATTTAACTTGATGCATAGTGTATTTGTTCTCTTCCCTGTGAAAGGAATGTGTAATAAGGTTCCTGTGATTTATCTAAGGAGTATATGTTTAAAAAAAAGTGCAGGCAGAGTTTCTGTTCATCAGTTATCCGGTCTAAAGTTCAAGGATGAGCTGGGTCCAATTCATTTTCCAAAAGCTGGGAGTGAACTAAGATATGAGCTGTCGGAAGTCTTATCTGTTTTTTCTACTCTTTCCCCAAGGACTCAGGGAGGGGAGAAGCCATATCCTGTAAACACTGTTTTTGTATAAAGGTGCTGTGGATCCACTTTAAGGACACAATGAGAGAAATCACTGATTGAGTGAGCTCGGCTGTCTCAGAAATTTCTGATAATAAAACCTTCGAAGGAATAAACTGTTCACATGATCTCAACTCTGATTGTTAAACAATTTTACGAACACGCAGAAAACATGATCGTTTTCTAACACTGGCTAGCCATCTCAATGGAGCAATACCTTGTCACTTGGCACAGCATAAAGTTCGGGCAGCAGTTTGATGCCATTTTTCCCCCGGATCAAAATGCCCTCCAATGCCTCACGATACTCCTGTACCTGAACACAACATACAAAGGTTTTATCCAACATTACAGTAAATCCGTAGCCAAAATAAAAACATTTCCATCACTGGAGTAATGAGGATGTCTTTCTTACCTGCACTTGGTCTCCTGTAAAGATACCATCAATAATGAGGTAGGTCCAGAAGACCGGCCACTCGCATTCAATATTTTCAAATAGCTTCAGCTCAGCAGGATCATAATGCAGCCGGGTTGGGTCCTGCGAGACAGGACAACATATTTGATTCACTATGTAGATACAGAACATATGCGATATAATTCGTTGAGATCTAATACAAGAACTGTATTAGTCATATGAATATGATGAAAACAAAACTGTGAGCGCACAGCCAGGAAGCAATTACACTGTTCTGTTCTCATTTCACACAGTATTATGTAATAATGCCTAAGCCATTCTTATATTTAGGCTTCAAATCAAAGAGTGTTGAAAATCTCACCTCCTTAGGACAATGATATCCATCCCTGATGAAGCGGCAACAACCATAGCGTCCCTGACACAGAATACAAGTTTAGCGATATTACCCACCAAAGAAAAATCACACAAAATGTATGTAGGCTACAAGTATACTAAAATAATAATCTCATCTCAATTCACCCACAAATTTACTTACTATAGGAAATCTGGCCCTGTTTTTTTTGTTTTGTTTTGTTTTTCCCCACAAAGCTACTCCTGTATTTGGTTGCATGAATAGAAACAGGCGGTCATGCTGGTTAATAATACATGCTGCTACCTAGTGGAACATCATTTTATTGTTCTGCCTATTACTTTACATAGCTGGGGTAGAGAGATGAACAAAGAAAGATGCATTATTTGAAGTGAATACATTTTATTTTTGGCCAATTAGGAGACATCGGATCATTGGAATCACTGTAAAAACACACCCTTTCTGAATAGAATTTACAAAATGCGGTCTTAATAGTACCTGTAATTTACCGATGATCTCCGACTTGGTGATGGCCACCAATTCCGCATCCTCCACTGCAAATGCAGGGAATGAAATAACAGACAGGAGGCCGGCATCGATCTCCTTGGAAGTAGAAGCTCTGGGCAGCATGGAGCACAGGATGGACTAAAGTGTGTCAAAGGAGACAATATAACAGATTTTTTTTTTCATGTATTTTTTACTTGAAAATCTATGACAGCAGTAATGGCACATGCTCTCCAGCTCTCTGCGTATGGAAAACTGTTTGATCATTCATTCAATATCCTTGATATCCAATAGGAGAAGTCTAGCACAAAAAAAATAAATCTTAACAATAATAGTCTACACATGATATTGTTATTAATATTGCATTTGTGGAGTATGAATTGTATCCACCTAAGAGAGTGGCCATTTTGCCACTTGCTGTCCAGTGAAAATGACATTACAGTGCCTAACCTAAACCATGTACTATTTGAGCATTGTATACTACTCATAATACTATTAACATTATAAAATATCTAACATTCTTTAACATAGCGCTTCACGAGTAGGACTATCAACCAGACTACAATTTTGTCTTACTAGTAATGTAGTAAAGCATTTTCCATACTTGCACATGCTTAGCAGGTTGAAGGCACATTGTACCTGACAGTGTTCCACTTCATCGGGAAGAACATGGATGACGGACTTTGGGCCACCGTGGGCACCAAAAAGATCCAGTTCGTCAATAGCCTCAAGAGCTGCCTGGAAGCCCACAAAACAAACACACATTGGATTGGTTTATATATCACAACACCTAATGCAGTGATTCCAACCAATGTACAAATAATATTTCTTTATCATACTGACAGCCAGAACAGTTACATAATAATCCAATCGATAACAGAATGTACATATTGTTTATTGGTGTGCTATAAGATTTTTCAAATGGAATAATATGTGCCTTGGCTGAATAAAGGTTAGGGAATACTGACCAAATGAATTGATCTGTGAATGTAAATAGGAATCCCCACAAACAAACCACAAGTAAACAACGTCACACACCCTTCATAAGGGTTCGTAATTGCCTAGAGATGTCACAAGATGGCAGCAAAGTCCTACATTTCTTTTCTGAACAAAGCTCCTCAAATTACTTCAAATTGTTTCCTTGGGACTAAGAAGTGACCAAATGGCACACACACAAAAATCACAAACAAAGGCGGATCGTTTCCCCCTCAAAAAATCTCCGGTTAGGCAACCCCAAATTGCCGGACCACAAATATGCGGGTTACATTGTAATTCTGATTTGCAATTAAAATACCTTTGCGATTCCGACAGAGCTCCCGTTGAGCTCAGGGATGCCCTGGTTGGTTTTGTCACCTCGCTCCCATATCCCATAATCCTTAAAGAGAGCAACAGGCCTTGATTCAAAATGTCTTCATTTCTCACCCCCCCCCCCCCCCCCCCAAAAAAAAAAATTCACGATGCTTACCGCAACCTTGTACGCAGCCTCGATGTAGAAGACCAAGTTTTGGATAAAAGCCACCTCATCCAAGTTTGAGATGATGCGAAGACCTGCGTGACCACATGAAGTTTTAGGGTCTATGACAGGGGTGCTCAAGTTCGGTCCTCAAGAGCCCCTATCCAGCCTGTTTTCCATGTTTCTCTCCACTAACACACCTGATTCCTGATCAGGATCGTTATCAGGCTTCTGCAAAGATTGCTGATGAGCTGATCATTAGATTCAGCTGTGCTGCAGGAGGGAAACATGGCTGGCTGGATAGGGGCTCTCGAGGACCGAACTTGAGCACCCCTGGTCTATGATATGATGGCCAAAGAACTGAGCCATTTGAACATGGATACAAAAACAAAAATAACATTTACCACTTACATACACCAAACAACGTCTCTAATAGCAAAAACACACTCACTTTTAAGACAAAAAAAAACCCCTCTCATACACCATTAAACTTCTCATACACACTAAAAACAAAAAAACTTGGTTTCTCTAATTCACCGAAAGACTTTTTTTTGGCAAGTGAGCGAAATTGTTTTGGATTGTTTTCTGTGTGTGTTGTGAGTTTTTTTTGCAAAGGATGTTTGATACCACTTTTTCTCAGACTGATACTAGTATCAGTACTCAACTCTTGGGCAGTCACCGATACCAGGTACCGATACCACTAGTACTTTTGATAGTTGATATATTAAATTCCCTCTCCTCCCCAAAAAAAAACAATGACAAATGATTTTAAAGAAATACCTATACATCCCAATATAGCAATTTTCCTTACAATTGTTTGAAATGAATGGCACTTTTCTATTCTTTCATTCTCTAAATCCTGCTTGTAAAATGGCCACAAGTGGGCAGCTGAGCAGCCACTGACGCAGTTGGTATCAGCTCTGAGTATCTGTCCTCGCCCTTGAGTAACTGAAAGTTTTTCGTATGAGTGAGAGATCTTATTGGTGAACGTGAGAGTTTCTTAAGTGGTAGATGTTATTACTAGCCTACATACGACACCTCCTACAAACAAAGCCAAGTCCCAAACCTGATGCCGTCATCTGTGCCAACATCAGCAAATACATGGAGGTGGCATCCACCTGAAGATGACCCCATTGGTCGTCTCCCACCACTGTGGCACAAGTGGGCGTATCATATTTGGCATGCAAACAATCCTCGGTGCTCTGCGTGTGTTTGAACTTCTCCACCTTGGCAACCTGAAAAACAAACACACGGTGAAGTTACAGCACAGCTATCTTATCCCTTACATTTTCCATACACACAGTTTCCATTCACACAATTTTGACCCGGGCTAACATCCTCCTAAAAACAGACTCCATGAAATTTTCAACTCCAGAAGTACAGATCTTTTAACAATGTATTGATAGCCTGTCTGGCATCATCAATAAATGGATGATTGATACTGAACACGGGTCTGTCTTACCTGTCTTATCATGCAACGTAGAAGTCCTTGCATCAGTTTGACCACACTCTGTCAAGAAAGCACATTCACAGTATATGCTATTGATTTGACATACATACATGATGTTACATTGAAAGTTTTTTGTTGTTGTTTTTTAATATATATATATATATTAACTCATATCTGCAAATTAAGAGATTGGTAAAGACACACAAAAGATTAAGTTTGCTGTTTTGAATTTTTGAATAAAAATTTATAAGATTTGGACATGCACTATTTAGTCAAAAATAATTAATACATATTTAAAAATATTTAGATTTGTTTCTATATTACTATATTCATTTTTCATAATAAAAAATGGAGTAGATAATTTAAAATAATAATAATATATTTTTTAACTTTATCACCATTGTACATTTGAATGCAGTTTTGTGTTGTTGTTGTTTTTTATTAGTATTGAACAAGATTAAAACGTGCAGAGGATAATGACCTGTAAGACATGAATATCATTAGCAGCAATGCGGAATAATATTCGTCTTACTGTGATTTCATCACTCCCAGTTCAAATGCATATTTGATATCCACAGCCGTCAACGGCAGTGGAAAAGGTTACTAAAGCTCGAATAAGACAATATTCCCTACTGGATAATCCATATATGCATGCAGTGGATAAAAAGTCTACACGCCCCTGTTAAAATGGCAGATTTTTGTGATATAAAAAAATGACACCAAGATGAATCGTTTTAAAACTCTTAACAACCTGAATGCGTGATAGCCCCCTATAAACTGGACTCATGTTTTTGCACAAGTGTACACATCTTTCTTATAATTGAGAAGTGGCATTCAAAGTCACGTTAAATGGGAGCCAGAATACACCTGCCATCATATAAAGTGCCTCAAAACCACCCCAAATCATGTTGAGCTGTTCTAGTAGGCTTTTCCTGACTTACTAACATGATCCTATAACTATCTGTCTATCTTTGAATGTATATCTCTACTGTAAACAGATGTAGATTGGAGTACATTTGTATCCTGCTGAAGCACATCAGAGCCACAAACACAAACTGTTTCGTCATTTTCGAGCCAACATCCATGTGGGCGATGACGGAAAAGAGGAACGGCTACGACTGGCTGTCACAAACACCTGCTCCAGTTCGTAGGCCTTGGCCTTGTCCTCGTCCCGGTCGGCATTCTTGCGATAGGCCATGCCCAGCCCCCACACGGCCAGAATACTGTACACATTATCCCTCACCCATGCATCCTTTTTCTGGGCGCTGGCAGGCAAGAGCCCTGACACTGGGTTCTGAAACACACACACACACACACACACACACACACACACACACACACACACCCCCACACACACACACACACACACACACACATAATTGAATCACATAAATCAATACCAGGCAGAGAGAAAGGGACATGAAAGCTTCCTGAAAGGTTTATTAGCCCATTAATTCACTGCAATCAGTTTATATGAAGCATATTGGAAAGCTGACTGAGCATTTATTCGATATTCTTGATATCCAGCCTAAGGTCCATGCACTAGTACGCCCTTGGTCCTCACTGCGAGTAGTCATAGTAGTCGTGACATCATTAAATGGTGCACAGTGCACAAATTTGCCTCATCAGTAATGTGGTCGTCCTGCTACTAGTATACCAAAGTTGTCTTTCTACTAAAGACAAAGACCTTGGGTTTGATATGAACTCATTCACTGCCATTGACAGCTATAGACTTTAAAAATAATAATAATTTCAACTATTTCTATTTCTAGTTTAATTTGTTTTCCATTTTTGTTAACAATAGTATGAAAACCTAGAATTTATTTTTGTACATTTAGAACAGATATAAAATTGGTAATTAATCGTGAGTTAACTAGTGAAGTCATGCGATTAATTATGATTACAAATTTTAATCGCCTAATGCCTCTAATTTTTAATAATCTTTTCTTTAAAACAAAAAAAACTTCTTTTTTTTATTTAATAATCTTTTCTTTTTTTTAAAGAAAAGATTATTAAAAATTAGAGGCATCAGACGATTAAAATTTGTAATCATAATTAGTCGCATGACTTCACTAGTTAACTCACGATTAATCACAAATTTTATATCTGTTCTAATACAATAAAAAAATCTAGGTTTTCATACTCTTGTTAACAAAAGTGGGAAACATTTTAACTAATAGAAATAGTTCAAATTATTTTTTTTACGTCTATAGCCGTCAATGGCAGTGAATGAGTTAAGGATAGGACTAGGTTGCGCTAGTAAAATGACCGTGTTACTAGTAATGCTTTTTTTGCACTACTCTAGTCTTTCATTTATGCACTAGTAATCGGACAACTTTGATATATTAGTAGGACAACTACATGCCACTAGAGAGGCAAAATTACTAGTGGCCAGTTCAATGCTGAAAGGGGGCTACTAGTGCATTACTTACTAGTGATGTGTATGGTTTAATTATGAACTAGCAAGCTAAAAGTGGCACTAGTAGTGGGGGAGGGGGGATACTACAACACATACTTGCACACCTTAGTCATTTTACCGGTGCGCACTAGTTGTTCTAGTAGTATGCTGAATTGTCTTACAGGACAAAGAGCATACTAGTACACTAGAACAAATCATGATGGCGTCTTACTAGTAATTTTTTTCTCACTTCGAGTTCCTCCTTTGCACTAGCGTGTTACTAGTAGAATAATTTTAGCATATTAGTAGGACATGTTGCCAGTGAGTCAAAACTACTAGTGGGCATTTTGGTGCTTCACAAGGTTACTAGTGTATAGCACATGCCTACTAGTTCGGTTTTGTAGTGCTACTAGTGCAGCACAGTAGTTTACTAGCCAGGTTTAATTGCATTCTAGTAGGCCAAATGTGGAACTGGAAGTGGAAAAAAATATTAACAAGACAGTCATTCTACTAGTGTTGCTGAAAGGGAATACTAGTACATGGACCTTAAGATGGGCATCAAGGACATCAAACAATTACCGGTAAGGTTTTTCTGGCCTTCAATAAATTTGCACCGACTCTGGTCGACAAGTGCCTCGGTGGTATGATGAATAGAAATCAACACTGCTGCTTTATTTGAGATTTTAAAGAAATGATTAAAACATTGTGCAATGCACAAATAGGTGATATGGAACTATCGCATCAGAGTGGAATACTGGTGGTGGGAAGATACAAAGCCGACATGTCCAACATGCTTCAAAGTGAATTCAAGAGCCAAGTCCCAAGCGACAGGCCTCTCTCTAATCTACGTCGTGGTTGACCTTCGCCCGTGTTTGTTTCCATGCACTCCACGCTGGTGGAGCCTGAACCTCGAGGGACAACGCAACATCTGGATTTGTCGATGCAAACAAACATACAGCATGTCCCAAATATTGACTCCCACAACCAATGGATAGCCGTTAAATACAGTTTCGGTCAAATCAAAGAAAATTATAGTGCATTTGCCCTAACCAAAATTTTTAACGAATACTACATTTGTCACTTAAACATGAGCGTTAATATCTCTTTAAAGGCATTTTTAACATAGCTTTTTGGATTAGTGTAATGGGCAAATAAACTATTTTACATTTTAAAAAATGATTTATGGTTATCAATTTCTAATTCAACATAACTCTTTGTACATTTGCGTCTTATGTGCTAAATATATTAGGGCTGTCAGTTTAACATGTTAATTAGATTAATTTATTATGATGGAAATTAGTGCATTAAAAAAAAATAACGCAATTGATCGTGAGTGGCAAAGCATTTGAAATTTGGCCCATTGAGAGACCCGTAGGCTGCAGAGTGACAACAACAGACATGGACAAGACTTTGACTCGGAAACGAGTCATATATTTAATATATACAGCATTTTTGTTACTTTTTTTGCAATGCAGCCATTCTCAAATGCGACATGAGTACCACTAGTACTGTGCACGGGCTCTGGTGGCCTTTAGTGGTTTGCGCAAGAATCACTGAAACAAAGGTTCAAATTGTGCATGACACTAGATTTGTTTATACTTAAACTTTGGTTTTTTTATGTAACTTTCATGCGCAATATATTTTAATTGAATCATTATATATATATATATATATATATATATATATATTTTTTTTTTTTTTTTTTTTTTTTATATTCAAGCACATGTAGAAATTGTGCAACATTTACAACCATTGTGCTATGACTTCTACTACCAGAGACAATTTCCTTGTATGTTTTTCTTTTAAACACACAGTACTAGGCCAATATGATGATTTTGATTCTAATTTGAATAATTATGGATATTGGATGTTTTCATGGGGGGAATATGTGCTAATGCTACACCTCTCAAAAAAATGTTGTAAAGCCTAACAAATACAGTATCTCTGCCCATTAAACACAAACATATCCTAATCATCTACTTTAGTTATTCTCAAACATTCACAACACATTAGCGTAGTAGGCCTAAGTGTCCATCAAATACAAGACAGTGGTCTTGTTATTCCTAAAAATGTCAGCTGCTGTAACATTACGTTTGAACATTAACACGTCACTTAAAAACTGTACAATTAAAAATAAATATACTTGAATAATGATTCAATTAAAATGTATTCCACATAAAAGTTAAAAATGTTTAACTTAACTTAAAATGTAAACACAACTGGACAGTACGTAGGCAGTGATTCTTTTTTATACCACTTGAGGGAGCTCGCGTACCAGTTGCCGTATTTGTACCACACTTTGTGAATCACAGTTTCTATCTAAATTTCAGCCTCCATTTTGCCATGATCTGAAATGCATACAAGTATTGAGTACCTGGTGACACAGAATAGTCTCCTGGACAAGCCTGGCATATCCATCCAGCCTCACTCCCGAATTACTGCGGCTCCTCATCCTCGCTTAACAGCCTGGTTATGTCCGAACAAGCCCACGTCACATGTTTCTTTTGTAAAGCACGATTCGAAGACCCTTCTATTAGCCGCCCTGCACTGCAGTCAGTGAACCATCCCGGGCTGGTGTCATCCACACACTCCACAGACTCTCCTCTGCACACGGCTGTGTAGCTACGCTTTCTTACCGAGGGGCATCCACGCCGCTGTAGACATTATTGACACGGTCGCAAAAATCAACAACAAAAAAACCGTGAAGACGTCAAAGGCATTGGTTGGTTGTCACAAACGACGCTTTGTCGCATGAAGTCCAACAGAAAAAAAAAATACATGTTCATGTATTGGCATGTAATTGTCGACAGAGGGCGCTAAATGACTTTCCCATCGTGGTTGACATAACCGTTCCAATGTAAACACTAAACAGTCCTCTGCCCTCAATGTTTTACCGTAATGCAGTCATTCCGGCATGGGAAGACAGTTTTTTTTTTGCCTATATTTTTTCCTATTTTCTGAATGGATTATTTTAAATTCCATGGTGGTGGTGGTGTTGGGGGGGGGGGGGTTCTTATGTGAAGAGAGAGAGAGAGAGAGAGAGAAAGAGAGAGAGAGATACATACATACATACATACATACATACATAGATGGATACATACATACATACATAGATACCTAGATGGATACATAGATAGATAGCGTACTGACTTGGAACGTAAATAATAACGGTACGTCTCAGCCAATCACTATGCAAGCCTCATAGTTTTTCTGTCCAATCAGTGAGGACCTCGGCTGGTTGCTGCCTCACCATCATTTGCTAACAACTAGCTGGATGAGACGCTGGCTAGCTAGCCTGACACGTTCCGAAAGATCGTTTGTCTTTTTGGGGGAGTGTTTTTATGTGATCTTACACATCTGACCGATCTTCCAAACGACTACACCGAAGGTAAAGAGACACGTTTTTGAGTCCAGTAGATTCATGCTTGATGAACGTCGTGGAGAGAGGGAGAAGTGACATATTGATTGTTGATGTTGCCATGCATTTAGCAGCAGAATCGAACATGAGCCGAAAGGAAACTTTTCAGTGAAGCGTCACAGATGTATGTATTATTGTAGTTATATACGAACGAACAAACGAATGAATTAATGATTCGTGCATAAACTCATAATTCAATAGCTACTGGGACATTTCTAAGTTGGAAACTTCCCATGGATACTAACGGAATTTGATGCGAATAAACCAGGAAATGACATAATAGAATAATAGGCTTTTATATAGAGTTGCCTGTTGTTGGATTTTTTTTTTGGGGGGGGGGGTTCTTTCAGTTTTTCCTTGCCCTCTTGTGGTTCGATTAGGGCATAGGTGTCAAACTGCAGTCCTCCAAAACCTGCAGGACTGTGGATTGTTTGACACCTATGGATTAGGGGATGTCGTTGATATTTGTCAACTGTGGGCATGTGAAGCCCTTTAAGACTCTTGTGTGATTAAGGGCTATATACAAATTTAAAAAACTTGACTTGAGAAATATGTTTTACCTGAATTGTGATCAAAACACATTTTATGCAGGTACAGTGCAGTCTACAAGCGCCCCAAGTTAGTTTTTAATTTTTGTTTCGTTTTTGTTTTTTGGTGCTTTGTGTTGGGAGAGAAAAAAAAATGTTTCATGAACTACCCTTGATGCTAATGTTGGAGTGAAGTGGAGAGAAAATGGAGCAAATAAGGTACTGTGATGCCCTTGCATGTGGGCAAGGAGAGCTATCAATTTTGCATGGCTGTCAGTTTTGTGACATAACAAAAGGTTTCTATTTAGTCTTGAATGTGATACAGTTCTATTAAAATTGTCATTCTGTAGAAAAAGTTTCATTTTTAAATATTTACTCCCCCCCCCTCAAAATTTTCTGGCCTTTTTCCACCAAAAAGGTGCTAAAATTTCAACAAAAGTAAAAAAAAAAATATATATATATATGTTTTTACTTCTGTACTGAAAGGCAGTTCATATTCTGTACTTTTTAACTTGTACTCAAGTAAAGGAGTTGAATAAAGTACTTCTATTTTTTTTACACAAGCTTATGTACTTCTGTTTGCTGTAAATAGAGCGTGATTTCTTTCTAATAAACTAATTTGTCAGGAAAAAATGATGAACATTGACGTGTAATTTGACTAAATCAGATGCAGTTCATGCTGCTGTTCAGCCGGCAAGGAAAGCTGCGCCTCCAGAAGTGGTACGTGCCTCTCTCCGACAAGGAGAGGAAGAAGATCTCCAGAGATCTGGTTCAGACCATCCTGGCGAGGAAGCCCAAAATGTGTAGCTTCTTGGAGTGGAGGGACCTGAAGATTGTCTACAAGAGGTGAGTCATAACAATTCGGTACACCTGCTTAATCTAATGACAGTAAATACATAAACAATATCACAAAAATCAGCTCCTCACAAGTCAAAAGGTCTTCTCAAACGACATTTGAGCGTTTATTCGATAATATCTAGCATAAGGCCAATGTGCTCGTATGCTCTTTGTCCTCACTAGAAAGACATTCCAGCAAAGGAAGCATTAATTCAACTCAACTGAATTGTATTTATATCGCACGTTAAAACAATCATCTCTGCATACATGCTGTACGTGGATTAAAATCAGTTTTGAGGTCAAGCAAAATAAATAAATTAATGTCATAAGTTGGTAAGTAAATACATATAAATAAATACAAGTCGTCAAAGTGGGCAGAAAAAGACCAAATCCTGTCCATTTTAGTATTAAAACTAGCTAACTCTTGAATATTGTTTTTCAGCTTTTGCAACAGCTACTGCCAGGCAGTGCAGGCACTAAGAGTTCTGGCATTTTGCGCTCACCTTCTGTTGAGTTGGGCATGCCAGAAACACCCCCTCTGCTCAACAATGAAGGACTATGGTTTACTTATAAATAAAAAAATTAAAAAAGGGAATATTCCATGCTATGTGTTTGAATCATTCAAATACAAAGGCACTTTTCCTATAGTCCTATATAAGGATGGCATCACAAAAAGAGCGTACCCAGGTTTTTCCTGGCTCAAAATAAGGCAGAGGTGGTACAATTCTGATTGATTTGTGCTTCACTTGAGGAAGTTCTCCACAATAGGATTTGCTCGGGAAAGGCGGGCGGGGCATGCTGTTACAACACTTCGAGCTGATTGGATGAAGCAGAATCGTGTGCGCGTAACTTTTGTTTTCTACCAATCATGGCAAAGGATGAAATGTCGCCACCGACATGCGACTGTTGTGACTAGCTGATATCATGGTGTTGAGTTTATGTTGTCCGTTTTGCAATGTTGATATGCGCAGACAAATTCAGCGAGAACAGAATTAATTGCAGCGTCCACGCATTGGTCCACCGGTGTCGCCATGTTTGGTTTGTTGCTGGTCAGATTAAAATTGTTGATGTTGTCAACTCATGACTTACTTTAAATTGTCCCCTGTGTGTGTGCTAGATATGCCAGCCTGTATTTTTGCTGTGCGGTGGAAGATCAGGACAACGAGTTGATCACCCTGGAGATCATCCATAGATATGTGGAGTTGCTGGACAAATATTTTGGCAGTGTGAGTTTCCCATTATATGCCACATCCAATTTTTAACTCATTCACTGCCATTGACGGCTATAGATGTCAAAAACTAATTTGAACTATTTCTATTAGTTTCACTTTTTTTTCCACTTTTGTTAACAAGAGTATGAAAACTTAGAAAAAAATGTAGTGTACGTTTAGAACAGATATAACATTTTTGATTAATCGTTAGTTAACTATTGAAGTCATGCGATTAATTACAATTAAAAAATGTAATTCTCTGACGCCACAAATGTTTTAATATTCTTTTTTGTTTAATTACTTAATAATTTAAACTCAAGAGTAATCACAAATTTGATATCTGTTCTATATGTACAATACATTTTTTTCCTAGGTTTTCATACTCTTGTTAACAAAAGTGGAAAAAATGCAAAACGAATAGAAAAAGTTCAAAGGAATTTTTTACGTCTATAGCCGTCAATGGCAGTGAATGAGTTAATATGAGAACTAACTTGATTGATATCTGGATTATGTCCTCGTAGGTGTGTGAGCTGGATATCATCTTCAACTTTGAGAAGGCTTACTTCATCCTCGATGAATTCCTGTTGGGCGGAGAGGCCCAAGAAACCTCCAAGAAGAATGTGCTGAAAGCCATCGAGCAGGCGGACCTGCTGCAGGAGGTACATACGTGCACCCAGAACCAAAAACACAAAGCAACCGCAGCAATGGACTTGTAGGTTTAGCTGTTGATCTCCTTACGCTAAAGAACGGAAAAGACAATGACCACTAAAACAGGGATAAGAGTGGTCAGTGTTTTGAGATACCAGTGTTTTTGTTTTTTTACTAGCTAGCAAAAAACAAGATACAAGCGCTCTGAGGGCAGTGAACTCAACTTCACAACA
The DNA here is from genome assembly GCF_054856555.1 of Leptonotus elevatus. Taxonomy (NCBI): domain Eukaryota; kingdom Metazoa; phylum Chordata; class Actinopteri; order Syngnathiformes; family Syngnathidae; genus Leptonotus; species Leptonotus elevatus. Next base: position 19,682,188 of record NC_141241.1, on the reverse strand, counting down.
AGCTGTGATACATAGTAAACCATTCTTCAAAATAAGAAGAGAGGCTTCAAGCTGTTAGCTGAACATAAAACTGAGTAGTACACTTTGTGTTTAGAACAACCACATGGCTTAGCTGTTCAGTCTGCTAGCTTAATGCTAACATTTAAATAGTGTCTGTGTTGCTGTGCTATAAGCCTTTAAGCAACGGTTTGAACATTACAGTGTTGAGTCATTCTTTATCCTCTGCGAAGAATGACAGTGTCATACTGATGACCTAGGGGTCGCTACTCAATTAACAATGCTATACATTTACATTTATTTTGAGAAAAGACGATGCCCATGTGATGTCTCTTCTCCATCCGCAGGAAGCAGAGGCCCCACGGAGTGTTTTAGAAGAAATCGGGCTGACATAGACTTTGTTGCCAGAACAAAAGCTGGCACGTCATTGGTCTCTCCCGTTTACTGTCAGTGTTGTACTTGTTTGTATGTAATCAACATGTCTGTGCTGTATTCTTCTGAAATGTGATCACCTGTAACGTCCCGTGACTGTGGTGGTGCAAAGTGCGGTTCAATTACGTGTCTCCTCTGTAGCAGCTCCCATAGTCGTGTCGTCTATTGCGCAACATCGCCGAAACCAATGTAGCAACAAGAACACAGCCTCAGTATCAATTATGCATCTGAAAAAAATATATAGTTTAAACAACTCAAGATTTTAGTACATTGACTTGTTGGTGGTTCATTCTTGACAGTGTTGTAGAAGGTTCTGAACATGCACATTTAAGTAACACGGGGTTTCCCGAACTCCAGCTGGTTTCAGCAAAGCAGAAGCGCAGCGTTATACTGATACAAGCCTGCCCATTAACGAAAGCAGTTATATGGAATTCAGTTCAAAATATATTTACGTGTAGTGTTGTTTGTGAAAATCAATAAATTTTTATTTTGTAAAAGGGACAAATGACAGTCCTTAAGTCAAAAAAGTGACCCAAATAGAAATAGCTCTATTTTCTTTACATTAATGCTTTGGTTTACATTTAAACGCTAACATATGACCAAAGAACTGTGTTTTACCTTTCTAATGGTGTCTATGAAGGCCTAATATGACACAAAAAAGGGATATGGTATTGCAACATCTATGGAACAAAGTATATTTTTCATTTCAATCCAATGAAAGACAAGCTGTCAGTTGTCCATTTCTCAGTACGCAGCAGCAAAAGAAATTGGAAATGGAAATTGTGAATGTCATGTTTATGAATTGAGAGGGAGGGGGGGGGCATAACCACATGGTGTGTATTCTACAAATTCAGCATTAATTTCCAGAAAATGACACTTTTCATTTCTGCAAAAGAAACCACTTTTGTATTCACCATCCTTTTGACATTTATATTTGACAGTATTTAACAATAAATGTCTTCAAACTGGAAAACAAATGTTGACTTTTTCTTTGCAGTTTAATGATCACAAGATTTCCATAATAGCCGGTTGAAAGTTGCAAATGATCACTTGAAATTCTGAAAAGTTGATAAAAGTTAAGTTGATCAACAGCACCGACAGAAACATTACCAATACATTTTCATCACATTAATTTGTAAATATTGACATGTAATGACATCAGCAGCTTTTTGTATCATTATGAGAAAGTATCTATTTGATTTGTTAACGATAGGCATTCGGCAACTAACGGGTGGCAGAAAGCAAGTGACAACTGCTATTCTGAAGTAAAAACGATGATAGTGACTTGTTTGGGTTTTTGACGGCAAGTAAAAAAAAAACACAACGGAACCTGTCACTACTTGGAGCCTATACTCTCCTATCAATATACAAAAAAAATACTTGACAGATTTTGAATTGTGAAAGCCACTAAGAAGAACTTTGTGCAGGTTCAACAACATGTGTCATACAGTTTTTCTCTACATCGTCAACGCTTGGACTTGGACTCAAGTCATCATTGTTCTGAAGGAGTTGAGCTTTTTCTCCACTTGGACTTTTTGCCGAGCGTTTGTCCGAAGTCTCGTCTTCGGACTCTCGAGATGAAGTCATCGCTTCAGGTGAACGGCTCCGCTTCTTGTGCTTCTTCTTCTTGCTTTTCTTTTTGCTCTTTTTCGAGTGTTTGTGGTGGCGATGTTTCTTGCTGTCCTCATCGGGAATGCTTCGGTTTTCGTCGTCATTCTCAGGGCTGTGATGTTTGCTCTTTTCTCTGCTGCCTTTGTTTCTTTCTGCGTCACCATTTCTGTCTTTCTCTTCACTTTTATTCCTACAATTCCTGTCTCGATCTCGACTCCTTTTCCGGTCTGGGCTTCTGCTGCTGGACTTGTCTCGGCTTCTGCCTCGGTACCTGTCCCGACTACTGTCATAACGTACCGACCCGAATGAGCGTCTGCTGTCGTCTCTTTGATACTGGGACGTCCTCCTATCTCGACTCCTTTCACTGCGTCGGTCGTCTTCTCGTCTGCTGTAGGACCTCTCTGATCTCGGTGGGCTTCTGCTCCGGTGACTCCTCCACGATCTGTCTGCCCTTCTCTCCGAGTATCTCTCCGAGTGACTCCCCTTGATGCTGCGGTCTGGTGAAATGTGAAGGTCCCGGTCGGCCTCCCAGAATTCATTGCCGGGGTTTCGGAATACATGCAGGAAATTGCAGTGTTTCCCTTTGGGGCACTTGTTTCTGTCAAACAGTCCTGAGGGATAACAAAGTGTTGTCAACCTTCAGGGGTGGAAAATTTCTTTCAAATTTTTCAGAAACTTTCTTTCAAAATTTTCAGAAACTTTCTTTCAAAATTTTCAGAAACTTTCTTTCAAAATTTTCAGAAACTTGTTTTCAAATTTTTCAGAAACTTTCTGGTAAATTTCCAAAGGCTGATAAGATGAGGAATTTGTGAAATAATTAGGGGCCAACCTTTAATTTTGTAAATATCTTGTGTAGTCCCATAAATGCTCATGAATTCCCATGAAAAGTTGGCAATATTAAAAATTGATGGCATTTTGCAACACTATAAATCTCACATTGAAACTTGATCTCACCACAAATGGCATTCTTCCACCGTGTTACAGGACATATCTCACAGTGGAGCTGCTTGCCGGCATACCACCTTCCGTTAAATTTGATGAAGGCCTCTCTACACTGCTCTTCACTAGTCAGAAGACAACAAATTCAAACTTTTGTTCAAAGTCGAGATCATTTGTTATGCAGAAATCTTTTCAAAAGCGCTTGTTTGATACTTACGTGTCAAACTGGATGTAAACATTCCCTCGCAGGTGTGACTCATAGTTACAGCTGACCTAAAGACAAAGATCACGTCATAAGCTCGTCTCAAGATCACGATGTAATACTAATTACTAGTAGTGAGTCTCAGAAGGTATCTTGCAGGTGTACCTCAGGGCTCAGTTCTCATCCCATTTACAGGTACATTTCTCTCAATCAATTAGATTGTTGTAGAAAAGTGCATTTACTATATTTCATTTGTTGACTTCAAAAATTGAAACTCATACGGATTCTTTAAAATACATACAGAAGGAACACAGTACACTATTCATAAGGCAGACACCTAAAGTACCTAATTTCTATTCACTTTGATTGTTTCTATAACATTAAAAAAAATTAGATACTGAATTGTCAAGTGTGCTTAGCTACAAGCAATAATCACCAAAATTATGAACATTTAAGTACTGAAGATTCACTGCGTGTGTGTGTGTGGTGAATCTCTACACAAGTTACTGAAATAAATGTTTGCACGATACTGTATTCTAATTTACTTAGATGCACTAAAATATAATAGTTTTGGAATGACGGAAGTTGATAGGTGTTTTTTATTTTCAAATCAATTAGCACTATCCAATCAATTTTGGTGGTTGTGACAAGATTTACCTTAAACTGGACCACCTTGCCGACGGTTTTAAACTCGGGCAGAACGTCATGGTAGAATTCATTAAAGGACTCGTGCAGGTCTTCCTCGCTGTGCTCCAGTGACGCATCCCCGTCGTAGTCGTCACGTCGAGACTGTTCCATGCCGTAGGTTACGAACATAGCGCGGATCAATAGAGTGGGGCTGGTTGATGGGTAAGCGTGCTTTCGAGAACATCTAAAATCACCGGGAGTGAAAATGGCAAAAACAAATACATTTGTATGAACACTGGTAAAATGTCAAAAAATGAAGTGGACATAAATGACCACCATAGAGTCCAGAGGGTGACTAAAGTCATGAAATAAGCTAAGCCACTGTACCTGTCCCCAAATCGACAGGATCCGGTCTTGAGGAAGAAAGGGCAGTTTGCTACATCTCGCTCGGTCCCATAATTTTTAGATTTCTCCGTTACCGGAGCCTCAGGATTCATCCATGGCCCTCCATTAGCTAGCTGCAAAACAACCAACACGGTCAATTTCGGGGGACGTTTCCTCTGCTCAATACCAACACAGGTATTGGGTGACATAACAATGTTGCATTTTGTACCTGGCACATGCCGCAATTATAGAAACCATCCGAACTATACAAAAAAAATGCAATATAACAGCACATGACTGTGCAACATCATCAGGAGCAATCCAGAATCGTAATCACAAGATAAAAACATTTTTAAAAAAGAACAACAAATGAATGTAATGTATTAATGGGACGAAACAAAAGACACAAAACACTTTACCTGATTTTCTGCTTCATCCAACATTTTCTGAACAGCCTCCTACAAATGGTGTAAAGAGATGTCAGGTGAAAATGTGAAATAGGCGGAGCATATCTGTACCTTCTTGTTAAGACCGCATTCACAGGGGGCAGATAATCACAACAATTCTGGAAAACTTGATTAAGTTCACTAAAAAAGATCCTTAAAACACAAAGTTAAAAGATACGTCCTCGCCATGACAGTTCGGGTGCTGGTAAAGGACTTTTGCAACAGTATCTTTGTTAAGGAGTAGGATGCTTGCTGCTTGTGCCACTTTGTCAAGGAAAGAGTGATAAACACGTTTTTAAAAAAAATCAAAAACACAATGAACTTATGACAGTGTCAGCTCAAAATTGAGCATTATTGCCATTGTCGACTTTTTGGATATAGCCCTTCCATTGAATTTCAATAGCCGTAGATTGTATGTTGCGTATGTTTGATTGTAATAAAGCTTGAATCTCATTTCTAAATGGACATCATCAACAATGAAGATTAAGTAGAAGTGGATATATTTCTCTCCGGTTTTATCCTCCCACGGCTCGGTTCACCTCTCTGTCTCGCTTCTCTTGCTGCTTCTGCTCTTTTTCTTCTTCTTCTCTCCTCTGCTGAGCCTCCCATTCCTCCTTTATCTTTTGCTGCGGACACAGCAATTAAACGTAAACATCGCAAACATGCCAAACAAGAGTTTGAATAGTTGACTTCTCAGCATCAGAAAACATATCTAATTGATGGCCCTTGCATGAGGAAAATTATTCATTTCTCTTAGAGGTCAAATGAGGTGAGGGTGTGGAGACACTCTCTGCTAAAAGTGTCACACTATTGACCCAGATAGCCATGATTTGCTGCTCACAAAATAACCATTTTGCAGTTCATTTTTGGAATTTTTCCTTCATTATTCACTGAAAACTCAAATGATTTGTATTTGTGCCCAGGCCAAAGCCCGGTGTGACATAAAATTATTGCTTTGGCGCCATCCTATGGCATCTTGGAGCCAGGGAACTATAATAAAATGATCAGAGAAGCTTTATTTGGACAGACCAGCGCCATGTCTAACAGAGAAGAAAAAAAGCGTTGCCACCATTTTGTGGCATCTGCATGGTGTCAGATGTCATAATAAAAGGTCATTAGAAACCTAATGGCACCACCTGCTATTTGTTTGTCCATATAGATAAAGGGAGTTGTTTATTTAGGATGAGACCTTTATTTAAATATGGTGGCCACCATTTGAAGAAAATATTTTTTGACGGATTGCTGATGAAATCAAATAAAGATCACATTACCTCGTCATCCTCTCTGCGTTTCCTCGCAGCCGCCTCCCTCTCAGACGTCAGACGGAATTCTTCTTGTACGAGCCGCTCTCGCTCCAGCCACTCTTCATGTAGCCGTTGCCTGGGTAAAAAAGTGAAACGTGACTTAAACGCCATCTGACCCAAATCAGTTTAGCAACTGTGGCGTCAAGGCTTCTTCTATGTGTGCTGAATTTGTTGTACAAAGCAACAAAAGCAATGCTAAGATCTATATCCCACCTTTCCTCATCAACAATACTGGCATCTTCAACATCCTCTTCAGCCATTTCCTCAGAGGGCTCAACGTCTCCACTTTGTTCAGCTACAACAGAAGACGGTGTGTGTTTACTGTTTGGCATTATAAAATATCCTAAACAACAAATTTTCATACCACATTCTCTGGTCCGGGCGATTGCTTGTCGTTTCCGCTTTCTTCTTTCTTTCCTGGAGGCAGCCTTGCGTTGCTTGTAACTAAATTAAACAGAACAAACCAAGTTAAACCACACTGGTCATATTTGCAGAGTAGGTTATTTCCACAACAGATGCCAGGGCATATTTTATTTACTATACTGATTATAATAATTTAAACGGGAAATTTAACTTAAATTCTGCTTCATAAAGTGTAAAAGAGACTGTAAAAAGAAAAAATATGAATGTATTTGACATCCAATAATCCCCTATAGATGCCACAAGATTCCAGTAAAATACTACAAGTCTAAATGAATCTCGTCAACTCACTAGCTCACTGGCACCAAAATAAAACAGTAACATTAACAAAGCACTACTTTTGTCCAGATTAAGCTCTCAACTCACGTCAACATAGTTCCTGGCACAAAAATGCCATGAGTCAGCGGCAAAGCATTACCTTTGTCTAAACCATAAGTCTCAAACGCTAGTAGTCTTAGTTCATAGCGTAAAACAACGTTACAGAAAAACACACTTACTTTAAAGGAGGAGCACAGTTCATTGGAGGAATAGACGCTGCCATCACAGCTACCGCTAACGATAGCTAACTACCTAGTCAGCTAATGTTTATAAGCCGACTGCTTTAATGTTAGTAAATATCAAATCACGGTACGTAAGATTCAACGAAGTGACACAATATTTACACGATTTGACGCAATTGTAGGTCATTTAGGTTAGCTAGTACCACTGATCTGTATATTGTATATATCAGTGGCAAGTACCACCATGCGAATTTGTTGTTTGACAGAAAGGAGTACTTCCGGTGTGAGAAAGAACTGCTTCCGACGTCAAATAATGTTTGACAGATTTTGAAAAGTTGATGTACTGTACATCACTTAAAATTAATTGAGTTGTTTAGAATAATACATATATTTATTTATTCCCAATTTTGATTAAATTAACCAATTATTTTATTGGATAAACGAGTCAATACATTTTAATTAACATTTTTTTTAGAAGATTTATTTCAAATATATGTATACAAATATTCAGCAATCTTGATCATAATCATCTAGGCGGCCTGGATAAAAGTGCCAGCCATATATGGTGTACGCATACGGGCTAAACTGCCAAACTCACTGACAATATAAGAATACTGTATGTACATTTCTGGATGTTTCATTTATATTATGGAATTATATAATAGGAGCTGCTTTAGCTGCCAAAGAATAATAATAATAATAAATGGGATACATCAATTTACACAAACGAGAAAGACTGCACTTCAGTTAATAAAATACGAATAAGTTATGGTTTTCCTATTGTTGTATTTGTCCTTTTAGTGTGCAGGGGTTTATATTACTGTAATACACAGTATTTATTTAAATTTGTGGTTAAGTCAGTCTAGCTTTTGAAGCCTTTATCTGTGTGCCAATGCTTTCCCGATTGCTTTTACTTTGTCCATTCAAAACGCACATACCTAACAAATGTATTTGCCCATATGTCATAAAAACAAGAAAACTGCTATGATGTGGATTATTTTGGTGGGATCTCAATGTTTTTGCCATTTTGAACATAGTAAGACATTTCAATCTTAAATCTTAATGAATTTAGAGCCAAATTTGAGTCGATTCACTGGCTTCTCTGCATTGCCATTCCCGAGACATGTTTTTTTTTTTCTGCTCAAGCAATTAAATAACTATATAACATCTTAGTCATGTAATATTAATTTTGCGTAAAAATGATTTTGATAACGACCATTGCTGTTAATTTATGACAGCTGTGACATAAACCTGCATGATATTCAGTGGTGTTCTGTGTTAAGGGTTCAATTCAAATTTATTTCACTCTTTAAAATAAAATAAATTAAAGGGTACAGAAAGTAAACTTAAACTACTGTACTTCAAAGTTCATATTATAAAAGGTGCTACAAACAAGAAATCAAATATGAGCCAGCTTTATCAACAATAAAGTATGAAGCACATAAAAAAAACACACACACACTCTAATTACTTGAATTCTTATGTGTTTAAAAAAAAAAGAAGTTTTCCAAACTACTTAATTTTCACACACACAAAAGACAAATAGCTTTAATTAAGTCTTCAGAAAACAGTCAATATTGTTTATTTCCCACATAGGATAAATGAAACATACAGTATACTGTATCTCACAAAAGTAAGCACACCCCTCACATTTTTTGTTGTTGTAAATAATTCATTATATCCATCATTGGACAACAATGATGAAATGTCACTTTGCAACAATGTAACCCAGCCTAGGCAGTCTTTATAACAGTAAGCTATAGCATTACTGTCACCTCACAAAAACTCAACAACTATTCATGTCTGAACCGCTGGCAACAAAAGTGAGAACACCTCTGAGTGAAATGTTTCCTTGTCTATTTTCAGCTCTTCAGTGTTTTTTCAGTGGTCAGTATGAGAAAGTGTGAGAGCGATAACACCAAATTTAACCCACCTGCTCCCTAGTCACCATATTGTAACCCTAATTATTCACATGACAGGATAAATGGCAAACTATGCTCAATGTCTACATGTACTCACTTTACAAAAAAATGTGAGGTTACTTTTGTGAGACAATGTATACAGTATATCTAATTTGCTATGCCACTGTTAGTGCAGGACCCCTGCTCCCCACCCCACTACATTACTTCCAGTAGGAAGTTACATGTTCCATTTTACATCTTTTTCTTTTCATCACTAAGCCCTCAGGTACTCGGAAAATAATTAGATAATTCATTATAAGCAGGTACAGTGTATTGACTACACCAGCCTTCATATAGAAGACTGTAGTTCCTCGATAACACTCATGCACTTTTCTTGTTGGGTGTGCCTCTGAGGAAGAAGGCTGGCCTGGTAGTGCAGCGGTAGCAAAGAATCTGAGGCACCACAGCATACAGGATATTAACCAGCAGAAAGACAGGTTGGTTGTCAACAGGCACTCTGTAAGAGAACGGCGTCCGTGTGTGAAGAGAGGCACCGATATGAGAGAACTGGGCCTGGTGGAAAAGAGAGGAAGGGGGGGAGGGAGGGTATTTTATTGTATTTACTTTAGGGTTTTTTTTTTTTATTCTAATATGTGTTCTATGAAATGGTACCAATTCATTTCCAACAGTATTCTCTTCATTTTATAGTGTTTTTCTTGGTTACCCTAGTGATTCCAGTAAAATTCTGTCCGATGTAAGGCTCTCTGTTGCCATGTTCAGCTCATCTCTCCAGGGTCTTCAGACTCTTAAACTGCTGTATATTAGCAATGTTTTTTTTTAACCAATCAGCTTTAAAATTCATTCATTTGGATGTCAACATTTTTCTGTCCTCTGATTAATTGATCAGATAAAGTTGCGTTCGACAAGCAAACAACATCTATGATCTGAAGTTCTGAACACATGATAACCTTCAATAATCAAAATTGCTGGTGAGTATAATGTATTCAATTGATATTTTTTATGATTCTGACCTGCTTCAGATAATGTGTGGTGGTCAAGATGAGTGCTGTTATATTGTGTTTTGTGCAGTATTGTATTGACGGTTTTTATAACTGCAATATGTGCAATGTCTATAACTGCAGTTGTGGTATTAACTCATTCACTGCCATTGACCACTATAGACGTCAAAAATGCATGTGAACTATTTTTATTAGTTTAACTTTTTTTAAATTTCATTTCATTTTTTATGAAAACCTAGAAAAAAAATTTGTATTGTACATTTATAACATATACAATTTGTGATTAATCGTGAGTCAACTATTGAAGTCATGCGATTAATTACGATTACAAATTTTAATCGTCTGACGGCCATCATTTAAAAAATAAATTAAAAAAATTAGGGGTGTCAGGCGATTATTTTTTAAAAATTATAATTAATCACGACTTCACTAGTTAACTAACGATTAATCACAAATTGTATATCTGTTCTGAATGTACAATAAAAAAATCTAGGTTTTCACACTTTTGTTAGCAAAAGTGGAAAAAAAAATGTTAAACTAATAGAAATAGTTCAAATGAATTTTTGACATCTATAGTCGTCAATGGCAGTGAATGAGTTAAGAAGTTGGGTAAGTCCCAAAAGGAGGTCCAGGTACCAAAAACACCACCCGCCACCTCTTTGTACAATAAAATATATATTTTTTAATAATAATAATAATAATAATAATAATAATAATAATAATAATAATAATAATAATAATAATAATATTACTTGACATAATTTTTCCACAAATGAATAAATGTTTAAAATCCACGTGAACGTCAGCTTTACAGGTGCTACGTATGCTGTGCAGGCTGTGGTAATGTCTATCGTAACACAAAACGGCATCAGATTTCATAGTAAAAGTAATAACATCCAGCGAGTGGCAACACCTGTTACAATTTTCCTGAGGGAGAAAAAAAAAAGTCATCTATTTGAGGTGCGCTGCTTATTTATTACTTAGTGTAAAAAGTACGTAAACCTTTGGTTGATGTTGTAAATTCATCATGGAGACATTTCGTTGTTTAATAATGAGCTATGATTATTTAAAATAAAACAATGGGGCAAAGCAGTAAAGCTATATATGTGCAAGCAGGTCGTTTTTATGAAGCCTTTACAAACTAAATAATAAATATATATAATAAAGATATACAGTAAATTATTTCTTAAGCCTTTCAGGAGCATAACCTTATTGCAAAGTGTTGTTTCTTTTAAATCACCCTTTGATTGGTGCGGCTGGACACGTCTCACAGCAAACACGGTTGTCAGGGCATCAGCAGCCCTATTTTTAGCTTTGTTCAGCAGCTGACATTTATATGAATACCACCAATACCAGCATTCCTCCCGGTCTGAAGTCAGCTTCCCTCCTCATCTAGCCAGTGAGTGATGTGTCAGCCTGCAGCTCCAACACAACAGCTGCTTTGTTCTCTTTGGGTCACACTGCCACTCTAATTGTTTGGAGTCACTTTTTTGGTTTGGTTTACATGCAAAAGCATTTCAAGTTAACCGTGCATCCACTACAGAAGACATTTGGCAACATATTCACACTGTGTGCTTAAGTAGAAGTACAGATACCTGAAAAAAAGTTCATTATTTGTTCTTTGTTAATTCTGACCGTTACCACTGCCTATCACCCCACGTAGCAGTAGAAACAGTGTAGTTATGGGAAATATTGAACTTAGCTGTTATTGAATGTCCTGCAGCAATTTTTAAAAACTCACATGCTGCTGCATATGCAACATTATTGTACACAGTGTCTGGCTTTTTTTTTCATTTTTGGTTCATTAATGAGTGAATTGAAACAAAGTTTACATTCCATGGCATCTCCATGTGCAAAAACAAACAAAAAACTTATATAAGAAACCTTTTTATTCCTTTATACTAAAGAAAACCGGACCTCTTTTCTATTCAGCAGTATTCATATTTGTAATTATTTGAAAGGGTACCTACTTGTGCTATTGCACCTGAATGTACGAGAGTTAGGTCCAGTATCCACTCACATCCTGGAACCAACAAGCTGTAGAGAGTCATGATGTAGTATGGGCCCGAGTACAGCATGCTCACCAGCATCTGAAAAACAACTACAGGATTTACTGCCTCTGAAGTGAGAGAGTCAGTGAGAGTGAGAATTTATAATATTAGTACATGGTGTCCCAAAAGCCAATATACGTTTCCTTTTTTTTGGTATTTTTTTGCCGGGTATCATTCGGAAAGCCGAAGTCTTGAAAGCCCGCTCACGGATTTTGGTCAGCGACGGCAGCAGCAGAGCTTCCATTGTCTGGCTTGTCAAAAACAGATCCTATTTTAAGAAGCTTGGCGTGGATAAAGCTTCTCAAATTGTGGCTATAGTGAGCTTTTGGGGACACCCTGTACTCATTCAACTCCCATGTACACATACGTGTATTTTAGGGTAGGCCGAGGGGTCTTTCACGTATGGCTCATAATGCTGTGCATAGTGCTGACACAATGTGTTGGAACAGTCCAGGGCAACCTAAAACACCAACTATTAGAATAATGGAGAGATAGCTCCGTGTTTGTGTCCTTCAATTATATTTGTGTTTCTTACCAGACCTCTGAAGACACAGAAAGTCATAGCTGGGATGAGATATATGATAAAACAGAAGTCCAAAGGTCTGTGGAACAACGTCATCCTCTGAGCTTCCTGGATGCTCTGGAGGAGAAAGAGACATTTATAACGTGCACGTCAATGGCTACACTTCATTTATGTCTGATAGATTGAAAAAAAAATTCACTACAGCTTTAGAAGGACATTTGTAGATGCCTTCTTTTCATTGGATCGCAATGATGTACTGATGTGCTCAGCTTTGAATTGTCAAAACAGTGACGTTTCCTATTCTGGCATTGTTAAGTGCATTTTATGTTTGATAATGAAATATTTACAGTGCATCTAACTTACCGTGAAGTCAGCATTTTGTGTGGAGGGATGGCTGAAGATGCGAAAACAAGCGAAAACAGACACTGCGATGTACACCAAGTGAAGAAAGAAGAGAGGACCTATTTCAGTATCATATTTTCCTAGAAAAAAAGGAGAAATTATTTAAGAATCAAAATTCATATAAGCAAAAATGTATCATTATTAATATACAATTAGGTGGACAGGTAGAAACACAATTTATAGCAAGCACATTGCCAAGTTAATTTTTTATTTTTTTTGCTATTAGACAAACAACATAACATCTTATAATATAATACTTATAATTACTATATAGACACATAAACAATAATTTTATTTGCTAATAAATCATTGGAATATCATAGTGAAAATAATTGACACGCAACACCAAAAAAGATGCAATATTAGAGCCAATATAAAGGGAAGCATGTTTGGGTAAGTGATTTGGAATTGTATAACAGGTTATATGGCTATATTTAACACACACACGTCAAATTTTTTACTGTACTTACCAACAGCATTCCCAAGAAGGTAGATAATGGAACGCATAACAAAAGACCCTACCCAGTAGAGTCCAATAGCTCTGAAGTTGTCCCTGAAAATGTATGTCCACTCCTCTTTAACGCACTGTATAGGCATGTGGATTGTGGACACTGTGAGCACTCACCCCCAAGTAATTGCAGCAATCATAAGTAGATACATGAGATAATGCACACAGCCATCCCAATAGGACATCATGTGTCCATGTGCTGTATTAATGTGTGGATCTGCCTGGAAAAGCAGAGAGGGGGTTATAAGAAAAAGACAGAGAAAACAGCATCGAAAGGGGAACACCAAGCTTGCCTCTTTCAGGTAAAAAGTCACAAATCCATCAATGATGTTGTCCTGCTCAAGTCCGATGATTAAATTCACCACACTGAAGAACGCATGGATTGCATACACTGAACAGATACAAACATTCATTTTAGTTGCGCCCACATTCATACTTTTCAATATGAACACCACAAAACATTTGATGGGTCATTTCAGAATTGGAGGACAATTTATGTGCCAACATTTTTGAAAATTTGCCATTTATTCATTTTTTTGGTAATGTTTTCAAGAAAAACAGGTAATAAACTAACATCATTTGATTCATCTGGCTAAACCCCCAACGCTAGACTTTTTATGAGATATTTTACCCGTCTCATCAACTATTTTTCTGTGTTTAGCACAACCATGTTTGAGATACTCAGGCACCTGAAAGACATTTAAAACTATTTCTGAACAAATCTTCAACAATTAAATAAAGTTAAATTTTATTTGCATATTAGGAACATGGTTGCGAATCAATGCTGCTGGTATGCTTTTTGCTTGAGTACATGCTAACTATGTTAGCTGCTATGCTAACTGGTCAAAATCACACTATTTAATGAAAAAATGTAAAGCTTGATATTATTTCATGTATTTTTCTGAAAATGATCGACACACTTCATAACAGCTGAAAACATTGGGGGGGGGGGGGACTATGAAATATAGAAAAGAGGATTTAACTTGGTGTTACAGGCTAAGCCTAACCCTTTAAAGAGTAGTATTATTGGGGATTGAGTGTTGCAGTGCCGCGCTTTTGGCACAGGGGGCGGTGTTGGTCCAGGGGAGTGAATGGATGTGGTGGAGCTTGCTCTGAGCGCACTGTACTCGGAAATAAAGTTTGTGCGAAAGCAACGAAAAGAGAACATGCCTGTTCAGTCTCTGTATCACGGTTAAGAGTTCACTGGACAGGGGAAGATGATTTAACATTGGGTTTACTACTCATGAGGTAGAGCAATTAGCGTGATGAGGTCACTTCTGCTGAGTAATGTAGCTGTTGACGCTGCCCGGTTCTTTTCCTCAAAATTGTACGTTAAGAGACACCTCTTCAGAGCACACATATACGCGTTACTATTTATAAAATGTATGTGATAAGAGAAAATAAAGGCGGTTTAAAGGGTGTTAAAATGAAACTCCTCAACTCACTTCAACATAAGGGTGGGTTTAAGAGCCATTTGTTATTTTAAGCAATAATTGGGAATCATTTTTATGATGGCTACATATACATTTTGTGCCAGGGTAACTATAATTTACACAACAAGTGTATATTTTTGTATTTTGTGGTCGAAAATTCACGTGTGGGAGTGGGACAGAAAATGTCCCAACTTCTAAAATGACCCAACTACAACTACTCATGAGTATTTACCATAGAAAAGAGAGTCTAATGGAGCTTTTTCCTTGAGTATAAAACGAGCAGATATGACCAGAAAGATGAAGGTTGCACATCCAGCAAAGAAGAAGGCTTCAGCGCTATAAGGACAGCAAAGTGCATGGAGCTGGTTAAACACATAGCGGAGAGCTCATTTAAGCAACCGGGAAATAAATACTGTGATACTTATCTCATCAAAACACCCCAGAATTAAAAGTTCACACTCTCACCTGTTGTTGTAGACAAGGGAGTTAAACAAGTAGCAGATAGGAATGGACATCAACGAGAGTACAAACACGCCGGTCCCTGCAGAAGCACTCATTGCTGACCGTGTGACAGCCTAATTTGTCCTAAAAATAATGATCGTGAAAAAACTAATTCAGCCATAATAAACTTCCATGTTGAACCTATGGTTGGTTACAATAATGGCAAAGTTGAGTTGCTTCCACATGCTGCCTCGAGTTGTAATGGTTGAGCAGGCGTTCCGTGGGTGGCTCTATACCGCTCTCTCTCTCACATGCACACACACTTTTGTTATATTATTGGCCACACAGTGCAGACACAACTGCCTAGCAGTGAATTTAAATCATTGTGCATGCCGCCGGATGGGTGTGGTTGGAGGGTTAAATACAAATACTGAATGTTACACTTCAATGTTGAATTTAATGCTGAATTGTTTAGCTTCAAATAATGTTTATAGAAAAGTGGTCTGACTTTCTTGCCCATTTATAACTATTTAGTTATCTCCATGTATGTTACACCTAAATACAATGCAAAATCTAAGTTCAAATGCTAAATTTTAATCGAGTAGCGATGAAACATCTTTCTTCAGTGTTTCATTGTGTTTGCGTTATTCACCTTACCACTATACGCCACTTTATGTAGAACATGCGCTTTACTTTTAATCATGACTTCAAAATGCATTGAAAGGTCAAATACATGCCTTATAATATTCATAAGTCCCAAATTGATAGTTGATAGAGCTCCATCAAAAAACATGAGCAAAGCCATTTTTCAAATCCATAAGCACATATTTATTAGGCTATATTTATTTGCACTTCTGCCAAAATTCGACACGTTTGTTGCACCCACCACTGGCAAGTTCCCATGAGCTTCTGGTGTTACTTTGACCAACCATGATTGGTCATATGTTCCATCAAGGGCATCCAAAGCAAAGTGGATGCCCGGGACGAGCGCATGATTATGATGCTTCCTAAAAAAGTAGAGTGAGGGACAACAGATTTAGAAACTTACTGTCGATAACTGCCAACTGTTAATAATAATAATAAATACATTTAATTTGTAAAGCACTTTACATTTCAAAATAAATATCAAAATGCTACAGGGAAAAGTTAAAACAAATTACAATAAATAAAACTGTTAAAAAACATAAAATCTAGCAATATATATATATATAAATATATATAAATATAAATATATATATATATATATATATATATATATATATATATATATATATATATATATATATATATATATATATATATATATATATGCCTTTCTGAAAAGAAAGGTGTTGAGGCCTTTAAAAAAAAAAAAAAAAACTTCCACAGTCTGTGGAGCGCTCAGGTTCTCTGGAAGGGCATTCCAGAGACGCGGGGCGACTATCTGAAAGGCCCTGTCGCCCATAGTACAGAGTCTGGATCTAAGCTGGCGAAGGCAGTAGGTGGAGTAGGAGGAAGGAAGGTGTCGTGTGGCATTCTGGAGGGTGAGTAATTAATTGAGGTAGGCAGGGGCAGTTTGATGAATGCATTTGTGTGTAAACAGGCAGATTTTAAAATGTATTCTGTATTGAATTGGCAACCAGTGGAGGAATTTTAGGACCGGGGTGATGTGGTCATATTTGCGCCTCCTCATTAGGCAGCACAGTTCTGGATGTGATTTTTGTAGGCTCTTGCCTGGGGTCCCGATGAGGACATTATAATATGCCAACCTGGAAGAGATAAAGGCACCGCATCCGGTTGGGAGAGAGAGGTACGAATTTTGGCAATGTTTTTGAGGTGATGGAAGAAAACCTTACAGAGGTGACGGATGTGGGTATTGAAAGAGAGATGTGAGTCGAGCCTGACTCTGAGGTTTACAACAGAGGAGGACAGGGGAATATTGAGACCAAAAATGGGGATGTTGCTTAGGGAGAGTGACTTGGTTTGATGTGGGATTCCTATGATAATGGCTTCGGTCTTGTTGCGGTGTAGTTGTAGAAAGTTGTGTGACATTCCAGGCCTTTATCTCCTCCTGGCAGGCCTGGAAAGCAGATGGCAGAGCTGAGGGAAGTGAAGAGTGAAGATATTTTCATGTATAGCTGAGTATCATCAGCATAACAGGGATGGATTATGTGGCCAAGGGATAGCATATAGATTGTGAAGAGGACTGGACCAAGAACTGAACCTTGTGGAACTCCACAGGTTACCGTGTGCAGTGATGATGTTGATTGTCCTATGGCCACATGCTCTGTTCTGTCTGTTAGGTATGACTTGAACCATCTTAGCACAGTCCCAAAGAGGCCAATTAGGCCACCTCATTAAATATGTATGCAAATTGGAGGGGATGGAATACTTTTCTGATTGAGATGTGATTCATTTATTGCCCAGCTAAAAACACTATGCTGCTCAGCGATTTTTATGTATTTATTTATTTATTTATTTTTGTCGACAGGCACCCCTCTCAGGTGAATGTCCCGTCTGCTCCCACCTTTGCACGCTCCTGTTTTAATTGTGGGGGTGCTGGCCACGTCAGTGCTGGACTCACAAGCACGGACTCGTTGATACATCACAGTCCATGCTCTCAAGCCGGTGACGTGGAAGCGCCGATGATTCGAACCCCGAGGAGGTGTGTGCTGGACGCAGCAGCACGACAGTGAGTCTCGTCTCGGCAAAAAATAATAATAAAAAAAAAGTAAATAAATAAGTAAATAACAAATATCCCCTCAAATGTGGCCATTTAACGTGCCGTGCCCCTACACAAATTAAATGACAAAATATAAAAATTATTAAATAAACTTGTAAATAGAAAACAAAGGTTTGTTATAATTATGGGAACACACTGATCATTTAACAGATTTTGTTTAATCAATTAGAAATAATATTATTTAAGTATTTTTTAAGTGTTTAACTGAACGTATTCCATATATGTTAGTTGTATATGTACTCATCTGTATTACTTTATTATTGTTATTCAAATAAAGGTAAATCTCTGGTCAAACTATTTCTTGTCATGTGCGTGTATATCAATAAAGTTGTGAGTGTTTGTGTGTCTGGGTGCTTGCGTCATTCGCAGAGCGACGCGACAGAGGCTAGCTAGCCTCCTGTAAGCTAGATAGCAGGTGGCTGGACAACATCAAAGTTTAATGGCTACCACGTAACCAAATCAAATAAACACGGTTCTTACTTGGGAACAGCTGTGCGACTATGGCGACCGGTGGTGGTGGTGGCGGCGGCGGCGGCTCGGCGTCAAACCATGACGTCCAAGAGTCCAGCTCGGTTCAAAGCAAGGCTCCAGGAGCGCTCTCCAATGTGCCGACCGCCGCACTCGGCCCATCCGCCTCCCCGCCGGTGCTCGCCGTTCACCGGGAGCCTGGCATGTACAACTGGCAGGCGACCAAGAGCTCCCTAAAGGAGCGCTTCGCCTACCTCTTCAACAATGAACTGCTTAGCGACGTCAGGTTTGTCGTGGGGAATGGCAGACAGCCGCAGAGGATCCCGGCCCATAAGTTCGTCTTGGCCGCTGGCAGTGCCGTGTTCGATGCCATGTTCAACGGGGGAATGGCGAGCACCTCGGCCGAGATCGAGCTGCCCGACACCGAACCAGCAGCTTTTCTCTCGTTGCTCAGGTAGGTAGACGAAACACAGGCGCTGAACAAGGTAGTGTTGGGGGGCGTTCCCCGGTTCAACACTGCCCCTCGCAATCAGTCGCCATCATTATTAGCAGGGGCGTAGCTATTACTTCAAAAGTGAAGGAAGACAAACTGTGAGTAATCAACTTCACTCCTCTTGCATTCAACTAATTCAAAGAATAGGAAGAAAATACAACTTATTCAACTCTAGATGATGTAAATAAGAATAAAGCGTACTTAGCCAGATGCCTAGTGGTCAGTTGGTAGCAGCGAACATAACAATTTTGTCAAATGTTAGTTTTTTCCCCCCGGCAAGCCTACTGCACCCACACTGGAAAGGAAGGAAAATGTTTTCAACCATCAGTTTAAAAAGTGCCAAATCCAAATCGTCTGGGTCACAAATGTGGTGCCGGAGGGCAAAGGTAGCTCTCAAGGACCACATGAGTCGTCCGCACACCTGTTTGAAAAATAGCTCATCAGTTATGGGACATTGTGATTTCCTAGGGATGTTGTAGAAGTGATAATTTGATAATGTGAACATTGGCAGAGATTTATAGAAATAAAGTGCTGCATATTGATAGTTGGCGGCACGGTGGCTGACTGGTTAGCACGTCAGTGCAGAGGATGTGAGATCGAGTCCGGGCTTCGGCCTTCCTGGGTGGAGTTTGCATGTTCTCCACGTGCTTGCGTGGGTTTTCTCCTGGTACTCCGGTTTCCTCTCACATTCCAAAGACATGCATGGCAGGTTAATAATTGAACACTCCAAATTGTCCATAGGTGTGGATGGTTGTCCGTCTCTGTGTGCCCTGTGATTGGCTGGCAACCAGTTATTATTAGCATGGTCAGTAATTTAAATTTGCTAATTTGAGCAACTTTGTTATTTCAGAGGTGTGTCAAAGCCCTTCAGCACTCAAGAATTAGCTCTCTGTGAAAGCACAAAACTTTTTTTAGCCTTTGTCTATAATCATTTATCCTTGTTCGATGCTCAAAGGCATAAAAAAAAAGCACTAAATGCTGCCATCTAGTGTTCAAATGGACATACAACTGGCAATGCTATAGACTAGACTCAAGTACAAATACTGTGACAATGAAATGCGTTTTTACATATTAATCCATAGGTGTGAATGTTTTCCCTGGGATTGGTTGGCGACCAGTCCTGGGTTGTACCCCGCCTCTCACCAAGAGTCAACTGAGGTAGGCTCAAGTGACTAATTGAAAAGAGCAACTGGTTGAACAATGAATAAGTAAACAAGATGCCATCCATGTCTGACCAAACATTTACTGGCAGCTTTCTGCTCAACCTCTATCACACCGTTTACAACTTTGTGATCAGTGACGTCGCATGTTGTTTACAAGTGCTTCTAATGGGAAAGTCATCAGAGTCGACTTTGATTACGTTTTGTGAGTTCAACCGTGACTGGTATTTATGGGCCTGCGACGAGATGAAAGGAGAGGTTTGTAAGTGGTGTCATAGGCCACTTTTGTGTTCCTGCTTATGTTTCCATCCTCGGCAATCAATGGCCTCTATTACTGCACTGTCAAAGCACCTGTCTTCAGTCCAGTCTGTCCTTGATTTGTCCCCAAAGGCATGCAAGTGTCCTTCAGATATAGATAGGTGTTATTTGCTGCCTAACTATGGAAATGTATCTACCATCTCAGTTTGAATTTGAATTTAAGATGTTGAAGGTCAAGGAGAGACATAGACATAGCTACCAATTGCACTTTTAATTGCTTCATTGAGCAAACAATAACAAAATAAATATGTAATACGCATATCCATATACATGTTGCTTTGGCCACAAGTGGCTGGCTAACGGTGAGCCAAGTCAGAGCCAAGTCAGAGCCAAGTCAGAGCCAAGTCAGAGCCAAGTCAGAGCCAAGTCAGAGCCAAGTCAGAGCCAAGTCAGAGCCAGCACGCTCACTGATCAATCACAACAAAGGTCTCGCTTTCCTTTTGCACAGGTTCCTGTATTCGGACGACGTGCACATCAGTCCAGGGACTGCGATGTCCACTCTGAACACTGCCAAGAAATACGCTGTCCCCGCTCTGGCCGCTCACTGTGTGGAGTTTGTCAGCAAGCACCTGAAAGCAGACAACGCATTCATGTTACTCACACAGGTTTGTGCGTTCACTTTCTCAATGCACTTGACACATGACCGGGCTGGAAGTAAATAACGCCGACTATTAAATTGTTGACCATCTTGAACATTGATGCACGGCAGTCCTATTTTAGAGGCATTTTCCCTACAAATTGTAGACAGATTGCAAATCTTGTGACTTTGGGTGGAGACTTCAAATAACCCACTGTATTTATATATTTATGGGTTCATTTAGCTCAGCTGGGATGTGCTGGAAATCCTTGAAAATTGTCCTTAACTACTTGAATTAATTTTTAATGGGTTGAAGGCCCCAAATACAATTTGAACAGAATGGCAGAATAACAAATGCAACATCATGCCCCCCCCCCCCTGTATACAGTTGTGATTTATCCAAAAAGATCATTGTATGATGCTCTTGTGTTTACAGGCAAGATTATTTGATGACCCTCAGATCGCCAGTCTCTGTTTAGACACCATAGACAAAAGCACTGCAGAGGCGGTAAATGCGGAGGGCTTCACTGACATCGACCTTGGTAAGCGAGCCTTCTACCTAAGTAACGTTTCCATAACTTTTGCTTGGGCTGACTTAATGAGTATTTTGTGTCCTCTAGACACTCTATGTGCAATCCTTGAAAGAGACACGTTGAACATCAGGGAGAACCGTCTCTTTGGGGCTGTGGTACACTGGGCGGAAGCTGAGTGTAGCAGACAACACCTTCCAGCGACCTTGGAGAACAAGCAGAAGGTACTTGGAAAAGCCCTACCTCTCATCCGCTTCCCGCTCATGAGTGTGGAGAAGCTTCCTACTGGTAAGCTAAGTACATATTCACTGGCCACCATTTTGTGCACACATGTACAATATAATATGTACAAGATGTATATATAATACAAGATATGTGCAATAAATAAATAAATCTGCCTCGAAAAAGATAATACAGTAATATGTGCACTGCGCTTAAATGCAGGGGGGGGGGGCTGTACTTAATTAATGATTCAATGTAAATTTTGAAAAGAAAAACTTCTCAAATATTAAATAGGAGTGTCAGGTGATTACATTTTTTAATTGTAATTAATCGCATTACTTCAATAGTTAACTCACAATTAATCACAAGTTTTATATCTGTTCTAAATGTACAATGATTTTTTTTTCTTAGTTTTCATACTCTTGTTAAAACAAAAGTGAGAAAACATGTTAAACTAATAGAAATATGGCTGCATCATCATTATTCATTCATCATTTCATAATAATTC
Organism: Leptonotus elevatus; assembly: GCF_054856555.1. Classification (NCBI taxonomy): domain Eukaryota; kingdom Metazoa; phylum Chordata; class Actinopteri; order Syngnathiformes; family Syngnathidae; genus Leptonotus; species Leptonotus elevatus. The sequence continues at coordinate 19,660,050 of NC_141241.1, read as the reverse complement.
ATACAATTTAAAAATATGTACTGTACTGTTAAAAACGAGTGTGATATTAATTTGTGTTGAGGTCATTTTTCTGCCACCAGATGGCATAATTGCATTTGGAAGACATTGGTGACAGCTCAGCACATTTTTCTTTTCATATTAAGAGCTATCTAATCTTTAACATGAAGTAACTTGTGAAATTCTGCAAATTTTTACACATTTTTACAATTGTAAATTAAAACTTGACAAATATATGCCTTATTCTTAACTTTATTACTGCTAAATTCCCCAGTACATGCTTTCCAAGTAAAGGGCGGCCATTAATCGCGCATATAAGGAACTTTAAATGAACTCAAAATTAACTCATTAATTTTGACACCCCTATTAAATACAAATGTATTGTTCTAATAACTTAGCTGAATTTAGCCAGATTGAAATGCAAACTTCCTTTTGTCATTCTGATTGGAGATCTCAAGTCAAATCTAAAAGTACATTAATTTTGATCATGTTCCTGACCTGCCCACATGTCCTCAAACGCAGATACTCATTCTTATGCAACAAGTGCCTAATCCTGGAAATGTGTTCACTCAGGAGGCGTGAAATCTGTATTTACACTTTACAAATGTGTTCACTCAGGAGGCGTGAAATCTGTATTTACACTTTACAGCAAACCCAAAACCACGGCCCAGCAACATTGACAGGCCCCGCTGCTGCCTCCGCGGAGAAGAATGCACCATTAATAGATTCCAACATGTGGAGAGTCGATGGGGCTACAGCGGCAGCAGTGACAGAATCAGGTGAGATGACCAAATGGTTGGCCAAATAACTGCAAGCTCGATCCATTAACAGACAACTTTATTTCTCAATGCCTCTTTATTTAGATTCAACGTCAGTAGGAGGATCTCCATCGTGGGTTTTGGTCTGTATGGTTCCATCCACGGACACACAGACTATCAGGTCAACATACAGGTAACTGCTGTCGTGTTTTTAACGTGTGATGTCATTGGCGCGACACATGATGCAGCCGGGGTGTCGTCATTGACAAAGTGACACTTCCTGCAGTCCTGCTTTCCGTCTTTAAGGGCGCTAGAATTTTTGGTATGAAATGTATGCATCACATAGTGCCCTAAATAACGGAACGCTTCACCTTTGATAAACATAACTATTCCAGTCATAAAAAAGCCTTGCTGACAATGATGTTAAATGTCAAGTGCATTCTTGCGGAGTGAGTTAATGCTAATTAAATGACGTATTTATTCCCATACGTAACCCTGGCCTGTTCAAATAGTTCATACACAATGTGCAGTCTACATTTTTTTTAAAGGTATGATTTTCCATCAATTTAACCTTTATCAGCAACCAACCAACAAATCAGATCCATAGCATCAACATTGTTACAATATTGTTGCACTACTTTGGCAGCAGTGTTGGAAAACTTCACAGTGAACCTTCTGCATATTCATAATTTGACATTTGTAAAATTATTATTGTTATTTCCCGCTATTCGCTGAAAAACATCTTTTCACTGTATTTTTTTTCTCTAGATAATGGAAAGCGACAAACACCTGACTGTGGGGCAGAACGACACGGGATTCAGCTGCGACGGCACATCAAACACGTTCAGAGTAATGTTCACGGAGCCTGTGGAAATCCTTCCCAACGTCAGCTATACTGCATGCGCTACCTTAAAGGTGAGACGGCTTTCAAACATCACATTTCAAGCGGTGAGGATTCATCATATTTGCTCATTTCCTATTTAGGGACCTGACTCCCACTACGGCACGAAGGGGTTGAAGAAAGTTACCCAGGAGCCAGCAACAGGGACTAAGACAACATTTGTCTTTTTCAAATCCCCCGGAAACAATAACGGTACGTCGGTGGAGGACGGACAGATACCAGAGATCATCTACTATACTTAGATTGACAAAGGAAGACTTTGCACCACTTGAGTGGTTTTGTGCTTCGCAATCCCAGGGAATGAACACTTGAGTGGCGGCTTCTTTATTAGAGAAATGCACAGACAAAAGGATTGTTGCAAGCGGCAGAGTAAAAAAAAGAAAAAGAAAAAAAAAGCCACTTTCTGCTTCAATTTTATTAGATGTAAATATGTTCATGATGAGACAAAGCTAATGGCCTCCAATTGGGGCAATAAAGATTGAAGAGTTGGTTGGAGGCGAACGAGCGAATGTTCTCCCCTGCAAGCTGCTTGCGCTCCTGTGAGTCTTGCATGACTCAAACTTCAGTTAAGCAGCAGTTGTGAAACAACACCACAATTTCAGTTGTTATGGAAAGCCGTTTGAGCGTTTATTCCATATTCCTTGATATCCGGCTCAAGGTGCAAATCCTAGTTCCATCTTTGTCCTCAATAGTGGGACCTTCTGACGGTCCTCCTGTTGGTCTACTACTACTAGTGACATTAAATGCTATGAGTTAATTTAGTATTTGTCCTACTAGTATTGTTTAAGTTGCCCTACCGGTGTGCAGAAATCTCATGCAGTAGTGGGGAACATGTTACTGGTAGTAAGATCATCTTTTTACTACACTGAATTGTCTTAGTAGTGACAATAAAGAGGTATGAGTACAGCCCTCGAGCTGGATATCAAGGATTTTGAATAAGTGCTCATTCCATCAATGTTTGCAAAATACTTTGCAAATACATACAGTATCTGCAAATGTACAAAAATCTATTGTCAGTATATGTACATGCTACATAGTGTTTCCATCATTGTCAAACTCAGTGTGTGTGTGTAATGTAACTTTGTCATTGTTACCTGCTGTTATTCATACACGTTTGCTTGGCACTTCTTTGAAATTAAAAGAACATCTTCATTTTCTACTACAGACTTTAAAAAATATATATAAAACTCCCAATAAGATCATTGTTGGCTACATCTTTCATGTCAACCCAATAATTTTCTTCACAATGTGTTGTATGTGCCCCACTCGTCTAAACAGGACATTCAGATTCGTGTTGCATTTGTGGAATATGAGTTAAGCAACATTATTCACCCTTTTTTTTTTTTCATCTAAAGGGGACAGCCATTTTGCTACTTGCTGTCGACTAAAAATGACATCACATGCTCAGGTAACAACCAATCATAGATCAGCTCCAGAAAATAGATGAACTATGATTGGTCGTTACACTTGGAACAAGTTTGAACAAGTTTCCCTTATTGAGTACAATGATAGCCATTTGGGAAGAAACGGTTCATTGAACAAGTCTGACTTTTCTGACTTCATACCAAGAACGCCCCTTTGAACTTTGAAATCCGAGTTGCGAGGTTGGAAAAAAGACCGACTACCAACCGTTTTGAATCACGTCACTCAACAATGCTGAACCCCAATAAAGAAAGTGTGAATGGTAATAACATAATTTACACGATTATGATTGTGTAATGTAGTGCATGTACAGAATGTTCTGGGTGTGAGACGTGCATCTTTCCAGCCCACTTCACAGCATCATCAACAACATGCAAGGACACGTCTGCGTGTGCGTGTGTCCAGCTGGTGGGAGTTATGCAATCTGTATTTGAATGATGTAGGACTGACTGCTAATTAATTAACATATGGGCATACTGTATATGACTGATTAGCATTAATGGCCGTGGAGCTGGTGAATAAAGTATTATCACTGATAGAATTTTCTTTCAAACTAAGACAAAGATTAGAGTACTTTCATTGCCATTTCCGTTGGCTAAATTATACATTTTAAAGGGATACTTGACTCACTGAGCCATTTTCAGCAGTAAAAAGTAAACATTTTGTCCAGAATTGATGTGATAACTTCATTATTTTTCATGTACAATTAATACCTTTAAAAACACATTGTGATGTCAACTGAAGATGACATCACCTGTGCTGAGGAAATTAAACATATATATACACATACATATATACATATATATATATATATATATATATATATATACACACAAAAATTTGTTGGTATCCTCCACAAGACTCACGTTAATATTTAGAATATGTTTAAGTAGGAATATCCTTTAGAAGAAAGAAAAAACAATAACAAAAAGAAAAATAGAGGCTCGCAGTGCCTTGCAGAAGTATTAGCCCCCTTGAACTTTTTGAACCTTTGCCACATTTCAGGCTTCAAAGATCTAAAATTTGACTCTTTTTTTTTTTTTTTGTGGTGAAAAATCAACCCCAAGTGGTACACAATCGTGAAATGGAACCAAATTTATACTATATTGTAATTCAACAACATGTAGAATATTCCTGTCATTTAGAAATCATCAGGGAATTTATATAGTCAATTGGCTTTACCGAAAGAAAAGGGGGTAAATAATTTTGCACGTTCTACTTTTCAGTTATTAAAAAAAAAAAAGTGTAAATATCTTATACGTTTAGTTTACTACACAAATGTGTCCTACTTGGTGTTGATTCTTCACATAATAAATCAAATTTTATATCTTTATGTTTGAAACCTGAAATGTGGCAAAAGGTAATAAAAAAAAAAAGTTCAAGGGCTAATACTTTCGCAAGGTGCTGCATTTTTGCAGTCAATAAACAAGGCCGACATGAACCAGCGAAACAGCCAAAATTAAAATTGTCTCCATCTAGTGATCATGAAGGGAATTTATGGACGTGGACGTCTTCATCCACTCTATCCTCCTGTTGATGATTTTAAGATGGACAAATCAAATGATATGATGGCTTTATTGCCCATTTTTGGAAAACAACCAAAACAAAGTACTGGAGAAATACTGCCAATTCCGAAATGACCCATATAGCGTGCATATTCTGCATGTCCCCGCTAGATATAATCAGACTAACAAGCAGTGTCTTTACACGGATGACCTGAGCCTCTGCATGATTAACTTACAGTGCAGTGGAACGAGCAAAGCAATAAAATGCATCTTCTTAAGTCCAAGAGTATGCATGAGTATATATCCTTACGATTGCTCGCACTTCTATTCACTGCCATACATCATCTTTCGGAGGCTGGGGGGCATTTATTTCAACGGAGACAGCAACACGGGACTACTTTTCTATTCACACGTGTCACATGACCGCTGCACTGGCCTGAGCCAACCTTAACCCCCTCGCACTTTCCAACACCAGATGTAGGTCGCAAAGTGCTGCAGGGGCTGCATGCGGGATTGTGTGTTTTGCGCGTGTGACTTTAGACGTGGGTCGGGGAGAGGCTGATGATTGTAGTCTCCAGCAAGGACATGGCCCCCAGCACACTGTCTCCATGGCTGTCACTTTGCATCATCGCAAACAGGCCGCACAAAGTCTGACAGGCTGCCAGACAGGCCGAGGGGATTGTCATGGCTCCTTTCGCTACTGCCGCAGCTCTCTCCACTGTATTTCCTCGTGTGCGCTCGCCACCTCGCATAATACATTAACGACATACTAATTAAAATGTAATGGACATTTGGATGGGGTCACAAGGAGTACCTTTCCTGACAAGTAGGAAGGCGTGTCACTGCATTTGAGATGAGAAAGGCATAAAGAGCCAGAGGAAGTGATGGTAGTTGGTGGTATTACTGCTATGTCCTGAAATCAATCAATGAATGAAGTGATGGTTTGTATCTCGAAAAACGTACAAGTTGGGGCTCTGGTAAATCAAGGTACCACTTTATTTATCATGGTCACAATGGTGAGCAGCTTCAACAAGCTTAACAGACGCCACACGTGAAGCTATGCTGAATTCATCAAGTCATGTTTTGATTACGGTTACAGCAGTTCACTTACAAATTCCAGTAAAATGTCTAATTACATCTGGATTTAACAACTGGCATACAATAATAAATAAGCTACGCAAAAAAAAAAGTTCACCCTTTTATTGCTATATTTGTGTCAGCATTGCTATTTTTTTAATGGGTCAAATTTACATGTATGCCATGAACTCATAATGCGGAAAAAATTAAAAGAAATCTTGACATTGTACTATAATGGCCAGACATAAAAAAACAAACCGGTATCACATATACAAATCCTCCTAATAGAGATCAATATCTGTCATAACGAGGCCTATGATAATGCGAGGAGTTTTCCTGATGGGAGTTTGACCCACGATCGTCCCTCCCATACCGCTCTTTGTCTTGCTGCTGCCTGTGATGCCCTTCTCTACCAGAGTGGTCTCCACCCCAGCCTTGGCCTTCCCCCCAACCACGACCGCCTTGACGGTCCTGGTACCTAAACGGAGGCGAAGAAATTAACAACAGATTTGAACAGCTTGTTTTTAATCATTTGAAAAAACGTTTGGATTAGGAATGCAAGTCAACAACTGTGATCTCAATTTTTTGTTTTTAAATAATGTGCTTAACTATATTTTTTAATTGAACTGTGGTGCCTTGACTTACAACTTTAATTCATTCCATGACTATGCTTGGAACTCAAAACACTTGTATATCAAATCATCTTTATACATTAAAATGAATGGAAATGTCATTAATCCGTTCCAGCACCGAAACTAAATAGCACCCTGTAGTATTGCAATATAAACACTTTTCAAACCAGCATAGTCCAAAGAATTAAAATAAATACAATACAGTGCTTCGAGCAACATTCAAGTATAAAACATCCATAAACTTCAAGAAAAAAACCCCATATAAATGGTATACCGCTATATCGTCTGATAGACGTTTTACATCTATCTACGATATACATCGTCATATTAAACAACTCTACCTTCTGTCTCTTCCTCGATGGTTTCCTCCCCCACGACCTCTCCAGTCCTCCACGATAGGAGGAGGATCAGCCGGTCTTTTCACGTACTGCTGGTACTCTTTGTCCTCGGAGGAAAATCTGTGAGCGAACATCTCCTCGTAACTTTGTTGTTTTTCCGTAGTTTGGCTCATTCTGAAATAAATGAGAAGCTGGTTAACAGCTATTACTTTATGTACAGTGTCATGGAAAAGTATTTTCCACCTTCTCATTTATTTTTTCTCTCTAAACAAAAGCTACTTTACATATGAAGTTGGCCAAAAGATCGCAAAAAGCTATGATCCTGGCTAATTCATTTAGGAGAATAAAATGCCTTAAAATGGTGCATGGCATGCTAACCCTAAATGCTGTTAATGATACAGAAGTATTAAATGTTGTTAAAATATATATAAAAAATAAAATAAAAAATAGTCCGCTGACTGCATCAATGTTGATATGACATTAGTAAAAAGTATTATAGAATATGTTGTGCAACATTTCACATATATATGTAATTTGTCGTTTAAAGCCGGTATTTTTCCATCAAAAATGAAAATAGCAAAAGTTATTCCTATTCATAAAAATGGAGAAAGACATATATTCACCAATTATAGACCAATATCACTGCTACCACAGTTCTCAAAAATTCTAGAAAAAATATTTTCATACAGACTGGACAATTTTATTGAAAAACATAAGCTTTTAAGTGAAAATCAATATGGGGTTAGAGAAAAACGGACCACCTCAATGGCAGTCATGGAACTCATAGAAGCAATATCTACTAACATAGATCATTAAAAAAATTACTGTTGGAATTTTTATAGATAAAAAAAAAAAAGCATTTGATATTATAGATCATTCTATACTAATGAATAAATAAGAAAGATATGGCATAAGAGGATGATACGTTATTTGGATAATAGATATCAGTACTTACAGTTTAACAATATACAATCAAAACACTTGAAGATTACTCATAGAGTCCCCCAAGGGTCTGTGCTAGGCCCCAAAATATTTATATTGTATATAAATTATATGTTGTGTCTCAAAAATATTCAAAAGTGTCTCATTTGCTGTTGACACAACTCTTTACTGTTCAGGAGAAAACCTGACGCAGCTTCTGACTACCGCGGACAATGAATTGAACAAATTAAAAAACTGGTTTGACTTAAACAAATTATCACTAAACTTAAACAAAACAAAGTTAATAGTTTTTGGCACTAGACATATCCCACATCAAGTCAAAATGATGGTAAATTCAATTGAAATAGAAAGAGTGTATGAAAATAAATTTCTTGGAGTAGTTATATTGATGAAAAATCATGTGGGAAGTCACACATAGATAAGAACAAAAGGAAAATGTCAACATTTATAGGGATACTCTCTAAAACTAAGGATGTCCTGAATAAGAAATCATTATACACATTATATTGTTCATTATTATTACAATATCTGACCTATTGTGTGGAAATCTGAGGAAACGCATATAAAACGAATACCGACCCTGTTTTCAAACTGCAAAAAAGAGCCATAAAAATTATAAATCGATCAAAATATACAGAGCCAACTCATCCTCTATTTATTAAATCAAATACAATGAAATTCTACGACTTAGTTGAATTTAAAATAGCACAAATAATGTACAAAGTACACAACAATCTACTCTGCCACAGTACTCAGAAGCTCTTTGAAATAAGAGAGTCCTTATAACATAAGGGGTAAATAAGTGTCTACAAAAAAATTCTAACAAGAACAAATATTAAGCAAATATGTGCTTCTGTAAAAGGTGTTCATTTGTGGAATGATTTTGGAACTGACCTGAAAAGATGTCAGTCACTTGCTGAATTATTTTTTTTTTTAAAGCAAAGTTTTAAAAAATTACTTACATCAGTCATGAGCTGTTAAAAATGTACATATACTGTAAATTATTTGGATGTATGGTATGAGTGTCATGAAAATTGTATATGTAAGTATGAGGATATGATTCATAACTGTATTATGGTATATGCCTATGAATTTCATGTACATATGTTGCTGGCAAATGTGTGTATGTTAAAGTGCACTTGTATATATGATTTGGTTTATACATTTCCTTTTGTTGAAATACATTACCTTATTGTTTTATTAACATAAAACGAATAAGGGGTAGGACTAGATACGTTTTTAACTTCCTCTTACCCCTTTTGAACATATAAACGCTTTGATTTCTTTCTATTCTTGTTTTCTTTTTTACTTGAATTTATATTTTAGACTTGTAATGTGTCTTCTTTGTGTTTATATGTTCAATAAAGAACCAAACCAAATCATTAAATTGTGGCATTTTGTCACTAAAATTTTAGACAGTGGAAGCACATTTTTCATCTACTAATTATTAAGTCAATTTATATAGTGTGCACACCCAGATTTTCTATTTACACCCCTAACATTTTATCCTAAGGGCCTTTTGGGATGACATTACATAGTACACACGAGCAGGACAGCTTTGGTATAATTGTAAGACATGTTACTAGTGAGGCATCACTGTGCACTAGTTAACATCTACTCGTGAGTGTACAAAGTAAAACTAGTACATGGACTTTAAGCTGGATATCGAAATCGAATAAACGCTCAAATGGCTTACTATAAAGCCAAACTAAATGCTCTGTTTTCATTAGTAAGACAATTCAGACCACTTGAAGAGCGACTCGCAAAGTTCTACTAGTAAAACATCTGGTTTAATTTAAATAATTGTTTCCACTACTGCATACCATGTATGCATACTAGCACGACTACTTTGGTATTACTAGGAAGCGCAAGTGGTGCTACTGTTACTGTTGGGATGTTACTAATATTGAGTGATGTACAGTGGTAAAATGTGGAGGGGGAAAACCCCCGTGATCATAAAAATGCGTACTAGTACATGGACTTTTAAGATTCATATTAAGGGTATGAAATAAATACTTACGATTTTATGGACTAGCGCCTAATGTTTACCAACATGCATAACATGCATAACGTGCATAACGTGCATAACAACGAGACACGACTACATGAGTATTCGCCAAACCTGTAAACAACAAAGCAATAACTAACAACCAAGTAGTTATTATAGCGATACTTTTTGAAAACGTACCTGAAACACCGAATGAAAACACACAACGGCTTCCTGCGAGTGAAGTCCACCAAGGAAAAAAATAATGGCGCCAGGCTGAAAGTAGTCCCTCCGGAAACAACAAAACGGAGAACAATGGTTCCGGACGGTGGAGCTCACGCACGTGTCTATGATTGACGGCGATCGCCTGCCACTTGAAAAAGTCACAACATACGAAAGCCAAAGTCGATTTGGTTACTTCCATAGTAAAACATATCGAAACGCAGCGAGTAAATAATGAGCAATTAAATAGCTAATCGTTTTGTGGAAAGTGACACGAATTCCTTGGAAGTCATGTAAGTGCTCGAGAAAAGCAAATTGTCATGTCTTCTTCTTATAAAACTAAAGATCTATGTTTTTGACAAACCGTATTAGAATATTCCATGCTGCTAGTGGTGGGAAAAATAAATACACTGTACAAGTGTGTGGAAAAAAAGTCCTAAGTAGACTGGTTGTACTGTACTGCAGTACTAAAGATGTCAACAGTGAATCATGATTCAACTCCTTACAGTACAGGCTAAACGTAACAGTAGTTGCTAACTGCAAATAACTTTGTACTTTGCAAAACAAGGGGAAAAAAATTATTCTAACAAAACAGATGCTGCACTTGCTTTCATAATGTTCATACTGCGAATAGATAAAGATCACATCCACATAGTGTTACAATTACTGACTTTGTGAACTGATTAACAAAAAAAGATAAATTAGCTAATGATAACTTAAAAAACAAAAAAAACTTACCGATACAGATGTTAATACCGAAACTACTTCGGAGTGATTGAGTCAGTCACAAGCCATCCTAACTTTCGATATATATATATATATATATATATATATATATATATATATATATATATATATATATATCTTCTTGTCCAGTTACAGATGCACCGACAAACAGTCAAACACACAAATACAAAATGAAAGTACAAATCTACTGGTCAGTTCCCATAGGTCTGAAGTTTGAAAAAAATATTGACCAATATGAAGGTTTGAAAATGGCTATTTCTTTTTGATGATGCAATGTTAATTAATGGTTCAACAGCAAACATGTCATTGTATTGTTGTTTAATTTTTCCCTGTAAGGTGATTGTTTTGGAGATGTGAGCATTCTGCCTGATGCCAGTGATTTTATATTTTACAATACCTGTGCTATTTTTCTTTATTGACTCAACTCAATGTGACTGAACTCTGTTAAGAGAGTGGTTTGTAAAACAGATATTGCGGAAACGAAATGCTGTACACAGTATAAATAAAAATAGAACAAGGTTAGGTTAGATTAATTTTATTTTCAGACAAATTGTAAAGATATAATAATTAAAACACAAAATTACTGTATATGCTATTAAAACACTCCTGCAGCACCTCCTCATCTTTGTCTTATTGGCATTTCAATTCTTTTCAATAGGGAACATTGATAATTTGCTATAAAGTGGACTAGCACATATCACAGTTCAGCACTCGCCTATATTTTTGTAATATTTTATTTTTTTAAACTTATTTATTTATTTGTGTATTTTATTTATTTATTTATTTATTCTGGTTAGCCTACCCCAATTGTTTGGAGTTTTATCCAAGTGGTTCCAAAATTTCTGGTTAAAAAAAAGAAGTATAAACATTTATAATGGCAATCATATGTTTTTTTTTGTATTATTGCTTCGAGCTCTCAAAAAAATACTCAAGTATACAGATACCCGAAAACGTATTTGTATTTAGTTACTTCCCGACGCTGTTTTAGGTTTAAAAAAAAAAAAAGAAGAAGAAAAAGTGTGAGTAGGTGTAAACCGCTCCGTGTCGCTGCTGCTGTTGTTGGTGCACGCGTGTGGAACTCGATATCCCATTCACTTGAGGGAGGAGGAGGAACAAAGTCAGGCAGGTAAACGCCAACATAACTCCACTAATTCAGCGGCCACTTTGGAAAGGACAGCGAGGTGGAAGCTCTAGTTGTATTCTTTTTTTAATTTTTTTTTTAATTTAGACGCCGCCGCCGCGTGTGAGACGAGGCTGAACACAGCAAGCGAAAACTTGGTTGACAGGCGCAGGAGGAGACCGAGCTTAGCGAAACCTTCCACCCCACGGAAGAAACAAGTGCTGTCAGATTTTCTTCTGTAGGCGACAACGGGACTTGTTCGAAGGAGAGAGTAACTGGAGATTGTGGACTTTGATTGGCGTTCTTCTCGCGTCAGGTTATAGCGAACTGATCCGAAATATCTCCACGTTACAATGGGGTGAGTACGCCACTATCAGGACTTGCTGTGTGTGACACCTGCCCTCCTTTTTGTATTCCGTCAAAAATACCATCTCTTTATTTTCCCTCTTTAATGTAAAGCTAATGCACCAGAACAGGATCATCTTAATAATTCCCCCCACTTAGCCTATATTTGTGACCTCAAATTAGCATCCATTAATGTCCTTAAAAGGTATTTATTATTGAAACAGAATTACAATATGAATTTGACATAGGTTCCGGTAAATCGGTATGTACAAAATGTGCTTTAGGGTGATGGTGTCATTCTCGCTGCCCACTGGGAGTGCGTGTTGCAATTAAAGTGTGGAGGTCGTTGTGGACACCCACGGTGCACTCGATACTATTTTTCTCCTAGGCTGTCTATGGGCTACCAGTGGTCCAAATCGATGCTGGTAGTCTACCACTATCCATTTGGATTTTTACACAAGGAAAGACATTTACTCTATATTATTAATTTCTAGGTTAAGGTCCATATACTAGTTCGCTTTGTCCTCACAACACAATTTAGTGCAGTAGTAGAATAACTGTGCTACTAGCAATGCTTATTCTACTGCAAGTGCGACTTTTGCCTTAATAGTACATAATGAAACTTTATTAGTACGATACTGCACGACTAGGGCCAACTAGTTTGCATGTGTCCTGCATTAGTGGCCTCCTGCACCCTCCAAGCATCACCCAAATTCCCATCAGTAGTTCTTTGTCACTGCTATCATGTACACAATCACAATATTGTTCTTTTTTTTTTTTTCAATATCATGATCTTGTTTTTTTTAAACTATATTGTGAGTTTTTATACAGTATCGGGAGCTTTTCATCAACCTCACCTCCTTTTCGTGATAGTTTTCATTTGGTGAAGTTCATATTGAGATAATCAAATCGTGACGTTTGGATATCATTACATCCCTAATTACCAGCGAGGCTAGTTGACAATCGCATGCTTTTCCTTTGGAAAAATCAATTCAAAATCCAGACAAATCAGTAGTCACTTGGCATTCCAGAATGTGTTCGATCTATTTAAGGTATGTTTGTTCTCATGGTTGTGGCATTGGTCTACAACTACACTGTATTGTACTGAGAGGTGTTTCTAATATTCGGACTCAGTGTGAGAGTACCGGTTATTATATTGAAAAAAACCCCAACAACAATACATAAGTAGTGTGTCTGTCAAATGCCAGTCAGCGACAATAATTGGGCAGTTACAGCAAAAAGGTTGCGTTTGGCTGCAGTCATGTTATAGGAATGCTGCACTACCTGTTTTCCCAGACCCTCCTTTTGTTTTTAAAAGCGAGTCCCACAGCAGTGAGTGACTCCCTCTCATGAGGTCTGCATAATCACCTAAATGCTTTGAAATGTGGTCCATACTAGCGTTGTCATGAAACTGGCCCCTGTGGACCTGCAGCTGAGAACCAGTCTCAGCTCATGTCGCCAACATGCTCGCCTGCTTTTACTCACTGCCAGCTTGTGGTTACACTTGACACCTCAATATGTCTGGCAAGGCCAAATAGATCTTTACATTCTTTAGAACAGCAGCTCAAGGGATGATATGAATGCAAGCTCGCCGTTGATATTTTTATTTTTAAATATGTGATAAATTGTACATAAATAAATCTCTATGGCCTCTGACATGTAGTCCAATTTTCACTTATCCACTGCAAGGTTCTCGAAATCTCGGATTTGTTCTTGACAAATAACGCAGCAGAAGACTGTCTACGACCACCGCTGATGAAAACACCAAACTTCTAGAGCAGGTGTTCGCACATAAAAGCCAGAGAAAGTTTATCCAGAGGGCTGCAGTGGAATTGAGCATCAACAAAAGCTTTATTTTGCGGATGCTTCGATGGGTGATAACCTATACCAACTTCATGGTGTTTAAAAGTTTCAAGCGGAAGATTGCTCAACAACGCAAAACTTCTCAAACTGGCACCGAGCTGCAATCAAGGACAGACAAACTTTTTGCCTGGTGCTAATTTTGCAGTACTGCTCCAATCTCAGTTGGCAAGCCGCTCAAGGGATGAATGAAAAAGTTCAAAGCTTAAATAGGAAGTGTACAGTCTAGTGACGTTTGGGACACCCTAGTCAAAATTCCCAATGACCCTGATTGTTTTTTACGACGGCGTATTAGGGCCATGTATAAATATATTTAAAAAATTAGAGGGCGGAGCCAATATTCCGCGAAAAAAAATCGCAAATTTGCCACTTCATAAAGTCGCAAATTTAAGATTTTTTTTCTGCCAAATTTGCGAGTTTATAAAGTAGCTACTTTAAATAGCGGCAGATTTACGAGATATACACATAGTGTACTACTCGACTGTTTGTGCCAATACTTTTCGGTGGGGTTTTCAAATAAGGAGATAGTAATCGCTTTAGCAGAGATTAACCATATCATGTTAAGCATTCGCTCTTTGAAGCGTTGTGTACGCCTCGCTTTGCGAAGGTCCACACCCGGACGATCAAGCATTTAAGTAAATTTGTTAAAATGTATTTTTACTTGTACATTCATGTTTCAAGTATCTAAGTTGATGTTTCGAATCTGCTGCTCTACGTCATTCACTAGCATTTACCTAAAGTATGCTAGCATCTGATTGGTTAGTGTTAGTCAGCTGATAGGGGATCAGGAAGTGTTGTCGCTCTGGCTGCGATGAATGAGGAGTAAAGTTTAAATTTAAGAATTAATCCGTCCCCATCCTGCCTTTTCATTTTATAAACAGTGTCCCGAATCCTCACATGATTAGATTATAGATATGCTACGTGTATTTCTCGTAAGTTTCTGAGTTTTTTTCTCTCGCAAATCTGCCACTATATAAACTCGCAAATTTGGCACTTTAGAAAGTCGAAAATTTGCGAGGAAAAAAAAATCGTGAATTTGCGAGTTTATAAAGTGGCAAATTTGCGAGTTTTTTTTCTCTGAATATTGCCCCCGCCCTCTAAAAAATATATATTTATACGTAGCCTTAATACGCCGTCGTAGATCTTTGTAGTGATGCCATGTGCCCGTTTTTCTTTTCCTTTCTTTTTTGTCGGCTGTCTGGCTTGTGGCCATTTGGCCCTGGCCTGTTTGCTACTAAATGTAGTTATAGATTAACAATAAATCGCCCACGTCATGTGAACTTTCGCTGCCCTCCTGACATTGACACGTTAATATTGATTTGATTCCCAAGTGCAATTTACAATTCACTGTCCTTTTTCATTCAAATCCAAATTTTAACCAGACATCAGTGATTTAAAACCAAAGACAGTGGAGACTCCGAGATTTATGCATTTCACTTGCTCACTTTTATTGGCTTGTGGAAATATTCCTAGATAAACCTTATTCCTTTCTTACGCACAGGCACCAACAGCAACAGCGCCTATTGCTATTTAAGCTAAATCCTGCTGGGAGCAATGCTAACACTGAGATAGATGATAATCTTGTGGCTGGTCAAGACTTAACACTCATTGATTAGGCTCACGTGTGACGTGGCAGTGGGTCTGCCGCTACGCCGCCAGGAGAGCAGACTATAAAGCTAATCTGAGTGCGTCTTCTGTCTGATGGAGGGGCACTGTGAGAAGGTGTAGAAGGAAAGTGGCTGCACCGCTTGGCGTTAAAGAAACACGGGTAAATGAAAGGAGACAGGCTGAAGGCGGATTGGAAGTCTTGGCCAGATGGTGGAGTCCTGGGAGGCCATCTGCTGCCATGCTGTGCCTCAGTGGAGACTTCTCGTGCCCTCTTCCAGATCGCAGATTAAGATCGGCTCTGTGACCCCACTACCTCTGTCGTATCCAAAAAAATCCAGCCTTCTCTCCTCTCCGATAAACTGATTAACACTCTGAATTTATAAGAGAACATGGGCCGGCCGTTCGGGAAATTCTCAATGGCCAGTCTAGCCAAAATACAAAATAGCAGCCCGAGCGCTCCATAAAATATTTTCTATGGGCAACCTTTTTTTTTTTGCATACTATTATTTTTTTTTAACTCGCGAATGACTTTCTACAATTAGTTCTATCTTCCTCTGACTTATTTTGGAGACATTGTGCATACTGTCTTAATTAGGAGAATATTGGTTAGCGCCAACAGTAAGTAGAGAAGAATAACTGCTTTCACTCTTTTCTCTCTTTTCTGTCGACCCCCCTCTGTCTTTTTTTGCCGGAACTCTTACTTCTAAGATGGGCTTGTGTCATTATCTCTGATGTTCTCTCAGGTAGAGTCTAGAGCTGTCAAAATTAATCGAGTAATCAACAAGTAACTATTTTGATAAACGACTAATCGTTTGGAGTCATTTTTAAATTTTAAATGGTCTTAATCCTCGGATTTCAGCATATCAACAGTACTGGTAATTGTTCACTGATTTCTGTAGTCCTCCACGAAAGAAGACTGATTATCTTCTGTGTTTAATGAAAATAAGACACTTGCAAACATCTGTTTTTACTTTGGAAAACAATGACCGAACCGGTAACATAGTACAACATTAAGCCCCCCCCTCTTTTTATTTTTATTTAAAATGTTTCTTTTTATCACAATACAAATACGAAATAAACACCAATCACTGGTTAATAAACACTAATCAGGGGGGAAAAAAATGCTTTTGGAATACACTTTAATGCAAAAACGTTTTCAGTCATTCTGGATGATTTAGATTTTAATCTAATAAACCCAACAAATATTTATTTAAAGATTTTATTGAATGAAAAATAATTCCTGTGCAAAATGTTGAGACAACAATAATATAAACTGATTCTAAATCAGCTTTACTTCATAGATTGTGCTTAAATGCCACAATTAATTAGTTGGTCGCTATTGTAAACGCGTCTTGTAAATCACCCACCCGACATTCAAATTCCAACTCAAAATAACATTTGGATGTAACAGAACATAAGAAGAACAGCTTTTAATAATCCAGAAGACAAAAGTATTTATTTGTATGCATTTCACAATTTAGCAAATTTTCAACAATTAGATTTTTTAAATGATTAATCGAATTCATTTGATTTCTTTCCCAGCCCTAATCCATTCTAAAAATATCCGATAGTGACAGCACTTTTAGAGTCCTGCTTTTGTCTCACTTTTCCAGTGCAAACCTGAATGCCCCACTTGCCAGTAGAATATGTCCGAAGCTTGTTGCGCACAGCAGCACACCCAAACCACTTCCTCACTACCAGCAACTTTTTGTGCTGGGAGGAAAGACGTCGTCTCCCTAATGACATATTACAAGCTCATTCACAGCAGTGCATGTATTTGCGGTTCTTGCCTCCAAGCCCGTGCACGGTTTATTCCTCCCATGTTGATGTTGCTAATATCATCACTTGGCTGACCCATTTTGCATGTGTGCATGTGTCGCTGGTATTGTCATCATGCTCACTTGCAGCAGTAATGTGAATAATACTGCCTTGCTCGGCATTTTTGACTGCAACAGTAAATTCACTTTTAAAGAACAAAGTCCAAGACTGAGTAAGGTTCGGAACAGATATCTTGTGGGCATGAATGCACCCCGTATGGTTTGCTCAGACCATCACTCCGAGCTGAAAGAAAGTACAAGCAAATATATTCCCTTGAGAACACCCACCCACCTGTAAATTATTTAAGGCATCGGATAAAGAGGGTGAACATGTGGCAGTCAACTGCGTGTGGAACTGTTGCCATTAAGTCCCAAAATGTAACCATCCCAAGATAAATGTGTATCCATACTGTGTATCCATACGGTACCTTTTGGACTTTGCATAATCTGCCATTTGAGTTGGACAAACGTGACGAGCACTATTCTGGTGGTTGTTGATGGTTCTGTGCAGAAATGCTGTGTGAGCTGGTGTACTGATGCATGAAGTGACAGCTGTGGACACCTACTGTCCCTGCTCTGGACATTGTCTGTTTCTATTGATGGTGTCACCAAATGTTTCACTATCCTCAGCATCCTGACCAAAGCCAGTGGATTGCAACTGAAATGTATGTAGATCAGAAATTTGTGCCACGATAATAAAACTTTACAAATATATTTGAACCTGCTGGTGAAATCCACTCTAATAACTGAGAACTCCACAAATGAGGAAACGCAACATTGAACATGGATGGATGCGATTCACGTCTCCTCACTTCTGAATGACAGCAATACTTCCCCTTTTTATCCAATGAAATCAATCAATTTGATTATTTTTATTGATATGCATTTTTTGAGGCCGATACCGATTGTTGGCAGAAAAAAAATACAGATTTACAGATTACTCTGCCGATTATTTAAATATATATAATGGATAAAATTACCCCCTTCTCCATTTCCTTTTCAAGTATACGAAGTTATTGTATAGATTTATGTGTCAATAATAAAACCATTCTTACTTGTTTACAACTGCTGTAAAGCATTAACCTTTTCTTTTATATATTTTTTATCTTGTGTTATTTTCACAAGTCTAGGGATTTACTGGGCTAACCTGGGACCTCGGGGATTATGTTTTGTGCCAATGTCATGTGGAAATGTGTGTTAAAACAACAACAATAATCCTTGGATGTTTGCATCTTTGAATTTTGAGAAAAGAACATCTTTGAATCCTTGAAATATCAAATTTAAATATAACTGGAAAGGACAATGATAAAATAAAACAATAAGGAAGTGAAATAAGAATAGAATAAACCTCAAATAATAGCAACTGAAAAAACGGTTAAGAACAAATACTGACTGTTCTTGTGCGTATTGGCCTCTTGGGGGCAGTGTGGTGCAGCGCATCCATGGCGTACACACTTAAAGTGAGTACAGAAGAAAATTGCGATTTAATTATATTAAAAATAACTTGTTTTTCACACACATGCGTAGTGTTATCTCACCCGTGGGTATGTATTCCCACAACAATTCTGTGTGGATATTCATTATTTGAAGTAGAAAACACTTTCGAAATCGATGCTAACTTCTGGTTAGCATTTGAATGGGATCCTCCCTTCACTTTTAGCATTAGCGCTAGGCCAGCGATGTTTTAAAAACTAAGCATGTTTTGTATTTAAATATACAGTGGATATAATTCTTAACGACGTGTGTTCATTTTTACAGTTAACTCCAACTGTGGTATCATTAAACAGCTTAAAGGACGCTTAGGGGCAACAGAATAACATACGCTACACACTTGCTAGTTGCTAATGCTACGCAAGCAAAATGGTGCATTCAGGGTACTTTCACAGCGTTGGAAACTTCGTTTTTGTTCGATAACGTTTTGGGGAAAATAACCGGCCAATTGTTTTGGCCGATGTTTGAAGGCCAATAATTATATTATTATTATATTTTAATCGGTCGGGCCCTACTTTTTTTTTTATCTCAGGAAAGCAGATCACTGGAATCACCCAACAGTTGTGTGAGTGCACCCACGTGTTAAGCATTGACCTTTTACTCCTCTTTCCCTGCCAGTGTGAGCTGGCTCCTGACATCGCCACCGAAAAGGTCAGCGTATGTGTGCGTGTATAGGCAAAGCAGCAGCGATCTGTAGATCGTGTTATGTTCTTTTTAACCAGATGAGGAATGAAATTAGGCTTAGATGGGGACTGCACAGTCATTAGGCTTTGATTTCTGTGAGATTTCTGGTGGTAGTAAAAGATTTATTAGCTCATGAATTTCTGTCTCTCCCTGTCTGATAATTTTCTCAACTGGCAGTAATACTCAAATGCATGTCCTCTTGATTGAATGCTTCCGCCAAACATCACCAGAACCTTTCTTCAGGGTGAAGCTAGAGACACTAGACACATTTGAGAATGTGTAAATTAAGGCAAGGTTAACATATGACAAATCACTTAACATATACAAAACACACAAGCAGGCACAGCTGAGAGTAAAACACAACTGTATAGGTTTCAATTTAAACTGATCTTTTCTCTCTCTTGCTCAGACAGTAAAATGCGTCTGGGTACCGAAAGTACATAATTTCGTCTGGGAATTTGGTCTTGTTCAAAACTGAACGTGATTTTTTTCGGTTCACCAGCAAATTGGTCTTAACAGATGGTGCAGATATTCAGCATTTTGACGAATATCGGCATCAGCCTTTTTGAAGAATCAAACGGCCGATAATATAAAAAAAAAAAAGCGTAAACTTCAGGAAAGTATTTATTTGAAATTTCAGTTAATGTTGTAAGAGATGCTGCTGACCCTGGGAACTCTCTGCACCTTCGGTTTTTGTTTGCAATTATAACTAAAATGCAATTATAAGTAACATTTTAATACTGAAAGATATTTTGGAACATTTTATTTAACTGTAGAAAACAATAGGGAGCTATTTACTTGTTTACGTTTTTATTTGATTTTTGAAGACCTGCTACTGGCCCTCGGGAGATCCCTGAACTTTTTGTTAGACTTTTAAAACAAAGATGCCTATTGACTTCAATATTTAACGAATCCTAAAAGTTGCTTAATAAACATATGCTTAAAAATTCAACATATTTAAGAGCTGGATTTTTTGTGTGTGTAAATTTTGATGCCAATATTTTCCTTTTTAGTGAAAATGAATATCAACTCAAAATATCGGATATTGTCCTTGACTACTAATAATCTATATTGGTATCAACCCTGAAATAACCATAACGGTCTATCTCTAAAATGTATGTTTAAATTAATGTATTATATAGCTCTGCTGGTAATGAATTTGCATCTAGAAATAATCTACAGTACACATTCTGCATATTATAAAGTGCTTTTTGGGATTCTCTTGCTAATGAAGTCTCTTTCCATTTCATTTTTTTCTTCCCCAAACTGTCTAATGTGTCCCGCAGCTCCTCACACCATTTAAACTACTTTGCAAGGATATGTAAATTTCTGCGCATTTTGCCACTTTTTGAAGTGGGAAAAGGGTAAAAATGACACCCGAGTAGCCAGCGTCTGAGTCATGTACAGGTTACAGAGCAAGATGATTCAGTTCCTGGTACAGACTGTCGTCTTGTTGAAATGTCAAGATGTGCCACTATAGCTCTTTTATGTATAATTTATATTTATCTGTCTTGTTGTCAATTTGGTTAAACTGACAGCCGTCACGTCTTTTTTAAAATATTTTAACACTACTTCCAATGGCATTTAAACGGCCTCTCCCTGGCTGTCAAAATTCCATTACTGTGCAGACTCAACATTTCCAAACTGCTCCTGCTGTATATATTATGATTATTATCTACCTCTGCATCAAATTGCAAATGAAGTCAAATTATTAGTACTGATGTTGCACTTTCTGAAAATAAACTCACTGAGCTGCTGTAATTGAAACTGTTCATTTATGGGTACACAAAAGATAAGCAGTTTAACACAATCTAAATCATGAATTTAAACCCAGGCAGTAATATACTGAAGTGCCGTTTTTGGTGTACCGTGACACCACTAGCCCTAATCTCAACAATATTTACAATATGACCTGTGATGAGAACAATTTTGACACCCCAGTGTTAGACTAGAAGTGATGATACACGCGATGTGTGTTTGTCACCTCAGAGAAGAGAATCTTTCTTGATGTTTCTAATAGCTTTGAGTTGCCATGAGGATTTTTTGGTGGTATTACATTATCACTGGCCTGCCTGTGTTTCTCTGGAATTGCGGTGTGGGGGCTTGCAGGTATCACGTGTGGTGCTGTATAACTATCTGGCTAACTTTTTAAAGGGAAAGTCACCCTCACCTGCTTTTTGAAGCTGAGCTGTGATTGGTTGTTACCTGAGACCTTAGCAACCTTGATGTCATCTTCAGTTGACAGCAATTGGCAAAATGGCCGCCCCCCCTGAGATGGATAAAAGGGCTGGATTTTGCTTCATAACTCATATTCCACAAGTGCAATATTAATCAGAATGTCATGTTTAGACTTATTAGGTCACATATAACATATTATTGTCAAGAAATGTTCAATATTGAATTCCATTTTAAAGGGGGGCCTCTCAAACATGCTCTCATGATGCTCACAGTTTTCCCTCTTCTCTGTCCTAAACCCTCAGGGAGCAGCCAATCTATACCACCAGGGCCCATGTCTTCCAAATTGACCCAACCACCAAGAAGAACTGGGTCCCTGCCAGCAAACAGGCCGTCACTGTCTCCTATTTTTACGACAGCACACGCAACAGCTACCGCATCATCAGTGTGGATGGATCGAAGGTATGAGTGTGTGTTCTGTAATGGTGAGAAATATGTTACTGTTAAGAGATGAGAGATTCTTTTTCTAGCTTTATGGATCAGATATCCATCGTCTGATACTGATAAATATCCAGACATGGATACGTAGAATAAGACTTCTGCCGGGTATTAAGCAATTCTAATTAGCATCAGCATCAGATTTCTGCATCTGAAGTACAAGCAAATTAATTGTCGTTGGTTATCATACCACATTTCATCAACATTTGTTCTGCTGAGACAGTGTTATGAAAATGAGCCACAATTTGGTTCTGGATGCAGATTGAGGTCATAATCAAACATTAAGCAATTCTTCCTTTTGTTTTGATTTAAACACCCAATTTGAACTCAATCCAAGAAGAGGCCATGCAGCATAATGAAGCGCTTAAATGCATACTTTTTCATTTTCTGTGAGCTCTATTTTACTATTTTGAACATGAATGAACTCACATTTTTATATGTAGCAACTCATTATTTAGCAAAAGAAATGTATTTCAAACATGCATAAAAATGAGAGTATAATACTGTAACTTGTGAAAAAAGTACAGCAAAATTAAAACAACAAATACAATAAAGAAAGGGGCAACGGCTATAGGGAAACAGAAATAATGCAACATATGTAACAAATGACCTGCTTATATACATATAAATCATTTACAGTGCATCCAGAACAATTTCAGTTTTTTTACTTTTTCAAAAAAAAATTGTGACTCATCTTAAAATGGAATGAATTCAGTTTTTTCCCTCCAAAATTCTACACACAACAGCGCATAATGTCATTATTAGTATTAAGTCATTAAAAGTATTTAGGAATATTCAAATCTATCTCTATACATAAAATAAAACATGATTTACATAATACTCCAATTTACAATACACTTGGTCGCAATACTATATTTAACTACCAAATCAATATGTAGTTATCCGTAATTTTCAATGTGGATGTTTTCCCCCCCATAAATTTGTATTGATACAAGCAGCATCCCGTTAAAACTAGCCAATGTAATGCTCTCTATGACTATATTACATTCTTGTGGAAGACAGTTGAGGTTCACATGTTGGTATGATCCTCGATAACTGCTCTCACATTGCCCCTTTAGAAAATCTATTGTCAGGTAACAGTTGTCTGTCACATGTTCAAATTCAACTTCATTAATATTAAAGTACTGAGCAGCTCCTCAAATAACATTGCATGGAAAGTCTGACTTAAAAATGCTTACATGTAATTGATGGCAGACAGTCAATATTGGCATTGCAGGTAATAATAGACACCATTTAAACTAAACATAAATTGTAAATATTTATATTCACACCACCAGCATTCCTTAGCTTGGTGAGAAGTGTAGATTATGTTTCCATGGTGATAAGAGCCTCCTCTCCTCGTGAAAAGGCGCAGATATTGTCATGCGATCATTTTTAGCCCTTTGACTACTTGAGAATGATTGTAGTCACTCAGAGAAGCAGAAAATCACAGAAAGCACACACTTGTTTGGATTTTGCTCTGCTGTTTGAGTACAAAGTCTGCGGGGCTTACTGTTGGAATAACTAAACGAACACCTGAAGGTTTGGGAGAAAATGTTATCATTATGTGCAACTTTTGCACAGGAAGGATTTGATCATCGCAAAGAAACTCTTTGTTCAATGTGATGATAGGATTTTCACAGCAATTTTTAGGTTCAAATCTCTTTCCATGAGTTATTCGCGTATTTTTGCAAAGCTTTGTTGAGTTAAGTGACTCCCACTGCTTGAAGCCAGCGAGGCAACACTCATCAGGTTATGTCATCACGCAGTACTGACAGCAGATAACTGGCGACTCCCTGACCACACTGCCGTATTTTTATCTCGCAGGCTCTTTAAAGTAAGACTTCATTTGTATACAAAAAAGAACGGAGAGCTACATTTATTTCTGACTTCATTCATCTTGTGCATTTCTATGATCTCTTCAGTACTTCCCCAAGGTCAGACTTCCTTTCTCCGCTCTCCCACTCATGATTCCCTTTTTGTCATCTGCGTTTTGTCAAATGGCAGTTCCACAGGCAACTGCGATAGGGGAGTCGAGTTTACTTCATAAACGACCACCCGTTTTCTATTACAATTATCCTATTGGACAATTTACCGTGGCTTGGTGGCAAAAGTCGAACATTCTCACATGGTATCATTAGTGAATATTTTTGTCATTTGACCAAGGCAGAGAGACACTGAAAAGCAGTGTTATAGTTAATCTCCATAACATGTATTTTGTTGGGTGTCTGAAACAGATTAATTTTAATTACAGTAATTTCTGGACTATATGCCGCTACTTCTTTTTTTTTAACTTGCATTCAACCCTGGGGCTAATACAAAGGTGCTGCTTATCCATCAGATCACAAGGGGGCGCACTTTAAAGGGAGCAGCAGGCAACGCAAAACAAACCAAACATGTAAATCAAATATATGACTTCCATACCGGATCGGTCGAGGCCCGGGTTAACAACGACCGCCATCGGTGCTGTTGACCTACAGGGTGCCAGTGGAAACTGGTCTACTGTTGGTCGAAAAAGGAGAGGAGGAAGGTGCGTTCATAGGAAGAAAGAGAAGAGGACCACCAAGAGTCTAGGACTGAGAGTAGGGACTTTGAATGTTGGAACGATGACAGGAAAAGGTAGAGAGCTGGTTGACATGATGCAAAGGAAGGTGGACATACTATGTGTTCAGGAGACCAGGTGGAAAGGGAGCAAAGCTAGAAGTTTAGGAGCAGGTACAAGTTGTTCTATCATGGTGTAGATAGGAAGAGAAATGGAGTAGGAGTTATTGCGAAGGAGGAGTTTGTTCGGAACGTCCTGGAGGTAAAAAGAGTGTCAGAGTGATGAGCCTGAAGCTAGGAATTGAAGGTGTGATGATCAATGATCTTGAGTGGGTATGCGCCACAGGTAGGATGTGAGCTGGAGGAGAAGGAGAACTTTTGGTTGGACCTTGATGAAATGATGCAGGGCATCCCTAGGAGTGAGAGAGTTGTCATTGGTGCAGACTTCAATGGACACGTTGGTGCAGGAAACAGAGGTGATGAGGAGGTGATGGGCAAGTTTGGTATCCAGGAGAGGAACGCAGAAGGACAAATGGTGGTTGACATTGCAAAAAGAATGGAAATGTCGTGAAAACTTTCGTCCAGAAGAGACAGGAACATAGGGTGACCTACAAGAGTGGAGGTAGGAGTACACAGGTAAACGACATCTTGTGTAGATGTGCAGTTGTGGTAACTACAGAGGAATAAAGCTGATGAGTCACACAATGAAGCACAGATGCAGTATTTGCTTTGAGGATGTTGATAGAGAAGTACAGAGAAGGTCAGAAGGAGCTGCATTATTGTGTCTTTGTAGATCTGGAGAAAGCTTATGACAGGGTAAAAACCCAGAGAGGAACTGTGGTTTTGTATGAAGAAGTCTGGAGTGGCAGAGAAGTATGTTCAAGTGGTGCAGGACATGTATGAGGATTGTAAGACAGTGGTGAGGTGTGCTGTAGGGGTAAGAGAAAGTCAGAGAGACCAGACTGAGATGGTTTGGACATGTCCAGAGGAGAGATAGTGGGTATATTGGCAGAAGGATGCTGAGTTTCCAAATGGCAGGCAGGAAGTCTCGAGGAAGACCAAGGAGGAGGTTTATGGATGGAGTTAGAGGACATGAAGGTAGAGGATGCAGAGGACAGGGTTAGATGGAGGCAACTGATTTGCTGTTGATCTGTGTGGTAGGTGGTCTCTTTCCCTGTTATCTAACTAAGAAGGCTGTGTTCAACTGATTTGGACTTTTCTGTTGCTCTAATTGAGAGCACAGTCGGACGTGATCTTTTGATAGTGAGGAATTCACTCAAACCCACTTCAAACTTCACATACTTCACACTCCGACTTTACACCCGACGATGGAGGTTTGCTTCTCAGTCTGTCCCTTTAGAAGTGACGAGTGATCTTCCCTGACACCTATTTACAATGCCCACTTGCCTTATCCATCTCACCCAAAGGCTCCACTGGATTAAGTTAGATTTTTTTTTAAATGGCAGAGAAAACAAAACTATACTTTTTTTGCTTTAAAAAAAAAAGTCTGTAATTTACACACTCCTTATGTACAAGCCAGGTCTGTCTAGAACAATATTTTTTTGCTGCTGTATGCACTAACCATGACAAACTGTCAGTTTATGTTGGTTCACATGGAGAGCCCGGCAGCTCACTGATGATGACAGAGCAAGTAGAAATGCATTTGTAGCACTTCTGACTCCTCCTTGCCTTGATGTGTGATGACCACAGTTTTCACATTTATTCACCAAAATATTTTCATTCATTCCAAATTATATTAAGACCAAATCCTCAAAATGCACATCTGAACCTACTTGACTGCCACTGGAAAGAAAGTAAAACTATTAATATCTGATGATGCTGCATCACCAAAGGCCATAATCAATGCTGCACTGTAGAGGCGCAACAATTAATCGATTAGTTTGTCATTAGGGCTGTGCAATTAATTGAAATTCAATTACAATTTCGATTATTACACTCCACAATTACAATACCAGCATAATCGTTAATAAATATTAATAAAACAAATTGAGTTGTTTAAATTTATACATTTGCACTTTTTTTTCTTTTTTAAAATAATTTAATAAATTTTGTTTCACCCAAGAGGAACTTGCATAATCAGTGTTTGAAATAATTTTATTTGTCTTAATATTTTGTATTTGTTTTTTATATTTAAAAAATTTCTTGTTTTTTACCAAAAAATAAAGGATCGTCCAACTGTATAGTGCACATGCGGCACTCCAACTTCAAGTTTTTGCCAACATAAATAAATAAATATATAGTATTATAGATTATTTATGGTCCAAAATTACATAATTATAGTGTTTCTATTTTTTTAAATTGGTCTTAATTTTCTTTTAAGGTTTAGACATTTTCTTATTTTGTACCAAAAAATAAATAATCGTTTGAATAATCGTGATTTCAATTATTGCCAAAATAATTGTAATTATTATTTTTTCCATAATCGAGCAGCCCTAGTTGTCATTGTCAACTACTAGATTATCAAATTCATTGATAATTAATTTTTATTAAACTTGTCTAAATCTTTGGAATTTCAGCTTATCAAAAGTAAATATTACTAGTTTTCTGTAGTCCCCCATTAAAACAGACTTATCTTTGTGTTGCATCAAAATAAAACCTTTACAAACACACCCTCTTTTACTTAGAAGAACAATGATCAACAGTTTTGCCTATTTTCTGAGATGTTGCAGACCAAAGTAGCTGAATCCTAATGATTGTTTTTTTTCACATTTCCTTAAATGTCAATTTGAAATACATCCTGTTCTTGA
The DNA here is from genome assembly GCF_054856555.1 of Leptonotus elevatus. Classification (NCBI taxonomy): domain Eukaryota; kingdom Metazoa; phylum Chordata; class Actinopteri; order Syngnathiformes; family Syngnathidae; genus Leptonotus; species Leptonotus elevatus. The sequence continues at coordinate 19,632,615 of NC_141241.1, read as the reverse complement.
ATATAAGCATGGAAATTAAAACTTGTTTTTAATACGATTCATCAATTACCGGTACTTGACAAAATAATCAACAATGTAATTTATTATTAAAATAATCATTACTTGTAGCCCTGTCGTGTACTGTAAGAGGTCATGAACGTTACAATACATCTTGATCCAATATTAGTATGTATATTGATCTATACTATATTGAAACTGAAACTCCTTTGAAATGGCAGAACCATGCTATTATTTTAAATTGGTTGTAAATTTATTAAACAAAGTCAGCAAGGAGTATGGAAGCATTTCAGCGACCCGGTTGAGAACAGAGATGGAAATTGGGAAGTTGACCCCCATACTATTTGCCCTATATGCTTAAAAAAAATAAAAAAAATTACTGCCCCATTAATGACATCTAAGTTTTAAACATTTTATAATGACTTATAAAACATTATTAAATGAATTTAGCAAACCAATTAAATCAAATTTTGGTGTATCTGTACAGCTTAGCACAAACATCAACAGAGGCATTGTACTATGCGTAATTCTGCATTTAAAAAAATCATTAACTCAGTGAGGTTGTTATGTGGATGTATGCATATACATATATCAGTAATATAGTATGGCGAGTTATCCCAGTAATGCTGAGTTTGAATTTAAAAAGTAAGACGATAAGAACGCTCAGATGGAAACACGATGCTTGCAGTTTCGCCATCTTCCAGCCTGCGTTCTTTCTCCTATGACAACATTGTGTGTTATATGCTACTTGACAAGCACATCTCACACATCCAATATTACTTACTATGACTCTGCTTATTGTGCGAACTCTCAACATACGTAATCAGACAAGGACGACATTTCCATAGGGGCTACTCAAGCTGACTGATGGTTTGAAATGGGCCCCTCAGGTTACTGGCCAGCCGCACTTTAATTTGCACTTCCTGTTGCACTTGATACAGGCCTGGCTGTCCACCCCCACAGCTGCTCGTGTCACTCCACTCCCCCTCCTCTCTGTCACATTCTCCCACTTGCCTACTCGCTTGATTACAGTCTTGCATGCACATTCATACCACCTACAGCAACCTTAATGGGTATTATGAGGACGCAGTAAGTGGAAACAAGCAATGCAAACATATTTTTCTGTATAGAATATATGAGTATAAAAACCTAGAAATGATTTTTGTTGTACATTTAGAACAGATATAAAATGTGTGATTAATCGTGAGAAGTCATGCGTATAATAAAATTTAAAAAAAATATATATTTTTTAAGAAATTAATAAAAATTAGGTGCGTCAGGCAATTACAATTTTTCATCGCATGACTTCACTAGTTAACTCACGATTAATCACATATTTTATATCTGTTCTAATACAATTAAAAAAAATCTAGGTTTTCATACTCGTGTTAACAAAAGTGGGGAAATTTTTTTGAACTAATAGAAATAGTTAAAATTATTTTTTGTCGTCTATAGCCGTCAATGGCAGTGAATTAACATCAGCTTGAGGAAATTCTGTTTTGCACAATGTGCCACAACTGTGGACAGTGTTGTGCCATGCCAAGCTCAAGGGTACCTCTGCAGCAACTCAACAAGATATACTTACTTTATGTGCAGTTTAGTGTGTGTACTGTATATCTGGTTTGTAAGAGGGTGGTGCACAAGCACTTGTCAAGTGCAAGCAGACTGGCATCTCTTCAGTAATTGATCCCAGTTATCATATTTCGGTCTTCAGAAGGTTTCAAAGGGACAACAACGAAATGTATGCCAGTAAAACAAACTTCAAGTACAGTGCAGTACACATTAGGCCAGGGGTCGACAACAAAGTTTTTTTTCTGAGCGAATTAATTGCAGGCCAAAATTACGTTTTCATTGGGCAAACCCTTCTTTTTCTACTAAGAATATCCCATTATAATCAGTAGCGATGCAACTAGGGCTGTGCAGTTAATCAAAGTTCAATTACAATTTAAATTATTACACTCCACAATTACAAAATCGGCATAATCGTAAACAAAAATAAAAGGTTATTAATACTCATTTTTAGTTGTTTAAATTTGCACCTTTTTTTTATTTTAAATTGACAAATTTAATAAATCTTGTTTAGTCCAAAAGGAACTTACATAATTATAGTGTATTTTTTACATGTTTAAACATTTTCTTGTTTTGTACCAAAAAACAAATGAAAATGGGAAAACTCGTAGTATTGCAGTAAGCTTGACTGTTTTGCAGGAAGGTTCATGATACACGGTTGGGTTAGGTTTTTTTTTTGTCAAAAAAACAGCTGGCGTTTGTTTTTAAATGAGGATTTGTTGAAGTACTATCTTGTGGTCACCTCATCACTTGGGTTAGGCAGCCAATCGGGTGCCTGTATAGTGAATACAGGCACGGGTTCCCAAACTTATTTTCATAAAAGACTGGTAAAGACATTTTGACACATTTTTACTGTTCCACCCATCATATCCTACATCGTACGGGTAAACCATCCACATTTTAGTGTTATGATTAAGATTTGGGCCATCTAAATTGGTGGATGGTGGGCTTGGTGTTTTGTGCATTTCTAGTCATGTCTTTTCACAATAATTCAGTATCTTGCAGCAGCCCAGTTTTCCACTAGGAACATTAAAGTTTCATATCTCACATTTGTCTTCAAACAAATGTGAAAAACGCCGCTGTTTGGGATGAAGTGCTGTTCAGGATTTTCCAAAGTACTGACCTCGCCTTTGAGGAAATGGGGTCGTCTTTTCATTTATAATTAAATGAACCTTGTAGAACGCAGCCTGAATCCTGAGTCACAACAAGTCTTTTGGCTGTTGTTTCTAGTTTTTTTTTTTTTTTTGTCTGTGTATTTGCACCCTTGGAACAGGTTGGGACATACATTCCAGGTTGTTGAAAAGGACACACATCTGTCAGATTTGAATTCTCAAATGCTGCCTTCACAGCCAGGTTGCTATGAGACACAAGGGACTGCCCAGTAATTGAGCTGTCTTCAGTGGATCCTAATGGTTTCATCTGGGTTCATGTGAATGCTTTTGTCAATATGCAGAGTCCAGTACATGATGAGCTCTACTATACTGCAGTGGCTTTCAGACAGCAGCTGATTTACTACACCTCTGCTACAGGTGACTGTACTGTAGCAAATGGTGGATGTCATTTGACAACTTGAAGGATTGCGGGTCAGCAGTTATCAGCGCGGTGCGCCTTCTTTAGGGTAACACTCGATTCGATTGTGGGTTGAATAAGAATTGCCGAGTTGGCACATTTAGAGTTAATGTTTCAATAGAGAATGTTTGACACAAACTCGAAGCAATTATGAAGTCAAAAGGCATGACCTCATTCGGTTTCCAGTTCCCAGTGCAGAATAGAGTGATGACCCAAAGTTAGGACACATTTACATTATGTCATCGTTTCACACACATTCTTGTGCTGTTTGCGTTTGGAGCTCATGCAACAAGCAAACGAAAGAGAAAACACGGCTGAATGTAGCAAGTACATTGAACAGGAAAAACATGATTGTTTAACACTTAGCAGAGGAAAAGCACCGTGAGAAGATGATCAGATGGATTACTGTATTAGACACTTTCCAAAGTTCTCTTATTGGGTTTCTCAATAAACACAAATATTGCACTGTGACTGATAGGTCAAATTGATTAAATATGTACAAGACTCATATAAGAGAATCGAGCTGTGAATGAAATTGTGTTCCACTGTAATACATCTATTAGTTGTATTCCTGATGGTTGAGGACCATGCTAAATGAACTATATACAACGTTCACTAAATATTAAGGATATTTGGCTTTCAAGTGAAATTTGAGGATGAACCTAAATTGCGCCGCGACCTTTTACAGGTGAACTTGAATTGGCCTTCTGAATGTACATTTCCAATGTTTTAGTACTGTTTGCCCTTTTGCTATTCTGTAACAAAGACTTGAATGTCAAAATCCACAATTGCTGTTTGTTGTATGAATAGACCAATATATTTCCTGCTTCAATTACAGTCCTCATGCCGTTGACATTTTGGATGACATCATGAGATCAAGACAACGCCTAACAATTGTAAAAACTGGTTCTTGCCATTACGAGGCTTCCAACAGGATGAACTAAATTAAGTTCACCTGTAAAGGTTATAGTATATTTTAGGTTCATTCTGGAGTTCCCCTCAAAGCAATGGCTGAACAATTTTAAAAATCATCTTCATTGTGAGTAGCGTATATTGGAACTCATTTTAACTGAACAGATGGACATTCAAATTAGTGATAGATCGATATGTTTTTTTCAAGGTTGATACCGATTATTAGTAGTTAAGGAGACCAATAAATCATATTTCAGGCCGATAGAGAAAATATTAGCGTCAAAATAAAAATAAAATACTTTTCTTTAAATTTTAAACACAAAGTATTGACAGCTTTGTTTAAAAAGTAACAACAATTGCAGGGAGCTTGTAGGGTTCATCAAAATGTTAAGATAAATTAAAAACTAAGTAAATGGTTCTCTTAAGTTTTCTACTGTAAATAAAGTCTTCCAGAATTTCAGCATAATTTCTTAATTTTTATTTTATTTAAGTGTAGGGAGTTCTCAGTGTCGGCATCATTTTATAAAGTGAAAATATAATAAATTCATAAATGAAAAGTTCCCTGCATGCAAATGTAGCTAATTTGGAGTTTTCGTGAGAGTTCGTAAAAGGTTTCAGAAGATCTCCGCACAGTAATTTTTTTTTTTTAATATGTTCTAAATGTCTTTGCAACAGGTAAAAACTGACTGTGAACATCTTACAAATCCTGATGAAAACCCTAAATTTCACTACATTCACAAGCATTTCCTGCTCAGTGAGCAGTGAACTTAATCAGCCTTCGGATTTGTAAAAATGCCGATGCCGATATTTGTCAAAACGCCAAATATCGGTCTACCCCTAATTCAAATGTTGATTGAAGGTCAAATGACTGTAAATTAATTTTAAATGTACTCCCGGAAGCCAAACAACTTTTTGTGTGTGGTGAATACACATATTGTCATTTCTTGGCAGAGCGCACTGTTGGCAAATTGCAAGTTGAGCTCTTGAAACTAATTAGTTTAATTGCATCCTCACCAGGAGTTTCATGTGTCTTGTTTTCCATAGGTTATCATCAACAGCACCATCACACCCAACATGATGTTCACAAAGACGTCACAGAAGTTCGGCCAGTGGGCAGACAGCAGGGCCAACACTGTGTTCGGTTTGGGCTTCAGCTCAGAGCAGCAGCTTGCTAAGGTAAGTGTGTTCAGCGTTACACAAAGTTGATCCGTGAATTGATGTACCTTCAAAAATGGTCACATTTGCACCAAGCATAACAATCAAGTTCTCCCCTCATGATTTGGAACGGGTGATCTGTCATATTATCTACTGAAGGATGTGTAGGCGGGATAAGCAATGTTGTATTAATTATGTAGAACGTGTGACATCATACCGGCATAACACAATGGAGCCCGTTAATGCATTTGAAGGAGGAGGGAGGTGTCACAGAAAACAATGGTGGCATTTCAGATTTTTGTTGGCATAGGGTTGTCTATTCCGACAACATGGATGAGCTTTGTTGTAGAAAATGATTTTCGTATTCAATCCCAAAAGAGTCGTTTACTATATGTCGTCCAATCACTGACCTGCAGAATGTTTAGCTCCACCCATCAGGTACTGTATTATTGCTTTTGATACACCATTCAAGTCTGATTGATTTGTTACCCTTCGCAACTTGGAGGACAGAAATGCCCAAAATTGCAAACTGAATCACGGTACATCACTATGCATTTGCTACAACTCATTCATTCTGGCATTTTCAGTTTGCAGAGAAGTTCCAGGAAGTCAAAGAGGCAGCAAAAATGGCAAAAGACAAATCTCAGGAGAAGGTGGAGGTGCTGAGCAATCACTCCCAGGTAACCCATCACCCTGCAGACTGAAATTCTCCATCTGAACAAGAAAATCACAATCATTACTGTAAGAATAGCACAATTGTATGCAAAAATTGACATTCTGTTCAAATCAGAATCAAAGTCCTATATATATATATATATGACACTTCATGAAATCAATTATTGTTCATTCTTAAAAAAAATATAGTTTTTATACAATAGTGTTATTTTTCTTTATTGAAAAAAAGTTTTAATGACATTTTTAAGTAATTTGAGGTATGAGCTTGGTCAAGAAAGGGATCATATTCTTGAGTCGAGGTACCACTGTATTTGTACATAGTAATAGTTGGCTTGTGATGATTGTTTATGGTGTTTTGCCAAAGGAGTGTCCCATTTCTCAGTCAGCGCAGGATTTTTGAGAGGCCATCAAACTTGAGAAAGCTGCAGGTCAGATAGTCCTTTCATGTAAAATGGCCTAAAGCACAAAATCTTCCCTCTGCCCCCAGCAGGAGTCTGGACCTGAAACACCGTCAGCAAACCAGGCTTCTAGCATTAATGGCACCGATGATGAGAAGATCTTTCATGTGGGACCAGAGGCTGTCCTGCTGAAGAACGAGAATGATCTACTCAAGAGCGCCGTAGAGCACAGGTAAGGCTTCCTTTCGGGTTTTTGATTTACACTTTCAAAGCAATTTGTCTTTTTTTTTTGGGGGGGGGTTGAAGATTCAGCAGCAGCTTTCTTTCATATAAGCGAGCCTCGGCAGGACTGCTACAGTCTTACCTTGACATACGTGAGCACAATTTTTAGCTGAGTGTTGGAAGTGAATTCAACTTGGTTCACAACAAGCAGCAATTTGGCGGATAGTGAACAGTTAGGTGAAAATAATCATCATTTCAGTAGCCAAAGATGATTTGACATACGAGTGTTTGTGGGCACAAATTACACTTGTATCTCAAGTCACCATTGTATTGAAACAATTTCACCACATTCGGAATAGCTCCCTTACGGAGGACATCACGCCTTTAATAATTACCGATCCGGCAGTTATGGATCATTCATACTGTTCCAGCTAATGTTTTGAGTTTCACACTGTTCTGGAAATTGTCTCTCTTTATTGCTGCTGGGATTACCGCACATGCACACAAATGATCTGAACTACTCTGATGGGTGAGACTGCTCCATTCTGCCATTTAACCTCATTAATCCTAATACTGAACGCAGTAAATCATAATTACATAAAACAGCAGATGTTGTTCCAGATGGGATTCAAATGACCCTAGAACATCATAATCATCTGCAACGATGACTTAATTTTTTTTTATTTCCAACCAATTACGAATCATCCAACCTGGCAACACTGACTCTATTGGATGACATTTTATTATGAAAGTTATAGCTCCCTTAGTTGCACTTAGTAATTTTCTTTTGACTGCTGAATTTATTCCTTCTTGTCAACAATCAATCCACTGTGAAAACTGGAGCAAAATACACATACAAACATAACAATTAGCATAAAGAAAATAAAGACAATTTAGATTTAACTTACACAAAAGTATGGACAGACACAAAATAAACTAACCTTGTTGACTGTCTGCAATGTCCAAAAAGGGAACTAGCTGTGTCTTAAGTGATACTTTTTTTTTGTCTCCTTCCTAAGCTCTTCCTCTACTCATTTAGTCACTGACATACACACACACACCCCGCTACACCGCCCTCTCTGGTATGGGTGGTGACAAACACCCAAAAGCAAATAAAACAAAATGCACAAAAATGACAACGTGGCAGTTACAAATGACAATTACTTCAAATTTCTTTCATTTTGGTGTCGCGTGTTCTACAATTGCTTGTTTTATTTTCCCAGCCTCTACAAGGCTTTGGGGCTTACCGGAAAAGTGTGACAGGATGTGAAATGGCCGAGACCTGTAATGTGTAAAGTACACGTCTGTTCATGTGTGATTAAAAAAAATAAAGAAGGGAACAGCGAAGTGGAGAGACATTTTCTAAACATCTCCTGGCGAGACCATGTGCATTTCAGCAAAGAAGTCATCATCATTGGAATGATTCGGTTTCATTCTGCGTCACCTCAGCAGGCATTTCAACACTAGCCTGTCTAAATGTTCGCTCCTTTAATAACGCTTCTCTTGGAACCGTCTCGTGTCTGACAGCAACACCAACGCCAAGAAGTGGGAAACGGAGCTGCAGACGTTAAGAGAGAATAACGCCAGGCTGGTGGACGCGCTGCAGGAGTCCTCGGCTAATGTAGAGAGCTGGAAGAAGCAACTCAGTGCCTGCAAGGAGGAAAGTGACACGCTCAGGGAGAAGGTAATGCAGTTTTTTGGCATGGCTGAAAGGAATTGAAGAAGTCTGCACAAACACACCGATCCATTTTTTTTTGTCTGCTTAGCTTCACATGAAAAACACTTGACAAGTCCTCTTTATTTATTATTTGGCTGATCATTTATGGGCCCTCTTAACATAACAACTTTACTCTATCTAACTTTACTGTATTTTTGCTTACACAACACAGTGAAACAGAGAACACCTGCACACGTCGGCTGACGGTGAGATCTCAGAGTGACCTAAACATTGTTCAAAATGCAAACTTGTATCTTACAATCAAGTCGTAGCAGCAGTACTCGAACCCTCCAGCACTATACTGCCATAACTGCTGTTTCAGTTGAGGTTTACTGACTTTTAAAATCTCTAAACCTCAAATGTGCAACCAAACCCTAAAATTATATATTATAATGAGAAAATTTGCATATATTGTATGCTACAGTAATTATAAACCTTCAAATAGGGCTGGGTTAAAAAAAATTAATAATCAATATCAAATCAATTTTCCTTTTCGAGTCAGTATCAATTCATAAAAACATGAATCTATTATTTTACTATCTTTTTTTCCCCATAAATGCATACAATATATATTCTTTAAGGCCATTTTTTGTATCCTACTGTTTTCTTGAAATTTACTGTTCACATGAATTTAAAAGTATTTTCATACATTTATGAAAGACCTGACTTATTTCACTTGAAGATATTTCAGAATCGTTATAATTTATATTTACAATTAATATTTTAAAAAATATTTTCATTATTCTAATTTAATAGAATAATGAAAATATTTTTTATCTCATCCTTGCTGATGTCGATGTTTGTGTAACACTCAAGTGATTATAACATGTTACTTTCATTAATAAACCAAGTCATTTAATCAGTTACTGCCTCCGCAAAATAAAATTTTTGTGGTGTTTTTATCATGTCCTTGATATTTAAGAAGAATTGATGTTCTATAATTAATCAATATTGGATGGAAGTGAATGAAATTGAATTGGAAAAAATGGAATCGAACTGAACTCTTACGAATCGAAATCGAAGCGATTGAGGAAATTAGAATGGATACCCAGCCCTACCTTCAAACAATTGCTACTTTAACATCACTGAGGCATATATTCTCTCTGCTCTGTGTGAACAAACGACTTACTGAAGCTTCATTGGGCTTTTGCTTTTAATGATGCTGCATCTCTTCCATTGGACTGCAGTGCTTCCCCCCCCCTTCTTGTTGTAGCACAACGTTGCACTAATCAAAAGGTGACGATCACTAAATTCGGACTTGCCTGTATACTGTAAAAACATCAAATTGATTACTTAAAAATCTGCATTTTAGTAGGGTTGGGGGCGAACAATGAATCACAAAAAAAGCAGGGAACATTATACAGTCTTCCAAAAAAAAAAGCCTTCCCAAAATGTCCCCCAAAACTTGGATGCTTATAACGGTCTGCATTTTCTTAGTAAGATGATTAAATTTTCTCTGAGAAATGAGCAGACTGTCATTCTCATTTTGTCCACTCCGACTATCTCTTGTACAAATATCATGGGTGTTAAAGTTCATCATGCCTCTCTTGATGCGTCCCTGGCTTGTGTGTGTTTAGATTGCAGAGCTGGAGGTTCAGTGTAATGAGGCCAGTCAGGAGAAGCAAAGAAATGCGCAACTGAGCGTGCGTGCGCAGGAGCTGGAGGCCGAGCTGCACGACAAAGAGCAGGTGAGGCTTGGATCACATTTGTCGTGACCAAAACAGAGACACAGAGAAAGAGACAGTGTCTCTCCCACAGGAGGTGATTAGATCCTCAATTTGTTGGGAGGTGGCGAGCGCTGTTTTGGGAACTTGGGATTGCAAACCTGAGGATCAATCTTCATTTGTCATCTTCAATTTTGTTTCATTGTTTTGATGGAGTTAAATTCAGATGATCAGTGTTTGATCAATACAGTGTAATTGTATTTATTAAAAACAAGGGCCAGACCGATATGGATTTTTTTGGGGGGCCGATACTGATTCTCATATTTGGCAGAATAAAATTCCGATAATGGATTCATCGGCTACTTAATTCATTCACTGCCAATGACGGCTATAAACGTCAAAAATTCATTTGAACTATTTCTATTAGTTAAACATTTTTTCTCACTTTTGTTAACAAAAGTTAAAAAAACAGTGTTCATTTAGAACATATACAAAATTTGTGATCAATCGTGAGTTAACTGGTGAAGTCATGCGATTAATTACAATAAAAAAAATGTAATCACCTGAAGTTCCAAATTCTTAATAATCTTTTCTTTTCTTTTTTTTTGAATTAATTCACTGCCATTGACGGCTATAAAAGTAAAAAATTAATTTTAACTATTTCTATTAGTTTAACATTTGTTTCACTTTTGTAAACTGGAGTATGAAAACCTAGATATTTTTTTATTGTACATTTAGGACAGATATAACATTTTTGATTAATCATGAGTTAACTAGTGAAGTCATGCAATTAATTACGATTAAAAAATTTAACCACCTGAAGCCCCAAATTTTTAATAATCTTTTTTTATTTTATTTTTTACAAATTTAAGGCAGTGAATGAGTTAATTTATAACAATATAATGAATAAAATAACTTTTTTTGGGGGTCCCTTAAAGTAGCACTAAGGACCTTTTCAACCTTAATAAAATATTTTCATAACTCTTTGAATGGTATGTTTGCCACGGCCTGAGGGGGTCTGTACATTTTTACTGGCACTAAGCAACTTTGAAGAGGATGGTAGGAACACTGCCACACAAAAAAAACTACAAATGTGCTGACTGCTTTATGGCATACGTCACTTCCCCCCTTGCTCCATTCATTACAAAGACCTAAGTCAATTTGAATGTTGACGCACAATGACTGCTTTTCTGGCAGAAGCTGCAAAAACAACTGAAAAGGTTTGTCTGAGTAGACAAAAAATGAAAATGAAAGAGGTAAGCTACCCGAAAAAAAGGACAGTCAAGGATCAACATTGGCCCGGATTTCACTCGCTGGCGTGAGCTCAAAAACGATGCAATGCGTTTGTCCTCTTGTTAAATGTGGTCTTCCTAAAGGCATAAAAATACCGCTTTTGTCCATGTGGCGCCACCATAATCATCGTAAACTGAAAGTTCCTTAGTGTTGCTTTAATGTTTACAACAATGCAGATACAAACTACAGGCAGAACAATACTTTGTCCTTTATTATTTAAGTTGGATGTTGTTTTGTTTTTTAGAGTGGAGCGTTTGTCATGGTGTAATGTGTAAAAATAAACAAATAAAAAATGGCAGATTTTAAAAGCCGTTAATATTGGCCAATTAAATCGGCCGACTTATTAGTCGACCAGGCCCTATTCAAAACATTGACATTTCAATTCATTTTACTCAAGGATATTAATTTGCTATACAAGTACATTGAGTTTCAAGTTTGGTGACAGAATACATTAAACCAAGTCAAGGTACCACATACAGTAAATATATGACGTTACTGACTTTCTGTGTAATCTTAACAGCAAGGATTTTGGCTGAATTAGCATTATCAGTATTGTGTCCTGGTCCAAACCAGCAAAGTGTCTGCTCTGCACCCCCTAATTGTGCTGTTATTTCTAATGAGAAAGAATCCTGTGAGGACACGCTCTTTTGACCTTTATTCGTGCTTGCTTTAATTCCGCTTCCAGCAATTACAGAGTCTTGCGTGCACTTTTCTGTCTTTTATCAACAACCTCTCGGTCCAAAACCAGCTTCGTTCTGACAGAAAGCCAACTTGCAATTGAAATGTATCATATTGTTGTCTTGTAATTGGACTAAACGCTAATAGATGTTGGTGGGTTTTTTTCAATATAAATTGTCTGAACTTTGAGCCAATAGTTGCCCAACAAATTTCCTGGTTAAATTTTACTGGTCCTCTTTTTATGCTGTTCAAATTGTGACATCACGAGACCAAAGATGAGGATGCCCTCAGATGGAAATGACCTTTAGCTAAAAGGGTCATCAGCAGGTCGAAAGAGAGACCGGAAGAGTCACAGAGAGGCTTAGAAATTGACATCGCATCGGCATTTTCATGGCTAAAAACAATGAGAAGTATTCAAGTTTCAGATCAATTAAATTCACCTGGAAAGGTTTTAGGTTCATTTTCAAATTCCACTCGACACTTTTAACTTTTTGTGAGTAATGTACATTAGAGCTAATTTCAGATATTATGATCATTGAGCAGTCTGCAGTGTTTCCAGTCATTATGCTCCGACTCTGACCCGGCGGTCTGCATATAAAAGCACGGTGAGCTAGCAGATGGCCCACAGAGGCTCATCTGCCCAGTGACTAATTTCTCCTAGAAAACACACACACACACACACACTTTCTCCCGGGGTGGTGGGCGCACACCGGCCAGTCACGAAGTAGCAGAAGCAATCTGCCGCAGGTGATGACAAATGTCGGATTATTATGATTATGATAAAGTGTTTCTCATAAAGCAGGGAGGCAAAGAGGCAAAAGCAGAAAAACAAACTTGCACGCACATGGAGCACACTTCGAACTGATACTTTTATATTGAATCTTGACTTTTACTTTACAGTCACTGGCCACCACCTGAGGTACGCAATCTAATGGTAACTAATATAAAAGCTGTATTATAAAATTTTGCCCTTAGGTTTGTTTGATCCTGCCAGGGAGAAATTCATTTACCAATATCTTCTCTATAGTGGTTTTAGTACTATAGAATTGCATAGCATCATAGTGAGAGTACTTTTTACAGCCTCGAGAAGAGTGCTTTACTGAACAAAAAATATAACCCAAGTTGAATGCTCTTTTTCTCGGAATCCCCATTTGGATTCTCCTTTAGTCATGCACTAACGTGTCTGTTTCCCCCCAACCGACCAAGGAGCTGGAAAATTTGAGGAAACAGGCACAGATAATCCCTCAACTCATGGCAGAGTGCGAGAGCATCACTTCCAAACTGCAGGTAAGGACACAGCTGCGCTTGCTTTTCAGGATTTACAGTGATTTGTGTGTGAAGGCAGCTTTACGTCACACTCGGAGGCCAACAAAGGCTTTCTGTTCATCTCTCAGCTTGAAGTCTGGCGATTCGACATTCCTGTCATGAGTCGCACACACACACACGTAACTGGCTGCATCTATTAATAAAGGACCATTCCTAGCCCGGTGGTGTGTGGATTACCACTTTTTTTTTTAGATGGTACTTCCTTCCAGATCTCAACAGTGTTAAAAAAAGAAGAAGCAAAAAAGTGGTTGTGTTGCCCCACCCATCCCCTCCCGTTGGTCTTTTTTAACAAAAGGGCACCTGTTCGTCAGACTTTGCGAAACCTGAAGTGCGAGAGTGCGCAGGTGGTGGGTGTGTGAGAGTCAGGTGTATGCGCCGGGTCAAAGTTTGAAATGAGCATGAGAGGCCAAACGTATCGTGTACAGTATGCACGGCCTCTTGTGGCGGGGGGGGGGGGGGTGAGATAAAAGCAACAATGACATGCCTGGAGTTCCTCAACTGGCGGGTTTGTTTGTCAAAGCAGCCAGCTGGGTGAACAATAACAAAGAGTTTGAGCCTTCTCCTCCACTTGGATGGCTCCTAAAATGACAACAGAATTATTTTCAGTCGGTCTGTCGGTATGCTTTATAATAGTGATGATAAAAAAATTAAGACATTTAAAGAGAAAGTCAACGCCCCAAAAAATTATTGACAACAATATGTTCTATGTCGCCGCACTAGTCTAAATATGGTAGTTTGGTTAATATTGCGTTAGTGGAATATGAGTTAGCAACAAAATCCAGCTTTAAAATTTTTTATAAAAAATCCATATCAGAAGTCGAGTGAAAATGACATCCCAGTTGTGCTGAGCTCATCACAACTCAGCTGTCTTCTGAAGCTGAGTTGTGATTGGTTGTTACCTGAGACTGAGCAACTTTGATGTCATTTTCACTCGACAGCAAGTGGCAAAATGGCCGCCCACTGACTTCCTATCGTCCATGTTTAGCTGGTTTACACACCATTCCAACAAACCTCACAGTGATTACTTGTCACCCTTGGGCTGGCTTAAAAATTTGGAGACACCTGTGATGCTATTTAGACGGAAACACCTCGATTGAAAATGCCGCTAGGGTCAATTTATTTTTAGTCTTTGTAGGTGTACCACCATTTTTGTTTTCTGTTAAACCACAATTCAGGAGCAATGTCTGACGTCGTGTCTTGTACATCATTATTTTTTGCTTAATTCCTGAATGTAACTAGCTTAAAGCTAACAAGTAATTGAAAACTCCATTGATTAGCTTAAAAAAAATAGCACGTTACTCACGACACGCATATCCCCCTCACCGAGTATTAGTACACAAAGTACCGTACACAGACAAGCAACTAAAAAATACTCAGATGTATAATCTTCTTATGATGTGAAAAAAAGTTGTATTAGCAAACCTTTATTGCGACTTTCTTCTTCTACGCCTTAATGTAACTACAAGGGTGTATCTCAATGCAAGGACCCACACTGCCCCTAAGTGGCCATGTCGTGTATATCATAAACAGTGCTACAATAAACAATCCACTAATATTGTTCATTGTAATAAATCACAATTATCATTTAGCCCTGTCGCTGAATCTCCCTTCTTTTTTTTTTCTGAATTGTGTGTGGCTGTATTAGAAATCGCATGTGTTGACACTCATGTCTCTCCTGTAAATGTGACACTGGAGTACAGATAAAGTTTCAAGAGTCAGCTGGAGCTCAGAGCCTTTTGGGCGCCGCACCTATTTAGCACTCCTATTTTAAACTAACTCCTCCCTTCATCGGTATCTTTGGCATTAAAGTGTTGCCTGACAGTCTGGACCGCCCGCTTCACCTCCCCCAAGCAACAAACTCATCAACACGTGACTGCAAAATGCTATCGAAAGCTTTTTCAATTGCCGTAAAATGTGGATATGTGCTTATTGTGTTGTTTGTAAAATTCTGGGAAACACAAGTGAATAAGATGTTTAAAAAAAAAAGTTCCTCATATTTCCCAGTCCAACTGTTTTAGCTCAATCAGAACATCTTGAGAACTATTTTCCACGTTTAAATAATTTTCGTTTCCCCTCAATTCTACACTCTACGTAGTCAAATTGACAAATTAGGAGATGTTTTACATACAGTATACTTCTTTTGCATTTCTAAACGGATTCAAACCTTTTTGAATACTTAAATGCATGTGATATCTTAGTGTGTATGCCCCCCCCCCCCTAAATACATTGGTAAAAATCTCACTTCACCTTGCCATTATTCAGTGTCGTGTGTAAAATTGGGCTATTTTTTGTGGTACGCCCACGCTGGCCACCAGATGGCAGTATAATAGTCATACAGACACAAACGAAGAAGACTAGACTGCTTCTTCTTCTACTACTACTGTGAGTCAGTAAGTTGCAATAATAGTAGTCATTTTTTTGGGTCGAGGATAAAGAATATATACCTGTCAACTGTTTGACTTGATGATTGCATTTCAATGAGGAACATCACCTCGTTGAGCAAATTTAATTGGTCACTCGAAGTTCCGCTCTATTTGCTTTTGTAATGTGCTCTAGCGTTAATTTTATCAGACATTTTAAAATTTAGTCTCAGTTTTAGTCCAATTTCAATCACGCTTGTTAGTTTTTATCATAGTCAACCTCACCCCGTTTTTATTTAGTCATCTTTTAGTCGACTATAAATCTAGCATTTTAGTCGAAGAAAACATAATTTTATTTGTCTAGTTTTAGTCAACAAAACTGTCAATGTTTAAGTCAAGACAATCATTTTACTCTTGTATACTTTTTTTTGGTCAGCAGATGATGTTGAACATTTTGGCTCAAAAACTATTTCACGTAAAATGTTCTCATCTTTTTGATGAAAAACAAATTCACACACAAGTATAGTATATCAACAAGTGGCTACCAGCTAGTAATTTAGCCAGCATTCGTTAGCGGTCGAATTAACATTATTGTTGTAACGTTATGGCCGTTGAAATAATGTTATGATGTAATTTTCCTTTTTTATTTATTTATTTATTTTTTTACCTTTCACCATGAATGCACCTGTCTGTCCCGTGTTTGTGCTAGTTGCACTCGTTAGCTGCAGATCTGAAAGGGGGGGGGGGGTGAGTGGGGGCTCACTGTGTCATTAGCAGAGACAGGATTTTACAACATCATATCATTTTCGTCTCTTCTTAGTTCATGAGCTAAAATGTCCAAAGATTTTAGTCCAGTTTTTATTGAGTGAAGTACATTTTCGTCTCGTCTTCATTAGTCGATGAAAATGCATATTGATTTAGTCCCAGTTATTGTTTATTAACTCATTCACTGCCACTGACGGCTATAGATGTCAAAAATTCTTTTGAACTATTTCAATTAGTTTAACATTCGTTTCAACACACAAGAGTATGAAAACCTAAAGAAAATGTTTTGTAGATTTAGAACAGATATCAAATTTGCGATTAATCGTTAGTTAACTAGTGAAGTCATGTGATTAATTGCAATTTAAAAAAAATAATCGCCTGATGGGCTTAATTTAAAAAAATATATATTAAAAATAAGTTGCATTTAATCGCATGATAATTTTATATCTGTTATAAATGTACAATAAAAAATTCTAGGTTTTCATGAAAAATTCAATGAAATTAAAAAAATGTTAAACTAATAGAAATAGTTCACATGAATTTTTGACGTCTATAGTCGTCAATGGCAGTGAATGAGTAAATGAGGGTTTTAAGTCTAGCCTAGCCTAGCCTAGTTTTCGTCCGGTGAAAAATGTGTTGACAAAAAATATTTTTGTTTAGTTTTTGTTAACGAAATTCAGAGGTGGCAAATCCAGGTCCAGAAAGTAAAAACCCTGCCACACAGTTTGGCTTTAGCCCCTAATGCTAGGCAGCTAGCAGGTAAACAAACACCATGGGAGCTAACTAGGGAGCTAGCTAACTAGCACCTGAGGCTAAAGCCCAACTGTGGCAGGATTTTTACTCTCTGGACCTGGAATGGCACCTCTGACGAAATGATCACTAATGTGCTCAACTGATTACTGGATCTGGTGGTTAAAATGTTACTGCGCGCTTGACACGTTTTGTCTTCCCGGCCAGACTGCAGACACGAGGAACAGAGAGCTGGAGGGGAGGATCGACGGTCTTCACATGGACGTGGACGACAGTCGCCAGAAGCAGGGCAACATCAAGGGCGAGCTGAAGAAGCTGATGGACGTCCTGGACGTCAAGCTGGACGAGCTGCACGAGTTCCGGCGAGGCCTGTCCCGGCTCGGCGTCGACAACTGAGCCCGTCGGGCCGCCGTCCGCGTCTTCAGGGCACAAACGTACGCGGCGCCCACTCTCCCTCAAAAGTCACGGACGCAACACGGACGTCCTCGGAGGAGGAGCGACGTGCAAGCCAATCAAGAGTCATACTTTGGAGCTTATGGTTGTGGGCGGGGGCGGGGCGGTGCTGGTGGTGGGTTCTTTACTGTATAAGGGCTACAAGGGACAACACACAAGGGGAATGCTGCCGAGCGTCACTCGGATAATAATTGGTGTTATTCCGAAGCCCCGCCCCCCAAATCAAAGACTCTATCTCAGGTGTGTCACTTTCTACTTGGATGACACGCACCCACAAGACTCATGGCCGTGACACTAAGTGCCTCCAGGGGGCTTTGACGACCTCCTGGCGAGGAGAAACGGCCCCACATGAAAAGCATCCTGGGAAACGGTTCAAGCTCGGATGTGCGGAAGCCCTTTGAGCATTTCTAGCATAGCTTTGATTTATGTTTCAGGCGCTGGATGTCAATTCAAAGAATTTTCTAATGTCACTCGTGTTTTGAATAAATGCTCAAACGGCTTCATCCATTTCTTAACCATATCCAGCTTCAGGTTCAAATGTACTCGTACACGGAGCTGAAGCTGGATGCGGGGTCAAATGTCATAGACGTGTACCGCAACTTCCCACTAACGAGTCCTTCTGTCGTCCAGCATTTCCACAGACGGGTCCAAGTGACGTCCCCGGAGCTTTCTTCACCATCCAAAATGAATCGAAGCCCACTTTGCCGTCACTTTCAAGGACCCGTCGCTCGAGTGTGTGCAATAGTAGTTGGGGTTGACGTGCTTCCTTCCACTTAAATGTCTTTGTGCATCGGTGATTTTTGGGGCGAGTGGACGGGACGTGGTGCTGCTGCGCGGACGCATCATGTGAACAAGCACACGACTTGACTTGTTGCTTTTGTCTGACTTTATTTATTTGGGTGCCTCCCCTCTACGTTTGCGTTTTGTTTCTAGTACGAGCAAAGTCAGTCGACATGATGTACAAATAAGATGAAATACCAAACCTGTCTTCTATCAAAGCTGCTTTGTACAATCTTCTATTTTTAAATATGTACAAAAAAAACAAAAACAATATATTTACTTGCATCTGCGTCATAAAATTGGAATTCATTCATCTATGTAACACCAAGCATAGCAAAATATGACCTTTTGTTCTGAACCAAATGACTCTTGTAAACATTTGTGGCGTCTCTTCATTGTACAATATAACTGATTGCTAAAAAAAAAAAAAAACTTTAATTGAAACTGTGTGTGAGAGAGAATGTGACATTGTACAGTGCTTAACCATACTTTTTTTTTTTTTTTTTCAATGCTATAACAATTGAATTTTCAAATGTACTTTTACATGGAAGATAACATTGGTCAACATGTCAAATTATACTCATTTACTTTCAACCCTGAACATTTAAAAAAAAAAAGACTGTAAACCACCCCAATGATAAAACATGGAAAGCCCACTAAAATAGAAAGAGTCCCCATTAAAGCATATCAAGATGCGTGTGACAGGTGGCCTGGTAAGTGTGGTAAGTACTGTACACCCGTTCTAAAATACAAAGTGACAGTGAAACATTTGTTGGCAAAAAAAAAAAAAAAGGAGGCTGCCCGTCTGTACAGCACAAAACTGAGCTGTAATCCGGACACATACTGGAACGCACATAAAACCCGCAACAATTGAGCAGAGGTTTACCGGCATTTTTCTCATGTCAGGAGGGAAAGAAAAACAAACAGTCACAAAATTGCCTGTTTGCAGGATGGAAAAACCCCAGTGAGGAAATAACTGCAGTGGAGGATCGGAGGACAGGTTGCCGTGGCAACTTAATCCCACTCACTGCATTTTTTTTTTCCATTTACAAAAACGAATGGGAAATGTAAAGTATGATCTCACATCTCAACAATGAAGCCAATGACACTTTGCGACAATGGAAAGCAGTCTGTATATTTACTGCCTTCTCAAAGGAACTCAACACAGCCATTAATGTCTAAACCACTGGCAACAAAAGTGAGTACAAAAGTGAGTGAAATTGTCACTTGTGTAAGAGGGGCTTTGGTTAAAAACATGTTTATATCAAAGGCGAGCGCAAGGCAGCAAATAATGCAGATGGCCAGATCATTTGCATATTATGTAAAACAAAATTGTTTGGTAAATGAACTGCAATTTTTGTTGTAGTTTGATTAGAACAATCAACTCTTCCTTTCTTGAACCATGTTTAAATGTGTATGCAAAATGATTCACGTTAAAATGTATTCACAAATCATTTAACAAATTGTTTAATGAGAGAAATGAATAAAAACACATTGGATATGAAAACATACATTGTAACAAGCCAAATTTAGGGAAAAGTGCAGTGAAGAATGCAGTGGTTTTCAGTGTGGTTTAAGTATCACGAATGGTACGCGGGCTCCCTTTATCAGATTCAGTACGAGAAACAATCACTAAATCTAAACTGGGCAGTGCTTAAAACTTCGTTTTTTATCCAGTAAAGTACAATTGTTACATTCAGTTCAGTTGTATTGAACTTTTACAGAAAATACAGACGCAGATAAACCTTATCAATGTTTATTGAGGTATATATTTGAATTTAACTTTCATGTTCAATTTATTAGTACATTCAAGCATTTGAAAAACAACTTTTTTTTAGTTGCTGAAAACTAAGGCCTCCACTAATGTATTTTAATGGAGTAGATGCCACGGACTTCCGGGTTCCACACATCAGCGTCGTTTCCGGCCAATGTTGGCCGCGTTCCAACACTCGGCACCGCCACCCTTGCGCTCCCCAACCGCGCTCCCGACTATCGGCGGGAGCGCGCAGGGCGTCTCAAATCTCTAAAATGCTTCAGACAACTGAGACAGACGCACTACACACTCGCACCCGTCGATGGGAACGCGCTACCAAGGGGCACAAAGGCAGGAGCGCAAGAACTGGGACGCGGCCCACCCGTCGCAAACAGGAACCGGAAACAAAGCTGATGTGTGAAAACCAGAAAGTTGGAACTTAGTTTGTAGCTGTCTGTCAGTGCTTCTTCGACAGCCACAAGAGAACCATCACAAGGAGACCTCGCATCTCTGGGGGCAAGTGTCAATTAAACACCGCTTCCGCCAAGACTCCTCGTTGCTATAGTAACAAGCTGCCGACTTTCCTGGTGCTCCTCGACCCTTCTTGCACCTGTACCTCCTCCCATGAAAAAGAAGCCCGCTTGACACCACCACGAGATCGTCAAGAGACCGGAAGGTGACAGCTGCTACGACATATTAAACATGAGTCATCGTCGTCATGTGGGCAAGTCCACACGACGCAGCCTCGTCGAAAAGGCACGGATGGATTTATTGCATATCCATCTTAAGGTCCATATAGTAGTAGGACAAATAGGGGTTACTAGTGAGGTGACGTTAGGAAAAAATGAAAATAAAATACGCCTTTCCCCCCCAATGTTAATTAGTTTGAATGTCATGATGTTGTGTTCATTGTACTTGTGGCGAGCTATTCAGATCACACACTCATGGGAGCATTCAATGTTAGATTTATTCAAACAAGCAGCTCCTCATAGACTATCGTACAATCATTGCGACATAAAAAAAAAAAAAAGACAGCAGTTCATCACATTAGAATTTAAGGACAGATATTTTTGTGTTGGGACAGATTTTGCTAGCGATTCATCTCATGAAATCCAAAAACTGTATACCACACATCAAAAATGCCTTCAACACAAAAAAACAACACATTATACTTTAGTAGATGTTCTTTTGTCACTTGTACATACACATCTTAGCGAGTTAATTCATTCCCCAACCAATGTGTTAGCAAATCAGGTGTTTACTTAATTGGTCTGAAAAATATTTACTACACTGTTCATCTTTTTATGACAGATAACAAGTAGGGCAAATAAATGCTTAAAAATACACGATGGCAGAAGGTACACAACCGAGTTAAAAAGTGAGTCCATTGAGTAATTCAACTTCATATAAGCAGAGTTACGCGCTCTGTCACGAACAAATTGAACTTAAGCTGTAAATTAAGCGCTGCATATTCCTGTGATCTTTTTATATGGCGGTTGGGACATTTTTGCAAGTATAACGTGCCGTGGCTCAATCGAGATTGACGAAGTTGCACAGTTAATAAAACATTTCAGTGCTCACGGGTCCAACACAATGTTGGGACACAACAAGGACTAAAAAAATAATTCACCCTTGACAAGGTCAGCATCGGTTCGATACATTCATAATACTGGATAACTGCAAACACAAAAAAAATTAAAAATAGTAGCGGCACTCGTTATGCATTAAGGCCACACTGAAAATGACAAAACGACATAACGAGAAGCCTTGGGGCCCACAATATAAAAATGCTGCCATCCATCTTCTATGGTCACAGAGGACCCTGGACTGCTCGACAGTCAATCACAAGGCACGTATTGTCGCATCTTTAACTTTTTATACAGAAAATGTCACTCAACACAATGACAGATAATTATAAACAAGATCATTCTTTCTTTCTGATGCACATGATTCACTGGCGTGTCAAACCACCGCAGTGTACAAGGACTTATTTAATGTCAGATTTTTTTTGGGGGGGGGGGGGGGGGTTGATATCGGCATCCCTCTGGAATACCCGATACCTTGAAAAAGGGCAGGCATCGATACTCATGCATAAAAAATTAAGAATAGGATTGCTCCTCTAAAAACACTCTGAATATTACAATCTTTTTTTTATTTCTTGAGAATATTTAGAACTGGTATTTGTCATAATACAATAACTTTGACCCCCCCCCCCCCCCCCAAACCTGATATAATTCCAGTCATGTCATTTTTCTCATTTCAGTGTGGCAGTGTGGCCCAAAAACTTCTTTGCAAACCAAAAATATTCCAAATGCCAAATAAACTCCTTCAATTATAGATCATCATTTTCCATTTCTGAGCATACAAGAACAAATTGCTGCACAGCTTTTCTATGGCAAGCTGTTTGAACGTTTCATCAATATCCATCTTAACGTTTATATACTAAAACACGCTTTATCCTCACTAGCAACTTGGCGCACTAGTACAGTACAACAACTCCGACTTACTAATGATTTTTCAACTATTAGTGGAACAAATTCAGTACAGTAGACTTTAAAAAATTCATTTGAACTATTTCTATTAGTTTAACTTTTTTTTTCCATTTTTGTTAAGAGTATGAAAACCTAGAATTAATTTCGATTACAAATTTTAATCGCCTGATGCCCCTAATTTTTAATAATCTTTTCTTTTTTTAAACATTTTTTGTTTAAATATTATTTATTTTTTTAAAGAAAATATTATTAAAAATTAGGGGCGCCAGGCGATTACAATTTCTTATCGTAAATTTATCGCATGACTTCACTAGTTAACTCAGGATTAATCACAAATTCTACATTTGTTCTAATACAATCAAACAAAATTTTAGGTTTTCATACTCTCGTTAACAAAAGTGGGAAAAAATGTTAAACTAATAGAAATAGTTCAAATGAATTTTTGACGTCTATAGCCGTCAATGGCAGTGAATGAGTTCATATTGGGGTAAAACTACTAGTGTGCATTTTGGTGCTAATAGTAGGCTGCAGGAGGCTACTAGTGACACTGCTCTACTAGTTGGACCAAAAACTGCTACTAGTGCAGCATGCAAGTTTTTTAGTAAGGCTTGGTTGCGTATTAGTAGGCCACAAGTTACTAGTGAGTAAAGCTACTAGTTTGACTGGTGACATAATATAATTCTACTAGTTATCATCTAGAGCTTCAAAAGTAGTGAACACGTCATTTGCAACTACAGTCCAAAATCCCAAACAGCTTTCCATACACATCAAAGATTTAAATCCTGATTGTGACACTTCGGTTCAAAAGTTGACTAACAGTAGATGAGGACAGAAAAAAAAAACACGTCAGCAAACTTCCACACCCAAATTTGGCCGTAACTTAAGTCGTTTAAGCAGCGATGGTGCTGGAAGAGTAGATTTATGGATGTGTGTGCAGACGTCCTCAACTATCCCAATCTCCACTCTGCGTGTCCTCGTCCCCTCTGTCGTCATCGTCCGAGTCGGCCGACACCTTCTTCATCCTCAACATGGCCGCTTTGATGCTGCGCTCCAGCTCGTTGTCCCGCCTGCCGCCCGGCACGTCCGAGCGGGCCGGAAGCACCTAAAACGGACACGGTGGCACTTTCAGAAAAGGTCGGCGGATCTTGTAAAGTCCCATGCAAAACGTTCTGACCTTCTTCAAGGTGACTCCTTGCCGGATGGCCGACATCAGGCTGCTTCGGGGGTCCTCGGAGGCGGGAAGCGTTCCGGGTCCGCGGGCCTTCCGAAGCCGGATCTGTCCACGCTGCAGCGAGGCCAGCACTTCATCCATGGTTCCTATGGCAACAACACACTTCAGCTTTCTGGTGATGACCTTCATCCTCCACAGCAGCCCAGAAAATAAGAAGCCGTGTTGGCTGGATGCGTTTACAGTTGGGGGAATGGAAATACCTCGCCTGGCCTCAAGGGGGACGATGGGAATTTAGGACAGAACAGTGTGTACATGCCAAACAGACAAAACAAAACACACAGCCTTCAAACACTCGCTAATCAATCAAGCCCACGTAGGCAGCGTAGCAACGCCGCAGTTTGGATGCTGTCCCATATGTCAACAGATCTGTGATTGTAATGTTTTTGTGTTTTTTTTACATTACATTAAAACATCCATAAAAACATTTTGCCGTTGAGCTCAAATTTTCATGGTCTTGCATTTTGTAAACCAAATTTCCCCTAAAGAAAAATCAACCTTTCTGGACTGGGCTGACTTAGAAGGACAAATAATTGCAAAAAACAAACAAACAAAAAAAACGAAAAAATAAAATTGAGAATAAAATGTGGGGGGAGGGACTAAACCCGTGATAGTAAAGTCGCAATAACTGATCTGCGAGGGAATCATTTAGTGATATATTTATTTAGATAGTCATTATTTTCAAGGTACCAAGTTGTAAAATTTTTAGATAAAAGATCAGATATTTTTAAGAGAAAATGTTATTTTCAAAATAAAAAATTCTATATTTTCTGAGGTAATTTTTTTTTTTTTAAAGATTAAAGTAATAGATTTATATAAAATAATATATAAAACTCTTAAAATAATTGGCTGTCATTTTTTTTTTGCCTAAATCATCTCCTCGTGATGTAAATGATTACATTTTTTGTGTTTCCTAAAAAATCTGGGAAAAAAGACTGATTATTTTAAGATGGGGTCAATATTTGAGATAAAAAGTTAAACATTTTAGATGAAGTTATGTTTGTTATAAATAAATCATATTTTCAAAACAGTCTTATATTTTTAAGAAAGTCATATATTTTTGTGATTTTTTAAATATTTTCAAGATAAGAACCCTAACACTTTTTTTTTTTTTTAGTTAAGCCCTGCATTTCTAAGATAAAAATTAGCATTTTTTTTAGATGAAAAAATATTGAAGAAACTGTATTTGTATATTTGCGTGATAAAGATGTGGCATTTTCAAATAAAAATGACTTCCAACATAATATGTCTTATACTTTGGAGATAAAAAGTCCCCCCCCCCTTTTTTTTTTTAAAGATAAAACTCATATTTTCAAGATGGTAAAAAAAATAATAATCACATTTTGGATATAGAAAGTCATTCCATGTAAACAATGGAAGCTCACCTATATTTTGTGCGAGTGTGTTCTTGGCCGGAAAAGGAGGTTCTTGTCGGTCACGGAGCGGCATTGGCTTGTCCTGACAGGAAGTACTGAATGGAGGTACGGGAGGTGGCGGCGGAGGAAGAGGAGGAGGCGGCGGCGGCGGCGGTGATGTAGGAGCTGCAGCCGAACCGTTTGCAGACGGGGGCGACGGTGAAGAGTAGATTTGGACCGGGACGTCTTGCGACTGCGCTTTCGCCGGAAATGTTTTGCGTCTCGGTGCCAGGCGGACGGAGGGAAACCCGTCAGATGACGGCAGCGGGCCAAGGCTGATGATGGAAAGTGGCTGGGAGGCACAAGACGACTCTGTGGGAGACTTCTGGGTCTGACCGGACTTGAGGATGTACTGACCCTGTCGCTTCTTTTAAAGAGCAAAGAGACAGACGTTGAAGATTTTGCATCGACCAACATTATTCTAGAATAGTCTAGAACGCTGGTCACAGTGACTCATTTGCTTTGCCAAGTCACAAATCAGCACTTTGACGTTACAATGCAAATGTTTGAGGAACTGACTTTTGCAAGGCCATCAACACCAGAAACATTTCTATCTACACCTGTAAAAAAAAAACAAAAAAACAAGAGCATGTTTAACCTCTCTGAAGGATCTTAATCTGTTCAGAGTCTTCTCTCGCTCCTGGTCTACCCACTGCTTCCTCCTCTGCTCCTCCTCCTTCCTCTTCTCTCGTTTCTACAAACAGGAGCGACACAGACAGACAGAGAGAGAGAGAGAGAGAGAGAGAGAGAGAGAGAGAGAGAGAGAGAGAGAGAGAGAGAGAGAGAAGTTGAAGGCGACACTGCGGGGAGACGGACAGAATCCGATTGCGGCTCATTAGGAGCTGCCGCCGACGTGGGAGCATCTCTTTGTCCCGTTGCCATGGCGACATACCATGTGGACCTGATGGTGCTGGATGAAGACTATGGATCTTTGCTGGGCTGCAAGTCGCTTCTGCTCGTGGGCCTCCACGCACTGGTCCTACAAAAACACACGCAGTTAGTTGTCGGGTGGTTCGATTTTATTGACACGATTTTCCTCTTTTCACTTTTGCTCAACAATCGCTCAGTCGAGATGTATTTAGTATTTCCTGGACCAGTGATCGATCGTTAGTAAAACTCCTGTTCATCCTTTATCTTACTGTAGTAAACCGGTTAGCTTTATGCTTGGTGAATGTGGTTTGTTTTGTTATTCGCCGTTAGCCACGAGCCTGCGGCTAGCAGCCTTTAGCTTGCTAATGCGACTCGAACCGGTTTTCTTCTCTTAAAGATGCAGACTGAAGCAGAGAGACAACCTATTTGTCCACTGCTATTCCCAAAACAGAAAACGGGTGACCCAACGTCTCCTGAAGCTGCTAAAATAAACAGAGCACGTTTACAGTACTTGTCTGTTTGTTTACCATCTCAAAAATATTGTTCTGATTGTTGTTTCCTATGTGTATTTTTTTTATCTCAGACAAGCAAAAATGTCGTCATTGTGGGAAATTTTGTTCTTTGCAGTGTTTGCAATTGTTAAACTTAGATTTTATTTGAGATATTTGCTGTAAGATATAACGTAGTTTTACACTATTTTTATGAGGTATTGTTTCATTTGGGTTATTTATTTATATATTATTTATTTATTTATTTGTTTGCAATTAGTTTAATAAGTGAAATAATAATAATTTTAAAAAAATCAAAAAAATTTCCATGCTAATGAAATTATTTTATATATTATTTATTTTTGTTTTATATATTGATATATATTTTTATTTAAAGTGTTTGTCTTTTTTTTCATCCCCGTGGTATCGAAAATGGTATAGAGTATTTTCCTGAAATTTGAAATTCTAGCACCGGGAAAACCCAATAGACAGGTAATAAAAAAATTACAGATGGTCCTCAATTTACACAGTCAGACCAATTAATTGAATGGCTGATTTAATCGACTGATATTAGCTCTTTTAAAATCCGCAAAGTTAAGGACGTTGAAACAAGAAAGAAAGAAAAAAAGTGACAATAGAATTTTGGTAAAGTTTGACAACAGTTGAGATAGCTAATGCTACTTTTCTACTAGAAAAGGCTTTGGTGCCCTCTGGTGGCATTAATGTGTTACAAAAGGAGCACAAAAACATGCAAATACTGTAGTTCAATTCTTCAGCAAATAACTGTAGAGATTCAAAAAACAGGTGCATTTATACATTTGTAATTAAACGCAAAGCTAAGCTACGCAAATGCTCTCCATGTGCAAATGGACATTTTCTCAAAGTGAAATATTTTCCCTTGCAGCACCTTTTTGTTGCGCAGGTACGCACGGCGAGCACAGATGTCGCCTCTCTTGGTCTCCAGGTTCTGCAGACGCCTCTTGAGCTGGCGGATGGCTGGAGGCTCCGTGTGTTGAGGTCCTGTGTGGACTATGCTGTGGAGCTCCTCGGGATCCTCACACACGTCATAATACACCACCTCCTCCTGCAGTTCTAAAACACAAATCAGGTTCAGTCACTAGTTTCGATTGCAATGATAGTTCACTGCAGTCAACATGTGATGTGGTGGCTGCAATACGAAAGTTGGCTTGGTCCAGGGGTCTGCAACCTGCGGCTCTGGAGCCACATGACATTAGTCTTTTTTCCTGTGGCTCCCTGTGGATCTCCCAAATTCTTTTTTAGTAGAAGTACTTTTTTTTTTTGATATTGCTTTTTATTTTTAGATACAAATATTTTTCAATGAATTAAATAAAAACAAAATGAATAATTAAATGTTTAGTTAAAAAAATAATAATACTTAAATGTCTAAGCAGAAAATTACCATGAAGTCCACAAAATTTCCAAAAATGTCTGAAAATTTATAGCAAAAAGGGCAGAAAAAAATGCCCCAAAAAAATTGCCACAAAATATATTTTAAAAATGAAGACGAAAAGCAGAAAATAATCATATGTCCATAAAATTGCCAATAAATGTCAGAAATTTGACAGAAAAATGTATGAAAAATTACAAAACAACAAAAACAAAAAAAAAGCTAGAAGAAAATGAATCTCTACGTATTGGATGCTGTTCTCATATTTTTGTGTTCTGGTGCAGCTCTAATTAGCCTGTGGCCCTTCGGCACGAACACACTGCGTTGTTCATCACAATTTTCAAATATTGTGCGGCTCCAGACAGATATTAATTGGCCTAAAATGGCTCATTTGACAGGAAAGGTTGCTGACCCCTTGATTAGTCTAAGTTTTTAAATCTAAGATCTATCCAACAGTAACAGCACCAGAACTTAAGTCTCCTGTGGCACATCTTCCCATTTGCTATGTTACCAGTCAGTGCATACTGCTTGTAACACAAAGCCAAAAAGTTGAAACCACTGGCAACAAAGGTGAGTATACCCCTTCATGAAAATATTCAAATTGTGCCTGCCCAAAATGTCAATATTCTGCTTGGTCACCATTACAGCAAATTAGGCCCAATTTGGACATTTTCACCTGGGGGGGGGGGGGGGGGGGTGTACTCACTTTCGTTACCAACTGTGTGTTAGTGAGAGTGAACAGCAAATGTACGCTGCTACAAAAAAAAAAAAAAAGGATGCGCATTCAAACATGCATTTTTGACATCATCGTTTGACCTCAAAACGTGTGTGTTCCCCCTGTGCGGCGTGACTACCTCTGATCTGACGCCGCAGGGTGTCCGTCTGAGTCACCAGCAGCTGCTCCTCGTTTTTCAGGATCTCAAACTTGGTGTTGTACAGTTCCAGTTGCGTTTCGTAGAACTGCAACTCCAGTCGGTCTACGGAGTCCCGCTGTCGATCTTCCTCGGACGCGGAACCCACATCAGCTATTTGGCTCTGGTCTTTGCCATACAAGTTGACAAACTGGAACAAAACAGTGCCAATGTGTTGGTTCTGATCTTGCGATGAAATGAGCTGAAAGCAACAACATTTGTACGGCAACATGAAGATTTCCAAGGGGCGAACACTTCCACGTAGGTTGAGGTTGAACCTGACTGGAAATCGGACTCCAGCTTGGAGTGTGAATTGATTTGAGGCGCACGCACATAGAGGCATCATGCAGTGAAATCAGCAGGTGCACTCAACAGAATCCCCGCGTTATGGGGCCATGGGTGATTGTGTGTAGGTGTTTCTCACTCATCTCATTACAGGCAACACACACACAACGCGCACACACAACACACAGCAGCCAGCATGATCAAAACTGGTATTTAAAGAGTGTAATATGAATCATGCAAGGTGAGTGTGAAGGTGTTTTTCCTTAATCTTCCACATGGACAGAAGGTGCCCCCCCCCCATCATTAAATAAATAAATAAATACAAAAAATCATCTGCATGCAGTTGAAGCCCCCCAACGAGCGAGATGCTCACCTCTTTTTTGATGCTGGTTTTCTTGCTGTTGAGACACATCTCAGTTGATCTCATGTGCTGCAGGGCTTCCTTGGCCAGCAGGAAGCGCAGTTTCTCCAGTCGGGGAGCCGCAGAGGCCCAGGCGGCGGCTCCGAAGCGACGCTTGTCCTCCTCCATCTGCTTCACCATAGCTGGACATGGACAGTATGCACACACGTCGGTTCGGCACGGCACCTCATTTCTTGACACCGCTACATTAGTTTGTGGTATATGAAATGATTGGCAACTTTTTTTTTAACGGACCTGATCGGTATGAATTTGATAACACTGTAATATTCCCCACTATTTTGGCTAATATTGCGTTATTGGAATCTAAGTTAAGCAGCAAAATCCAGCAGTTTTGATCAGTATCAGAAGGCGGCCATTTTGTCACTGGCTGTCGAGTGAAAATAACATCACAGTTGCTCGGGTCCCAGGTAACAACCAATCACAG
This sequence comes from Leptonotus elevatus, assembly GCF_054856555.1. NCBI lineage: Eukaryota > Metazoa > Chordata > Actinopteri > Syngnathiformes > Syngnathidae > Leptonotus > Leptonotus elevatus. The sequence continues at coordinate 19,602,637 of NC_141241.1, read as the reverse complement.
CTCAGCTTCAGAAAACAGGTGGGCTGTGATTGGTCGTTGCCTGCGCCCTGAGCAACTTGATGTCATCTTCAGTCGACAGCAAGTGGCAAAATGGCCGCCCACTGAGATGGATACAAATAGCTGGATTTTGCCACATAACTCATATTCCACAAATATAGTATTAACCAGAATGTTATGTTTAGACTAGTGAGGTCACATATAACATATTATTGCCAAGAAAAGCTTAAGGTTGACTTCCGCTTTTTAAATAAGTCAAAATTATATTACATTTCTCCTGTTACGGCCCTGGGCCAAGTCCCAGTGCAATTGTTTGCCTTGCCTCTGCTTTTCACAGCTAATTATACCCGATTCGCCACATCTGGGGGGCTGATTAACTCGGCGCCTATAAGAAGACGGAGCGGCACCTGAGAAGACTGGGGCTCTCCACCTTGCTGCAGCAGTTTTCTTTAGTTCCGTTTTTGTTGACTTGTGTTGGCTTCCATTATTGCCTTTGTTTATTTCTTTTATTTGGCATAATAAATTTGTCCTGTTTTTCGCCATCCACCTGCTCCACGTTTTTTCTACCTAGCTTTTTTTTTTTTTTTTTTTTACATTTTACCTAACAATCTCTGGCACGTAACATCTCCATATATAATGCCAACTATAACAATAATAATAAACGGAAATACAGTGAACCCAAGAATGTCCTAGTCCATCGTTTGCACCGCCCCTTTTATTGCAGCTTTTGAAGCAATCGTATTTGGTATGAATTTAGAGTTAGACTTTCATTAGAGGAGATTATTATATGCTATTGTTCAACATTTTGTTGTTTAAATAATAAATAAATATTTACACTATTGTTTAATTCTCTTTTGTTGCATGCGCATTGATAACATAACATAACATAACATTGATGCTAATTTCTATTAGCGCATCTATAGATTTACATTATAAGTTAGAAATTAAGCTAGCTGACATTCATTATATGACATTATGTGGTTTTGGTTGAACCCCGCAATAAATCTCTTTTTTGTATGTTAGTTTTAGTCAAATTTAACCTGAATTGAGAAATGAACAGCTTGTCCTCTTATTTCAAAAACTGAACGAGTATTTTGGTCCCTCAAAGTGATGTAACAACATTGACAACAGAATGCTATGTTTTAATAGGTTTAAGTGTATTCCAATAGGTTTAAATGTGTAATAAAGCATGTGGGACGGGTACAACTATTAAAAACAAAAAAATATCACTGTTAGTTTCTATGCCACAGTTTGCGGGTGAGTCATTCCCCCATGATAAACAGGAGTTCTATATTTTTACATCATCATTTATTATGTATTGGGTCTATTCATGTTACCAAATATTATTCCTTGCTCTAAAAATGGCAAAAATGCATTTCATTAGTTTGCGCAAGTAAACCTCATGTTGTGGCAGATGAGCTCATACTATTATTACAGTTGTATATAAACTTGGGACTGCACTAATCTATTTCCTGCATGCGCAGGTAAGATGCACACAATTCATGTTATTAATAATAAAGCGATTAAAGACAATGAGTCACCATCCAGGGCCTTGGAAGTCTGCGCAAAGTAGGTAACTGTGATGTCCTGGATAGAAGCGACCGCATCTTCCGCTTTGGCCCTCCACTCCTCCGCCTCCCTCTCCAGAGCTTCAATCCTCTTGGGACCCAAGTCATCAAACTCCAGGGACTTCTGCGGAAAACAGCAGTGGGGGAACGCAAACTCTTTAAAGATTTTTTAAGCCTGTACAGGAATGAGATTTCAAAACAATGTCTAATATATTGATCAGTACATTTGCTTTGTTGAAAAAGTACTCCAACAATCTTGTATTTACTACTATGGACAGATCTAATAAGTGATAGTACTAAATTATGATAACATAAATGTAAAAAATAAAAAAACAAAAATAAAACGGCATAATCTTTGCCGGCACCATGTTACAACATCCATACGGACAGTTCCAGCAGATGTGTAAGTGTAGTCAACACCAGAGCTGGCCACTTCTGTTAATCATCACTTCCCGTCAATAACGAGGGACACCTTTCGGCAAGCGCACAACGATGCGAAGCCTCGGGAAAAAAATATACGGACTGAGCACGTTTTCGTCTGTCAATCGGGGCGAGTACAGATGATCATTCTGTGTATTTTTGTGCGGCTTCATCATGTCATTAAGCATTCACAGAATATACGGGAGAACTCGCTGAAAGGTGGGCATCGTCATCAACGGGAATTGATAATTAACGTTAAGTGCCCGGTGGTCAACATGAATATCTATTACAGGGGTATGCAAAAGACGGCCCGGGGTCATTTGCGCCTTCCCTTAAGTTTTTCAGCGGCCCGCAGCAAATACTAAAGGTGACATTTATTGTACATACTTGTTTGTTTATTTTTTACCATTATGTAACTTTTTTTTTATGTTAATTGACTCATTCACTGCCTTTGACGCCTAATTTTTAATAATCTTTTGTTTTTTTAAATCGTGAGTTAACGAGTGAAGTCACATGATTAGTTACAATTCATTTTAATCACCTGACTTTTCAAAAATATTTTCTTCTTCTTTTTTTTAAGAAAATATTTTTTAAAAGACTATTAAAAGTTAGGGGCATCAGGCGATTAGAATTTGTAATCGTAATTAATCGCATGATTTCACTAGTTAACTCACGATTAATCACACATTTTATATCTGTTCTAAATGTACAATAAAGAAATTCTAGGTTTTCATACTCTAGTTAACAAAAGTGGAAAAAAATGTTAAACTAATAGAAATAGTTCAAATAAATTTTGGACATTTATAGCTGTCAATGGCAGTTGAATGAAGTAAAAAGAAAAACAAAAGATTACAATTTTAATCGTAATTATTCGCATGACTATAATAGTTAACTCACGATTAATCACAAATTTTATATATATCTGTTCTAAATGTACAATAAAAAAATCTAGGTTTTCATACTCTAGTTAACAAAAGTGGAAAAAAATGTTAAACTAATAGAAATAGTTCAAATGAATGTTTTACGTCTATAGGCGTCAATGGCAGTGAATGAGTTAAAAAGAGTGAGAAGGGATGGTGCTACTACTACAAATAAATTGGTTTATCAGGGGCCTCCAAGTCTGGTCCTCGAGAGCGCCTATCCTGCCTGTTTTCCATTCTCCCTCCTCCAACACACCTGAATCAAATAATCAGGATCACATGCCTGGCCTATTAGCCCCCTCTGTTGGTGGAAAGTTGATGCTCTAGTGGAGCAATGAAATAAAAACAACTCCTGTCAGCTTTTCCCCGTCAGTGGTTGCCATAGAGATGTAGTGACAACCCTTATATTGACCATCAAGTGGCATGCGTTTATTTACCAGGATCTCCATTTTGTACAGGCAAGCCAGCTCCCGCATGTCCCGGAAAGGCTGCAGCAGGTACTGGAAGAAGGTGGTGGCCTCTGTGACCAGGTCCTGGTAGGCCTCGTCCTCTTGTGCATAGATAGCGAGCAACGCCACCATCCGGTCCGCGCCATCGTGACTCTGCAGCAACTGAGATGATAGAGGGGACGCAATCGCTCAGTGTTGATTCATAATGTTTCACAAAGCAAAACAATTATTTCAATTCATTACCTTTGACTAATGGTGCAGAATGACACTGTGGTGGATGCAGTGTGTGAATAAAATTGGGGGGCTTGTAAAGCGCTTTGACGTCATCTTAAAATAAAATAATGCATGACTCCCTTTGCAGAGTTCACATATTCCCTGAGCACAAAAGCATTCTTTACTGATTTTCTCAAAGGAGGGTTAACTCAAAATATTGTGAGCAACTACTCCAAGTGTTCTATTGATGACAAAAACAACTCCGTAATGTCTTTTGATATTGACCACTTACTGACACTGCTGCAAAAGCAAAAAACGTTGTATATGTATTTAGGCAAGTGGTGTATAGTGACAATTTGTAGATTAAGTAAACGTTCATCTATCAGATGTACGATTAACCACTTGTTGTCTACTGGAAAACATGCAGCATAATAGAAAAAAAGGTCAGAGTGGTATTGAGTTCAGGAAGTAGTGTATTTGTGCAAAGAGCCCATTGTTGAATAAAGTTATTTGGACAAAAAAATCTGGTTGACGTCAAAACATTGCAAAGAAAATATTAAAGATGTCATTTAAATAACAAAACGTATGGACTGAAATTGTCATAACGTAAATAAACCTAAGAATATAAAAGCAGGATACTTGAAGATTTAAGAAATAAATAAATAAAATAGATTGAAGCGCCGCCGAGCTTGCCAATGACGTCAGTACAGCAACGCTAACGAAATGCGCGATTCAGACGTGTTCACTACGTTTTTTTTTTTCAGCAGTTCACAAATCACAATACATCACAAAAATAGTCTTATAGGACCACATTAGCGATCTAAACTGACAATATTTGTCTCATTTCAGGCAAATAATGTGTGTATTTATCATGTATTCAATTTATTTTATTATTTATTCAATATATATTACTTGTATATTCTTAGGTTTATTTACGTTTTTACAATTTCAGCCCGTACATTTTGTTATTTAAATTATATCTTTAATATTTCATTTCCAATGTTTGTCGTCAATTGGATACTTTCTAACCAATCCTATAGCGTAACGTGTTCGTTAGGCGACCCCGATACAATTTGGCAGGCCGATTACATCTGGTACCGACACCGGTCAAACAACTAATAGATGGATAGTTTCCTAGTGGTGTTTTTTGCCACCCTGAAGCGCGTGTGACGTCATGGTCTAACAGCCAATGAAGACTCTGAAAAGTGCGGTCAATATAGGTTGTGTGTACATTATGCATATGCTACCTGCCGCAGGTGACCCTTCGCCCTTGACATCTCGTCGTGCATGCTCTTCCTCTTGAACTCCTGGAGGTTCTCAAAGTAATCGTCCACATCCCGCTCATCCTGGGAGAAAAGCGTGTCGAGCACTATAGTTCTCCCGCAAACGTCGATGGCGGTGCTGAAGTACTTTTCCAGCTTCCGACACGACACGTCCGAGTCCCTGCGCTCGTCGTCCGAAGCGTACTTCCGACTTGGGAAGAGCAAATCCCAAAAGCTGCCGTCTTCGAACTCTGACAAGTCGGGAAAGCAAGCCGCCAACACATCGTCGACACAAGTTAGGTGCTGATTGATGTGTTTTAAATCGCTCACCGAGAAGAGTCCGGCCCAGCTGCTTTGATGCTCAGCCGTCACGTTAAATTCTTCTTTACGCCTCCGCCGCTGTAAAGTCCTGTTGTGGCAGGTGACCGCGAATTTACACTCGATGACGTTCCACTGGACGATAAAACCCAGCTTAAACACCTCGGCTTCGTCGAATATGTTACTTTTTACCGCGACCCATTCGTCCAGGCTGTCCGGGCGCTCACACTCGACGTTGTTCATCGTTGAAGATGATGTTTGGACACGGGCCTCCTCCTCAAACCTGGGGCTCTGTTTACAACGTCCGCCATTTGCGTGACGCGGGAGGCATTCAAGGACCACAGAAAGAATTGGGATTTTACAAACAAAGCTTATTGCTTCATCAAAGCAACTCGCATACACAAAAATACGTCGATATCATTGCACGCGGAGTTTTCTCGTGCTAAATAATAATTATTATTATTATTATCATCATCCATGGGGCGTGTGACTGTGACCCCAGGGATCATGTTTTTGCCAAATATTTTCATCTTTTGGGGGTGGGGTCGGTGTGATAAGTGAGAAGACCTGTATTAAGGTCACATTTGACAGAAACAAAAATCTGTGGTCCCCAACATGTTTTCTTTCATCCGTTATTAGTTCTATCTATTTATTTCCATCATTCACTTACACTCCGTGGCCTACCAAATGACTGCTGGATGGGAATCTCAATCCATCCATCCATTCATTTTACAAACAGGAAACTGCAGTCAGCCAAAAATAACGTATACCACATCTGTAAAACGAGAACTTGCATAAATATTTTAACACCAAATTTATCGTAAGATTAATACTAGTTACGTTTGGCCTCTACAATTACAAAAGTGCTCAAACTAGTGGCTATAGCTTCTAAATATGTGTGTATTGTGAATTACTATTTAGGAAACTTTCACTTTCTAGTCTAAGAGCTACCATTTAATTAATCCAAAAATAACAGCTGTTGACAAAGCACAAAAGGAAAATGAATGTGAGATCGATTAAAATCGGAAAGTACGATAGTCAGTGAAAGCACCCTCCGGAATTCGTGTTCAACTTTAGTCAGGACTCACGAGTGTGGGGATTTCCACCCTGTGATGTCAGAATGAACAGAATTTTAAACACTTCGCATGTTCACTTTCATTTCTTTATTGTTACAAATGTATATTTTATTCAATAAGCAACATAGAGTGCGTCGGCCCCTATATTCTCAGGATGTTGACATGTTTTTGACATTTGATCAGTGTGTGCGCATGCCTCATCTATTTCTGTCACAGCTTCTGCGTGTGTTGCTGCTCTGCTCAGAGTTGGTTTGTCTTACACGTTGGCCTGCAATGGGTGCATAAAAGCTGATTCATTGCGGTAAATATCCTTCCAGTTTTTCATTAATTTCTGCATTCATTATTGTGGTCATTTTGTCCAGATAGTCTTAGCATTTATGCAATTTAGCAATGTTCTAATGTCCTCCCACAGTCACTCCCCATGGATCTGTATGAGATTAGGGGAACTAGACTGAATGTGATTGCAGAAGAAACTGAACTCCAGGAGTTGAACAGAGACATGGCCAGCCCTCAGAAGTCCCCTGGGGCGAAGGATGGACATGATGTGTTTACCAGTGCTCGTCGTATTGAGGTAGGAAGCTGAACTTGTTTACTACCGCTTCCGTTTAGTAAGCAGGGGAAACTATGTTACCAGTATAATACAGGAATTCTAAGTCCACTGAATTGTCTAGCGATCAGGGACATATAATGGACCTGCTGCATATCAAGGATTTCGAATAAATGCTCACATACGGTAAAGTGTCTTGATTAAAGGGCCCATTTTAAGTGTTCAAACCCTTGCAGAGTGACATGGACAGCACCAGGAATCAGTTGCAAGAGAAGGTGGCTGAGATGGAGAACTTTGCAGGACACCTGGAAGAAATCTTTCTCACTGTCGAGGTAAAATGTCTCCCAAGAGGAAGAAAATATTTCACAATAGTTGTCAATCTCTGCAACTGCGTACACGCAGGAGAATTTTGGCCGACGTGAGCAACACTTGGAACACCACTACACCGACGTCCTTCAGACAATATCGCAGCGTTATGACGAGCGCGCGGCTCGATTAGAAGACGAAAAGAAGAGGAAGCTGGAAGCTCTGTACGCTCAGCTGCTGTCCTGTGGGCACGCGCTGGACGCCTCCAAGGAGCTCATCGAGGAAGCTAAGGAGGTTTATCGTAGCCAGGACAACAGGCTTTTTCTCAAGGTATTTATTCATCATTCCATGTATCTAGCCATCCCGCAGTCCATCCAATTATCTTTTTGTGTGGCTATATTTCCGTTGATCTCGATTTATCATTCATCTTCATGTATTAAATGGTTTCTCTTTTTTAAATGTTATAACAGGCAGTTGTTCCCACCATTAAACGGTAAGAAAGATACCGTCCAGTGCACATAAATGATCACAAGTAGTCCAACTCTTATACAACATGAATTTTTGTAATTTATCAGAATTGAGGAGTTTGCCAAAGAGGAGATGGACTTCACGCTGGCGACAAATCTAGAATTTGAAACGCCGCTCGCTGACCTGTCAGATGTCAAAAGCATGATGGATTCCATCAACATTGTTCCAGGTTCGATTTCCTTTCTGGTCTTGCAGTTTAATTACTTCATCATACCCGACAAAAAAAACCACAGCAATTTTAGGTATACCCGCAGGGTGTAATTAAGTCCAAGACAAGAACTGTACCTGGTTTAATTGTCAATGTTAGTTATTTTATACTTTAGTTGATTCTTAGTGGTGCGGAAATGCACTAAATTCTAGTTCCAAATTTAGCCAAGACAACCACAATAAACGTAATATTAAATTCAATCTATAAATATTTGACCTAAAAGCACAATCCAATTTATAGATGATAAAATAAAACATCAGTCTAAAACAGCAATACTAATACTGAGAGGATATAATTACAAATACAATATGGGTTTTATGTGATTCATAACGTTACAAAGAGTTTTCACCAGGAAGTGTACTCCCTTTTGTTGCAGCTGTGTGTTGAGGGGACAAAATAACTTTCACAAGATGAACACTACTTTACATATAGCATAGTGTCATTTCTCCAGTGTTTTCTAATGACAATATTTTGACAAAGGGGTGAGGGGCACACTCTTGTGAGATACTTTACTGTATATAACTAACTATGCAACAATGGCTGCCAAGTAAAGACCACAGTATGTCCTCAGCTCCATCTGCCCCAGTTATCAACCCACAAATGGCAAACTCGGCCACCCAGACATCTCTACGTGTGTGCTGGAGTCTGTTCTCTGATGACACAGTGGAGTTCTATGAGCTGTACTACAGACCCGTGTTGCAGGATGCGCCTCTGGACAGCACCACTGCCCCACATGGTACGCTGACGTCACACCATCAGCTCTTGATGCGTTTTTTTTTTTAAATAGATTTTAAGTATCAGTTTCTTTCCCTTTTAGTCAGCAAGTCAAAAGTGAAAGAGACACACTGCACTGTGAAAGGGCTTCTACCTGGTGCTCAATATGAGCTCTGGGTGACCGCCACCAACACAACCGGCATCAGCCCGGCCAGTGAGAAGGCCTTATACATGACAGGTAAAGTATAAGTCAGTGGTGGGAAGTAATGAAGCACTAACACTTGATTATTGTATACTCTACATTTGAAATCATATATCTAAATAGGCTCTTTTTTCCATTATTTCTCTGCAGTTCCGTCACCTCCAGTGATCAAGCAGAGGCAGTGTTGCAGCTGTCCTGAGGCTGCTCTCATACGCTGGGAGTCGGGAAACCCTGACCCTGTTGACTCCTATACTGTGGAGCTCACTGAACTGAATGGGCCGGATGGCGCTGAGAAAGGGGTCACTGAGTAAGAGTGCATTACATCACACTGAAATATAGACGATTTATAATAGGGCTTCCCAATTAGTATTTGAACTTGCTCTGAGCCTCTGACCAACTAGGGTGGTAAAATGCTGATGTAATCATGAGCCGGCTCGCTGGTCTCGGGACATTTGACTGAAATCTACTTGGTAAATTTTTTTTTAAAAAAATTCCATAATCGCTAATATAGTTTAGTTACATTGTCCACAACTACAAATTCTTATAGATTGTAATGGCAACACCGAGGCTGGAATCTCGGGGGGCGGGGGGGAATACAAAAAATTTACAGATAAATTTACTGGAAGCAATTGGCCAAGAGAATAATCGGTTGGAAGTAACGCAATTTTCAGGAACAAATGTAATAATTTAGGTTGTGAACTTGTGAACAGTGTTTAGGCCAGCAGAAAAAGGCTTTGTTGGCCTCAGGGTCAACCATTGCAGTATGAGGCTTCAATGCCTTGCAAAAAGGTACGTCAACTGTGCTTAGCAGCAAACGAAGAAGCAGTCCTAATTTTCATTTAACACAAAATTGGTCCACTGAAATCACAAATTAGCAGCAGGCTATGTACCTCCTGTTATCCATCTTCTTTGGGCTTTTTTTTTTTTGGTGTGTGTCCGTGCTTCCATAAACAAGCCAATGTTAGAGCTTGAAGAGGCGGTCCTGAGGTCCCGTGGTTATTGGGCTGCTGAATCAAGATACACTCTGTCCCAGAAAAATCTATTCTTAGCTACAGCCCTTATCCTCAGCAGTTGGGGCCATTTTCTTTTTTTTTTTTTGTCTCGTCATTTCAGAGTTGTTGCATTTTTGTTGAACAGTAACTTCCAGTGAGTCCAGAATCATGTTTTTTTTTTTGATGAATGCAAAAAAGTCCTGCTATGAGTTGGACAAACTGAAAACATCTGACCTAGTATATGTCCAAATTCCCAGATCTATAGTAGCAGTGCCCACATGTCAGTGTCTGATTCAGCTTCAAGCAGGCCATCATTACCTCATCTCTGTGAGAGCGGTCAATATTGGTGGGCCCAGTGACAGAAGTGAGGCCATAGTCATCGCCACCTCTGGTGAGAAGCAACACAAGAGCATTCTCCCAATGTGTTTTCTATTCAGAGTACTGTGCAACTAAACACAATCTAAAAATGTTTTGTTCTTGTGTTGGCAGGCACATTTTTCCATCTCCTCGAGGACACTGCCCATCCATGCCTGTCCATCTCTGAGGATGGTTTCACAATTTTCTATGGAGATGAAGAACTGCCAATCAGCGCTATGGCCTTAGATGACAACAACTTCACGAGGTAATTCAGAAAATGCAATTCTTGTCAAAAATGTGTGGGAATGTTTTAGGGGCTGACACTGAATTGATTCAAATACAGATTATGGGAATTCAAATTGGATCAATTACATGTGTGAATTGGGGGAATGTGAAATGTTACCAAGATTTTCTTATGGAGCTCTTTTTCAGTAAACATTCTTACCATGTGTATCAGGTGTGTAGCAGTCCTTGGGGATCTGACTCCGGTGCGAGCTAGGCATTACTGGGAAGTGGAGGTGGACGACAGGACAGAGTTCAGGATTGGAGTAGCATACGAAGACATGGAGAGAAATTCCTACCTGGGAGGCAACAACACCTCTTGGTGTATGAGACACATCCTCACTACTACTAGGTACCATAGCATCACATCATTGCAAAGTTATTTACTGCATTTACACACCATATTCTGTACAGAATAGCATGGACATCCTTCAAAACCAACTAGAATCATTTAGATAATGTTTGAGCATTTATTTGATATCAAGTTTAAGGTTCAAGTATTAGTACACCGTCCTCAGTAGTAATCAACTACCGACTTGTTTTAATCTTAACTTGATCAACTATGGAGAACCAACAATATAATTAAATAACTCGGTGGCTATAAGCAAACAATCTTTCTTCTTTTTCCAGGCACAAGTATGAGTTTCTGCACAACGGCCAGAGCCCCGACTTGAGGATCACAGTGAACCCAGTCCGAATAGGGTTGGCTTTGGACTATGAGCGAGAGACTCTGTCCTTTTTTAACGTGGATCTGGAACAACACCTGCATACCTTCCAGTGTCAATTTCAGCGTTATGTCCAGCCTTGCTTTGGCTTAGACAGCCCAGGAGCTCTGACCATACATAATGGCACCGAGGCTCCAAAATACACATTCATAGGGTATGCTTAAATACATTTACATAAATGAGTCAGATGAAATAAGTGTAAATTTTAGGCCTTTTTATTATATTATTCCATGGGAACAGACATCCATTTTCTGAGAGAAGAAAAAGCTCTAATGTGGTTATGCCATCTGTTACTGATCTGTAGTCAATTCAGACCAAATTAATGGGGCTGATTTGTGATGAACAAAAAAAATGTTGAATAAAACTGGTTGTTTAACAATTGTATGCACATAAAAAAATTAAATAAAAAAAAAAATCCATCCAAAGCACACCGCCGTTAAAACGGGAAGCAAGGGATGCAACTTTCCTGGTACTCAGGTGTACTGTATACATTTTCTTTATGACCATTGCTTCATCAAATTACTAAATTTGTATTGAACAAAAAAACAAAAACGAGTTCATGAAGTAGTCGGTGGACATCAGCATTCCTCTGCTATTTGAAAATCCACAAGTTATTGACAGCCCAAAAATAATAATTGCCTATAGATGCCACGGGATGGCAGCTTTGGCCTGAGCACCAAAACGGCTAATATGTGGGATTTTCGGCAAATAGCAGAGAATAATTCCCTCCAAAATCTGAGAAAGTTAATTCGCAAGAAGCGAATTGCGATTACATGAGGTAAAACTGTACATTTCTTTACTTTAACATTTCCTGCCTGAACGGGCACTGAAAATATGTCTTCCTTTTGAAACACACATCGTCTCAAGTCAGTCAGTGTGTTATAGTATGGAAGCAGGTTTTTCTTTTTAGGGGGGGATTCAAGTGCATCTCTGAAGGGGTCATGAGTTACTGCTCTTACTGCTACGCGTCCTCTCCTCTTCCTCGTCGGAAGAGTCGCCGCCATAGGGCACCAGCCCTGATGCATCCATCACCACTTTGGGCTTCTTCTCACACACATCTTCAACAAGACCTGTTGCGACACAGTATAAGAGACAAACAGAAGGGAGATGGGGAGGGAGAGAGAGAAATCCCCACCCCCAAAAGAAACCCATCCGAAGAACCCCCAGTTAGAGGTGGTTTACAGTTGGTTTGATCATCCGGTCAGGCAGGTCAAGACGTTCATGGCAGCCCCGTCCGTGGACATGTGGAGAGAGAGAGAGAGAGAACAAGGGAAAGACAAAAAGACATATAGAAGAAGACAATGTTAGTAGCTTTTAGCAGTTGAGAAAATCTCACAGGTCTTCACTCCTCCTTTCCTCCACAGGGGGGTGGAGATGCCATTTCATTCAAAAGACAATTTCTCAACTGACCAATTTATCAAGACATCACACTTCCCTATGGCTGGCAAAAGCACTGCACAACTGACACTTCAAACATTCAAAATACAACGGCAGAGATGACAAGTAAATAATATAATGAATCAATTTAGGAGTTTACTACTGCGACCACTGGAGAAAGCTAAAGCTTTTGCCACCTGGAAGCATGTGCAACGTCAACGTGAAAAGGTCCCGAGTTGTACGCTTCATCTCTCAGAACAGTAGCAAAGAAATGGGTGCGTACCCGGAGACGCGGCACTGTTGGCCGGACTGTCACGATCTTGGGTCAACATGTCACGATCTTGGGTCAACATGTCACTCATTCGCTTCAGAGGGCCAGAGGTGAGAGCGGCGAAGGGAGGCGGCGGCGGAGGCATAAGGATCCTAAAGAGTCAAGCCAAAATATTTATGAAGACCAAAGAGATCAATAGGGAAGAATTACATGGGGAACTTCAAAAGGACAAACCTCTCTACTGTTTTTTCTTGGATGACAGGGGGAGGTAATGTAATCTCTTGAAGAGCAGGAGTCTCCTGAGAGCAGCTGGCAGGCTGAACGAAAGCCCAAAATGTTTGCCACGGTCATTATTTTGTCCTCAGAAGATTACAATTTATACATAGTTTACATCTTTATTTTTTAATGAATAAAAATCTAATCTTGAGTGCTCATTTCCTCAATGCTGATCTACATACACCAAGTGAGGTTTATTAAACTGTTACCCTTCCTATCCAATTCCAAAGTCTCTGCAATATTCACCATATGACTTTCAGAATGAGTGCAGGCATGAATCTTCATCTAACCTGTTCTTCCTCTGAGCTTTCACGGACCTGCTGATTTGAACTTCCTGCGTCCGGCTGAGCGTGCACAGATCCTACAGGGTCCGCTGTAGTGGCGCGACCAACACCCTTTAACACAATATTACCCACACATTTATATGAATCTTACAAGCCATTTGGCAGGTAGAAGTCACTGATACTTAAAAACAAAAGATGAGTTTACTCGTCTTGGCATTTTCTAACCACAAACAATTATAGCTAATGAATGACGTATGTCTACATCAGAATCTGGTGTACCTAATAATTCTTGCCTTAATTTTTGAATAGCTGCATGTTGAAGACCTCCAAAAATGACTTGAATGCACCCTTCAAGTTTTATTCGTCAATCAGGTTTGACAAATTAATAAATACTGTACATAGCAGGCAGAATGATATTTGCTGTACATCATTTGAGTTCTGTAGTTAATAGGTTTCCATTAATATGACCTTATTCAAATATCATGAGCTGTATTGTGTTAATTGATTTGGTGCTTTATATGAACTGTTTGTGATTGGGTTGATGAGAGACAAGTGTCCCGAGTATTTTATTTTATTGAGCAAGTATTCAAAATAAGGTTAACATACAAAAAAGCTCTAGCAACCAACGGTAACAGTCCGGATTACCTCCACAAGATAGGGATTTGGATTCCGTGGACACACCGGATACTGAACCATTGCCTGAGAAGATGGAGGGGTTGTCGACATGTTAGAATGACTTGGGGGACCATTTGCATTACTCCAATAACCACCGGCTCCTGGGTACGCTGAATAGCCTCCAGCATACCCATTGGCTGGGTAGTTATACCAGCAAGACTGGCTAGAGTAATTGCTATTAGGTGGAAATCCATGAGCTGCATATGCTGAAAAAAAGTATAGAGTGTGGCGTTAACGGTGTCAGTCACATACATCATTAACAGGCTGTGACCAACCTACAGTTGGACCACTCACTAAAAAAGACAGGATGAAGTTAACGTCTAATATTGTCATCCCTGTTCAGTCCAAAAAAAAAAAAAGGTGGAAGGAAACTCACATTGAGCTGAGGTGGTGGCCGTGTATGACGACTTTAAGCGAGCGTGCTCAGCTCTCACCTGTAGATGGAGGTGAAAACGAGAGGGAATGAACAATAAACACTGCAAAACAGCGGTTGATTGACAGTTGAAATGCATTGTGGGTAGGTGCAGAGCACTCGGGACCTATGTCTGGAGATCAGGTGGTTCACACTGCCGCTGTTACTCTTGGAGGTGGGTATCAGTGATAACTATATGCTTTGATAGCTTCACCTTCTTAAACCTCCGTGCAATTCATTCAGACAAGTGATCAACTTACAGTTTCTAACAGACTTTCTGCAAGCCGCTTGGCTGCCTCCAGGCCAGCTGCGTTGGGGTGGCTGCAACATAGATGCCATTGTTAGAGCATGACGCCAGAACTAAAAGGGATTAAGTACCAAACAACTTGTTTTGTATGCAATGTGGGGGTCAATAAATTGTTTTGCAAACTTCGCAAGGCCTAAAAAGAAAAGTAATTGCGATCTAAACTATTTCTAAAGTGCCACTAACGCTGCAGCAAACTAAGGCTAGGCCTTGAATCATGATTTCAATTTTAGCTTCTCACAATCTTAAAAGCACTATTATCGAAGGCAAACTATTAATGCACCAAAGAGTGCAGCGGCTCTGCAAGTTCCGACGTTGGAAAAGTGCCATGAATGCACCATGTTGCTTGTGCACAAAGTGTGTGACGTGTTTTTGATTCTGCTCTCCCTTAGTGTTTTTTTTTTAAGTTGAATACTTAATTTAGAAATAAATGAATAATCGTTAATCATTATTTCAATACCAATAAAAAATTATCATGTTTATGAGCCAAGGCATATATTCTAATAATTCTACATTAGAAAACCTCATTGAATGTGCCACTCAATGTCACAAGTATGTATAAAAAAATGAATACAGTAATTTCTGAACTACAAGGCACTCCTGACTATAAGCCGCGCTAGCTAAATTTGGGGAATACTCGAGTTTGTTACACATATAAGCCGCAGGTTTTTTTAACGTTACCGTACCGGGTTCCCGCTACTTTATTCACCATAACGAGAGCGCAAATTGTCTCGCTCTTGTTCCGTCTCTCCTACTGTATTTGGGCTCACTTGGTTTGCTCTGCCTGATGCTCTTGTGCTTCTTTTATAGTGCGCCCCCTTGTGATCTGATGAATAAGCCGCACCTTTGCATTAGCCGCGGGGTAAATTGCAAGTGAAAAAAGTAGCGGCTTATAGTCCAGAAATTACTGTAATAATGTTCTCGTCTCAGTTCATCAAATGTTAAATCTGGGCTCGCTTCATTAAACACAAATATATTATTTTGATGCATGACCAGCAACAAGTGGATGCAAATGTATTGCCATCTGGAGGAAGACCATTTAACTGTTCGCTATAGCTATATGTAGAACTGATCTGTCGTAACTTTGGACAAACTAAGTTAAATTGGCTAACTTCTCACAGCACACTTGCTGATCTAATGCTATGACAGTTTTCAGTAATATCCAATCCTGAAGCATACTTTAAATTCAACAGTTGATAACTGGGAGTTTTTCTCAAACTTTTTTTTATATTCTTGTTTCAACATTAGAAAGCAAAAATGATATATTACCTGATGTAGACGTAAAGCGGTTCAAAAGACTCCCGTTTGGATGCCTGTTCAATGTAGCCAGAACTTTTGCCTCTAAGGAAGACTCGAGCCCCTGTTTCTGTCTGGATGTGACCCAAGTATGTTCCTCCGGGACCTTCAACTTTTTCATTTACGTTGAATGATGGCACAGACTGCTCAAGGCCCACAAAGATCTTTGTGTGAACAAAGTTCTACGAAGAAAGAATTAACATTTTTAAACACAGATTTTGGCTTGGTACGAGAATACATGTAACAAAACATGATGTCAGCAGATGCAGTAACCCATGGCGCCCTTCTTTCAACCAAGGATCTTCTCTCTGCTATTTATTTTGGGAGGTGGGTATCAGTGAAGGCAACATGGTCTTCACTTGCCTCACTTTCTTAAACCTCCATCCTTAAAAATCTACACAGTAATATGGAGTTACAAAGGCTTTGATCAATTCCGCCTACCCCTGGATGAGGAGCTGCTGGCCGATGCCCGTGACTCTGCGTTGAGCTGCTGTTGGGTGTTTGGATGACGGGTCGAGGAGGCTGAGGGTACAGTGTGAGCGGGGGAATTATGGGCATTGGTTGACCTCCTGAGGCTGCAGAGGCTCTCAACATATCCTCAGCGATGATCTCTTTTATTCTCGCAACAGCTTCTATGGTGGCAGAAAAGTTATGGTGAACAATCAGTTGCTTAAAAATTCTGCGATATATATTCTTTCAAATTATGCATGACGGTAAAAGGGTAGATGCCACTTACTATTGACCTGCTCCTGTGTCTTTGCCTGGACATGCAAATACAAAGGTCTTTGTCTAAAAGGAGACAAATTAGACAGGTCATGGACAACAGGGAAGTTCTGCACCCATTTTACATAAAGGAACATAAGCAGGCATTTTGTGCTTGGGTGTGTCTGTGGAGGCAGCTCAATTTTACTTCCCGCATGACAACTATTGCAATAGCAAGAAAAAGACAAAAAAAGAAGAAAACTACATCAAATGTAGCGATAAGCATGAGTTGGTTGCCGTTTATCACGAGAGGTGAGTCTAAGTAAGTAGTTTGAGTAGTGGGGCTTGGTGGGGTGGCACGTGACATTAGCAAGTCACTTCCGTTTTACTGTTCTCCCAGTGTTCAATAAAAGTGCACCTGCTCTTGCAGGGGCAATGCAGGAATTAAGTATAGTGGTGCCATGAAAAAGTATTTACCCCCTTCTATTCTAACTATTCAAAGTATGGGTGGTAAATTATGGAGAAAAAAAATCACAATTAATGAATTCATGAACGATTAATAAAAACTATTATTATTATTATAAACTCAGTCTTTATTGAAATAACAAAAATAAACTATTCAAAAACACCATCTCACATCATGCCTATTGCAATTATTTCTAGAGCACTTTAAAAAAAAAAAACTACTACAGCAAGAGCATAAAAAACTGCCACAGCTGTAATCAAGTGCTTTACACAATAAAGAATGAATATAAAACAGAAAAATATCAATTCCTCAACAATATCTGTAGGGTCATGGGTGAGCCGGAGCCTATCCCAGCTTACTTTGGGGCAAAGGCAGAGTGCTTTGGCCTGTCGCTAGTGGATTGCAGAGGTTATGACAACAGATTCATTGGAGACCATTTTTAATACAAAAGTTGTGTATCTGAATACATACCCTCCTGTTTTTTCCCTTTCGACATCAGACATGTAAAGTCCTCTAGTTGATACAACTGCCCCACTACACAGTCTAATCTGAAAAGTGTGAATCCAGAAATATACGACCGCAAGTTACAATCTCTTTAAAGCATTTTTAATGTGAAAGTTCCACAAATGCTATTCACATACCTCCTCTTGGGTTTTGCCTTTAGTGAGAAGGTCTCTGCAACTCAGAGGCACGTCATTTATGTCAACCTCTGTAACCACCAGCTCTTCTGGAGGAGCCAGCACTGGCACACATAGGGGAGTCTGCATATAGTTTAAAAATAAATCCATACAATTATGGCAGTATGGAACCAAGACTTGCATTGTTTTGTTTTTTTAGATCAACATTAACACCCACCTTTGTAAGCAATGGTGGAGGAGTCATAAGTTTTCCTTTTGCCATCAACATGGCATTTATTTTAGCGGCCATGGCGGCCGCCATTTCGACCCCTCCCTGAGGTTCTGGGTTTTTTGCTCCAACATTTTCTTTTTGCTCTGTGAGAGCAAGTGAACTGCTTGAACCAGATGAGCCGACACTCCCCGAAATGTGATGGGCTAAAGTCCCACTGTCCCCCTTCTTAGGTTGGGCTGGTTGATCCCATCGGCTGGTTAGACACCTGAAACAACAATAAAGAATTAACACACACACACACACACACACACACACAAAAGACCTAAGGTCGTATAACTAAATATACCTCTACAAAGAGCGCACCAGATTCAATGATTAGACGTTTACTAGTTAGTTAGCAACTATGATTTATAGGACCAATTCAAAGTTTGCATGTAAATACCCAGTAATCTGAGTTAGGATAACATCATTTATCTTGTCGATACCTTCCCATCTTTAATAGCAGAGGTAGGTAGAAATCTATTTGGCGCTTTATACTGTTAAGTTATTAACATTGTTTTTTTAGTTTTAAATTATATTTTAGCCGTTTATAATTTAGTTAATTTAGTATGGCTGTATGAATAGACCTGTATTCTTATCTGTGTTACTTTCATGAGAAAGAGCAACGGGTCTGTCTATTTATTCGTAATCTAAAAGGGAGGTTTCCGGGGATTTTGCTGTGTCACCAAGGGAGTCAGGCTTATTATTATTGTATTCTTTTAATCTGATTTATACCTATGGGAACGGATTCTCTTGTATTCAGTTGTAACCAGGTGTGTTGTGGGCTGACCTTTTTATGAACCCTCTTTGTGAATAAATAACGATGTGAGCCAAGAGAGAGACACACATTTTGAACAGAGACATCGCTTGGATGGTCTGTCTTATGTGGACCAGAAGCTTCTGGTAATTAAAACCTTTGCAAAGGAACTCCTTCAACAGAATCTCACCATTCAGTTAATTGAACACGCAAAGAGTACAATACTTAATATTGTCTACTCTAACAATACCCCAAGGCGTTGAGGCTATTCAAAGTATTTCACACTTGTTATTTGTGTTTGGGGGGGGGGGGGGGGGGGGTCAATAACTGCGTGGAGTCTTAAAGCTTCAAGAACTTAATTGTGTACTTTAACACAATTTTGAGTTTGGAAGGTAGACATCAGTTATCGAGATGCCGTCACCTAAAGCCCAAACGTACACGCTTAGACAATTATTCTCAATTTGATGACTGACGCTTAAAAAAATAAAAATAAAATCAGTCACATTTTAGGTAATAGGCCTACCACGTTACGGTTTACGCAACATGTGATTTCCTCCAAAGCTAATAAAAGCTAACAGGCCACAAGCATTGGTTAGCTCGCCCGCGGTTCTAAACCATGCTAGCCAACCAGCAAGTTTATTGACTCGGTTTATATTAATTTCCATAGGGAGGACTTAAGATACTTACGGCGATTGTCCGGCCATTCCCGAAGACATAGCACGAGTACGTGAACCTGCATGAGAGTTAAAAGAGTTTGTAACAACGCTGGACAACGAACGCGGCCATCGAGAAGAGCGCGCTCCGCTGCCGACGACTTGTTCTGACGTACTTCCTGTGACGTCACAGTCGCGACAGTGAGCTGGCGGAAGTGAAAGCGGTTGGATTTCATCATTACATAACCTTCTCCGAAAGACCTCAACGGTTATTTATAAACACATTTTGGCTGTTTGGAATGATCCACTATTTACAGTAGTGTCTGATATGAAAATAAAATGAAATAATATTTTTTGTAATGTTCACACATGTACATAACATTTGTATAAAGTACTATGCTACCGATATAAATTCGCCATTTTGTCTTGCTGTTCGAATGTGTAGTGAGTATAGATTATTCCCCTATATTTTTCAATGTATCACACACACACATATAGTCAACAGTGCCACAAGATGGTGGCAAAGCAGTACTAATGAGGCCCCCCCAACTCACTTCAACTTAGTTCCTTGGCACCAAGATGGCGCCAAATAAATATTTTAATGTGAGAGGTTTTGGCCTGAGCACAAAAACAGTAAAAAAGTGAGTGAGAACAAAAAACAAAAAACAACCTGCAAACAGGTAAATCCACAAGTCATGAATTGCTAGATGCAGGAAAACTGCATATCCTATGATGCATTGCACCAATACAGAAAAAAAAAACTTTTAGGTCGCAGTAGGTAATGTTCCTTGGTTGCTGGGTGTTATTTTCTTGTTAAAGTTGATAAAGATTTGAGCAAAACAAAACAAAATGAGATGGACCAAGTGAGTGAGTGTAATTTGCAGAAATTCCAGGGGATGAAGGGTTTTGGTCGGAGTTGGAAAACCAATAGTTTACTTTAGCCAGGATGCATGGCAGTTCCACTTCGGAACGTTGGCTTCTCTCCCTTCGGTTGTGGTGCTGCCATTAACATCTGTCTGGCTCCTCGGGCTTGTCCTTCAGCGGACATCATAGTCTCAGTAAAAGGGCTATGGGCTTCACTTCGCCTAAAGTCCAATTACCCGATCAATTTAAATATTCAAACAATCACCCCAATATTTTGGATTCTATGGACATTAAGCCTTTTTCTGTTTATAGGTGCTCATGAACAAGAAAAAGCTTGTCACTTAATTTCCGAAAACTGTGACAAAACAAATTCTAATCATGCCCACTTCAACCTCTGAAAATACCAAGACGATCGCAATATTTTGGACTTTATGGCCTAGTTATAGGAGCTCACTATCAAGAAAGTTTAATGTCCATAATATTATGTTAAAGGTATTAGAGATGATTTTACTACAAATTAAGTTGTCTGATTCATTTAAAAATCGCTTTATCAACCTGTAACAGACTTGTACTCATGGTTAACCAAAAATATCTATTAATTATAAACCGTGAACGTGGCGGGGAATTTTAGATTCCAGCCAATAGGTACTTTGTTTTTGATTGGCTCCTGGTTTGTCAATCACACTTTTTGCGTATATGCACCAAGTATGTAGCTTGCGCAGGCCTCAACGTAACAGTGTTTACCAGCGGCAAGACGTCTTCCTGCTGTAGCTAGATCCTCGCGTGTGTTTTCAGTTAACCAACAGTGGCAAAGGATACAGGACCATCTAGCTGTAAGAGAAAGACAGTTTTGAGGTTGCTGAACAGCGTAAATCTTTTACCATCAATAAAAAATTATGCCCACTCCAGTCCACCAGGTCATAAACATTAATGACTGGTGATTCTTAATTTAGCTCTTGTGCAGTTGGTTTACCAGTTGCAGCTGTGCAGCGGGCCATTCCGCCTTCACTGGAGATCTGGTGATCAACATTCAGTATTTAAAGTCTGAATCATGAGTGAAACATTAGTCCCTCGTGTCTCAGCGTGAACATTTGAGGTTCGCTTCCTGACAGCAAGTTTTTTTATAACAGAAATAACTTACAGCAAATGATAACTGGAAAAGCAGTAACATGAGTGGAAAGAGGCACAGACGTTGAATAATTTCTTTTTATTTTCATTGAATAGTTTCTATTTTTTTTTCCCGTGCCCTCAGACCAAGATGAGAATCAGAAGGAAGAAAGAAGACTCCTGATTGAGTGTACAGTTGTGTCATCAGAGAGAAACTAACAAACAAAGTAACTGCATTCATCCGACAAAGAGTTGTCTATGGCATTTATATACTGTTTAACATGGAAATATTCTTCATCAGAAACAATCTTTTCGACATATATTATTAATATTAGTAACCAATCTGAATCCACCTTTGAAGAAACATCTGCTCCCTGGGTCTGTGCAGAAGGATGTTGGACAAGTGGCCAAAATAGAATGACGGTGGATTGAAATCAATGTGAGGCCGCTTCGAAACTGTGATGGTTCTATGATGCACATCCTCCGCCATTAACCATGTCTTTTTCTATATACATGCTCTGTGTGACCACCAAATTCACAGGTACTCAGATCGCTATAATGGTTGATCTCATTTGCTGCAAATCCAGTGTAAAAGTCTATAAAAATATTGAGATTTATTTGAACATAACCTGACTATGTTGTAATAAAAACTCCAGATGTCTCTTGCAGTTGCACAGTGGGATGTACTGTATAAATATTGTATAAAATAAGGCAGTCTTTTCAGTAGGATAAACCAGATACAAAAAAATTCTGCGAGAAAAAAAATTTCAAGTCCTAAATGGTTTTCACATATTTCTGCTGCTGTCAAATGTCAAGCGGTTTACAGCATGAAACCAAGCGCGAGGGATTGTTGCAAGAATGATTGCATCCACACGACAACTCCCAATGATCAACAACAACAGCTCATTCTCCAATGCAACAACCCACCCCCCTTGACACGAGACATAGACATTTCTAATATGATTTACAGTGCAATACAAAAAGTCTTGAACTGGTACTGTACTTTTGATAAGAAAATAAAATGTTTAATATGGTAATGCTTCATATGAATAATAGTGAGAGTTGCGCATATCTGAATTTATTAGCTTTGGCTTTTTTTCCCCTCCTCTCTATTAATTTTCTCATTTGCCAACACGTTCAGTTAGGATATTTTAAATGGAAAATATGGTTAATCTAAATAAGTGAGCATACCAAATAATCTAATTGTTCAGCATTGTTAGTTTTTTTTTTTGTCGCCTCCTACATGCCAGTTACTGTATGCCACTTTGTTGCGTTTCTGTTGGGCACATGGAAATACATGGAAAATTATTCAGGCGGGGGAAAAAAAATGTTACGTCATATTCCAGCCTCCAGGAGCAGAAGGAGCAGTCCTGCCTTGCTGAGTGAACAAGGATGGAGGATGAAGGCGGTTGTATGACCTGACTCATATTGAACAGCTTCATTTATTCGCACCACGTTTCCATTCTCTCCTCCAGTGTTGCTGGCTCCTTCAGTAAACAAGCAGTTTCTCCTCAAACAGCAAGGTCAGTTTCACAGGCAGCCAGGACAGCCCGTGTGGTAACACACGGGACTGAAAGCTTATCCACGAGGCCTGTCCGGACCCTTCCTTTCTCAAGACATGACCAGCCACACTGCAAATGCCTGAGAGGCATGAGAAGTTCCAAAGGGTGCTGTCGTGTGTCCACGTCTGTTTATCCCGCCCCCTCCAAGTCCCCTCGCTCAAGTTTGTAAGAGTCGGCAATATCAGCGCTGTGTCTGCCTGTCAGAACATCACTGTGGATGACTGTGTGCTTTTCGTATGCACGCACACAACACAAGCAGGGGGAGTGCAAGGCCTACTCCGGAGGCGGTCGCAGGCTGTGTAGCTTTCGTTCATCCAGGCCTTTCCAGTACTTGAAGTTGTTGTCCAAGTGCTGCATAAGATTGGGGAAGTCTGCAAAAGCTGGAGACAGATCAGAGAAAGCGGTCTTCATCATTGATCAGATTTGAAGCTTTTTTTTCCCAAATTCACGTACAGTATTTTTTCCACCTAACACTATCATCTCAATATACAGTGAAACCAGGCATCATTTCGGTTTGGCATTGAAAATTTTGTGGTTTTCGTCTGGGGGGGTGGGGGTCGGACCTATCATCTGATTTGCTGAAAAACTCACCAATTCGCTCTTTGTGTTGTCGAGACAGTCAGGTATAATTCAATGTTGCCGTAGAGACAAATTTAATGCATTTGTGAGTACTCTTGTAACTAAAAAAACACTTGTATCTCAAATCCTCTTTCTTAATATAAATGAATAGAACTACTTGTCCATTTAAGCCCCTGAAAAGACCAGACGATTGTTTTTGTAATGTTTTTTTTTTATATAAGGAAAATACCACGCTATAATATTCTGTAAAAACATAATTTTTTACATTAAAAGGGACAGTAATGTGAAAAATCTACTTTATGGAGCCTTTAGCCATGTAAAAATGCTAATTCCTCACCAAAAACATCATCAAAAACATCACCAAAGTGGTGTTTCCCTCCATTCGCCCCTCTATGAGAAATTCTACGTCATTCTGCTCTCCAAGCACCAGCCCCTCCCAACCCGAGAAAACGAGCGGACCCACCCCTATGCGGACTAAACACACGCCCACTTCCCCTGAGACCTCCATGTTCGCAGGATAGCGATAAAAGTAGCCTTTTAACATTCTGTCCAAATGAATTCAAAGCATTCAGTTATCCTTCACATTTGCAATGCCAAAGTGCAATGACAATTGGCCGTATTAAATTTACAGAAAGGTTCTGCGATGGCTGACACTTGTGTAAACTACAAGTAAAATTTATGCGCTGTTGAACTTAACTTGAATGAATGTAAGCTAAAGGTCACATGTTTGTGTCCCACTCAGGGTTATTTTTTTTCCTTTTCTCCTCCACTGTGATTTCTTGCAGCAAAGGAGCCGTTTTGTTTCAAATAATTATTGAAGAATTGAACATCCATTCAATTTCCACATTTAAAGAAGACGCAGTTGTACACACGGGGAGAGGCGGGGTTATACTGAACCAGGCGTTTTACATCCGCGTTAGGAAAATAGCCAGCAAAATACCTAATATTTCTTTAAAAATTGCATCGTGATGTTGTCAAAGTTAAGATTTAATCATTATATGCCTATAGTTAACTGTGGAAGGGCTTAAAATACCATGATATGGTACCTTTAAACAACATAAATCTTTTTGCTGCAATTATAGGACATTGTGCTGCTCCTACTGGTGTGCCTTGATCACCTGGGAGCAGTATTATACAGATATACATCGAAGCGATCACTCCTCCGTAAGCTGCAACAAAATTAATAGTTCTCTGCAGAAAATATTTGCTTGTGAGTATTGTTATATTATCTGTCTACATGGGTTGTGTCAGTGTTTTTGTTCAAATAGCTGTTGCTTAAGAGGTTGGAACACCGCAACACTTATGCTATTAGGTTACCTCGTCAATGGTGTTTTACATTATTGTTAGCATTTAGCTAGCAGGGACATTCTTAATTCAAAGTTTTTGTTTTGTTTTAAATACATACATTTATGTTTAGTCACGTCACTTGTATCTCAAAGCACCTATTATAAAAAACAAAACTTTTTTTTTTATTTGAAGTGTGTTATGTTGAATTGAGATGAGGAGCTTCATAGTCAGGCCATCAGGTTGTCTCATAGGAAAAAGTGAGTTGCTGCCATTTTGTGTCAACTATTAGCAATTAAAACCTTTTTAGGTGGGCGTTAATTACTTGTGGATTTTGGCAATTTGCAGCCGGGGGTTCACTGTAAATCATAACTGTTGCTAATCAGCATATGTCATGATATTCTGAACATTTTTCATTTGTGAAGATCAATTCCAAACAATTTGACCGACTGCAGAGAAATAATTGCAGGCAATTACACTCACTGGCTACAATTAGCCACAACAGCACAATCCAATGAAGTTCAATACAAAATGGTACTAGACACATACAGTATGTTTGCAGCCACAATAATGACCTGAATCACTGTTAACATTATCGCTGACAGGGTCTTTGAAAGCAAAATTTTCCTTATTTATTATTATTATTGTCTTCATCTAAGAAGGTCATAAACAAGATTTTGATGTACGGTATTCCTTACATGTTATACATTAATAATATTTAGTATTTTAGTAATCACAGTCTTACCATCCCAAGCATCAAACATGTCTGTGATGAAGTAGTCTATAAAGGAAATCTGAGACTTTGGGATGCTACATGTGTTTCTGTCAAAGACAGGCATGACCACTGGAAGGCCTTGCCTCTTCTCCTCGTCCGTCTGCAACAAAGACAACAGTCATCATCATCACACTGTTCCTACACATTCAATTTGTAACTTGGAACATTTTCTTACTATCATTTTCTCAGAAAATCAGGCAATTTCACAGCCCTGTAAGGCTACTGAAATGTGATAGTCAATTACGATGCCTATTAAACGAAGCAAGGAATTAGAAAAGAGACGGGATCAAGTCAAGCATGTGCAAGTCTGTTGGATCTGGCACGTTTCAAGCAAGTTCCAAGGCCATTTGTTTTGGCCATGGCAAGTACATTTTATTAAAAACCCTAAACTAATTTATTCCAAGTAGGCCAGTTTGAACATACTCAGTTATTCTGAACTCCCCAAAACATATAAATACGTTCAATTTTAAATGTTTTAAGTGTCCCAAAGACGTATTTGTATATTTTTTAGTTGTTTTTTTTTTAAATTTATGCTAGAGCATACAGAACGCTTTGATGCAGCCTCTCAACTGCAGAGAACGGTTGAGGAAATGGTAGTTATTAGAAAAACGTCCAGCAGGTGGCAGCAGAGCAAATTAGATCAACCAGGGCCATGTTGAAAAAAGCTCATTTACCCACAGTTCTATACAAATTTGTGAATAATGATGAAACTTAGTTATATTCTAATACAAATTGCCGCAATACGGAAATAGATAGAAATAGGCTTTTTTTTTCCCCGATGAAAGAAGGGACTCTAATCTTTCTTTTTATGGCAATAAAACACAATATTCTGTGGGCCTTGCAAAATCTGTCA
Source organism: Leptonotus elevatus (assembly GCF_054856555.1). Classification (NCBI taxonomy): domain Eukaryota; kingdom Metazoa; phylum Chordata; class Actinopteri; order Syngnathiformes; family Syngnathidae; genus Leptonotus; species Leptonotus elevatus. The sequence goes on along the minus strand of NC_141241.1, from coordinate 19,576,168 downwards.
AAATCCAGTAAAACGGCCAGGAGCGAAGGGTGTTGCTTCAGTGAAAATGGCTGGGAGTGAATGAGTTAATATCAAGCTAACTTTAGTTAACGTCTGTAAATTTAAGTACAATCTAAGGAATTTACTGATATTTGCAGGACAGAATGGTTCTTCGAAACAACAAACAATATTGGTTATTAGACTTAAAAAAAAAAAATTAAATCGCTGAAAGTCTGCACAGCTCCTGCTCCGGTGGACTTGACACGGTTGCAGTTCTAATATTGTATTAGACATAAATAACTTAAAACCTAGCCAGGGTACGAATCATTATCTGCTTCCCTGACAATTATACAGCTTGAGCCTTAACAAATCAAGACATGCAGTAAAACGGAATCATGGTTGCAGTTAACAGCAATCTTTCATTCAAAATGTTGTCAAAGCAGAGCTTCCACATCACCTGTGCAAAATATTCCTCTGAAATGCGTCCCGCCCATTCTATGCATAGCTCCAGAGGCCTGCATGGATTGGAGATGTCCGCACACTTAATGAGCATCCGCTTAACAAGGATGCGATTCTCAGGGGACGTCAAAATGCTTTTCACGGACTCCTCGTCGTTATTTCCCTAGAAACAGACAGATTATATGCGCCAAATCAATGACATGTCACATATTGAAGATATACGCCCCTAATTTATTTCAAGTTTGACTGATGCAAACCACAAAGGCTTTGGGGTCTGATTTTATTATTGTCCTGCAAAACTGAGTGTTCACACACAAAGTACAATGACCCTTTTGTCCAATGAGTTGAAAGGTCACATCATATCATTAAAAGTTTGCTTTACATATGTTGTGTAACTTTGAAAGTGAAAGTAAACCCTTTATCATTTCCCCGTATCATTCTTGCCTTAAATAGACAAGACAAGGTTTAAAAGTCTGCGCAGGGCATTCCACACTAAGACGAGAAAGATGATACCAAGTTGTAAAATTCTCTCCTCGCACAGATACGTGTCCATGGCAACACCAGATTACAAGTCAGATGAACCTCTGTTGCTTAACCTAACTTAATCTGCATTATTTGGACTATTAATGAGTTCATCTCACCCCATTCTCCTCCAGAGCAGCCAGCGGCTTGTTGATGCTGTTGACAAATTTATTGACATGTTCAAAGTGTTTGGTCATCTCTGTGGCGAGCACCATGTCAATGATTGCCTGTCGTAGTGTTCGATACTCATTCCTGGAGATGGAGAGAGGCGGAGACCACAGATTGGTAAGTGACACGCAAAGTGAGCAATCCAATCTGACTGCAGTGACAGCGGCGATGAATGGAAGCTTTGTTCACACCCCCCTTGCACCTCTCACTGGGAAGCCGTACATGTGAGCTATTCTGCTTCGACTTGAATCACATTAAACCAGGATTATGTTCACAAACGCACTTTAACAACCTGGCACTGGTGCTGTATCAGTAATTTGGGGTTCTAGCATGTTGGATTCAAATGCCATTACCATTGATTTATGATTTATTTACATCCTAGATATCTGTATATTCCATATCAAAAAGCTTGAAGTGAAGGTGTGTGAGAGTTGACCACTAGATGTCGCGACATCATAGGATGCAGCCGAAGCGCGTGCATTTCGAAGCACACACACTACGGTGGCTCAGAGAGACCACACTTTGCAAATTTAGTGTGAGCGGACGAGCATCTCGGCGAGCGACAGCGACATGGCAGCCCGTGCGAAGCCCGGTGAGCGACGTCTTAAGGCAGAGCGAGCCGGATTTAGCCGGATAACCTGACAAGAGCGGCTAGTGCGAGCCATAGGCTAGAAGGGCTAACAAGAACGGCTAGCGGGAGAAGCTAGTATTAAAAAAAGATGGTAAAAGCTTGCGAGAGCAAAGCAGAAGGCGATAAGCGATGGGAGCCCGAATCACAGGACTCAGCAACGACCAGCTGGAGCTGTGGAAGGTAAGTGACGAGCAACCCATTGGGTTCGACACTCAACGAAAGCACCACCAGGGCTAACTACGTTTGCTAAGTTGTCCTACGGGCATACGTAACAGGAAGATGGCAGCGAAAGATGGCAGAATCTTTTAAGGTGAGGCTCAAACTACATAATTAGTGATTATTAAAACCTACGATTATATATTTTTAAAAATTATGTTGTGATAGAATATATATTTCTTTGCATATTATTTAAATGAAAATAGTTTTTTTTATTTTATTTAAATGAACTATTAGGTAACCAGTATGCCGTAAATATTACACACTGTCACTTTAACTGAAAGCTGAAGCCCTACATTTACTGATTTTAATTCATATGAACAAAAAATTAACTTCAGAATTTAAAGCACTCGTTTTGTATTTCAATGCTATATTTATGAGGATAATAAATGGTCACCATTTGCCTCATTATAAGGCAGTAAACCATATGATTTCTGACTGGGTAAAAAGAAAACATCGAATGATTTAATGGGTTACCAGAGAGTAAACAGTATTCATTTATAAATCTAAAGCAGGGGTCACTAACTTTTTGAAACAGAAGCGTAAACATGAGAGGAGTAAACATTTTGATGTACACTCCTGAAATAACAAATTTGCTCAAATTACTATGGCGTAATCTAACAAAGCAATTGCTGTCAAACTGAATCTGTTTAATGCCACTTCCAGTTGAAATTTACTGTCATACGTACATTTATACAGACAATATAACAATTATTAAAGGTATATATTCTTAATGGTTTATGATAAACAACTAATATTACTGCAGTTTACTGTCAAATCACACCACAATGAATGAATTAACGATGGACAATCCGTTTAATCCTTTACATTCTATCTAATTATATTATTACTCTGTTTTTATTAAGCAAAAATCTTTGGTTCATGGTCACTAATGTTGCAAAGTGTATCCTGGTGTACCTTTCAATGTTCTTAAATATGTTGCACTTATCATCCCGGGTTGTGATCTGGAAGGCGAGAGCAGCGTGGTGGCTCTCCAGCACAGCAGTGTCGTTGTACAGGATGGCCAGCTCGCTTCCCGCGTTGCACAGGAAGCTGTTGGTGCGGCCCGGGTGGTCCACGTCATGCACCGTGGCAGCAATCAAGGCGGCCACCTCATCAATTGGATCTAAGCTTTGCTGTCACAGCAAGCATCATGAAAAGCAGAGGAAATATGATATATATGATATGATCATTTGAGTAAATCCAGCCGGCTGCTATCAAAAGTAAAAGTGAACATGCAAGCATAACGTAAACATACCACATCCCACTGAAAAAAAAGATATCAGTTCTGATGTGCATCAAATGGCCCACTCGTTGAATTGTAAATTAGGCCTATTATAAAACATGCATATTGTGACATTTAAATATGGGTTATATTTGAAAGGAACATTAAGCATCTTAAGCAAAAAAATAGGAACACAAACTAACCAATTGTACCGACTAGCTGGTTTTTATACATGGGATTCCTCCTTTTTTGCTTTCATTATGTTTTCATTAAAATCCCGTGTTTTAAGCAATATAGCACAAATTAATAATCAAAATAAAACATAATACCTAAGTAGATCTCTCGATGCGTACATGCATTGATTTGGTGAAAGAAGAAAGCTAGTGCATTAGCTTACCTTCTTTAATTTTTTTTCTTTTTCATTCTCTAATGTGCTCTTTTGCACTATTGTGACACGTTAACATTATGTTAAAAGGGTAGTCAATATAAGCCTCGTCTTCCCTCTACAACTTTTGGTCTGTGTTTGATATATGTAAGATTTTGTATTGACTACTGATTTGTGGACCATGCTAAATAAAGTGTGTGTGTGTGTGTGTGGGGGGGGGTATCTGTACAAGTGTGTTAAAAAAGTATCTGTAGCTTCAAGGTTCATGACATTGATGCTATTTGTTAGCTGGGTTATGGCTTTTTGCATTGTTTGATAGCATTAAGCTAAATGGACCTGTTAAGTGATACAGAAGCTATGTGGTGGCTTCAAATCGTTAACAAGTACTTTTCTTTGTTTTATGTTAGTTTGACAGGATGTGGGAGTGGCAATTAACAGTTTGAAACTTTACTTTTTAAATAATTCTTCACTATTTGCAAAGGTGCTGTTTGTTCTGAAATGAATTGAGTTCTCTGCCACCATACAGTGCTCGTATTTCAAGTCGAAGCAAATAAATAAATAAGTAAATAAGCTGTATGACGGCTCATATCGCAAAAAAACTTGAAAATCAGGTCACTCACATCTCAGGCCACAACTATAGAGTCAAAATGGACACATATATGGACAAGAATTTAAATGTTTTTTTTTTTAAATAATGATTCATCAAAACTACTAAAATAGTTGGGAAATAATTTATGACTTCAAGGTAGCATGTGTGTTTTGAATTTATTTTGCTAAATTTTAGATACAAGAACAAGAACCCAGATTTCCCCAAAATTTAAAACATCTGGTAATGTAATTCTACTGTACACTGTAAACTCGCCAAAGAAGATCACTCCACTGAGATCAGAGATGGAACCTCTTGTGAATCAGCTCAGTCAAGTGCATGATCTCACAATGACCCCGCCGCCTCCTGAACCAGTGACTCACTTGGGCCAAACAGACACCTCACAAAACAGGTTGCTTGATATTCCCTTTGTAAGCCATTACGTGCACCTACACTACCAAATTAGACCCTATACAAAAGCAACAATATTCTCTATTAATTATGCCATAGTCTACCATTTTTTTTACTGTTCTGCTCTTTTCATATTACTTTGCTGATTCAAACCAAATATTCATTTATGCATCTTTCACATATTTTTCACATTCTAATACATTACAATTCAATTAATCCCAAAGCATTTCAGTTCAGCGTGAGCTCTTTGTCATTAATACAACATATACAAATTGCATTCTATAATTTAACAAATACAGTACTACCTACTAGTATTTAAAAAATAGAAAACAATATGTTGAATTCAATAGTAGTCAATCAAAACACAGTTATGTAACTTGTGGGGTGCCCCAGGGATCAATTCTGGGGCCAGTACTTTTTCTTCTTTATGTGAATGATATTACAACCATTTCAAAATTGTTTAAATGTATTTTGTTTGCAGATGACACCACTTCATTTCATGCCAGGAAAAAATGATATACTGTATTACAAGTAATAGAGAAAGAGTTTAAGAACATTATGAAGTGGTTCAATGCTAACTGTCTATAAATATTAGTAAATCAGATTTATGATTTTCAGTTGTAGAAATATGGATGTCGAAGGAACACTGTTTTTTTTTTCGTTGATCAGGGGGAGAAAAAACAAGTTTTACTTCTTTCTGCCCCCTTTCATTTCTTTTACTTTATATTGTCTTTTTTCTTTTACAAATGAATGAAATAGATAGAGCGATAGAGATAGAGAGATAGATAGAGTGAGAGAGCTAGATAGATAGAGCTAGATAGATAGAGAGCTAGACAGACAGACAGACAGATACTAGTAAACATATTGTTAAACCAACACTTAACCACTCTGACAGCGTCAATCAAAACTTAGTATTATTATCTTTGTAAAGACAGAATTTTAGATACTTGCTCTTACATTTGATCTCAGCAAAGATATATTATCAGTATTGGTCTCTGCATGGTTTGTGAATGTACCTTGACTCTCTCCTTGCACAGAAAATATGCGGTGGCGTGCAGGACGTCGGCCGCATGGGAAGAGTTGTGGTAGGAGTTACTGGAGTGGTAGTTGGCTTCAATCACTTGCAGCCAGGAGCGCAAAGTGGCCTCGGGGCAGTTGAGGTACTCACAAACCCCAAAGCGGGAGAATATTTTTAAACCCAAGAAGGTCAAAGGCCTGGAAGGAGGAAATCCAGCATGACAATATTTGATGATTTCTCTGCATTAGACACAAGGTCAGAAAATAAAAACAGTTGCCTCACCGTTTCATGGTTGCAGCTTCTAAGTTGAAAACGTCAAAGTCCCAAGAGTCCTCACTCTCCATGGTCTGAGCTATACGAGGGGGGATGTCGTTTAGGGAAAGAGGAGTGGCCAGGTGACTGGGGATGTGATGGGGCTCTAAATGACAAGGAAGACAAAAAAAAAGAAAAGTATATTGACTGCTCTTGTGTTTTGAACAGGAAAACATATTCAAAACAAAAAATGACCTCTCCTCCAAATCACATTTGATTATTTAATAACAAACAGATTGCAACTCACGTTTTGCAGAAAAGATGTATTCGTTTCCTGACAATCTGCGTAAACCATCCTGCAAACGATAAAAAAAAAGAGACTAAATTAGCCAACATGGACACTATGCACAATTAATATGATAATTTGAGTGGGAACTTTTTACTTTTTACAGGGAAAGTGGAACTTCTTCAATTTACACTTGTCATGTACGGTTACATAAATGAACAGATTACATACTGACTATCGTATCCCCTCTTTGATAACAAGCTGTATTAACGAAAAAAGAGAAGTTGAAATATTTAAGGCACAAAGCTTTATTTGTTTTGTAACATTACAACAACTAGAAAGGAGGCAACCTAGGCATAGATTTTTCATATATATATTTTAATTTTTAATACTAGAACAGAATCTTTGCAAGTGGAGTATATCAGTGGTGCAAACATTGATTTTCAATACACCTCAAGTCCCAGAATTCTAGTTTATGCTAACATAGGAATGCAATCACTTTTCTATACTATGCTGCAAAGTGTGAATAAATATGTCTTTTAAAATTATTATGAACAACCCTTCCAAAGTTGAATGATAAAGAAAATCGCACGATATAAAAAAAAAAAAGCCTTCAAATCATGAATAATCGAGTCATTCTCTTTGTTTTCAAATACTGTTGGGGCGCCACTCAACTGTCAAATGTTAATCAAATACCACTGGCCTACTACAACATAGAAACTGGATGCTATTTCATCTAGCACTACATCTATTTAACGCTCTAAAGCGGCCCCGTTTCAGCCACATCTCAAAAATCAAGAAAACAAATTGTGAAAAAGGTTTAAAATGTATATCTCGACAAGTGAATACTAGCCAACATAGTTGTCAGCTTTTCTACGTTTCCAGCAATTGTCTTCTAACATACATAACGTAGTCAGAAACAAATCTCTTAGTTGACTTTATAGAGTCTTTAAATGTAAATGTGTACACAGCAACTGTACCGAACTTCTATATTACAGCAATGTCTGACTTAAAATACCATTCTGGTACCTAAACTATGTCCTCAAGATATTGTATGTGATTATATATATATATATATATATATATATATATATATATATATATATATATATAAACAAAAAAAAAATCAACCTCATGCCAGGTATGGTTATTAAAAGGCCTACTGATATATAGTCTGTATATTTTAGGCCTAAGTGTGCTGGCGAATGAAATGTTTACTTAACAAGTGAAAAAGGAAGAGGAGACCAGATCATCCTTGACCTGAGCATTGTCTTGTGGTGGCACTACCTCTGTACACACTAGCTATTTTAAGACTTTCTCATCAGAAAAATGACAACTCCTCTCGAAATGTTCGCTGGGTCCTTCGAGTTCAGACTTACTGCAACAGATGATATGACATCGAGCACACCTTATTCTAATATAACCGCCTATAAATGAATATATAATCCATCCATTCATGATCATGAATTTATATCCTTTTTTTTTATTAATTTTTTTATCTGCCCCATTCTCAAACCACATCTTTTACAGGGAGGGGGAAATGTACGTGTAACCCCTCCCATCCCCTTATGAATCCACATTGTACATTTCTGAGTAGAGTCACGCTTATTCATCTGATCCAAAGAAGAACAGGATGTTTCCAAGCCTGCACGAGCGAGAGAGAAGAGGTACATGTGAGCGTTACTGTGCAGGGACAGAGAGAGAGGAGGGGGAGGATTTGGTGAGTGGAAGAGAGGGCGGGCTTTACTCTTCAGCCTCCAGGAGCACAAAGGACAATCTAACACTTCCTGTGGGGTTGTTGCCAAGACTGCCAACTTGGCGCTTGGCCTACTTTTGAACTTCACCATCACTTTCTGGTAATGTTCCTCAATGACTCTCTCTCTGGGTTGCTCTGTGCCTCAATCCACAATGACGTTTTTTTTCCCTTCAGCCTCCACATACAGACGTCAACCTTGTCGAAACTATTTTCATGAAGTCAGATGTGCAAAAACTTTTGAAAATGCTGTCATTTGCTCGCCAGCCCTGGAATTGGCAATGGCCCATTGTAAAGAAACAAAAGGTTTATTTGCACAAAGCTGGGCAAAATGTACAAAAATATTGGGAGGAGTGGATTCAAATTTATTAATTTAGCACATGCAATCTGATTTATCACACCTGAGATCAACTGCGGCTGTTGTTTTTGCATCATTAAATACCATGTTAAGGCATCTTACTGCGTTTATTGTGGCATAAAGGAGGTGGAGGTAAAATGAGGTGATGGGAATCACCAATTTTTTACACTAAACTAAACTTTTATGAAACGCCAGAAACAAAAAGGATTAAGATATATCTACTTACAAAATAAAATTTGGGGCTTCAGGTCGAAGAGCTGACTTGTAGACAATCACAAGAAGGAGTCATGCCATATCATTTACTATGATTTTTTTTTTTCTCCTTGCATCTGGGTGATTTCAGCGCACTGTTGCAATTGGTGTTGCCTTCTACCAGAGGAGTTTTTTGGTGTGCTGTTCCAAGTTTTATACACATTACACAAAGGGCCTCATTCAATAATAAATGCACAGAAATACTCTGCATACAAGTTCAGTGTATATGCAAAATCACTGTTGGATTCATGACACCTGCGCACCGGCCATTTATTTATTTACTTATTTATTTTGCATATGTTGGAAGAGCTAATGACGTCAGACCAGAAACACAAGGAAACAGGAGGAGAACAAGAACGACCCGATCTCTGTCCGCAGGATAAACACTTGGCTGCTATGATACTGTAGGAAACTTGGCCTTTTAGTGAATTCATGGTCCTGACACCTTGTACCTCCAAAACCATCACTTTTCAGGAAAAAATAAATAAATGACATGACAAAGGTCGTAAAAATAACATACCTACATGGCGACTATAAAAATAATCAATGTATTTACAAAAAAAAAGAAAAAATTAAATTGCCCAAACGGGTAAAAGATGTGATCCACATTTTATTTTATTTTTTTTAAACAGATCCTTCTTATCATAGCCTGAGTAAGAACAAATTCACGCAAGAACATAATGATGAATCACAGATTTGGGTGTCAAATATATGCACTGTTTGTAAATGAGGTCCACTGTTACGCAGACGCATCAAAATCCCACATACTCGGGATGAGTTAAATCAAACTAACATGGCAGTTATCTCATTTCAGGCTAACTGCCGTCAAACAGGGATCCATTTTTGACAATGGTCTTTTGTAATAAGTAAATAAAGGTTATGTTCTTTATGTATAGTATCGTGTAGTGTACGGCGACATCACTTCTTCAGAAGATGTAGTCTTCTCAGTTTGGGAGAAAACACATTTGTAATTTCAATCTTGTTTGGTCTACAGGAGCAGCACTTACAGTCATCAGTCCTCCAACAAGGTCATTCGTATGGGGGTCTTCGTCCTTTGTGCCCAGCTGTGGGGAGTAGAGCTCTGTGGTCCTTAGGATCTCAAGTACCCGGTCTAAGGCCTCTGCCACAGGCATGGGGCTGCTCTCCTGTGCTGCATTGATGATGTTTATGACCTGGAGGATGAAATTAATAACATTAAAATGAATTGAATTGGCTTTTTTTTTTTTATAAGGAAAATAGCATTTCATTGTAAAATTGAAAAACAAAAAAACAATAATACAAGTGAACTAGATAAAGTGTAAATACCTGCAGAAATTGTGTGGGAATGCTGAAAGCTATTAGCTTAATGCTAAGATTTGAATGCATGTGCTTATGAAGTAAATTGGAAGATCATTTATGTGGAAATTACACATTTTTAATTGTAGTTGAATGACAAATAAAAAATACTTTAACTGCAATCTGTCTAAGGTGGGATTTATTCATTTCAGAGAAACTACAATCCATTTCCTGATATGATAGTCAATTGGTATCGAACCATCAAATGTACTAAAATGTGGACAAAGTGGGGTTTGAACCCAGGTTCTCCGTGGTGGGAGGCAATTGCTCTCAGCACTGATCTAACTTGACTTGTTCAAATTCATGGCTAATTTATTTTTGAAAAGTATCATCTGATGCTGAAAGCTAACATGCGTTTAATCATTTCAGAGAAATTATAATCCATTTCATGATATAATAGTCAGTTGGTATACATGTACTGTATATCACTTAGCATAACGGCCATGGATATATTTGCAATGTACAGATGGATGTGGGATTTGAACCCGCGACCTCCTGGTTAGCAACTGTGCCACCGAGCAGCATCTGACCCCTGGCAATGATGATCAGTTGTATGCGTGAAAGTGAGCGTGCAACGTGGAACTTTCAAATTTCAATGTCAGTCCCATTGAAAATTCATGGGGAAAAGTTGATATTGCTTCAGCATTCCCACAATTATGAAGTATAATTGAGCTGAAAGTCACACACATACAGGTATACTAAAGTATTTTTGTGTTGACTAAAAAGCTGAAAAGTGGAATGATCAAAAGTGTCTATAAGGAAATTAATCATCCTGGCTTCGTGGATGACTGCTTTAATTTGAAGCATAGGAAACCAATGTAAGATTTGAATCTTACATTAGGCGCACCCACGCCACACACACACACACACACTCACACACACGCACAGTAGTAGGCTAATATCCAACTGCTTTATTCTGGAGAGGATGACGCCCACAGGGGCTGCCTACACAGTCAAACGATACAGCAGATAAACTGTAGTATGTCATATGACCCATCCCTGGAGTCTTTCTCTCTTTCCTTCCATCCTTCAGACTACATCAAGCACAGAAGCAGCAGGTCAGCCTGGTGCGGCATGCTTTCTTGTGCATGAAATGTAGCATTTTATCTCCATCCCCTCTTGACATGCTTGCGTGGCCTCTAGAAAATTGGATCTATTTCTGGTGGACGTACAAAAAGGGCCCATGGCGGTGGCAGTGGTTTTTATAATCGCAGCGTTGTCATGAGATTCGAAGCATCTGCACACACTGGTGATCATATGACTGAGTCTGAGGCACTACCTTAGTGATGGGAGCCTCAATCGTCATGGAGTGGATTCGGGCCATTGAGGAGTGCCGTCGCTGTGAGCTCCCTGCCAAAAGAAGAATAAAACTAGTTATGATATTACTAACTTTTATGATTCACCCCTTACTTTCTAATGAGTGAGTTTGTGTGTTCCTAATCAACACATAATACAAATAGACAACTGGGGAGGTTTCATAAGCGTGTTAGTTTCCATCCATCACTCTCACCGTCGCTCCCCCGAGACGTTGTGGATCTCACATCCAGAGAGCCTTTCCTCCGGTCTTTGTGCTTACTGGATTGGATGTCTAGGGAGATGAGAACGTCTTAAGTCAACATGCACAAACACATGCTCTAACCCCCCCCCCCCCCCCCCGACATTGACTGTAGAGACCCATTGAAACCTTCTTAGTTAGGCATCCTGCACAGTATTAGTACAATCTTCAAGTTCACTTAATTCGTCTTTGAAGTGTGCATTCACAAGCCACAGGAAAATTCCATACGTCATGATTTACAGCCAGCCTCGGATTTCAAAGAATCACACCTTTCTGGTGTTTGGGCACTCATTCCCAGGATACGCATGGTGGGTATGTCAGAAGAAGTCTGAACTGGAGAATACGCAAAGATGAAAAGTGCGCAAGCCGAGGTGCGTAAAAAATAAAATAAAATAATAATTATTAAATAAAAATAATTTAGCTCTAAAACAATTCCCAGGATAAGTTAAAATCAACTGTAATTACTGCTCAAATGCTTGCCTTTATGTTTCTGCCTGTTTTTTTTTGCTTGCTTGATGTGATATCGTCCTTTCTGGATGAGAGTTTTTTCCTCCTTCAAATAATACATTAAAAGTGCCCTGTTTGTTTTTAATTATTCTAATTATATTTAATTGTAATGATCAATTTTTGTTATTTGTTTGTATTTGGGAGTAGGGATAGGTCATGGTATGCTACAACTGCAAGACAATAAACGCATGTTGTATCTTACATCTACACCTTATATAGCAATAAATTTAAAAAAATTAAAAAATTAAAATTTATACGGAAGCATATTGCGTTCACTTGAAAAACAACAACAACCAACTCCTGTTTTTCTGAATTTGTTTTTGTCAAAAAAATATTCCGAAAAACAGACTGAAAACAATTATTCAGAAAAACAGGAGGAAAAATTACTCAGAAAAACGGGGAAAAAAATTATTTAAAAAAAAAATATTAAATTTTTTCCCCCCTCTGAACTCCAAGTGACTTGTTGCAGACTCGCCAATAGCGGAAGTGGACACTTTCCCGCATACTTCCATATGCAATAAGATGGTCATGTTTACTTACTTACTGGCTCTCAATAAAGGACTGAGTATACTGTATTGTGTTTTTTTCTCTAATCTCTGAGGGCAAACCCTTTAAAAAAAAAAAAATCCGAAAACATTAAAAAAATATATTCAGAAAAACTGAAAAATTATTATTTTATAACAGGGGGAAATTACTCAGAAAAACAGAAAAAAAAACAAAAAAAACAAGCTCTAATTAATCAGAAAAACAGGACTTTTTTTTCTTCAAGGGAATGCAATACGCTTCCGTACATTTCCAACTTTCTACACATTTCATTTTGTTGTATGATGCGGTGTACAGTACAAAGAACACAAAACACAAGAAAAGTGTACGTAATGTTGTGTGTGGTGTGTGTGTGTATCCTTGACATATAAACACTGCCTGAAAGAGGCATGAACTCTTCTAAACTGTTATTTTATAGCCATGACATCATCTGATACATTCACAGATTATGACTAGCATAAAACATGAAAAGAAACGACAATCTTTTTTGATTGATTGAAGCAGCTGCAGAATGATGAAATGTTCTGTTATGGCGTGGGCCCTGCTCAATTCAATGAAAAACGAAAAAACCTTTTCTTTTTTTCTTTTCCAGACATGGAATCCCTAACAAGGCAAATCAACCTTGCGTTTCCTGCTAACAAAACAAAATTGTGACGATGTTGTCATGGAAAGAACATCCCGCACTAATTGCTGATAATTGCCCCTGGGAGAGTGCCTCGAACACTCAAATCTGCACGACTCCACTGTCTTTTGGACTGATTTGCGAAATCTGTCATAAGACTGCACTTCTAAAAGCAGAGAGAGGTCAACGGAGAAGTCCTCGTTTTCATGCAGCAGAGAGATGAGAGCTCAAGATGATATTACCTGTTTGTGACTCTGCTTGCACTCGTTCGCTTGATTTATCAGTCTGTATAGACACATGGAGAAGCAAAAATGGTAGATCACGCACTTTTATTCATGAACTATTCGGCAAAGCTGCAATCTCATCTCACCTTATTATTATCATTTAAAGGCCTGTTGATAGACACGTAATGTCTAATTTTTCTGCAAAGAGCGAAAGCTTATTGTTAGTACTTAATATATACAAAGGAACATAATTGATATACAGTGCTCCCCTGTTTACTGCGGTTCATCATTCGTGCCACTGCTACATCGCGGATTTGTAAGCTTTCTTTTTATTTTTATTTTTTTTTTTTTTATGAATGGAGATTCCTTCTCAGGACTACCCCATTTTGTATTTTAAAATTCATTACATGCCTGTGAGTATTCTTTCATGCTGTTTGTACAGAGTGCATTTCACTCTAAAAAGAGTAAATTTTAATGAAAGCATTTTTAGTGTGTACGAATTTGCACATGAAAAAACCTAGTAAAAGATATTCTAAGTAGATTTTGACTACATTTGACTAGTTTATTTATTTATTTATTTTTAAGTAAAGTCACTCAAGGGTTGAGGAACAAACCCACAACTTCAGGTTGGGAGACTCCCTGAGCCACGCAGCTCCTACTGTGTGTTAGTATATCACCTGTGTCAGCTGGAATCTTCGTAACACCAAGAGACCAGGTTTTTGGTCTCCTTTTGGTTAGCAAGGGAGTAGGAGTGGCATAGCTCAGGTGGTAGAGTGGCCCCAAGCTGAAGGTGGTGAGTTTGTTGCTCAACCCTTGTGTAACTTCCTCAACTACAAAATTTACATTGAGTAAAATTTACTCTGAATATTTTACTCTCTTCCAAGTGTAAATTTGACTCTGCTTAGAGTGGGACCAAAACGGGTCTTTTTAGAATAAAATGTCCTCTCCAAAATTTACTGTGATGTGTTAAAGTAGCATTATTTGAAGGTGGACCTACTGTTGTTTATATGGTTGTTGTTGTGCCCATTGTTCTCTAGTCCCTGCCCAGTTAGTGAGCCCCTCGAGTCTCTGTTGCTCTATTCGGTCCCTCAATCTCAAACGGACCGAGACAGACGGTCGCCCCACAGGGCCTGCCCGGGGTCTGTTCGAGGTTTCCTCCTTAGAGGGAGTTTTTCCTTGACTCCGTTGCCATGTTTTTGCTCATGTGGGATTCCGTTGGTTTTCTATGACGTACGAGGAATGTGGTTCTTTACCTGCTTGAGATATTTCTCTTGTGAATTGGTGCTTTCTGCTTTTTCGTATGTTCCTTTCGCAGTCAATTTCACCAAGGAGTGAAAAATAAACAGCTTGAAGCACACGTTGCCTTTTATTTGGAGAACTGCGAGCAAGAGTAAAAGCAGGGATCATGGAATCATTTAAAAAGTGTTTTAAAAAGTTTGTTTTAATATTTTTGCTGCTTCTATATTGCAGATATTGTAGATGGGTCTGAAACACATCCTCCCCGATAAACAGAGGTTCACTGTATAGTCATTCATAAAGTGCAATTGTACATTCAGCATGCTGCCACTCACCCTCCCTGTCCAATTACAGGTGTGATCTTCACATTTTGCTGGATGCTGTCTCCATTCTTCTTTTTGGCATAATAAATCCCCTGCCACTCCTAGAAAAACATCAATACACAAGCATACAAACTATGAGAAATGCTGAAATTAGATCTACTGAATCATTTCTTTCCTCGAGGTGGGTAACGGCTCAAGGACAGCGTGATACAGGACAGGTTAGGTTAAAACGGTGGCTCAAAGTATTTCGGAGAGCACCAAGTTGCTTTTTAAGGGAACTCCTGGAGTCCAGAAAACCCGTTTCATGTCCACCCTACGCATGTCCCTTCCCTCTCCACCTACAGACTGCTGTGGCTTAAAAAGAGCTGTCCTGCTGTTTGCAGCTCCGAGACTGACCTTTGCTCTCTGTGTAGTAAGATTACAGCACGGCCATCAGCTGCTGGTCTCGGCTACATGAAAGACAGCAACTGCGTGACCGGTAGCGCAGAATGACTGCGCACACTGCGTGTATGTGGCATTTCTCAAAATGCAACAACAATCACATTACGTTCAAGTGTTCATTCCAGAACTGGTGGACATTTTCTGACCCCTTCCTGAAATGTCAAATAATCCATAACAAAATACAGAATTATGCACTTGTGTAAATTATAGTAAAAAGTAATTGTAGGATTATTTTAAATACCAAATTCCAACGTCATCTTTCTCATCTCGTCCATTTGACGACTAACATCCAAATCAAATAACAGATACTATTCATTTTAAATCTTTTGTTGTTGTTGATATTTCTTCCTTGCAATTGTTGATCAGACATATTGGAAACACTAGCTAGTAATTATGCTCTGAAGTTGTTCATCAACACAAATACATGTCCGACATGACTCAGCATAAATGGCGTCATCGAGGTCAATGCGCTGACCAAGGATAGACCTACTGATAAGTAAGTGTGCTCTTTTTTTTCTTTTCTTTTACTCTTTTTTCTATATGTTTTCAGCTTTATTGGAGTGTATCACAAACCAATGCAACCCTGTTGATCATATTATCAGAAAACCTGTCTGTCCTTGACAAGTTAGCATAGCTGCTAAGTGCTAACACAGCTAGCATGTGCTATTGAGCAAAAAGTCTGACGTTAGCATTGTAATAATCTAATATTAAAATCAAATTGGTGTTCAAATTAGATTTGACTATTTAATTGGAGAGGATTTATTCAGCATTCTTCTTCAAATATTTTTCAGATGCGTCTGTGACAGGGTTGCGCCAAAATGTAAATGATGATTTTTTAAATGTGTTTCTTGATTATTATTTTTTTAAGTACAAAATATTACCCCCCCCACACACACACACACACCCACACACCCCACACCCTAATGGTGTCTATTGTCCACTAATTCTGCAATTACCCATTCAAACAGCATCTCTACCAACAAAGTTACAGTAAATAAATACACGATGCAAATTATGGATGATTAGATGCTTATTACCTTCCCTTTCCGGATGCAGGAGTTTATTGTTTCAAGGAGATCGGGCTTATTCTTCTCACTTTTAGGCACTTCTATTATTTCCTTCCCTATGAGCTCACCTTGTTGGTAGCCCATAATGGACTCATAGGCAGGATTCACATACTGTGAAGGAAAGATCAGAGTGAGGCTTGCTAATGGAAGAATTCGGGGAAAAGTATTTTTTTAAATAAATGAATTATCTTGGTGTAAACACATTTTTTAAATGTTCTATTCGATAGTGCAGGGATATTAAAAGTCCAGTGAGGGTTAGTGTGTATGGAATATGTTAGAATGTATGAAATATGTATATTAAGTGTGAATTATGTGAATTGCACAAATGAAAGTGACAAGTATTGTGAGTATAATAAGAATTTGAACAACACATCACTACATAGACCAAATTTGTAAGCTGATTGTCTGCCCTGCTAAAATTCTGATTTTGTAGAAATGTCACTTGAGTAGAATAGATTGCATATATGAAAAGTCCAGACACCCCTGTTCAAATGCCAGATTTTTTTGTGGTATAAAAAATGAAAGCGAGATAAATCATTTAAAAAACGTTTCACAATTAATGTGACCAATAATCTGTACAACTCAATGGAATAAAAAAAAAAAAAACTTTTCAAGAGGGAAAGTAAAAATAAACAATTCAGAAAATGTGTTTGCGCAAGTGTGCACACCCTCTTATATCTGGGATGTGTCTTTGTTAACAATTCAACCCAAGTACATTTTAACTGTTATGGTGGGACTTTTTTTTTTTATTCTAGTAGAATACAGATTATTCAGAAGTCACCACAGCTAATGCTCACGAGACAGCAACAGTGATAAAATAATTGCATCACAACAAAGTTCATGAAACTCACCTGAATGACTTGATCTTCAGAAGTGATCTCAATGGCCTCTTGACTTTGTTCTAGAGCTGTGAAAATAGCATTTCCAGCCCTTGTACAGATGGCAAGAGAGAACAATTATTAATTGTTACCTTGTGAACTAAATGACCTGCTAGCATCTACGTAAAAAGGGAAATATAATGTAACCCCCCCTCCCCCCTTAATTAGATATCCAATTAGAGGTTAGGCTAGACACCTTTGTTGCCAATCCGTCTCATTTGTTCATCTAACCAAGACATTTTTATACAATTCTGTCTGCCATGTTGTGAATTTTTCCTTTCAGCACCTTAGTAAAGGAACAGCGAGTTGTGCAAAAAGTACTGAAACACGAAACAGATGTGCATTCAAAAGTATAAGGAAGGTCAAATTAAGGTCACCACTAAAGGTCAGAGTAAATTGTAGGCTCATCCTGAAATTTTGCCCAAAAGCATGAATCTCCCTGACTTTCAGTGTAGAGTAACAAGATATCCTCAACCCCCACCCCCACCCCAGCAACATTATATTTTTGCGTAAACTAAACCAAAAGTTGCACAACTCACCTCAGTTTGAACTGTGCGAGAACCTCTCCATGCTCCAGCTGCAGCAGCTCATTATAGCAGGCCATCATATTGGCATTCTCCACATATCTCTGGGGGTCAGGGATCAACAGCACAAAAAATGACCAGAAAGTTCCATTTTTAAACGGGATTTATGGTATTGTCATTTTATATGTAATTGTGCAGTTCAAAACCACAAAGCCACAATCTGGTACAGGAATTTCTATGCCTGTGTCTCCTGAGCAAAGAAAGATTGACCATCTATAACCGTGCCTTATACATAGTGTTGACAGAAGGGGTATGAAAAGATTTCGCCATAACAAATATAGGTGGAGGACATACACAAACCCACAATGCTTCTCACCC
The DNA here is from genome assembly GCF_054856555.1 of Leptonotus elevatus. Taxonomy (NCBI): domain Eukaryota; kingdom Metazoa; phylum Chordata; class Actinopteri; order Syngnathiformes; family Syngnathidae; genus Leptonotus; species Leptonotus elevatus. The sequence continues at coordinate 19,558,034 of NC_141241.1, read as the reverse complement.
TATTAAAGCCAGCGTTGATCAGAGGCATCAAAGAGGCTTCCTCCCTGTCTGGCCTTCAAAAGAGAACACGTCAACAACTGAGCACGCAACTGAATATACGATATATTTGTTTATTTAGTATGACTGTATATGAATAACATACAATAAAATAATATTTGGGGGACACTGTATTAGTTTGAATTCATCGATGACAGACTCAATAATATACTATTTAATATCATGATAATAGTACTATAAATGATTTATTATAGGGCTGGGTTTAAAAATAATCAAATAATCAATATTGAATAGATTTTCCTTTTCGAGCCTGATATTGATTCATAAAACGATGAATCGATTATTTTAATATCTCTTTATTACCATACATTTATAAGAAAATAGAATTTTAAAGGCCGAGTTTTTTTGTTTTTTTTGTATCTTACTGTTTTCTTGACATTTACTGTTCACATTAATTTTAAAGTATTTTCTTACATTTTTGAAAGACCTGACTTATTGTACTTTAACTCATTTGGTCCCCAAAACGTATAAATACGTTCTATTTTAAATATGACTATGCTCCCAAATTTTTTTTTTTAATATATATTTTTTATTCTAGAGCATACAGGCTTTGATGCAGCCTCAGAACTGAAGACAATGTTTGAAGCAATGTAGTTATTACAAATCCACCAGGTAGCAGAAGAGTATAAGAGATCAACCAGGGCCATGTTGCAAATAGCTATATTCAAATGCTAATTGCTGCAAAACGGAAACAGATAGAAATATACTTATTTTCCTGGTGAAAGAAGAGACTCTAATCTTTCTTTTGGTAGATTTTTATAGGTTGCTTCAGTGAAAATGGCAGCAAGTGAATGATTTCAGACAATTCAGAATCTTTTGAATTTATATTTACAATTATTGAATTAAAATTATCTCATCCTTGTTGATGCCAATGTTTGTGTCACACTTAAGTGATTATAACACTAAATAATTTAACCAGTTACTTCCTCCTTAAAATCTAATTTTTGTGGAGTTTTTATCATGTCCTTGATATTTAAGAAGAGTTGATGTTCCATAATTAATCAATATCGGATTGAAGTGAAGTGAAGTGAATCAAACAAAATCAAAATCAAATAGAAATTAACTCTTGCGACTCGAAATCGAATCGAGGAAGTTAGAATCGATACACAGCCCTAATTTATTACTAATATTATCTTTGCCATTGGGACTTTTATGGGGCATACCATTCTGGTGACAGTCATCCCCGCACTTCACAGTGGTAAGTCAAACCAGGGTTTACAGTTGCAAGTGTAGCACTTGATGAAAATGCAGCTATTGAGCAAGGGTCAGCGAGTTGTCCTTACCTCTTCACAACGGCGACTATCACAGTGTTTTCTGAAGAGCTGACCGCTCTCATTGACCTGAATGTAAACACAGAGAGCCCTTTAGCCAGCCAGCCGACTGTCGGAAAAGCCCGTGGCATCAAATCAATGTATTTTTCAGTTTTTCACGCTCCGATTCTCCCGGGCAGCTCCAATGATGGAGCGTTGCAAGCAGGCCAAGGCCTCTGAAAGAATGCAGTGTACGGGGCCACTCATCCGCCTGTGGTTTCCCCCAGCCAGTGGTCATAAAGGCCCTTTAGTTCCCCCATCTGAGCCCGCGTATACTGAACATATGGAGCGGCCAAAATGAATGGAGTTAACATACACGCCGGGCAGGGCAAATGAATGTTTGTAAATGTGCTTTTGGTTTGGGGAGACGCTAAAGATAGAACAGTGGTATGGGCCGACACGGCTCATTTCTCATTTCTCATTTATTTTACACCACCGGTTACCATAATAAAAAAAAAAGAGCTCACACTGACGTTCCCGACGTCAGACGGTTAATCCCCAAAACACTACCAAATGTACTCAAATGCCAGTGGTGTGAACTAAAAAAGAGCAAACACTGTGTAACTGCACTTTGGTCGATTTTTAATGTATCTGCACTTAACTTGTTGAATCCACTTTGCATTATACAGAAATGTTTCTAACACTTTGGTTGATCAGTTATATATTTACATCTTATTTTGCTACATGAGGAATGAGTGCACTTCTGACAGGGTCAAAAATAATGCTATTTTATTATTTTTCAACACAATGATATTTTTTAAACATGGCTTTTGAAGGCTGGTACGGATTAATAGCATTTCAGTTAATTTCAATGGGGAAAATGTATTTGATATACAATTTACGACTTAATTGAATAAAGTCTTAAATCAAGGTATCACAGTAAATAATTTGTAAACTGAAATAAAGAATAGCAGACAAGTAAAACAGCATGAGCGGATAAGTCAGCGAGTGTCCTACCGGCATAGTGCTTCAGCGTCAAAGTGTCTGGAATGTCTGTGGTCAATGATGACGAGGTCGTGAAGCTTCTCGGCGAAGCATTCGAGGGCCGACTCGGGCGTCCGCGCCATGCTGCACCTGTAGTTGGCCTTCTCACAAGCCCAGCAGAAGCCATTACTCTGACTGTCCTCTTTGGCAAAAACTAAAAGTACCTGCAACACAAGAGATGACTCAGCACATTGTGACTCATTCGGTGACTTATTTCTCTGACCGCTTATGCAATGTCAATAGTACTAGCTATACTTTTAGCAAACTATGCATCCATCCATTTTTAATACAGCGTTCTTTTTTTCTCTCTTTTTTTTTTTTACACCCTGGAATGGATGCCAATCACAAGGCAACAACAAGCATTCACACACCTATTGCGTAGTATTTGTTTTTTCCACATACATACCCATTGAAGATTAAATTTGAGTTTTGATGTTTGGATGAATGAGTGTTGCACTCTAAGTAATTATTTTATTTGCACAGTATTAATGATGCATAAAGTCGTAACATTCTAGTCAATGCTAGAGTAACAAATTAGCAATTTGTTCGCAAATTAAATTCGCAGTTGAACATGATTTTGGGCGGGGGGTGGGTGGTGGGGTGTTGTGGTGGTCTTGTGTTGATGCTGGTGTGCAACAATGTAGGATTAGAAAAAAAAGGAAGCTATAATCCAATTCAGACACCGTTTGGTATCTCCCAAAAAATTACAACAATAACGTTATTGTAACCACTGCAACATTATGCACAGTTTGAGCATTAACACTGATCATAATTTCATAAATATAAGGAGAAAAAAACTAATTTTTAAATGTTCAATTAAAATGTATTACACTAAAGTTAGATATCAAGTAAGACTTCAAAAGACAGTTACAGTACTGTTTGTTTATTTTTGCCAAGTGACCTCTTTTTTGGAAATCCAAATATGGTCACCGTAGTTCATAGATGGTTTGGTAGAAGATTTTGGTGTTAAATATAACATTTTTAATTCTCTTTTGTTTCATGTGTCTGTTTTGCATTAAACCACAACTGAAAGTTCTCACTTCGCATCTTATTTGGAGAGCGAAACGAGAGGAATACTTAAAAAAAGAAAAGAAAAAAAGGTCAACCAAAAATTATTTTTTTCGACAATATGTTCTATGCAGGCCCACTCGACTAAATACAGTATTTTGGTTATCACATATATATATATATAATAATTAATAAATATGTTAGTGGAATATGAGTTAAGCAGCAAAATCCATCAGTTTTGATCAATATCAGAAGGCGGCCATTTTGCCACTTGAAAATGACATCACAGTTGCTCAGGTCTCAGGTAACAACCAATCACAGCTCAGCTTCAGAAAACAGGTGAGCTGTGATTGGTCGTTGCCTGAGCCCTGAGCAACTGTGATGTCATTTTCGCTGGGCAGCAAGTGTCAAAATGGCCGCCTTCTGATATTGATTAAAAACGGCTGGATTTTGCTGCACAAATCATATTCCACACATGAAATACTAATCAGAATGTCATGTTTAGACTAGTGAGATCACATATAACATATTATTCCCCTTCATGTGTGTTTTGATCAAATGTAATACATTTAAAGAGTGCGGAAGGGGAAAAAAGTAATAAAAAATGTTTTTCGGTTCCTAGTGTCTCTTCACTAGAGGATCACATGTTTGATTACCTGCTGCCACGATATATGACAAAATTAACTCAGGTGCTCACAGCCCTGAGGCAAAAGTGCTGCTAATGGCGTCAAACCCGTCATTGACCAGCACCGCTTGGCCTCTGCCAACAGACTTCTATAGACCCTTTAGTTGCGTAAATACTGGACTAGCAATCTGGGCCCGCCTCCAAGAGCGGCGTAGCACTAAGAGCGGATTCATGAGTCACGCTCTCAAACAGACGTCAGCCCCAACTCTTGGCGGCGAGCAGACTCAATGCAGAGAGGGAAAAGTTTTGTTCCGCAGATTTACATCACATGTTAAATCAAGTTTATTGAGGAAAAATAGAGTCGCTTTTGTTTGCGCAAAGTTGGATGTTTTGACAAGCTTGATTCATTGGGACAATTGGTTCAGGTCTGAAGAAACAAAGCACGGCTTCGAGCCAAAAGGCAGGCCGCTCTAAACCTGAGAGGAGTTTTACTAATGCAAACCATATTTAGCAATTGAACATTTTCATTACATGTACCAGAAAGCGTCTTGCTCGTAAATGCATTACTACTGACAAGCAGTATGCGCGCAGATTTAGAACAGAATTCCACATTGGGATGTTTGTAGAAACAGTCAACATTCCAGTTGCAGCAGGACAACATATGCTGAGATAAGGTCTTTTTTTTTTTTTTTCTGATGTGTGCTGGGTATTGGACGCATCATGAAGCTGTCATGACAAAAACTCAAGAGAAAACATTTAAGACTAAAACCAAAAGAGAAATACACCCATGGCAGTAAAAGATAGGGAGTGGACAAGATGAAAAAGGCCCAAGCCAAACCGTGTGAGCTGCAAGAGGAGAAGGAGCAGAGATCAGCTGAGACTGACAAAAACAGGAAGGGGTTATCTCTCCCTCGTTTTCCTACTGGAGCGCATCAGACAGTGAAAGCTACTTTGTGAACTCCCATTTGAAATGACAGGATGTGTGTAATTCATTACTTTCCATCGAGTCACACTGGCTTCATCGCACAGAAATTTCATAAGAATCTGCTTCAATTCTATTTTCGAGACATCAATTTTGACTTGAGATTGGTGTCTACAAAAGTGTAAAGACATTTTCAACTACCGTGCTAAGTAGGCAAAAGTGACCTCCGTCTTGATAAATCCTGTGATATTAGCATTTTTACATGTTTCGATCTGCGTGTCACGAGGCTTTCTGTGCATGTTAACACCAGGTCGGAATAAATAATGTCAGATGTAAACAGTTGACCAAGAACTTCAATCGGAATGATTTCAGCCAGCACCCTGCTATAGTTCCTTGGCACCAAGATGCCACAAGGTGGTGGCAAAACACAACCTTTGTTTCGTTGAAGCTCCTCAACGCACTTCAACAGAGGACCGTAACACCTACATGCCAGATGTTTCTTGTGTGGTTTTTTTTCACGGTTGGATCGGATTAACTGCATTTCAATTCATTTCCAATGGGAAAAACGTATTTGTGTGAAGGAGTAAATTGAGTTACAAGCTTGGTCATAGGACAAATTCGACTCTCAAACCGATGTACCACCGAATTTTCTTACGGGATTTAACATAACGATATAACCATGTAACTTTTACCGGTACGTTTACATTAATTTGAAGACGTGAACAAAATTCAGCCAATGTCTGGTGTCTCTTGTTCTTCTCGCATTCATCTTCTCTTAACACACATCTTCAAGGCTGGTCAAAAAAAAGCCACAAAAATGAGATTTGTGCGCCTTTAAAGACATTACAGATATTCAACTTAAGTGCAAATGCAAAGTAAAAGTAGCTACTGTGTTGCATTTGTGTCACAAAAAGTTAACACTGTAAAATGGCATTTCACTTTCAAGCAATCAGTTCTGCATTGAAAATATGTATCAAACAAGCCTTTTGACTGAATTGCTTCATTTCATCATTTTGAATGCATGTCACTGACTTGATCTTGGTTGGAAATGTTTGAAACTGCTCAAATTGAACGCCTGCGTGGTTGTACATTATGGAATTCAACCAACCCCTACACACAAAAACATTGGCCACTAAAGTTGAACTGATTCTCTGCATGTGTACTTTTTCCATAACATGCATTGTTCATTATAGTATGTATGCGCTTGGTCAGAAATGTTTGGTCTTGTTGCCTAGGCAACCCAAAGCCGCGTTTCACACAATACATCTATTAACACCCCCCCCCGAAAACCCCCTCCCCACCCCCCACGCTTTCTTTGAACCTAAGCACATTTCGAACTACAAACAAAAGAAAATGCACCTTCAAAAACCAACCATCCATTTTCTGTCCTAATTAGGGGCACGGGGTGAGCTTGAGCATATCCCAGCTGAACTGGTCGCTAGCCAGTCGCATATAGACAAACAACTATTCACACTCGCATTCACAACTACAGACAATTTAGAGGCTTGGCTTAATAAACATGGAAGAAAAACGTCTCCAAATATTGACAGAGTTGCCAGATTTAGCTTTGCAATTCTGTCAAAAGCTCCAAAATGTTATGAACATTTGTTTAATGGAGGCACTTGAGTTGATCCATGGAAAGTAAAACACATTCAATCACATACTTTGAGTGTCCTTCAGACATTTAGTGCTGTTTTACAATACCTGAAGTGGGTCTTTAAATAACTTCATTGGTCCAAATTGCACCTCTGTTAATGTGGTCTGAAAGAAGAAGAAGAAAAACAGGATCATTAGATTTAAAACATTTTGTCAATCGTTACATTCACACGAGCTTTTAAGTCTAACAAGGCTTACACTGTATACAAATCTGTACAGTATAAATACTGTTTATATACTGTACAGTACTTACTACATGCATAAATATACATATAATGTACATACATATCGCTGGCATCGGGCCAAAACCTTGTAGCCTCCAAAACCGTCACTTTTGAGATAATCAAAAAAACGACATGTTTGTTCAAACTTTAACATTACATTATCAAAAAGAGCAAGCCATTTTCAACATGTCAATAGATTGTAAAAAATAATTGACAGTTGATATCGATTTTGGGGGAATCAAAATTTTACCAAATTGTGACATGAAATACCAAAAATTCTTTGAGCAGTTGAAGCCTTATAATTGCTTATATTTGCCACATAACGCCAGCAAAGCATAACCTTTCTACCAGTTCAAATGAAGGTCCTCAACTCACTTCAACATAGTTCCTTGGCACCAAAATTCTTCTTAAGTCTAAATGAAGACCCGCAACTCACTTTCACATCGATTTTTAAGATCAATATGCCACAAGATGGTGATCCAAACTTTAGTCTGAATGACGCTGCTCAACTTCCACACAGTTTGCTGGGCCACAAAATGCCGGCAAGCACAACTTTTACCCTCACTGTGTGCGTAAACTTGATTATTGTAGCTTTAATAGCTTTGATAGATATTAAATGTATTTTTTTTTTTAATCATCATCAAACGAAAACTTCACATTTATAAGATCCCATTCAATACACTTAACCCTATTAGAACACAATCTTTGTCTGCAACAAATTTCACTTCCTTTCTGCTAAATGGAACCCAGCTCAGGGGTGAGTAACCATAGCAACCAAGCCCCTTGTGGACGGCGATCCCACTAGAATTCCTCTTCTTCGTAAACAATCTACACATGTGGAGCAGAATAGAGGGAGGAATTTCAGAGCATGCCGGGCAGCCGTAAATCACTTCTTGCTGAACTGTAAGCCTTTTTGCCGACTCAATGACACAACAAAGGGGAACAAAGCTGATTAGGCCTCAGTGTAGCACCACTGACGTCATTCTGACACTGGGCCGTTTGTTGGCGTCCAAGTAGTAGCAGTAGTATGACGCTGTGGGACCAAAGTGATGCCCTGTGATCATCTGATCCCTCACAGACATGAGGACGTGGCCACATGATCAACTCGTGAACAGGGAAAATGTGTGTGTGTGTGTTTGTGTGTGGCTGTCCTGTATATGTTTTATTGCTTCTTTTTTTTTTTTTATTATGTGAATTGGGTCACCATGGTCATGAAAGCGATCTTCCTCTGTAAATGTTGCCTATCTGAAAGTGTTGATTGATTAGAATTCATAGCATCCTGCTTGGGATTGAGACAACGGAAGTAGTGAAAGCAATTAAGATGATTTAATTGAACACTTCTTGCCCATTAAATGTCACTAAATAAGGGCAGAGTAGCATTATAATACATCGCGTACAGTGAGAAGTCCAAAGTCCAAATATCGGTCTACAAATATTGGGAATAAAGGTAAAACATCATCAGAAAAATAAATACTCATTAAAAATTCTAATTAAGTACAGTAAAAATGTATTTGTAGTTTGTTTGAGATTTAAATGACGGAAGTATTAAGATGACTCAAACAATTCCTGGCTAGTAACTATCACTAAACCAAGGCAAAATGCTAACCTGTTTTTTGGAGCTGCGCTGTGATTGGTTGTTACCTGAGACCTGAGCAACATTGATGTCATCTTCAGTTGACAGGAAGTAGCAATATGGCCGCCCCCTGAGATGGATGATAACGGCTGGATTTTGCTGCGTAACTCTTATTCCTCAAATGTAATATTAATCAGAATGTCATATTTAGACTAGTGAGGTCACATATAACATACTATTGTCAAGAAATGTTTAAAGTTGACTTCCACTTTAACCGTATTAAATATTAATGTCATTTTGCCTTGGTTTAGTGATAGTTACTGGCCAGGAATTGTTTGATTAAGTCGTCTTAATGCTTCCGTCATTTGAATATCAAACAAACTACAAATACATTTTTACTGTACTTAATTAGAATTTTCCAAGGATATGTATTTATTTATTTAGTCCACTAACGCAATATTAACCAAAATGCCATATTTAGACTAGTAGGGCTGTAAAGAACATATTATTTAAAAAAAAAAATGGGGTTGACTTCCCCTATAAATATATTTTTGTCCGTGGTTGTATAATTACCGTCATGTTGAAGAACGGCAAAATGTCGGCCACAATGTTAGGTACACCAAGCTATGAAACATGACACAAGAGCTGTCAAAAACCCCACCTTCACTAACTTGATGAGTCTTATGTTAATTGACACTCCCCAAAAAACTAGTAATTTAGCATGTTGTGGTTGGAGAAGTGTACAATTCTCTATTTATGGCAGAAATGGACCGAGCCTTGCCGCAAACGGCAGAAATCCATGAGGAATTGACATCTGTTTATTTTTCCACTCCATGTATTTAACAAACACCACATAACCTGGTCTGGCGAAAGTCTACTAGCTTAATGCTAACACACAAAATGACATAGGCTACAGGCATCAATTACTGTATTTGTGGTCAAGCAATCAGAGATTGCAGGAGTGCTACTGGGATGTGTTGGATTCTTTGAAAAAAAAAAAAAAAGTCTGTGGTGCTCTTCAGTGGCCTTTGTAGGCCTTTGTCAGAGCTTGCCCGAAAAACAAAGGCACATTTTTTTTTAATCAACTGGCCACGTTAAAAATAAAGGCCTTTTATTCACAACTACTTTGAGTGCCTCAGCCTCTTCTTTTTTGTTTTTCCTTTTAAGTGTTTTACTGCATTTGTGGATTTTCACTATTCTCAGGCTGGCTCGAACCCCATTGCCCGTGAATAATGAGGAATATGCAAATTTGCTAATGCCAAACCACAAATAAGTGGGGAGTCACTGCTGGATCATACCAGCAAATGGTTATAATATTTTGGCCATCTATTTTATCACACTTCTAAACCACTGCAAGCTACAATTTCAATTACAAACAACACAATAATAATAAAACACCTCTGACACCCAATCTAGAGTGAGCATTATCATTTATGAACTCCTGAAGAAGAATGTCATGAGATTTAACACAATAATAACATTTTACATTGATTCACCAATGAAACTTGATGCCAAAGGTATATCAACAAAGCATTCATGAACTAAAATTCTACAAAAAGAGAAATTTCAAACCAGCAAATATCGGCTCATGCCAATTATTTGCCCACACATTTTAACAGTCCAAAACCTGTGTGCAGACAAGACCACTTGACGCGGTTTGTTGTGCTTATCGAGGTCAGAATAGAGGCTGTACTTTCCCTGTTGTCACATTTGATTTCGATGACGTTGACCATGCATGTCAGAACAAATAACTCGGCCATCAGCTTTATGAACTATGACTAAAGATTCCAACCAGTCATTCATTTTTCCTGGAGATGTGAAGCAGAACATTCTCTCCTGCACATGCAACCGCTGGGTAAATGTCCCTGATGGAAGACAAACCCTCTCTCTCTCTCTCTCTCTCTCTCTGAGAATCCAGTTTTGTTTTTTTCCCCTGATGTCGATTGTTAGGGAATTAGCTGAGGTTAAGGCCTTGACGTAAGGAGTTTGGCCACAGGGCTTCGAGCTAGCTGAGGCCTAGCAGAGTGCAAATACGCCTTCTCCACTCTATGAGTCTTCCTTCTCTAACACACACTGACGTGACCATTACAACTGCAGCTGCTGTGTGCCCCCACAAATCCCCCCTGACAGACACACACTGCACATATATGCAGTGTACACAAATGCTGTGTGTACTAGTGCAGCACTGTGTAATGAATCAGCCAAACGTTTGCATCCCGTCAACATCACACTGGCACTCAAGCAGAGACAAACAAGGCGCAGGAAGTGAGCAAGCGAGCATGTAGGCCAGCGGGCAGGCAGTCCAAACATGGCGAGCGCCATGCCACACTCGTTCGTGCATGGCGCAGGAACAACTCGAGTGTAAGAAGTTGGAAACATTATTTATGATATACTTATGTAGGGGAAACGCTAAGCTTTGTTTTAAACGTTAACAGGAAGAGATGGTTTGAAGCCTCTTTTTGCTGATTGTGAGTCGAGTTGAACTCACGGCCGCCATACAGTGCTCGAACCTCAAGTCTGCGCTTGCAAGCCGAAGCAGAAAATTGACCGAACATCGGCTCTTTTTTTGAAAAAAATTGTTCGTGTAGTCATTTGCATCTCATCCATTTTGAGAAATAAAAAAACTAAAACAAAAAAAGAAAAAACTCAAAATAGTTGCTCTATCTTAAGAAGGAGGAGGAGGAGGAGGAGGAGGAGGAGGAGGAGAAGAAGGAGGGGTAGGAGAAGAAGAAGAATGAGAGGAAGATGATGAAGAAGAAATAGATTTTTGATTTTGATTTTGAAAAATTACATTTATTTGCCGCACTTATTTACATTCTTTTCATAACACACAGCTCGGCAAGCGCAATTAAATAAATAGATAAAAAAATAAAAATAAAAATAAAATGCTTTTACATCAGAACATCACTAAAACATAGCACACTGCCCCGTTAACAGTCCACATCTCACAAAAGCTATCCAAATCTCCTGCTCTCTTGTAAAAACTAAAATCAATAAAGAGTCTGGACTTTATCAACTTTTTGCATAGAACCGTGGGATCGACTTCTGCCCCATCGTCAACTTTCCTTTTACGGGACAACCACACACCCATCTTGGCCTGGCTCAAAACAAAGTTTAAAAAGGAGAGGAAGAAGAACGAGAAGAAGAAAGAGGGGGAGGAGAAGGAGGAGAAGAAGACGAAGAAGGAGAAGGAGAAGGAATAGAAGGAGGAGAGGAAGGAGAAGAAGTAAGAGGAGAGAAAGAAGAACAAAGAGGAGGAGGAGTAGAAGAAGAAGGAGGAGAAGAAGAATTGCAGGTGAGTATCAGCTGACTTTGGCTGAGAGGCGGGTACACACTGGACTGGTCGCCATCCAATGGCATGGCACATATAGACAAACAACCATTTACACTCACATTCACACCACGGGTCAATTTAGAGTCTCCAATGACCCCAACATGCATGTTTTTGGAATGTAGAGTAGCTGCAGTCGTAGTAAGTGTGAGCCAGACACGCTAACTACGAGAACACTGTGCTGCCCTGTTAGAAAGTTCGATTATTTTTTGGAGTCACTCAAGGCTGAAGGCATAAAACTTGACAGTATAACAGTAAGCTTCCAGGATAAGAACCGACCTTGAATCTGCACAGCATGGGTACAATTCAATGTTCTTTTAGTAACTTAAGTGAGGTACTTTTGATTTCTTTGCTTTGCTTTTAAGCGTCTTAAATTATTTTGTTTGTAAATGCGTTACCTTTAATTATGTGAAGCACATCGAGTTACTCTGTGTATGAATTGCGCTACATAAATAATGCTGGCTTGCCTTGATATTTTCCCACGTAAATAATTGAGATGCCATTCATCTGTTTCAATACCCCCGCAGTTAATGAAATAATTGAATTAAAAAATAATAATAATAATAATAAGAGTAATAAAAACTGAAAAAAGAGGGAATGTAAACGAAATAACTGGTTTTATAAAGCCTAATTAAGATAAAATCACACACTGTAGTAATCATGTGTTAATGTGTGCCTTTAAGAGGTGTGGCCTGCTGAGTGACGTCATCTCAGATTGGTCAAATATCACACGGTTATTTTAGTTATTGCCTATGCTTCATTTCAGCGTTTGGCTGCCTCATTGAATAAATATCTCAAAGTGCATGTTTTGTTTTTTTCCCCACTCAAGTGGCATCTTCATTATTAACTCTAATTTTAGCTCCCAACACACACACACACACACACACACAAAAGGACTGCATACTGATGTCATCTGAGCTGCCGAGTTGCTCCAATCACCATCAAGATTTCCTCACAATCATCTCCCGCTACTTCTCACTGTATTTACATAGCAGAGCTCCCTCTGACCCTATATCCTACTCCTTTTGTATCCGGTCCTATGGATCCCCTCATATTTCTCCTCTTCCTCATCCCTGTCCTCCTCATCTCAGTCTGGACTTGCCCTCATAGACGCACACATCCACGCTGTGCCATACATTCTGGGAGAGTGGCTTTCCACTAAAGAGAAAAACAGGAAATTGGATGACATTGTTCAGTGCGCCGACATCAGCAGTGAGAGATAGAATGAGTAAACAACTTCCTCCAACCCAGAGCTGGGACCAGGATGAAGGGAATCTTGGGATGCCCGCCCTCCTCGTGCGGGAAAACGTATGTTGCTGCTCTGTGGACTGATCAACACAATGTTTTATTATGCCACAAGTCTTATCTAGCAGGCATGTGTCTAGTGGCCTCGTGGACCCTAAAAGTAGCAGCATTGTGCCAACTACTGGTTTTGCCTTACCAGTAACTCAGTAATTCAATACCACTTTTTTTCAGACCGATACCAATACAAGTAGCCACCGATACCAAGTACCGATACCACTGGTATTTCTGATTCATCACATTTTCCAAGAGCAGAAAAAAAATACAGATAATTTAACAAGCTGGACTTAGTTATTCTTTTAAATGTAATGGATATTTTTTACGGAAACACAACGCTCCATCAGTTTGGTCCTGAATCTTTTTACATTTGATCATATTTCAGGGTATAGATAGTCGCGACCCGTCTTGTGGCTGTTTTATGGTCAGGAAAAAAAATATTGGAATTTAGAAGAGCAGAAAATTTATATCAATTTAGAATGATTTATTGGAATATATTGGACTTTCTTTTAAATAAATATGAACGACATTGATTGTTATGTCAGTGTCATTTTTTTTCTTTTTTGCGAATGTCAGCAACCGATATATAAATTGAGAACAAAAGTCATGTAACTGTTTGTAGGACCAGGTGTCACAATTTTATTTTGTTGTTGTTTATGTTGTTTTTAAAATACATTATTTTGTAATCAAACGTAAAAATAAGACTTGCCTTCTTTCTGCTCTTTTTCATTCAACATCGAAGAATACGGTTTCATCTTATATTGTCATTTTTCTTTTACAAATGAATGAAATAAATGATGATCAAATCAAATTAAAATGCTTTTCTTAAAGCCATTCTGCCATTTAGTTGATATCCAATTTAAGGTTGATCTACTTTGTCCTCACTAGTAGGACAACTAAAGACATTATACAATTTTAAAAGTTATCTAGTGGTTCCCTTATTAGCATATAGATGTCAACTAGTGCACAGTTTTGCCTTACTAGTAAGATGTAGTTGTCCAACTCGTGTGCAGAAATGTCATGCAGTAGTGGAAAAACATTACTAGTAAGGCACTGTCCCGCTACTAGTGCACCTTAGTTGTTCTATTAGGACGCTGAATTGTCTTAGCTGGATATCAAGGGTATTAAATAAATGCTTTGGTAAAGCCGTGGTGGCGGACGGACATTCGGACAACACGTCAGCAGCATATTGGAGAATGACGCGCAAAGGTTTGCCCGAGCCGAACGGATGTCTGCAAAATGGGGCCCCCCACGGCAGACTGGGCCCCCCACGGCAGACGGGGCCCTACGCACAATGCATGATCTACATGCAAGGAGCGGCAACTCTGCACCCACCCATTAGTACGTGGCGATCTTTTCACATAGACCTGCAACAGGGCAAGCAACCCATGTAATGGGCCCAGAGCTTAAGGGGACCCCGAGAGACGGCCGACAATGGCCCATATCAGTGACAATACAATGGCACTGCAACAACGTGCCAAGAATGATGACAAGTGTGAATCCAATACGGATGAATCAATGTTCCTTATTAGGTGTAATTAAGGAGAACACTCCTGGGCACAGGTGCGGGGCGTACATCATGTACCAGAAAGACAGACTGCTCGCTCACACCATGCGCAGAAAATAAAAGAAATCAAAATGGCACAGTACGACACATCAGCCTCGCCACATGCTGAGCTACCCGCACACGGCCCCCGTGCGCGCGTTTGTGTGTGTGTGCGCGCATGTTGGCTCAAACAGAATTATTCTCTTTCATGTGCAGCCACTTACGTTTGCTCAGAAAGCATCCATGGGAATGGCCAAGAAAACTCAATCACAAGTCCGTCACATGCACACGAATACCTCATTTAATTCAGTACTTGTAGTTCTTTGAATACAACTCATTTAAGATTGCAAATTGTCATTATAACGCTAAGATACACTACTCACAAAAGATTAGGGATATTGATCTATTGGGTGAAATTTCAGGATGAACCTAAAGTGTACCAGAAGCTTTAGAGGTGAACCCAATTTGACCTTTAAACTTTTGAAAACTGCTCAATGTTTCAGTACCTTTTGCACTACTTTCTGTTCTCCAACAAGAAGCGGAACAGCGAAACTTCCGTCCATGATCTAACAGTTCTCTTCATCATGCTGCTCACATTTTGACATCATGAGACCATGACGACATCTAACAAAGGATCAACAGTACCTCGCCATTATGCAGCTTCCAACAGGATGTTCTCAGGAGGAAGTGGCCACTGAGTTTGGAGTGTGCAACAGAGATATACGTACAGTTGGAGTGACTGGAAGAGGCACAGAAAGGCATAGGGGTGGGCACCCTTGGACATTTTTATGGATCAAACACAGTTATGCAAAAAGTAGTGAATATTGAACACTTTTAAATGTTCAAATTCAAATGTTTAAAGTAGGGATGTTCGATACCATCTTTTTTAGACCGATACTCAAATCTTCGGTACTCACGATATTGATACCAAGTGCCAATACCATTAGTACTTATGATACATAACATTTCCCCCCAAAAAACAATGACAGATTAAAAAAAATAATTAAATGACACATATATCCCAACTATAGCAAATGTCTTTCAAATTGAATGAAATTAATGGCAATTATATATTTTTTAATTTGCTCATAAAAGTCATTTTTCATAGAGCACACAATAAAAAAAATTAAAAATCCATTAATAAAATGAAACAAATAATCCAGTGGCCAGGAAAAAAATCGATATTAAGAATATCTATGTTATGACATATCTATGTTAAGAATTCCTCAAGCTGTTTAGTGTGTGACGTTTAATTATATCTTGTTTTGAAATCCATGCTTTTAATTTGGAAGGCTGCTCTGTATAGGAATTAGTAGACATAAAACCCAAAGGGAAATGAAAAAGCCACATTACAAATATAATGTAGTGTGTATAAGAGCTATAATTAGCATCTGCGAGGGCCGTAACGGCACCGTTTTACTTTTAGCACTGCAGCGCGACGACGTTAACGAGGCAATTAAGAACGCGGCAATTAAGAACGCGGCAAACGTAAACGAGGCAATGAAACACGGCGAAGTTACGTACTTACTTCAACCCAGTAATGCACACTGAAATGGCGCTGCCGGAAGTAATGAAACGAACAAGTGTTACCTCATAAGGGGAGCACACAGGAAACAAACGAGTCGGAACAAAACTATCGTTCCCCCCCCCCAGTCTTTCCGACAGTACCTGACCGAAAAATGGCCACAAGAGGTTTTGAACCACTGCTGGAAAATATCAATGATGTCATTGATTAACCATAAAAGCATTAAAGTAAATACAAAATATACATGGTTAAACGTATACACCCACTCACTGAGCTGATTAGTTATCAATCAATAAACAAAATCACACAGACGACAATCTCTGTGACGTAGATAATATTGTTAGTGGTTTTTCACCTTATTTGTTTATGCCTCTTAGCAATGCACGAGGTACTCGTTATTAAATGATTAAAACCCTCAATACAAACCTTCTCAACAAGCACAATCTTACTAAAGTCCTTAAGAGCAAAGCATCCCGCTTGCAAATAGCAAAGAGGTGCTTGTCTCTTCTATTGGCTATGTTCCATGCATTCACTTTCTCCCTCTTATCTTGTTCAGGGTCATGGGCGACTTGGAGCCCAGCCCAGTTGAGAGGCGGGGTAAAGCCTTGACCAGCCACATAATAAAATTTGCATACTCCATTCTTCAGAAATTGCTGCGCGGATGTTACAGAATGAAAAATGTGTAATTTTGTTTTTAATATAAACAGACAAGTAAAGATTACAGTTACTTTGAGCTGATTTGCATAGAACACAAAAGTTGCCTTTGGCATATTCAGTTCGAAGGTAGCAATGGTCTGTGTGTCGTTTACATGGCGACCCCCCATCAGAAGATTTATGCTGAGTCACAAGCCTAGCTAAGGGAAACGAGGCCCCTGTAGCTCAGTTGGTCCTTGAAAATTTCGTGGTTTTTTTTGTTTGTTTTTTGCTCTGTGTTTCTATGTCTACCCCTCTCAGCAACTTAACAAACCCACTGAAATGGCTTGTTACAGTCCAAAAATGAACCCGGGTTTGACCCATAAAAGCTGTGTTCTAAATAAATCAATTGTTTGACTGACCCCACACTTAACATTTTTGTACCTGAGACCGAGAGAGTCACTGCAACACTAAGAAACTTTCAGTTAAAAGCGGTATTTTTATGCCTGAAGGAAGACCACATTTCCCATGAGGACAAGCGCATTGCGTTGTTTTTTAGGGGCCAATGTTGATCCTTGACTGTCCTTTCAACCGGATAGCTTACCTTTTTCTTTTTTGTCTCAGACAAAACATTTCAATTGTTTTGCAGCTTCTGCCAGGAAAGCAGTAATCATGCAGCGACATTCAAATTGACTTCCGTCTTTGTAACAAATGGGGAAAGGAGGGAAGTGACGTATGTCATAAAGCAGTCAGCACATTTGTAGTTTTTTGTGTGGCAGTGTTCCTACCATCCTCCTCAAAAGTTGCTTAGTGCCAGTAAAATGATACAGACCATGGCAAAAGTACTACTCAACTAGTTTTAAGTCGATGTTTCATCAGAAAAGTTATGAAAATATTTTAAGGTTGAAAAGTTCCTTAGTGCTACTTTAAAGCAAACTAAAGAAAATTGTGCATGCTTCAAGCAAGTTTGCCACTTCCAATTGAAGTGTACTTGAAAACTGACACGTAAAACACAAGAGAATTCAACACTGTATAATTCAACAGCAAAACGGTGGAAGACACCAGCTTAATGCCAACATAAAATTACCATAGAGGGTACGACCATAAAAAACATCTACTTTCTCTGCTATGTGGGGAAAATTAGAACAACAACTACTACAGTACTAATTGGGGACTTTCTGTGCCTCTTCTTCTTGCTCTTAATTATACGGCATCTCTTGCAGTCGAGCTCAGCGCTGCCTGGCATGTTACCGCACACTGAAGGCGTGCAACCCTAAAGTCAGACTTGACTTAAAAACTGAAAAATCTATCGATATCGAAAGTGATCAATTAATGGATTGTTCCGAATGTTCTCACAATACAACGCTGGCATGGGAACAGTTTTCCATGAGTTTCCATATATACTCAACACAAATATGGCCTTTTATTGTGGGCAGTCTAAGGCACACCTGTGCACTAATCATGGTATCTAATCAGCATCTTGATATGGCACACCTGTGACGTGGAATGGATTATCTCGGCAAAGGAGAAGTGCTCAATATCACAATATTTGGGAGAAAGGGTGATATTGTGTATGTGGAAGAAGTTCATCTCATAAAAAATGGGAGCAAAAACAAAAGTGTTGCGTTATTATTATTTTGTCGAGTATATATAAAGCACTCTTTTTTTTTTTTTTTGCATTATAAAAACCTGACAAATGAATATGGATGTGTAGATGTTTAATGTTACGTAGAGATTTTGTTACAAAATAAAGGCATTTCTGTGTTTTCAATGAAGATAACATTAAAAAGAAATACAGCCTCTTGTTATAATGTGGTTAAGTGCTAACCCCCAAATTTATTTACAGTGTGTTTCACGTAAAACATGAAATGTCCAAACTTTTGGATGGGAGTTTATGTATTAAAAAAAAAAAACTACTGGTTTCCACTGACATTTCCTTCTATTCCCAGTATGGCAACTTCTAAGCAGTCACGCTTAAGTGTGCAGACATGTTTACATACACATTGGGTGTATTTTGGGCAGAGCTGTGACCTTTATTCTGTGTTTGGTGACATCTCTCTGCCCTCACCAGATAGCGGCTCAGTTCAAGCATACGGTACATGAATATAAACACACTCATGTCACACAGAGGACTGAACTTGGCTTGGAATTCACTCCTGAATGACCTTGAATGACGTCTGAAGCTTTAAAATACAAGCTTGCAGAAAACTGGCAAGGTCACCTCTTTGTCAATCGCTTCACGCCACAGAGACGTCTGATTACTAGGGTTGCAAAGGGTTGGAAAATCTCCGGTCAATTTCTGGACTTTGAAAATTATTCTGGTTATAGTTTGTGGAGGTGGAGAGATATTTTTGCCCCTTTGCCGCAGCTTAAAGTAACAAAAGAAATGTATTTGCTCTAATCTGCAGTCAGTGCAGTAAACATGATCTAAATTATTGTTGATTTCATACCACGTACCTCTGATTAATTTAAATGAAATATTATATATATATATATATAATACAGTTGTGTTTGAACGTTTACATACTCTAAGGGTAGGTAGTCACTGTATGGTGAGAAAAATGGCTGAATGCCCATAAAATCCAAAATACTGTGGCAATTATTTTGGTATTTTAAGAGGTTCAAGTTAACATGATAAGAGATGTGCATGTGAAATTTGGTGATGATGCATTTTTGTGTCATGAAGCATTGTTTAGCTTTTGTACATTTACAGTTGTGCTCATAAGTTGACATACCCTTGGTTTATGTATTTATTAGTGCTGTCAAAGTTAAAGCATTAACTCATTATGATTAATGTATTAACGCAGATCAATCATGCTATTAACTCATTCACTGCCATTGATGGATATAGACGTAAAATAAAATCATTTTAACCATTTCTATTAGTTTAACATTTGTTCCACTTTTGTTAACAAGAGTATAAAAAACAAAAAAAAATGTTTTTGTACATTTAGAACGGATGTAAAATTTGTGATTAATTGTGAGCTACCTATTCAATTCAGGCGATTAATTACAATTAAAAATTGTAATCGCCTGATACGAAAAAAAAAGAAAAGATTATTAAAAATTAGGGGCGTCGGGCGATCTTTTTTCTTTATCGTAATTAATCGCATGACTTCACTAGTTAACTCACAATTAATAACACATTTTATATCTATTCTTAATGTACAATTACAAAAAATTCTAGGTTTTCATACTCTTGTTAACAAAAGTGGAAAAATAAATTAAACTAATAGAAATAGTTCAAATGAATTTTTGAGTTTGTTTTGACCACAGATGATCCTGTAGCTTGACAGTGGATGGTTACGTTAAAGGTAGCACAGGTTGTGTTTAAGCAATAAACACAACTACATATTTTAAAGTAAAGCTAAAAGACAATGCGATGCATATCGATAAATAGGGTGTAATACGATTCGAGGAGATTTAATTTTAAAGTGGAACTATTCGATTCGCTTTGATTTAGTGGGATTGTGATTTGATTCAATAGGGTACGACTGAGCTCAAATAAATATGATTAAATTAGTTTCTTGTTAACATACATTTTAGGGTTGTTTGATACCACTTTTTTTCACACTCATAATTACTCTTGAGTAGTCACCAATATCAATGCTAAGTACCGATACCACTAGTACTTTTGATACATAAAATTTCCCAAAAGAACAATGATAATTTTAAAGAATTACATATCCCAATAAAGCATTTTCACTTAAAATTGCACGAAATTAATGACAATTTTCTATTCTTCTAATTTCCATTTTCTGATCATAATACAGCCAGTTGACCACAATCGATACCTTCATCAGCCCGATACTGACACCTGGTATTGGTACTCACCCATCTCTAATACATATGAATGACCTGTCATCGTTTCAATAAAATACCATTTCAATACGTATCTCAAAATATTAAAATACACGCGGAAAGTTAACAACAATTTAGATTACAGACTGTTGATCCGACGTATAAACAAAAATAAAAATATCAAGCACCTGCATGCGGATAGCCTGAGCATACACACAGTGTTTGTGTTGTAATCTAAGCAGTGTGACTGCCTCTTGTATACATTGTACGTGACATTAAAGTCCACTCTGGGCTTGTGACACTGCCTGTAAGCCAGCCTGCATACCCTGTGCCCATAGTGGCGCCAGTGTATATGTGAGCGGCTGAGGCCCCCGGCATAGTGGCCGAGTGACGGGAGGTGGCGAGGGGTCTCACACGAGCCTATAGGGACATGAGAAGAGCCAGCGACACTCCATAAACACGGAAGACGGGAACACAAAATCCTGCATGCTTGCAGCAGTCCAGTACAAGTGAGGAGGAATTTTGGGGTTCTTTCAAAAAACTAATCAAGCATTAATGGGGTCACACACACACACACAACTGCAGACCATCTGAGACAAGCCAATGCATAAATGCCACAAAACTGCCCTTCAGTGCTTACATTGTTCAAATCTCTGTAATGCAATTTCTGCGGAAAAAATTCTCAGTAATGTGATTCATATCATTTGGAAAGCCCAAAATAAATCGTCCAGCAGTTTTCACTAGGCAAACACAAGACCCACCACGAAGACAAAGCTAAATGAAAGCTTTAAAAGTCTTTTTAAAAGTGAAAATAAACCGGTCAAATTCAAAATGTAAATAAAATTAAAAAACACCTTAAGGATTAAAAAAATCTTGAAAAATCAAGCCCTTGCATCCACGCTTAAATCCTGTGGGAATGAATGAAGGTTAGAATGTTTTGCATCTTTCTTGCTCACACATCACCACTACAAGTCCGTCACTGAAAGCCTAAGTTGTAATAAATTCCACTGAGTTGTTGCTAGGCTTTGAATGGCACAACTAGGGGTTGCTAGCCACCAGCTAGCACCACTTTTGGGGTTTCTCTCAACTGGTGAGCTCATCCGCGGCGTCACCTTCTCACTAGGGAGTTTAAATAGTACCACCGAGCTGTTCTGTAAATTTAGAAAATCAATTTTCAGGGTGTGGCATGCTGGATATCTCACTAAATGCTGTACATGCTAATACCCAAGTAAATGTCAATTGCATTGGATAGCCACTAATGCTAATGAAGGCACTCACGTATAGCGTTGTAGCTAAACTCCCCTGAACTGAAGTGGGGAAAAACAGATGACCACTCGAGCTACCCAGCTCAGTAAAACATGGTTGTCA
This sequence comes from Leptonotus elevatus, assembly GCF_054856555.1. Classification (NCBI taxonomy): domain Eukaryota; kingdom Metazoa; phylum Chordata; class Actinopteri; order Syngnathiformes; family Syngnathidae; genus Leptonotus; species Leptonotus elevatus. Next base: position 19,536,172 of record NC_141241.1, on the reverse strand, counting down.
GTATTTTCACGTTTTCAGCAAATATCTATTTAGTGTAATTTATTTAGAAACAAATCTCAGAATTCACTTCAAAGTAGCAACTTGAAAAGATTTTCCCAAAATGACTCAAAATGCTAAACCTGGTTAGAATGGCCACTTCACTACAACGCACCAGAAATTTAGAAAAAAAATCAGATGATGGTTCCTTTCGTCAGTCTTTCCTTGGGTCTCTTGTGGTCTCCCTAATTTGTTGGAATTTAGATGTTTCTGGGGTTGGTGAAAGATTCTAATTTGTAACCCTGTGGGTAGTAGTCGGTGTGTCTGGTCAGTGCTGGATTTCACTTTTCTTTCTTTTCTTTGATCCTTCCTCGGGTCTCCTGACAACTTCACGACTCTAGCGGGATTCTGAAGTCTTCGGTTTAGGTGAAGGGTATGGGATTTTTAATAGGTTTCAGGTGAATTAATCAAAACTAACAAACTCACACGCACGCACAAACACACACACATACACAAAAGAGAGCAATGATGATGACATTTTGAATCGGTAAGATTACCGAATGAACAATACTGAGCTCTCTCAAAAGAAGAAGAAAAAACGATCTTTTGTACAAAGGGTTTTGGTGTGATATCGTCTAAACAAAACCTGGTGCAAAAATGCCTTCACGTTCGCGTACAACAGTACAACTTGAATATTTTTCAACATACTGTATATGTCCTGTACCTTTTTTTTGGTCTGCTCCTTGGGGAAGCCCTTTTCCAAATGGTGTAGTTTCTGTTTAGAACATCCACCAATACGATAAGTTGTACGGGCCAACATTAAATACTATTTCTGAGAAGAGCAGTGTGGGCAGTAGATTAAGTCATAGCCTACACTGTATAATAGTGAACAACTGCTTTTCGTCCATTTATTCGCTCATTCCATATTTTTTAACGAAAATGCCACAAAAAATGGTGGCTACTTTTCACTGCGCTCTTGAAAGCAAACACGAGGACCCACCAGCAGATTCGGCGTTGTTAGCTGAACAGGAGACACATGCACACCAAGCAGAGCACTTTCTCCAATGTTCACCTTCAAGATATTTCTGTCCTTATCCAGATTACTGTGAAATCCCCGTAAGACCTGGACAATCCTAAGCCATGCAGGGCTCGGGAGCAGCCCCTTACTAAAACCTCCGCTCCTATATCTGCCCCCAGCATCACCAGAGTCCAATTTTAAGGACAGCTTCGCATTCCTTTTCTTTCTCTTCTCAACATCCCATTTTGATGGAAACAACTTCCCAGCGTTTCCTCTTAAAAGCCACTGCATTAATTAGCAATACATGCTAAATTTATTCTCCTCCACCTCTAGCTGCAATATGCAAAACGCGACCACTCTCGCACGGGCGCCCGCACTCAACGTTCTTCTTCGTCGCATTCTAGGTAAGGTCAAAGGTCAATAAAGCAAACGGACAAGGTAAAGAAGCTCGTCAAAGTCCAAGCGGGACACTGGCCGGCCCAGTGGCACAAGAGTTTGCTTTAATCTTACCAGGAACCTTTCCATTGCAGCAGGCTCCTCCTCCTCCTGCCCGGCATGTCATCAAGACTGCAAGCTTCCAAAAAAGAGAATTCTTCAATAACTTTGATTACGTTGCCAGAGCCATAACCGGCTGTCTTTATTACCACCCTTGGCACTGCAGCCCGGGGAGAGGATTAGCATTAACAATACGCCCACTTTGGTCCCGCCGGCCACGCTCTATGCGCAACTTTGCGTGGCTCCACCTCTCCAACTTGGTTTGGTTTTTGACAATATCAGAGGAGGGCTTTGCGAGAAAAAGCATTATATAATCTCCGCACTCCCTCCCTCGGGTTCACCTGCTAAAACAGGGGCACTGATGTCACCGTTGCATGCGGGATCAGTGAGTGACATGAGCCGCGCTGCCGGCTCGAATCTTGGCACACGGACTCACTTGACATACTCGCACCCAGGGACGCGCACGCAGACACATACTGTGTTAAATCAAGTCACGAAGGAAAGTTCTGCCGATGCACATTGAGATAAATTACACATCTGTAATGTAGCCATTATAGCAGCGCTTCTTGAACTTTTTACACCAAGTGCCTCCTGAAACAAATGCGTTACCGCCATCATGACCAACATTAAATGAACATTTAATCCAAATATTTTGCAAGTTAAATAAAAGTTCGAATTGAATCAATGTTTGTAAACAAACAGTTCTAGAAGAATAAATGCAAATGTGTTTTGCTTAAAATTTTAATGCAACTGAACTGTACCTCATGTTTGACCATTTAATTCACTGATTCTCACCTACCACTAGTGGTACTCTTACCACACTTTGTGATTGTCAAAGTGTGGTAAGAAGAAAAAGAAAAAAGAAGCTGGAAACCTTTCACCGGGATAATAGCGTGAATCAGGAATTTACAAAAGTCTAGCTTGGCTCCTAAAATGCAATTTAAAGATTGTTGGAGGAAATGCATTTTAGGCATAATCCTGACCAAAACGACCAGATTTCTTGGAAGTATTGGTGTATGTTGTCTTACAAGTGGACTTTACACTGATCAAATTGGCTGGATCGGGATCGGACAGTATTTAGCATTTTATGCATAATTAGTGATCGGCTTTAGCATCTTAAATTGCCCGATCGATCGATGATGTCATTGATCGGCTTCACAAAATAGCAACTCTGATTTGTGTCAACTCAAAGTCAAAGACAAAAAAAAACCTCATTATCTCATGGCACTAATGAATTAATCGAATATAGAACTTCAAAATCAAGCCTTATGCAAAAGTTCGGGAACAATGACAGCGTTTACAACACTGTCTTGCCTGGGAGTTTCAAACAGGAAATGAACCGCAGTCTCCCTCACCAAGGTCCGGTGTTTGTGTGAGGCGTCCACATCCCCGACCCGCCTCCCCTCCTTCCCTCCCAGTCCCCACACGGACACTCTCACTACACCATGACATCATCCGATTGCCTACTCTCCTACGGCCAGGATTACTACGGCTGAAAGATGACACCTGTTATTTCTTCTATGCTTGAGAATGATGACATATCGGATCCGATCATTGCACTCAAGTCCAATTTATTAATAAGAGCTACTTTTACCACTTTTCTATACACAACACAAATATCTGTACTTCTACCTAAAGTACGGAGTCTGAGTAATTTTGCTACCTCTGATCGTAGCTTGTGTCCAAACAAGCAAGGAGGCGCCCATTGTAGGCTGAATGCATTAACATAAGTTGCAAGCCTGCCCCGTTCGCTTAAATCCAGTGAATGACACCCTGTTCTGTTCTTTGTGCCTCTTGGAGTGAAGACAGGCTAAAAAAAATGAAGTCGAGTCCTCAGGAGTTTTTCCATAGTGAATTCACTTCAGATCAGCTGCCAATTTTCTTAATGAAGTGTCCATTGGATTCATGGCTATAAAACTAAATCTAAACGTGTGAGGCTTTAAAAATCTTGCCAAGGGACGTGTCATCCAACATTAAGTGCTTTGCTGTACAACGCTTTCCTCAGCGCTTTGGGGCTACATGAAAGCATTTAACAGTGACCTCTAATTTTGTGTGTTTCTAGCTGCAGTGCAGTGGTGCCTTGAGATAAGAGTTTAATTTGATTCTTGACCTCCCTCATATCTCAAATAGGGATGTAACGATAACGGCAAATATCGCGATATTAAAACTGCCACAATATAGTCGTCGTCATGTAACAATATTAAAAGCAGCACATCTGTTAAAAAAGTTTGTGTAGTTCTAGCACCCTCTGGTGGCTAGTTTTTTAGTGCAGTTAAATTTTCATGAGGAATGTTTTGGCCCTTCTATGTTTAAAATCCACGCTAATCGTCAGAAGGGGGATATTATGCTTGCGAACAGAGTCGATATGTGGAGGAACTCGATGTGTGCTTGCATTAGCAAGTTAGTGCCTCAATATTAAGTGTTATTAGAGATTGTAGGTTGTTTATGTGCATTGCTGTTATGTACAAAAGCACAATATTGTGCTTTTTTAAGTATGAGATCCTTTTTTCTTTTTTTTTTTACAATATTGTGACCTTTATTTAATATCGCCAACCTTCCCACAATATCGTGATAATTATCATATCGTGAGCTTCATATCATAATATATCGTATTGTGATGTTTGGACATTGTTACATCCCTAAACTCAAATCTGTTTTTACGCTTGACATGAATGTAATTGCCATTAATCTGTTCCAGTCTCTCCCCCCAAAATTGTAATTGTCATTTTTTTGTGATATATATATATATATATATATATATATATATATATATATATATACATACACACACACACAGTCATGACAATTTAATTTTTTGGGAAGAAATAACCCATTTGTCACACTTTCTCCTTAAGTACACACTCTCTTGGATTCTTAGTATGAAATTAATATCAGTCGATGATAAAGAATATATTTCTGTGACTATGTTTATATTGTCTGTCTGCATGCGTTGCTGCAATTGTTAGCATGTTTTCCTATGGAATTCCCCATTGTATGTTAGGTAGCGGAGGATAATGTGTTTGTTTTAAATACACACAGGTAACTCTTTGTTTATTTTGACAGCAACCTTCAGCTGAGAGGGGCTTGGAGCATTTTTTTTTTTTAAAGAACATTTAGTTATAGCTTACAAACTGCCACTTGTTGTAAAATGAAACCAGACACCTCACATCATTAATAATAAAAAATATTAACAGTAATTATTGTAGACATCATTACTGTTATTACGACTAAAATAATAATACATTAATATTTAAAAAAAACAGTACTAAAAAAACAGTAAATTAAGTTAATGGCTTCAAAAAAAACAAAATACGCTTTCTAGAGTGGAACAGTCAGAGTCCTGAACTAAACTTGGTTGAGACACTGTGGCATGACTTCAAAAGAGCAATTCAGACACCCAAAGAATATTGCTGACCTGAAACAGTTTTGTAAGTTGTGTCCAAAGTTCTCCCAGAACATTGTACAGCTCCGCTTTGCAACTACAGGCAATGTTTGGTTGAGGTTATTGCTGCCAAAAGGAGGCTTAACCAGTTATTAAATCCAAATGTTCACATACTTTTTTTTTTCTTCCCTCCCGCACTGTGGCGTTGACATGTTGTGTTAAGTCAAAGCATGAAACATATAAGTGTTTGTGTGGTATTCCTGTCTATTGTTAGGACTTAAATGAAGATCGGATCACATTTTTTGACCAACGTATGCAGCTACTCAGGGTTCGCATACTTTTTCTTGCATGTATACTGTACTATTATTATCAGACAATATGATTGGAGTTTTTGTGGTAGGTAGCCATTACTTAGTTTCTACATATGAAAACATTGAGGATTGTGTTTACGTGGCGTTTGCTTATCCTCTGTGTTACACATGCTCCCCTTATGACAAGACTGAAAACACACTTAACCTACGAATGGAGACGCTGACATGGCGACACACTACACGAGTGATCAATTTCAGATGAACTGGTCCCTTTGATGCAACAAAGATGCCATTTTCTGCACAGTACACGCTGTACTTTTCCAAGCTACTCAACAACCTTGAGCCATCTGAACTGAGCTCACATGACATCACTGTACAATTCGCTTGGGCCGTTCATATGAAACATAAAAAACGAAGTTGCTAAGGGCGATGGTAATGACCAATCACAACTGAGCTTTAGAAAACAGGTGAGCCGTGATTGGTCGTTACTTGAGCCCGCACTTGCCTGTATACTGCAAAACTTAATTAAAAAAAAAGTTATTGTCTGCAATTTAATGGGGCGCAAATAAAATGCGGTATAGAATCGGTTCACTGTTTTCTCTTTGCATAAGCTTCATTGACTACTCTGCACTTATTCATTAAAGTTGAGAATCTTTGTTGACAATTTTTTTGACTGGCATACTCTATAGTTTAATGGCTCCTCATAATGTGCTGCAACATGGCTCATTGATGCAGTCTCTTAGACCAAAATGTATGGGAGGTTATTGGTGGATCACAGTAGATGAGAAATTCAATAGAATAATAATAATAATAACAGAGCTTGACAAGTTTGAAATTGGCCTTGATGCCTGGCTGCCATTTCAGACACAACTTTGAGCTCATAGGCGACATTATTGTTCTTTATCTGGAATACATAAGTATTCAGGAAAGGCAATTCTCACAATCTAAAAATGCTAAAGTGGAATGGAGTCAAGAAGGTCTTCTTTAAACAGAGAGTCACTGCAAACACACGGACCTTTGTTGTGCAACGTTTCCTAATGTAGCAAAACTATCACATGCAGAATTTATGACACAAACCTATTCTTCTCGGGGGGAGCAATGATTGCGGCTTTCTTTGTAAAAGGCTATTTTAAAACAGCGAGAGGTTAGTTTTGCCTCGGCCACACGTCATAAGAGCATTTTCTCGGAAGGAAGAGGAAAGGCTCCTAAAGGAATACACAGTGGTGCCTTGAGATCCGAGTTTATTTTGTTCAGTCACGGCACTCCGAACTCAAAAACAGTCACACTCAAACAATGTTTTCTTATTGAAATGAATGGAAACACCAACAATTCGTTCCAGCCTTCCCTTAAAATTTGTGTATATTTTAATTAGTTCAAGGCAGTCCTGGCCTCTTTTCAGCAAGCAGCCAATCATATTGCAGTGGGGACGCAAGTGGGATTTATGCTAATGATATGCAAAGACATAAAGAAACTGACAACTCATTGACAATTAAAAGAGAAAATAATCTCTTCATTAAGGTGAATACGTATTTTATAATAAGTATTTTCCACCTTCCTCTTTGTGAAGGTCCAATTAATGATCCTAAAAAATGTCAACTTACTACAGATTTCTCTTGTGTTTGGTTCTTATTGTGGAGCTGAACACAAGACAGGGGTTGATCTTTTCTAGTGGGTCACAGGGGTGCAAAGCACCCAAACGTTTGCTTATCACTTCTTAACAGAAAGCTGCGGTGTAGTTGGTTTGATTAATAGCTACAATGTATGAACAATTCAAAATTGCTTGGAAGATTGGATTTACTTTTTTTATTATTTTTTTTTTTTTTATAAATATGAACAATTCCAAAGGAGGCCTCAAATCCTATTTTTCTGTATGCGGCCTTCGGAGGAAAAAGTTTGGACACCCTTGACTGAAAGGGTTATATCACCGCAATATAGATGCTATTTAGCATTAGCATTAAGCTAGTTGGGCCTTTACAGGCAGCTGTTTGGCTGTTTAAAAATACAAGACCGTGTCTTCTTAGTTGAGTTACGTTCACAACCACCATACAGTGCTCTTATCACAAGTCAAAGCAAAAAGTAAAAAATTCATCCAAATGGCGGCTCGCATCTCAATTAAGTCGTAATGCAAGTCACCCGTATAACAAGGCACCTCTGTATTGTATTGTGCTAATACAATCACCTTATGTCTTAGTTAATCAACAATAGATCATTTTTAAAAGCAAAACAAATTCTTCACTCTCAACTTCAACAGGTTGCTTTTGCAAACATCGTTTTCAGTGACAAAGTCATCAGTCAGGGGTCGTCGTGCGCCCTAACTAAAGCCAACTTATTTCCTCTGACTCATTCAGCTCATGTGCCACAATGATAAATGACACGGCCACTAACTGGCCAGTGGACAGGAAGGGAGGATGGGGTCAAACTGTAGTTGACGATAATGTTTAAAATAAAACACAATGAGCCGCTAAAGTCATAGCTCAAGTAATAGTTTGACATGATGAAAATGGTTCAGTGGAGAGGCAGAGATTTCACATTTCAGGCTGGATTTAGACTACGTGGTTCAAGTGACCCAATTCCGATTTTTCCCTCCCATGTGGCTCACTCTGCATATGCGTCATGGGAGCGTAAGAGAGAAAAGAAAAAGGGGAGGGGGAAAAAAAAAAATATCTAGGAATGGGATATATTCAGATCCAAATCAGGCCTGCCACTCTTCCAATGCGACAGCAGTGTACAGTCAGCAGAGATATGCAGGACTTCCAAATGCACTAATCAATCAGATAGCGCCACTGAAAAGGCCTGCAGTGTAAAAAAAACAGCCTAATAAACTCATTATTGTACGCCAGGGTCAGCAAACTTGGGTGGCGGCCTGACTGATGGCATGCAAGCTTTTTCTGGCTCAATTTGATGTTGGGGGTGTGTGAGACTTCATTTGATTAATTTAAACGGCATAAAAAGAAAAAAACCTGTACGCTTATTATAAAGAACTCTTTTGAAAGAGTTCCTTGCCTCTTGTTCTGTTGCTCTCTTCAAGTCAAGAAATTGGAGGAAAAAGAAGACTCTCTAGTCATTCAAACAGTCCTCTAAATAAGACGCATGAAGCGTGAAAGCAGCTTTTGAGACAAAAGTCTCCTAGCTTAATGCTAACATAAAGCAAAATACAAAGACGGGCTAATAGAAATTAGCCGAGATGTTCCATTAACGTTTCAAACAACTGCTGCTTTAACCCACACAGAGCAGCAACACATACAGAGCATAAAATAAAAATAAAAATTTACAATTAAACATTGTACTGTATATTTAAACACAAAAATGTTCAACCAAACCATGTAATGTTATCTAATAAAAGTCTACTAGCTTAATGCTAGTAGATCATGTGAAACGCTACAGACAGGCTGATAGAAATTTGCATAGACAGGGCTTTATTAATGATGAACCAGCACTGGCTTGACTTTTCAAAACAAGTTGCCATAGCTTTGCAAATGTTGTAAGAAAAAATTTAAACAAAAAAGCTTCATTAGCAAATATGAGAATTTTAGAATGCCAGAAGCTGGTAGTTTTACAACATCCAACAATTACTGTATCTTACATAAGGCCATAGATGGAGCATATCTTCTCCGAAATTATTGAATCTGTTGCCGTTAATGTAACATATTATATACCTGATACATATATACAGACCTGTTGATTAGCCAGAGATGGATGCTTTACTTAACTATGTCAAGGAAGCAGCGGTGTATAGTTCAAGAGCACATTTGATAACCTATTGAGAGAAAGCGAAAGAGCCAATATCATCCCTGCTTACTGCCTACAGGAAGAGCAGTGGATTAATTCATCACATTGCTAAGCCTCTAAAATAAAATTAACCAATGGCTCTCAACATGGACCATAGAAACTTGCACACATGCACACACACGTACATACACCTACCCGCACTGTGCAAGCACATACGCACACAAAAGTGAGACACAGACGTGGAAAAATTAAAAGAAACAAATTGTGTCATCTCTAAATGGACGCCTTTTAAGATCAATAAATAAGGTGCTTCCGACAAAAATGTTCACATTCATAATTAAAAAAATAAATAATTTTTTTTTAATAAAGTGATGGTTCATATCTTGAAAAGTGCATAAGTTGGGGTCACTGGTCCTTGGAGCCCATCCCCGCTAACTTTGGGCGAGAGGCTGGGTACACCCTGAACTTGTTGGCAGGTAGCTACATCTATGGATAATTTAGTCTTTAATTAATTCACACAAGCACAGGTAGAACAGTCACACTCCACACAGAGTGACCTGAGTTGAATTGTCTAACCCGGAAATTCTTAACTGAGAAGCAAACATGCAGAACACTACTCACCACTACAATTTAATTAAAGTAACATGCAGTATAGGTAGGGTGTGTGTGTGTGTGTGTGTGACTACAGACTAGGTTACATACAGTATAAGTGAGTTAAAAAAATTAAATTAAATAAAAAGTATGGGTGAGCATCTAGAAATTGGGATGATTTAATGCGGGAAAGTCCAAGCTACGAGTGAGTGACTCTGCCACTTGCGTACATGCACAGATGCCACATGACTAAGCCCGCCCTTTTCTGACTTGATTTCCTCGGGCAAAGCAGGGGTGGGAAGTAACAAAGTAGAAGTATTTTTTTATAACTGTACTTAAGTAGATCTTCAGTTTTTACATTTACTCCCTATATTTGAAAACGGATACAATTTCTACTCCGTACTTTGCCACGAGACTCTGTACTTTGAGATGATGTTGAAAAAAAAAAGAAGACAGAAATAGAGAGAGGTAATATGTATTGATTAAGATCTTCGGGTCTTATAAGGCAGAAAAAACAGCAACAGCAGTGAGATGGAGAAACAAGAGCCAGGGAGCAATAACAACAATAGTAAAAGATCCTCAGTCATGGCCTTATTTAAGAGGATTGTTTGTTATTGTTGGCTAAAATGATAAGCTTCTAGCATCCAAAAATTTGACATCTAATCTGAAAACTATGCGTACGTACAATAGTACATCATTAGCTAATTTAGCATGTAGCGTCAGCACACAATGTTAGTAAAGCCATGGGAACACGTTCTTTTGATAGAATAAAAGCAGAAGGGTTTATTATTTTCAATGTTCCAATTGCCAATATATTAAAACATTATAAAGCACCGTGTGCCTACCACCAATTGCTACATTTGCAAAGTTCTTCTCCTTCGGGTGTCTATAGCAGATGGCGATGAAAAATAAGGCTGTAAGGCATGGCACAACAACCTATGTAATAATAATACGATTATATTTTTAAAAATGAACTTTTTCTGTGTGCATATTATTGAAATTAATAGTGAGTTTTTACAATGAATGATCATTGAAACTAAAAATTCTACATGCTGTCTCACTTTTGTACTTAAGTACATTTCATTTTTTTAAACTTTCATTTAAATGGGGAGTTTGCAATTTAAAACAAGCAAAAAACAACTTAACTGTTCCCCTAATCAGAGACAGAAGACATGACTGATGAGGTGTCAATCATTTGCCATTCACTTGTGAGGACACTCGCAAGTGCGTCACCGCACACTCCCGGAGCCTCGCGCTGACCTGACCTTAGGCTACAGAAGCTGCCTCCTTTGCTAACAACTGGATGTAAGACTGACAAAAAGAAACACAGCATAGGACTTAAGGCAGATTCTGAAGCAATGCAGATTAAGCAAAACATTTTTGACCTTTGTTTGAATTGATTATACATTCCAAAATGTTTTACTTCAAATAAATGAGTCACGCTACCAACGTCACAAGCACGGCTAACATCCGTTTGTTTACAGTGCTGCTAATGCTAGCTAAATATTGTTTCTGCTGCTGCTTTAGTTGTAGCTGGACAGCGTTCTCTGTGACGACTGCGCACTTTCATAATCACATACCATTATGAAAGGCCATGCTTGAGAATCTGTGAGGGACATAGTTTTGGAGGTGGGGGCGAGGATTAGTAAAGTGAGGCTGCATTCAAATCCTGCGGTTTTAAAACGACAAACTCCCACTTTTAAGTAGAGGAGTTGAATCTGTATTTTTACTTCTACACCACTCTCGTTGACTGAAATATGTGTACTTTCTACATGAGTGCACTTTCTGCACCTCTGGAGAGAGGGCACCCCGATGGAAAAAGTCAAGGCCGGACAAATGGCGCCATGTTTGGCCGAGGCTTGTGACTGTCTATTTGGCTCTTTAAAAAAATGCCCACTATCACAGGACCTTGTACTTGAGCCTTATCATCCTCAGAGCAGCCCAGATGGCACCATACCCTTGACAAAGACTCACGTCACGCTACCAAAGCTCCATTGAATGTTTCTCACACTGCAGACGCCTGCACGCCGTCTCCCGGTCGCCCGAGCTCCAAACACACAGCACACATTTGTTTGACTGTGTTTTTGCAAGAGGCTAAACTTCACTGTGGCTATGACCAGCTGTGTGTGGTTGGAGAGGATAATTATCATCCTTACAGGGATGAATGTGTGCGCAATCTTCACAACCACAATGACACAAGCCAGGGAACACATGCACATTGGGATGAGAAAAAACAACATTCAAAATGTTGCAGTAAGACAACTGATTATTTCACAGTTTACAATATTTCCTGAATCGGGTTTTTATGGTCAGGGAGCCCTATTTCCACAGGAGCGGTACTGAACTGTGCCAAAATCCTAGGCAACCATTAGAACCTTAGTTATTTTAGCATTGCCAAAATTACCTCTCATGTCTCCTCACTAGAATACAACCAGAAAAAAACATAAAAAAAAAATATTTAGAGAAACCTAGTCATCCATGTTACAACGGTGCAGCAATGGCAAAATTGCTTGCAATGATGGGAAGTACAAATACTTCTTTCCTATAGTATATTTAACTATATTTTTCAGGTAGGTGTACTTCCATTTTCTCTTGACGTATTACTTTTACTCACTACAATTAAAAACAAATACCTACGCTGCAAAAACACATCTCCTTAATATTAGATAAAATACACTTCACTTTAGTGTAAATTTACTAGAAACAAGTGAAATTACAGAAATTTTTGGACTACAAGGCGCACCTCTGACTATAAGCCGCACTAGCTAAATTTGGGGAATACTCGAGTTTGTTACACATGTAAGCCGCAGGTGTTTTAATGTTCCCGCTACTTTCTTTTCCATAATGAGGGCGCAAATTGTCTTGCTCTCGTTCTGTCTCTCCTACTGTATTTGGACTCACTTGGTTTGTTTTGCTATGCCTGACGATTTTGCGCTTCCTTTATAGTGCGCCCTCTTATGATCTGATGGATAAGCCGCACCTTTGTATTAGCCGCAGGGTCGAAAGCAAGTGAAAAAAGTAGCGGCTTGTAGTCTAGACATTACTGTATCTGCCAGTGCAGTAAGAGAATTTTACTACAATTTCTTGAAATAAGAAATATGTGTAAATCTATATTAATCTTAAAATAAGCTTTACAAACGTATTCAAGAAAATTCAATCTTTAAAAAAAGCTTAAAACACTACTGAAACAGAGAATGAAGTGTCAATCTTTATTTGTACTTTTAGTTGAGTGTCAAGCAGAGGTCAAGATTGATTGTCAAGATAATGGGTCCTGTTTTCAACTGCATTTCGTATGACCCAGCCAGGGATTGAACCTACAACCTCCCAGTCTCAGGGTAGACACTCTACCACTTGGCCACTGAGCTGGTACTATGTTCACTAGAAAGTAAATACAACGAAACCACAAACTGATTATTTTTACAAGAAAAAAATGCTTACAATAAAGTGCTATATTGCCCTTTTGTTTGTTTCCACACTTGTATTTTTCCATTTATCTTATTACTAGATTCTGCAAAATTTTAAAATAAGAAAATTCAACTTATGAAACCCCAGTTCAGGGCCTTTGATGTCATCTACAAATGTGGGGAAACTGGCTGTTTCTACACCTTACTTTGTTACTTGTTCACCCTTAGTCGACGAGAACACGACATAAGACATATGTAAATAGAAAATATATCGCCATTATTCCGAAGTACGGAGGACATCCGCTATTCGCAGCGGATAGGGAATGGCAAAAAGCCTGTGTATAACTGACTTCAATTGAAATTCATTTGGAAATGTTTTTAAACGCCCCCCAAAAAATCTTTAAAAAATGCTGCAAAGCCTTTCTTTATGCATTTTCCACACACAAAAAAAACTAAAACTCTCCCAAAAATGCTTTTTGTTAAAAAAAAAAAAAATTACTTGAACAATGAGCGATTACTCAAACCGCAAATATGCGTGGGTCCACTATGCATATAGTTCTCAACCTCTGCACAAATTTTCAGCAAATTCCTTCAACCACCTATAATGCATTAGACATAAATCTCAGAATTCACTTTACAAGATCTTGATGTATTTAGTGAGACCGCTTCCTCTATCCTCTAACGTTACAAAATATGATGACGAAAACAGTTCAAACTATAATCCCTTTCTAGAGATTAAAATTGCTGGGATCAAACTGATCCAGATGATAAAAGATGTTAGGGGTTAAAATAGCCCAAATTTACATTAAAAAGAGTAAAAATGTTTAATACTAATGCCTGAAATGTGTCTTATTTTCTTTTTTTTATCAAAAAGGTTGCCAATTCATTTTCCAGCAAAGGGTTGATCAATCAACTGATTGTTTCAGCTCTACTTACTACAGTCACCTACTGGGATTTGGTGCTGCTAAAATTAATTAATAAATAAAATTCTCCCTGGGCATGAAAATGGTGTGCTCGTGTTCAAAGGGGGCTTTAAAAGAGTGGCATGCACACAATTTCCAACGCAATCAATAACTATCATCGATCTCCTCTCTTAGCGGTAGAAGCAAATCAAAAGTAACAGCAACACATGACCTCTATTCGATGCTTAGCAATAATGTAAAAACGGAAAGTGCACTTTTCCGCCACGCTAAGCGCCAATTGAACTCCACCAGTCGCTGCAATGATCTACAGAGGACGCTAAAGATGACACCTTATAGATTCGGGATTAACCCTTTCCATCTGAAGGAGATTTGTGTACCATTAGTTTAACTCAATCAGGGGACTAATTCAATCAAAGGCACAGTGGGCGTCCTGACGTGGGGGCATCTGTCTCGCTGCCTTCTCACTGCATCCTGCACAGACATTTAGCCACAAAATTCAGCTTGACATGAGCCCTCAAAATGTACAGATAGAAAACACACACATTTTCTATCCCCGAACCAACCTCGCGAAATGTTTAATAATTCATGCATTTGCGTAAGTTACGGTTGACCTAAGACAAAATTTAACTGTGGCTGTAGTAAAAAAAAAAAGTATTATATATTATACATTAAATCTGCTTTTTTGTTGCATTATTCCATTTATGTTATTTTTAATTGTTAAAATATTTTGTTTTATTACAAGCATATTTCTACTAGTAATAAAAGTAGTAATTGTGCTCTGAAGTTGTTTCTCAACATAAACACAAGCACTACATGACTCCATAGATAGTGAGATGGTAAATTCTCTCTTGTAATTTTTACATTGTTCACTCATAATGCAGTATGTCTCTCAAAGAAACGCAATCCTGTTGCTCACATCATCAGAAAAAATACATTAACCATGTTTTTCTTTTTTCCTTTTGCCAAATTTGCTCTTGATCAGTTAGCATGGCGGCTAACAGCTAGCATGTACTCTCAAGCTAAAAAAAACCTAACAAAAATAACTCTAACATTAGCATTGATTTTCAACCCTTTAATTTCCAATCCTGCTACTGTAACTATAGTGCATTTAAATTAGTATTCAAATAAAATATATACACAACATAAACATATCTTTCAGGTGTCTGAGTATCTGTAACAGGATTGCGCCAAACACAGCAAAATATGTCATATCGCTGCTGACGGGCCGAATCCTTGTACCTCCAAAATAGTCACTATTAAAACGGCATGTGTGTTCAACTATTAACATTGCATCATCAAAGACAGCAAGCCATTTTTAACATTATAAATTGGTCAATAATTTGTATAAAAAAAAGAATAAATAAATATGAATTAAATTACATTTAATTAAATTAATAATAAAATAACACCCACACTTTAAAAATAAAAATAAAAAGGGGGGGGGGGGGACTAATTTTAAAATGTTGGTACGTAAATTGTCTGGTAATTTTAAGAGCCACCCACATGCAAATATCATAACACGAGTGATTGACCTTAAATGGAATCAAAGACGACTTCCAACTCCTTATTCTCTTAACAACTCAACACTGATTCCCTTCTTGATTTTTGCCATAAACCAAATCCATCAGTCTTTCTCATCTCCGCCTCCTGCACAGCAAACACACCAACGTGCATGTGTGATCTCTTATGCAACATGCAAATGAGAATGGAATTGATCATCCCCTTGATGGGAAGCACATCTCTTTTACAAGCGTCCAAGCAGCACATCTCATTATGCCACTCTTACTGTAATTATTCATGGTCCAAGAGACAAATGGGACTGTTAGATTTTGTGATGATGCAACACACTCAGCGTACACTTTACAGTATGTATGCGTCAATCCTCTTCAGGGCCTCGCTGGTTTTGTCATTTTTCCATTAAAAAGAGGATATTTTTGTATGATGACCTTACATAAGTGCCTCCATATGTCGAAAGTCAGTCGAAAGGTGAAGTAGAGGCCAAATAGGTTGAGTGAAAACTTTGCCACAGATTTTAGCTCTGGTTTGCAACTAAAACTGAGATATTTTGTGTGGCCTCTAAATGTTGTCAAACACATTTTACAAACAATGTCAAAAAATAAATGAACCAAACATCTGATTAAATTGGAGGACTATGTCTTGACCTAATGAATTTGATAACATATCGGTGATTCTCTTAATTTTCAAAGTGCGCAGAACATTTTAAAGTTGCTTACAAATGATATACTTTTTAGGACTGTCACGGAATATCCACCTCTGGAAAATTTGCAGCTGAGCCTGCCGAATTTGCACATTTCTGTTCAGCGGGTATGTTTGGTAGCTCAATTTGATTATTTAATTAATTTTTTTAATTGACATGGACATTCCAAGAAATAAAACTTTAAACCGGTAACATTTAACATTATGATTAAGTCATGCTACCAACTTTGAAGCAATGTTGGCTTGTTTACCATGCTAATGCTAATTTAGCATTGCTATTTTGTTTATGCTGGAAATGCATTCTCTGTGACAACGTATTTAGTCTCCTCATTTGAATAATGATTCAATAAAAACTATTATGTGGTTAAAGAGGAAGTCAGTCCAAAACATTTATTAACAATAATATGTTCTATGCAGCTCCACTAGTCTAAACATGACATTCTGATTAATATTACATTTGTGGAATATGAGTTATGAGGCAAAATTCAACCTTTTTTTTTTAAATGTTTTATCTATCTCAGGGGGCGGCCATTTTGCCACTTGCTGTCAACTAAAGATGGCGTCGCAGTTGTTCAGCACTCAGGCAACGACCAATCACAGATCAGCTTAAAAAAAAACAGGTGAGCTCTGATTGGTCATTTTCTGAGCCCTGAGCAACTGTGATGTCATCTTCCGTCGACAGCAAGTGGCAAAATGGCCGCCCCCTGAGATGGATAAAAACGACTGGACTTTGCTGAATCACGCATATTCCACAAATGTAATATTAATCCGAATGTCATATTTAGACTAGTGAGGTCACATATAACATATTATTGTCAAGAAATGTTTAAGGTTGACTTCCCCCTTTAAATAAAAAATGTAACTCAACAAATATTAGAAAACAAAGTTCTAAAAGCAGCAATGCAACTTAACTGTTCTTAAAAATGTACCATATTGGATTTTTTTTAAAAAGTTCACGCTACAAGTACAAGCCCAACAATCACTGACCTACATCCTCTTCTTAAAGACAGTAGAGTTTAAGTGACTGAGTTCATGGGTTTGAAATTAAGCGCAATTAAATGTCAAATCAAGTGACCTTTCCATTCAATCCCGGCCTTTGTCATATGTGACAAACAAACATTTGGTAGAAAGTGTGTGTGTGTGTGCGTGTGTGTGTGTGTGTGTGTGTGTGTGTTCTCTCACCTTGCAGCTCAGGGGTTTGGGGGGTAGTCCCGAGACAGGATTTCCTTGATGCTGAGTGGTGTTGGTCTGCTGGGGCGAGTGGGAATCCTCGGACTCTTTTCCACTATGGTAGACCACCCTATCAGAGATATGAATACTTGAAGCACAGCCCATGCTTCAACCCACTTCAGCCTTATATTCTCTCCTTTTTTTGTGCAAGAGCTTTTTTACGTTGAGGTCCACCAGAGTGTCATTTGCTCACTTTTTGTTTTTAGCGACACAAGATGTCCATTCCTCTTGCTTAAATATATAAATAGATATATGTCATCTGGGCCACAACCAAGCCAGTTCAGTAATTGCTCTAAAAAGAGACATGAATAATAAATTTTCTATCCCAACCCCACACTCCTCCAGGAAGCTGATTTCCTCCCTCTTGTTTTTCACATGAACTTAATTGGAGATCTTTAATCAAAGCAGCAGCCTCCTTTGGCGGTGGGAAAAAAAGTTGGGTTATAGTTCAGTTGAACTGCTCAGATCCCCCAAGACTCCTCTTGTCGCTCGTACCACATCACCGTTTTTCATGTTGCTTTTTTTTGTGCTCAACTTCAGTCATCAAGTAGGCCTGAGCACAGTCACACACACACATTCATACACACGATCACACCCCTCACACACACACGCACACTCTCTCACTCACACATGCACTCTCTCACCCCCCCCACACACACACACGCATGGAGACAGTGCCGCCTCATTCAACAGTTTTATCCATTGCTGCTGTGCAATCTTGCATTGGTAGTCGTCCTTAGCCACCCTAGTGCCATCCAATAATAATGCGAACACAGGGCAGATTGTGTGGCTTTGAGAACAATCTGCTGGCCCACTTCAGCTGAGGACGGTCAAGGTACACGTTGTCACCGTGCTTTGCTCCAACCCCGAACCGACCAGCATCTTCCTCATCATCAACAGGCTGCAATATCCACACTGCACGGCATTCATGTGGACACTCGTGTCAAAGCATTCCCAGTGGAACAGGACGCAATTCCCCATATATCAGCTCCAGATTTGGCCGGCGGAAGACGCGGAGGGGCCAACCGGCGTTCAGGCATCCGCTACCCGCTTCAGGATGAGCCCAAACCGGGCGCAGTGTCTCCGGACTTCTCGGTGATCCCTCATTCCGGTAGTGCTGGCGTTGGAGGGGAAAAAAAAGAAGAAGATGTATGTAGAGGCTGTCAAATTGTAAAAATGACGAACGTACCGCCCTCTGGAGAATGCCCCCAAAACGGCAGCATTTGAAGGCAAGTTTTCGGTGCAGGATGATTAAAGGTGGCGAGGACGCAGAGACGAGCGAGAATGAAGCCACCACATCGAGCTCGTTTTTAGGCTTGTCTTTTCTCTGCCTTGCCTGGCGTTTGCCCTTCCATTTCTTCGCCGCTGCTTGACAGCGGCACATCCAATAAAAGCACCCGCAAGGATTGACCTACAGCCTTTACTGACGTTAATGCAAATGAGGTGCGCGCAGCTAATGGGCGCCGCGCTCCCGCAGCCGGTGGGTGGTCCTCCACGCGGCGTGGGAACTTTGAATACACCAACAAAGCTGAATGCACTTTCCCTTTTGGCTACACGCCTAAATGCAGGCGGGGAAAAAAAACGTTTATTCCCCCCCTTACAGCCAATGCCATTTGAGGATTTATTTCATAGCACTGATATTCAGTTGAAGATCTGCGTGCAAGTCTACTCTTCGTCCTAACTACACAATTCAGTACACTCGTAGAACAACTAGGGACAACACTTGAAGGACAATTGCATTGTCTTAGGGGTAGTCTAATGTTTGGTCCAACTAGTACAACCATAAGCTTAAATGTTTAATGCAAGTAGATCATGACAGATACTAGTCAAACTTGACTGTCACGTCTCTAATCAACCAATTGGAGGAGAAATATGCAACTTGCATAGAACATAGAAAGAGTAACTCAAAGTTTTTATTTCAATGAAATTCAAACAAAAGGTTGTACAGACGAGTTGGTATGGAAACTTCAGACTTGAAAGTACAAATACAAGAAACATAAGTGCCACTAATAAGCAGGTAAAACAAATGACAAAATACTAAGCTAGAGAGCAAACAACAAAGTTTTAAGAAAGAGCAACTAAACAAAAAATAGGAATACCAGGAAAACAGCAGAGAGAAACAAGAGTAGAAAAAACATCCAACTAGGCACGTAATCCAACATGGGAGCAAGAAAGAATGCAGCACAGAAATCGATGAAGACAGGAAGGATCTGGCATCTTCTTTGTGTAGCAACAGAGCTTAAGACTGGCAGCAAATTGCAATTCCTTTCCAGGTGTGCGCCTCCCTGCGCCGCAGAGGAGAAACAAAGCTAAAACACAAGGAAGAGCCAACCGATTGAAAAGCCCACACAAGTCAAAGTGAATCACTTCACACTATTACAACTGCATTCAAAGTCAGCTACAAGTAAAAACACGAAACGGTCACACATTTCTCCCAACCAAAAATAGAATGTTTCAATTTTAGATATTTTTTTAGGGCTGTCAAAATTAAAGCGTTAACGCTGCAGATCAATTAAAATTATTTAAAGCGTTCAAAATTAACTCCGTTAACTCCGTTTTATTTACTTCCTGTTACGGCCTGTAACCTGCAGCCAAACTTAGCCACTGGTGTGAAGACGGACAAACACGGACTATAGGTAGTTTTGCTTTAGTTTTACTTCACGCTTAAGTAAAAAAATAATAATAATTTCAAGTAATTTGGGCACTTTACAAAGCCAAATTCAAATACCATTATAGTTGTACATCTATGCCGTATCATGTTTGAGCAAAATATACCCTGCTCAAGTTCCCGCCATGGGGCCTCGCAAATCAACCCTTGAAGCGAGAAGTTCTGAGAATTGCTTCTATGAGAAAAAAAGATGGCGTGTAAGACTGAGTCCCTTTTATATGTTTTGTTTTACAGTTGTATTTTACATAAGTATTCTATTCAAGGATCAAAAAGGATATTCATTGATGATGAATATAGTTTCTGTCCAATGATTTAATTCCAAGATTTTACTGAAGTAAATATTTGTTACAAACATTGAAGAAAAAAAGTAGAAGCAGAAATAAAAAATAAAATAAAAATATTATGGAAAGTTATGCGATTAATTAGTTTTTTTTTTTAATGAATCACTTGACTTGGCAG